>NC_091805.1:19022500-20272500 GCF_041296235.1 Equus asinus | reverse complement strand
TGTATATAAATACAAATTTATTATCATAAATATAAGATGCACTCAACATTTTATATTTATTTCCACATTCTGGTGTTTGATTGGAGAAACACAAACATTACATAGATCTATGATCAAACTGTTGAAAAGTGTGAGCAAAATATTCTATAGGAGGATTTAATGCTGCAGCAGCTTTAAGTCTAGACAGCTGCTGTTGAAGTAGAGAATCATAACGACGCCACTGACTTTGATTAAAGCCATGCTCAACAATAACAGTATTCTTGCTGCCTCAAAGTTTCTAAGATGAGAGTTAGCAACCTTTCAAGCATACATGTAGTATGTGTGAAAGGTCATAAAAGACAGTGTCTCTGTGAGTTATTTCCATCAACTTGCTTTCCTCCTACTACCAGGTCAACAGAAATAAGAGTGGGGGAGTTGCAAAGGAAAGAAGTTAGTAATTATAGAAAATGGACAAAACACCCTTTGAAGATGGGTTTAGGTGTGGTAATTCATTGTAAAACTTTGAATTATCACAGGGCAATACGAGGATCCCGGGCATGCTTGGACAAGGGGTGGCAGGAAAGAGGACAAGAGGAGGTGAAAGAATATCATTAAAGATAAACAGAAGTTACTTTGCATTAGCACAGTGCCTGACACATAATAGGTGCCCTATACATATTAGGTGAATAAATGAATTTTGGCTTAAGGCCTCAGGTTAACCAAAATAACTCTAATGTTGGCCCATTACTGAATACCATTTCCTGATAATCCAAGTCTATCATCTTTTTATGAATCAAATTACCATCATCGGTCCGGTTTCAACTCATACTTATGTTTTAATCATGCCAATGTATAATGTACTGAATGAAGCTGGAACTGCTCTTGATTTCAGCTTCATTCTATTAATGATTATTAATGAACAGTAGCAGCTTACAGGCTATTACACACAGGTAAGGCTAACAATCTATAACCTATTTCCATCGCTGTGTGACCTTATTAGTAATAACCTAAAGATAAGGTACAAACTGTTTTTAAATTACGTACATATTTTTAAAACTCAACATAGCAACAGCTTTAAGGAAAATCAAATTTGTGCAAAAGAAACTTTCATAATCTCATCCCTACGATACATTATCTTTTCTATATATCCCTTTCTTATCTTCATCCTTACACAAACCTCTTCCCCAGAGTTGTATTATTAATGCTTCTTCAATAAATACTGGTATGTTTAAATTTAATTAATTTTTGCATTATCTGGAAATTTTTCAAATTATGGACCCTCACAATACCTACCAATGGGAAAATATTTACATTGGTATCATGGTGCTTTTATTTGACTTTTAAAACTCAGTATGGTGTGGCCTCATTAATATTTCCATGTAATTCTTCATATAGCTAAAATATTACTAAATTAAATAAAATAAATTTTTAGCACTGACAAAAACTTGAAAAATTGCATTAAAACAAACACAGCATACAAAGATGTGAGAAGGGTAAAGTGTTAGTTACCTGAACCTTCCAATTCTTCTTAAATGTGAAAACATTTCACCCCCGGGGACATATTCCATAACCATGTATAAATTAGAATTATCCTATGAACAAATAAAAAGGATAAATTAAAGTTATGAAATTTAGATTATTTCAAGAAAATATTTTAAGAAAATACCATGTTCAAGTAGAAAAAGACAAATATAAAAATCTATCTGACAGATTACTAACTGCTCTAACTTTTCTACACTGAGGCACTCATTTTTTTCCCCCTAGTGTTCTTGCCACAGATTAATCTGGGATTGTTGCTGTTCCTACTCTTGCAGGGAACAGTTAACTCCTGAACAATTAAACACTTCAGCAATGACTTGATGCTCCAGTTTATGCAAAGGAATAACAAAGTTAAAAAAATATGAAAAAGTTACTCAGAATATTTACATTTTATGTATTAAATTAGGTCATAGAGACTGACGATTTTTAACATCATCCTAAATCAAAAGAAAAAGGTTAAAATATTTCATATAGCTCAATATTGCAGAGAGATGAAAGTATTACTCCAAAGAGCTAAAAAGCTGCCAACTTAAAGAACAAATCTTGTGCAACTTTATGAGACACTTGAGCAGAGGGCCAAAGACCGTTCTGCCTCATATAAATGAAAAGACTAGAGCAAAAATTACTAAGTAAAAGAAGATGGTGAGATTGTGGCAAACAAGGTTCAAGAGAAGAAAAAGGTATGTGGGTGTATTCATGTGCATGAGTGTAAGAATTGCTTAATAAGATATCACTATGGATTCTGATAAATTGAAATATTTGCATTTATCTCATGAAAAATTACAAATTACCTTTAACAATTTCCCTTTTCAAATGTTACCTAAATTTATAAGCTCAATAGGATTTAATTACATAAAATCTAAATATATTACTTTTTTGTTTATTCATATTCTCCATGTTTATCATCTGGTTTAGAATTCTATTACAGCTTCATATTTAAAAAGTATATAAGGTTGAAAATATTTTATTTGGATATTAGTAAAATTTACCTTAAAAGAATACTCCAGTCGAACAAGAAAAGGAAAATTCACTGCCTGTAATATTCTTTTCTCATTCAAAGTATGCTCTATTTGCTTCAGTTTAACAACCTGTAATTGAAAGACAAATATATTTAATGTATTTGAACAAAATTTAGAAGCTACTAGAGTTTTAAAAGAAAAAATAAAATGTTTTTCATATAATAATGAACTTGGATAAGCAAAATCGCTAGAGTTGGATAAGGATGATAATAGTTAGTACCAACTAAGCTTATCAGATTCAAATGAAAAACCTAACAGAGGATTTAAAACTTGGTCTTAAGAAGGTCAACTATGATTTTCAATCAAGAAGCAAGAACTAAGAAGAAACAGACTCATCATAAATTACTTTAAAAATTAATATATGAAAATACTTAGTTCCTAACAACTTATAGTCCACTAAAGGAGCTGGGACAAATTGCTGCAATAAGTAGGTATTGATCTTAAATCTTCAGAAGATCAAAAAGGAAATCAAGGATTGAGGAAAAGCCAATAATTGAAAAACAGTGGGTAGGAATGAACAATCTGTTCATTTCATAATACCTAAATAAATACAAGAACAAATCCTAAAAATTCAATTTATACAGACACAAAAGAGAACACACAAAATATTGGCAAAAAACAACTATGTCTTTATAACAAACAGGTCATTTAGGATTAATCAAGCTTTTTCTGGATTGTCTACTCAATCAAGTACAATAGCAGGGGAAAGCAACTTAGCATGACTTCATAAAGGCTGTGATTCTATTGTTAATTTAAGAAAAGGTGACCTTAGGGAGATATAAATAATTGTCTTGTATATGTGTAAATCATTAGAAGGTGGCATTCTTTCTTATTGTCTATGTGGGGTAGTCACAGAATTCGAGAAGTTCAACATGAATAAAATGGTAATTAAAGATACCATTCAGTTATTAGCATATAAAATTATAGTATAAAAATAATGCTGGGGTTGGCCTGGTGCCGTAGTGTTGTTAAGTTCCTGCACTCCGCTTCAGTGGCCTGGAGTTCACAGGTTCAGAGCCCAGGTGCAGACCTAGCACCGCTTGTCAAGACACACTGTGGCAGCATCCCACACAAAACAGAGGAAGACTGGCACAGGTGTTAGCTCAGCAACAGTCTTCCTCAAGCAAAAAGAGGAAGATTGGCAACAGATGTTAGCTCAGGGTCAATCTTCCTCACAAACAAAAAAATAAAACAAAAAAATAATGCTGAGCAAAGAATAATTGACTAAGAATCAGAAGATCTGTATTCTAGTCTAGACCTTCTATTCAACCAGTTTTGTGACTTTGGAGATGTTGTTTCAATTTAGGATTTCAGTTTTTTTTAATCTGTACATGAAATTGTTGGATCACTACTGTCTACATTCTAACGAGTTACAGAACCAATTAGTCTATAAATTATATAACATTAGCTGGAGAATTACTGCTGCTTGTGTTTACTTTTTAAAAAATAGTCTATTTTTAGCAGTTTCAGGTTCACAGTAGAGTTGAGTGGAAGACACAGAGATTTCCCATATACCTCCTGCCCCAACACATGCATGGACTCCCTTGTTATCAACATTCCCTGCCAGAGTGGTACATTTGTTACAATCAATGAACTTACACTGACACACCATTATCACTTAGAGTCCATAGTTTGCATTAGGGTTGACTCTTGGTGGTGTACATTCTGTGGGTTTGAACAAATATATAAAGACATGACCCACCATTATAATATCAGAGTAGTCTCACTGTCCTAAAAATCCTCTGTGCTCCACTTATTCATCCCTCCCTCCCCACAACCCCAGACAACCACTGATTTTTTTACCCTCTCCATAGTTTTGCCTTTTCCAGAATGTCAAATAGTTGGAATCACACAGTATGTAGCTTTTTCAGATTGGCTTTTTTCACTTAGTAATATGCATTTAAGTTTCCTCCATGTCTTTTCATGGCTTAGTAGCTCATTTCTTTTTAGTGCTGAATAATATTCCATTGTCTGGATGTACCACAGTATTTACTTTTGCATATTATGATATAGCAGGCTTTTAGTTAGGCATAGACAATGTGTTACCTTGTGAAATAAGTAATGAAAACTGCAAGAGAGAGGCTTTGTGCATTATAGCCCTAAGCCAACCGTGTGTGGGGGGTATAATAATTAAAAATAGAAATGAATTCAAGATATATGAACAGGCAAAGCAAATATGCTTAGTTAATTTTTAAATTAATTTAAAATTAATTAAAATCTAATTTACTTTCCAATGTGTATATCCGCTACATATAAGGCATAATAATAAGTACAATAGAGATGAAGATAAGAAAGTGTCTGCCTTCATGCTGCGTAAAATCTATTTGGAAGTATGATGTATGAATATGTGACTAGCAATATGTGAATAATTGCCAAGTGAGAGTTATGATGTCATAAGTGTTCATAGGAGAAAATGTTTAAATTAGGCTTAACACTTAAATCTTTCTGAGGCTCAGATTCTTCACCTATAAAATGCTGATAATAATAACACCTACACTTTAGAACTATGTGGCACTAGGCCCGTCAAGTGATTAACATAGTGCCTGGCACAAAGTAAAAGCTCAAAAAACTGGCAATTGTTATTATAATCTATTTAAAAAGGTGAGAGCTCAGCTGAGTCTTAAAGATGGGTAGATAACAAGGGTTAGAAAATTATAGAGAAGACTACGCAGTCAGGGTTAATATAAAGAACCATTATCTGAAGAGGAAAAATATACCAAGGTAAGTCTGAGCGCTAGTTCCATTTGGCTACAGCTTAGGACAGTGCTTTTCAAAATTTGGTAATGAAGTACTCCTAAATAGCAGAGAAAAATTAACAACTACCCCTGGGGGTGTAGTCCATATTTTATTTTCAAAATTCATATAAAATTTATATTTACTTCTTAATATTTCTGTTGGTTTACATACACATATTTAAAAGCACTTATAAATGATTGCATATTAGCTGATTTTTTTTTTAACCAACCATTTGAGGAGTTATTAATAAGGAAGATAGGCCATGTATTATCACACACTCCCCTGACCCACCCAGCATAGCACTATATACACCTGTGGGTCAAGTTTCACTCAGAAAAGTAGAGAATAGAGGATACACAGGGAATTGTGTGAGATAAGACTACAGTGGAGTTTGGAAGAAATTTATGAAGGGTTTGAGAGTAGGCTGCAGAGTTCTGACTTCATTGAATAAACATGAGGAAGCTTTTTAAGGGAGTGAGTGAAATGATATGATATGACAAGAAACTTCGTTGGCAGTGAGGAGGCTGAATTAGGAGAAAGCGAAAAGTCTGAGGCTGTGGAAAATAATTAAGATGTTATTGTGAAAGCCCATTTGACATAAATGAGAAATCAAATTAGGTGGTGGGAGAAACGCTCTGAGGGGTCACAATACATTTTAAAGGAAAAACGAGTATGGGCACAGAAATCAGGCAAACCTGGGTCAATTCTTGATTCATCTTACCAGGTGTCTGACTTTGGAAAAATTATTTCAATAGAGAGGTTATTGGCTTCAAAGGGGATTAATGTCACACAAAGTTGTGGTGAAGATTCACTGATACAATAAATACAAAGTGCCTAGCGATGCTTGACACAGAGAGTGGAATAAAGAAATGTGATTGCCTTTAATTTTTTTCACTTTCTTTAGTCTACCAAGGGTTAAAAGTTCCAGACGTTATCAGTTATTTAATCCTTAGTGTATACGTGTTTCCTCAGCTAGACAGCAAAATTCTTAATGATAGAGAACATGTCTTATTGATTATACCAATCTCTGACCTTTCTTTTCCTACCTTCCCTTTCCTCCACTAACCAAGAAGTGTACTTGGTATATACAAGGTGCTCTGCAAATGTATACAGTTGAATCAAACTAAATGGAATTCAGTTTTTCTTTCTTTTCAGCCTGATTCTCACCCAGTACCTCAATAAGGAAGAATGTGAAATAGCCTAAAACTTGCTTTGGAGGTTAATAATGAAAGAGGTTATCTGGTATACCTCGTTATTACTAGTGATTTCCTTAATTTCTGCAGTGGTTTTCTTCCCCTCACCCCAAACACTATAAGATAGGAGAAGCCAAAAAGAGTTAATTGAAAGATTTGTGACTTTATTAACAGAAAAGAAGGTTATTATGGAGTGTTATTTTATTACTTAGCTTTAGCAAATTAAAGCAAATAAACTTGAAAAAATTTAGAACATAAATTCTTTGTCTGGGGGCTGGCCCCGTGGCTGAGTGGTTAAGTTCATGTGCTCCGCTTTGGTGGCCCAGGGTCTCGCCACTTGGGATCCTGGGCACGGACATGGCACTGCTCATCAAGCCATGCTGAGGTGGCGTCCCACATAGCATAAATAGAAGGACCTACAACTAGAATATGTGACTACGTATTGGGGGCTTTGGGGAGAAGAGAAGAAGGAAAAAAAACTTTGTCCGAATTATGAATAGATCCACAACATTGCCATAGAGGAAATGACTTAAAATGGCAGCTATTCTTCAGGGAAATACTCTTGTCATAATTTATCCATGAGGTA
Organism: Equus asinus; assembly: GCF_041296235.1. NCBI lineage: Eukaryota > Metazoa > Chordata > Mammalia > Perissodactyla > Equidae > Equus > Equus asinus. The sequence continues at coordinate 20,265,448 of NC_091805.1, read as the reverse complement.
ACCTTCCCAGTAACTTATTTAACAAGGCACTGTCTTACCAAAAAAGGAATTAAAAACTTCTTTCCTGAATACTTTAAAGCATAAAATGGCATATTTTGTAATCCTTTTAGTATTTTATGACTAAAGCACGTTCTATTAATTCCTTAAGAAAGATAACATAAAATATCAGAGGCTTTCTAGATAATAACATTTTAATGACAGGTTTAATCAAAAATATAAATTTGAAGCATTTTGTTGTTGTTGTACTACCAACACAAGTATACAAGCCACTTAACCTCTCTGAGACTCATTACCTCATCTAGAAAATTATGGAAAGAAGTAGTTGATCTCTAACAGCTCCATGCTCAGATTGTACAAATTAGGTATGCAGAGCTCAAGGGTAAGCTGAAGGCTGGATAAGTGTACTCAGGGAGAGGGTATGGAACAATGAAATGAGAAGAGGAGATCATCCAGTGATTGGGACTGGCATTCTTTAAAGAGTAGACAGAAAGAAAAAGATAAAACAAAACAGGAAAAGGCTCATAAAAACAAGAGCCCAGAGAGGCAGGAGCATAATCCAAAGAACATAGGGATGCAGAAGGCCAGGAATGAGACAGTTTCAAGGGAATGGTCAGCACAGCCATAGGCTCCAATAAAGTCACATAAGATGAGCAAAAAGAATCCACTGAACTTGATGATTAGGCCACTGGATTGGTGACCCTTGCCAGAGCCATTTCAATAGAGCAGCAAGAGGTTGGAGATGAACAAGGAGGCAGCTAAACTGAGGGCTGAAGAATGAATCGGAAGTGAGTTAGTGGACAGAGTGACTGTTTTTCAAGAAGCACAGTTAGAAAAGATATGTGAGGGGCTGGCCTGGTGGCACAGCGGTTAAGTGCCCATGTTCTGCTTAGGCGGCCTGGGGTTTGCAGGTTCGGATTCTGGGTGTAGACATGGCACTGCGTGGCAGGCCATGCTGTGGTAGGCGTCCCACATGTAAGCAGAGGAAGATGGGCACAGATGTTAGCTCAGGGCCAATCTTCCTCAGAAAAAATAGGAGGATTGGCAGATGTTAGCTCAGGGCTAATCTTCCTCGGGAAAAAAAAAAAAAAAAGGTATGTGAAAGAAGGCAGTAGACAAAGACGCACAACTAATGTGTGTATAGGTGTATTTAATTTTAGAGAGACTTAAGCCATTACTCCTTTTCATGTTAGAGGTTAGTTTTGGTTTTTGTTTTAAAGTAGAGGTTGGATTGGAACCTCTGACCAGTGTAATGCTGGGTTGTCAGTATGGTAGCTACTAGCCACGTCTGGTTATTTAACACTTGAAATGTGGCTAATCCAAATGGAGATGTACTGTACATGTAAAACATACATCAGATTTTGAAGACTTGGTATGAAAAAAGAAGGTAAAATACCTCAGTAATTTTTATATTAATCACACGTTGCAGTAATATTTTAGATACATTGGGCTAAATAAAATCTATTAAAATTAATTTCATCTATTTCTTCTTACTTTTTTTAATGTGGCTACTTGAAAATGTGAAATTATATATGTGGCTCACAACATACTTCTGTTGGACAGCATTAGTCTGGCCACTATCTGTAACCCCGACTACCAGTTTAGTACCGATCTACATCCCAGTAAGCCAAAATGTCATTCTTGGGAACATAATATCTATAAGATAATAAATCAAGATTTGCCATTTTTCTTTTACTTTCCCTCAACTGTACGTGATTACTAGGAAAACAGAAGCTTAGTATTTAAAGCATGAATAATTCAGACACCTTGATTCATAGATACACTAATATGTGACAAATACTTAACATTTGCTTTTTATTTTAATTAATTTTTTATCAAGATATAATTGACATATAATAATATATTAATTTCCGGTATACAGCATAATGATTTGATATTTTTTATAGTATGTAGGTTTTCACATTTTTCCCTGCTTTAACTGCATTTAAATGAACCAAACTCAGTACTATTAAACAAGAGGGCTTCTACTGTCAATTAAACTAAGTCAAAATAAAATCACTCAATTTCTGTTACCTCAACCTAAGAATCAAATAATTGATCCCTGTACTTTTCCACAAGGCAGAATGTAGTAGAGATGCCTGTTCTTTATGTGTCGAATTCAAAATTTTGTTAGTGAACATACAGATACCTATTATTTATAAATAATTATTGAAATAATAATGTACCCGCATATACTAAAACTATTAACTATGTATCACACAGTCACAATAAATAAGAATGCAAATTAAATGCAACAAGAAAATTATTTGCAGGTGTCAATGGCAAGTCATGATATCGCATCTGTCTAATAATCTAGCTGATAAAACTGAAGTTTATCCTGCAGGCAAAAAACAACAAAGACACTGACCTTCTGCTTATCTAAGATCTTCATGGCATAATACTGTTCAGTGGCTTTATGTTTCACCAACATGACTCTTCCAAATGAACCTGTTCCAAGGGTTTTTTTCCTTTCAAAATCCTCCAGCCCGGCATTATTCTACATATACATGAAAAAATAAAATAAACTTTAAAGTTAGAATTTCTCAAAAAAAGACTATGATAATTATAATAGCTTTAGTGATATATAATGAGAATAACTTAATTTATAACTATTCATTTAAAAACAATACAAAAAGACTATTGAGATTCTAGGTTATTGGCTCTATTTTCCCTTTGAATAAGAAAAGCTCTAATATTTGAGAAGAGAATTATATTTCAAAACAAAGCATAATAGTAATGGGAGAAAACAAGATCCTCAGGTGAAATATTAATGGTCATATTCCAATATGAATTCCTAGTATTAAACTTCTAATAAATTCATTCCACATTTAAATAATTACAAACTGACCAGAAGTATACTGTCAAAGACAATCATGGAAGCCATACCGTATTAGTGCACTTGCAAATAATTGTAATACGCATAAACCGAGGGATCAGAGTCCTTCACTAGAGTTATCTCTGAAGAAAGCACTGTTTTACTTCATTTCTATCTTTATACGAGCTTATGGAACTAGATAATAACAGCATAAGAGATCCTATCGGCTTTCTCTCTCTGATGTTATAATAACCCAGTATTAGTTAAAACAGTAACAATAAGGAAAGAAGAGTTCCTCATTCTCACAAAGATAGCCAAAGTCAGAGTCCCAAACAATAATCAGTCTCTTTTTCTCTTTGAATAGATGCTTTGTTATGAGTAAACATCTTTGTTTGGCTTTGACTATAATATAGAGGCAAAGAATTAGAGGCATCAATCTATTGAATTTGTTGCTGCCACAACAAAATGAAAATTACTAGGAATAAATTATGTGCTAAATAGCAACAAATAGTGATTGTTGACCCATTTGTTTAATAAGTTTTCATTACGAAGATCTCCATGAAAATCTTGGAGAAAATATTTCCAAGGGGCAGTCTGAACAGTGTTTAGCTTGAGAAAAAGGTAAGGCAATGTGAGTCTTACATAAGTGAGGAACCTGGCTAGCTACTGGTGTCCCCTGTAGTTGGATTTAATCTCTACTGCAAATCAAACCTTGCCTTTGGAGACACACGATAGCTTCTTGTTGAACCATTACAGAGAGTGCAAGCAACTCTAAATTTTTACTTATGAAACTTGTTTTCATCATATTTTAATTTCAAATTTCCAATAATTTAAATTGCCATAAGATTCTGTATCAATGAAGAAAGAAAAAACTCATTATAATTCTGATTGAATTATTTAATTTTATGGGTTAATATTTAATTTTTGGCTTTATGACTACAGATGTACTGAATGTTTAATATAGTTGACAACTAAATAATGGAAACCAACTTCATTAATAGACAACAGATCATCTCTTTTTGCCTGTCACTGCTTTTCATTCAAATATGCCATCTTTTTCTCACCTCCCTTAAAGATTCATGTTAGATGTCTAACTTTTTGTAATCAGTAGAGTGACTACATTTTAAATTACAGGTCATGCTATAAATCTTGGTAATGATGGCATCTTCATAAAACATAACATTATTTAGAATTAAATATTTTTTAGTGAAAAAATACTTGAAATAAAATTTTTGTGCTAGGAAAAAAGGTTTTAAAAATTCAACCTACTATTAGGTTCCTTAATTATTTATAACTTTGAAAAGAAATTTTTTTGTCAAGCATAGTTGGCTCTTTTTATACATAGTTTTTAGATCGTAGTTAAGATCTAAAGTACTTAAATTATATAGAACTTACTCCATCAAAACGTTTATGAATGGGTCCCTGTGTACTTGGTATGTTGCTAATAGCCAAGTATTTGTGATTAAGAACTTGAAACTTGCACAATAGGATCCCTATTGTTGTAATTAATAAAAATAATAAATATGCTATCAAAGGCATAAACCAAAATTACCATAAATTAGAAAACATCAAGAATTTGCAGCAGTTTGGAAGTAGTATCAAAATTTACAATCAGTTATTATACTGAAAATTAGTTCCTTCTCCAATTTAGGTATACATAGAATTATTTATTAATAAATCAAAACAATGTTACGGCAAAATTCCCATGCTAAGCTTACACTTATTAAAGCTACTTGAAAATTAAAGTTTCTGAAGTAGTAAATTACTTAGGCAAGAACCATGATTTTACTTAACACAGGATTTTTAAATTGTAGAAAATTTTAAACATTCCTTACCTGAGCAGGATTTTCCCATTTTTTTAAAAAGTCTTCTTTGGCTTTAGCTAGAAACTCTTTCACTGAAAATATATAAAAAAAACAAATTTCGTCTTGTAAGAACACATATTACAGATAAATATACTTGCTTAAAAAACACAGACATGTCAACTATGGTTGCCATGAAACATGTATTCACAACCATAATACACTAGAGAGCTATTTAGTTTCTATAAACAAGAAGCAAACACTTTCTCAAATTTCTAAGAATCTCTAATAACTGTTCTACAGGAAGACCACTTTGATAATTTCAAATCTAATAATAAAAACACTGTTCCTGAAAACATACCTAGAAATAATATAAAAAATATTTAACAATATACAAATAAGCCAGCAGTTATATTAACAGAGGCTTTAAACATAAGAACTAAAACCATCTGGAGAATGTGAACCTGTTGATTTGTGGGGTTTCAACAGTAATTAACTTTGATAAAGGGCTGTTTTCAGGTATAAGGATTTATGTTATCAGATTTGTGTTCTCTTTACTAAAGATAGAGAGAAAAGGGAAAGAAAACACAGACTAACACATAAAGGATACCCACAAAGACTTTAAAACAAAACAGAATACATCACAAACAAAAAACCCAAATAGCTTAAAATCTCATTCTAAATTTGGAGCAAAACTAAATGTCTGAATACCTAATTTAAAATGTACACTAAAGTAAAGAAATTCAAAACTAGGTGTTTATACAGTGATCAATAATAGCCAAATTATTTCAAAGAGCTGTGGTTTGAACTTTTAGATTTGTTAAATATGAATCATTTAAAAGGATTCCTCTTTTTCACTGTCTTTCCACAAAGTTAACAATGACTTCTGTTTACAAGACGACTTCAGGTGTTTAAAAATAAATAATAGGAAAAAAATTCCAGAGACCTTAAACAGCATAAACAAAATGTGTCCTTGTTCCTATAGTTAGCTATGAGAGCAAAACCTGACTACACAAGAAGTAATTATTTTAGTCTTTCTTTTTGTTCAAAGTTCCCAATATTTCTCTGACATCTGAATCTATAAATAAAGAAGAAAGCAGGATTTAAATAATGTTAAAATAGTAAAAGGCTAAAGTGAACTTAGAGGGGAACACCGGCATTTATTTCAGAAATATTAAGAGTGATGATGATAATGATGATGAAAAGACAGAATTAAAAGTGGAAGCGAGGGGCTCACAAATTCTTTAAGATCATCTAATGATGTAATGGTATTAAAGAGAGGCATTTTAAGGTACACATTATTTTTTTCCTCCTTTATCCCCAGTGAAATACCTTTGGCAAAACACTGTGACTAACCAAAAAGGCTGTTGGCATTCTAAACATTTTGAGACTTCAAAATGGTGATGACACCAAGAGCAGACATTAGTTTTTAAGTAACACTAGAGTGCGCATTTCTGAAGACATTATTTTACTACTTTATATAAACTGTCACTTGTATTTGCTGTAAAATAATCTGAAAACACTTGTAGAAAATTTGAGAAAAACAATTTTTAAAATTAGAATCTTCCCATTGTATGAAAATCTCATCCACCAAAACAATGAATCAAATAATTGCACATAATTATGCAAATATGATCTAGTTCCTCCCAAGGGTGGATTTGGGGGTGGAAAATTCTTACAATTTCTTCAGGTTCAGGATGGTTCAAGTCATCTTACTTCTACAAGTTACTAGTTGCAACTGAAGAGTGGTTTTATAAGCAAGATTTTTTTTTGGGGTGTGTGTGTGTGGAGCAGACATATCTGCACATGGCACTGACTGAGAAGTGTCAGCTATGAAGTAAATTACAAACATAATTTATTGCTAAATGCAACTGTGGCTTTTAAGAAACAACAACTTGTGATTTCCAAAATATACCTCTGATTTCTTTTGAAAAATATTTTTAGTTATCTTCTATTTATAGAACTTGCACATCAAGTTGCAGTATAAACTCTCCAGATGCCTGCATGAGTATAGATAATTTGGAGACAAGAAAGAGAATCAGGGAAAGAAAAAAATATCCCTAACATCCTGTTTCAGCTTCTCTTGTCACTTCCTGCTAAGTGGATCTGGAGTTAAGAAAAAAGTAACTGGTCAAAGGAAGGACTGGTAGTATTTGCCAAATTGAAAGAAAATTTCCTTTTTCCTGCTTAGTGAATGAGCTGGAGGAAAAATTTCAAATGCTACTTAATTTCATTCACTAATAGGATATTGAGGAAATTCTCTGAAATATTCTCTGTACTCATCAATATCCCAAGTTTACTGTCAAGTTGCACTGTAGAAAGTAAATACTTCTCATAAAGGTCTTATTTGAAAATTATCAGAAAAGGGTATGAATCAAAGATATTAAATTTTGTCAATTATTTCAATTATTTCAGTTCCCTTTTAGAGTAAGGATAAGCATTAATTATAATGTCATTAAATTTCCAAGAAAATTCTGTTCCTGAAACACTTTTTTGTCATATATGTATATATATACACATACGAAATCTCTAGTTTATATGTGCACTATTTAGATGCAAAGATGAACCTAGTTAACTCTTTGTAAAAATATAAGTTAGCTAAAATATACATCTTATAAATATATACACCAAAAATAAAATCTTTCACAATATGCTGGATTATGATTCTAAAACAACAGGTAATCCAGAACCACACATACTTGCTTTGCACTTTATTATTTTATTATTTGCATTTAAAGTCACTGGTGAATTTAACTTTCTAAATGCTTTTCTCTGGTTATTTCCAAAATTTTTATCCACTGGCATAAGGTGTTGGCAGCTAATTAATAAAATGAGTGGTAGGAGAGAGAGAGACAAAATTCAAACACGGCAGCACATTCAATCCAGAGTTCCCTATAAAATATACCTGAAGTTCTCAATTTTTTAGTTTTCTTGTTGTGTTCTAATACATAAGCCATATCTATATTTTACCATTTAAACCCTTGTGATATCCTGAAATAGCCACAGGTTTCGGAGCTTAGCACATCTGAATTAGAATATTGGCTCCAATACTTCCTAGCTATGCGATCATGGGTACTTATCTACAAAGCATCAAAGAGCGATTAGTAACTCTCCTTAGGAAAAAATACCTCAGTGAAGGATTTTTCTGAAAATATATTTTGTTCTGTATTGGTCAGTAATGGAGCAAACTAGGTACTATAAAAATGAGAAGGACACACCAAAAACTAACTCACTTTCTTCCCAGGAGTATACATTTCAATTATATTTATTTTCCAAATAAATTTATTTTCTCTTCAGTTGGTATCATTTAAGGAGTCTAATCACGGTGCATTCTAAAGAAATGAGCATACCAAAAGAATTTACATGTTCACCCAGGATTGGTTTGTAGGAATGTTTATCCACATTTATAAGATGAAGAAAGAAGAAATAAAGTGACAATTTTTATGCATTTCCACAAGTACGTAAAGAAACAATTCTTATCACTCTCAAAATATTTTTGAATATGTTTATCCACAGGACATAGTTTAAAAATTGGATTACAAAGTTCATTTTAAACAGTAGGAAAATTTATTAAAAATTCAAGTATGGCATATCTTTATTCCATGTTATTCAGATAATTCTATAATAAATAACATTTCACTAACTACGTTTACTAAATTTATTTATTAGGCATTTTTGGGTTTTGTGTTAGGTAAACTAGATTACTGTTTATTATAAAAAGAGCATGTTGTTAGTTATAGTATGCCATTATCCATTGCTTAAAAGAGGTCATCATTCATGTTTTGTAAGAAGAGTTTAGAAATCTATTCCTATATAGATTACAACTACTCCAGATGTTGAGTTATCGAGCCTCTGTGCAATGAGATGTCACCTCCCTCTTTTATACCTCTTTTACAATAAAAGCACAACTTTACTTAACTTTTATTTAATGAATGTCAGAAAAATAGACAAGAAACAAACAGAAAATGAAACAAAATAGAATATAAACTTCCTAGGGAAAATACCCAATTAAAATATTAGCTGTTTTATTCAAAATTTACAACAGTATATTTTCTTTCAAAAACCAATGATTAACCAGGGTTATCTAATTTAAGTGGGGTGTAGTAACCTGTCTTCTGCTACCCTGTACACCTCCTACTACTTCACAGTGCTATATTTGTTGTCTCTAAAATATCACACAAGGAACTGTAATATACATCATTTCTATAGATAAAACTCAACAAGCCATTTTCTCCATCAACTAAAATATTTTATTAACTCAGCATACTTTATAAAAATATAAATTTCTGGGGAGCAGAACAACTTGCAAACAACTGAATAAAAAGTCTTAAAGGTAACATTTGTTTTATTAAAAAGTAGTTGCCTACCAGATACTTCTGAAGAGGAGCAAGCTTGTATCCAAAAAATAAATTAAACAATGATTAAATGACACTCATAAAAACAACATATTAGCATGAAATCACCTATACACATTTTCTTAGAATATTATGTACAGAAATAAAATATTAATGCAGAAACTCAATAATCTGACTGCACATATTCAAACAGAACATTTTAAAATTAAACGGTAAAGAAATAAAATCAATAATTATTGTTTAGTGCCCAAATCAGTACCATTCTAATTCTCATTAAAACAACTAAGAAAAATTTTAACTCCTCATAGCAATAGTGCTAATAATATTAAGTAGCATATATTGAAATACATATCCTATAATTATTGTAATACCATTTCTGTACTTCTGTTATTTATTTGAAACTCTACTATAGGAAAGACAATTTGAATTATAGCACTTTGTTAACTCCCTTCTGAAAGACACTAGTAAATCTTTCAGGCATTTTACTTCCTTGGTGCTGGTTTAACAATCTTTTCAACAACATTTATTGAGTACTGTTTAGTGGTGCCAGAAACTGAGCTAGACTCTGGGAACATACAAAGAATAAACATATCTCCACTATAAGGAGATGAGAAGCTAATGGGGAGAGAGGTGAACCATTACAACAGAATGAGATAAGGACTACAACTAAGGAAATTATAAGGTGCCAAACGAGCTTGAAAGAGAAAATTCTTGGGTAGTAAGGTAAGGCTATTTATAATAGAGGACACAGCATTTGAGCTGAATCTTGAAAAATAAAGAGTTCCTCTGGCAGATGAAGTTCAGGAAGAAGACATTCTGGGCTGGGATGATCTTGTATAAAAGGCATGAGCATTGTTTATCCAGGAAATGGTAAGTGACTTGTAATTGCTGCAGCAAAAGGTAGAAGTGTACAGCAGCAGTGGGTGGTGACGTGTATCAGCAAGAAGGTGCTCAATCATGGAGGTAATTGTTTGCCATGGTGATGCTTTTCCTTGTGTGGGAAGGAACAGGAGTAAACTGAGTTATTCACAATTGCTAGACTCTATTTCTTCTGGGAAATAGGAAGCAAGATCACTTGCTAAGGAAGAGGGGAGCCAGATGGAGTAAAGAGAGATATGGGTGGGGATTAGAGGCTTGAGTATTTTAAACCTTGATAACTATCTATGTAGGGTATAAGAGAGGGGCTATTCCTCTAAAATTTTCTATTAGGGAAAGAGCAAGTATTAGGTCCTATAAGAAATTATATGTTTCTTAATAGTATCTTTTTTGGTAATAATAGTTTAAAATTTTTTTACTGAACAGATTATAATTCATGGGCCCCCTAACCTCTTTGTAGTTAAACTTTTTTATCTTCCTTCTTTACCTTAATAAAGAAATTATTGTATTTAAGAGTTATTTAGCGTGTATCAGAAAGCACAAAACAGGATGAAAACTGGGGTAAAATACCTATGAAAACACCAAGTTCTACCAACAAATATGAGAGAACAGTACAATCCCTTCCAAAACTTCTGGGAAGTATAAATCTAGTAGAGTGTAATAGTCTGTCCTCTGTCACCCCTACTTTAAACACTCACCTCTTTAGAGCTCTATGTTCGCTTTTTCTAAGAATATCACCCAACACACACATTCTACTACAAATATTCTCGATAAACTAAATATAAAACATTCTAGTTGCCACAAAATAACTCATAAAATCCAATTTATAGCAACAAAGCAACAGAATTATTCTGTAAAAAGTGGTTTCCTACCAGATGCTTCTGATGATTTGCGTGCTTGATCAAAAAGAATAAACAGATTAAACAACATAAAATAACATACTCACAATAAGTTACCCATCCATATATGTTCATTAGTATATTTACACATAGAAACAGAATGAAAAATACTTGAGCATACATATTCAACAGTGTTTTATATAAGGATTATAACAAATTCTTTGGATATGTATACTTTTTTAATCAACCAAAACCCTACTCTGGAATAGCGTTAGTGAAATATCGTATTCTATCCTTTTAATCTGGGGAGCAATTGTGTTCACTTTGCTGAACAGACACATTATCTGCTTCACCATATTCAAGCATGTTCATTCAAAGCAAATTCACTTTAACTTTAAAAATGATAGTGGGTATTTAAAAAACCTTTAATTACTGCAATTGTATCTGAGCAGTAGAGTGGATGAGACCATGTCTACTTTTATTTTCTAAGGTATCAGACTTGCACAAAGTCACACATGAATGAATGTTTGGAAATATAATAGGCCATAAAAGCCACATTTCCTATTGCGATATTTATTTTACTCTTCTTTCCTCTCCTTATGCTTTCTTAATAGTTAATTCTTTGTCAAGTCTTGGTTACAAGTGAACAGTATAATTGACTGTTTCACTAAACTGTTAAAAAAACACTTTTGGTGAGACATATATTTAAATGATCAAATAATAGAAATACGTACATTAATTATTTTACTAGTATCTACATGAACAGATGGATACACTATGAATCCACATAGCGCTCATTCACAACTAATCACATGTACATGCTTTCTCTCCCAACTTGCTCTCTATCTAGGGATGCCGTGGATTTTCTAGGCCATCCAAGCCATGTTTGACTGGAGATGTTCCCTATAGGATTTTGTAATAAAAACTTAAACTAAATTTATAGTCATAAAACTAATGACCCAGGGAATCTTTGAAATGCACTTTACCTCCTTAATTGTTCAGAGACCTGTTCTTGGAGGAATATTATATCTACCACAATCCCATGCTAAAGATTTTCCATTTGATTCTGAATTCAAATATTCTGTCCTATTAGCAGACAGTGTAGAGCTAGGAGTGGATCCCTAGATGACTGGATATGAACATTTTCAACTTAACTAGATAGTAGTAAGTGGCTCAAGAAATGGTTGTGCCAATTTATACTGGTACTATATCCCTGATGATCCTTATCCTCAACAAAATATGTTACTATTAAACTTTCTAATGGGTATGAAATCATATCTTCTTGTTAAGAATTAGGTAAATATATCTCAGAATTTTATAATTTTTTCCCCTAAATGTCTTTAATCACTCTTTTATTAGATTTATTCCTAGGTTCTTTAGAACTTTGGTTGCTGTTGTAAAGGGGATAATTTTAAAAATTACTATCCGTTGCTAATGTATAGCACATAGTTCATGTTTACGTATTGATTTTACCTGGCAATCTTGCCAGACTCTCTTATTAATTCTAAAATGACATTGGTAGAGTCTCTTGAATTTTCTATGAAGGCAATCACATATCAACTGTGAATGATGACAATTTTGTCCCCTCCATCTTTTTCTTGTCTTACTGTACAGATTATGATTAACAGTGCAATATTGTACAGAAACAGATAATAAGCACCCTTTTCCTGTTCCTAACTTTAGAGAAAATGTTTCTAACTAATTTTCTTTTCCCATACTTTACTTGCAAAGCTACACTAGACTTAGTAAATTAATTTAAGAATATCTCCTCCTTTTCAGTTCTTTGGAAGATTTTGTACAAGACATAAATTTTTGTTTTTTGAGTATTTCTTAAAACTTGACTGTAAAACTGTCCAGTCCTAATTTTGTTAAGTTTTGAATAAAGATTTTAACTATGATTAAATCTCAAATAGGTACAGTTCTAATCAGTTCTTTTAAGTCTTTTCCATGAACTAACCTTTGGCTCTGTTGTGTCTTTACTTTCTATTCCACTGATTTTTGCTCATGTCTTTATTAGTTTTTCTTCTTTTGATTAACCATGCTGTGCTTTTTCTAACTTGTTTACTTAATGTCTTTCTCCTTTCCTAATATAAGCATTTAAAAATATGTCTCTAAATCTACTTTAGCTGCATCCCACAAGTCTTGATGCACAGTTGAATTTTAAATTTATATTATGACCCAATTCTTGACCTGAGAGTTATCTGAATTTTTTACATCCCCAAACATAACATCTGTGTGTGTTCATTTGTTTAATTAGTCTTTTATTATTGATTAAACTTAATTGCTTTGTGGTCAGAGACCACAGCATATATATCAATTCTTCAAAATATTTTGAATATGTTTAGTTGTAAAATCAATTTTCTAACTGTTCTATATATTTGTGTGCTCTTCAATTACTAGGATTCTCTCTATATATCTATAAATCTTATGTATTTACAACTTCTCCTTATAATTGGGTCAATTTTGTTTTAGATATTTTGAGGCTATTTTAGAGGTGCATACAACTTTTTTCTCTTATTTCATATATTTTTTAACATGATTATTAATTTAAAATGGTAGCCTGTATGTGACAATTCTACTCTCCGACATTCTTTGGAGGGTCTAATTCTATTGTACCTGCTGAATATCATTTGTAGTAGATTTGTTTGTGTGTGTGTATGTATCTATTTTGATTTTGGATTGTGAACTCAAAGTTCAGTGGGGCTTTATCTGTGAGAAACCTGCAGGGCTTAACTTGAGGATATGTTTTGTATTAGCTTCTGTCTGGCATCCAGTGGATGTTACTTAGCCTGGGACTGTTAACAATAATGTATTTTATTTTATTGGCCATTCGTAGACGACACAGTTAATACAGACTAAACCCTGAAATCTACTGGAGGAGAAGCAGTTGATTACAAATTCTCAGGAGAGGCATCCCACACACACGCGCACACACACCTCCCCCGTCCCCAGGAACCTAAGCCAAGAAATACAAGCTTCCTTATTTTCTCCCTCTGTCAGTGGAGAGGTTTTATTTTCTAATCTATGCTTTCACTGAGGCTACAATCCTTTGAGGATTCAGGCTTTATTTAGGAGTCTAAGAAATCCCAAGTTTATGGATCAAAGACCTTGTCTTCTGTCTCTGTGAGGCCACTAAAAACGAAAGCCCTTTGGTTACTGAGGTATGAATGTCTCCTCAGGGTAGCCAAAATATGCTCCCCTTTACAAGCCTGGTTTTCATTTACCATTTCACCTTTTGCACATTGAGGATTTCTATTCTTGTAAGTTTAGCTATTCATTTAAAGGGATGCTTGTTATATTTTATTCAGCATTTCTAGGTGCTGTTGTATCTTCAGTAATTTTTGCTTTAGAAGAATTTTCAAATTATCTAATCTCCAATTTTTGGATTTTTTTTCTTTAAAAGACAAGCTCCGTGTTAAATTGTAAGATGCAAAGAGACCTAGATGTTTGTGGAATTCATTTTTTATCTTTGAATCAAAACTTCCATCAGATATATTTAAGTGTTGGTGTTTTTGTTAATCTTTGTCAAAATACAATGAGCTCTTTGAGCTCTTTCAATCTGTAGATTCAGGTTTTCTTCAACTAAGTAGTTTTTCTGAATCATGTTTTTTATTATTGCTTCTGTTCTATTAGTCATTATCCTTTTTGAAGGAGTACTATTCATTCAATTTGTAGAGTTTCCTACTTTCATCTAACATAGTTTTCACCTCATAATTTTTATCCTGTCCATTCCCCCTACATTCTGGTAGGCTTTATCAAGCTAGTTTTCACACCATTAATTTATTTTCCTGTAGTGATTATTTTGCTCTTTAACGCTTCTAATGCAGCTTTATATTCTGCAAATGCCAGGTTCATTTTCTTATAACCTTCCCTTATCATGTCACTATTGCTCTTCTTTTCTATTCCTGCTTCTCAGTCAGTTCTCTTTTCATCCTAGCCTCTTGTTTTATCTTCTTATTTTTCATGTTTTATTTCACAGATTCAATGTTCACTTGAAATTTTTAGGAATTCAACACAAATACTATCTATAATATCTTATTTTTACCCCCCCCAAATATTTTCTATCAAAAGTTCACTGTCTTCCTCTTGAAGGCTGTGATTTTATCTTTTAATCTTCTCTTTTATAGGCTCCATGTTGTTGCTTTTCTTGTTTATTCATTCATGAACAACGAGAAGCCTTTCAAAACTTTACAAATGCCCCCAAATAAAGTGGATCCTCTCACATCCTACTTGGGTGTGTTAGAATCAATTTCTCAGATCTTTTAGTTGACACACATTTACATTATCAGTTAAATAACCTAGTGACTTTCAGACAGGAATAGAGCCAGGACTATAAGGTTTCTTGCTGGTGGTGATGCCCACCACTTCAGGCAAGAGCCCGTCACATCTGGAAGAAGAAAAGCCACTTTTTCAACTTGGAATAGCCTAACAAATTCTTGGTTGTCCCACTGTAACTGTATTAAAATGAAAGTAACCAGCAGTGTTGGATCTTCTACTCGTCTCCCCCACAGTTTTTCTTATAAGCCTCATCCTTCCACGTTAGTGAAGGTGAAACTACTGTTTCTTTTCCATAAAGGCAAGCTACTCAAAGTAAAACCTTTAGTTAAATTTTGCTGTCTGATTTTCAATTTGATACTGTATATTTGTGGGTGTAAGTACCCTTCTTTAATTCCAAGACTGATACACTGTTTTTCCAGTTTTGTGTTCTTATATTTTCAATCTAGAAAATATAGATCTAGAAAGGGGAATTAATTAAATGCTTGTGCTCAAGTCTGTAACTTTCCTGTAATTCACAGCAGGTTAATGCCTTCATCTTTGAAGATTTCCCTTCAGCTACAGCTAGGCCAATCAGAGTTCTCATCTGGGATTTTGATATAATGATGCTGGTTATGTTCCAATAAGCAAATGAACCAAAAAAAAAAAATAGGTGACTGCTATTTTTCATTGATAATGTAAGAAAAGTGTTCAAATATGTAAAAAGTGGATAATTTTTAGCCATTCGTTTATTCTACAAGAATTTAAGAGTTCATTACTATGTTTGGGGCACTGGGGTAACTATTGGAAATACACAGACGAACACGGCACTATCCTCGACTTAAGGAATTGAAAGTTTGGAGATTGAAAACCAACATGCAAATATATAATATCACTATAATGTAAATAATTGTTATAGTTTACAAGTTTGCTTTGTGAGTATGGGGGTGAGGGGAATCATCTAACTCTAAAGAGTCAGTGATAGAGGCACTGAAAAGCATAGTTGGTTTTCAGAATTTTTATAATAAAAGATGTAATTATGAAAAGGTAGCAAGGAATATTATGTAGTATAGTATGGCTAAATAAGAATTTTATGAGAGATGCAAATAAAGCCAGAAAGGTAGGTCACTGATCTTGTATCCCTACTAAGGAGTTTAACCTTTACCTTAGAGACAACAAGGAGTATCTAAAAGTTTCCATGCTGGGTTAAGAAATGGGCATATTTGCATTTTTAAATGGTAGCATGGAAAATGGCCTGGAGGAATATAAAACTGGAAGCTGAGAGACCAGTGAAGTAGTTACTGCACTAGGGTTGAGAAGACATAGAATGCCTGGTCTAAAAGCATTCCCAGTGTCAGTGAGACCGGAGAAAATTGAGTGATTTCTGAGACATTTCTGACGTAGAATCAATAGAAATTAATGACTGAGTGCATGTCTTGGGGGTAAAAAACCAAGTTAGGACTGACTACAAGGTTTCTGTTTTAAGTTCCTGTACAGGCAGTGGGATCATTAACAGAAATCAGAATCAATTAAAAAGGAGCAGATTTGGAATGGAGAGAGAAAATTCTCTTTTGAATGTTCAGGTAACAACTGAAGATGTAGGCATGGATGAGATCACTCAGAGAGAATGTTGCACTAAAAGAGGGTCAAAGATAGATTCCCAGAGAAAACTCACATTTAATAGGTAGAAAGGAGAAAATGAATAGCTTTTTAACTAGAGAAGTACCACATACACATAAATATCACATGTATAGCTATAGACTTAGGAAAAAAGATCTACCATTTGCTTATTTTTACAAATAAAATCACACTTCACTTGTAATTTTCCACATTTTGAAATGGCTAAGGCGAACACTTATGACATGAGTAAAATTAGTTGAAATTGGACAATCCTGAAAAAGTCAGAATGTCTAGTGATTACTACGATTCCTGTGGTAGAAAAGGCTATAAGGGCAGGCTAATATGATCAAACACATCAAATACCATCTGAATAATCCATAGCTTTCTTGAAAGAAAAATAAAGCAATAGAGAAGCAGCAACAATTTTCTTCGGTTAAAACCAACACATACAATTGTAAAACCTCTAGAATACCACAGTGGTTACCTAAAGATGCTGTTATATACCAAACTTTCAAAGAGAAAACACACTTTGGCTAGATTCAAAGAAATCTAACATTTTAAGTATAATAACCAGGTATATTCAGTTTTGATATCCACAAAAACCTAAGGAATGTTAACATGCTCATTTTGTAATATTAGCCCAAATTTAAACCACTAGATCAGAAAGATCTATCTACTACCAGGAAAATAACAATAATGATTCTTAATATTTTACATGTAAAAATGTTCTTTTAATCTCTAATATCATCCTATAAACAAATATCTAACAGTGTTGAAGAGGTTTATATTATATGGCAGGATAAAAAATATTTATTGGCAATAATGAGGTGATACCCAGTTATAGAATAAAGCTTCACCTATTTTGAATTCTATCATTATATAGTAAAAATCCAACTCTCTCTGGTTCTGAATTCCAATTCCAATCTTTTAAGTGTAAATTATAACAGACTTTTATGTTGTAAGAAAAACCATATAACACTTCTCCTAAAAATGTATCTGATTCAAAGGTTAGCTTATAAACATCTTCTTTTAGTTAAGTAAAAAGATGCTAATGAATTATGCTCGAAGCAAATATTTCTCACTCTAACAACAGGATATCTATTTTTAGCTGCAGGTTTGGCTTAAAGTGAACAGCTTTTACCCTATGATAAACTGCAGTACATACTGTAGTACATTTTCTCAAAAAATATTTTTGGAAATGTTTAGAAAAAAATATTGTTACACAATCATATTATAAAAACAAAAAGGAAACTAATTATCACAAAAGTACTCACTCTAACAAATTATTTCCCAAAATAAATTCTTCCTGGAAATTTTAGCAAAGCCTCCAAAACCAAAATGCACATATTTATTTCATCATTGAATCCCTATTTCTCAATGAATTGTAGTTAAAAGCAACGAATAAATCAACAAAATTTTGGCAGCATCTTATTCAAGATTAGTATTTTTTTATATAATCAAAGAGAAGCTAACAACAATTAATATTAAAATGGCAAAGCCAATAAAAGGAGGTTTTAATTATTTTTAGGATCAGATACTAAAAAACTCCTCTCTTATCATGGTGGGTCTTTTACACACTAAGTTATAACACAATTAATAAGAATAGTATTTAATGAATACAATAAATCAATCCACAGAGAAAATTAGAAACTGATTATTGGTATTCACTATTAATAGTGGTATTATTCACAGTTCTTAATGGATTTTAAAAGCAAATTACTATAATGCCTAAATGCAAAAGCATCAACAGAAAATGTAATTCACTGTAGGTTTGGCTTTACAACTGCCCCTTTAAAAAATATTTTTTTCTCTTATAGTTAAATATTTTTAAAAAATATATAGCTGCAGAGTCTCAAAGAGCATACTTACCACTCATGATGAAAACCAACCTTTCCAAAACATATTGCTCAAAACAACAATCCAAGAGCAAAGGGAGTTATGCTAATCTCTAGAGGTAGAAGAACCGAGGGTGTAAACACACACACTGGAACATGCAGCACACAGAAAATGAAAAGAGCTTTCTTTTGTTTTAAAAAGAAAAGCCCCTAGAAGCAAAGCATAACTGCCCAGCATAAGATATCACTCGTAAACATCAGATTAATGCCAAAGATGTGTATAACTAGATTTAATTTCTTTCAATCTAGTTATTGTAGCTTCCTTCAAATACCACTAGAACAACTCAAAATGGCAGGGAGAAAATGTTCGAACCAGGATGTATAAGATGTTCTCAATTATATCAGCATGAGTTGTTACCACGGCAACATTAGACCAGAATTATCGGTTCACTTGTAACCAAGGAGTATCTTTTCTAAATCTTTAATCAACCAAGACAAATAAAATACCTTTTTATTTTAGAGCCACATGATTTTTAAAATTACCACATTTCTTAAATTTAACCACATATTTACCCTTTTTACATCTTTCAAAGACATAAAAAAAATTGCTGTTTTCTTCAAATACTCACACAATCCCATGTTGAACCTGGCAAGGAACAAACAGCAGAATGATTGCACCTAAACGTCTTTCAATTACACCAGCTCTTACTGCTAGCTGCGGACCTCACTGATATTAAAATGCTGTGTGCTGTTGCTAGTGACTATTGGCGATGAATCTTATTGCCCAGATCGCTGATAGCTTTCATTTTTCATGAGCCAGAAAGCTATACTGCAGCACAAATGTTAACCATTTAAACATTGTGTATTATGGAAGAGACAAAATACAATACTATATATATCTTCATTTACAAAGGAGAATCACAGAATAAGTTATTTATAAACTTCACTTAAATTCAGCATTACAAACAGTATCAGATGCCACTTACATGGTTTTCAAAAGGGGGACTACACAAAAAAGTTACTGGCAATCACTGTTGAAATGTAAAATTCCTTCCATCAAACAGGATTAGATGACAGATTGTATAGCAAGGTGGGCAGACTGGATGGCACAGTGAACAGACTGCTCGGAATCCCAGAGACCCAAAATCTGTACCAAAACGGTAGAAAGGATCTATAGAATGGTGCCTTAAGTGGAACTTCAGCAAGTGAACTTGCCATTTTAAAAGCTACCAGGTGAGACATGACTTCCGGTGATGGGAGAATGAGTAAGTCAGCAAATCTTCTTCCCAAGAAATAACTAAGAAGCTGGACAAAATTGTCAAAAACAACAATTTCATGGCTGTACAAATCTAGCAATTACAAATAACAAATTGAGAAGCATTTATTTAAAAAATGCTGAACTTTGCATAAGAGGAGTAGGAGTCTGTGGTGTTCTTACTTGGTACGGCTCCTATTGCCCCTCCACCCCCAGCTCTGTCAGTGCAGTATTTCTATCAGGGTGGGGCTGGTCATGACAACCAGCAGCTTTGCTGACAGAAAGGGCTGACTTGATTTGGAGAGGAGGCCAAAAACCCCCACACAATTGATGCTGTCAACAAAAAAAGCAAACTGTAGGAAATGAACAGGGAAAAGTGTTCTGCTTTGCTAGTCTAAAGTTGTGGCCTTGGCAGGGGTGAGCCGCAGACTGGTAGTCTAGCAAGAAATTTAACTCAGAAAATGGAAATAAGAGAGGCAGAGAGGGCCTAGATAAGCTCTTCACATATTCCTGGCTGACTAGGAAGCTATTCCTATAGGGGAGACCCAAGAGGACCCAGTGGAAAGTTAAACCTGAAAACTGCCCAAACATTGAATGTGCTCCCCAACCCACAAACAGTTCCATCAGCCCAGACTGGCTTTAAGTGTTTGATCACAACCTCTGATCAATCACTGAATAACACCTAAGCTATGCAGACACAGGATCATTCCCAGCAGAGAAATCAGCAGCAAGAACCATGGGGGATACAGTTCATAGATTAAGGCCAAGGAAGTTATTATAACAAAACAAAACATAATAAAAACAACCTTCAGGGAAGAAAAAAATTAGAATCCAGAGCTGCTACAAAAATGTTATTTTAAAAAGTCCATTTTTTAACAAAAACATTATGTAATCCATAATGAAGAGAAAAGGCACTTAATAGAAAATGTCTCTGAATGGGCCCAGATATAGGATTTAGCAGATGAAAGACTTGAAAACAGCTATTATAAGTATATCAAAATTGTACAAGGAAATTGTGTTTAAAGAATTAAAGGAAAATATAATAGCAATTATATAACAAAGAGAATCTCAATATAAAAGGAGAAAGTATTTAAAATGGAAAAATTATAGACTTGGAAAGTATAATAACTAAAACTTAAAACCTTACTACATAGGCCCAACAGCAGATTTGAGGAGGGCAAAAGATTGAACTGGTGAACATGAAGATAGATCAACAGAAATCATCTAGTCTGAAGAATATAGAGAACAAAAGATAGGAGAAAAATAAATGGAGCCTCAGAAACCTGTGGGATATCAAGGGTACCAACAAACATGTAATGGGAATCCTAGAAGTAGATGAGAGAGACAAAGGGCAAAGAAAAAATATTTGAAGAAATAATGGCTGAAAATGTCCCAATTTGATGAAAAACATTAATCTGCAAATCCAAGAAGTTCAACCAATGCCAAGTAGAATAAACCCAACAAGATCCATACCTAGATGTATCATATTCAAGCTGTTGAAAGAAAAAGAGAAAATCTTGAAAGAAGCAAGAGAAAAATGACTAATGTACAGAGAAAAAGCATACAATTAATGATAACTTCCTAAGAGAAATAAGAGACCAGAAAGCAGTTGAATGATATATTCAAAGCGCTAAAAGAAAAAAGAAACAAACCTCTTCACAACAATTCTCTCTCTGGGAACACTATTCGAAAACAAAGATGAAATAAAGACATTCCCAAATAAACAACAACTGAGGATATTTCTTGCAAGCAGAAATACTTAAGGAAGTCCTGCAGGCTGAAAGGAAATGACATTAGACAACACTCAAACTGCCAGGAAGAAATGAAGAATATTATAAATGGCAATATATAAGTAAAAGACTGTATAAATACACATTTTTCTGCTTTCTTCTCTTAATTTCTGTAAAGGACTTAAAATTGTATGAAACAATAATTATAACACTGCATTGCTGTGTTTATAAAAATATATATGTGATATGTGGGAAAATACTAACACAAAGTCAGAGAAGAAATGGAGCTATATTGGATCAAAGTAGCTATATTTTACTAGAATTAACTCAATACCATCCTGAAATAGATTGTGATGAGATAAAATGCATATTATAACCCCTAAATTAACTATTAAGAAAAACATCTTTAAAAAATTTAGTTAAAAAATCAAAGACATTAAAATTGGATTCTATAAATAATTTTTAACATAAAAGAAGAAAGGAATAACAATAACAACAAAAACTATAAGACAAATATAAAACAAACAGCACAATGGAAGATTACATGGTAAATCCAACTATATCAATAATAACATTAAATGTAAATGGAATAAACTCAGATCAAAATGCAGAAATTATCAGACTGGATAAAAAAGCAAGGTCCAATTATATGCTGTCTACAAGAGCCACACTTTAGATTTAAAGAAATAAAGAGGTTGAAAGTAAGAGAGAAAAAGATATACCACGCAAAGAGTTAACTATAAGACAGCTGGTGTATCTATATCAATATCAGACAAAACTGACTTTACAATAATAAATATCACTACGGACAAAAAAATCACTTCATAATGATAAAAGGGTCAATTCATCTGGGAGATTTAACAGTTAGAAATGTAAATGCAATGAACAAAAGAGCCCCCAAAATACTAAAATAAAAATGACAGAATTGAAAGGAGAACTAGATAATTCAACAATTATAGTTGGAGATTTCAATATTCCTCTCTCAATAGATTTTCCTTGAATCAATAATTCAAGGAAAAACTAGAGAGAAAATCAGCAAGGATACAGAAAACTTGAATAATACCATCAAAACTTGACATTTATAAAACTCAGCACCTAACATCAAAAGAATACGCATTCTTTTCAGGTACACATGGAAATTCTTCATATTAATCATATGCTAACCAATATAACAAATCTCAATTAATTTAAAAGGATTGAAAAATCATTCAAAATGTTCTCTGATCACAGCAGAAATAAATTAGGAATCAAAAACAGAGATAAATTTTTGGAAATACTCAAATATTTGGATTCACAAAGAAGTCCCATGGGAAATTAGAATATATTTTGAACTAAAAGGAAAAAAACCTACAAGAAATCAACATTTATGGGATGTATATAAAGCATAGCTTAGAGGGAAACTCAATTTACACATCTATATTAGAAAAAAAAGAAAGGTCTCAAATCAATAATTTAAGCTTCCACCTTAAGAAACTCAAGAAAGAAGAGAAAATTCAACCAAAACCAAAAAAAGATCAGAGCAGAATTCAATGAAATAGAAAATAGAAAAAGAACAGAGAAAATGAATGAGACCAAAAATCTTACTGATAAACCTTTAGCTAGACTGCCCCCAAATTAAAACGAAATAAAACAAGAAAAAATAAGAAAAAACAGAGAAGATGCTAATTACTAAAATCAGGAATGAAACGATGACATCACCAATCATGCTAGAGAAAATAAAAGGATTGTAAGAGAATACTATAAACAGCTTTATGCAAATTAATATAACAGATGGACAAATTCATAGGCAGACAAAAATTACCAAAACTAACTCAAGAAGAAACAGAAAATCTGCAAAGACCTATAAGCAAATAAAAAATATTGAATGAGTAGTTAAAATTTTTCCCAGAAAGAAAAACTCTGGTCCAAAAGGCTTCACTGGGGAATTCTATGAAACATTCAAAGACATAATACCAGTCCTACATAAACATTTCATAGACGAATGACGTAACACTTCCCAAATTATTCTATGAGGCCTGATACCAAAGCTAGACAAAGCCAGACAAAGATCAAAAAGTACAGACCAACATTCATTACAATGCAAAAGTCTTTATCAAACTATTAGCAAACCTAATCCAGCAGTAAATAAAAAGGATTTATACACTACGACCACATAGGATTTACCCCTGGAAGGCAAGGTTGGTTCAACACTGAAAGTCAATTTATGAAATAAAACCATAATAATAAAAGACAAAACTACATAATTATCTTAATATATGTAGAAGAAGCATTCCATAAAATCCAACACCTATGATAAAACCTCTCAACAAACTAGGAATTGAAGGGAACTGCCTCAAGCTGATAAAGGGTGTGTGTTGTGAGTAGGGGGGTTGGTCCTATAGCTTACATCATATATAATGGTGAAAGATGGAACGCTTTCCCCCTAAGACTGGAGGTAAAGGAAGGATGTCTGCACTTACCACTTCTATGCAACTTTGTACTGGAGTTCCTACCCAGTGCAACGAGGTAAGAAAAAAGATTTTAAAGGCATACAGATTGATAAGAAAGAAATAAAACTGTCGTTATTTGTAAACACACATAATTCTATATGTAGACAATTCTAAGGAATCTACAAAGAGACTACTAGAATAAATAAATTTATCAACATTATAGCATATAAGATCAATATGCAAATGTCAATAACATTTTAATATACTAGGAACAAACAACCCAAAAATGAAATTAAGAAATAGCTTCATTCACAATAGTATTAACAGAAATAAAATGCTTAGTAATCAATTTAACAAGACTTGTTCACTAAAAAATAGAAAACACTGCACAGAAATTAAAGAACATCTAAACGAATGGGGAGATATTTCACATTCATGGATTGCAAGACTCAATACTGTGAAGATGGCAATTCTCCAAAAATTAATCTACAGATTCAATATAATCTCTATGAAAATCCTAGTAGGCTTTTCTTTAGAAACTGAGAAGCTGATACTAGAATTTATATAGAAATTCAAAGGTTCAAGAATAGCCAAAAAAAATTTGGAAAAGAACAAAGTTGGAGGACTTGATTTCAAAACTCATTTTAAAGTTACAGTAAGCAAGACAGTATGGTATTGGCATAAGGATAGCCATATATAGATTATTGGGAAAAAACTGAGAATTTGGAAGTGAATCTTTACATTTAAGGTCAACTGATTTTTGAAAGGTGCCAAGATAATTCAATGGAGAAAGAAAGAAAAGTCTTTTCAACAAACGGTGCAATACAAATTGGATATCCATATGAAGGAAAAAAAGAACTTCACTCCATATCTCACACCATACACAAAACTTAACTCAAAAAATAGATTTCCAGATAAAAGTATAGAATAAAAATCTTCATTAGCTTGGGTTAGACAAAGATTTTTTAAGATTTGGCACCAAAAGTACAATCCATAAAGAAAAAAATGATAAATTGAACTTCATTAAAATTACAAACTTTTGTTTTTCAATGACATCATTTAAGAAAATAAGACAAGCTACAGACTGGGAAAAAAATTTGCAAATTATATATTTGGTAAATAATTTCTGTTCAGAATATATAAAGAATTTTTAGGACGATAATAATAAGACCAAAAAATGTCAATTTTGAAAGTGGACAAAGATTTGCAAATAAATTTTTCCCAAGTAAAAACATAAATGACTTATAAGAACATGAAAATACACTCAACATCATCAATCATCGGGGAAATACAAACTGAAACCACAATGAAATACCAATTCACACATATCAGAATGGCTATAATTAAAAAGACTGGGGGCCGGCTCTGTGGCTGAGTGGTCAAGTTCGCGCGCTCTGCTGCGGCGGCCCAGGGTTCAGATCCTGGGCGCCAACATGGCACCACTCATCAGGCCACGTTGAGGCAGCGTCCCACATCCCCACAACTAGAAGGACGTGCAACTAAGATATACAACTGTGCACGGGGGGGTTTGGGAAGATAAAGCAGAAAAAACAAACAAAAAAAAAGATTGGCAACAGTTGTTAGCCCAGGTGCCAATCTTTGGAAAAAAAAAAAAAAAGACTGATGATACCAAGTATTAACAAGGATGTGAAGAAACTGTAACCCTCATATACTGCTGGTGGGAACGTAAATGGTAAAGCCACTTAAGAAAACAATTTGGAAGTTTCTTAAAAAGATAAACATAAACTTACCATATGACCCAGCAATTCTACTCTTAGACATCTATTCAAGAAAAATGAAAGCCTATGTCCACCCAGTCTTGTATGCAAATGTTTATGGCAACATTATCCAAAGGACCAAAAACTAGAAACAATCCAAATGTTCACAAATTGCCGAATGGATAAACAAAATGTGTTATATCCATACAAGATAGTATAATTTGGAAATAAAAAAGGAACCAACTATAGATATGTTCTATAACACAGATGAACCTCAAAAACATTATTCTATGTGCAAGCCAGAAACAACAGATTACACATTGTATAATTCTATAAAATGTCCAGAAAAGCAAATCTGTAGAGACAGAAAACAGATCAGTGTTGGTCTGAGGTTGAGGTAAAAGTGGGGATAGATTGTAAAAGGGTACAAAAGAACTTTTTGGGGTGATGGAAATGTTCTAAAACTGAATTGTGGTGACAGGTATACAACTCTATAAATTAATTAATAAGCAGTGAATTGTACATTTATGAGTGAGTTTTATATAGGTATGTAAATTATGATTCAATTTAAAAAAGTTGTCTAGTGCTTCTCTACATAAGTAGAGACAATCTGCTTGCAGATCACTTCAGTGGACAACTTAATTATGTAAATGTAAGGCTGGTAGGCATCCATTACCTTGGGGAAATCATCTAACAAAACCCTTTGGAACTTGGTAAAGGCTGTTCGCTTCTCAATACCCTATGGTAAACAGAGCTAATTAAAGGGAAGGAGGTAAGTAGATCTGAATTCAAAATAAAACAGGAATTCTGAAAGGGAGGGATAAAAACCTAGACCCCATTCTTTCTAAGGTTCAGAACTACCAGAATTTCTTTCATGAATTTCAGTGATAGTATTTGTGGCCCACGAGTAGAAAGGTGCACTAAAGAAGCGTTACCAAAGAAGAAAGGAGAATCTGGATTGGTGATTTAGGCTCAACATTAGAGGATCTGTAAGCCAAATTTAAGTGCTTACAGAGGCCAGGAATGTAAAACAATAGAAGCAGTGAAGGCTGGAACAAATCAGACAGCATAAATCCTGATTAAAGAGGATAGCTTTTCAGTGCTATTTGTTCTCATACGGGAATAAGAGTCCACTGAAATCAGTTTTTCTAATGGTTCAAGAATATAAGAGTCCAGATATCAATATGAAATCTCTTGGTTTAAAATCATTGTATTTCATATTTATATATAAAATAATGGTATTAAATTGAATTATTTTAAAAATACAATGAGAACTAAACAAAACATATCTGTGAGCTACACTGGGTCACAGACAACCCGTTTGCTATTCCTGGACAAGATGCTTAAGAAAGGAAGGCTAATTTTGGTACACTGTGGGGAGGGCTGAAAGCACTGTCTCACCCATCCAACCTGGCACGGAAGCCAGGAAGCACATGAGTATAAATCAAAGAAACTAAATCCTGTGATATAACCCTGGAATGAGCATAATACTGGAAAGGGTAGATCATCTTCCCATTAAGAACTTCTAAAGTCTCCACAGGGATCAGTGTCATCACATCAAGAGCAAGGGTACACTGAATTCTTTGGGACCAGTTTTAAACCATAAAACTGTAGCAATGGCAAACTCAAAAGCAGCTGAAAATGAGATCACTAGCTTATATACTAATCAAAATAACCATCTCCTTCTTCATCTAACCTTTGGCAAGAAGGTTAGCCTGTCTGGAATGAGTAAACTCCCAGAAGTTTAGGAATACTTGAAAGTGGCTGGAAGAAAACCCCAGGAAAAGAACTACTTAGAAGTCCTGCTAATTTGAATACATGGGTGCAAGTGATTAATTTGAATATTAATTCAAAAAAGATAAGACCTTACTTGCATTCTGAGTAGGCCATACTTGGTTGTTATACAACCATAACCAGACCTCACAGCTAAAAGCAGCCATTGTTTTAGGACTTATTCACTGCCTCAAAGAATGCATCATTCCTCCAGTTTCAGCTTACTAGCTCTTTTTGGAGGACACCTAAGTTTCAAAGTTCTTTGACCTACCTGTTGGTCTTCTGGGTCCTTATAATATGCACTCTGTCTCTGCCATAGGAGCCAGAGGCCTGTTTTTCTTACACATATATAGAAAGATTTCACAGAATAGTGACTAAGAGCATGGGCTTTGGAGTCAGACTGCCTGGGCTCAAATGTCATCTATTAGATACGTTATCAGGAGGAAATTACTTTATCTGAATGTGCTTCAGTCTCTTCATCTGTAAGATGTGAATAATAATAGTACCTATCTTATTAAGTTTTTAAAAGGATCACAAACTAATATATGCAATGTGCTTAGAACAATGCATAGTAAATACATGTTTTATGTGATAATATATATGACAATTTTCTACCCAGGGAATGTGGGAGTGAAGTGGTAGAAGTCACTGCTATATTGTGCAATCAGAATTATGGAAAGCACTTTATAATATAACTGAATCCCCAACCCTACTAGATTATAGTATATTGATTACCAAGGAACACCTAAGGATAATGCTCTATTCAGCAACTAAAAAATGTCTTTCAGACCATTTACCACTAATAATTGACCAATTCTGAAAAGTGGGAAAATTTTGATAAACACTAATAATAAAGGAGAAAATAAAACATGCTTGATGTGCCAGAAAATTATAGTAGGAAATTTAAACATGTCTTCATTTAATACTGAAACAAGTTTAACTCTAAAAGGATACATTGTACGTATATCTGGGATGCAATTAATTTAATACAAAAGCCCTAAAACGGTCATAACAGTTCTTTAAATCTGTCCTATAAAATAGAAAAATAATGATATACACAAAGATTTAGCTACAAGGATGTTTATCGCAGCATTTTTTTACTTTTTTTTTTTAGGAAGATTAGCCCTGAGCTAACATCTGCTGCCAATCTTGCTCTTTTTGCTGAGGAAGATGGGCCCTGAGCTAACATCTATGCCAATCTTCCTCTATTTTATATGTGGGACGCCTGCTACAGCATGGCTTGATAAGTGGTGTGTAGGTTCGCACCTGGTATTCAAAGCGGCGGACCCCGGCCTGCCGAAGAGTGTGTGAATTTAACCACTGCGCCACCAGGCTGGCCGCAAAAAATTAAAAACAATCTAGATGGCCAGTGACTGGTTAAATAAACGGTTGCATCCTTACAAGTGAATACAAAACAGCAATCTTAAAAGATATTGTAGGACAACTCTTTATGATAAGGAAAAATGTTATGAAACATTGTGTACTGAAAGACCCAAATTTAGGGGCTGGTGGAAATTTGTGTATCTGTGCACAAAATAGCTATATATCCAAAAATGTTAATAGTAGTTATCTTTTGGTAGAATTGTATATGATGTTTACTTTTTTTGTTGTTGTTCTTTTCTATGGTTTGCAAATTTTCTCCAATGAAGATAAATTATTGGTAAACAGATTAAAATGTTATGAGGGAAAAACTGCTTCTCAAACTTTAACTGCAGATGAATCAGCTGGGTAATCTTGTTAAAAGGCAGATTCTGACTCAGGGGTCTAGACGGGGCCTGAGATTCTTCCTTTACAACAAGCTCCCAGGTGATGCCAAAGCTGCTGGACTGGGACCAAACTCTGAGGAGCAAGACACTACCTAGAGTATATACTTAATCTTCCTTCTTCTCTAACCATGTAGTATGACTATTGCAAAACACAAGTAAGTACAAGCTTCTCATTCTATTATACTTGATATAGTATTTGGCACTGCTAAATAGCCCATGGAAGCATTTTCTAATTTCAAATAATTTAATATCCCAATTACTTAGTGTTGATATGAAGTGTGCTGATTACTCAAATTCTAAGAAACAATCATGATAAAAATACACAAGTAACATTGAAAAGTTCACTGCCTCTGAAATGAGGTATTTACCAGGTTCAGGTCAGCATTTTACTGCTTTTGGTTAATGGCTATAAGCCTTTTAAATAAATTGCAAAGACCACAAATGGAAGAAATTAGAGAAAGCTTTTTAGTGTAAGACTGTAGTGATATTTAATGTTAACAAACAACTCAACATTTAAACATTTACTGAGAACTATGCTGGCAATACCAAAATAAACTGACAAATTCTATGCCTTCTAGGAGTTCAAAGTCAAATAGGGGAGAGAGTGACCCTAAGGACTAATGTAATATAATTTTAATACTATAAAATGAACCATAGGAGAAGTGTATATAACATTATATAAGAAGATAGGAAGCGATCATGAATTCTGCTAAGGATGAAGAACACAGGAATAGAATGCTTTGGTGATTTTGTTACAAAGATAATATTTGAGCAGAGTCTTAAAGTATGAGCAAATCCCACCATTGGTAGAAATAGGGAAAGGGAATTCCAGGCCAGAAGGAACATCTTAAATAAGCACTGTTATTATACAGGGAATCCATTATCTGACTATTCATTGCCACGTTCACGTAGTGACCAAAAGTGTTAGTTCTAATTAAGCACCCAGCTCAAAGAGAAAATGCAGAGTAGTAATATATATTTCCCTGTAGTAGAATAAGAAAGTTAACTTCTCCTGTATTATGCTAGTTTAAAATTAAAATTCTGTGGGCCAGCCTGGTGGCTCAGCGGTTAAGTGCGCACGTTCGACTTCCGAGGCCCGGGGTTTGGCGGTTCGGATCCTGGGTGAGGACATGGCGCTGCTTGTCAAACCATGCTGTGGTAGGCGTCCCACATATAAAGCAAAGGAAGAAGGGCACAGATGTTAGCTAAGAACCAGTCTCCCTCAGCAAAAAGAGGAGGATTGGCGGCAGATGTTAGCTCAGGGTTAATCTTCCTCAAAAAATAAATAAACAAATTTAAAAATGTTTTAAAAATTAAAATTCTTTGGGCTCTTTTAACAAAGGTTCCATTATATATTATTTTCCACTTTAAAAAAAACTGTACTAACTCCCCATTGTCTATTAGAATGTAGTCCAAAATTCTGAATATCTAATAGAAAGCTTTCAAGATTAGATCCACAGACTACCTCTCCAGATAATATCTTACTATATCTTTTTGGTAAATCCTAAATTTTCATATTGTCACATATTTGTGTATGTTATCTTCTTATAATAAAATAACCTTTTCCCCCTTCTATAAGTTTCAAAATTCTGTTCATTCTTCAATATTCTTGAAAGCCCCATCCTTTCTTTAGTGCTGATTTCTTCCTACACTAAGTTCCCACAGTAAGGTACTTTTATACATTTTTAAGCAACCATTTCACTATGCCTTGAATTGTGTTTGATCTTCCTACTCATTTTTGAAGATAAGAACTAGATATTATTTTTATCAGAGCCTTGTTTACAGACTATGATACAGAAAATTCTCAAAAAAGTTTGCCAAGTGAATAAAAACTGATTACTACCAAGAAGCTTATGGAATAGCTACAGATAGGAAAAGTAGATAAAAAGATAACGTGGAAGGTCTTCTAGCTTAGAAGTTACAATGATACAGATTCAGTGGACTAAGAAAGTATGGAAGTGAATTGTCTTAAAGACTGTAAGCTTTGGAAAAGGAAAACTGACTAGATAAAGGGGTCTATTATAGCCACTTCAGCTATCTGATTCCACCTGAAGAAATCCATACACAAAATTGCCCATTTATTCAATATAGTATTTAATCTACTATTCACTAATATGAATTTGTATCTGCCAGAGAAATAGGCTATCAATTCACAGGAAAGGAGGATAGGTAAAGTGATAGTATTCACCTATTCAGTCCTTAAAATGTTATAATTACACATTCATTAAGGGTATAAAGTTCAAGATTTAAAACATGCAAAACTTCACTCAAGTTCAGCATTGTATAACTCAGTACACCATTTATGATCAAAGAAAGATTGAAAAGCTAACCATAATAAATTTGCCAGAAAGAGAACTCAACGAATGTCAATATTTCCATTCATTCTAAGTCAGAACAAAGAGCAGAATTCCTCCATGTTTTTCTTTTGAACTTCACGTACTTAAATGTGTATGGAATCAGCTGTTAAATATTTATGTTATCAAACAGAAATTCCTGTTAATTTAGTAGTAAAAGATGAAACATACTTAAGGCACCTGGAAACTGATCACTGGCCTTTTTACTGTATTTCTTCCTATATTTAATGTCACTGGAAAAGAAATAAACTTGGAGTACAACCTGTTACATTTCATACATGCCTAAATTAGTAATCTTTATCATTAGTCCACAAATCTAATTTTTAAAAAATTACATGTGATTTCTGTGCTTAGTTGAGTTCTTAAAATAGCACTTTTGGAAGAAGCATCTTTACAGCGTTTATTATCAGGAGATATTGCATTCCTGTTTCTTGTTAAACAAGTCATGGAAGTAAACTGCTTTAAGCAGCTTTGAAGAATGTGGGTTGTATGAAAACTTCATATAGTCAAAACTCCTTCTATCACTCACTTTATAAATGGATAAAAATTGCGTTTTAACCACAAAAACAAACCTTGGAATTCTGAAACAAGAGGATTCCTCTTTTTCTGTTGTGTCAGTGTTTTCTCCTGTATATCAATACATTCCGTAACAGGAAATTAGAGCTCCAAGCTTACCATACTCATTACTACATATGTAAAATTATTGTGTATATTTTGATATTTTGGGGATGTGAGAGAGAAGAGAGTAGAATAATACTTGATTAATGTACATTCGGTTACTCTTTAAGTATTCCTTATATATCATGCCTATTATGCACTGGCTACAAGGTTTGGGCCTAATTTTACTTCTGTACAATGATCCCATTTATTTTATTTTCTGATATCACAATAAAGAAAAATGTTAACAGCATTTTATCAGTTCATTTTTTCTGAAAGAAATCAAGGCTCATGATACTATCCTCCACTGCTAGATTTTAAAGTGTTTTTCAGAAAACATCACAGGTCTCATATATTTTCTAAATGGTGATAGTATAGTTCAAATGTAACTTTTATATTGAAAGCCCCATGATATTCATTCATTTGGGATATATTTATTAAACATCCACTATTTGGATAAACAGGTATTAGTCAAACAGAAACTAATTCAGTACTGTCCTCATTCCTCACCAAACTTTTAATTAAAAGACCTTTGAAATGCAAAAAAAGGATTTCCAAAAGGCCTTAGAAGAATGCAATTTAACAGAATAGGGCAAGCAGAATGAATAAAAAACTTTTGTTGCATGGTAAGTTTTAATAATATACTATTACTTCAATATTCAATAGTTCATTAACTCGAAGATATTTGAGATTCCTCATCCATCAACTTGCTTTATAGCTAAGGATTAATTATGAAAAATCAAAACCCTCAGAGTAAAAGAAAAAATTTGTACAAATATATGTTCTTTACTTTCTCCCTAAAATAGCTTGAAGAATGTAAAAAAAATTCTGATGCAGTAAAAAAATAATTCAAATAAGCTTCTATAGAACTATGAAGGTACTGCATAAACCAAGGAGCAAATTTTGTAAACCATTCTTGTTTCATTTTGTTTTTTTTAAACTGAGTTTTCTTCCTTAACTGCTATGGAATATATGAACAGAAGAGGCAAAACCTAGTGCAATTTGATAATCAAACACACCAAAATGGGCAAGAGTACCAAGGGTAATTCTATTGTTGCTTTCATCAGAGTGACAAAAATATCTTGGGGAGGATCCAAGGTGAGATGTGGAATGCTGGCAATGGTATTGTTTACATGTGAAATTTATCTTTTAAAGTGCATGTCACCAAAAATGATTACATATCACTATTTTAGCAAAGCAGTAAGTCCAAACATTTTAATATGCCTGGAAAGAATGTGATGCATGCATAAACAACTCCCCCCCCCTTCAGCCCTAAGTAATATAAAATACAATTATAAAAGCTTTTGATATTTATAAAGTTTTAAATATAAGATTTCCCATAGAATAATCACACTATGCTTTTATATTAGAAAATTCTGCTTATAAAACTGAAGTAACTTTCACACATGCATTTAAAATAGAAATTTAATTATGAATTCAAGAGTCTTCCTGTCTCTTTCGAATTTTAAGGCTTATAAATCGAAGAAATTTTAAAAAGTAAACTGATCATTGTTTCTAAAATTTTAGCATTTCAGTTTTATATTAAGAACAACAAAATAAAAACAAAAGACACTAGCACACTAGAAATGATATAAGAATTTTGTAGAAAATTTCCCTACTGATATTCAACTTAGTCATATATAAAACAAAACAATGAACTACATGACTCAGCTCAACTTATAATGAAGTTTTTGTGGAATTTTTTCAACTTCATCTTGTAAAATGTCCTTGTGCAAATCATAAAAAGACAAATAAAACATAGTTCTTTATGTTTGATTTTAAAACTCCAATTAGTATTTTAGCTTCTAGTTATAACGTATCATTTAAAAAAAAAAACTTACTTGATCTGTCCCATGAGGCAGTATGTTCAGAGAAATGAAGGCTGTCATTTTCCAGAGCTGTTTTCTGATCATGGGTAAAACTTTTAGAGTGTCTATGAAATAGTCGGTTAGCAAAACCTTCCAATTTCTGAAGAGCAGTTGTACCTGTACACTGGTTACAGGGTAGTTCTCTGTAAGTTGCCATTCATGTGCATTTACAGTTTAATTTAAGTAACTGAAAATATTTCCAGAAGGAGCGCAACAACTTCTCACACAGAAGCTAAGAGCTATGCATGTGTCAAACTTCCTGTTTGCAGAGTATTCAAACCACTACTGCTGTTCTGTTTCCTGTTAATATAAAACAGCACACTGCTAAGCCTTTCTTAGCAAAACTCATCTCAAGTAGAGATGGAGATTTTAAAGACCTGCAACAGCAGCCTAAAAGGCTCTATGCTTAGGAGTGTTTTAATATTAAGATACAGGTTAATGAGAACATTAAATATAAAGCTTTATATATAGATAGGCTAAAAATGAAAAAGGAAAACTAGTTAAACATATATTACAATCCTATGCAAACAAGTGAAGGCCAAACCACTCTCCAAATACAATATGTTAAAAAAAAGTGGTGTTTTTTCCAGGAAATTAGCTAATATCCTTATAAATAATCCTTATAAAAGGTCAACTTTTCACCAAAAACTGGTATGGAATAGATATTACAAAACTCTTGCAAAACAAATTCATAACACATTACGTTTTAACTAAGAAAAAATCTGAACTAGCACTTAAAAAAAAGAACTGAATGTTGCTAACTCATTGACTTAAGTCTAACATATACAGGAACTACAAAAACTTAGTATGTCAGTATTGCTTATCAAATCTATAATCTGCTGACAAGTGCCTATCAGCAGTACATTTTAAAACATTCTACAATTTGAAAAGAATAAAATGTAAGATTTAAATTATATAAAATTGCTACGTCAAGAAATTTCAATTGAGAGGAAAGAAATCACTTCTAGTCAACTGAGACATGTTAATTTTTCAAACCTAACACTCAGGACTACTGCTTATCTGATCTTTGATTTAGGGGTCTCACTTAGAAACAGCTCCTTTGGTTAAAAGTAAGTAAAGTTTACCATTGTTCATTTGGAGGAAAAAAGTGATTCATGACTTTTAACAATGATTGAGTACTTGCCTTTTGATACTAATTAAAGGATGAGAAATTTCTATGGTTTTCTCTCTGGAAGCTCTAAATAAGATAAAAAAAAAAAAAAGGAAGGAAGGGAGGGAGGGAGGGAGGAAGAAGAAGGAAGAAGGATCTTTTAAAAAAATCTATCTAAAAAATATCTTAATCTAAATTTTCTGCCAAATGCTTGACAAATTGAATAGGAACAAGAATGACAAATAGAATAAATATGAACAATAATGTAATCAAATTAGGACAACATACACACACCAAAAGGAAACACTGACTAATGAATTTTGCCAAGTAACAGCTCATTTGTGTACACTTTGTTTTGTGTAATAAAATTAGTATCAATCTAAAAAAACAGGCAACAGTATCTCTAAGACTAAACTTCTTAAATTTGTAGTTTTCTGTATAAATGTGTGTATAATAGGTACTTTGTTTATTAACATCTGACAATGCTTTACACAAAACAGACAAGCATGTGCAGTCTTTAATAAACATCTAGAGAGCATGGACTGACTCTGTATTGCAAAAGTGGATAAAATTCCTAAATTCTTTGACTTGCTCTCTTGGGAGAAATTCTATTGATCTCTCAAGGCTCACTGCAAATGTCACCTCTTCACTGAAGTTTCCCACCTACTTCCTAGAAAAATAAACTGCTCTCTCCTGTTTCCTCCGATCTTATAATTTTATGTTAGAATTTGCTGTTTATAAATTTGTCTCAAATTGCAAGTTACTTGCATTCATAAATACAATGCATGTATTACATACTCAATAAATATATGTTGAGGAAAGTATTCATTCATTTTTAACAAAAGTCTAAGTAGAATCATCAAACACTTGAAAATGTTTTAACTTTACTTATGATAGGACCATATTTATAAATTATCCAACAAGCACCAAGTTGTTCACATATAGAGACAACAGTCACAGAAGTCATGTCACTGAACTACTTCTTCTCTATATTCAGTCAGTTACTAAATTTTACTCATCTTTGAGTTTCATTTTTATTAGTGCAAATGTCTATTTCTTTTTCTTTTTTTTTTTGAGGAAGACTAGCCCTGAGCTAACTACTGCCAATCTTTCTCATTTTGCTGAGGAAAATTGGCCTAAGCTAACATCCATGCCCATCTTCCTCTACTTTATATGTGGGACGCCTGCCACAGCATGGCTTGTCAAGCGGTGCCATGTCCACACCCGGGATCCGAATCGGCGAACCCTAGGCTGCTGAAGCAGAACGTGCGCACTTAACCGCTGCGCCACCGGGCCGGCCCCAAACGTCTATTTCTAAAATAACTTGTTTCCCCTGCTTCCAGTCACTCCTTTCAATCACTCATCTCTGATATATTAATCCCCCCAAAATATATTCATGGTATTCCCTTGCCAAATGCACTAAGTAATCCTCACATTTTTGCCCCACCATATTCATTTTTAACATGTCTAGCGAGACTTAGAGGCAATGTTGCTTGAGCTTAGTACAGATATTCTAGATTCCTAACTAGAACACTAAGATTAATTTATCCAAAATAATGCATAAGCCTTACAACAAAATTACAAAAGCAAAAAAAAAAAAAAAATTAAGCTTCAGTAGATGAGTATCTAGGAAACATCACATTTGAAATCTGTACTTTTTTCCCAATAAAGAATGTGTTAAAAAATCCTTATACAAAGTAGAATCTTTCTACTTTCCTCAGAGCAATATTTCTATACATGGCAATGTGACCAGGAAGCTGTTGCTATGGAAGCACTTAGGCGATTTGATTTTTATTAGAAAGAAGAACTCTACTGGCATCTACTGCTAGAAAGAAACAACTACAGCTTTGACTAAAACTATGAATTTCTTCATAATTCAAATTATTAAGACGTACATTGCTTGTTATTCTTCCATGGTATTTTCAGAACTTTAATTTATACTAAGATGTCTAGCCAAGTACCCCAAATTTGCTATAATAGCATATCTTACACTCTATTAATAGTTTAATAATGTATAATAAAACTAAAAAGTATAAGCTCTTATTATTCATTCTGCATTAATTTTAGAAATTATAACAATTTTCTGAGTTGAACCTCCTTTGATCACCATAAGATACCACAAAACATGGATTTATTTCTTATATTTAATAGCAGAAATGATACCTTATATTTACCAAGCACTTTACAACACACAAAATGATTTCCACTGGCTCATCAGATCTTTACAAATGAAGTAAGCAGGACAGGTATTATTTATTGTCCCTAGTTTAAGATGAGAAAACAAACTTATAAACATTAAATGACTTCCCAAAGTCACCTAGGTCTTCCAGCATCTAGATCAGGGATCCTTTGTACTGCACAACAATGATTTACCACAGGAAGTAAAGATTTTTTCAAATGCAGTATTTTCCAAACAAGGGTGGGGAGGTGGGGATAAAAGGATAACTGGAGAGGGGATGAGTTCTTGCATATACTGTCCAGAGTTTGAGAATCCTGCTATGAGAAGGTTTTCATTCAAATGGTCACCTTATAGTCATGCAATTTCACTGTCCACAGTTATGTTTACAATCATGTTGAGGTCAAGTAGAACTATATACTTTAGAGTTTGAAGGTTAAGTAAAAGAAAAGCGTAGACATATATATGATACGTGAATGATGTATTTGCTCCCTGTGGAGGGCAAATGATATGACCATGACCCCTGATACTGAAATAAAGGTTTTAGGATAATAGTTCTGCCTTTTCCAAAATGTTATAAATGGATTCATACTTTTTATAAATGAATTCAACCTTTTAAGCTTGGCTTATTGCATTTAGCATAGCGTAGCAACTGGGGTTCATCCATGTTGTGTGTTTCAATGGTTCACTCATTTTTACTGCTGAATAGTATTCCACAGTAAAATTTATATATTCACATACAATTGAATTGCTTTTGCAACTTTTAAAAAAATTAACAACCATATTTGTGTAGGTCTTTTCTGGACTCTATTCTGTTACACTGATCTATCAGTGTGTCAATTTTTCCTCAATACTATACTGTGTTGTTTACTGGAGTTTTCTAGCAAGTCTTAAATCTGATAATATAAATCTTCCTTTTTTTTTTCTAAATTATTTTGGCTATTATAGTTCCTTTACCTTTCCATTTAATTTTAAAAGTTTGTCTATGTCAACAAAAATAATCTTGTTGAAACTTTACTGACATTATGTTTATTGGGAGAAATGACATCTTAACTATATTGAGTCTTTTGATCCATGATCATAGTATGTCTCTTCATCTACTCAGGTCTCTGATTTCTTTCATCAGTGTTTTCTAGTTCTCAGCATACAGATCCTGCACTTACTTTGTTAAGACTTATACCTAAGTACTTATTATTTTTTAATTGGAGCTATTGTAAATAGTACTTTAAAAGATGTTTATAATTGTTCATTGCTAGTTTATGGAAATATGACTTTTATATATTAACCTTGTATACTTCAACCTTGCTAATCTCACTTGTTAGTTTTAGGAGTCCTTTTCTTTTTATAGATTTCTTGGGACTTTCTATGTAGGCAATCATGTCAGCTTTGAACAGATACAGTTTGTTTTATTTCTTCCTTTTTACTTTCTATGGTTTTTATTTACTTTTCTTGCCTTATTGCACTGGCTAGGACTGAAATATGTTGAACAACAGCAGTGAGAGTACACATCTTTGCCTTATTCCCAATCTTAGGAAGAAAGTGTTCACTTATTCACCAATTATGATGTCAGCTGTAGACTTTTTTTTGTATACATCCCTTTGTTGAGATAAGGAGGTTTCCCTGTATTCCTAATTAGCTGAGCATTTTTATCTTAGAGGGATGTTGAATTTTATCTAATAATTTTTCAACATCTGTTGATATGATCATATGGTTTTACTTCTTTAGTCTGCTAATAGGGTGGATTACAGTTACTAATTAATTTTCAAATATTAAACCAGCCTTGGATTCCCAGGATAAACACCTCCTAGTCTTGGTGTACTATGCTTTTCTTTTTTTTTAAGATTTTATTTTTTTCCTTTTTCTCCCCAAAGCCCCCCGGTCCATAGTTGTATATTCTTCGTTGTGGGTCCTTCTAGTTGTGGCATGTGGGATGCTGCCTCAGCGTGGTTTGATGAGCAGTGCCATGTCCACGCCCAGGATTCGAACCAACAAAACACTGGGCCGCCTGCAGCGGAGCGCGCAAACTTAACCACTCGGCCACGGGGCCAGCCCCGGTGCACTATGTGTTTTATATATTGCTGGTTTGAATTTACTAATGTTTTATTGAAGTTTTTGTGTATATATTTACAAGAGATATTATTTGAAGTTTTATTTTCATGTACTCTCTTTGCATGATTTTGATATCAGGTTAAGGATGGCCTCATAAAATAAGTTGGGACATATTCTTTTTTCTGAAAGAGATTGCAGAGAACTGGTATCATTTCTTCCTTAAATATTCGATAGAATTTGTCAGGAGAACTATCTGGACCAGGAGGTTTTGTGGTTTTGTTTTGTTTTGTTTTGGGGGGGGGGGGTTGT
Source organism: Equus asinus (assembly GCF_041296235.1). Lineage (NCBI taxonomy): Eukaryota > Metazoa > Chordata > Mammalia > Perissodactyla > Equidae > Equus > Equus asinus. The sequence continues at coordinate 20,225,860 of NC_091805.1, read as the reverse complement.
GAGGAAGATTGGCCCTGAGCTAACATCTGTTGCCAATCTTCCTCTTTTTGCTTGAGGAAGATTGTCCCTAAGCTACTATCTGTGGCAATCTTCCTCTATTTTGTATGTGGGATGCTACCACAGCATGACTTGATGAGTGGAGTGTAGGTCCATGCTGAGGATTTGAAACTGCAAACCCCAGGCCGCCGATGCAGAGCACACAAACCCAACCACTATGCCACCAGGCCAGCCCAGGAGTCCTTTTTCAGAAGGCTACAAATACTATTTCAATTTCTTCAAGAGATATATTACTATTCAGTTATTTATTTCACCTTCAATAAATATGGATAGTTTGTGTCTTTCAAGAAATGGTCTATTTCAACTAAATTGTCAAATTTATGTGAATAGAGTTGTTTCTAATATCCCTTTATTACCCTTTTAATGTTTGTGGCATCTGTAGTTACATCCCTTCTTTCATTCCTGATATTGGTAACTTACCATTTCTCTTTTGGTTAGCCTGGCTAGAGGATTCTAAGTTTTGCTTACTTTTTCAAAGAACCACGTTTTGGTTTCATTGATTTTCTGTATCATTTTTTCTGTTTTTTTAAATTGATGACTGATCTTATCCTTTTTTTCCTTCCCTCTACTGTCTTTTGGTTTATTTTGCTCTTTTTCTAGTTTCATAGCATGAAAACTTAGGTCATTTTATTAAGACTTTTCTTCTTTTCTAATATGTGAACTCAACTCTATACAGTTCCTTGTGAACAATGAGTTAGGTGCATCTGACAAATTTTGACATACTGTATTTTCATTTTTATTCAGTTCAAAATATTTTCTAATTTCCCTTAAGACTTTATATTTGACCATTGACTATTTAGAAGTGTGTTGTTTAAGTTTCCAAGTATCTGAGGATTTTCTGTTGCTGATATCTAGTTAATTCCATTAGACAGAGAACATATTTTGTATAATTTTTAACTCTTCTGAACTTGTTAAGGTTTATGACCCAGAATATGGTCTTTGATGATGAATATTCCATGCACATTTGAAAAAGAATGTCTTCTGTTGTTGTTAAGTATACTATAAATGTTAATTAGGTCAATTTGGTTGATGGCGTTGTTCAGGTCTTCTATATTACAGATTTTCTGTTTAATTGTTCTATAGATTACTGAAAGATGATTATAGAAGTCTTCGAGTGTGTAGATTTTTCTACTTCTCTCTTTTCAGCTTTATCAGTTTTTGCTTCATGTATTTTGAAGCTCTGTTATTAGGTTTATATGCATTTAGGATTGTTTTGTCTTCTTACTGAACTGACACTTTTGGTATTATAAATGTCCCTCTTAATCCTGGCTGATTTTCCTGGTAGTGAAGTTGACTTTGTATGATATTAATACAGACAATACAGCTTTCATTTGATGGTGTTTGTATGGCATATTCCGCCCCCCCCCACCCCATTCTTTTGCTTTTAAACACTCTATATCAGTGTATTTAAAGTAGACTTGTACATAGCACATAGCTGGGTCTTGTTTAGACTGTTTATATTTATTAATGTAGTTATTGATATAATTAGATTTAGGTCTATTATTTTGTTATTTCTTTTCTGTTTGTCCCCTGCTTTTTAAAAAAGCTTTAATGAATATAATTGATATATAACAAACCGAAAATATTTGAAGTGTAGAATTTGATGTTTTGATATATAAATGCTATTGTGAAACCATCACCATATCACAATAATGAACACATCTATCACACCAAAAACTTTTCTCATGCTCTTCATAATCTCTCCCTCCTGCCATTCCAAATCCCCAGGCAACTGATACTTTCTGACAATATAATTTGCATTTTCAAGATTTTTATATAAAATGGAAGGCTTTTTGTTAAAATAAACTTTATTTTAGAACAGTTTCAGAGTTAAAGAAAAACTGCAAAGATAGTACAGAGAGTTGCCATATACCAAACACCCAGTTTCCACTATATTAACATCTTACATTACTATGGTAGATTTGTACAAGTAATGAACCAATCAATATTACATTATTGTTAACTAAAGTCTGACATTTATTCAGAGTTCTTTAGTTTTTATCTAATATTCTTTTTCTGTTCCAGGATCTCATCCATGATACTATACTACATTTAGTACTCACGTCTCCTTAGGTGGCTCTTGGTTATCATGGTTTCTCAGACTTTCCTTGTTTTGATGACCTTGACAATTTTGAGAAGTATTGGTCCGGTATGCTATAGAGTGTCCCTCAATTGGTATTCATGTGGTCTTTTTTCATGATTAGCTGGGGTTATGAGTTATTGAGAAGGGGACAACAGAGTTCTTACTGGTATCTCCAACTCTAATTCATTACTGCATGATTCATTTTACCTTCCTTCTCTTACTTATCTGAAAACTCCCACTCTCAACAGTGAGAAACCTGGCTTTCACCATCTATCAGACATTTAGTTACTTGTTCAATTTCAGCATACACATATAGCAATAACAGAATTGTTAACCTGGTACAGTTAACAACTTTATCCCTGTGGGAAACAACTTTATCAACTAGAGTACACTATGTAGTTTCTTTTGCCACTAGTCTTACAGACTCCACTTATTTTCAAATTTACTTAGATCAGCATCTCTTGCCTCATCTTCAGTGAGATTGTTTCATACATTTGTAATACAATTAGATTGTTTTGTCACATTCTGCATTTCATTCTGGGATCCCTCAAGCTTCCAAATGATATTTTTGAAATTAAGGTTTATTCTTTGTACTGCAAGTGCTATGGGTTTGAACAAATGCATAACATCATGTATGCACAATTGTGTATCATACACCATAGCTTACCAACTTTGTAAATCCCCTGTGCTTCCCTGATCCTTGACACCTACTGACCTTTTTTACCATTGCTAGAGGTTTGGCTTTTCCAGAAGGACATATAATTGGAATCACACTATGCAGACTTTTCAGACTACTTCTATCACTTAGCAATATGCATTTAAAATTCATGCATGTCTTCCCATGGATTTATAGCTCATTTCTTTTTATCACTGAATAACACTCCATCATACCACAGTTTGTTTACCCATTTACCTACTGAAGGACATCTTGGTTGCTTCTAGTTTTTGGCAGTTATGAATAAAGCTGCTGTAAGCTTTCATGTGCAGATTTTTTGTGTGGACATCAGTGGAGTAAATTCCTAGGAGTATGATTGCTGGATTGTATGGTAACAGTATGCTTAGCTTTGCAGGAATTGCCAAATGTCTTCCAAATTGGCTGTACCATTTTTTATTACCACAGCAATAAAGCGAGTTCCTGTTGCTCTGCATCCTTGTCAGCAATTGTCAGGCAGTTTTTCATGTGTGTGTTTTAATTTTAGCCATTCTAGAATATGTACAGATTTCCCCCACTAACCAAAAGTTCACTTTATGCCACTTTGCTTTTACAAAAGAACTACATTAGTATCTGTTTTCGCTACGGCAAAGAAATCCAAAGAGGATTTTTGCTTTTAGAAAAAAAAGCGAAAAGAATAATGATGAGATGTTAATAGATGACCCTCTTCCTCTCTCACCTAGCCCCTCGTCTCCTGTATCTCCCAGCACCCCAACCTCCACTGACTCAGCCTAACACACCATCATCCCCACCACCACTTCTCAGCCTTCCAGTGTGCTTGCTGTCTTCCCACTTCTGGTAAGTGAAACTATACTGTTCACACATTATTTCTACTTTATATAGGGTGTGTATTTATCATATCATTCCTGCTTTTACTACACGTTAGTGTTATTTTAGGTTTATGTGTTGTCTAGTATGATTTTCTAGGTTATTTTTTGGGTCTGAGAATGCTCAAAAATTTTTCCAATATAAATTATTGGTAATAGCTTCTTAGTTTACAGCATTTTGGCTTACAAAAGATTTCATAGGAACCCTCTACTTTTGGATAGTGGCGAAAACCTGTATAGTGGTATCTCATTGTTGTTTAAATTTGCACTTCCCTCATGACAAATGATGTTGAGCATCTTTTCATATGTTTATTTGCCATGAGTATCTTTACCAAGATGTCTGTTGAGATTTTTTGCCCACTTTTAATTGGATTGTTTGTTATTTCATAATTGAGTTTTATTTGGTAGAATTCACCAGTGAATTTATCTGGTACTAACACTTCATTTTTTGGAAATTATTTATTAATTATAATTTTGAAATTATTGATTCAATTTTAATAGATTTAGATCTATTCAGATTATCTACTTCTACTTGTAGAATTTATGTCTTTCAAGAAATTGGTCCATTTCATCTAAGTATCAAATTCGTGGGCCTAGAGTTTTTCAGAGTATTCCTCTATTACCTTTTAATACCCATAGGCACTATAGTGATGATCCAGCTCTCATTTCTGATAGTGGTAATGTGTCTTCTTTTTCTCTTGATTAGCCTGGCTGGATGTTTATCAATTTGATTTACTTTTTCACATAGCAAACTTCCGGGTTTTTCCGATTTTCTTATTGTTTCCTATTTTCAGTTTCACTGATTTCTGCTCTAATTTGCATTATTTCTTTTCTTTCACTTGCATTGGGCTTAAATTGCTTTTCTTCTTCTAGTTTCCTAAAGTGGAATCTTATGTTACTGATTTTAGATATTTCTTCTTTTCCAATAAAAGCATTTAAGGTAATAAATTGCCCTCTAAGAAGTACTTTTACTAAATTCCAAAAATTGTGATAAATTGTATTTCCATTATCATTTAGTTCAAAGCATTTTTAAATTTCTCTTGAGACTTCTTCTTTGACTTGTGTTATTTAGAAGTGCATTCTTTAATTAATTTCCAAATATTTGGGGATTTTTCCAGTTTACTTTCTGTTATCAATTTCTAGTTTAATTCCATTGTGATCTGTGAATATACTTTGCATGAGTATTATTTTTTTTAATTTGTTAAGTTGTGGTTTAAGGTCCAGAATGTGATCTATCTTGGTGAATGTTCCATGCAAGCTGGAAAAAATGCATATTCTGCAGTTGTTGAATAGAATATTGTATAAATGTTAATTAGATCGAGTTGACTAATAGTGCTGCTCAGGTCATTTACATACTTAATTACTTTCTGCCTGCTTGATCTATCAATTATTGAAAGATGGGTGTTGAAGTCTCTAACTATAATAGTGAATTTGACTATTTCTCCTTTCAATTCTATTAGCTTTTGCCTCATGTGCTTTGACACTGTTGTTAGCTGCATATGTTTAGGATTGCTAAGTCTTCTTGAAGAATTGACAATGAAATCATACGTAATGTTCCTTTTTATCCCTGATAATCTTCATTGTTCTGAAATCTGCTTTCTCTGAAATTAATATATCTACTCTGGCTTCCTTTTATTAGTGGATAGCATGGTATATCTTTCTCCATCCCTTTCCTTTTTATCTGATTCTTTACATTTAAAGTGGGTTTCTTACAGACAACACATAGCTGGGTCTTTTAATATAAGGGTCTTGTTTTTTTATCCACTCTGACAGTCTCTTTTTTTTAATTGGTGTATTTACACCATTCACATTTAAAGTGACTACTGACATAGTTAGATTAAGATCTACCACATTTGTTACTTTCTACTCTTTGCATTTATTTTCTTTTTTCCCCTACTTTTCTGCCTTTTCTGATTTTAATTGACATTTTATATGATCCTATTTAATCTCCTCTTGACATCTCAATTATATTTCTTTTTAGAAATTTTTTAGTGGTTTTCCTACTGTTTGCAATATACTTTTTTAACTAATCTAAGTCCACCTTTAAATAGCATTATACTGCTTCACTTGCAGTGCAGGTATCTTATAACAGAGTATTCCCAAGTCCTTTTTCCTATCCCTTATGACACTGCTGTCACTCATCTCACTTATCCATATTCTATAAGCACCCAGTACATTGGTACTGTTACTACTTTAAAGTTATCTTTTAGATCAATGATGAATAAAAAAAAAGATTTTATTTTACCTTTTTTCTTATTTGATGCTTTTCCTTTCTTTATGTATATCCAAGTTTCTAACCTGTATCACTTTTCTTCTCCCTGAAGAACTTCTTCTATCATTTCTTGCAGGACAGGTGTGCTGGCAATGAGTACTCTTAGTTTTTGTTTGTCTGAGAGAGTCTTTGTCTTTCACTTTTGAAGGATAATATCACTGGATATAGAATTATAGGTTAGTGGGTTTTTTCTTTCAATTCTTAAGTATTTTATGCTACTCTCTTCTTGCTTGCATGATGATGAGCAGTCTGTCATAATTCTTATTCTGTTCCTCTATAGGTAAGGTTTTTTCCACGCCTCTTTGGCTTCTTTCAAGATTTTCTTAGTCTCTGGTTTTCTGCAGTTGAACATAATGTGCCTAGGTGCAGTTCTTTTGGTATTTATTTTGCCTAATACTTTCTAAGCTTCCTGGGCCTGTGTTTTGGTGTCTGTCATTACTTTTGTAACATTCTCTTCCATTATTACTTCAAATATATCTTCTGCTCCTTTTCCTTCTCCTTCTGGTATTCCAATTATGCACATGTTACACTTTTTGAAATTGTCCCATAGGTCTTGGATGTTCTGTTCTTTTTTTTTCCCCCCTCACTCTTTTTTCTCTTTGCATTTCAGTTTAGGCAGTTCCTATTGATCTCTCTTCAACGTCATTGATTCTCTCCTCAGTTGTGTCCATTCCACTGATGAGCTCATCAAAAGCATTTATCTCTATTACAGTGTTTTTACTTCCAGCATTTCCTTTTTATTCTTTCTTAAGAGTTTTCTCTCTGCTTACATTACTCATGTATTCTTGCATATTGTCTACTTTTTCATTACAGTCCTTCACATATTAATCATAGATGTTTAAAATTCCCTAACTGATAATTCCAGTATCTGTAATATCTGAGCTTGGTTCTGATGCCTCCTTTGTCTCTTCAGACTGTTTTTTCTTGCCTTTAGGCATGCCTTCTAATTTTCTGTTGAAAGTTCACTATGTAGCATTGAGTAATAGGAACAGAGGTAAAATAGGCATTTACTCTGTGGATCTGTTAATCTGGCCAGGAGGTGAGCTGTGTTTAATGTTTGCTTTAGGTGTCAGAAGCTCCAAGTTCCTCTGGTATCCTTGTTTTGTCTCCCTTATTGACTCCGGGCTGCCCTTAGTACTCCTCCTCAGAGTCCATGCCTTGCAGCTCTTTCAGCTGTAACCCATTGTTATTATACTTGTACCCTGTTATATATCTGCATATTTGCATAGTTGGTTTTTTCTTTTTTGATGTTGGTATGAGGGTAAGATGTGGGGGAGGAAAATCATCCATAATTTTAGGATTAAATTTCAATTTTTTACTTGGCTTATTTCTCTGGGCTGTGATCTTCATTGCCAGGAGTATAGCTTTTTCCCTCCGTAAATTGAGATAAGAAGACTAAAGGGGGCTGGAGTAGGAGAGATGTTCTCCCCTAAATGGGATAGCTCTCTGGTAGTATCTTTTCTCCCCAGAGAGTGGCTCTTTGTTGGAGAAAGCTCTGGGCATATTTCACAACAATTACCCTTTCCTCCTGACGGGGGACCTTTCCCAGGATCTGTATCTTGAGAACCTAATGGGGTTCGAAGAGGTAAAAACCATGAAAGCATGGGGCCTCCCTAAAACTGTTGATTCCAGGAATTTCACACTCTCATGTTAAGTCCATACTCAGCCTCCAGTAACTTGCAAAATTATCATTTAAATGTTCCTACCAATTTATGGCTCCAATGGCTTCTACTGCAGGTAAGCAGATATCTGCTGTGACTCTGGATTTGCCTGTTTCTCCAGATTTCAGGCTGGTGGTTGCTCTTGTGATGACTTCTAGATTTGTTTAATGTCACAGCTGAAACCAGAAGTCTCTTCCCTCTGTTTTTCATTCCTCTGTTTCCCAATTCCTGCCTTGTTTTAGATTACTTGAATATCTGCATATTTGGACAGCGGGGTTTTCTTTTTTGGTGTTGTTCTAGAGATTACGATATACATACGTTACTTTTCACAGTCTTAGAATTAAAATTTTACCAGTTCAAGTGAAATTCATAAACCCTACAAACATTTGGTTCCCTTTAACCTCTTTCCCCTTAATATTCTAGGTGTCATGTGTATACATCTACATACACTGGAAACTCCACCAGCTGATGTTACAACTTTTTATTTCAACCATCATATATATTTTAACGAACCTAAGAGGAGAAAAACAGTTTGTTATATCTACCCAGATGTTTACCATTTCTGTTGCTCTTCTTTCCTTCATGAAATTTCATGAAGGAAATTACCAAATTTCATTCTGCTATCATTTCTCTTCTGCCTGAATAATTTCCTTTAGTGTTTCTTTTAGAGCACGACTGCTGGTGATGAATTATCTTTGGTTTTCAGTAATTTACTTATATGGTATTTGAGTGTCGTTTTCTTGGGGTTCACTGAGCTTTCTGAATTTGCAAATATATGTGTTCTGGTGATGAATTATCTTTGGTTTTCAGTAATTTACTTATGTGGTATTTGAGTGTCGTTTTCTTGGGGCTCACTGAGCTTTCTGAATTTGCAAATATATGTGTTTTGCCAAATTTGGGAGGTTTTCAGCTATTACGTCTTCATTTTTTTTTCCTGCATTAATTTCTTTCCTTTCCTACTATGATTTCAATGACATGTATATTAGATGTTTTTATATTGTCCCACAGGTTTCTAAGGTTCTGTTCTTTTTTTAAAAATTGTTTTTCTGTCATTTACATTACAAAATTTCTTCTGATCTTCTATATTAATTCACTAACTCTTTTCTTTGCCATCTCATCCCCTCACAGTGTTTTACGCACTGGTACATTCACTGATGCTCCCACCACTGCCACAGGAGCACAGTTTCAGGAGTGTGTCTTACCTGGAGGCAGGACCAGGAGAAAACAACAACAACAACAAAAAAAATAGGATTTCCTGGGCCTAGTCCCATAGCAGAGTAGTTAAAGTTCTGTGCACTCTGCTTTGGCAGCCCAGGTTTGTGGGTTCTGATCCCAGGCACAGACCTACTCCACTCACCAGCCATGCTGTGGAGGTGTCCCACATACAAAAGAATCGAGGAAGACTGGCACAGATGTTAGCTCAGGGCTAATCTTCCTCAAGCAAAAGAAGAGGAGGATTGGCGGTGGAGGTTAGCTCAGGGGGAATCTTCCACAGCCAAAAAAAAGGATTTCCCTCACTTCTTCCTTCCTGCAGGGGCTTCCCTTCTAGGGCCTCTAATCAGAAAAAGAGCGTTTCTCTTAGAGCACTTTCTGTCTGTACCCCCTGCATGGTTCTGGGATTCAGACTGCGTTAAGTCTAAGCTGAATCCTCAATCCCACTGGAGATGTGGGAGGAAACAGAAAACAAGGAAATTCAGTACTGTATCTTTCTTCAAGTTTGGATTTCCATTCCCAATTTGATTGCTATTATTTACTTTTCAAAGTTCTCCCATAGCTACTTTATGTGTTCTGTTCAAGGATTTTAGGTGTAATCAGTGGAAGATATAGGGTGACATGCACTTACTCCATCCTAATTGGAACTAGAAACCAATTTCACTATTTTTGGTTTTAAACAATTTCAAAATAGATTTATAAATAAAAATTTTTAAAGATATGATTTGACTTTCAATATGCTCCATCTTGATCTCAGTGTAAAATTAAGATAACGTCTCTAAATAAATCCACAGTAACGTTGTAGTACTTTTGTCACAGTATTTTATGTGACAAAAAAGTTACATGTACACATTTCTTTGAAAAATGTAATTTTTAATGGTTACTACTAATAAAGCTGGTGCCATTAATAATATGAAATTGTTTCACATTTGGCAAACTGATACATTTTCAAATATATAAACAAATTTTCATAATCATACTCCATTTTTTCATCCTTAGACTCTCCATAATTACTAAAATAATGCATAGTAATAAATGTCAAAGTATAACAATCTAAAAAAGCTAACAATCTTGCTACATGTTAAGGAAAAAGTTAAATTAGTACAGGATAGAAAGATAGTATTTTACTATTGTACATCTAAAGAGAAACTGAAGTTTATTTGAATCTTAAAATTCTATTGTTAGAATCTATGATTGCTCAAAACATATGTTTCACATTGAAAAATAAATATTCTGTAATTTTTTCTTTCAAGATTTTAAACTGCTTTATTCAGATGTTTGAGTCTGGAGTTCACTGTCCAATCTGGCAGTCACTAGTGACATGTGGTTAGTCAAATTAAAATTAATTAAAACTCAACAAAATTGAAAATTCCATTTCTCAATCACACTAGCCATATTTCAAGTGTTCAACAGCCACGTGTGGCTAGTGACTACCTTTTAGACAGTGTAGATACAGAACATTTCCATCATTACAGAAAGCTCTATTGGACAGAACTAAGCAATAGGAACATCCAAAATTTTATGGAAGCATAGTCCCTGAGATATCTATACACCAGAACTGTGTTAGATCTTATTAGTTTACGCTTATGATGAAACAAAATTGAAATTATTGTTTTTTAAAAAACATAAATTTATTTTAAATTCCCCAGTTACAAGTATTTTTAGATGTTACTGTGTATCACTACTTATTCTAATCTCTGATTTCATCAAGACATACATTTGATTCAGGGCTTATTGAGGAGATACAAAATTATTTAAATTTTAAAAATACTAGGGGAAAAAAATCCATAATGACAGAAGCTTGCCTGATAATACCCAGGATCAAAAGACATTTGGGAAAAAAATGTTGTTGAAGGTTGTATTATCTTAGCTGATTATCCGTTTAATCACTGAATAATGATAGGTATATTGATAACAACACAAAACTGCTGACAGATAATACTTTTCTTTAAACAGTTCTGAGTAGATGATTTGAAGAGAGTATTATAGATGAGAAGAACTGTGGAGACTGAGATTCAGGTTAGATATTTCTATGACTTAACTGGCTCCTCACACATTGAGTATTTTAAAGAACCTAGGATCTGTTATGCTTGTCGATAGATGGATTTATGCCACTTTTTAACTAATCAGTTTTCTCTACAGTCATTGGTTTCCTCTTCTGCCAAACGAGATCATTAATATCTTCCCTGACTATATCACTGAATTTATGTGTGCCTCAAATTAGGTGACGTAAGTGAAATTGCTTTGTAAATTATTAAGTATTATAAAATGCAGATTGGCATTACATTAACATATCTGATTACTAACTATATGGCTATTATTTATTTAAATAAGATTAAAGAAAGTCAAAAATGATACTTCAATATCATTTTTTAAAGTCTAAACACTGGAAGTATCCAAACAACCAAACTGTTCAAACAAGATTTTTTAAACTACTCTGCAGCAATATTTAAGTGTGGCTATGAGAAAGTGCTAGGTGTGCCATAATAGTCAATTTATGCAACTTGGACAGAATGCTATAGATGTGAAAGGACAATTCCAGTGACATCAAGGCAATATTGCTCTTAAAATATGAAAGGTGTCAGTTCTCTGTGTCCCATACTATCTAATATACCTTGTATGCCAAGATACTCTTTAGAATTGTGCTTTTAAAAAAGGTACCATTATGGAAATAATTTTAATGAAAAAATAGATTAGACTATGAATAGTCCTGGGCAAAGCCTCTTTTTTACATAACGAAAAATTTTGCAAATAGTTTTCTTTAAATAAGAATTTTCAATTGAACATATATTTGTCATAATATAACTTTATGATATAAGAATAGGAAATATTAATTTATATTCAAAACATAAAATGTATTCACTGGAAGTACTTTTAAAACAAACTAGTAAATTCCGGATAGGAAAATAGTCAATACAGACAAGTCAATGTGTTAACTAAAATAACTTTTCAAAAGTCAGAGTCCAACAGGGAATAAGAACTAAATTTTCTGTGTATAGCTATCAAATATAAGAAAAACAAAAAGAAAAAAACACAAAATTCTCATTTATATCATAGTCAGACACAGTAAACTAGTTCAGTAATATAGCAGAAATAATTAAACACATGGCAAATGATAAATTGTTCTGAACTCATGCTATATACCTAAATAAATGCAACTATAGTAATACTAGCAGGTAAATTAATTTCTTTTCTGTAAAGATAGCTTTTTAAATACTGATACAGCTGAGTATACTTCCTGCAGAGTTTCATAGAACAGCATTTTTGTTCTTCCTTCCAACAAATAAAGGCTTTAGAATACCTAGCTCGACGTGTTACAGGTATTTTTAAGGGACAGGGGAAAACTAGCATGCTTACTAATGATATGTTTAAACCACTAATGCATCTATTTTTCACACTATATTTGATGGATCACTATTTTCTAATTGCTCAACTTAGCAGCTTACTCTACTCTTCGGTTTTCCTTCCGTACATATCTTCATCTCACGTGCAAAAGTACACATTCTATGATGTATCTCGGGTAACATACACAGTGGAATTTATTCCACTTCTCTACGTTCACTTAAATAGGACATACTGGTCATGTCTTGAATCAGTAGCGAATATTTAATTCCTTGGAAGAATGGTAGGTATTTCCAAAAATGAATTAGCTTTATTCACTTTTCAGAAAATGCTTCTGGTATTAGTGTAATACACTCATTTAGAGGGTTGACCTAAGTAAGTTAAGTTCCAAAGAACTTAATGTATTCCAATGGACCTGGATTTTTTTTCTACCTAATCAACAGAGAAATAGAGAATATACAATCACCTACAAATATGTACTGAGTATCTGTAATGTCCAAGCACTGAATTACAGAGAATATAAAATAACTGTGTAAGAGTAACTACCCAAGGAATTTAAAAGTCAAGTAAAATCTAGTAATATTTACTATCTGTAATAACTCAAGATTTATATGACATGTAATTATATATATATAATTATAGAACAGAGGCAAAATTTTCTATACAGTTAACCTTTTATAGCTTGAGATAATTTTTAAACAAAATAATTGTACTGATACACTAACCCAAATATGTTTGTGAAATACTTCTCACATACCAAGGAACTCCAGTCACTTGATCTGTATGGAAGACACCACAGCAAATAAAAAATGTGACCGTTTTAGAACTCTAACATCCCTATTCATGTTTTCTTTTTTTTTTTTTTTTAAAGATTTTATTTTTTCCTTTTTCTCCCCAAAGCCCCCCCGGTACACAGTTGTATATTCTTTGTTGTGGGTCCTTCTAGTTGTGGTATGTGGGACGCCGCCTCAGCGTGGTTTGATGAGCAGCGTCATGTCCGCGCCCAGGATTCGAACCAACGAAACACTGGGCCGCCTGCAGCGGAGCGCGCGAACTTAACCACTCGGCCACGCGGCCAGCCCCCCTATTCATGTTTTCTGCTTAAGGGACTTTAAAGAGCTAAAGGGACTTTAAGCACCAAAAGACCATAAACAGTAGAAAGGGGGGTTCAATGTATACTAGGTATTGAGGAAATTGGTATGAAACATGTGAAATTTGGGAAGGGTCTTGGAGGACAGGTAGCATTTACATAGACCAGAAAAAATAACAAAATTCAAGAAGATAAAACTGTATGAATGAAGGCTTAGAGATGAAGATAAACATGACATGTTCTATTCTCCCCATTCACTCTCCTTTTCAAATAAAGAAATGTAAAGAAGGAAATAAGAGAATATATGCTAGAAAGTAACTTGCAGAGGCTGGCCCTGTAGCCGAGTGGTTAACTTCGTGTGCTCTACTTCGGCAGCCCAGGGTTTCACTGGTTTGGATCCTGGGCGCAGACATGGCACCGCTCATTAGGCCATGCTGAGGCGGCGTCCCACATGCCACAACCAGAGGCACTCACAACTAGAATATACAACTATGTACTGAGGGGCTTTGGGGAGAAGAAGAAAAAAAAAGAAGATTGGCAACAGTTGTTAGCTCAGGTGCCAATCTTTTAAAAAAAAGAAAGAAAAAAAAGAAAGTAACTTGCAGGGAGATGGCTACTTTATATAGGGTGGTCAAAAATGTCTGAGAAGCATGATTTTTTTTTGTGAGTTGTCAAGACCTGAAGTATAAAGAAAAAGATCAAGTTGAGGGATGATAGAAGAAGAGTATACCAGGCAGAAGACACAATGAATTAAAGACCTTGAGAGAGGAATGAGGCAGAAACAATATGACTACTGGGCAGAGAACAGATTGGGAAATAGTTTGCGTAGGTTCAAGGTAAGGGTGGAAGAAGGAAAAACAGTTGACACTACTGCAATAGTCCAGGCAAGAGATAGTGGCCACCAGAATTGAGATGGTAGTGAGACAGAGAGAAATGAACAAATTTCATATGCACATTTTGGAGATTTGCTGATAGACTGAACCTAGAGAATGAATAAAAGAAAGTTATCAAAAATAATACCTATGTTTTTGGCTTGAGCATCTGGGTAAACAATGATGCCAATTACCAACAGGGAGAAGGGCGAAGAAGGAAGAGGTTGGAAGGATGTTGTAATAAAAAAAGATTTTGTTGGACATATTTACTAGACATCATATTGGCTATTTCAAAAAGAGAGGTGGACACAAATCTGGAACACATCATTGCATTCTAAACCTTATTTTAATCATAAACATATCTGTTATCAATTGTTTTATATTTCTGGTTGTCCAGGGGAAGAAAGAATGGCTTAACTTTACTTTAAACATTAAATAAATCCTCTCAATGGTTACTCTGAGTCTGACATGCATATCAAAGGTCAGTCTCTCTGTACTTCTTCTTCTCTCCAAACTCTCAATGTCTTAGTTCCAACTCTCATCATATCTGTCATACTACTAAAACACAATCATATTTCTAAAACACAATCCTATGTAATTCTAAAGAAAAATTCAAGTGACTTCCCATGGCCTACAAAATCCAAACCCTTAGCACAGTAATCAAGGACCTTTGCCAACCTTAAACAGGTGTCCATTTACCTCCATTTCACCAATTTATATCACAACTAATAATACTACTAACTTAACTGCCACTTGTTGAGTACAACATGCCCTTTCTTAAATCTCTACCTTTGCACATACAATCTCCCACTCTGGTTAAAAACCATACTTGAAAGTTAAACAATGTATTTATGACAGGCAGAATACCCCCTCCACTGATTTGTTCTATCTGTTCCCTGGAATCTGTATATAAGTTACAATACACGGCTAACGGGATTCTGCAGATGTAATTAAGGTTACCAATTAAAGATCTTAAAATAGATTCTTGTGGATTATCTTGGTGGGCCCAATCTAATCACATTAGCTCTTAAAAGCAAAGAACTTTCTCCAGCTTGAGGCAGAAGAGAACCAGGGCAAGAGACTGTCAGATTCCAAGCATGAAAAGAAATCAAGGCACCATTGCTGGCTCTGAGAACAAAGTCCATTTGCAGGGACTAGAGAGAGGCCTGTAGGACTAAGGGCAGCCCCCAGATGATAGCCAGCAAGAAAACAGAGACCTCAGTCCAATAACCACAAGGAACTGAATTCTGCCAAAAGCAGGAATGAGCTTGGAAATAGATTCCTCCCCAGAACCTCCAAATAAAAACCTGCAAAAATTCTGACCTATAAAATGGTGAGATAATAAATGGGTGTTGTTTTAAACTGCTAAATTTATGGTAATTTGTTATGGCAGCAATAGAAAACTAATGTAAGACTTAAACATAATAAGGTGACGAGTGGGAAAGTGGGATTCTATTTCCAGAGCACTAAAATATATGAAACATGAAAATATGAAACTTTTAATCATGACTAATTCAGGCCCTCTCTCTCCCTCTAACACTTAGAGCCCTTTACTTTGATAAGAAACTTCCCATTGATTCACTAGCCAGGATTATGGCCAAGCAGCCCAATATCTAAATCTCCACGGAGGGACTTTCTAAATATCTGAAACAGAAGTGAAGAAGATGAAATTTATCCCCTCAACTCCCACTACCACTGTACTCACAAGAGAGTCCTCATCAGTGTAGATCAGGGCAAGCTCTAGGCCTCAGGTATCTGGCTGCCAGTGTAGCAGGTCTTGCTCCACAGAATAGGGAGGTGAATGTAGGGGACTATAGGCTCAGACAGCAACACTGCAAATATCTACCCAGAAAAATACAGTTTACCTTTACCTGGAATTGCCATGATGGAAGCCTAGTCTTCCCCACTAAAATACAAATGCTTGAGAACCTCATTCTTCAGGTAGCATGTGCAAAAGCATTCTGGATATGAAAGGCAGTACAGCAGTACCAATATGAAATGTGAGAATGTACAGATAAAGCCAGTAGTCAAAAAGCAAGCATAAAAGTTCCATTTACATAAGATGACTTTCTCCTGGCAAATTCCCACTTGTTACTCAAAGTCTTGTTCAATGTTATTATTCTCTGTTCTAGCTCCTAAAACATATTAACACCCATATTATTGAACTGACCACACTGTCCAACAATTACATGCTTATACTTTTAACTCTTCTTGTGAGCTTTCCCCATTGTTTTCTACCTCCAAAATCTAACACAATGGTGATCACGTAGTAAGCATTCAATAAATGTTTTTGAATTAATTTTTTAGAGACACATAGCTCTTTTATGAAATAATTTTAGATTCCTCAAGTCAAAGAGGAGTCACAGACAGAAACAGAGGACCATTATTAGGCTCCTGTATATCACATATATTTCTACACTACTTTAGGAGGCTATGCATTACTACTATCTTCAATTTCTCTATTTAAATATTGGATATAAAACTGTAAGAAAAATATAAAATGTATTGTTTAGGATATTTTAGAATATATTTACTTATAAAATATGTAACATATTCTAAATGATGTAATATTGATGATAATGCTAATTTATTATATGTCAGGCATTATTCCAAGTGTTTACATGAAGTAAATAACACACATTTCTCACAACCTACCTTTAAGATGAATATCATTATCTCATCTTCCAGAGGCACAGAGAGGTAAAGTATGTTGTCAAAGGTCACAAAATTGCAATATTCTGTATTCTATTTCAATTTATTCTCCCTACCTCCCCGCAAGTACATCACACTTATTTTAAATGAATTATATTATCTAAAGTTTTAAGTCTTTACCAAAATCTTTTTGAATAAATAAAAATACCCTGAAGAGTCACAAAACCAAGGATATAAAGTACTAAGATTTCATTAACATGCATATGGTTTCTCCTTTTATTTTAGAGCTCCGATAAGTGATTACTGAACCCAACATAAGTTTCTCCATAAGAATTTAGCAGTTACTTCAAACTTTCATTTTTATATAACTCTCCAAATAATTTCCTTATTGTCACTGTGATAAATAGCTAAGAAACTTGAAATTGTTTCAATATCAAGTAATATCTGAAAAAACTTTAGTATTGTGGAAAAGTTAAAAAAGTATTTATAACTACATACTGTTAGAGGAAGCAACCCCACACATCATCATGTGGTATCTATTCCAATAAACTCTGACACATTTTAGAACTAAGAAATAAATATGAACCTAAGGCACTATAACTACGTCATAACTTAAACTGACTCCATTTGAAATCTCCCAGGCCCCCAAATAATGTGGTGCCAATCATGGCAGGAACAGTTAGATGACACTTAGTTCATAGCACTATAAGATATGGAGTCAGCCAGAAGGTGGCAGAATGGGGCTATGTAGGCTACACATACAAATCCAGAAAAATCTTTTATCGTCATTACCTTAGGTTTTAGCAGTATACAAAAAATACAACTTTAGATCCTTATACAAATAAGATTTTTATGTACTAGAGATATGCAAGAGCATTATTTCATGTATACAAATCAAACTATAAAATTCCCACATAAACTACCACATTAGAAACTAATCCCCATTCTCCTTCTCTGATAAATCTTCCCTATTTACAAAATCCTATGAAAAAATGAAGTTCTCCAAAGTCCCCCTATATTATTCCAATATCATATTTGAATTCACTAACAACTTAACGAATAATTCCTAGTAAATGTCATTTTATGTAATATATTTAATTTCATAAGTTCAATCATAGTTACTACATACTAACAGCACACTAAAATCTAATGTAACTTTAAACAAAACAGTTGTTTCTATATTGGGTTTTTAAAATGGGGTTTAGACACCATGGTTTAATATATGCCAGATTAACCATACTATTCTTCATATTATATTTGAATGTTTACAATGGATCTGTTTATTTTTGCATGCCTGGTACCTAGCATAGGACCATGAACACATAAGTCCTCAAAAACATTTGCTCAACTGAGTACAGGATTTCAAGGAGAAAACTGAGGGTTAAAAGTGATTAAGTAGATACCTAAGACACCATCTGTATTAAAATGGTTCTCTTTAGTTTTCCATCAGGTAACCAGCACCCCTAAACTGAACACGAAACATCAGGTGCTAATTCCCGTCAAGTAGGGGCTAGGCCACCTAGAGAAACAAGCTAAGAGATCATAATGCCAGATCTGCCAACATTAGCCAATTTACATCAGAGGTAGAGGTTGAAATCCTAGAGAGAAATGTTGTGGACTGAGTAGTGAGGTAGACAACACCATTTAATGGAGGAGGTACTTCACCCTCACCTCAAATCAAATGAGGGGCTTCTAGGAAACCACTCAGAGATTTGACACGTATCCTATCCTCTGGAGTCCACAGGAGTTAGGGGCTGTTTTGGAGGACTCACCAAATGCAGATAGCAAATGGTGGATGAAGCCCCTTGGCCCAGTGGCAGAGCAGAGTTGTACTGAGAGGGACCTCTACTTGAAATGGCAGGGAAAATGCATCTATGTCCTATGGACCCCAGAAAAAGTCCGAAGTGGCCAGCCAGAGGCCTTCCCTCGTAAAGAGAACTGAAATCCGAGGTCCACAACAGATTTACTGTGAAGCTAAAGAAGCTTAAATTTCAGAAACCCTCAAATGCAGGGAAAAATTCTAATGCCCTGGGAGAGACTCTAGCATTGTGTTCACAAGGATATATGCTTTTTTAAGATTTGCAAAAGTAAGATATTTTAACTACAATTGGTTAAAACTGCTGTCTCTTTCCATTCCAACTTCCCCTCCTTCACACTTCCCATTAGGTCAGATGTTAATGGAGTGGCTGCAGGCATTGTAGAGTCTTTGCAAAGGGGAAAATGAGATGGGAATGTGCCATTTTAGCTGCAACTGGGAAAAAGTTTTCAAATCTGTCAATAAAAAAGAAATTACAGATTCCTCATTTGAACATATATGAGGAATACCTCCTTTTTCATCTTTAAATTTATGTATTAAAAAGCCAAGATAAAATTTAGATAAAAACATAATGGAATACGAATCAGAGATGGAAAAAAGCCATAAAATCAATAAAAATTATTGTTATATAGAAAAAGAGAAACACAACAAAAAATTTCCTAGATCATAAAAAAGCACTAAGTTATTAAAAACAAAAAATTCTAAATAAAAAAATGAATAGGCACTTTGTTTCATAATCAAATTAATGAAGAGAATATGAATGTTAGAAAAAGATTTTTAAATTTCTTAATTTGACACAAAATACTAACATTGACAGAGATACATAAAACTCATAATAGCTAGTACGAGGACATTGAAGACAAAATGATTAATGAATATTGTTAATTCAAAAATTATTTAATCATTGCCAAGAAAAGCTAAAACATCCTGAAATCTTAGAGCTCATATATGAAAGAAATTGTCAGCCACTAGTATACAGTGGTGTTTCTTCAACCATAGAAAACATAGATGTGGGAACCAGAGGAGAGAGGTGGGAGTGGTAGACCTCACTACTCTATTTCACTGAATCTAAGACTTTCAGTAGTAAGAATCATTATGTTATGTACCATTAAGGAAAAAGGGGAAATGTGCAGCAATTAAACTATGAGATAATGCTTTGTGACAACTTTATTTTTCTTTAAGAGAACTATTTTAGACCTATCTAGTCATAGCTTTCTATCTTCTATCACTTGTGCACACATAAAATGAAAAATCATATCAACAAAAAAATTGGTTAAGGAATTAAATCTCTAAATCTCCTTCACATTCAGAGTCTGACTCTCCAGAATCATTTTCTGACTCGCGGTCATTATTGTGTGTTTTTACACAACTCTTGTTCTTTATGACATCAAGAATATTGTTAGTGCAGTATTTCTTGAAGTGCTCTACTACCACCTCCTAGATTTTCTTCCAAGCTGCTGATACTCATTTTGATGTTTGTGCATGCACAGACAATAATGAGTATGTCACAAGTACTGCCGGACTGACAGTTAACACCTAGATGAGACGCCACCAGGTTTAGGAAGCATTCTAATTTCAGAGATACTAAAATGTGAAAAAGTTTATGTACAGTAGTTCCCCCTTAACTGAGGTTTTGCTTTCTGCACTTTCAGTTAGCCATGGTCAACTGAGGTCCAAAAATACTAAATGGAAAATTTCAGAAATAAACAACTCATAAGTTTTAAACTGCATGCTGTTCTCAGTAGCATGATGAAATCTCGTGCTGTGCTGCTCTGTCCCACCCCATCCGACCTGGGTCATAAATCACCTAGCGTAACCATACTGTATATACTACCTGCCCATTAGTCACTTAGCAGCTGTCTAGGTTATGAGATCAGTAGAAGAGTATATACAGGTGATGAGTAGCCAAGGGAGTGTGGACCATGTTGGATGTTACAAACCGATTCATTCAACATTCTTTCCAACCTATAACAATAAGAGAGGCTGGAAAGCTATAACATATTTTCTTTTTTCTATCCTTTCCTTCTATAATAGTTGGAAACCTATAAAATATATTTCCTGGACTCCTTATTCCTAAAGTTTGGGATGCAAACGAAGTCCTCCCCATTAGATATATTTCTATGATACTGAGAGGGTACAAGTGGGGTCCTTTTTTGTATACTGCTAATGGCAAGCTTGGTCACAGAAATAAGGTTTCCCAGAAGCAGTATCTCAGTGACTTCCAGCTCCAGCTTCTGACCATGAAAAATATCATATTAATACTATAAGACAGAAAAAGACAGAGAGAGGTAGAGAGACAGACAGAAAAACACAGAAGGAGAGAGAGACAGATACATTTAATCTCATTTGAGGTCCTGGATATTGGAATGCTTAAAGCCAGATTCATCACTTGAATTTTCAAGTTACTTTAGAAAATTAATTTTCTTTATGTTTCAATCAGTTTGAGTGGGTTTCTGCCTCTTGCAACTGAAAGAAAATCATTTAACATATATTCCAAAAACATGTATAATTTTTTAGATTATCTCACTTTTACACAAATCAACTATTTTCTATACGTAAACTATTTTAAGAGCCGTGATGTAATGAGAGAAATAAATTCCCATTTTACTCAACTGACGAAGTGAACAATGTTACAAGTAGTTTGAAAAACATTATCAAATTTTATAAGCAAGATTATTGTTACTGAATAAGAAATAAGAGGATAGCAAGTGTGTGACGTGGTGATAAGATGTTCAAAAGTATTATAATCTGGAAAGTTTATTAATAACATTATGGCCCCTGCCAATGATATACCATGATGCCTAAGTTTCCTCTGTTTCCAGGCAGAGTCCTAGGTTTTCCTGCCGTAGCCACTGATGTTCTGTTCCAAAGGTCAGTGACCTTGATGGTGAGCTATTGTTCCACTCTTGCTGCTATCCTCAGGTCGTCTTTGAACTCAGAGGGTTATCACTGCCATTTTTCACACTTTTTTTTTTTCACTTTTACATTTTTTTTTGTTTACAGTTTTACATTAGGTAACGAAAGAAAAGGATGGCTCTTTCATATTTATTTTTTAGGTTTTGGTTTCTTTTCATATTCTTATTCTTGCTACCCAGAAATACTACTATTGATATTTTGGAATATTTGTTTCAAGTCCATTTTTTGTTTATACTTTTAAAAATTATATAATTTTGACTACAGTATCTATTTAGAAATCAGAACATTAAATACAATTTACTAAAGGCCCTCTGGATTTCTACCCTTATCCTAATTCTTCTGCTCTACTCCATAGAAGCAACTACTATTCTAAATTTGCTTGTAGCCTTTAAATCTCTTTATACTTTTACATACACAAATTTCCACACAAAACATATATACTATTTTATTTTAATATTCCTGAATGGTATCATGCTCCATATGTCCTTTTGTAAGTTACTTTTTTCAAATGCACCATATTTTACTTAACTTTCTCTATTGATACGCCTTTAGGTTATTTCCAGTTTCCATTATTACAAAGAATGTGATAATGAACATCTGTATCTCTGTGTGTGTGTGTGTGTGTGTGTGTGTGTGTGTGTTCCATTTTCTTTATTTCTCCTAAAGCCATGATATGCCTCTGGGCATAATTTCTCACAGCTATCCTTCATACAAATGTTGGTCTACCTTCTCAGGCTACAATGTTTATAAAGTCCCTGCTATTAATCATTTTTAACAGTTTTACTGATAGAAATTTCCATATAAAAAATTAACCAGTTTAAATGTACAATTCAGTGAG
This sequence comes from Equus asinus, assembly GCF_041296235.1. Taxonomy (NCBI): domain Eukaryota; kingdom Metazoa; phylum Chordata; class Mammalia; order Perissodactyla; family Equidae; genus Equus; species Equus asinus. Next base: position 20,203,510 of record NC_091805.1, on the reverse strand, counting down.
GTTTCCATTGTTTTAGTTTTTATTTTCGCTGAGGAAGATTCGCCCTGAGCTAAGACCTGTTGTCAATCTTCCTCTTTTTTCTCTTTTATGTGAGCCGCCATCACAGCATGGCCACTGACTGACAAGTGGTGTGGTTCCACACCCGGGAACCAACCCAAGCAGCCAAAGTGGAGCGTGCAGAACTTTAACCACTAGGCCATCGGGGCTGGCCTAAGTGAGGTTTTTAAAGTAAATTTATAGAGTTGTGCAATCATCACCACTACTTAATTTTAGAACACTTCCCATCACCCCAAAAGGAACCTCATGCCCACCTGCAGCCACTCTCTATTCCCACCACTAGCCCTGGACAACCACTAACTTACTTTCTGTTTCTACAGTTTGTCTTTCTTTTTTATACAAATGAAATAACATAATATGCAATCTTTTGTGTTTTACTTCTTCCATTTAGCATAACATTGTTTAGGTTCAGTCATGTTGTAGCACACATCAATACTTCGTTATTTGTTTTTGCTGAACAGTATTCCACTGGGTTGACAGCAGATTCTGTTTTGCCAGCTGCATTCTTTCCACTTTATGGCTATTATGAATAATGCCGCTATGAACATTCATGTACAAGTTGTTGTGTGGACATACGTTTCTATTTCTCTTGGATAAATTTATAGAAGTAAAATTGCTGTGTATGGTAATTTGATGCTTAACATTTTGAGAAACTGCCAAACTGTTTCCAAAATGACTGCACCATTTTACATTTCTACGAGCAATGTATGAGGTTTCCAGTATTCCAGTTTCTTCACATCCTTGCCAGTACTTGTCTTTCCTCTTTTTTTTTTTTTTAATATATACTTGTTTTTGCACATGTATAAGTGTTTCTATTCAGATGATACCTAACAGGGGAATTCCTGGGTCATAGTCTATACCCATTTTCAGTTTTAATAGATAAAACCAACTTATCTCAGGAATGGCTACCCCAATTTACCCTCAACATGCTTGCCATACATGATACTGTGTGACTTGTTCATCTGTGCTAATCTGGTGAATGAAAAAAGGCATCTCATTTTAAATCACATTTCACTGATGACTAGTGAAGTAAAATACCTTTTCATATGTCAACTGATCGTCTGAATCTCTTCTTCACTAATTTACCTATTTACATTCTTTACTATATTTTTCTTTCCTTTCTCACTTTTTATCTTTTTGTTGACATATAAAATGTTTTTTATTCTGGATATTAATCCTGTCAGTTTTATGCACTGAAAATATTTCATGTCAATCTATTTTCTTAAGGAATTTGGAGCACTATCTTTCAGAGTTTTTTTATGCAAAAACGTTTCGCCAAACTATCATTCAGAGTCTTCTGCTCCTTGATTCCTGTGCCTAAGAGCTTAATTATCCATCCTAAGAGTACTTTTCCTTGGTTTCCTGGGAGCTCCATGAAACACAATAGAGTACAATAAGACCTCTAGCTGCCTGTTCTGGGAGGATGTGTAAATTAGGCTCCTCTTTAGGATATGCACTAGTCAGGCTATTGGCTGTAAAAAACAAAAAACTAATCCTAGTTAATTTAAGCAGAAAAGGAATTTATTAGATGAGTACATTACAGAATGGCTAGGAAGACTAGAAAACCAGGTTAAGGCAGAAACCAAAGGAGTCAAGCCACAACTGAGAAGCAATCTACTTAGGACATTGTTTTCTGTGAAATGGACACCTACCTCCAATGCTGATGGCAATGCCACCAATGGATATTCATTGCTACACCACTATATTCTCAATTCTGCAAAATAATCTCCATTTGATCTTGTGTCTTTGAGTCAAGTTCACAAGACTCACTTGCAATATTAGTTTCTTATTAAGACACTGCGTCTAATATAACAAGTAAACGCTGGCCTAACATTGAAGTAGATAGGCGTAATTATCTCCAGGGACACAGTCTTCTCTACTACCAAGCAGAAGCATTTTGATGGCTATCTTCCCAACCTTACATTAGAAATACAAAATAAAAACTATAAGCAACAGTTGGCACAGCATTCTAATAGGATCAAGAGAGAATTTTTACAATAATTTAGATACATCTAAGTTGTTATGGCTATATATATATATATAGTGTGTATGTGTGTGTGCGAGGAAGATTGGCCCTGAGCTAACATCCGTTGCCAAGCTTTCTCTTTTTTTTGCTTGAGGAAGATTGTCCCTGAGCTAACATCTGTGCCAATCTTCCTCTATTTTGTACGTGGGATGCTGCCACAGCATGGCTTGACAAGCAATGTGTAGGTCTGCACCTGGAATCTGAACTTGCAAACTGTGGGCCACCAAAGCAGAGTGCCTGAACTTAACCATTATGCCACTGGGCCAGCCCCTGTTATGGGTATATTTAAAACAAGGATCTCTATGAAAAATATTTCAGATGTATTCTCTTTCGCCTATGAAGAAACTGTATTCATTTATTTATCAAGTATTTCCTGAGTGCCTACTATGAGACAAGCCCAGAACTATATGCGACATTTCAATGATGAATAAAAACAGACGTTATAGTTAAGTGGGAAACATTGTACTATTAAAAAAAAAAAGTGGCATGATTGTATGAAAACATAACAGGAGACCTTAATCTAGTGTGGGAAGATCAGAGAACACCTTCCTGAAAGATAATGATTGAAATGAAATGTGAGGATGTGATGAAGGGTTAATTAGGCAAAGAGAGAAGAGATAAAGAGCCTTCCAGACAGGGAAGAGTATGTTCAAAGGCCTTCTGAAAAAAAGCATGTGAGTGAAATATAGTTTTCAGAAATTATTGTTTTTTAAAAAAACATACTTACCAAGTAAAATATGACCAAGAAATTGGTAATTACGTGTGGCTACTATTTATACCCTTGGTTAATTCCTTTGAGATGTTTCTATAATATAAAATAATGGAAGAAGAGATCAGGCACAATAAATCTACAATAATCCATACCTATGGAAGATATTAACATAGATAATCCCAAGCAGGAAAGAGCAAACAAAATAATTTTGATTTAGTTTTTAGTTAACCCAATACATTTTTCCCAAGGTAGTTTCATTTGTTTTGCTCAAACTAATAAAAAATTGATTTGTAATATATTAATAAACATTAGTTAGCAGTATAGAAAGAATCATTTTGTGATTGGGGCAAATTTCTGAATACTACAGCTTTTGGTGTTAAAGTCAGTGACAATGCCAATGCAATCATAGGAATAACAACGTCTTATTGTGCCTTAGAAAGCACTGTAAGGAGTGATAGGAAGAAAATTAAACAAGATAAAGGCCAAATTATGAGGGGCCTTATATGCCACGCTAAGAATAGATTCTATCCTATATGCAATGGAGCAAAATAAAAATAATTTTAAGCAGAGCAACCAGATCAGATTTGGGAGATGGCTAAGAAAATTGAAGGTAGGGAGATTGGTTAAGCAACTGTTTTAGATATTCTTGAAAAGGGGTGATAAAGATCTGAACTAAGCTAGAAGCAGTGAAATTGGAAATGAAGGGACAAATCATTGATAGGCCCAGTCACCAAAGAAAGGTAGGAGATATGGAAAATAGAAGAATCTAGAATGACTTCCAGATTTCTGGCTGACATGACCAGGGAAGTTTTCCCATTTTTACCAAAATAGAGGATACAGATTTAAGAAAAAGATAATTTCCTCAATTTGACTTTCTGGGGAATGTAATAATCCAGTAAAAATTAGATATGTCTGGAGAACAGACGAGAGATATGTGTTGGTCACAAAGACAAGAAGTAATAGGAAGTGGCAGTACTTGAAGTAACTGAGTGGATGACTCACTTGGGGGAAACACTACAGAGTAGGGAAACTGCAGACGAGAGATATGTGTTGGTCACAAAGACAAGAAGTAATAGGAAGTGGCAGTACTTGAAGTAACTGAGTGGATGACTCACTTGGGGGAAACACTACAGAGTAGGGAAACTGTATTATAGAGAGAAGAAAGCTCACAAATAGTAACAACTCTACAATTACTGATGATGCTTGCCAAAGCAGGTAGGAATATGGATCAATCTAAAAGGATCTGAAGTGTAAACAGAAAGTAAAAAAGTGGAAGCTGTGAAATTAACCTATTAATTAAGAATTAATTAGCCTATTAATTAAGAAATGTGGTTTTGAAGAGAATTTGAGAAAAAGAAGATGATATAGCACAGAGGCAGTAAGTTTACATTTTCATTTTATTTTTGTAATGGGAAAAACTTGAGTATACATATACATATATTTATATATACATATATAGACATACATACACCCAAAGGGGAAGAAGAGAGCAGAATGGAAGAGTTGAAAATATGAGTAGGCATTTTAAAGCATGACACCAAAGACAAAAGCCAACAAATATAAATTTGATTACATAAAAATTTAAATTTTTATAAAATTGAAAGATAAACAGTAAAAGTTTGTAACATAGATAGCCAGAGAAAGGTTAATAATGGTAATAAATAAAGACATTCAGAAATATTTCAACAGAAATATGAGCACAGGATGAGAACAAGTTATTTATTAAAAATATAAAAATTACCGATGAATATAATGTTCAATTTTTGTTGGAAATAAATAAATTTAAATTAAAAATATAAGATGCTATCTTTTGCCAAGTAACTAAAGTTGTAAAAGTTATAAAATCTCATTCTTGTAAAGTTTCAGTGAAACAAACACTCATGTTATTTGTACAATTATGTGCAATGGGAAACATAACAGAAGTCTTAAAAAAAAGTACAAGAATATTAGTTTCAGTACTATTTATATTTTTCCCACCAGAATGTATTTATATATTTACCCACAAGAATGGCTAAAGCAAAAAAGAGAGTAAAAACCAAAAGTTGCTGAGAATGTGGAACAATAACTCTCATACAATGCCGGTAGTAGTGCAAATTGGCATAACCACTTTGAAAACTATTTGTATCTATTAAACCTGAATGTCCACAACTAGGTATATACTCAACAGAAATGTATACATACGTTCACCAAAATACATGTACCAGAATGTTTATAGCAGCACCATTTATAATAGCCTCAAAATGGAAACTAATCACATCCCTACAGAAGAATGAATAAATTGTGATATACTCAAAAAAATGGAATACCATACAGCAAAGAGAATGGACAATATCCAACTATACTCAACAATAGGGATAAATCTTACAAATTGTTCAGCAAAAGAAGCCAGAGACAAAAGAGTACGTACTGTATGATTACATTTATAAAACAGGCAGACCTAGTCAATGCTATTGGAAATAGAGAGAATAGTCACTGTTGAAGTGGAGAGTTAAAAAATTAGTTCTATACATGTTATTATTTTAACAAATTTAACATACTGGATATAAAAAAAAATCCCTACAGAATAATATCTGATTGCACGGAAAAACTCATGACATAAAAATGAAAAAAAAATATATGTCAGTAAATATAATACGGATGGCAGGTTAGGATAACAGTTAAAAGTGCAGGCTCTAAAGTCAAGACGGCCTGGATTTGAAGCCCAGGTAAGTGACTTTGGCAAATTAATTAATGGCCTCAGTCTCTTCACCTGCAAATGTGGTTAATAAAAGTAGAGACCTCAAGTGACATCAGCGTCATGCCAAAGTGAGAGTACCTGGGACTCTCTCCCCTCCAACATACAACAAAAAGGAGCAACCACCTTCCAACAAAAAATATCCTAATAGCACAGGAATCCTCAAAGACCCACAGAAGCCAAATGATGGAAGATGGAGAGGCTAGAGCCCTCCTCGGAAGAGCTGGAACTGGGTCAGAGAGATCTTTGCCCCCTCCCCTAGAGACTGGGATCCCTGCCTGGGAGGCTGGCTGAGGGAAGGAGTGGGGGAAGGGCCACACATCCGTGGGATTGTCCAGGACTCCCTAGAGCACTTCAGCATAGACAGAAGCCCTCTAACGGGGTGAAAACTTTCACGTTGGGGGCACCCCATCAAGCCAAGGTCCCAGGAAACCAGAGAGCAAGAGCTTATCAGGCAACCTAGGTCTGCTGGCAAGAGAAAGTGCCCCCCTCCCCCAACCCACACTGCGCTGTGCCACCTGGGGCGAAGGCGGAGAGCTCAGAATAGGCGGCTCTCCACCCCCATCAAGTGGCAACAGGCTGTAACTGCAACCGAGTAATATCACTATGCCCAAAAACCATTCCTCTACTATCCAGCAATTTATAAAAGCTCCAGACCAGAAGGAATACAATAAAAACATAAAATTATGTCCTGAGGACTTGGAAGTAGGTAAACTAAACGATAATGAATTCAGAATAGCTATCACAAAAAACTCAATGAGGTAAAGGGAAATGTAGAGACACAAGTCAATGAGGTCTGGAGTTACTTCACAAAAGAGATTGAAACTATAAAGAAGAATCAATCAGAAACACTAGAGATGAAAAATACAATAGATCAGATAAAACAGAATATGGATTCCCTGAATGCCTGTGTGTATGCCATAGAAGAGCAAATTAGCATAATCGAAGACAGACAGATTGAATAGTTCCAGACAGAGGAAGAGAGAGAACTAAGACAAAAAAGAAATGAAGAAAATCTCCAAGAAATAGCCGACTCAATGAGAAAATGCAACTTAAGAATTATTGGTATACCTGAGGGCTAAGAAAAAGAGAATGGAGCAGAAAGTGTGCTCAATGAAATAATAGCAGAGAACTTCCCAGATCTAGGGAATGAGAGAGGAATGTGCGTGGAGGAAGCTTTCAAATCTCCTAGATATGTCAATGTAAAAAGACCTACTGCAAGGCATATAGTAGTAAAAATGGCAAAAATGAATGACAAAGAAAGAATACTTAGGGCAGCAAGGCAGAAGAAAATAACCTACAAAGGAACCCCTATCAGACTTTCAGCGGATTTCTCCGCAGAAACCTTACAAGCTAGGAGAAATTGGAACGACATATTCAAAACTTTAAGGATAAAAATCTTCAGCCAACAACACTCTATCCAGCAAAAATATCCTTCAGATATGAGGGAGAAATTAAACCTTTCCCAGACAAACAAAAGCTAAGGGACTTCATAGCCATGAGACCCCCACCCAGAAGAAATCTTCAAGAAGGCCCTCATACCTGAAAAAAGAAAAAAAGGGAGAAAGGGGTCAGAAAACACAAAGTAAGGAGACAAATAGAATCAGAATAGGATAGCAAATATTCAACTATAGCATTACGATAAAGGGAAGGAAATCACCAAAAACAAAGACAATCTTATCACTCTAACCACAAACTCACAACACAAGTTGGAATAAGAGATGAAAATAATAACTAAGCAGGGGAGAAGGAAAGGGACTGAATCAATTCAGGTGAAGGAAATAAGAGGCCACCACAAAATGGACTATGTTATGCACGAGATTCTGAATACAAACTTCAGGATAGCCACTAAACTAAAAAACAGAACAGAGACACAAAAAATAAATAAGGAAAAAAGCTAAGAAACCCAGCATAAGAAACTACAGAAGCCAATGGGTAGGCCAAAACACACAAGACGAGAAACAAAGGAAATGCAGGAAAATGAGCGACAGAATGACAGCATTAAGCCCTCATGCAACAACAATAACCCTCAATGTAAATGGACTGAACTCTCCAATAAAAACACACAGAGTGGCAAGATGAATTAAAGAACAAGATCCAACAATTTGCTGCCTCCAGGAAACACACCTCAGCTCCAAGGACACACATAGGCTCAGAGTGAAGGGGTGGAAGATGATACTTGAAGCTAATGACAAACAAAAGAAAGCAGGTGTCACAATACTTATAGCACACAAAGCAGATTTCAAGATAAGGCAGCTAAAGAGAGACATAGAGGGCCAATATATAATGATCAAAGGGACATGTCATCAAGAAGAAATAACACATAAATATCTATGCACCCAACACAGGAGCACCAAAATTCATAAAGCAACTATTAACAAACCTAAAAGAAGATATCAAAAATAACACAATAATAGTAGGGGACCTCAACACCCTACTCACATCAATGGACAGATCATCCAAACAGAAAATCAACAAGGAAACAGTGGAATTAAACGAAAAGCTAAAACAGTTGGACTTAATAGACATATATAGAACACTTCATCCAAAAACGGCAGAATACACATTCTTCTCAAGCATGCACCGAACATTCTCAAGGATAGCCCATATGTTGGGAAACAAGGCAAGCCTCTATAAATTATAAAAAATTGAAATAATGACAAGCATCTTCTCTGATCATAATGCTATAAAGCTAGAAATTAATTACAAGAAAAAAGCTGAGAAAGGCACAAAGATGTGGAGACTAAACAATATGCTATTGAACAAGCAATGAATCACTGAAGAAATTAAAGAAGAAATAAAAAAATATCTGGAGATAAATGAAAATGATAACATGCCATACCAACTCATATGGGATACAGCAAAAGCTGTATTAAGAAGGAAATTCATCGCAATATAAGCACACCTTAACAAACAATAAAAATCCCAAATAAGCAATCTCAAACTACACCTAACTGAATTAGAGAAAGAAGACCAAACAAAGCCCAAAGTCAGCAGGAGAGAAATAATAAAAATCAGAGCAGAAATAAATGCTATTGAAACAAAAAAGGCAGCAGAAAGGATCAATGAAACAAAGAGCTGGTTTTTGAGAAGATAAATAAAATTGACAAACCCCTAACCAGACTTACAAAGAAAAAAAGAGAGAAAGCTCAAATAAACAAAATCAGAAATTAAAGAGGAGAAATAACAAGACTCCACAGAATTACAACGGATTATAAGAGAATACTACAAAAAACTATATGCCAATAAAATGGATAACCTAGAAGAAATGGATAAATTCTTAGACTCTTACAATCTCCCACAGCTCAGTCAAGAAGAAGCAGACAATCTGAACAGACCAATCACAAGGAAAGAGATTGAAATAGCAATCAAAAGCATCCCAAAGAATAAAACCCCAGGACCAGATGGCTTTCCTGGGGAATTCTATCAAACTTCAGAGAGGATTTAATAGCTATACTTTTCAAGCTATTTCAAAAAATTAGGGAGGATGGAACACTTCCTAACACATTCTATGAGGCAACATCACATTGATACCAAAGCCTGACAAGGACAGCACAACAAAGGAGAACTACAGGCCAATATCACTGATGAACATACATGCAAAAATTCTCAACAAAACTTTGGCAACCCGAATTCAGCAATTCATCAAAAAGATCATACATCATGATCAAGTGGGATTCATACCAGGGACACAGGGATGGTTCAACATCCGCAAATCAATCAACGTGATACACCACATCAACAAACTGAGGGAAAAAAACCACGTGATCATCTCAATAGATGTAGAGAAAGCATTTGACAAGATCCAACAGCCATTTATGATAAAAACTCTGAACAAAATGGGCATAGAAGGGAACTACCTCAATATAATACAGGCCATATATGACAAACCCACAGCTAACATCATACTCAATGGGCAAAAACTGAGCGCCACCGCCCTGAAAACAGGAACGAGACAAGGATGCCCTCTATCACCACTCTTATTTAACATAGTACTGGAGGTTTTGGCCAGAGCAATTAGGCAAGAAAAAGGAATAAAAGGAATCCAAATAGGGAGGGAAGAAGCGAAACTCTCACTGTTTGCAGACGACATGATCTTATATACAGAAAACCCCAAAGAATCCATTGGAAAACTTAGAAATAATCAACAACTATAGCAAAGTTGCAGGGTATAAAATCAACTTACATAAATCAGTAGCATTTCTATACCCTAATAATGAACTAACAGAAAAAGAACTCAAGAACACAATACCATTCACAATTGCAACAAAAAGAATAAAATACCTCGGCGTGAATTTAACTAAGGAAGTGAAAGACCTATACAACAAAAGCTACAAGGCTTTTCTGAAGGAAATGGATGATGACATAAAGAGAGGGAAAGACATTCCATGCACATGGATTGGAAGAATAAACATAGTTAAAATGTCCATATTACCTAAAGCAATCTATAGATTCAATGCCATCCCAATCAGAATTCCAATGACATTCTTTACAGAAATAGAAGAATCCTAAAATTCATATGGGGCAACAAAAGACCCCAAGTTGCTAAAGCAATCCTGAGAAAAAAGTACAAAGCTGGAGGCATCACAATCCCTGACTTCAAAACATTCTACAAGGCTACAGTAATCAAAACAGCATGGTACTGGTACAAAAACAGGTGCAAAGATCAATGGAACAGAATTGAAAGCCCAGAAATAAAACCACACATCTATGGACAGCTAATCTTCGACAAAGGACCTGAGGGCATACAATGGGGAAAAAAAGTCTTTTCAACAAATGGTGCTGGGAAAACTGGAAAGCCACATGTAAAAGAATGAAAATTGACCATTGTTTTCACCATTCAAAAAAAATAAACTCAAAATGGATCAAAGACTTAAAGGTTAAGACCTGAAACCATAAGGTTTCTAGAAGAAAATGTAGACAGTACAATCTTTGACATCAGTATTAAAAGGATCTTTTTGGACACCATGTCTTCTCAGACAAGGGAAACAATAGAAAGAATAAACAAACGGGACTTCATCAGACTAAAGAGCTTCTTCAAGGCAAAGGAAAACAGGATTGAAATAAAAAAACAACCGACTAACTGGGAAAAAATATTTGCAAGCCATATATCCAACACAGGGTTAATATCCATAATATATAAAGAACTCACACAACTCAACAACAAAAAATCAGACAACCCAATCAAAAAATGGGCAGGAGACATGAACAGACATTTCTCCAAAGAAGATATATGGATAGCCAATAGGCACATGAAAAGATGTTCATCATCACTCATCGTCAGGGAAACGCAAATCAAAACTACACTAAGATATCACCTTACACCCATTAGAATGGCAAAAATAACCAAAACAAAGACTAACAAATGTTGGAGAGACTGTGAAGAAAAAGGAACCCTCATACACTGCTGGTGGGAATGCAAACTGGTGCAGCCACTATGGAAAACATATGTAGATTTCTCAAAAAATTAAAAGTAGAAATACCACATGACCCAGCCATCCCACTACTGGGTATCTATCCAAAGAGCTTGAAGTCAGCAATTCCAAAACTCCCATGTACCCCAATGTTCACTGCAGCATTATTTACAATAGCCCAGACGTGGAAGCAACCTAAATACCCATCAACTGGTGACTGGATAAAGAAGACATGGTATATATATACAATGAATACTACTCAGCCGTAAAAAAGAATAAAATCGTCCCATTCACAACAACATGGATGAACCTTGAGGGAATTATGTTAAGTGAAATAAGCCAGATAGAGAAGGACAATCTCTGTATGACTCCACTCATACGAGGAATTTAAACACATGGACAAAGACAACAGATTAGTGGCTACCAACAGAAAGGGAGGGTTGGGGGGTGGGCACAAAGGGTGAAGGGGTGCACCTACAACACGACTGACAATCATGTACAATTGAAATTTCACAAGATTATAAACTATCATTAACTCAATAAAAACTAACTTAAAAAAAAAGTGCAGACTTTTTGGGTTGTGAAGTAGATTAAATAAAGTACACCATTAAAGCTCCTATAATAGTGCCTGGCACAAAATAAGCACTATACTACTATCATTATAATATCATTTTTGTTAAAAGTCATCCATGTATTTTTAAAAAGAACGTACTGAAGAAAAAATGCTAACAGTGGTTATCTGAGAATGGTGGGTTTCTGGTTGAGATTTTGCTTACATATAAGTAACGATGAGTGAAAAATTTCACCTTCTTAATAGTTATTATGAAAATTCCTTTGTTGAGAAAAAATGGTTTGATAAGCTCACTCTAGGCAAAAAAAAAAAAAAGAAAGAAAGAAATCCTCAGTGCTTCAATATCAGGTTGGGTTTTCTGTGAAAGAGGTTTCTTTGAATAAGGAGGTAGATAGGAATTGGATGTTCTAGAAGAAAATATCCAGAAGGGAGAAGTGACCAGGGTGGAATTCTGTTCTAGAGAATGAAGGGTCAAGAAGGCAGACTTTCAATTAATAGTGAAATCAGAAGGACATTTGAGAAAACTTTAATGTCTCACAAGGACTAAGCTGCTCACCTTTTGGTATACTATATAAATTCTCCTGAATTTCCTTTAAAATTTTCTCAGTCAGTTGTACTTTGCTAACCAAATCCTTTGTGTGAGGGACTTCTTTTATGAAACTCTCAGAAAAGGTCCCACTTGAGATTTTTTTTCAACTCAGGAATAGTACCCAGATGTATCACAGATTATATAACTACTCCAGAATTAAGTCAGGGAAGTATGCTAACCATAACCGTCCAACTATTAGAAGTAAGGTGCCAGGGAGTAAACCTGCATCACATGAAAAACCTATAGGTGCAGACAGGCTTGCTAATGATGGAAAAGGGGTTTTAGAGGGTCCTCAGGAAAGAACGATGACATAGGCATTTAAAATGTGACTGAAAGCGATGGTTCTTAAAATCTCTGCGAAGTTGGGCAGCTGACAGAATTTTTCTGTATTTCACTTCCTTTGTTTGTGTTTCAGTTGTCTATTGCCACGTAACAAACACGAAAACTTAGTGTTAAAACAATAACCTGCAATTTTGTTCACAATTCTGCGGTTCAAGAATTTGGATAAGGTACAGTAGAAATTGCTCATCTCTGTTCCACAAGCTCTGAGGTCTGAGCTGGGTGGCTCAAACAGCTGGAGAAGGGCTGGAACAGCCTAACTGAGGTCATACATCTGGCACCTATCTCACTTCTCACTGTTGGCTGAGTCACTCACTCATCTGGCTTCAGCTGAAGGCTGGGCCGACTGAAAGGTCCAGGAAAGCTTCACTCACTTGTCTAGTGCCTAGGTGCTACTACTCTACCAATCTCTGTCTCACTCTCCTCTCTCTTTCTCTCTAAGTGGCTAGCTGGGCTTCTAACAGCATGCTGGTCTCAGAATAGTCACACTTCTTACATAGCAGCTGGCTTCTCTGAGAGCAGAGGCTGTCAGTCCTCTCAAGAGTCATAAGCCTGGAACTAACCCAACATCACATCCACCATATTTTATTGGTTAAATAATCACAAGCCCAGCCCAGATTCTAAGAGGTGAAAAAATCAACTATGCCTCTGGATGGAAAGGGTGGCTAAAAGTTTGCAGCCATCTTTACTCTGTCACAGTCTGCCCTCTGGCCACTTATTATTTACACTCCTCCATTTTCAAAACATACTCAACCCCTCCCAAGGTCCCCAAAAGTTTCATCCCATTACAACATTAGCTCAAAGTCCAAGATCTAATCTAAATGAAGTGCAGATGTAGATGAGGATCCCCAGATCCAGTTTCCTGGTTGCAGCTCCTCAAGCACAATTCTTCTAATCTGAAGACCTGTGAACTAAAGATACAAGTTATCTGCCCAGCACATATCCAACATACAATGGTGAGGAAGGAAGAGGAGAACGGCAATGGACACTCCCACTCAAAAAGGGAGAAAACAGGAGGCACATGACAGTCATTGGTCGCCAGCAATTCTGAAATCGAATTGAGCACATGCCACCAGTTCCCTGGTTAGTCCTGGGAGTGGTTCTCCATGTCTCTTAGCTCTACTCTCTAGCTTCTAGTCTGCATCCTCTGAGTCATCCTTCACTTTCCATAAGAAATGGCCTATGAGAGCTGAACAGCTTCTCAGCCTGCTTCCTTTCCTTAGGAGATTGAGGGCCCAGAGGCTTCTTTTCATTATGAACTCTCAGCCCCTTTCAATCTTAGTGTTACAATTACTTTCAAAATTCTGTGGGTTTCTTATTATTAAATTATAATCAACTCCAATAGATAAAAGCCACATTCAAATTTTTCCTGAGAGGTCGTTCTCTACCTTGGGCTTCATGTAAGGCTGCTATGAGACAATGTCCTTAAGATTTCTAGAAACACCTACTGTCTAATTGAGAGAGTCTGTGAGACACACTGAAGATTCTTATAAGCCTTTTAGTCTAGCTGAAGGTCTTTGAGGCATCAGTTTAAATCTTCTATGTCTTAGTAAAGGATCTTACAGCATTTTAAATTTTTCTTATCAAAAGAGGATGAAAAGGTCAAGATACAAGTAGGAATTATGCAAAAAAATATATAATGGCAGGCAGCTCTCTGAAACTCTCCTTCTTGCACCTAGGAATCAGGAGAGAGAGTTCTTTTATTAAACAATAATTATCTGTTAATTATGTAGGCCAATGCTCCTTGTATTTAGATAGATTAAATTCGTGTTGGAATTTGACACTAAATTTTCCTGTCAGAATTTCAGTGAATTTGGAAAAAGGTCTTATACTATATTAGTCCCTTGCTACGTAAAAAGTGCTTAATTTTATTTATATTATATTATTTATTTATAAAATTTAATTTTAAATACAGCAACTAACCTGAGCATACGTCTTCTGGTTCAACCATTTCTCTATCTTTTACTTTGAGGCTCTTTTTCACTTTTAAAATTTTGTTTTAAAGGTAATATGGTTTACGTATATGCCTTCTATTGCAAAATAGCCAAAATCATTTTTGGCTGTAATAATGGGGATGAGGTGGTAGGGGGGAAAGTGGAGTTGAGGAGGTGGCAGGAGTGATCAATAAATAAATGAAGATTGAAAAGAAAATAGAAAATTCCACTCCTGGCTTGGGGAAATTAAAAGCTCCTCCCCAACCCTAGGATTGAAAAAAAAACGTCTGCAATGATCAGTTTTGTGTGTCATCTTGGCTAGGCTATAGTCTCCAGTTATTCAATCAAACACTAATCTAGGTGTTGCTGCGAAGGTATTTTATAGATGTGATTAAAGTCCATAATCAGTTTACTTTAAGTAAAGATTATCCTAGATAATCTCGGTGGGTCTGATTCAATCAGTTGAAAGGCCTTAAGAGCAGAACTGAACCCTGAAGAAGAAATTCAGCTTGTGGACTGCAGCTTCAGCCTGTGCCACAGAGTTCCAGTTGGCCTTTCCTGATGGCCTGCCCTATGGAATTTGGACTTGCCTAGCCAGCCCCCACAATCAGTAAGTCAATTCCTTGCAATATATCTCTTTATATCCTGCTGAATCTGTTTCTCTGGTGTAACCATGACTGATACACCGCATTTAGAGTAATGAGTTTTCTATCACTCGAAAGTTACTATGAAAGAGATAAGTAAATAAAGGAAAAAATTTACAAGTTTTTAGAAAAGTAGTCAAAATGACATGGTGGTTAAGAACACAGACTCTGGAGTCAGACTGCCTAGGTTCAAATCCCAGCTTCACTACTTACCAAGCTTATGGCTTTGGACAAGTCACTTAACCTTTCTGTGACTAAATGTCCTCTTGTATAAAATAAGAACAATCACAGTTCCTACCTCAAAGGGTTGTGAAGACTAAATAGTATTATACATGTGGCACTGACAACAGTGCCTGGCACATAGGAAAAGCTAAGTAATATTCTAAAAAAGGTGATAAGTACATAGATAGATCCTCTAAGGACCCTTCAGATTCTGCGATAGTTTCAAATGCACAATTTTTAGAAGAGAATTATCATCATCATGTTAGGGGAGTGGTATAATGTAGTGATTATGAGGGCCTAGAATCAGATTGATTAAATTCACAGCACACAGAGCTCTGCCACTGAGCTAGCTGTGTGACCTTTTTTAACTTCTCTAAGCTTTAGTTTACTTACTAAAAAGAAATGGTGATAATACAGGAAATGGAAAAATACAGGAAAAAGTGGTGATAATAACAGCACCTACTACATAGGGTTACTGTGAGAAATAAATCACAGAAGCTGCTTTATGCATTTTTAAAGTTTTGGTGGATAACACTAAAATTCCCCCTTAATTTTTATATCCATTTATTCTTGATGCCTGACATTATGAATATAAATCAGCTCCTTATAGTCTACTATAACATTAGTCCAGTAGATTAATTTGCTGTTTCTAGTTGTCCATTGACTGGCAATTCAAACTTGTTTAAAAATGTACTGAATCTATACAAATAATGTAAAAATGTTAAAATGAGAGAGGGTCAAGTGGCTGAAAGTATATGTAAGGAGGTGTTTGTAACGTTTGCCCTTGGAATTTATGATTTTTAAGAAAGACAAGAGAATATTAAGGTATGAAGGATAGTGGAAAGGACTGGAGATCTTGGTAAAGTCTTAAGATTGTTGGAGTTGAGATATTAAAGGGAGTGAGCTAAAAAGATAGATAGATGGTTGTCAGAGAGAGGACAGAATGAAATGGTATACAGGCCACTTCACTTTAGTCGGTGACAGATGAAAAAGGGAAGGAAGAGAATGTAGAGTCAAATAGCAAAACAGAAAGTTAAAGAAAAAGGGTAAAGATTTTAAAACAAATGAGAAGAAGATGGACTGAATATAAAAGGGAAGAATACACAATAGCATAAGGTTCTTGGGAATGCAGGAGAGCATGGGATCCAAAGTAATGGTAGAGGGACTGGCCTGGCAGAGGAAGACATATAATGTGGTGGTTTTTAAAAGAGATCAAAAAAATTCTTTGAACTCCTTCCATCAAAGGGTATAATCTAACTCATCTTCCTTTGAGTATGGATTTACCTAAGTGACTCACATCTAATGAAGAGAATGCAACAGAAGTGACACTGCCTAACTTCTGAGGCTAGGTTGTAAAAGATGACACAACTTCCAACTGGCTCTCTCCTCTCCCTTGGAACTCAGCCACCATGTCATAAGAAAGCCCAGGCCACATGTAGAGGTCACGTGTAGGTGTTCCAGCTGAAAGGCCCAGCTAAGGTTCCAACTACCTACAGCCAGCACAAGGAGAAATGTCAATGAGCAGGTTTTTAAGTGATGCTAGGCTCCAGCCTTTGAGCTGAGCTAGTTGCTGTCAAACAGAGTAGAGATGAGATGTCACGGTAGAGCTCTGACCAAATTGCACTTTCCTAAGCAAAATAAATACTACCATTGCTTAAGCCACTAAATGAAGGAGTTATATGTGATGTAACAACATATAAATGGGACAGACAATTTCTCCATTATAACAGAATAACAAGATAGATTAGGTTAAAATACAGGAGGTGTGGACGTTTGATAGAAAGAAGTTGAAGGGATTCTTGTCTGATACCTTTTATTTTCTTTGTTAAATATGAGGCAAGATTAGTGCTTAGAATAAGAAAGATAATGGGTATTTCAGAACTGTAAACAGAAGAGAATGAAATAGAGATTGTGAAAAATGGCAGACACAGTTGACAGAGAAATGTGGTAGAACTGTCGAGTCATGTTACAGCCCATTTGAGGTTCAATTTATAGTGCCATCCTATGTGGCTTTCTCCATCAATGCTTAGCTCTTGGCTGAAAGCACCAAGAAAACAGTTAGTTGAGTTTATCAGTTAGATTTTTGTCAGAAAGATGTGATAAAAAGACAAAAGCGCAAAAGATTGACACAGTGATGTCAACATCACGGCAGAGTGAGCTCTCCCTTTAGACTCTCCCCACTAAGATACAGCAAAAAGGACATTCATATACCAACAGACGACATTCACATAACACAAAAGATGTCTGAGAGACCCACACAGCCATACATGTGAAGGTGGAGGTGCTGAACCCCCCAGAGGATGTAGACAGAGGTCAGGGGATATCCTCTCCCTCCCCAACAGCAGGAACCAAGGGCACAGACCACATGTGGCACTGAGAGGAAAGGGCGGAGGGATGGCCCTCGGCAGGAATGCCTCCACTCTACAAGTTCCATCACAGCCTGTGGGAAAGCCCCACACAGAGGTGACTAAGCTATTGTGGGGGTCTCTCCATCAAGCCAGCACCCCAGGGGAGCAGACAACAAGGGCAGAGTGAGAACGCCCCCAGCATGGCACAGGCAAAAGAAAGTGCCCCTCACCCAGCCTGGCACTCCAGTTCAGCTGGTTGGCCAGATCACGTGCACAGATAGTAAATAGCAGCTGTGAGTGAGCAAGCCACAGATCATGGCAGGATGAGAATACACAGCTCCTGACCTCCACCCAGTGGCAGCAGGTGGAAGCTGCAAACAAATACAATCACTATGCAGAGGCACAAATCCACGCCATAAAACAATATGCAAACAACATATTAAATCTCCAGAACAGAAGGAAAATGACAAGTACCCAGAAATCAATCCTGAAAGAACAGAAATTTATCATCTAAATGACAGACAATTCAAAACAGCTATCATTAAAAAACTCAACGAGTTACAAGAAAATACAGATAGACATTTCAATGAAATCAGGAACTTCTTCACAAAAGAGACTGAAACTATAAGAAAAACCAATCAGAAATATTGGAGATGAAAAACATAATGGATGAGATAAAAACAAATCTGGACTCACTGAATAACAGAGCTGATATTATAGAGGAGCAAGTCAGCAGTCTGGAGAATAGAAATATAAAAATGCTAAAGATGGAAGAGGAGAGAGAACTAAGACTAAAAAGAAATGAAGAAATTCTCCGAGAAATCTCAGACTCAACTAGGAAATGCAACATGAGGATTATAGGTATTCCAAAGGGAGAGGAGAAGGAGAATGGAGTAGAAAGCTTGTTCAAAGAAATAACAGCTGAGAACTTCCCAAACCTGGGGAAGGAGCTGGAAATATAAGTGAAAGGAGCCAAGAGATCTGCTAACTATATCAATGTAAAAACACCTCTCCAAGGCATATAGTAGTAAAGTTGACAAAAGTCAATGACAAAGAAAAATTATTAAGGGCAGCAAGGCAGAAGAAAATAACCTGCAAAGGAACCCCTATCAGGCTTTCAGTAGATTTCTGAGCAGAAACTTTACAAGCTAGGAGACAGTGGAATAATATATTCAAAATTCTGAAAGACAAAGACTTTCAACCAAGAATACCCTATCTAGTGAAAATATCCTTCAGATATGATGGAGAAATAAAAACTTTCTCAGATAAACAAAAGCTAAGGGAGTTCATAGCCACAAGATCCACCCCCACCCCCAACAAGAAATGCTCAAAAAGGCCCTCTTACTTAGGGAAAAAAGGGGGGATTACAAAACCTTGAGCAAGGAGACAAAAGGAAGACAAAATCAGAAAACTGCAGCTCTTCATCAGAACAGGTTAACAAACACTTCATTATAACATTAAAGACAAAGGGAAGGAAAACACAAAAAATAAATATAATCTCAGAGAGTGATATCAGCAACATGGCAGAGTGAGCATTTCCCTCTGTCTCTCCCATCTTCAAACTACAACTAAAGGGACATTCATTGATCAACAGAGGATACCCACAGAGCACCTCAGGATGCCTGAGAGGCCCATGCTGCTATACATTGGAAGGTGGATGGACTACTCCCCCTGGGGAGGAGGTGGAGATAGGTGAACGGGTGAGAACTCTCCAGGCCCCAGAGAGCCCAGTATCCGCGAGTGACTACTCTCCCAGCTGAAGCGCTCATAGCAGCGCAGTGGCCCTGAGGGTGGGCATGCGCCTCGGAATGACTGTGGACACAGGTGACTGCAGCCCTGAGACCCCTGTGATTGCTCTTTGGTCCAGTGGGAAAGCTCCATGACAGCCTCAGGGAATGACTCGGGCACAGACTTGGTGGGGAGGCCCTGCCCACCAAGCACAAAGGCTGGTGCAACTTAGGAGCAGAGGCAGCACAGTGTGAGTCTGGGCGAACAAACCCCCAGCTGTCTTAAACACCCATAGCTCTGCTGCGGCCCCAAAGTGGGTAGTGAGACCCAACGGGACCATGGGAGAAGGCGATAACAACCCTGAGCCCCAGTGTGATCGCTCCTTGGTCCGGTGGGAAAATCCACAGTCCCACTGCAGCCCCAGGGAAAGACTTGGTTCAGTCCTAGTGGAGAGTCCCCGCCCACCAAGCACAAAAGAAAGTGCAATGCAGGAAAAGATGCAGTGCAAGCTGCAAGTCCAGGCAAACAAACCCCCAGTGACAATAACAACTTAGAAAGGGAAGAGAAAAGGGACGGAATGGGCTTAGGGTAAAGAAATAAGAGTCTATCAGAAAATGGACTATCTTATCTACAAGATTTTTTATACAAACCACATGGTAACCACTAAACAAATAATTAGAACAGAGACACAAATGATAAATAAAGAGAAAACTAAGAAAACCAGCATAGAAAACTGCCTGCGTTGGTAGTCCGAATTACATGGGATGAGAAACAAAGGAAATGCAAGACAACTGGAAAACAAGCAATAAAATGGCAGCACTAGGCCCTCATATATCA
The DNA here is from genome assembly GCF_041296235.1 of Equus asinus. NCBI lineage: Eukaryota > Metazoa > Chordata > Mammalia > Perissodactyla > Equidae > Equus > Equus asinus. Next base: position 20,183,355 of record NC_091805.1, on the reverse strand, counting down.
ATAATTAATCTAAAGGTAAATAGATTGAATTCTCCAATCAAAAGACACAGAGTGGCAGGATGGAGTAAAAAACAAGACCCAACAATATGCTGCCTCCAGGAAACACATCTCAGCCCCAAAGACAAACACAGATTCAGAGCGAAGGGATGGAAGGTGATACTCCAAGCTAATGGTGAACAAAAGAAAGCAGGTGTCACCATACTTATATCAGACAAAGTAGACTTCAAGACAAAACAGGTAAAGAGAGAAAAAGAAGCGCAGTATATAATAATAAAAGGGACACTCCACCAAGAAGACATAACACTTATAAACATATATGCACCCAAAACAGGAGCACGAAAGTACATAAAGCAACTATTAACAAACCTAAAAGGAGATATTAACAACAACAAAATAGTAGTAGGGGACCTCAACACCCCACTTACACAAATGGATAGATCATCCAGACAGAAAGTCAACAAGGAAATTATAAAATTAAATGAAAAACTAGGCCAGATGGACTTAATAGATATGTATAGAACACTTCATCCAAAAACAGTAGAATACATGTTATTCTCAAGTGTACATGGAACATTCTCAAGGATAGACTATATGTTGGGAAACAAGGCAAGCCTCAATAAATTTAAGAAGATTGAAATAATACCAAGCATCTTTTCTGACCATAATGTGATGAAACTAGAAATCAATTACAAGAAAAAAGCTGGGAAAGGGAAAATGATGTGGAGATTAAACAACATGCTACTGAACAACAAATGGATCACTGAAGAAATTAAAGGAGAATTCAAATATCTGGAGATGAATGAAATTGAAAACACACCATACCAACTCATTTGGGATGCAGCAAAAGTGTTCCTAAGAGGGAAAATCACTGCAATACAGGCTCACCTTAACAAACAAGAAAATACCAAATAAGCAATCTCAAAGTACACCTAACAGAATTAGGAAAAGAAGAAGAAACAAAGCCCAAAGTCAGTAGGAGGAGGGAAATAATAAATATTAGAGCACAAATAAATGAAATGGAAACAAAAAAGACAGTAGAAAGGATCAATGAAACAAAGAGCTGGTTCTTTGAGAAGATAAAGAAAATTGACAAACTCTTAGACAGGCTCACTAAGAACAAAAGAGACAAGGCCCAAATAAATAAAATTAGAAATGAGAGAGGAGAAATTACAACAAATACCACAGAAATACAAAGGATTATAAGAGAATACCATGAAAAACTGTATGCCAACACATTGGACAACCTAGAAGAAATGGATAAATTCTTAGACTCTTACAACCTCCCAAAACTGAATCAAGCAGAAATGAAGAATCTGAACAGAACAATCACAAGTAAAGAGACTGAAACAGTAATCAAAAACCTCCCCCAAAATAAAAGTCCAGGACTAGAGGGCTTCTCTGGAGAATTCTACCAAACATTCAAAGAAGATTTAATAACTATCCTTCTCAAACTATTGAAAATTGAGGAAGATGGGACACTTGCTAACACATTCTACAAGGCCAACATCACCCTGATCCCAAAGCCAGACAAGGACAACACAAAGAAGGAAAATTACAGGCCAATATTGCTGGTGAACATAGATGCAAAAATCCTCAACAAAACATTGGCAAACCAAATACAGCAATACATTAAAAAGATTATACACTATGATCAAGTGGGATTTATACCAGGGACACAGAGATGGTTCAACATCTGCAAACCAACCAATGGGATACACCACATTAACAAAATGAGGAACAGAAACCACACGATCATCTCAATAGATGCAGAGAAAGCATTTGACAAGATCCAATAGCCATTTATGATAAAAACTCTCAATAAAATGGGTATAGAAAGTACCTCAACATTATAAAGGCCATACATGACAAACCCACAGCCAACATCATACTCAATGGGCAAAAACTGAAAGCCATCCCACTGAAAACAGGAACAAGACAAGGACACCCACTCTCACCACTCTTATTCAACACAGTACTAGAGGTTTTGGCCAGAGCAATTAGGCAAGAAAAAGAAATAAAAGGAATCCAAATAGGGAATGCAGAAGTGAAACTCTCGCTGTTTGCAAACAACATGATTTATACATAGAACATACATAGAACTAAAAAATCCATTGGAAAGCTATTAGAAATAATCAACAATTAGAGCAAAGTTGCAGGGTACAAAATCAACTTATAAAAATCAGCTGCATTTCCATACACTAATAATGAATTAACAGAAAGAGAACTCAAGAATATAATCCCAATTACAATCCCAACAAAAAGAATAAAATATCTAGGAATAAATTTAACCAAGGATGTGAAAGACCTATACAATGAAAACTGTAAGACATTATTGAAAGAAATCGATGATGACATAAAGAAATGGAAAGATACTCCATGCATATGGATTGGAAGAATAAACATAGTGAAAATGTCCATACTATCTAAAGCGATCTACAGATTGAATGCAATCCCAATCAGAATCCCAATACCATTCTTCATGGAAATAGAACAAAAAGTCTTAAAATTTAGATGGGGCAACAAAAGACCCCAAATAGCTAAAGCAATCCTGAGAATGAAGAACAAAATGGAGGCATCAGAATACCTGACTTCAAAATATACTACAAAGCTATAGTAGTCAAAACAGCATGGTACAGGTACAAAAACAGGCAAACAGATCAATGGAACAGAATTGGAAACCCAGAAATAAAACCACACATCTAGAGACAGCTAATCTGCAACACAGGAGCTAAGAACATACAATGGAGAAAAGAAAGTCTCTTCAATAAATGGTGTTTGGAAAACTGGACAGCCATATGCCAAAGAATGAATATAGACCATTATCTTTTGCCATACACAAAAATTAATTCAAAATAGATTAAAGACTTGAAGATAAGACCTGAAACCATAAAGTTCCTAGAAGAAAATATAGGCAGTACACTCTGGCATCAGTCTTAGAAGTATCTTTTTGAATACCATGTCTACTCGGACAAGAGAAACAAAAGAAAAAATAATCAAGTGGGACTTCATCAGACTAAACAGCTTCTGCAAGGCAAAGGAGACCAGGATCGAAATGAAAAGACAATCCACCAACTGGGAGAAAATATTTGCAAATGATATACTTGACAAGGGGTTAATCTCCATAATATATAAAGAACTCACACAACTGAACAACAACAAAACAAACAACCTGATCAAAAAATGGGCAGAGGTGGCTGGTCTAGTGGCATACTGGTTAAGTTTGCACACTCCACTTCAGCAGCCAAGGGTTCATAGGTTCAGATCCCAGGCACAGACCTAGCATCACTCATCAGGCCACACTGTGGCAGCATCCCACATAAAATAGAGGAAGACTGGCGCAGATCTTAGCTGAGTGACAATCTTTGTCAAGAAAAAAGAAGATTAGCAACAGATGTTAGCTCAGGGCCAATCTTCCTCACCAAAAAAACAAAAAGCTGGGGGGGGGGGGAGGCAGAGGATATGAACAGACATTTTTCCAAAGAAGATATACAGATGGCCAGTAGGCACATGAGAAGATGTCCACCATCACTAATCATCAGCGAAATACAAATCAAAACTATAGTAAGATATCACCTTACAGCCATTGGAATAGATATAACCAACAAGACAAAAAATAATAAATGTTGGAAAGGTTGTGGAGAAAAGGGAATCTTCATACACTGCTGGTGGGAATGCAAATTTGTACAACCACAGTGGAAAATAGTATGCAGATTTCTCAAAAAATTAAAAATAGAAATACCATGTGACCCACCTATCCCACCACTGGGTATTTATCAAAAGAACTTGAAATCGACAATTCAAAGAGACTTATGCACCCCCCATGTTCACTGCAGCATTACTCACAGTAGCCAAGGTGTGGAAGCAATCCAAGTGCCCATCAACTGATGACTGGATAAAGAAGATGTGGTGTATATATACAATGGAATACTACTCAGCCATAAAACAAGACAAAATCATCTCACTCGCAACAAGTTGGATGGACCTTGAGGGTATTATGTTAAGTGAAATAAGCCAGACAAAGACAAACACCATACTATTTTACTCATATGTAGAAGATAAACACATAGACAAAGAGAACAGTTTACTGTTACAAGAGGAGAAAGGGAGTTGGGGGGGTGGGCACAAGGGGCAAAGGGTCACATTTATATGGTGATTGACAAATAATAGTACACAACTGAAATTTCACAATGTTATAAACTATTATGACCTCAATAAAAAAACAAAAATAAAGAAGTGCAAAGGATTTTGAGAACCACATAATCTAAACAGGTTAAGAAGGAAAATGAAGAGGTGAGAGGACTGATGGATGAATGGATGAGAGCTTCTGAAGAATGATCACAGCAGGAGTATTTAAAAAGCACGCCCAAAGGGGTCCAGCCCAGTGGCACAGTGGTTAAGCTCACATATTCCGCTTCAGCAACCCAGGATTCGCTGGTTTGGATCCCAGGTGTGGACCTACACACAGCTTGTCAAGCCATGGTGTGGCAGGCATCCCACATATAAAGCAGAGGAAGATGGGCATGGATGTTAGCTCAGGGCCAGTCTTCCTCAGCAAAAGAGAAGAGGATTGGCAGCAGATGTTAGCTCAGGGCTAATCTTCCTCAAAAAAATAAATAAATAAATAAATAATTTAAAAAGCAAGCAAAAAGGAGACGAGATTGTGATTGATAATGCCATGCTTACATTGGTGATTGTTGAGCAGTTAATGAATATGATAAGGTTCTTGTTGAGAATGGCTATCTGAAATGAAATGAAGAGAAGGGGATAGGAGATAATGTGATGTAGGAACTGAGACGCAATGGTAATGGATGGGTCATCCACAAAGAAGTGGGAGCCACCCTGGATGAAAGCAGCGCTCAGAGTACAGAGAAAAATTGTGAGCCAGGTGCCAAAGTTTTTGATGAATGAAGAGAAGTCAACAAGAGATTGGCGAATGACAGCGACATAGATGGGGGACACAGTGGTACAGCTGAATGGTACAGGCCTTGTCTTGGTCTGTTCAGCCTGCTGTAACAAAATGCCATAGACTGGGTGGCTTATAAACAACAGAAATTTCTCACAATTCTGAAAGCTGGAAGTTCAAGATCATAGTGCTGGCATATTAGGCGTCTGGTGAGAGTCCATTTCCCTGTTGACAGCTGTCCTCTCACTGTAACCTCACATGGCAGAAGGAGCAAGGGAGCTCTCTCAGGCCTCTTTTATAAGGGCACTAATCCCATTCATAAGGGCTCTGCCCTCATGACCCAATCATCTCTCAAAAGTCCCACCTTCTAATACCATTACCTTGGGGGTCAGGATTTCAACATATGAATTTTGGGGAGAGACAAACATTTAAACCATAGCATGCCTCAAATGAGCCAGAGATTTTTCCAAAGTTTGGGAGTATAATAGTTTTTCCTAATCCAATGTCTTCCTACCTAAAGTCTGAGACCAATCTCTCCCTACCAATTAAAAGTGATATAATTTTGATATATAAATGTAGTCGAATAACTACTATGTGCTAAGGTAGGGAAAGAAGTGTCTTCTTATCGAGTAAATCAGCTACTATGCCTAAATATATTACAGAGAAAGTACCTGCCAACTGAGGGGAAGGGTGTAAACACTTCTAAAAGAGGCTTGAACTTTTTACCCATTTAACTATCCATGATTTTAGCTTCCACTATGAGCCAGGAATTGTGCCAAATTCTAGGGATTAACACACTAAACAAGATAGATACTGTCCCTGGCCTTAAAGATCACAACGTGTAGTGGGAGAAACAGCTGAGAAATCAGTGTTAGTGTAAGTGCTAGAATTACAGAGGTAAATGCCCCAAAATGGACTCAAAGCCAGTTTCTATCTCAGTCAGCTATAGTCTATTTCCCAGGATGATCTCAGAACTTCTATACTTATTCCTATATAAACTACTATGTTTGCTAGTATGGATCTTGGACACTTGTGCATCACTGTAAATTTTACAATAAATATCTGCATATTTCTGTCTCCCAGCTTAAGGACCGGAACCAAGTCTTACTTTTATTCACATATGTGCATTTACAGACTACTACAGTACCTGGTACAAAGTAGGTGCTCAATAAGCACTGACTGAGAATGACTAAATGATTGAATGAATGACAAATAAATTCCGTTCTGTCTCTGTGTCATTCTATCAGTTGAACTATGGCTTATTTAGTAACCTCAAGACCACAGCCTAAAGAAGGAATCATATTCTTTCCCAGTTTAACCTTTCATGGCTCTTACTTAACTAAAGAGCTGACCTAGGACCGGATTGGAGGTGCTAAATTATCAGCAGAACTGGATCCCACAAAAGAAGCTAAGTAATACCTGTACAAACATATTCTCTAAAGTCTGTGGATAATATACCGCAACGACCTGCTGATGTTATACAGTCATCTACTTAAGAATAATACGGTATAGGAATAGAAATTCATTTTATAGAAATTCTTTTTATTAAGTAGAATCCTAAAATAATGAGATTTCAAGATACTGTCTTTAATTTTTTTGAGGACAAAGTCCAGATAGAGAAAACAGATTTGTCAAGGACTTAAAGGTTTAAATTCAGCAGTTGCCTTACAAGAAAACAAAAGTTTCAGAAGTCCTTGCAAAGTTAACATTATACGAATATTAGGCAACAGGGAGCACAACTTTAAACCATGGCCAGAAAGCCTGGGACTTTATACCCTGTTACAGTCAGTCAGATAAAGATATGGCATTTACACTGGATTTTCTTTTCTTTTCTCTTCTTTTTTGAGGAAGATTAGCCCTGAGCTAACATGTGCTGCCAATCCTCTTTTTGCTGAGGAAGACTGGCCCTGAGCTAACATCCATGACCATCTTCGCCTATTTTATGTGGGATGCCTGCCACAGCATGGCTTGACAAGCGGTGCGTAGGTCTGCACCTGGGATCCAAACCAGCGAACCCCAGGCCACTGAAGCTGAACGTGCGAACTTAACCGCTGTGCCACTGGGCCAGCCCATACACTGGATTTTCTAAGGCAGCCCTAATGTCAAATGTGCTAGTGCATCATTCATCATTGTGAATTGTCAATTAACGCCTTTCTCTCTTTAAGAGAGTCCCAAATTTGATTCAGAAAATCAGCCACATAGATAAAAGAGCATTACTGAATCTAATTTACATTACAACCAAAAAGTAAAAAACTAAAATATTACTACAGAAAATATCCTATACTATACTTCTGAAAAAATTTTCATAATTGTGCTTTTACTTACCCAAATCTTCCACCTGACTACTTAAAGGCAACTCTTTATCTCCCAGAAATTAAAAAAATTAATTAAATGGATGAAGTAGAACAGATTAAAAAAAATTTAAGCTATATCTCCATATCAATTTAAGTAATTTAAGTTATACCTCCATTATCAATGGAAACAATTTATTATTTGCATATAGTAATAAACCTCAACATTAGCAAGAAAAAGGTCTATTTGTTAATACTAATGATTCTTTTGGAAGTTGTAAGGGGCAGAAGGAGTTACAAAACCTATAAAAAGAGTGGAAAAGCATTAAAATTTCCTAGCAATTTTTAAATTACTAAAAATACTATCTGAATTTATAAGCACAAATGTTTTTTACCTCTAAACATAAATGATTACTAATTAGCTAAACGTATTTATTCTCTAAGCCTAGTTTATCAAGGTTTTATTATATTTACTTTGATTTGCTCTACAACTAGCGTTTCTAAGTTTTGAGGAAAAGCCTAGGAGTTCTAGTGTTTCAAATTTAGGTGAACAATCTCAGATTTTCTCTGTCTATACTACTTGATTTATACACTTCAATCATGTAGCCCTAATTTTTCTAGATTGAAGAGTTCTGGGTTTTTTAGTTTATTCTCATACAATCGGCCTTCCATTCTCGTACTACTATTACCTGTCCCTGATCTTAATTTTCTCTGGTTCTGCTATATACAAAACACTACAAACACACAGTACGCTAAGGGTTTTACATTAAGAGTAGAACGTTACTTTCAAACACTCTCCTGGTGACCAACATTTAGATGGTCCCCTTACCTGTAGCAGAACATGAGAATATCTTCAAAGATCAATACAGTGATTCATAAATTTGTTTCTTAGGTCAAAATTCAGAGACTATCATTTTTTAAGGACAGATGAAAAATTTTCCCTAAATACATTACCTTTTATTTGCTCACATTGAGGCTCCTTCACCACTTCTCTAGTCACATAATTTTGTGAGAACCTTTAATAATTTATTTCCAAGTCTTGCTACTTTTAATTTTTTTTTTTTTTTTTTGAGGAAGATTAGCCCTGAGCTAACATCTACTGCCAATCCTCATCTTTTTGCTGAGGAAGCCTGGCCCTGAGCTAACATCCATGCCCATCTTCCTCTACTTTATATGTGGGATGCCTGACACAGCATGGCTTGCCAAGCTGTGCCATGTCCGCACCCGGGATCCAAACCGGTGAACCCGGGGCCACTGAAGCAGAACGTGCGAACTTAACCCCTGTGCCACTGAGCCAGCCCCGTCTTGCTACTTTTAAAATGTACATTCTTCTAATAAATACATTGGAATCACTGGATTATTAAACTAGAAGCGACCACAGCCTCCTTATCAAATCCATCCTTTCGAGATGCATAGCTTGAAGGTATTACACTTGTCCAAAGTGAGGTAATAGAATGTATTAGGAAACAGAGATTAGATTTGTCATATTCAAAGTACATGTTCTTACTATAAAACTACACCTTAACTTTTTAATATCTATTTTAAAGGACTCTAGGGAAGAAAACTGATATTTATTTAGTACAGTATATGTTGGCACTATATTTTACATGTTCTTTCCACTCTCCACACGACCCTACAAAGCTCAATAGCTTGCAGAATGTATACTTTAAGTAAAAAAGTAATATTTTACCTGACTTTAAATTACTTTTTCTGTAAAAGTTACACTATTCTCATCAGTGCTGTGGCTTTTCTTCTTTTCAAAAACAAAGCTAAACTTTTAGCAACTATAGTTCTTAATTTATAGAAGTTATGTCAGATGTTACAGTTCTGTAGTTTCTAAATAGCTGGCATTACAAAGGGGAGCAACATGAGGATGAAATGTGGAAAAGGGGGGCCAGCCCGGTGGCGCAGTGGTTAAGTGCACATGTTCTGCTTCAGTGGCCTAGGGTTCGCTGGTTCGGATCCCGGGTGTGGACATGGCACCGCTTGGCACACCATGCTGTGGTAGGCGTCCCACGTATAATGTAGAGGAAGACAGGCACGGATGTTAGCTCAGGGCCAGGCTTCCTCAGCAAAAAGAGGAGGACTGGCAGCAGTTAGCTCAGGGCTAATCTTCATCAAAAAAGAAAAAAAAAAAACCGAAATGTGGAAAAGATCCCTTGACCATCCAACGTCATTTTTTCATCCATAGCTGGGAGAATAAAAGACAATTTACAATTCTAAAGCAACCAATCAGATATCATTTCTCATAGGCACTCTGAGTTCAGTACGCCCCTCAAATCTGCTCCTCCCCTTGTATTCATTTCTGGACTCCATTATGGCATCACAACCCATCTACCAAGACACAGAAGATAAAACTTGGGAATTATTCCCAATTCCTCTTTCTCCTCCTTCCTCACATGATATCAGTAAGGTACAGTCTGCCCATTTTTATTTTCCAAATTTCTCACATTTCAGATCCTTTCCTGCATTCCTACCTCTACCAACTTGATTCAGACCCTCAAAGTCCCTCACTTGAGTGAAGGAGTCTTCTGACTGATCTTCTTGCCTCCACTCCACTTGTTCCACGGTGACTCGTCTTTCACATTACCACCAGTGTAATCTCTCTAAAACCCAAATTTTATTATGTCTCTTCCCTTATTTCAAAGTCAACAATAGCTTCCTAATGTCTACAGGATAAAATTCAAACTCTTTCCATTATATGGCCTCTGTCCATTTCATCAGTTTCATCTTTCATTATACAATCTCCCCTCTTCCCTACCACCAACCTTGTCCTCTGTCATTTAGTCATAATGTACAACTTACTTCCTTTTACTGAATATGGCATGCTGTTTCACTCTTCTGCATCTTTGCTCACTCTGTGCTCCCACTACTCAGAACACACTTCCTCCTGTAATCCCACTGTTGAACATTTACCATTTTCAATGCTCAACTCAGGGCTCATCTCCTATTTGAAATCCTTTTTGAAGCTCACTCTCCCCATCGCAGTGTAAATGACCATACTTTCCGATGCTTTCCCCATTGAACTTTTATGAAAGCACTTCTAACAGTTTTTTTTTTTTTCCATTAATTTGTTGGCATATCTATGGCCCATTCTGGAATACAGGCACTCTGGAGCAGGTACTGTGTCCTATTCAATCTCTATTCCAATAGCCTTGCTTAGAGTCCATCACACATTAGGAGCTCAATTACGTGTAATGAATGAATAAATGAACAAACAAACAAAGAAAAAAACTATATAGGATACTCCTGAAGGAATATTTTTTGAATTAAGATAAAATAAAAATAATATGGTACTGACCTAGGTATAATTACTTGCCATAAATTCCAGATTTTTCTACCTAACATAATTTTTTTTCATTAAAAATTTAAGATTTATTCCCCTAAGGAAATTTGGTCACCTATGTGTCCTTACATTTATTATCACTTACATAGAGACAATTTTGTAAATTATACTAATTGTTTTATTTTATTAATTTAATGGAATATCAAAATGATTTATGGTCAACTCCTGACTATCTGACAGGATCTTAAAAGCTGTCCTGGCTTACCTAGGATCTTTCCACGTACTGCTTCTGCCACTCAGCCTTGGCTTACTTTTCTAAGCTGGCTTTCATGCCTCTAATTATCCTGCTGCTGGCAATGAAAAGCAACAATCTGTCTATATCCTACGTGGAGGACACTGACCAAGACAATGGGAAAAAAGGTTCCTGAACATGAGATAATTTTATATAGTAGACAATCTGCACAAAACTAAATCACAGAACTGGATGAGATAATATGTATTTTATCATCCAAATATTGTTGCTGTTTGTTTTGACTTTTCTTTTTTTTTGCTTTTTCTTTATTTTTTAACCCCCAAAAATATTACTCCCAAGTACTTCTACTGATCCACTGAATTGGAACAAATATCTGCTACTGAATTTCCTTTTTTAAAAAGTCTGATAGCTGAAAAGTTTAAAGACTTGTGTAAAATATGAGATCCCTAAATTTGTTCCTAATCAACATTTAAATCTACAAAAATTTGCAATAAAAATATATTCACTGAGATTTAGTATTAAAAACTACACAACCTTAATTCTAGTAGAGCCCAATAAGGAAATTAACTTTGTAGTTAACTTTACAGATTATACATAAATTACTACACTATAATAATCTGTTCTGTTAGATAATAATCTACCTCCATAAGTGCTTATTCAGAGGAAATGTTGAAGAAATAAGTTAATTCCTAGGATAAGAAAAGATAAACCCAGCATTTTGTTCATCTACACACACTTGTGAGGATCCACAAATTACCAAGGTGACAGAAAGATGGATTGACATTTTTATTATATGTAAAGACAGCTATGTTCTAAACCTGTGCTGTCTAACATACCAAACACTAATACCACATGTAAGTTAAAAATTCAGTTCCTCAGTCCCTCTGGTCACATTGCAAGTGCTCAGTAGCCACATGCAGCTAGTGGCTGCCACATCAGACAACATAGATAGGAACAATTCCATCACAGCACAACGTGTGATTGGATAGCACTATTCTAAACTATGATGAAATATAAATTTCTAAATAGTTTTTAAACGGCAATAGAAGTTCCAATAGTAATTTGTTGGTTGGCTATCTAACAGGAAGGGAAGGCATACATTTATGAACGAGAAAAAATAATTAAATACAAATAGTAATGAAGGCTTTAAGTATATAAAATTAACTTTATATGGCTTAATTTGAAATTATACCATATTGAATCTGAAAAGACTTTCAAGGTAATTTAATCTTTCATCCTCATTTTACAGATGAGAAAACTGAATCTAGAGAATGGTTCAAGAAAAAAATAACTCTCATTTAAGGTATTTAATATATCCAAATAAAGTCACTATTGAAAACAACCAAAATTTTCTATAATAATAAATTGAAACAAAGTAAAGTCTACGCTATTCTGTGTGTCTTAGAATCAGCTTTTCCACTGGATACAGAGGGTAGCACAGTGGCTAGGATTTCAGGTTCTGGGGATAGGCTGCCTAGGTTCAAATGTGCCTCCTTGAGGTAATGGCTATGCAACCTTAGACAAATCATTTAGGCTCCCTGAGCCTCCATTTCCTCAACTATAAAACGGAGAAATTACTAAACTACTTTACAGGGTTTAAAAGATTAAGTGAAATTAAGCATGCAAAGCACTTAGAGAACCTGGGGCAGAGTAAGCCTTCAAAAAATCCTAGTTGTTATAAAACTTGCATTTTGGTTGAACCTAGTCTACGGTGACTTTCTTTAATGTCTATTCACCTTCAAGTGTTTAAGACAGAGAGATACTCTGAAAACGGTGCAAAGATCCTTATGTAAACACTAGGTAATACAGCTCTACCACCTGCAGTCATGAGAGAATTTGCAACCAAATTTCTATCAACACTTCGCCCACAGGCCTCAACACCTTTGCCATGAGAGGGTAATACAAAGCCCCACAGGCATCCTGTGGGGTCTAATCTTCTTTTTTTAATGAAATGAACAAAAAAAAAAACCCTCCCACGTTAAAATAAATGGTATGTGTTTTTTATGTTGGTGACTGTATGTAAAGTAAAAAGTGGGAGACTGGATAAGTAAAAACTTATGAATAACAAGAGTTTAAAATTTCTCAGAGTATTATATACTCACATATTTCTAAAACTTTATGCTTTTGTGTGTTAGCTGAAGTTTAAATAACTACATTCAAATTTTGACTCATATTTTTGAGAGTAATTTTTTTTAAACACACAGAACAATTAGGTATGTAAAGGTAAGAGGTGTCTTTTCATTAAGTTTTAAGACATTTCAATACAATTTCCTAGTTCACTACAGTAGAACAACAGGTACCCAACTTAATGTCATCTCTAGAACATTATCTGTGGAGATGAGAATGGAATCTCCCTAGCTTTCAAGTCTTAACCCAGAAAATGATTTATTTTAAGAGTAGCGGGATAGGTATCAATAGAGTACAACATAGGCACCAGACGGTCAAAGCTAACCGAGACCCTTCTTAAATATCTTTATGTCCAGCTTCATTCTGCTGGAATATTTTTAGAACTAAGCTCCAGAGTCACCTGTATGAGGGATGTTCCTAACCAAACCTCAAATCCTAATCAACCTGATATTTTTTAATCAGCTTTTCAAATCAAACATTTTCCTACTGCTAGTTTTCAGAGTTCTAACTTCACTTTCCATAATGTTAGCACTTATATTTTGTTTTTCAGTTAACTTTTATATGTACAATTTTTCTCTCACACTAGATAGTAAATTTCTTGAGCTTTTACTTACAGGGTTTCCAACTGAAAATAATACAATTGGTAGACATTTTGAAAATATATGTATTAATTGATTATTTAATGATGCAGAATGGAGTCAAGGCACCAGATTCTGTTCTTTACTCTGATATCACTAATAGTATGATCGCAACTCCAGCTTCTTTAGAGGTCAGCTTCTTTGGCTTTGAAACGAAAATGATTACACAGGCTGATCTCTAAGATCACTTATATTTCTAAAAGTTTATGCTTTTATGTATCAGCTTAAGTTTAAATAACAACAAAATTTTGAAAGGCATATATTTTCAGGAGTAATTTTTAAGAAATACACAGAACAGGCAGGTATGTAATGATAAAAGTTGTTCTTTTGTTAACTTTTACGATATATCGATAATATTTCTTTAACTACTGTAGAAGAGCGGCAGTACACACCTAATAAACACTGCTCCAAATGAAATTACAAACTGATCAACACACAACATTTCAAGTAACTGTCCCTATCAGACATCATTAGCTATTTTCTTTTATCACTTCACAACACTCTATTCAAACTACTATAATGACCTTCAGTTTCCATAAATAAATTTACATAAAAAGCTGGCACACATACTTAAGATCTAGGCTGTCACTAACAGTTAAAGCTTAGGAAAGAATTTATTCATACTAATAATTTAAATATATTTAGATAAACGTTTAAAGTTTCCTTTCTGTCTTCTGTAAATATTCCAAGATTATCCCATAGCTATGAGCTTCAAATGAATACTGTCAGGGGAGAACTGGTTTGGTAACTTAATAACGGAAATATATAGATCACCTAAGAGTCTACTAACATTATTAAAAATATAAACACTGTACAAGCCAGCACTTGCTAATGAAAATCTCTGATATGATTCAATTACCAAGCACATTCTTTTGGAACACAATTAGTATGTTTTAGCTTTAAGTTAATATAGCTTTAAGTTAAAAGGGAAAATGACAACTTATCAGGCACAAATAATTCTTTACATTTTCCTCCTTCTTTATACTTTCTGTACAGTTACCACATTTGTGCAATTAAAAAAAAAGATAAAAGTTCTACCTCTACATTGGCTTTTTAAAATCTCCATATCACATACTAAAGAATGTTCATTGATAATTTGTATAACAGGACACTAAACTTTTCTGGAGCTCCTGAAAATTAACCCCAAAACCTTATTGGTGAAACATAAACCATGTAATCTGATTTCCCTATTCGTATTAAACAAAATGAATGACTGAATCTTACCAAATAGATTCTGCTTTATTAATACAGGAAAAAAAGCTAGTTCCTTTCATCTAAATTACAAAATTAGCCTAAAACATGTTACAAACATAGAAACATTAAAAGATACTATTTACACAAACAAATAAATCATCAGGCATTTCCTCAAGCGCTGAGACGTAACTTACTCATGGTGTAATAACAAATACCACTTGTTAGTTGGTCATTCTGAATTATAAAATCTGAGATGAACCTGACAAAGGCAAACCACTTTTTCACAACCATCTGATTTTATTTATTTATAAAACCATATAGCCATAAAAAAACTCAATTTTCATGATTTTTTACTGTTTGGTGGAAAGTGTGGAGTGCCTGCATTTTCAGCTCTCAGAAGAAAACCACCGTATTCTGGAAGCGCTTCAAACTCCAAGTGACCTTTAACTTTTACAGACATTGTTGCAGAGTCTCGAGTGTTTCAAGAAAACGCAAAGCTGCTTTGCTTTTTTCCTCTAAGGGATAAAGTTATACTTAGTCTTACTATATTTTCCATTCCTAATCTGAAGAGATGGAGGATCTCGAGAACACAGCTCCCCACTCAGGATTAACCTGCGGAGAGCCAGACCAGCAGCCCCTCACCTTGTGGGAAGGTTGCGTTGGACCCAAGTGATGGAGGGAAAAGAGCCAACTCTGCCCACAACACTACCTGTGGCTCCCAAAGAGGGGATGGGAGGGCGGAGAGGAAGAAAGCGAGGTACGAGGGACTTCTTTAGCCGGACCATATTTGGGGAGGTGTTCCAGAATGTGTGAGCCCCCCTCGCTCTAGTGAGTAGCGGGGCGCGCTCTGCTCCCCCGCTCTCTCCATCAGGCCCTCTGCGCTCAGCCCTCAGCCCGAGCAGGGGGAGGAGGGCGGCGGAGGAAGGCGGCTGGTCCCCAGGGCCCCCTGGAGCGGCTCCCGGCGGCCCCTGCGAGGCCTGGACCATGCCCGCGGCCTCGGGGCCCCGACCCAGAGGGGCGCCCGGTGCCCCGCGCCGCCCAGCCGCCCGGCGGGTGCCCAGCCCCGGTCCTTGACTCACCGCTCTCCACCTCGCTGCCTTTCTTGGCGGTCGCCGCGTTCCCCATGGCTGGGGCGACGGAAAGAAGGGGTTAGGAGGGGAAGGGGGGCTGGGGCCGTCCCCGCCGCTCCACGGGCTGAGGCAACTCCCGCTTCTGCGCGGGTCGGAGCGGGTAGTGCTCCGGCGCCGTGCCGGCAGGGAGTGCGGGCGCGAGGACCGGGCCGGTTCCGAAGGTAGGGCTTCAGCGAACTCCTCAGCCCCGGCGGTGTCCCGGGAGGGGCGGCAGGGACAGCGGCGGCGGCGGCGGCGGCGGCGGCGGCGGCGGCAGCGGCGGGCAGACACTCCCCCTTCCCCGCCCCGCCCTCCCTGCGCGCCCCCGACCCGGCCCGGGCCCCTCCGCGTGCGGGTGCGCGCGCCGGAAGTGACGTGCTGGCCCGGGACGCCGGCGGCCGCCGAGGGGGGTCGAGTCGGGTGAGGCGGACCTGGGTGGCGGTAGCACGCTTGTCCGCGGGCCCGCCGAGCCGGGTGTTGTCGCCCGGACTGGCGCTCGGATGCCAGCCCCGAGATGAGGGAGACGGCGTGGGAACCGTTAGCTTTGAGCAACCCGTCATCTCTTGGCCCTGCGTCCGCAGTGCCCTGAGCTGGGCCCCGGGAGGCCATGCGGGGGTTCGGGGCGCTTTCTCTGTGTCCCGCGTCGCGGCGGTTGTCACTCAAAGACTGCCTGCGCCCCGCAGCCCCGGCCGGAGAGAACCGCCTCGTCGGGCAGGAGATCACGTGCGCACTACTGCTCGCCTCGGGGCGCTGAGCACTGGTCCGCATCCGCTCCGGGACCAGCTTCGTCCCTAACCACCGCCGTGGGTCGGAGCCTCTTTGCCTCGCGGATTCAGGTATTCGCTGAGCCCCCCACATCGTCCTCCGGTTCTTGGGCAGCAGTCACAAGCCCTTTGATGTTTCCAGAGCGGTTTCACTCGCCGTGGTTTTGCGGGATCGCTCTCCCAGATTTTGTTAGACATCCCAGGAGGCGGTAAAGGAAAACGGTACTTTTTCTGCAGAATGTCTGTTGATGTGCGGCGTTGTATTTAGCAACTTTCTGTGTAGGTGTCACAATAAACACACTCTCAATTAGTCGTTGCGTTTTTATTGATAAACATTTTAGAGCACTTGAATTTGCGAATAGCTTTGCTTATCGGGAAATTTATGTGGCGTTCTGGTATTTTTTTTGTTGCATGTTCTTTTGAACTTTGCCCTGTGAACGTTCATTCCAGATTTGATGTGGAAAGACTGTAACTGCCTGAGGGGCAGAGACCACGTAAATATACTTTGTGTCTCCAAGGCACTAGGAACTGTAAATGTGTAATGGATACATGTTGACTTAAAAGTAAGCCGAGGACATTTATCGGAATTTTTTTTAAAAAAATCTTTTAATACTGACAAAAACGGATTGGTAACTAGATGTTTCTTATTAAGTTCTTCCTGCTATTTCCTATTACCAATTCTGTTAAATTAACTGAAACATTTACATCATGTATACTGTGTTCCAAGTACTATACAAAGAGTAATTCATTTGATCCTCAGGAACTCTATGAGATAGGTAGTTTTAGTATCATTATTTTACTTATGAGCAAACTGAGGCACAGAAAAGTTAAGCAACTCATCCTAGGTTACACAGCTATTATCTGGTGGAAGCAGGATCTGAACCTAGGTAGTTTGGCTCCAAAGTCTGATCTTTTGTCTATAATGTTGATCAGAAACTTGTGGATGTTGTGGTAAGTTGCTTTCTCTCCATTTGAAATCCCATTGACTTGAAAAGATACATGCGCAATGAGTTTACTTCATGGGTGAATTCATTGTATTGTTTTCTGGGTTTCCATTAAATACAAGTAATAAAAATAATAGAGAAGAAAGGATTTGGACTAGATGTTGTGAGGTTTTGTGTCTGTGCAACAATGTTGCAACAATGTCACATCCTTCCAATTACATTTAGTTTTGTGTTACAATTGTGACATTTTGCCTTACATACATAGAAAGTTCAATAAATAGCATTAAGCCACATATATACCAAAATCAAAGACAGTTTTTTGATATACTTCTGGAGGGAATCCTTGTAGAATCATGGAATACTCATACTGCCCTCAGTGGGGTGAGTTTTAACATGTATGCCTTTTTGGAAACCAGCTTTAATAATCAAAGAGTGATTATATGCATAATTTGTCCCTTTCCTTAACATGATTTTGAATTCTAGATCTCTAGTAAGAGGGCAGCCATCTGTTTAGTAAATCATTAATTTGCAAGGGAGAGAGTTGACAGCTGTTACAGACTTAGTTACAATATAACTACATCCTGGAAAATTAATAAGCAAAAAATTCAGCTTTCAAAATTTCTCCCTTTCTCTCTCGATTTAACTTTATCATTGTTAAGAAAGTAAATTAATTGTTAATAAAGAAAAAATGATCAACAATTGGAAGTATCTTGTTATTTTTCTTTTTTTCTTACACTATTATTTCTTTCTTATATTAGCTTACACTGCTGCTCTGATTCAAGGAGGCTTATACTATAAGAGTATAGTTTCATAAATAGTTTTCATTAGTTAACATTCACAATCATTTAGCTTTAATTATATATAAGTTGCTTTTTTATTATTGGAAAAGAGTTCTCTATGGGAATCCACTGTTTATGTAGCATCTAAAAGACTGTGTTTCAAAAATTATTTTTTTTTTTACATTATGGAAGGGGCAGAAATTTCATTAACTGTCCAATTGTTCGTGGATGATTGGAGCTAGCATGGGACGCTTGCTATCCTTTGCCGCTAATGGCTTGGCTATAACCTAGACAAGTACAAAGGTAGAACTGTATCTTGTTTCCCTAGGAAAGCAGACATAGTAAGAATGGAGTTCTACAGAGAAAAGACTTTGAGTCTCCTTGCATGTAATAGTTTATCTGAGCACATGCAGCACTATGTAGCAGGGACAATTATACCACTGGTAGTTGCTTTGGAAACAATTATCCTTACATTTTCTAGTATTTTATAAAAACATTTTTACATGCCTTTTTTTTATCCGGTCCCCACAACAAACCTGCATAAGTAGGACCGACAGATTATATTAGTCCCATTTTACAAATCAGTAAAACAGAAGTTCAAAGAAGTGAAGTAAGTAGGCCAAGGTCACCAAATGGTAAGTGGCAGAGCACTAGATGATATACCATCACTGTGCAAGACAAATGTAATCTCAGTCCTCATTATGGTTAGGTTTTATTATCTCTGTTTTGTTCCCTGCCCTAAATAAGTTTTTGTGTAAGACAAGATGGACACGTAAGTAAGTAAGTATGTAAAATAAGACTAACTTTGTATTATAGTGTAAACAAATCACTGAGGAAACGTAAAGGAAAGTGCTGTTAAATCATCAGCCGCATAGAGTTTAGCACTGGATTTTGCTGTTAAACAGGTGGGGAAGGATATTGAGAACTAGAACAGCATGAGCAGAAGCTTGCATGACGATTATCCCTAGATCATACCAGATCAGATGTTACAGAAGGATGTCCTAAAAGACACAGCCTTCCCACTGGAATGTAAGCTATCTTGTCATGACTATGTCTACTGTATCCAGAGTGATGTCTGGGAAAAAGTAGGTGCTCCATAAATATTTGTTGAATGAGTGAGTAAGTGAATGAATGGTAGTTTTAGAATAGATCATGCTCTTTTGGGGAGGCCTTACATGCCATTTAAGAAATTCGGCCTTTGTTCACTATGCAATAGGAAACCATTGAAGATGTTTAAAGAAAGGAATAATATAATCTCACATTTTATTAGTGAGCTAACTTTGACAGCAGTGTGATGGTATATTGGATGAACAATAGATTGGCCGCAAGCAGACTTGTGAGGTAGCTGTTGTAAGAGAAGAATGATGTGAGGTCATTGGGTAGTTCAGCAGCAGTGGAAGAGGAAAAAAAGGATGTGTGTGAGACATTTGAATGTAAGATCAATAGGATTTAGTAGCTATTAGGGCTCTTTAGCATAGTACAAATGATAGAAGCCCAACTCAACCTAGCTTAAGAAAAAATAAGCAGAATTTATTGAGTCAAAGAACTGGAAGGTCTAGATTGGATTTGTCTTTAGGCTTAGACAGACCCAAGAGCTCAAGGCTATGTATCTCCACCTATCCACCCTAATTCTATTTATATATTGACTATATTCTGCCAAACAGGCTGTCTCCACATGACAAATTTGCATCCTCCCAGCTTAGTAACGTAAAGAACAATGTCTTCTCTTTCTCAGTATCCATATATTAAAAATATGTTACACGTATTTGTTCTGTATGGGTCACATGACCATTCCTATGAAGAGAGGAGTCAGGGTACCATGACTGATATGGAATGAGAGAAGTACAGTTTCTTGAAGAAATTGTCACATAGGGTAGACAAAAACAACTGATGCTCAATACAGTGAAAATAAATACTTGAAGCTCTCAATCAGTTTTCCATCTTGGGTGACTGAATAACAGAGGTCAGGAATGAAGGAGAGAAAACTAGTTTTTAAATTAACGAGAGATGTTTGACTTGGGTAGTACTGAGTTTGAGTTGGTAGTGTGACATCTATATGGAAATGATAAATAGCCAAATGTAGAGTTAGATCAATACAGGAGTGGTGAATTCAGTATGAAGATGAGAGTCAAAGCCACAGCTCTGAATGAAATCTCACAGAAAATGTAAAGGGAAAAAAAAAGGCAGCTAAGAATGGACAGTTACAAAACAAAGAAGGAGGAGGAGTCCTGAAAGGAGCCTGGTGTGGGAAGAGCCTGGAGCCCTCAGACAAGTTGAAAGAGAACCAGAAAATGCAGCCACGGAGGTCAAGAAAGAAAGAGGGGTATCAATTTGCTTGAATGCATGCTAGGAATTGACTTTAAATCATATAAGCAAAATGGAAATATGTTGGAAGGATATACACATGTTTCTAGCAAGGAAAAGGAAGCTGAAGAACCAAGTTTGGCACACCCGGGAACCAGGCAGCTCCAATGAGTCAGAATAGCAGTTGCTGCTTGACATTTTCCCCTGAAATAGCCAATGGAACAACAACAAAAAATATACTGTTTTCACTCCTGTTCCTTTTCCCACAATTCAGCTTCGAGGGAGAGAATTCAGTTGGCCTATCTTGAGTTAAGTTTCTGCTTCTTACTCAGAAAAAGGCAATGCATTAGTAGTCCCATGAGACTCAGGCAGTGGGGAAGCAGAAATTTCCCAGTACCAAAAAAACATGGAATAGAAGTTGAGCGCTCAAGAAAACAATAATGTCCACTACAGAGGATTTATTGAACAGTATTAGTAAAGGCAAGTGTTTCTCCTCACCGGGCCTGTAACAGACTACCCTTTTTCCCCTCCAAAAGATGTGGTGGACTTTATCACAAAATCGTAGTTTTTTTTGGGGGGGGGGGTGGTTAAATATATCAGAAATGTTCTGTTACCTGATGTAGTAGGCAGAATAATGCCCTCCCCAAAAATGCCCATGCCCTAATTACCAGAATCTGTGAGTATGTTACCTCGCATGATAAAGGGAAATTAAGGCTGCAGATGGAATTGAGGTTGTTAACTAGCTGACATTAAAATAGGGAGATTATCCTGGACTATCCTTGTGGGCCAAATGTAGTCACAAGGGTCCTTAAAAGTGGAAGAGGGAAGCAGAAAAGATCAGAGAGATGTGATGTGAGGACTTGACGCCATTGCTGACTTTGACGATGGAGGATTCGGGCCAAGAGCCAAGGAATGTGGGCAGCCTCTAGCACCTGGAAAGAGCAAGGAAAACAGATTCTCTCTTAAGAGTCTCCAGAAAGGAACACAGCCCTGCCGACACCTCGATTTTAGCCCACTGAGATCTGGGTCAAATTTCTGATCAACTGAACCATAAACTTTTGTGTTGTTTTAAGCCACTAAGTTTATGGTAATTTGTTACAGCAGCAATAGAAAACTAATACACACTACTTCGTTTTAAAAGTAGAGTAAGCAGAGTGATTTGCTCAATTGTCTGAGGCAAAGCCAGGACTGAAATCCTGGTCCTAGACTCTCAAGCTGTTTTTACCACACTTCACACAGGGGTGTTAGAAATTCTCGCCACTAAAACTCATTATTTGGAAACACTGATTTCCTGGAAACAGTCTAAAGAAGGAAAAGAAACTTTAATTTTCTTTTAAATTATTCTGTTAAATAACTATCAAGTGCCCAATTAAAGAGAATGAAGTTAAATATAATTTCTTAGTTTTTCTGATCTCAAAGTTGAAAGGGTTGTTTAAAGAATGTCTGTATAATGTGGCAGAACCATGGTAGAAAAGTAAGATGATTTTTAGTTTTTTTCTTTGTTTTCTGTAAACCTGGCCACTACTTTCTTCTCAATTTTCATTTCCAAATGTTTTAGTGTATATTATATACTTAGAACCACAATTATTCTCTAAAAAAATGAATCTTGCTAAATAAAAAGTGCTGAGTAACTATGCAAGTTTAGGAGTGGCTAGAGAGAGCTGAACTGCTCAATCTAATTAAGGAAGAATTCAAAATTCCAGAGTAGTCCAGGAGGGAGGGAGAGAGGAAAAGAGATAGGAAGGGAAGAATTAGCAAGATATCAAGAAACTGGGGTTTTTATATGTAGTGGTGCAGACAGTGGCGGCTAAAAGATCTAATATGTGATTCCAAGTTGGTTCTTGTGTAGCACTTAAGGTAGCTCTCAAATCTTTAAAGTTTTGCTACATGCAACGGCTTTTTATTTGTAGTTGCTCTGAAGGAAATGATAAAGTATAGAGGGCCATTTTTGCCTTTGATTTAAAATTATGGTGGAGAAGTGAATAGCTATGTATTACAGAACAAAGAACAAAAATTCCTCAGAGGCAAGAAATCAGAGCCAGAGGGGTCCATGAAAATATAAGCCCATCAGAAATTTGTTTAAAATCATAAGGAGAACTTTGGATACTAAAATCCATGTAAGAGGGATTTGAATCAACTTTTTGTAGTAAATTAACTAGCTGGATGGGCTACAAAACCACTGCCACCGACAGCAACAATTGTAACCATATCAGAATACATAGAATGTTCTCTATGTACCAGGCTGTGTACTAAACTCTCTAAATATATTGCTTCATGTAATTCACACAGCAATCCTATGAAGCGGGAACTACATAGTCCCATTTCACAAGATGAGCATGAGGCATAGAGAAGCCCAAGATTTTACACCTAGGAAATGAAGAATTAGATGTACTTCATTTGAGCCCAGGTCTGTCCCATTCCAGAACTTCAATCAGTAAAATCAGCATGTCCAAAAGTCTAGTCCAGACCATCAGCATTAATATGATTGGGTCTGCTTGTTTTAGAAATGAAGATTCCTGGACCCAATCCAAGCCTATTAAATCAGAATCTTTTCATGTGGGTTCTAATTAATCTGCCTCTTTACCAAGTGTGATCCTTATCTGCGTGTGTGTGTAATCCTTATGTGTTTAAGTGTGATCCTTATGCACAGCTACGTTTGAGAATCCCTACCCTATTGTGTTGCATTCAAAGTATTAAATGCCCCAGATTAACAGTCAGGCAACTCTTAAGAATACTGACGATAGTACTAGACTTCTGGTATTAGTACTGAAAATTTATCTGGTAAATTCATCCTTTGCTGTCTACTTATACATATATACAGTATGGAGGAATCAGTGAGAAAAGAGTTGAAGTTGGAAAACTAACAACAATTGAGTCTCACTTTAGGCCATCTACCATGCAAGTCATCTACATTAACTCATTTAATCCCAAATAATTGCCCAAGCTGCCCACCCCCTTGACTTCTGGGTAATACAGAGTTCCAGGTCTTCAGATTTCTTTTGTGTGGATAAATGCCTTAGCCTTGTAACCAGTCTCCTACCCGCTGTCTCCCCTCTTTCTCCCACCCCTTCTATTAAATAATCTTAAATTGTGAAATAGAGCATACCTACCAAAGAGTGTGTAAAATATAAGTATACAAATTCAATAATAATAATGATAATAAACCAAAATTTATGTACCCATATCCAAGCCAGTAACAGAATATTACCATACTTCTGATGCATCTCATTCATTGCCCCATCCAAAGATAAACAGTACCTAAATTAATCATTGTCTTGCTTTCCTTTATAATTATTGTAGGGTTTTCGTTTTTATTTTGCTACCTGAGCCTACAGCTCTTAAAATACACTCTTCAGTTTTGCCTGCTTTTAAAATTTGTAAGAATTCTTCTGCGACTTGCTTCTTTCATTCACGTTCTTGAGGTATAATCGTGTTGATGTATGTACTATAGTTCATTCATTTTACATATTTATAATATCTTATGAATATATTGTATAAATATACTATAAATTATATACCCATTATACTGTTAATGGATATTTAGACTGTTTCTGTAATTTTTTAACAATGTTGCGATAAGTATTCTTGCTGCTAAACATACACATTTGACAATTTATTTAGGTATATAGCTAATAGAGGAATTGTGGGGTTGTAGAATTTAAACATGTTCAATTTTCCTGGGTAATAGCAAACTGTTTTCAAAAGTGGTTGTACCAATTTATATCCAATTCCTATTGCTCCACATCCTCACATACACTTCCTTTTTTTTTTTTTTAGGTGAGGAAGATTGGCCCTGAGCTAACATCTGTGCCAATTTTCCTCTATTTTGTCTGTGGGATGCTGCCACAGCATGCCTTGATGAGCGGTGTGTAGGTCTGGGCCCAGGATCCAAACCCACAAACCCGAGGCTGCTAAAGTAGACCTCACAAACAACCACTATACCACCAGGCCAACCCCTCACATAGACTTACTTTTGCCTAACTTTTCAATTTTAACCAAGCTATGAAAGTGCTCTTAATTTTCATACCAGAGAAATTGAATATAATGTCATATGTTTGAGAGCCACTTATGCATCCTTTTATGTGAAATTTCTGTTCATTACTTTAACCCACTTTCCTATTGACCTTTCTCTTATTGATTTTTAGGGGCTCTGCATATTTACTGAATCCTCATTCTTTGTAATCTATAAGTGTGGCAATTATCTTCTCTCTATTCATGGTGTGACTTTTTACTTTATGGTAGATTTTACTGTATTTAATTTTTTATCAGCTTTGTTGAAGAATAATTGACATGTAATAAACTGCACATTCTTAAGTGTACAATCAATTTTTAAAGAATATAACACACACCCATGAGGCTATCACCACAATCATGAGAATGAACTGATCCATAACCTTCCAAAGTTTCTGCACGCCTCTTTGTAATCTTTCCCTCCTGCCCCTCCTTGCTCACCTACTTCCAGGCAATGATTTACCTGCTGTCCATCACTATAGATTAGTTTGCATTTCATAGAATTTTAAATAATGTTCTCCCACAGCATATGCTCTTTTTTTGTCCAACTTCTTTCACTTAGCGTAATAATTTTTAGATTAATCCATGTTGTTTCATGTATCAACAGTTGATTTTTATTGCTGAGTGGTATTCTATTGTATGGCTATATTTATACCTATTGATCAACTTTTAGGTTGTTTCCAATTTTTGGCTAATATAATAGGGCTACTGGGGCCAGCGCAGTGGTGTAGTGGTTAAGTTTGCACACTCCACTTTGGTGGCCCAGGGTTCACAGGTTCAGACCCATATACCGCTCATCAAGCCATGCTGAGGAGGCATCCCACATAGGAAATAGATGAACATTGCCACAGATGTTAGCTTAGGGCCAATCTCCCTCACCAAAAAATAAAAAGAATAAATAAATAAAAAGAATAATACAATAAGGCTACTATGAATATTTGCTTACAAGTCTTTGTATGGACATGTGCTTTCATTTATCTTGGGTAAATACACAGGAGTAAAATGGCTAAATCATATGGGACATACAGGTTTCATTTTTAAAGAACTGCCAAATTGTTTTCCTAAGATATTCTACCATTTTACATTCCCAATAGCACTGTATGATGATTTCAATTGCTTCATATTAGCACTTTAGTATAATTAATCTTTTTAATTTTAGACATTCTAATGAAGTATATAGTAATATCTTCTCATAGTTATAATTTGCATTTACCTAATGACTACTGATATTGAGCATCACTTCATATGCTTATTTGCCATCCACATATCTTCTTTGGCAAAATGTCTCCTCAAACATTTTGCCTACCTTCATTGTTTTTCCATTTTTTTAAATGCATTTTGAGAGTTCTTTATATATTTTGAATATAAGTCTTTCTTTAATCAGATATGTTTTTACAAATGTATTCCTTCAGTCTGTGGTTTCTCTTTTCATTCTATTAACAATGTCTTTCAAAGAAAAGATGTACTTGATTTTAATGAAGTCCAACTAATCAATTTTTTTCTTTTTGGGATCATGCTTTTGATGTCATACCTAACAAATTTTTTTCCTTACCCTGGGTCACAAACTCCAAGCACATGTGGTTTCACTGCTGAATTTTACAAAACATTTAAGAAAGAAAGAATACCAATTCTACATAAAATCTTCCAGAAAATTGAAGAGGAAGAGATACTTCTCAATTCACTCTCTGGGGCCAGACAGTACAAGAAAAGAAAACTACAGACCAATATCAATAATTAACATATATGCAAAAATTCTACATGAATTTTTAACAAATCAAATCCAACAATATATAAAACAGATACACATCATGGCCACATGGGGCTTGTCCCAGAAATACAATGTTGTCTTAACATTTGAAAATCATTCAGTGTGATTCACCACATTAACAGAGTAAAAAATAAAATACATATAATCATCTCAACAGATGTAGAAAATCATTTGACAAAATCCAACTTTCATTCCTTACTCTTGGGACAGGGGTGCCTCTCAGCAAACTAGGACAAGAGAATTTCTTCAACCAGATAAATGACATCTAAAATAGTCCTCCAACTAACATCACACTCAGTGGTGAAAGATCAAATGTTTTTTCCTAAAGTCAGAAACATGGCAAAGGTAGGTGCTCTCACCACTTGTACTCAACATTGTACTGGAGGTTCTAGCTAGTGCAATTAGGCAAGAAAAATAAATAAAGGCCATCCAGACTGGAAAGAAAGAAGTAATATTTTTGTTTATTTGCAGAAGATTCTCCATGTAGAAAATACAATGGAATTTATAAAAAAGACTTTAGAACTAATAAATGAGTTTAACAAGGTTGCATAATACCAGGTCATTATTTTAAAATCAATTGCATTTTTATATTTTGGTAATAAACACTTGGAAATTGACATTTTAAAAATACAATTTACAATAGCATTAAATATATGAAATACTTAGGAATAAATATGACAAAAGATGTGCAAGACCTATAAACTGAAACCTGTAAAATATTGCTGCAACTAAATAAATAGAGAAATATACCATGTTCGTGGATCAGAAGACTCAATTTTGTTAAGATGTCAATTCACCTCAAAATTCATTTACAGATTTAATGCAATTTCAAGCAAAACTACAGCAGGTTTTTAAAAAAATTGACAGGGTGATTCTAAAATTCACATGGAAATGCAAGGAACTTGGAATAGTTAAGACAACCTTGAAAAAGAAGAAACAAGTTGGGAGACTTATGCTACCTGACTTAAAGATTTATTATAAAACTACAGTGTCTTAGAGTTCTCCAGAGAAACAGAACTAATAGAATATATATATATATATATATATATATATATATATGGAGATTTATTATAGGAATTGGCTCACACAGTTCTGGAGGCCAAGAAGTCCCAGAATAGCCATCTGCAAGCTGGAGAACCAGGAAAGCTGGTGGTATAATTCAGTTTGTGTCCAAAGGCCTGAGAACCAGAAGCTCTATTGTCTGAGGGCAGGAGAAAATGAACATCCCAGCTAAAGGAGAGAGAATTCACCCTTCCTCTGCCTTTTTGTTCTATTTGGGCCTTCAATGGACCAATGATGCCCACTCACATTGGTGAGGGCAGATATTCTTAACTCAGTCTACTGATTCAAATGCTAATCTCTTCTGGAAACACCCTCACAGACACACCCAGAAATAATGTTTTGCCAGCTCTCTGGGCATCCTTTAGCCCAGTCAAGTTGAAACATGAAATCAACGTCACATATAGTAATCAAGAGAATGTTCTATTAGTGTAAAGATAGACAAGTAGATCAGTGAGACAGAACAGAGAATCCAGAAAGAGAACTATACATGTTTTTTCAATAGGTTCTTGACAAAGGTGCAAAGAGTTTACATTACATATTCAGTGGAGAAAGGTAGCTTTTAAACAAATGATTCCACAACAATTAGACATCCATTTTTAAGAAGAGTTTTGAACCATATGACATACTATATAGAAAAATAAACTCAAAATGTATCATATACATAAATGTAAAAGCTAAAACTGTTAAGAGATTTTTAAAATTTTGTTATTAATTTCTGGTATTGTTGCATTCTTGTCAGAATACATTCTCTACTGTACTTTCTGAATTTGTTTAGATGGACCTTTTGGCCAGTTACATGGTAAAATTTTGTGCATGTTACAAATCTGCATGAAAAGAAGTCTTCTGCCAAGAAGCAGGAAAATCAGTTCCATGGCAGTATCTCTTACTGTCAGCCCTGAGCTATTCCTGGATTCCTTATTGTTTTAATGAAGAAAGTGTCCTCTGAGCTCTCCCCTTAAATAGCCAGGCAGTTGATTCTCTCAAGTTAAATAACTATTCAAAATTCTCGCATCTAGAGCCTTCTGAGCCTTTCTATAATACTACTCCAAACCTTTTCTAGTATCCCCACTTCGTTTATGTAGGCATCATCATGTTCAAGCTTCAAAATGCCATCGCAAACCATATTAGGCCTGGCTCCAGGAGTCCTCACCAGAATGTTGAATCACAGGCATGGAAGGATGTTCCCCATGTCAATAAAATTCCCCCATCCGGTCTTATATTTCCCCACCTTCACTACCACCAAACTACTCCCACAGGTGTTCCCCTAGTTCCAGCAACTACAGTCATACATCAAGTGATGACAGAGATGCGTTCTGAAAAATGCATCATTAGGTGATTTCGTCACTGTGCAACCACAGAGTGTACTTACACAAACCTAGACACTATAACCTACTATACACCTAGGTGTATGGTATTAATCTTACGGGACTACCATTGTATATGCGGTCCATTGTTGACCAAAAAGTCATTATGCAGTGCATGACTGTACTTCTTAGCCAGGGACTGAAATGCCGTCTGTGTGTAAGGTGAGGTCAGTTCTTGTTATTTGGGGTAGATACGTTCAATAAAGTCACTGAACCATTACTTCTAGGGTAAATACAGGGTTAGATTTCTGCCAGCCGAGGTTCACATTTTCCTCTACTGAGCAATACACAACCTTGTTTTATATGTGTTTCAGTTTAAAGACACCTTATTTAATATATACTATTGATTCATTAACATGGAACTCATAGCCAACAGCACTGTAACTCATGCCTGAATGAAGCTTATCTAACACACATATTTTCCCACTAAGGCACATCACATCTTTCTTGCACTTAGGAACACTAAACAGCATTTCAGAACTACTCTTGGAGGTTGCTTTAAACAGCAAAATCACCAACAAAAAACACAAAAATGCAAAAAACATGGCACTAAATAAACTGGAAAAGGACACTTAATTACAGTATGAGAGCTGAAACAAGGATGCAAATCTTGACCTTTTTCGACCTCAGCTGAGTATGTGTGCAACAAGCAGCTCGAATTTTTTTGCAGCTATGTGTAAGACCACAAATGACCACAAAAGTGCTGTGAGTATTGATTTGGGGTTTACAAATACAGTTTAGCAAGTAGGAAATTTTTGCAAACATAGGGTCCACAAACAATCAGGCTCAACTGTATTTCCTCCGCAAGTGGGTACTACATCTCCCTGTGCAAGGCAAGAAAGAGTGGACAAAGTAGATCTTGAAGATGACAAGCTTTATCTTTGGGGCACATGTCTCAAGTGAGGTACTTGCAAGATTTTTAGCTAAGGGGAGGCTGCTTTCTTCCAACAAGGGGCAGAGATCTGTTCTGCTGTTCAGAGTTTTCTGGTGGTATTAGTCTGAAACTTGCCTATGGGTCTTAGGATTCCATCCTTTTCCTATCAGGGCCCTGTCTTTAACATTGAACACCTGGAAAGGCTGGGCATTCCATCTTTATCATAGCACTGACATTCTTATAAGCAGATCTTGAGTCTAATTTTCATAACAGCCTGCAGGAGATGAGGATCACCTTAAACACTACTACTGAGTCACAAAAATGTGGATTAACAGTTGGATGACCTAAGCTTGTCTTCTTCTTCTTCAAGGCTTCTAAAAGAGTTAACAAAAGCCTGCAGCAACTCCACAATCCTTATAATTATCATTGTTCCCATACCTTTCAAATGCCATGGTTGTCCTATAAGCCAATGCTTTATCTTTCATCTTCACCCATCCCAATCCCAGTCCACCAACAGATAAGAAAGAATAGCCAGCAAAATTCCAAAGTGAAAAGTAATGAGAGAGAACTAGCTTTCTTTACCAGATGTTAAAATATATCTTAAAGCCAAGGTGGAGTGACATCAGTGTCTTGGTGGCATAAGACATCACTCATTTATGTCCCCCTGCCCTGAAAACTAATATTCAGCATCCATCCATGAATAGAAGTGCCTTTGTGGGAGCTGTGGGATCCAGCACCATATGCCAAGGGATCTTGGAAGAGTCTTGCTCACCCATACATTGTGTATTGGCAGACAGACCTCAGTCCTGGTTGTGGACACTGAAGTGACCTATGAACCAGCCCCAGTCCCTCTCAACCATGGTCAAGGAGCCTCTGGAGAACACTGACTTAGACAATCACAATTTCTTAGATAAGAAAGCTTTTGCTGAAGTCCAGCTTTCCAGAGAAGAGGACCTAGCACTCCATTGGAGCAAAAAAATACGAGTTTGGACACATTGGAGTGTCCAAACTGTTTGACTTTACCTGAGTCACTTCTCCCCCAAGGTTGCACAAGTTAGGGCTAAGAGAGCTCTTCCTTGATCCACGATGTCACCTGTGGGGGAAAGGGAAAGTGTGTGAGTGAGCTCCCAGCTCCCTTGGCTCTACGGATGGTGCCAAAGAGGTTCACTTCTCTCTCACTCCATCCAGAGTACTAAGTAGAAAGCTCCATGACTGGGGGGTGGGAAGAGTCTGGGAAAGTGGCACATAGGATTTTCAGAGGGCATTAAGTGGACAAGGATCCTACTAACTGCTTGGTGCACTCCATCAAAAAGCCTATCCATGAATCGGTGGGAAAGCTCCACCTGTGGATCTCCCTAATTGGCCCAGGGGCAACTCCAGCTCCTTGTGTGCCTCACACACACACACACACACACACACACACACTTTGTGGCTGACACCCTGCACATGCTGCCAAAGGCAACAGCAACAGCGAGCTTTAGAAGACAGCCAGTGAGCATGCACAGAAAACATGCCTGAATCTGCAGGCCAGTGAGAGACCACAATCTTGAGCTGTAGAACCATCTTTGGGAAAACAAAAGAAAGGCTGTCAGTATTTAGCCTGGTGCATTGTAGGATCAAGAGAAGGCATACAAGCTTAAGAATTCTGCCACAAGAGGGAGCAAGATGCACGGAGCAGTTGTATCCACAGAAAGTCTAAGAAAGCCTCAGAATCTCTAGCAGGGCTGATGGAAGGTATTGCTTCCCTGAAGGCAGTTAGTAAAGACGGGAGGGTGACTGCTACTTCAAATGTAAAGACAGCAGTGAAACACTCAAATGAACATGAAAAATCAAGGAAATATGACACCACCAAAGGATCACACTAACCTTCCAATAACCAAACCCAAAGACACAGAGCTCTTTCTTTACCCAATAAAGAATTCAAAATAACTTTTTACAGGAAACTTAATGAGCTACAAGAAAATACAGAAAGACAGTTTAACAAAATCGGGAAAATAATACAGGAACAAAATGAGAAGTTTAAGAAAGAGATAGAAATTATACAAAAGAACCAAACTGAAATTCTGGAGCTGAAGAATTCAATGAATGAAATGAAAGAAAAATGCCATAGAGAGCATCCACAGCAGACTTGATCAACCAGAAGAAAGAATCAGTGAGATTGAAGACAAGAACTTAGAAATTATTCAGTCAGAGGAGAATAATCAAAAAAGAGTGAAAAAAGCCTATGTGAATCTATGGGATACCATCAAAGGGACCAATTTGTGAACTGTTGGAGTTCCAGAAGGAGAAGAGAAGAAGAAGGAGGCAGAAAGCTTATTTAAAGAAACAGTGACTGAGAACACCCCATGATTTTTATAGGTCACCGAACAAAATCAACTTAAAGAAATCTTAAGACAAATTATAACAACACTATCAAAAATCAAAAACAAAGGGGATGGCCCTGTGGCCGAGTGGTTAAGTCCGCACACTCCGCTGCAGGCAGCCCAGTGTTTCATTGGTTCGAATCCTGGGTGTGGACATGGCACTGCTCATCATACCATGCTGAGGCAGCATCCCACATGCCACAACTAGAAGGATCCACAATGAAGAATACACAACTATGTACTGGGGGACTTTGGGGAGAAAAAGGAAAAAAATAAAATCTTAAAAAAAAAAATCAAAGACAAAGAATCTCAAAAGCAGCAAGAGAAAAATAATTGTAACTTACAGGGCAACCCCCATAAGGCTATCAGTGAATTTCTCAGCAGAAACCTTACAGGCCAGGAGAGAGTAAGATGATATATTCAAAGTGCTGAAAGAAAAAAACTGCCAGCAAGAATCTTTACCTGGCAAAGCTGTCCTTCAGAAATGAAGGAGAGATAAAGACTTTCCCAGGCAAATGATAGCTGAGGGAATTCACTACCACCAGACCTGCCTTCCAAGAAATGCTGAAAGGAGTTCTTCAAGCTGAAAAGAAAGGATGCTAATTAATAACATGAAAACACTTGAAAACATACAATACACTGCTAAAGGTAAACATATGGTCAAATTCAGAATACTCTAATACCATAATATGGTGATGTGTTAACTCTAGTAAAAGGTTAAAGGACAAGAGTTTTAAAAATAACTGTAGATATAATAATTTGTTAATGAATACACAATATAAAAAGAGGGACACTGTGGCATCAATAATCATAAAAGGGAGGAGTAAAAAGGGTAAAATTTTTGCATGTAATCAAAATTAAATTATGAGTGTAAGATAGACTGGTATATCTATAAGATGTCTTATGTAAGCCTCATGGTAACTGCAAAGCAAAAACCTACAGTAGACTCACAAAAGATAAAGAGATGGGAATCAAAGCATACAACTATGGAAAACCATCAATTCACAAATGAAGGCAGCAAGAAAGGAACAAGGGAACTGCAAAACAGACAGAAAACAATAATAAGATGGCATTAGTAAGTCCTTACCCGGCAATAATTACTCTAAATGTAAATGGATTGAATTCTCTAATCAAAAAGCTTGATGGATAACAAACTAAGGCCCAACAATATGCTGCCTACAAGAGACTCACTTCAGCTTCAAAGACATACAGGCTCAAAGGAAAGGAAAGGAAAGAGATATTCCATGCAAGTGGAAACCAAAAGAAAACAGAGGAGCTATCCTTATATCAGACAAAATAGATTTTTAGCCAAATATGGTACCTAGAGACAAAGGAGTTCATTATAGAATGACAAAGGGGTCAATTTATTAAGAAGATACAACAATCATAAATATATACTCACCCAACATTGGAACACCTAAATATATTAAGCAAATACTAACAGAATTGAAGGGAGAAATAGACAACAATACAATAATGGCAGGGGACATCAATACCCCACTTTCATCAATGGAGAGATCATCTAGACAGAAAATCAACAAAGAAATGTTGGAATTGAACCATACGTTAGACCCAGTCGACCTAACAGACATATGTAGAACATTCCATCCAACAGTGACAAAATATACATTATTTTCAAGTGCACATGGAACATTCTGCAGGATAGATCATATGATCAATCACAAGACAAGTCTTAGCAAATTTAAGAAGATTGCATTGATACCAAGCATCTTTCTGATCACAGTGGTACGAAACTAGAAGTCAATAATAGGATTTGCTGATGAATTGGTTGTGTAATGCAAGAGGAAGAATGGAACCAAGTATGACACATAGTTTTTTAGCAGGAGCAACTCCAAGAATGCAATTTAACATTTATTAAGGTAAGGGAAGTGAGGGGTGGCAGATTTGGTGGGGATTGAGGACAGTAGAAATCAAAAGCTTAGTTTTGGACACATTAAGTTTGTAGATGATCATTAAATATCCAAGTATAGATGTCAAGGAGACAACTGGATAGATGCATCTGGAGCTCAGGTGAGAGGTTGGCGATATAATTGTTCCTGGTGTATAGGTCTCTTAGGGAACATTTTCATTACACACAAGAATCTGGCACAAGTTCCCTGAAACACTTGTCTAAAAGGCATTTAAAGAGACATCTCAGTGCATGCGGCACCCAAAATTAATCTCACCCTCAAACTCTGTCACCAGACCAAAATTTCTCTCTCTCTCTCTCACTCTCTACTCTCTTCTCTCTTTCTTCCTTCAGCATCTGCTATACTCCTTAAGAAATAAAAAGAAGGTTTGGGTTCTGCTTTCTGATTGTTCAAGAGGAGGCAACCACTGGCCCTAACAACTGGAATCATGTCTTTCCCATTGACCAATACTTCCTCAAAGGGGACTTGATCAGAACTAGCATGACACCTACTGAGAAGAATAGGGACAGGAAAAGGCAAACAGCAAATTTTTTAGAAGAATATAAACCTACCGAAGACCTACACCTAAACTCTGATATATAATATTCATCCAGTGAAACTACTAAGATTAAATTCTCATGCCAATAGTATTCGGTTGATTCTTCTTTCAATACTTTTATTGTGATGCAGTTAAACTTCACTTTACTTTGATAAATACAGCTAGAATTTTAGTAGACATTATGTCAAGAAATAACCTGCCATACTAAGAAAATTGATAATATAGTTAAATACAAAGCTTGCTTTACACTCCCAATGAGATTGCTTAAGCAATCTTTCCTTATGATCTGAATCAAGGGCTTGACTAAATTCTTATTATTTACTTTAGTCAGAATTTAAAACATTTTTATCAAAAATGTCTCCTTTGATTTCTCAAAAGATTAAAAATAGAAATACCATATGACCTAGCCATCCCACTACTGGGTATCTATCCAAAGAATTTGAAATCAGCAAATCAGAGAGACTCATGCACCCCTATGTTCACTGCAGCATTATTCATAAAAGCCAAGATGTGGAGGCAACCTAAGTGCCCATCAACTGATGACTGGATAAAGAAGATAATGGTGTATATATATATATATATATATATATATATATATATATACACAATGGAATACTACTTAGCCATAAAAAAGGACAAAATCGTCCCATTCACAACAACGTGGATGGACCTTGGGGGTATGATGTTAAGTGAAATAAGCCAGATAGAGAAAGACAAACTCTGTATGATTCCACTCATGTGTGGAAGATAAACAAACACATGGACAAAGAGAACAGATTAGTGATTACCAGGGGAAAGGGGGGTAGGGGGTTGGGCACAAAGGGTGAAGGGGAGCACCTATAAGATGACAGAAAAATCATAATGTACAACTGAAATTTCATGATGTCGTAAACTGTCATAACCTCAACCAAAAAAAAAGTCTCCTTTTACTTAAGCCAGGGCACTACAGTAAAGACAAGAAATTTATAAGCTTATTATGTCACTCCCTTGCTTAATTACTGCTAGTCTTTTCTCATTGGTTATAAAATAAACTCCAAATTCCATTGCTTTCATTTCAGCTGCACAGAAATGTCAGTCTTTGGTGCTCCACAGAGAAGAAGATTCAAGAATGATGATTTGAAATGGCTGGGGGACATGATCAGATAGGAGGGTACTTTCAGTGGGAGGAACAATCTGAATGAAGATTCACAAGCAGACTGATCTGGGACCGGAGTGCAGAACCTGGGCTAGAACACAGAAGAAAGTAATTGGCTAGGCTGAAATTCTGGAGGGCCTATAAGACTTTTATTAGCAATTTTAATTGGATTAGATTGGTATTTGGAGCCCATTTTATGGCATCTGAAAAGGAGAATACGATAATAAAAATCCTCCTTTAGGAATGTGATTCATACTATAATGTGTAGGTTACGTTGGTCCAGAGACAGTACTGTCTTTTTGAGGCTTCCAATTAGTAAAGTAAATCAGAAACATCAGGAAACTTTTGTAGTTGACTTAACTGCATCTATCTATTTCTTTTGATTAATACTGCTGTTCTGATAAAAATGAGAAGCCTCATAAATAGTCTTAGTGAGAGAACACAGAATATGATAGTGAACCATCAATATGATGTCTTTCCTGGACCCACTCCCTTGTGTTCCTTTAAAACATTTTCTTTGAAGCTTAAAAATAAGATTAAAGATTGATTCTTCACCCTACTTGTGTGTGTGTGTGTGCCTGTGCCTGTGTGTGATACTAGGTTTTAAAGACAATTACAAGGGCAAGAAAGTTTGTATTTATCGGCTTTAGTTAGCCCAGATACTGGTTAAAGGTAACTAGGACAAAATGCATTTGAAGCTCTCATTGCTATTACATTAGCTAATTTATGACAACTTGCATTTTCATAATACTCTCAAAGGCTTTGATATAATGGTGGAAAGTAGTTTCTGAATGGAAGTAAAATTGCCATATTCCTTAGTCTTAACGAGGACAAGGGTCCTCTTTAATTAAAGATGCAATATTTACCAGAAGGAAGATCTAGAGGGGAGAGTTTTGGTCTTCCTTTGAAATGCTAGGTCTAATTTCTGAATCCTAAGCTTATTTTCTTTCTAGATTTAGAAAAACTCATTGACAGAGCAAGTAGGTAACACACATAGTTTATCTTGTTCTTCTAAAAATATCAAAAGATTTCATTTTTGTCTTTAGAGAATCAAAGTTTGGCCTAAATAATTGAAAAGTAGAAAAATCATCTTTGGTCTTCAAATAAGGGGATCTGAATAAATCCAAAATTCATGATTTTCTTCTCGAAATATTAAGGCAAGGAAAAGTGTGGATATACCAACATAACTGGAATATTATAATTTAATTAAAGGGAAGAATTATGTCTTCAGAAAGGGCATTATGTCTAATTTTCTCAATACGGAATCAGTGACTGTGTAAAAATATTTCATGAAATACAGAGAATTAGGTCTGTTTCACACATTTTTAGTTCATGCATCCTCTTAAGATGGTATCTTGCTGTGATTAGATTTCTGGGATAGCAGACAGATGATCATGGGGTGGAACAAGGGCCATGACCTAAAGAGCCATAATAGCATCTTGAAGGCTAGATTAAGTATCCTAAAAAAGTAAGTCTTTAAAAGCACACAATCATGGGCCATGTCTAGTTCTGGAAATTCAAGTCTATGAAAAGGAGAAAGTGAAGAGAGAAAGGTGCAGAGGAGTAGATCATGAGTATAGAGCTGGAACACTGGAGACGAAGGGCTAGTTCTCGCGCCAGATCAGATGCTCTGCATTTCTACCCCATCAACTTGCTAACCCTCATTTCCCTCATCAGTAAAGCGGGAAAAATTAGTGCCTACTTGATGGTATTGCTGTGAAGATCAAAATGGGATAAACCATGCAAAGTACTTAGCACAGCATATGATGCAAAGTAAATGCTAAATAAAAATGTTGGTTACCTCTTGCCAGCATTGTTGTCACAGCCTCTGTATCAGACAGGGTTCATTCAAGGAAGAAAAGCCACTATGAGTTATATAGAACAAGGGATTCATTAAATGGATTAGACCTTAACAAATGTAGAAGCTAGTCAGGGAGTCTATGCCAGATTATATGATCTTTGCACCTGGAATTGAGCCTAAAGTCTCTATAGGTTAGCTGGCTGGCAGTTCAAGAGAGCTGGATGAGAACTGAGGAGGAGCAAGGACAAACTAGAACTTGCAATGATAAACAGAACCCATGAGAACAACTAAATTCCATGAGGACAACTGGAACCTCAGAGGTGTGAGGGACCTGCTGGAGAAGCTGGTGTTCTTTGCCGTGGAGTTACATACATACCTGGTGCAGGACACTAAGAAAAGATCTAGAGAGAGCTGGAGATGCTGTAGGCCCTGGCAGTAACCCACACCAACAGTTAACTAGAAGATCAGCAACAAGCGTGAGTTGCTGCACTGCCTGTGCCCTACACCAAACTTTAGAACACAAAAATGACAGCTTTTAAAACTTTTCCACCTTACAAATTTTGAGCAAATTTTTTTGTGGCTAACCCTAACCTGGGACTACACAGGAAAGAGAGTTATGGACAACAGGTCCAGCTTGGCTAAGGTGAAACAGAACAAAGCCACCACAGTTCACCTCCTGTCAACTCGGCATCTGTACACACTACTTTAGACTACACTTAATGGTCAAGTAAAGATGGCAGCAAAATCAAGCTTCCTTCTAACATGATGCAAGTATCCCTTATATAACCAAAATTATGCAAATCCTTTCTCCAAAGATGATACAAATTCTCCTTATATGTTTTGGATCACACATACTTCTAGGTGAATCACATGTACTTTTCATAGTCTACAACTTAAAATCTGAGACATCAGGCTAACAATCATTAACAAATCTATGTTGGATAATAGGGGAATGGAGAGGGGAAAATATTGGTTAATATATACACAAACATTCATTTCACTATAATGAAGAAATGCTCATAATTATTATAGTGTTTGTTTCTACAACTGGTCACATAGTTGTAGCTGGTATCTAGAATCACCTTGTGCTGCTCATTTTTCTTCAACAAGTACGTTGGTGGTCATGATTCCTTCTTTGGCGAGTAATTTAAACTTTCATTCCTGAAGGGTCTGGGTCATTAGCAGCCTTGCCTAGATCAGGTTCTT
The DNA here is from genome assembly GCF_041296235.1 of Equus asinus. NCBI lineage: Eukaryota > Metazoa > Chordata > Mammalia > Perissodactyla > Equidae > Equus > Equus asinus. The sequence continues at coordinate 20,144,710 of NC_091805.1, read as the reverse complement.
GTAGCTTTCCATTGATTTATTTAAAACAGCTTTGTTGAGGTATAATTTACATGCCATAAATATCACTCTTTTTATGTATACAATTCAACATTTTTAGTAAATTTGCACAGTTGTTTAATCATCAACACAATTCAGTTTTAGAACATTTCCATCATCCCAAAGAGATTCCTCATGCCCGTTTGGAAACAATCCCCAGTCCCACCCTCACAGCCAGGCAACTACAAATCTACTTTCCGGCTCTGTAGATTTTCCCTGTCTGGACATATCACATAAATGAAATCATACAATGTGTGATCTTTTGCATCTGACTTCTTTTAATCAGTATAATGTTTTTGACTGTCATCTATGTTGTAGTATATTTCAGTAGTTCTTTCTTTTGATTTATATCATAGTACATGAAAGCATTATGAGTTTCTCCTGCTGGTCTCCTGCATTCCAGACATACTCTTCCTTACCCCATTGAATAGCAGCAACAATGTCCCCCTGACAGTTAGAATCAATCACCCCAGACATTTAAGTCTCTTCTTTGTTGATTCAGAAGCACAAAAAGCCCCAAACAGGCAGGTGGCAATCTCAATTTCTAGTTTAATGGAACTATTGCTGTGTCCCCTAATGGACATATGCCACCCTTGGGAAGTAAGAACTCTAGACCAGCAGAGCCCAAAATCTTGGAGACAAGAAGCAAAAATTTTCATAGAGGATCTCAAAGGGAAGTGCTTGCATAAAAAGATTAAATATGCACCCCTATATACACCTGTCAAAATATCCTCTGTATTTTGAGTCATGTAGAAAAAGTTAACAAAAGCTCTGCAAGGAAAAACCATGACTGTAGATGTAGCCCCAGTTTACCTAATCTGTTTGCATGCCCTTTTCAACCCTCGTAAATGTATCTGTCGGGGTGGGATGGTCACATGGGCACAGGAACTCTAAACTGATTGGAAATGACTGTTTCCTTTTCACAACATAGTCATAAGACAAAGATGTTATTTAAAATTTTTGTGTATTATTTATCACATATCACATATAATTTATCACAAAATTTTTGATTTTTGCATTAATTTTGATTTTTAAAAAATGTTGCATTAAACTATTATTGCTCTCAACTGCTAAGTTTTTTGTCACCCCCTTAAATTTTGAACCATAGATGAGTGCTTCACTCATCTCATCTTAATCCTGGCCCTGATTAGAGGTAATATTGAGAGGAAACATTTGCATTTCCACTGGTTGATTCCCAGATCCATAAATTCTTAAAAATGGGAGAGAGAGCATCATATACTGGTCTCTGATTTAGAACATCTACTGCACCCTATAGGACATTACCCTGGCCTTGCAAGGTGTTACCATCTAGCAGATGCTTTAACTGAGTCTTCCAAAGGTTATTCCAACATTCTATCAGGCTAGCTACTTCAGGGTGATGGAGTACATGGTAAGACCAGTAAATTCCATGCAACCCATTGCTATAGTGGATTTGCTATAAAATGAGCTCCTTGGTGAGAGGCAATGTTGTATGGAATACGATGATGGTGAATGAGGCATTCTCTAAGTTCACAGATGGTGGCTTTGGCAGAAGCACTGTAGGCAGGGAAGGCAAATCCACGTGTAGAGTACGTGTCTATTACAGTGAGAAAAAAAGTGCTCAATCTTCCATGACAGAAATGAGCAACATAATCAGTCAGGAGGTTCTCTGATTCCCTTGAGGAATGGTTCCATATGGGGGCTCAATGTTAGTCTCTGCTTTTGGTAGGTTACTTAGCCAGATCAGCCTTGGTGATTGGAAGTCCATATTGCTAAGCAAATATATAACCTCCAATCCTGCTTCCTTGGACAGTTTGTCTTGATTGTATTGGGTAAGGGCGAGGTGGCTAGGGAAAGAGTTTGACTGATGGTCATAGAGTTGGTCATCATGTCCACTTGTTTATTAAAAGCTTTTTCTGCTGAGCTTGCTCTTTGATGAGAATTTACCTGGGACACAAATATGTCTGCTTTCAAAGACATTTGTTCATATACCTTTTCTCTAGACCTCCTTGTCATGAGTTTCCCAATTGTCTTACTACCAATTTTCTGAGCATCCTGACAAACCATTAGCCACTGTCTATGACTTAGAGTAGATTTCTACCTCTGGTATTCCAGGAAAAATGAACAACCAGATACACTGGTTAAAGTTCTGCCCACTGGAAGGATTTCCCTTCAAGGCCACTCTAGAGTGGGGCTACAGTTCTGCAGTAGTCCACAGTCCACTTTTGTATAGCATCAGCATATCATGTAGAACCATATGTAAATCCAACTCTTTTATTGCTAAATCAACTGGATATGGGGAAGACACACCATAACAGGAAGGAGGAACTGTAAAAGGAATGGGACCCATGGGTATCTGGGCTACTTGCTCATGCAGCTTACTTGTACCTTCAGGAGCTTCTCAAGACCAGTTTCATGTATATCACTTCTATTTCATGATAGAGTGTGTGCACATCCAACATTATCATTCAGTGGATTAAACAACACTTGATTCATGATGGGCAGCTCAGGTTGCATGTTACTTTATGGTCCATGGTAAGTCAGTGTTCCATCTCTACTAGGGCCCAGTAACAAACCAGATGCTATTTCATGGAAGAAGCATAGTTATATGCCAAGAGTGGCATAACTGTGCTCCAAAATCTTAAATGTCTGCCCTGTATTCACTTATGGGTGCCTGTCAAAGGCTCCATACAGCAACATTGTCTGCCACATGCACTTTACACACCATCTTGTCTGCTGGGTCACATGTGACACATGTGGCAGAGCAGCTTGCATGGAGCCTGACCTGTTCCACAGCCTTCATTTCTTTTGCACCCTACTCAAAATTGTCAACCTTTCCAATTAATAAATAGGTGACCATAGCACACACAATTGAGTATGTTCCAGTATTACCTCAAAAATCCAAAGAGGCTCGCTAATTGTTATGTTTCTTTCTTAGTGGTGAGAGGGCCAGATACAACAACTTGTCCTTCACCTTGGGAGAGATAGCTCTAAATGTCCCAGACCACTTGCATCCTTGAAATTTACAAGGTGTCAGCCCTTTGAATTTTTGTGAATTTATTTCCCACCACCTGACATTCATGCATCTTACCAAATGCCTAGAAGAATTTCTTCTTCCTCCATACCAGGCCAATCAACATGATATCATCAATGAAGTAGACCACAGTAATGTGCTAGGGAACGTAGAGGTAATCAAGTTCCCTGAGGACTGGACGTTAGCACGGGCTGAAGAATTACTCTAACCTTGAGGTAGGAGCATGAAGTTGTATGACTGGCCCTAGTAGTTGAAAAGAAACTATTTTTGATAGTTTACAAATAAGTTCAGAGAATGAAAGTATATGCTGGATCAACAGCTTGCATACAAGGCATCAGAGATGTGTTGGTTTGCACTAACAAAATTTCATATAGAAAAGAGCTTCAATTGAAGTTAACATCTGATTAAGTTTGGAATAACCCACTGTCATTCACCAAAGTACATCTGTCTTCTTCATGGGTCGTGTCATTCCTCTGCTTAAAACACTCTAATGTCTCTCAGGGTCTACAGGACAAAATCTAAAATCCTTAGCTTCACATACAAGATTCACTTCATGTTGTTTTCTCTCAAGAGTTTTAAGGGTTTCTTTTCTTATTTAGTGAATTTACTCTATTTTGAGTATATTTTTGCATATGGGGTAAGTAAATATATAATTTTTTCTTGTGAGTGGAAAATTTTTTCAGCCACATTTCTTGAATATTTCATCATTTCACCAATGATTTGTTATTCTACTCTTGCTACACACAAAGATTTCAAATATTCATGCGTCTGTTTCTGAGTTTTCCATTTGGTCCCATATGTCTGCACTTGAATTCTTATAACTTTATTGAAATTCTCGATTATTGGCAGCAGGTGTTCTCCTATTTGCTTCTTGATCTTTTACTTTTCCATCCAATTTATAATCAGCTTGCTAAAGTCTGTTGAAAAACATATTGGAATTTAGATCACAATTGCACTGTATTTATAGATTGATTTGGGGGAGAATTGATATTTTCAAAATATTGACTCTCTCTGTCCATGAGCATAGTATCTTTCTTTATCTATTTGGATCTTTAATACAGTTTTACAGCTTTCTCCATAAAGATCTTGTGCACTTTTCACATTTTTCCTCGTACTACCTAGGTTTTTGTTGCTATTATATACAAGTTTAGGAATGTTACAAAGGAGTATAAGAACACTTCTGTTCTTTATTGGAAAATTCTGAATGCCTAAAATCACACTTAAGAAAGTCTAAAGTTAATATCTATATTGCTGTCTGAAGAATATAATGACCTTAGAATGCTTGAAATCCTACCACATATATGCTAGAAAATTTAATGCTTGTTTGGTTTGCCCAAAGGTTTATTTTTCTCCTAACCACAAATTTTGGTACAAATTTAGGATTCTAATTTTTTTCCAGGATTCTATTTCCATCCTTGGCCTTGGGCAGAAAGCAAAACTTCATGCTTTTTGTTTTGCTTTATTTTCCCTAAACCATTAGAAAGTCCATGGAGAAGGCAGCAGAGTTTTCCCTAGCTTTATGTAGTTACCTCAACTCTCCTGTTACCTATGCATGGCACCCATGACATGGATTTTCCTCCTCACACAAACATTAAGATTGCAGCTGTCTGCTTTTAAAGACTATTTTCAGTCCTGATAACCTTATAAGCTATTACTCACCATTCTAACTTTGAATTTCTGCTCATCTCTGGCACTTTGGTTTTTCTTTTCTAAATTTTGAATTCACCCACAAATTGAAAAAGATATTTTGTATTTTATGCAGTGTTTCTATGAGTTTAAAGCAGGCACATGGTATATCTTCCATGTCAGGTCAATCCATCATATTTACCACATTTCTATTATTTGGGAATTTTTGTCTTTCCTTGAAATTATTTTCTTTGCTCCTAAGTTCTTTATCCACTTGCCTAATATTCATTGCCTCAGGGGTAAAGCAGATAAAATTCTACAACAAAGAAGTATGTAGAAATGTTAAGTGGAATTTTTCAAACACTCAGCAGGTATCACAGCCTGATACCAAAGAGCGTTTGATTTGCAAGGGCTAGGCCTTCAGAGGAAATTATCTTGTTTTGATTTCTAAGAAGATTTGGCTTGGATCATTAAAGCCAGAGCCTGCGGGACTAGGGCATAGATATTATAAAAGATAAATGTTGAGCAGGGCAGAATATGATATTAGCCCCTCAGAAGAAGCACAGAAAATAATCGACAATTAAAAAGTCAGTGTATCTACAATGGAGTCACTGCAGCAGGAGGCAAGGGAACCCCGTAGCAAAAGCTCCAGGTGGACCACCCAAAACAGGAGACCAGAGGGAGGACTCAGCTGAGTCTCAAAGGATCAGAAAACCTGTGAGAGCCAAGGTGATGCCTGCAGTAATCATCAGTCCTACTCACTCCCAGAAGTCAAACAACAAGCTATATCATCAGTAGGGAGGCAAATAAGGATCCGAGGGCATCAAGAGAACCAGAAGCCCCTCTTCCACCTGAATGATAATGGATAACATTTACTGAGCATTTACCATGTGCTAGAACCTGTTCTAAGCATTCACAAGCTTTATTTCATTTAATTCTAATAACAATCTACGAGGTTGGTACTCTTATTATTCTCTATTTTAAGGATGGGGCAATAAGGTACAGAAAATTTAAGGCCAAATGGCTAGAATTTGGTAGATTAAGGGCTTTATTTCTTTTGCCTCCAAACACCACTGAAGGGAGAAAAGTGAAGAGAAAATCATTGCCAGTGATGAAAAGCCAGATGGAGGTTTGAACTTGAAAATGACTCAATTTACATCCTGAAGAAAATTGCCCCAAATTGTCATAGTTCTCCAGAGAAACAGAGCGTGCACACACACACACACACACACACTATATATATATATGTACATACATATATATTTTATATATATGTTTAAAGAGATCTATTATAAGAAATTGACTTATGCAATTATAGAGGCTGAGAAGTTCTACAATCTGCTGTCTGCAAGCTGGAAATAGGAAAGCTGGTGGTTTGGTTCCAGTCTGAGTCCAAAGGCCTGAATACCAGGAGAGCTGATGGTGTAAGTCCCAGGCCAAAGGCAGGGGAAGACTGATGTCCCAGCTCAGCAGTCATGTATAGAGAGCAAATTCTTCCTTCCCTGCTTGCTTTGTGTTCTATTCAGGCCTCCTACAGATTGAATGAGGCCCACCTGCATTGAGGAAGGCAATCTGCTTTACTCAGTCTACCAATTCAAACGTTATTCTCATCAAAGAACACCCTCACATACTTACCCAGAAATGTTTTACCTGCTATCTGGCCCTCTCTTAGCCGAGTCAAGTTGATACATAAAATTAACCATCACAAGTTCACCACTTATCAACTTGGCACCCATACACATCTCCTTAAATCATACTTAATCTCCAAATAAAGACAACACAAGGTCATAATTCTGCTTAACATGATACCACTATCCCGCATACAACTGAAAATGCACTAAGTCCTTTCCCAGAAAAGGAGGTTATGTCCTTGAGTGATGTTTACTCTTCTCTGTGATAACCTACAACTTAAATACTATAAGATTAATAATACTTAAATAGTATGATAAGTTAATATAGTTTATGTTACACGATAAGGGAAACAGAGAAATTTGCTTAATATATTTATGGATACACACACACACAAACGTATTCAGAACAAAAGAAGGAGGAATATTCATAACAATTACAGTCCTCATTTCTTTAACTGGTCACATAGTCATAGCTGGGATTTATAACTACCTTCTTCCACTACCCATTCTGTATTCCCTTTGTCTTCAGCAAGCAACTCAGCTGGCCCTGGTTCTTTCCCTTGTGGAGTGACCCAAAATTTCCTTCTTGAAGTTATCTGGGCCATTAGTAGTTCTACCTGAATTGGATGGTTGTGGTTTTCCATTGACCTTAATCACAGGACACGGTAATACTAAAAGACATCCTAGGGGATCTCTTGTATTCCAGACATACTCTTCCTTATCTCCACTGTGGAGTAGCAGTCCAATTTCCCCTTGGTAGTCAAGATCAACCACTCCAGCCAGCATAGTAACTCCCTTCTTTGCCTATTGATTCAGAGGCATGAGGAGTCCAAAGTGGCTGGGCAGCAGTCTTAACTTTCAGTTCAGTGAAATCATCGTGTGTCTCCTGGTGAAAGCATTCCTCCCTTTGGAATTAAGACCTCTAGGACAGCAAAGCACAAGGTCGTGGGAACAGGAAGCAAAAATTTTGTCTTGTGGGTCAGTAGGGGTAATAGTGAGTGGTGATACTCCTACTTCTATCCTTTGATTCCTGGATCCATAAATTCTAGCTGTGGGAGAAACAGCACCATATATTGCATGCTGACTCAAAGCATAGATAGCCTTCTGGAGAACCTTGCCCCAGCTCTGCAAGGTGTTGCCACCTAGCTGGCACCATAACTGAGTTTTCAAAAGGCCATTTCACCATTCTATCAAACCAGCTTCAGGATAGTGTGGATCATGGTAAAAACCAGTGAATTCCATGAACATTGGCCCATTGCCACACTTCTTCCATGAAGTGAGTTCCTTGATCGGAAGCAACGCTGTGTGGAATACCACGATGGTGCATAACTCATTCTGTAAGTCCATAGATGGTAGTTTTGGCAGAAGTGTTGTGTGCAGGGTAGGCAAATCTGTAACCAGAGTAAGCGTCTGTGCCAGTAAGAACAAAATGATGGAAGCAGTCCAATGTAATCAATGTGTCACCAGTTGGCTGACTGGTCACCCTGGGGAATAGTGCCATACGGAGGGCTCAGTGTTGGTCTCTGCTGCTGGCAGATTGAGCACTCAGCAGTGGTCATAGCCTGGTAAGCCTTAGTGAGTCGAAGTCCATGTTGCTGAGCCCATGCATGACTTTCACCCCTGCTATCATGGCCACTTTGTTCGTGAGCCCGTTGAGTGATACAGAGGAGGCTGGGGAAAGAGGCTGACCGACAGCCACAGAATAAGTCATCCTATCCACTTGATCTCTAAAATCCTCCTTTGTTGAGGTCATCTTGAGGTGAGCATTCACTTGGAACACAAGCACACAAAGAATTTCCATTCAGCACTGTCCTTTAAGGACATACCAGAGATGAGGTTATAGTGGTACAGCTGCTTACTCTCAGGTGGTACCTGAGTATCATGCAGAAACGTATGTAAACCAGGCCCAAGTCTTCTCTCCCTCTGTCAACTAATTATAGAACTCCTCATGAGGCCATAGGTATAGACCGGGAGAGAGAAGGCGGTGTAGCAGGAGTGGGGACCATGGGCATTTGGCTAGTTTTTCACGTAACTTGTGCTTTCACGGCCTGCTTAGGCCCAATCACATATATACCACTTCCATTTGGTGATGGAATGCTGCTGTGCACATTCAACTTTATGGCTTGGTGGGTCAGATAACACCCAGTTAATGATGGGCCACTCAGGTCGCATTGTACCTTGATGGCCCGTGATTAAGTTTTCAGTCTCTACTAAGGCCCAATGGCAGGCCAACAGCTGTTTCTCAAAAGGAAAGAAGTTATCTATCAATAACAGCAGGGCTTTGCTCCAAAATTCTAAGGGCCTGCGCTGTGATTCACCTATAGGGACCGGTCATAGGCTCCAAAGAGCATCCCTATCTTCCACTGGCACTTCAAGCACCATTGGGTCTGCTGGATCACATGGCCCTGGTGGCACAGCAGCTTGCACAGCAGCCTGGAGCTGCTGCAGAGCCTTCTCCTGTTCTGGATCCCACGTCAGTCTAGCAGCTTTTCAGGTCACGTGGTAAATGAGCCAGAGTAACACAGACAAATAAGGAATATGTTGCTTCCAAAATCCAAAGAGACCCACTAGGAATTGTGACACCTTTTTGGTTATAGAACGAACCAGATGCAACAACTTATCTTCACCTTAGAAGGGATATCTTGACATGCCCGACACCACTGGTCCCCCAGAAATTTCACTAAGGTAGGAGGCCCCTGAATTAATATTTGATTTATTTCCCATCTTCTGGCATGCAAATGTCTTACCAACTATTTTAGAGTAGTTGTTACTTCTTACTCCCTAGGTCTGACCAGCATGTCATTAACGTAATGGACCAGTATGATATCACGTGGAAGGGAAAGGTGATCAAGACCCCCGTGAACTAAATTATGACTTAGGGCTGGAGAGCTGATATATCCCTGAGGTAGAACAGGGATGGTGACTGCTGGCCTTAACAGCTGAAAGCACACTGTTTCTGGTGGGCCTTATTGACAGAGTCAGAACAAAAGGCATTTGCCAGATCAATAGCTGCGTATCAGGTACAAGGGGATGTGTTAATTTGCTCAAGTCATGAAAACACATCTGGTACATCAGCTGCAATTGGCAACATCAACTGGTTAAGCTTAATAATCCACTGTCATCCTCCAAGATCCATTTGTTTCCTCATAGGCCAAATAGGCCAGTTGAATGAGGATGTGGTGGGAATCACCACCCTGGTATCCTTCAGGTTCTTGATGGCGGCACTAACCTCTGCAATGACTCCAAGAATCTGGGATTGCTTTTGGTTTACTATTTTCCTAGGTAGAGGCAGTTCTGGTAGCTTCTACGTGGCCTTTCCCACCATAATAGCCTTCATTTCACAGGTGAGGGAACCAATGTGTTAAACTATTGAAGTGACAAGATTAAGTGTTTTCATCTACTGAGCATAAATGGGCGAGGGGGTCATGAGCGAGTTAAACTCAGTTACAAAGAAATAAAGGTGGTTATACTGCTGTTCATTTGTAGTATGACTATAAATTTCACACTGCTATACATATAAAACTCAGGCATGTAGTAAACATTCTATAAATATTTTCCATTGTTATTATTAACATACCTTCACACAAATTTCCATGTTCTCTACTCAGAAGTCTTATTCCAAAATTCCAGGTTTCTGCTTTCTCCCAGGGGTCTCTCCCGGCACTGGAGATTTTCAGTGGTGCTGTAGTTTTCTGATATTGGTTGCTGGCCTCATAATGCACGCTTTTGGCCCTTGCTGCTACCACTTGCCTGCTACCTAGGTGTATTAGTGTGTTTGGGCTGTCATAACAAAATGCCAGAGACTGGGTGGCTTAAACAACAGAAATTTATTTTCTCGAAGTTCTGGAGACCAGAAGTGCGAGATCAAGGTTCTAGGCAATTTGGTTTCTGGTAAAGGCATTCTTCCTGGCTTATAGATGCCAACTTCTTGCTAGGTCTTCACATGGCTCTCCTTGGTGAACGCACAGAGAGAGGGGGAGAGAGGGAGGAGGAGGGAGAGAGAGGGAGAGAGGGAGGAGAGAGAGAGAGGGAGAGAGCGAGCGAGCAAGAGAGATCTCTCTGGTATCTCTTCTTATAAGGACACTAATCCTATCAGGTCAGAGACTCACTCTTACGATCTCATTTAACCTTTATTACTTCCTTAGAGGCCCCACAGACACCCTGGGGACTGGGGGTTAGAGCTTCAATACATGAATTTTGAGGGAGGCACAGACATTCAGTCTATAACAGTCCTCATCCCTGCCTGTTGCTCCAGTCTCCCCTGGATTACTTCCTTTGCCCTGAGAGTCCCTATATTTGTTTGGCTATGGCCATTTCTTTTCTAGACTAACCATTCAAATCGTGCAAAATATTCCTCTCCATCTTTTCTTTATTCTTCAGTTAAAGCTGTCAACCAACAAACAATAAATGCTGTTAAGTTATTCCTTTTAATTCCATTTAATATTTTGTCAACTCCTATCAGAGCATGGCATTTTTCAGTGGAAAGGCATAAAATTAAAGTTTAATTCACTAGTATAGATTTTAAAAACACCAATTTTTTTCAAAGTTATTGCAATAAATTATTGAGGGAGTGAAAGTGGGGGCTTTAACCATCCTTCTTACCTGCCTCAGATAACTGAGCAATAAAGAAGCCACTAGTAGTCCTAACTTATTTTCATTTACCTGGCCTTACTTCTTCCTCTCCCATCCCCACCACTCCCTACTGTCTTTCTGTGCTGTCTGCACACACTTATACACATACCAGAAGGGGAAGACGAAATAGGCTCTCAACAGTCTTTTTTGGTAAATACTATAGATGTGAGAATTGAGTCTCAAATAAGAGAGAATTTTTTAAGTTAAAATAATTAATTTTTTTTAGAACAGTTTTAGGTTCACAGCGAAATTGAGATGACAAATGTTCAGAGATTTCCCCTATACTCCTTGCCCCTACACATGCATAGCCTCCGCCATTACTAACATCCCCTACCAGAGGAGTACATTTTTTAAAATTAGTGAACCTACATTATCATAATCATCCAAAGTCCATAGTTTACATTAGGGGTCACTCTTGCAGTTGTACATTCTATGGGTTTGGACAAATGTACAATGACACAAAGCCATCACTATAGTATCACACAGAGTAGTTTCCCTTCCGTGAAAATCTTTTGTGCTCTTCCTATTCATCCCTCCCTTAACCCCAACCCTTGGCAACCATGGATCTTTTTTTACTGTCTCCATAGTTTTGCCTTTTCCAGGATGTCATAATTTGAATAATACACTATGTAGCCTTTTCAGATGTGTTTCTTTCACTTAGTAACATGCATTTAAAGTTCCTCCACATCTTTTCCTGGGTTGATAGTTCATTTCTCTTTACTGCTGAATAATATTCCATTGCCTAGATGTACTACAGTTTATGTATCAATTTACCTACTGAAGGACATCTTGGTTGCTTCCAAGTTTTGCAATTATGAATAAAGCTGCTATAAACATCCACATGTAAGTTTTTGAAAGGACATAAGTTTTGAACTCCTGTGGGTAAATACCAAGGAGCACAATTGCTGTGTTGTGTGGTAAGAGTACGTTTAGTTTTATAAGAAACCACCAAACTTTTCTAAAGTGGCTGTGCAATTTTGCCTTCCCACCAGCAATGAATGAGGGTTCCTGTTGCCCCACATCCTCACCAGTATTTGGTGTTGTCAGTGTTCCAGATATTGGCCATTTAAACAGATTTGTAATGGTATCTCATCGTTGTTTTAATTTTCTCTTCCCTGACCACACATGATGTGGAGCATCTTTTCATATGCTTATTGCCATCTGTCTATCTTCTTTTGTGGGGTTTCAGTTAAGGTCTTTGGTGCATTTTTTAATCAGGTCGCTTGTTTTCTTATTGTTGAATTTCAAGAGTTCTTTGTGTATTTTGGATAACAATCCTTCATCAGATGTGTCTTTTGCAAATATTTTCTCCCAGTTCATGGCTTTTCTTCTCATTTTCTTGACAGTGTTTTTCACAGAGCAGAAGTTTTTAATTTTAATTAAGTTCAGCTTCCCAATTATTCCTTTCATGGATTGTGCCTTTGGTGTTCTATCTAAAAAGTTATCACCATATCCAAGGTCCTATAGGTTTTCTTTTATGTTATCTTCTAGGAGCTTTACAGTTTTGCATTTTACATTTAGGCTTGTTATCCATTTTCAGTTAATTTTTGTGAAGGTGTAAAGTCTGTGTCTGATTCATTTTTTTTCTTTTACGTGTAGATATCCAGTTGCGCCAGTAAAATAAATATTTTTAAAAGGGAAACATACTTCAGTTTTAACAGGCAGAACCAACGAGGTTGGGAAGAGGAGCAATGATTTTGTTAGAGGCACAGCTGGTCCAGGCCCCCAAGAGGTGGGGCAGAGATTTACAGCAGCAGCAGAAGAGCACAGTGAAACCAAAGGGCAAGAACCACCAGGGCCTGCTAAAAAGGAGCAGGATTTGGTGGCAGAGCCTTGACTTGATCTGGAGCAATGATCACTAAAGAATCTTATCCTTGCCCATTTGTTTTGTAATGTTTTATTTGAAACAGCACTTTTGTTATATTCAAGACTTCAGAGTTTTAAGAAATTAATATTTTGACCCAAACTATAAATCCTGACTAGGTTTGCCATATATAAGCTCTGGAGGAAGACAGACCTGTATGTGAATCCCAACCCTTCCCCTTATTAGCTGTGCCACTTTAGACAAGTTATTTAACCCTCCCAAGCCCCCATTTGCTCATATATAAAATGGTGATAATAGTAGTACCTAGTTTGTGGGGTTGTGATAAGCATCAAACTAGTTCATGTATGGGCAGTGATTAGCACAGTATTTGGGATGTAGTAAGCACATGTGCACACAACTGTAAGCACATAGCTACAAAGTTCAGAGAATAAAAATTTAAATTTGACACTATCCCTAACGGGGATGCTTGCAGACACACCAATAAACAACTATGAGGCAGTGTGGTAAGTGGTTTAATAGACTATCTAAAAACGCTATAGGAAAACAAACAAGGGGGAAAGTGATTGTGTAGGAAAATGGGAGAATGCTATAAAAGTTAGATGATGGTTTAGCTAGAACTGAGCAAGAAGTCTATCTCTCTAAGAACATGTTGCTGAAGATTATTTAGGCAGACAAATCAAAGGCAAGAAGTCCTCAGAGTTAGCTGAAGCCATTGAAATGGTTTCGTGATAAACGCAAAAATTCTCTTCTATATCCAGTATTACAATCTTATTCATATTTAAAACTCAGGTTTTCGGTGTTGCTTTCTATTTCCGTTTTTTAAACTTAAATTTTACTTTAAATGCTCCCTTTCTATAATGTGATGTAGCTGTCAAAAAATTAATATGGTTTCATTTGAATTAGTAGAAATGCAGAGTCCAAAAAAGGGGAGATAATATGATCTCTCTACTGTGCACAAAATATCAAAATATACTTTCATTATTGTAGTGAGTTCTGAGTACACACACTAAGAGGAACAATACAAACTTTAGTGCTTTCAGATAAAAGCAACCACTATAGTGATGATAAATTTAAATTATGATCTCTGATAAACATTGGAATGATCCAGAAATGATTAGCCTAGAGGAGAGCAGACAAAGAGAGAGAAGAGAGAAGCATATGGCCACAGAGAGTAGAATTAGAACCACTGGCTACACGAAGTTAGGGAAAAACTAAATTCCACTAAATGAAAGTAAGAACTTTCTAACATGTAAAGCTGTCTTAAATGACGTGGGCTGCCTTGGGAAGGAGTGAGTTTCTCACTAGAGTTGTTTAAGCAGAAGTTTGTCAGGGATATCACATAGAACACTCAAGCGCTGTGTAGAGAATCAGGCTAAATGCCTCTAGAGTGCCTTCTAAACCTGAGACTTTGAGAGTCAAAATTCAACGCTTTGAATTTTGAAGGTATGTGCTAAGAGTCCACTGTGATGCATATGGAAGCCCACCAAAGATGCTTAAATGAATTTGGATAAGAATGTGCAAATAATCCACATGGTGGAGCATGGGGCAGGAAAACATCAAAGCTCCAATTGTATCAGACCACTTTTGCCAGACATGCTGGAGTTACAAACAATCCCAAAATCTTGGTGGCTCCCTACAAGAAAGGTTTCTTTCTTACTCTTATTACATGTTAGCTGAAGATTGACTAAAATCTGGACCATATCCTCTAATCTTGGAGTCCAGGCTGAAAAAGAAGCCTGTATCTAGACATTGCTGGAATTGCAGAACCACATGATTGCTCTTAAAACTTCTGCTTAGAGTTGGCATCATCATTTCCACTCCATTTCATTGGTCATAGTAAGATATACAGCTAAGCCTGCCATCAAAAGGGCAGGAAGGATGGCCCTGAAAGGAGGAAATATTTTGACTGCATTTAAATATACTACATCAAGGTTTATAGTCTTGGTTCGACGTTTGACAATTCCACACAGTGAAATAAATGACTTCTAGGGAGTAAGAAAAACCTTTTTATATAGCCTTTATTTTGGAAGTGCTTTTTCCTACCCAAAGATAAAGTAATCTAAAAACCTACTATCTACTTCACTGTGGAAAGAGAAAATGGAACTCCCAGGCTTTCCCGGCAGGTATATTTGCAGAGTTGCAGGAAAAGGCATCTCCTTATATTTTGTCATTGCCTATGAAGCAACTTATAGGAATATAAATATCCATGGCTACCTAAATGTAGTTGATAAAGTCTTTGTGCTTCAAAAGTAAAATTTTGAGTAACTAATTACAGAGATAGAGAATTCTCTGTAAGTCTATTACCAGAAGTGCTTGGATGATGAGAAATATGATCTTGTTTCATGTGAGGACTGCACAGCTGGTAGAGGAGCTGGTGGTGAAACTGGACCAGAATGAAAGAGATAAGAAGAGGGAAGATTTCTAAGGGTCTTCTATATCAAACTAAGAGTCTGGACTTAGTCTGGAGGCTCTGGAGAGCTAACGAAGACTTTTAAGCTGGAAAGAGGAAGGATCAAAACTACTCAGACAATATATGGAGGATGGACAAAATTCAAGGCAACACTAAGTAACTATTAGAATGAGAGTAATGTTGGCTAGAAATGAAAGGCCCTGAAACTAGGCCAGGAGCAGTAGTAATAGAAAAGTGAGGACAAATGGAAAACTAATATAGAGATAAAAAGAACAGGACTTGGTGACTGTTGGGTGGGAAGCCTGAATGAGGAGGACTTGGATGATTGTCAAACATTGGGCTTGTTGCAGCTGGGCAAGTACAGTGACGTGGTTTAGAAGTGCAGACTTAAGCTGAAGTCCCAGTTGCTACTTCCTAGATTTGTGATCTTGAAAAAGTTATTTTATCTTGTTTATCCTCCATTTCCTCATCCATAAAATTGAGTTGATAGTAATACTCCCATTATAAAACTATCGTGAGAAGTTACACACTGTCATCACTGACAGTTTTCAGAAACCCTCTAAGGCACTTTGGAGTTTGGGGACACATGTCCATCCAGACTGCCATTTTATTTACATTGTGTTGCTGGAATGATAGGCCACATGGAGAACAGAGCATGAATGCCTCTAGTCTTGCTTCAAAATGGATATTCTGAAAAATGCCTATACAAGAAAGTGAAAAACCTTTTTTTTCATCTTGCCACTGTGTCAGTTCTGGTTTGCCTCACATATGTTATCTTGGATCACATTTCTTCTCTCTTTAGATCCTTCGTAGATGTCTTAGATCTTGAGCCTTCACCCAACTCCAGTTTCAGTAGATGAAGTACTTGGAATTAGTATAGATCTTATGCATCCACTAGAGAAGGATAGTGATATATTTTGGGATTAAGCGGTTTGTTTACCAGAAAAGGAAATTGCACAGAAAGCAAGCAGTAAAATTTTAAAATTTTGGATCAACTATGACTATGGACCTCAATACTTTAGTGGGGAATCATAGAATACTTAAATGCCCTTAACACCACCCTAATACTGATTGCCCACCCTGTTGTAAGCAATGAATAAGTGGTGGCTATTAGTTTTGTTATGATGATGATGGTGATGACTACGAAGATGATGATGATGATGATGGATAGATGGCCAAATGAAGTGCTGTCAAAGACTATTAAGATTTCTTGAGGTACACAAATAACCAAAAGGGAAAAGCTAATCTGGAAAAATACATTTGTATCCATTTACTCTGGATACATAAAATGAGCAATATTTGTGATTGCTATTTGTCCCTTAATATATATTCTCCTCTTCTTTCTATTAGTCATATAACTCCCTGAGTTTAGACTCAGCTAAGACTATGTATCCCAATCTACTTTGCAGCTGGGTTTGGCCATGAGACCATCTAGCCAATGACATATAAGTGGCAAGTGCAACCTCCAGGTCACATTCTAGAGAAAGCTACTTGCCCTTTACTTCCTTGTTCCTTTTTCTCATGGGAATTGAATGAGCATCAATCACGTGAACAAGGACAATAAAGGCAGAAGAACGCCCAAGGACTTGGATGACTTTATGGAGCAAAGCCACTTATAGTCCGCCTACCTCTAGACTATTACACGGGAGAGCACTAATTTCTATTTTGTTTCAGCCACAGTATTTTTGAGTCTCTTCATTATTTACAGCAAGTCAGCCTAATATATGAAACAAAATGCCTGGTCCAATGCCAATCGACTGTAAAAGAAAAGAACATATTTTAAAAAGATGTGAAATGATAACTTTAAGATAGACAGTGAAGACATTGAAATTGTTAAAGATTTTGTTTACCTTGGTTCAGTCATCAATTTAAACAGAGACTGAAGCCAAGAGATCAAGAGAAGACTGAGACATGAAAAGGCAGCAATGAAAGAATTAGGACAGATCATCAAGTGTAAGGAAGTATCGTCAGAGACTAAGGTCAAGATTATCCATACCCTCAATTACTATGCATGGGTGTGAAAGCTGGGCAGAGAAGAATGCTCACTGGAAAAGATGATTCATTTGAAATATGGTGTTGGAGGAGAGCTCTATGGATACCCCGGACTGCCAGAAAGGTGAACAAGTGGGTCCTAGAGCAAATTAAGCCTGAACTATTGTTACAGGCAAAAATGATAACACTAAGACTGTCCTACTTTGGGCACATCATGAAAACGCAGGATTATTTGGAAAAGACAATAATGCTGGGAAAAGTAGAAGGCAGCAGGAAAAGAGGAAGATCAAATCTGAGATGGACTCACTCCATAAAGGAAGCCACAGGCACGAGTCTACAGGAGCTGAGTAAGGCTGATGAGGACAGGACAATGGGGACACCACTCACTCACAGGGTTGCCAGGAGTAGGAGTCGACTTGACAGCATGTAAGGACAACAACAAATGACAAAAATGTATCATTAAAGATTGTATCTAAAAACGTGATTTAAGTTTTAATTCTCTGGGCACAGAAATCATCTCACCTCCATAACATGCATGTCCTCTTGTTTGAATCTCACACGTTCAAATTTATTTCCCTTTTTGATGAATACATTGTGAGTGAAAGGAGCAGATTCTCAATTATGGTTTTAAAGATGCACATTCTTTGTGAGTGTTATGGCTCTCCTGGCCCTCAGAAATCACACTATGGGGTATTTGTCTTGGTACCAGCACCAACAGGACTCCTATTTATTTGCCAGACAAGGTAGGAAGTCTGTTCCCATATCACGTATACTAGAGGCGTATGAAAGGTTTCAAGCTGTGTAACATAAAGCAATGATGGTCACAACACTAAAAAAGCAGGGAAGATAAATGCAGAACTCAAGAGAGGAAAAGCACCTCTGTTCACAAAGAAGGCCATATTTTTTTTGTTGGCTTGTTAGCCACACACTCCCACTGAAGCATCTAGTCTTTTCTACACTATGCTTTGACATTGAAGGTATTGAATACACCTAACAATTCAGCCACTATTATTCTGGTACTTTTTTCATCTCCCAAGTTCTTTAAATACATACATGATACTAGGTCCCCTGAACTTGCACTGACCAGATTCTTTTCCCATACAGTCACAAAACCCCTGAATTTATATTTCCATAAATGCCAACTGAATTAAGTGACAGGTGGATTTCAAAAGGTCACCAACCTAGAAATCAGGCTTCTGTTTATAGCTCTGCTATGCATAACTCTGTGACTTTGGTCTAGTCACATAATTGATTTGGGTGCTAATCTTGAAAAATTGAACTGGATGGTTTCTTAATGGCCATATTTTGTGATTCTACAAATATGTGTGTTATAAGAGAGATTTTGTCAACAGGAGTCAAATTCTTTGTTTTAGCATATTCAGCTCTTGAGGAACATATAAAGGCAGAATTTGTTGCAGAGAGTGTATGCATCACATGTTTTAATGTATTTTAAAGTGAAAATTCCAAAATTATGGGACCTTAAAAATATTTTAAGAACTTTTATTGAGTGACTGCTAAGTGCCAGGCCTGGGAGATAGAGTGGGGAGTAAGGCAGATGTGGTCCTGTCCCCCACAGATCAGGGAAGGCAGATCTCAAAAACAGTAATAATATTCATCATGAATGTTTTGAGGGAGAAGTAGAGAAGGCTTTGGCAGTGTACAATTACGGACTTAGGATAGTCTGTGAAGGAGACCATGTTGGCATAAAGAAAGAGAGGTAAGCTCTGAAGATGACTTTTAGGGCATAAATAACCATTTCCTTTGTGCAAAAGTAGTGTTTAGAGGCTGCATAGACCTAGGTTTGAATCCCAGCTCTGCCACACTGTGTCATGTTGGGTAACCTCTCTAAACCAGTTTTCTTAACCGTAAAATGGGGATGATAATGATAGCTGCCTCATAATGTTGTTAGGAGGCTTGAATGAGATAGCGCTGTGCCTACCATAATGTGTATCTTTGGATCTAGTCTCCGAGCTGTCCCCAGGAATCCTGCAATCCATAATGTAGTCCTGAGTTGCATCAGAAAGTTTTTAATTTGCAAACTGGCAAGCAATCTGTAGTTTAGCTGAGACATCCAAGATGGGGCTTCATACAACTTTCCTGGGCTCTTGTCCCCACCCCCTACTCCCAGGTAGAAGGTGGAAAGGGGAAGCAGGAAAGGAGAGGGAAGGAGCAGGAGCAAGACTTCTCTTGAGGAGCTCCAGTATATGCCCCAGAGCCCAGCCTGATGGATTTGGACATGCAGGCCACCCAATTGCTGTCCCAACGAGATATGGGGACAACATTGATTGATATACTTTGTACTGAAAATATAAACCTATGGTAAGTCATGACATGTTTAATTTCAGACAGTGATCAAGAGAATACAGATTGGCAAAACCAAACGTTTAAAAAGGAATGACAAAAACAATCCCACGAGGGGCAAGAGAAAGATTTTTGGGCTCAGTTACAACTAGATAAGAGAAGGTTGTATTCTACCCAAGTCAACCAGCAGCTCACTGTCCCAGCTGCTCCCACGTCTCTGTAGGCAGACATTCCAGTTCGTAAGACAGTGAGGTGTTGGCAGCTATATTTCTATCCCCTCTTTATGGCATTTCTAGCCTCCTTGACTGCCTAATCTTCATTACTCTGAATCAGCCTCAGTTGCCTGAAACTTCTGTCTTTCTATCAGCCTTGGCTCATACAGCATAATATGATATAATACGATACGCGATATATGATATGATATGATAATAATACTCATACAGCAGAATAGGACTAGGTTTAGGAGCAGCTATGGTCCACCCCAGAATTAGCACCTTAACATTCAAAATGACAAGGTGGTTGACACCAGCCAAGCATCTAGTTCTAAATTTAAACTGGTTAGAAATTGACAATAGTTACAGACATTGATCTCCTCATTGGAAAAAGAAGTAGGTAACTGTAATCTAAATTTTCTCAATGTTTTGAGGATTCCTTTGGTAGCATCCTCCCCACAGAAGATCTAACCACTGACAGAGAATTATTTAAATTAAAATAATAATAAATTTGAATTTATTATAAAAACTGATAATAAAATATAAACTAATGTGGTGATGAATTTTATTCTTTATTCAGCCCATGATGAACAATAGCATCCCCTCCTTGGCTACTTTCAGCCAATCTCTTTCTGAACTTCTAAATGATAATGACATTGATACCGTTATTAATATTTCTATCTCTAACGTACTCTTTTACAAAACTTTCAACAAAAACCATTCTGAAAACTAGCACAATTTGATGATTCTGACTTCTGGCATTTCATGGAACACAAGCCAGAGCGCGGCATGGCATTGCAAGAGCGCTCAAGGAATCTTCCATCTATGGAGATGCACCACATGGCTTCAGAGACTCTGAAATGGAAGATACAGACAGAGACCCTGGACACACCAAAGTGGTCCTCAGACATAGCAGTCAAATCTCTGTGGACTTAGGGCATCTCCACTCATCATCTTGGGGCAAAGTGCTCCAATGAGTGATGCCAGACTGTAAATACATGAAAAAGAGAATTGCCTGTAAGTCCTGTCATCATAAAAAACCCACTCACAAAAGATAAACATTCAAGCTGACTGTAATCTCAATTCACAAGAGATGAGCTAAGGGTGAAAGCTCTCCATATCCCGTTCCCTGTAGAAAAAAATCATTTATCTCCTTACTAACAACTGCAGTAAAAGGATGTCAAAGAGCAATTCATTAAGACTCAACTTGCATTAATTTGAGATATATATAGGAGGGGCAAAAATAAAGTAGTAGCACAGAATTATCAGAAGAGAAAACTGGAAAATCCAGTAGAACTGGAACAAGATCTGAATCATTTCAGAGATAAATCAAAAAATTGCTCTAAGGAAAAGAGAAAAATGTCAAAACCTTCTATCTACTGAAACCTTGTTTCTTGAGGTCTTCAAGTTATGCCACATGAGGAAGATGGAAAGCTTTATTCTCCTAGTCAACACTCCCCGCAGCAAAACGAGATGATGATGTTTCATTTGTTCACCAAAACAAAAAGCCAGCCAGACATTGAGGAAAACTAGAATTGGAAGGATTATGCCTTTTCTGAGCTAGTTTTTTGTTTTGTTTGGTTTGGTTTGGTTTGGTTTTTGTTTTTTGGTATTGTTATAGTAAAGCTCCTACCGTGAGGTGAAATGCAGAATGTTTTAATCAGGCTCCCGGGATTTGTTTTAATCATGTATGGTAAGACGCAGATACAGAAATGGTTGTTAGGAAGTTTTATACTTACAGATCCCTAGAGAGAGAAGACACAGCACACTCCGCAGGGCCACAAAGGGAACACACGGTACGTCAGGAGGCCAAGGAAGAGGGGAAAATGTGGGCAAGAACCTTTATTGTGGTTTCTGAGGGAAGAAACAGGTGAGCCAGGATGAGTGGGTTTAGGATTGGCTAGTTTGAATAATTTCAGCAGGCTGTGGGGGAGGGGCTAGTTG
This sequence comes from Equus asinus, assembly GCF_041296235.1. Classification (NCBI taxonomy): domain Eukaryota; kingdom Metazoa; phylum Chordata; class Mammalia; order Perissodactyla; family Equidae; genus Equus; species Equus asinus. Next base: position 20,123,088 of record NC_091805.1, on the reverse strand, counting down.
TCTGGTACCTGGCACTGGGGTGATGAGTGCAGGGGAACAGTGGTCTTGAGTGTGAAAGCCCATTAGAGGAACTGGTTAGGAGTGTGAGCTCTGGATTGATTGGTTTGTCTATTAAAGACATGCTGGCACGTAAGTTGCTGGCTCTCTCTAGGAATTAGCTATCTCTTGGAGGGGCAGTCCCTCCAGGTTCAGCAAGGCCCCAGATGTTGAAGTATCAAAATACAGAAGCTGGAAAACAGTTATTACACAGAAACAAGTCATACTTCATAACTAGCTCTGAAAAAAATATCGGCAAAATTCATATTGAAAATTATGCAAAACTCTGAAAAAATTAAATTTCTCATCATTATGGAGAAGCCATAATTTAATTTTAACTGCAAATTTACTTTCTTTAGTGTCATTTGGAGTAGTTCCTGTATAAGTGTAAATATTTAAAAAATTCTTATTTTTACTTTTCTTATCTCATTTGTTACATTCACAGATTTATATAATGGTTAGACATCTGGCTGAATGCAAATTGTTTCAAACTAACTACTATGTACTTTTTAAAAATACTGTGTGAACAGAAAATAACATTTTTTCATATTAACTTGTTTAGCTTTGGCAAAAAAAAAATATAGCTCAAAAACCTGGTATAAGTAAAAGAATATCATGACTGTTAATTTAAAAAAAAAAAAAAAAAGCATATTTCCAGGTCTCTAGGATGATCAGTCAAAGATGGCTCAGTGATGAGTGTCAGTCTGTCAGGATTATACAACCACTCATACATGTCTAGGGATAATGGATCAGTCTCCTTTCTTGGGCCCTTGTCTTCTTGACCTCTTAAGTTTGGAATGCCTTAGGGCTCTGTCCTTGGGCCCTGTCTGTTTCAAGGAATATCTACTTTCTTAGTATTCTCAGCTAGACTCACAGCTTTAGATCTCATCTATGTATTTTTTTTTTAAAGATTTTATTTTTTCCTTTTTCTCCCCAAAGCCCCCCAGTACATAGCTGTATATTCTTCGTTGTGGATCCTTCTAGTTGTGGCATGTGGGACGCTGCCTCAGCGTGGTCTGATGAGCAGTGCCATGTCCGCGCCCAGGATTCGAACTAACGAAACACTGGGCCGCCTGCAGCGGAGCGCGCGAACTTAACCACTCGGCCACGGGGCCAGCCCCTCATCTATGTATTTTTAACTCCCAATTTTATATTTCAAGACTAGATATCTCTCCCAAATTCCAAACTCACACACCCAACTTTCTACTTGACTGTTCCACTTGGATGTCTGATAAATACCTCAAGCTTAATATGTCTAAAATGGAACTTCTTATTGCCTACCTCCAACCCCTGCCCCACACCCACCACCAAACCTTCTACTCCAGTGTGTTTCTACAGACCAGTTAATGCATCTCCATTCCACATTTCCAATTAGACAGGATGAGTAAGGCTTTCTTGACCCCTCTGTCTCTCTCATATCTTACATCCAATCCATAAGCAAATCCTTCTGGACAGTGCTGCCCAATTTTCACAGCTTTTTTTTTTCTGTTACAAGTTTGGGAGTCTGTAGTTTGTTTTAAATCTCTAACAGTTAAATGCTGTTTTAGTCAGAGTTCATAGTCTCTTTGGCAATATAGTTTCCTCAAAAACTTAGGAAGCTCTTGATCTCTGTTTCTGCTGAATTTCCTCATTGGTTTTTGCATGTTCTCCAACTTTTACATTTGATCCTTTAACATATTAATCATAACTATTTTAAAGATTCTGTCTGATAGTTGCAACATCTGGGCCATCTCTGAGTCTATTTCTATTGATTGTTTTATGTTCTCTCAGTAGGTTGTTTTCTCTCGCTTTTTAGTCTGGTAATTTTGTGTGTGTGTGAGGAAGATTGGCCCTGAGCTAACATCTACTATTAATCTTCCTCTTTTTGCTTGAGGAAGATTCACCCTGCGCTAACATCTGTGTCAATCTTCCTCTATTTTATATGTGGGACACCTGTCACAGCATGGCTTGATGAACAGTGGGATCTGACCCTGCAAACCCCAGGCCACTGAAGTGGAGCCCACGAACTTAACCAGTAAGCCACCAAGCCATACCCTAGTCTGGTAATTTTTTATCGACTGCTACACATCATATGTAGGACAGTAGAGACTAAGGTAAATAGTATTAACTCCTAGATATGGGAATACTTCTTCTTCTGTCAGACCACTAGTGTGGGGTTGAGTCAATACAGCCAGGAGTTGAGCTGATTATTTGGGTATTGTTTTTGCTTTTGTTGCTTTCTGTGTACCACAGGCTTCAAATTCTTTTACCAGTTGGGCTACTAATCCCTGGTGCTTGGGATGGGAGACAGAGTGCTGGAGGGTTTCTCTCATGGTTTCTACTCCTCCTCCAGCATTCGGTCTCTGCCCACACTCCTGCTCCTCATCCATCTGTAGAATGCTGTTGCAGGGGGAATTCTGCGTTGTCCTGTTCCAGCCTGATTCTTTGTCAGGCCCTATACAGTCTTGGAGGTGGAGCTTCCTCAATATGTCTACACATCCTGACAATGGTAACAAAACTCTGTCTTGTTTCTGAGGTTGGTCTTGTGCAGGACTTTCTTGCCTCTCCCCCAGTGGCAGCAGAACTCTGATTGGTAAGATTCAAGATCCAACATGGTTTCTTGCCTCTCCTCCAGAAGCAGGTGGATTTTGCTTCTACTCCCCTTAGATGCAATGGGTCTTTGGTAAGAGGTTTGCTGCCCCTCACCTCAGTGATTTAAGGCTTTTGCTTCATGAGAGAGAAGAAAGTAACGAAGTAAGTAAGGCCTGTGCCCAACCCCTAACAGCTGCCCATTACTTCCTCATACCTGCATTAGTGAGGTGGCTCTCTCACATCTCTTGCCCTGTCTCCAGTCTTTTTGTGAGGATCCTCTGGAAGCCTGTGGGAAAAAGCTTGAGGGTGAGTACAATCCCTCCCTGCTTCTGGGATGTTCAGCTATCCCAAACTGATGCATCAGCTCACATATGCCTTTAATTTTAGGGTTTTTTTCTTACCTGTTTGTATGGTGGCCACCAGTTTTTCCACTAATCTCGCACAGGTCAAAAGGTTCATGTTCTCCACCTCTCCTTTAAGGAGCTTGTTTCCCATTGGAATTCAGGTTACTCAGCTGCCTTGTGATCTCAGCTCTCTGAAATGCTCAAGGAAAGTTATGCTTTTGTAGATTAACTACCTTTTTTCTTGTTTCTAGGTTTAGTGTAATAATCTTACAACTTTGTATATCCTAAGTGGAAGTTGGAGTATTGTGTTCTTCAGTTTTAAGTAATAGAAATTAATTCTGGATAATTTAAGCAGAAAAGACATCCTACTATATTGATACTGGGGAATTAACACAACCCACAGGTAAGAGAAAGAACCAAGCTCAAATTAGACAAGAATCAGGGTAATTCCAAGGGTCCAGGTAACAAGGACTGCTTAACTACCTTGTCAGGGTACCTTTACTGGAAGGAATGAATTCCAACTGTCTTAGGTTCTCAAGATTCAAAGTCTTGGGAGAATTTCTGATTGATCAGTTAAATCCTCATGATTATCTCTTGGTTTTAGGAAGACACCATGGTTGTACAAACGGAAGACAGGAATGCATCAAAATAGGTATTATATTGCTAGAATAGGATGAATGGATTCTGGATAGCACAAGAAAAACAATTTTCCACTATACCTATAGATGTTGCTGACTTGTTGATTTCGATCTGTTATAATCAAGATTTCATTCAATTTTTTATTCAACAAATATTTATAGGGTATTTGTTAACAAGGCAATATTCTTGATGGAATTATGGGCAAGGATGACAAAACAAGGAATGTTTTTCAAACTAAATTATTAATTTTGTGATTTATTTGACTCTCTGCTTGCTTCCATGTTCTCAGTTTTATTCTTGAATATTTAGATAATAATGAGTACATAAAATGTTTACTCACTGAAAATGCAAAATTATCATGAAGACTATTACATGATACTTTAAGGAAAAAAGGCAGAATAGCCTTTGGAAAATAAATGCTCTGTCTAGCAATGAAATACTTTTTATCTTTGTATAACCAGATGAATTTCAATAATTACTTTCTATATCTTGAGAGTGTCATGGGATCTATTAGTCTTGGCAGTGACTTAAGGCAAAAGGGCAAGGTCAGAGGCAGTACAGAAGTACATTTGATAGAATTATTTATTGTGAGTCACATTTTCACTCCTTGTACTTGTAAGGGATTTACTCTTGTTGGAATCTGAGAGTGGATCAAAAGGTTTGCAAGTTTAATTTTGTATTATACGCTTGGCAAATGGAATGCATTTTCCTAAGGAATTCGCCTGGTGATAAAATATTTTATGCCTGGGGTACTTGGGTCACACAAATGGGATGGAATATGCTAACTTCTCTTCCTTGATGAGGCAGTAGAGTGGAGCAGTAAGGATGAGAAGTTATTTAATAACTTTAAAATTTCAGTTTCTTCACCTATAAGATGGGAATAATATGGTTTCCTCATAGGGTTTAAATGAAGATTAAGTGCTGAAAGGTCACTAAAAAATAACTGTTATTATTAGCTCTCCGGCCACAATAATCTGCCAGGCTCATATCCTCTCTAGGTGATTTAGGCTGAATTGTTTACAATTTTTTCTACAGATGAACTTGATACACTGAAATCCTGTTATTAACACATTGATTTACTATAATTATCAACCAGAAATGTTATAGTCTCACTCTTAAAATAACCAGACATGCAATTGCAATCATAAGAAGAAAGATGTCTGCCATTGGGAGCAGCAAACAGAAAACCTTAAGCCACATCCTTGAGAGAGTGAAGGAGTGGGGTTGCCTTGGATAGGAAGGGCCATGTTCCTTTTCAAAACATTTCACTCTTGTATGGAACCATGCACAAGACTGAAGGTCACTCTCTTTGCTTGAGGGCCTGGAGAAATCCATAGTCCCTCAAATCCAATTATAAAGTCATACAGCCATAATCAGTAGGACAAATATTTGAGGGTTTTAATTTTTGTTGGTGATTTACTTTGAATCATTACTTCCCTATGTGACAAAGGGATGACATTATGGATTATAAACTAGATGAACTAGACTTCATCCTTGCACCAGTCTTTGATTTCTTACGTGACTCTGCAAATGGTAATGTGACTCAGTTTCCTTTTCCATCAAACTTTGATTATAAAATTGTGTTTCCTCAAACCTCAGCAGCTGTGGGTAAAAGTGAAGGCACAGTAACTACAACAATTAGTATTCCGACTTTCTTTCTTCCTCCATCTTTTCTGGGTTATTTTCCCACCTCATGAGGTAACTTGAGTTCCACTCAGTGTGTTCCTCAGTTCTTTCAGGGAGAGAAATGGGGCTGGTGGAGAGTTGCTTGAGAACTTAGGATATCATAGAGCATTTGCCATTTTCCTTCCCCTCTGCTTGAGCTCCCAAAATATCAGAGTCTGTTGCTGTCTTTGGTGCTGTTTCTCCCCAGTTTGCCGGTTTTGCTGATACCTTTGATAAGTTACTGTCCTCAAAGTGGACCCAGCTGAAATTAGGAACACAAACAAGCAGCATCAACCCCCAAATTAAACAAAAAGACTCTCACCCATCTTTGCCGTGCAAGTCCCAAATATTACTGTTTTGTACTGTCAGTGTTCTACTGAGTTCCCAGTAAAACAAGTTTTAGTTTTTCTTGACCTCTCACCTTCCTGGGACTTGAACCTGAGAACCTGGGACTTGAAGCTGGAGTACAATGTGAGCAAAAGATATCAAGCTGTGCTCAAATTCTGACACATGGTTACTGAAATAGACTTGTGTGCCTGACTTTGCTTTGCCTTAGGATGAATCCTTTTTCACCAGGGAACTCCTCAGTCCCTAATTCAGATATATTCTCGGCAGATGTTATTGTCATTTTGGCAGACAAGCCCTAACTGAGCTTCAAAGCACGGACTACCTGGGCTCAGCCAGGAACCCTAGCCTCATTGTCTTTTATGTAGCATTTTTATAACATGAATATAGGTGTTAGAACATGTAATAATAGCTAACACAGACAGTCTGACTCTATGCAGATGGAGCCTGCAAAACGGATAGATGACTCAGATCAGATGCCTACTTCTCTTGTCCCAACATCTCAGCACTAAGTAAGTACTCTAGAACCATGATCTGGTTCCAGGAAAAATGAGGGAAGATCTTGAATGGACTGAGATTAAATCTTTACTACCTGATGGAGTGAGAGACTTAAATAAAAGTTAATTTGAGTTATAGAACACAGTTAGCCTAAAGGAGATTCTGGTCACATGTTGACATGACAACAGCTCCCTTTCTCTTCATCCTCAGCTCTAGGCTACCTGCCTCTCAACAGCCTAATGACTGCTGGCTTCCATGGGTAGTTGAATAGACGTGAGGGCTCAGGGTCTGTTGGCGTTCTAGCAGAGAGAAATAGTCCACTGCTTTTCCCCTCATGGAGTGGGAAAAACCATCATCAGGGAGCTAGTGAGGACTAAAAGCAGCGTTTGTTGGGAAATGCTGGGAGGTCAGAGATCTGTGATCTCCAGACATAAGACGATGTTGGCTCAGATCTTCCTGCCCTTACAAGGCCAAGAAAGAGCTGTGCAGGAAGACTGGATCTCCCTGTTTCTCAGACTGTGGGAGTACCAGGAAACTTGAGAGCAGGGGAGTTTCCTTCAAGACCAGCAGCAGGGTCTGGCAGCTTCCTGCTGTAAATTACAGGCCCCCGTAGGCAGAGAGAGTCATGGTCTATGAGATTCCCGTCATTTAGAATCTGAGCTCCAACGAGTTCATATAGAAAAAGAACCCATCCAATAGCTGAGAGAAGAGCAGTCATCAGAACAAACATCCCACTGATGGAGTGCTGCTGGAGGCAAGAGTGACATCTTGAATTAAGAGTCAAGACCATGATAAAAAATTCTTTCTGGAATTGAAAACACAGTTTCCAAAATAAAAAATTCAGGAGAAGAACTGAAGGAGAGGATAGTCTCTATTGAAATCTGAATCAGTGGTCTGAAAAATTAAGTGCTAAGAAATATCTCAAAGCACAAGCCAAAACAAAGTGAACCTCAAAAGGAAATGGAAATCAGATCCAAGGGAATTTCAAAGGGAGAAGAAAGAACAAATGGAGGTAAGGCAATAATTAAAAATCATCAGAAAAAAATTTCCCTAGTTTAAGACCTAAGTCTGATAAAATTCCTGAATGCTAAGGATATAAGAAAAAAACCTCACAAGTTTCCAAGCAGTTATGAACAAATTATCTACAAAGGAAAAAGTATCAGAGTTGCATTAGGCTTATTTGCAACAATGGAAACTGGAAACAAGAATGAACTAGCATCTATAGATTACCCTCAGAATAGGACCACTACCAATGACTTCAACACAAGATATCACTCACCCGACAGCATGAAAGAAAGAGTGGAGATATACAACAAAGAGTTTACTACTTGTGTACTTCTTCAGAGGGAAACCCACAAGAAAAGGCTGTAGCCAAACAAGACATAGACCAGAATAGAAATCTCAAGATGGAAAAAGAGGAAGAGGGGAGTAGAACTGGAGGATAGGAAAGAAAGAATGTTGAACAAGGAAGAAAACGAAAGTTCTCTAAAAGACTTATCAAACGGAGGAGGAAAAGGGGGAAATCTAGGATCTTGGTAAGGAAAATAATTAATATCTTGCTTTCATATGATAGTCCAGTAATACTATCTGATTATGAGAGCAAGGGAAGGGAAGGTAACCATTTATGAAAAGAAAAAACACTCCCAATGGAACCTGCAGAAAAACAAAGGCAAAAGGAGATGAATGAGACTTGATCAGACAGGCAAGCAGAAGAAAGAGCTAAAAGGGGAAACAACATGGTAAGACGAATAAGTAACAAATAAGATGCAAAAGATAAAGTCAAGCATATCAGGCATTACACAAAATGTAATTGGACTGAAGTTCTCTTATTAAAAAAGACTGTCACATTCAGTTAAAAAAAGAGCATATTTCGCACTTTGCAAAATACATACTTAAAATACAGTAATAAAAGAGGTTTGAAAACAAAAGAAGGACCAAAAAAGCAAAATCAGACCAAATAAAACAATGGACATACACAGAAAGACATCAAGAGAGGCAATATTAATAGCAGGCAATGTGAAATAGAAAGTTAAAAACACTAAATAGGATAAGGGAAGACATTATGAATTGATTAAATGCACTGCTTTTAGCAAACAAAATAAGAAACGAAATATACAAACAAAGCTTTTAGGACTGGAAGGGGATATTTTATTTCACTTTAAAAAAAAGAAATGAAATAACATGATAAAAATACAATTGTACTGGATTTTTCAGTATATCTCTCCCAGAACTGAAATAATTTAATAGACAAAAAAAAAAAAAAAAAAGCTATAGAGAGGACATAGAGGAAATGAAAAATAAAATTTATAAACTTGATTTAACATGTTACATAGTAAACAACATTTTAGTCCATGAATAGAATATATACAAATATTTCCATAGAACTTTTACAAAAATGAATTGTGTGCTTAACCAAAAAGAAAACCTTAACAAATTCAAAGAAGTGGAGAGCTTATAGATTACGTTTTCTCATCATAGTCCAATAAACTTAATCGGCAATTAAGAAACATGCAATAAGTCTTGTATGAAAGAGGAAATTAAAGGAATGTCTCAGTCCTTTTGGCTGTTATAACAAAATATCGCAGACTGGGTAGCTTATAAACAACAAAAATTTATTTCTCACCGTTCTGGAGGCTGAAAGTCCAAGATCAAGGTGCCAGTATGGTGGCCTCCTGGAAAGAGTCTTCTTCCTGGTTCATAGCTGGTGCGTTTTCACCATGTCCTCAAATGGTGGAAGAGGCTAGGGATCTTTCTGGAGTTTTTTCTTTTTTACAAAGGCACTAATCCCATTCATGAGTGCTCCACCCTCAAAACTTAAGCACCTCCCAAAGGCCCCACCTCCTAATTCCATCATTTTGGGGGCTTAGGATTTCAACACATGAATTTGAGGGGAATGCACACATTCAGACGACAGCAAGGAGAAATATTGAAATTCCCAGAAGCATTGGGAAAAAAAGACACTTTATATTAAAACGATGGGGAACCGTAAAACTGAGCTCAGAGGAAAACGGTTGCCTTTAATCATAGAAGGAGAAGGGGGAAAATTGGGGAATTACGTACTTATCTTTATGAATTCAAGTAAAAACAACAAGAAAAACAAAACAAAAGAAACTTTGAAGAGGGAATTAATAAGGATAAAAGCTGAAATTATTAATATTGATAAATTAACAGAAAAGAATAATACATTCAAAGATTGATTCTTTACAAAGACCAGTAAAATAAACACCAAGTGAGCCAGATAAGAAAAAGAGAAGGAAATCAAAATTAGACAAGATTAACAATGTGAAAATAGGAAAGAGATGAAAAGAATTCTAAGTAAATACTAATGGTCGCTCTGTAGCAGTACATTAAAAGAAGTAAAACCTAGAAGAAATAAATACTTCCCTAGGAAAACATACGTAATCACAAATGACACAGAAGAAGTGAAAACTTGAATAGACCAATTACTATGGAACAGATTGGAGAAGTGATTAATGATCTCCTATTGAAGAAGGCGGCAGGCAGATGAATTCACAGCTGAATTTTTAATCTAACCATTAAAGAATGGATAATTCCATTATTACTTCAACTATTGTGGGTCTTAGAAAATGACTGAAAGTTCTCCAGTTAATTTTATGAAGCCAGAATAACTCGAATACCAAAGCCTAAGAAGGAATTCAACAACTACAGCAACAATTCCAATCACAGGCCAATTTCATTGATGACTATAGATGCCAACTGTTTAAACAATATATGAGAGTACAGAGCAGAGGAATGAATCGAAAGAGTAATACACCATGACAAAACAGGTTTTATTACAGGAAGAAAAGGGCACTTGAATTCCATGCAGTCTATCCACATATGGATTACACTAAAAATTAAAGGGAAAAAAACCCCTAACCTTTATCAATAGGTAGTGAAAAGGCAAGCAACCAATGCCAAGGGAAACTCAAAGCAAAATAGAAGCAGAAGAAAATCACTTAAATAATTAAGAAAAGCCACTAACAAACATTATCTTAAATGGTCAAAATAAAACCTTTCATTTAAAAATCAGGAATCAGGGCTGGCCCAGTGGTGTAGTGGTTAAGTTCACATACTCCACTTCAGTGGCCAGGGATTCTCAGGTTTGGATCCCGGGTGCAGACCTACACACCACCCCTCAAGCCGTGCTGTGGCAGCATCCCACACACAAAACAGAGGAAGATTGGCACAGATGTTAGCTCAGGGCCAGTCTTCCTCATGAAAAAATAAACAATAAAAATCAGGAATGAGACAAGCATTACTATAATCCCTTTTACTGGTGAGTCTAGCAAATGTAAATAAAATAACTGGTATAAATAAAGGAAAAAGAGAGAAAGTTCCTAATGCTAATGATATGTCTGTTTTCTTAGAAAATCTAAGAGACTTTTATGAAAAAACAAGTAATAAGAGAATATAGTGTGTTAGATGAATACAAAATAAATTACAGAAATCAGCAATCTCTCTCTATTCAGGCAAAGGCACTTAGAAAAGGAAATGGGAAGAATATTTCATTCAGAAGACAAACGCTAGAAAATAATTCAGTATAAGTTTAGTAAGAAAAGTAAAGAACATACATGAACAAAACTATAAAAATATAAAAATACAAGACAAAATATAAACAAATGAGGAAGCCTATTATCATCTTGGATTCAATAACACTGTTATAAACATGTCAGTTCTTCAAAAATTAATACATAAATTTATGTTGTCCTAATTAGTCTCTTTTTTCTTTAACATAAAATACATATAATAATTGAAAAGAATCTTAAGTTCCAAGTGTCCACATATAACAGTAATTGTGAATAAGTGTAATCTTTAACTTAAGGCTTTTTGAAGAATTTTCAGAATGATCAAAATAATACTGAAAAAAGGCTCTAAACAATTTAATAAAAACATTGTTGTATAATAAATGTGAATTACATGTAGTAGATTTTCAATACCAGTATCCCATTTGCTTCTCAGTAAATGATGGGGTTAAGGGGTTAAGTCTAGGAGCCTGGATGTGTTTTGGGAGCTGCATGTTGCTCTTGTCCTATATGGTCTGGTCAAACTTGGTTGTACATTAGAATTACCCATAGTGCTTCACAAGAAAGTAGATTCCAGGGTCCCACCCAAGAGGTCCTGCAATCTGAATCTATAGCAAGAATTTAGAAATCATTGGCCAAATCTACGCTGCAAGGATTGCTTCTTCTATCAGGGTCTCTTTTCCGAGCACAGAAACCTGGAAAAGGGTACCCAATGTTTCCATTGGGAGGACTGTCATTTAAATCCTCTTTGTGAGGAATGACTCATTTCCTATAGGAACTAGAGTTGAAAATAGATTTTAAAAATTATGCAGAAAGTAGATTTTGTATTGGAGAGAAACATGCACCTTGCTTTCTGCATAGCAGGAGGCAGCAAAAGTATGTCAAGAGTATTGTCATGTATTGGTTTGGGTTTGAAACCTGGCTCTGCCTCTTTCTAGCTATGTTACCTTTAACAAATTAACCACTGTAATTCTCATTTTCTTTATCTATAAAATGAGGATGATAATAGTGCTTACTTCACATGATAATAGTACTTACCTCAAATATACGAATGATTTAATAAGTGTTAGCTCAAAGCAAATAAACAGAAATAACACTATTGAATATTCTCCTTAACAAGAGGAACTTGGGAGGTTAATGTCACCATACACCTTAGTACGGGGCCAAACACATATTAGGTATTTAATATTCTTAAACCAAAGTTCAACATACTGCGGCTCACACTGCAGTTTTATCAAAGGCATTAAATATTCTCTTTCTCTCTAGCTCTCTTCTTTTTAATACCATTTTAAAACTAATATCATTTGAATGTCCCAGGTCATGCTGGTTTGGGGATACAAATGAATTCACCTTAATATCACTGCCTACACAAGTTTTAACAATCATCTCTCCCAACCCCTGCCTCCCTCATTTATGGCAGGAAATCCTCAGCTGGTCTCCCAGGGGCTCAGAAGCAGTTCCACCCATGCGCTACTGCTCTGGGCTCCCAGTCAAGTTATCTTGACCTTTCACTGGCCACTAGTGTCCTATATAAGAATATGCCATCCCTGGGCAGAGCAGTTCCTTATGGGTGGCAGGGCTGCACAGAGGGTTGTGGCTGACTGGGTGAGAGGATGGCCCTTCCTCCAGTTCTGTGCTGTAGTATGTCATCAGGGCTCCAAGTAGTACTTCATGGACCCCAAATCCCCCAAGGCGGATGTGAAGACGCTTCCTCAGGTTTTGACCCTAACTTCTTTCCCCAAGGGGCTCAAAACCACTCTGTGAGGAAACAGGGAATGCAGGCACCACGCCATTCCCTCCATTCCTTTTGATAGTTTCTCAAGGCTGCCGGCACAAAATTTCCTTCCTTCTTCATTCGGAAACATATGCAACAAGAACACCAACTTATACAAACAGACAGCCAGAGATGTCACCAGTCTATCAGGTTTAAAAATGATAAGCTTCTCAGTCCCGCTTGGTCTCAGGCAGACCATGCTAGACCTGTCCTCCTTTGTTATATCCCTATCAACCAGACAGAGAATACTAATTGAAAAGTCATCTTGTCTACTCTGATTCGTTCCTTTGCTGTCTCCTTCAAAAGTGAAACAATTTATCGAGGAAAGAAGACTCACACATACCTGAGGCTGAGGCCATCCTGGCCCTGGGTCACAGCTGCCTGGCTCGCCTGGGGATCTAGTGCCTGGGCTCCTCAGCAACGTGGACCTCTGGGGATTTCTGTTGTGCTGGTACTGATGTGTGAACATTTGTAATAACAGTTAACATAATAACAATGACACGACATAGGGAAGCAACTTAATCTTATTCCTGATTTCTCAAAAAGCATCCTTAAGGTGATGTAAGAATTGTTAATGCCCCTGTTCCTTTTTCTTCAAATTCTGATAAGGCTTATGAGGACCCATGACATTAGTCCATTTAAAAACTCTTGCTCCTTCCTGTGATTGGAAGAATGATCTTGTAAAGCATAATGATCCTGTAAAGTAATAATAGTTTAAATGTAGGTAAGGTGTAACATGGTGTAAAATGACTAACAAAAAGGTAAGGGGGAATTTCTCCTCACCCTCACGTGACCCTAACAGCGCATTTCTGACACTGATGTTTTCCAGGCTAGTTCTGGGTGAAATCCAGCCTCTTCCTTCTGATCCCTATTCCCACCTCAGGGAGACGTCCACCTTAGATCCCCATGTGTCCCTTTCTCCATCATGAAAACCAGACTTCACAAAGGAAGGACAACCTCACATTCAAGTGCCAATTGTGGATGTGATACAGGTTGGCGTCTGTTTCCCACTGGCATTCTAGTGGAAAGGCACTAGTCAAAGCCCCAGGTTGCAATGCCTGCTCTGCCACCCATAACGTCTGAGATGTTAACCCAGCACAAATAACTCTTGCAGCCCAGTTTCTCTATTTAAGAAATAGCCACAGCATTACCAACTTTCACAGGAGGTTTTAGAAGAACAAATGAAGGAATGAAACAAGAAATACTCTCAGCACAGTGTTTGCTCCACAGTAGGTGCTCAATTTATGTTAGTTTACTCAAAAGAGGACAAAACCTTAATCCAGAGAAAATGGCTTTTAGCTGTGGAATTTCATATTGTTTGGGAGGCATCTGGAGGGCCTGTTTTTTTTCTGCTTCCCTTAATTATATTTTATAGTTAGTTGCCAACTCTCTTCTGTCTTTTTTATCTTTGTATAAGGAAAACTATACGCTTGTCTCCATCTCCACCATAGTCTGAAATGAACCTGTGCAAGCCTGGTTGTGACAGGGGCAGCAACCACAAAAGTGCTTTCACAAAGTCCAAGGGATGTCAGAGGTAGGGACTTTTCTTACCAGTTCTGTAAAGTTCCTTTCATATGCGGAGGACAGGATTCCCTCCCCATTCCCAAAACAATAAGAAACTGGTGAACAATGACCCTCGAGTATATTTAAATTCCTCTAATAATCTTTCATATTCTCTATGTTAAAACGGTTTCCGAAACCCACATTTTCCAACTGCTGTAGTTCAGCATTTGCAGAGCAATAACTATGATTCAAAACTGTCCCTCACTTCCCCTTATCCACAAAGCACCTACAGGATGGGACCCCTCTTGATTTTATTTTCTAACTTTCAAGCTGGGCTTGGATACCCTTTTACTCATTGCTCCACAAAGATGCTTCGATAAAGGATGTGAGGAGCTCCTTCGGTGACTCAGGATGCCCCCCTCGGTCTTGTGGTGTGATGTCTGTGGTAAGGGATGCACCAGAAACTGGTGCTACGGGCCTCGCAGGGGAGAAGGCGTGCACGCAGGCGGGGCTCAGGCCGGCGCCCTTTCGCATCTCCTTAAGAGGGGACCCCGCCCAGCGCTCCCGTTGCTAGGACCTCTGTTTGCCGCGTTCTAAAGGAGCCCCGAGCGGGACCAAGGCAAACCAGGAGGGGGGTGCCCGGAAAAGCCAAAGGACTGTCTTCAGTCAACAGCCAGGAAAAGCTACCGCTCCTCTGTTGATCCCTCCTGTCCCCAAGCCCTCCAGGCGCAGGGTGGGCAGAGGATTCCTCTCGTCCTTGGTTCCTCCCAACCATCGGCCGCCCTCCGCGCCCTGGGCACTCGTTCCGCGCCGCACGCCGCGCACCCCCGGCTGCAGCCCGCGAATGGTCTGGCCCGTCTGTAGCCACCGCCCCTTCGGCAGCGACAGCTGCTCCAGCTGCTCCCGGTCGTGCGCCCGAGCCCCGAGCCGTGGCGGCCGCGGGCGGTGGGTGGGCAGGGGAACTCCGGACCTCGGCGCGGGCGGCCGAGCCCGGGGACCGCCGCCCGGGGGAAAGCGGGGAGCTCGGAGCCGCAGGGGGACCGCCCGCGGCGGGGAGGCGAGGACTCGGGTGGGCTTTCCTCACCCGGTGAGTACCTGCTGCCTTGATCCTCCTCGACCCCTTTTCGCGTCCCTACGCCCCCGACGTCTCGGCCCCCAGCCGGGACGGTCAGTGCTTTGGCGACATAGTCCCCCGCGGGAACAGCAGAACCGGGAGCTGCTGGTGTTCGTGCTAATGATTCAGCACCATTCGTGCCCCGAGAGGTTTGGGCAGAATGGGGGAGGGTGAGGGGCCGAGGTCAGTTGCTGTGCTCTCACCTCCGTTTCTAGGCTCCAGATGGATGACCCGGGCGGGCGGGGTCGGGCAGGACGAACAAGGAGGCTCCCTGCTGGCTGGTTTGTAGTTCCGTGCTTTCCCCACATCCTGGTACAAACCTCCGTGAGTGTGCAGTGCAGTCTTCAAAGTGTGTCAGATTAGTATCTTTTTCGCACATGCGAGTGAAGTCTACTAGGGCCGTTGTCGATATCGCTCACTCTACCTCTTGCTGCACTGGTTGCCTAATTCAGGTCATCATCCACCCAATTTTGCATCGCCTGGCGTTCCCCTGCTAACGTGTGAGAACGATGCTATATCCAAGTTGTGTATTCAGGATGGGTTTGACTGGTTCTGGCAAAGGAGGAAAAGATTTAAGGGAGGTGGGAAATAATACTCTCAGAGTCTAGGCGCTTACTTTTTAATATATTATTTCTTTAAATCATCTCAAAAACCCAGAAGCATGTGGAAAGTGAGGAGCAGGGAAGTTAAATTTACGTGCTCAAGGTCACAGAACAGGAATCTGAATATGCGTCCTCTGACACCAAGCCCACGGACCTTCCACTGTGTTGAGTAGTGTGTCCAGTGTCCACATATATCTGGGTCTATTAGATATTGAACATAGAATGAACTTTTCTAGGAGTAATCTCAAACAGCAGCAACAACCTGTAAACTTCCTGTGTATGGAATTATTGTCATTTTAGAATAAAAGTAAAAGCATCCTTTGAATCATGAAAAAAACAAACCCTATTTTCTTAGAAAGCGTATGCCAAAAAATATCTGGACAATTCTGCATAGGAGAGCTAGCTCATAACAAAAGATGTTCAACACATTTTTGGTGGTGATATATGGTGGATACTCAAGTGTTGGAGAAGTCAGTTAGGAAAGTAAAAAAAAAATCTGGAAACCTTTTTTTTTTTGTACTTTAGGGAAACATTTTCAGTAAGTACAGTTACCTAGTTCGTAGGGTGTGTGACTGAACTGTTTTTGTGGGCTGTGTCATCCCAGGATAGGATGACAGATAAGCCCAGATTGATAATGTTATTTGGTTCATTACAACTCTGTGATTTGGCATAGCAGGTGATAACTTCATTTTACAGACTAAGGAACTGAAATACAGAGAACTAGTAAGTGGTGGAATCTGGACAAGCATTGACTCTTAGAAAAAATGTGTGTGTTGTAGCAAAATGTAGCTGTGTATAGTGGGAAACGGAATTGATTTGTTTTTGCTCTGCCCTTCAGAACCAACAGTTATATTGACCTTGTGCGCTCCTGCAACAGAAATGGATGATAGGTTTTTCTTTGTCTCTTGCTTGGTCATTTGCTTTGCTTTCATTTATGATTTATGTATTTTATCTTAAGATAGGCAGCTCTGGTTGATGTCTCAGGAGGCAGGTTGCTATAGTACAAATGCTCATTATCTCTGAGTACTGGAATAGTATTTGATGACAGACGGGAACATAGTCATCTTAGTCCATCATTTCCAAAGTATTGAACCATTTGCATTGGAGAATTCTTTCCGAAGTTAATGGAGATAGTGATAGACTAAAGTCCATTGTCTAAATAAGGCCGTAAAATGGAGACCCAAATTTACATCTGATGTTCAGACAAGACTATAAGAGAAGTAGGGTCTTGTGATGAGTCTTAAGTTTGATTCCTAGGAGGTCATTTATTTTTGTTTTTTTTTTTTTATTATTGTTCTTTTTGTTCTTTCTATGGCTGTACACTGTATCCCACACCTTCGTGAGGCATCTTGCAGTTCAATCTGTTTAATCCCAAGGGAGACAGCAGAATTGGTATGAATTTATAAGCAAAAATACAATAACAGTGCTGTTAAAAAAAAAAAAAAGAGCATGTCCTAGTGATGTAAGGTCAGCAGGAACATTTTAAAACAGAGGCAACACATTTTATTTAGATAGCATCACTGAGAGTATGAATGTAATACCAACCTGGCTTTAGAACTACATTTTCTCTTTCTCTCTCTCTGTGTACGTATGTATTTGTCAAATGACTGCTGTCCCCAGATCATCTAAATTCTTGATTTCAAGGAACTTAAAGTCAAGCTGGGGAGATATTTACTTACACATGAGTAATTAACAAAGTAACTAGAATTGGCTTAATACCAGAAAAAGGTATAGATTTAAGTGCTATATCAGCACCTTAAGAAGAAGGATAAATAGTAGAGGCTGGGACATCAGAGGATCAGGAAAGTCTTCATGGATGGAAGTGAATTAAGTCACTGTCTGAGCGATGGAAACATTTCACCAGGCAAAGAGAAAGCCAGACAGAGAGGTTCAGCTGAGAAGTGCTGTATGGTGTTTGGATACATGGTGACAAATTATGAAGAACTTTGATGATCAGGCAGTGAAAGCTGTTTCTTACCTGGTAATCATAGGGAGCTAGTGCAGGTTTCAAGCAGGCCAGGTTTCTCTTTGGCTCGTTTTGCTCACATTGTCCATATTCCTTGCTCCAAGTGCCCTTCCAGAAAATAGTATATTTCCTGGATACTGATATTAAAAGGATTGGTTGTCAACTAAACCCACAAAAAGTTTTCTATGCAAGTAAAATTTTTCCTTTTCCAAGGTAGTTTGCCTTTTTAAAGCTTTCTGCCTCCATTAGAATTATGAATAATTTGGAAACTGTGAGAATATAAAAAGGAAAAAAAACCGTAATCTTACTAACTAAAGACAACCATTGTTAATATATTTTGATGTGTTTCCTTCCTCTCTTTTTTCTGTGCATAGTTTCAGTCATGCTATGTATTTGACATTTTATATATTTTTACTTTAAATTTTATAACATTAATTTTCACTTAATTACACTTAGTGAACATTTAAAATGCCTACATAATTTTTCCATTAGGTAGATGTACCATAATTTCCTAATCATTCCTCATTGTTGCTATATTATTGATAATAATAAATAACACTGTGATGAACATCTTTATTCATAAACTCTTCTCTATATTTTAGAAATTAGTTCCTTAGGATAGAGTCCAGAAATAAAATTTCTAGGTTAAAAGGTATGAGTTCTTAGTTTGACTTTTTTTAAATTGAGTTATAATTGACATATAAATTGTATCAGTTTCAGGTGTACAACATAATTATTCGATATTTGTATATAAAGTAAAGTGATCACTGCAATAAGTCTAGTTAACATCATCACCACACATAGGCACACATTTTTTTCTTCTTGTGGTGCTTAGTTTGACTATTTTATGCAAGGTTTGAAACTCTACTGGACTCTGTATGTTCTCTTTTGGAACATTTACATATTAAGTACAGGGTATTTGGATATTAATAATTAATAACACTCAGTCCTATCCATGGCTCCTTAGATTACAGTCTCTCAGGCAACCTCTTCTTTTGATTAGAAAGACTAGTTAAATCATGAGGACTGGGAGAAAGGCAGGCAACTTGAGGCCACTGAGGAGAGAAGATGTAAATAAAGTTGGAGAACAGGTTTGATAGGAGTGAGCAAGTTTATAGTCGGAGAAGGAATGTATGTGATAGACTGCTTTCTGGCCCTGGTGTTGTATTTGTGGATCGCAACTCCCCCTGCCCCGGGCAACCACCCCCCAACCCCCATACCATATCTCTCTCTTTACACTTCAGCTTCTTCCATCTGCCTTTAACTGATTCTCAGGTCTCCAGCGTCAGTATTCTGGCAGTGCACTCTTGCCCTCTAATTTGGAGAATCTGCATAGGTGAAGGCAGGAATTCCAGACCTCCTTCCAGTTCTCAGCAGAAACCCTGGTTATAAGGTACAGGAGTGTGTGGTGGACATTGACGACCCCTGCATCCTCCCCTGTGCACATCACCAGAGATGACTTTTGAGAACAGTGGGCACTGGGAGACACATAACGTTCCCAACATCACCTCCTGGCAGTCAGATGCTCCCCTACCCTCATTCCCAGTATACGTTCCCCGGAGGAAATTCCCCTCATGGAGGAGAGAAACTGTACCTCAGTTTCCCCCACCAGTTGTAGAGACACATGGCACTAGCTCCTTGGACAGGTGGCTGGGTCCCTGATTTGCCCTCCCAGGCTCTCACTTGAATTTCCTCCAGGGGAGCCATTAGAGCAGGGAGGCCATTAAGCGTCTCTGAGGACCAGTGGAAGGGGAGTCAGGGGCTATGAACGTGCCTGAGGGCATGAGTAGGGAGCAGAGAGGCAGTTCTTGCAGTATGCTGTCAGTCTTGGCAGACCTGGAAGGAAACAGTGAAAACCGGAGCATCACATTCAAACCAAAAAGAGGCGCCCGTGTCCAGGACCTGACGGGACTGCTGGTGGAAGCTTGTTGTTCAGAGCCTTTTGGGGAGAATTTATCCTTTGCTTCTTTGAGACCTATTATTTAAAACAGTTTGCTTAAGTTCTTAGAGGGTGGTGAATCTATTTCCATTCCTCTCAGGCATCATCTGTCAGAGTTGCGCTGAGCTTAGCCAACGGTTTCCCTAGGGTTACATTAAAGTTAAAAACTGAAATTTAAAAAGGCTTGCCGATTTATTCTCCGCTATCCTTATTTCCGTTAGTTCCCATTTGACATTTGTCTGCTAACACACTCCTGCCCATTGTACACATAGTAGTTGACAAAGCCAAGGTGTTGGAATTGCTTAGGCTCTGGGGAAGTGAGTGATAAGTAAATTTTCGTCTTTTTTCTTTCACTTTCTACTTGCAAGCGTCTGGTTGGCCTATGGTTCTTTTGGTGGTTTAAAGTTAGGTGGTCAAGTGATCACTGGGTCTCCTCTGGGGCTGACCCAAAGGTCTCTAAGAATTCCTGTCTTTTGAAATTGATATTCTTGGTCCACTGGGTGTGCTGAACCATCCCCTTTGTTTGATTTTTCTAATGGTTTGTGGCATCCGAGCTTCCGAACTTCTGTGTTATTTTTGTTCCTCTGCTTAGCTGTGTGAAATGGAACATTATGTTTGACAAAGGGTTATTTTGAACATCTCTCCCTCTTTTACCCACTACTTTGCAAAGTCTGAACTGGTGCCACGTTACTTCAACAAGATGACAGTAGCTTGTTTTTATAAAAATTCTCCTTCCTCCTCCATTAGTGCATTTGCACGGAAGTTGATCTTTTTAAGTAAATGGAGCATTGGCAGACTCGGAAGATGGATTGGCAGTGATACAGGCAGCAGCTTCAACATTATTTCAAGGCTCTTTGTTGGATTAGAATTTTAGGGCTGCTTAGGTATACCTCTTATTTAAGGTAGTACGATCTTTCTTTTGTAGGAGGAGCAACCCTACTTAAAATTTATTTGTGTAAAATCTGCTTTAATTGATATGGTCCCAATATTAGGACCATTATGACTGACTTGGTGATGTGAATGGTCAGACATGTGGCGTATTGGTAGGAAGAGTTAGCAGCTGTGGATTTAATTTGAATCATTGCATTTGATGGGAAATTTTTCATGTGTAATTTTGTCATCGTCATTATTTACAATCTATCTTTTCAAGCTACTTAATAAATAAAAGCTCTAACCACGTGTGGCATTCCTAGTGATTGCTACAAAATCAGCACAACAATTTTAGCACACATCTCAGTTTATATTTAGAACCAGTCAGTCTGCAGTTCACCCAACAAACATGTGTAGCTACTCTGTGGAGAGGAAAGATAGAAATTGAACACTTTCTGTGATTAGCTTAATTGACATGAAACCAGATGGGAGCATTTTCATTTAGCTTTAGATTTGATCACTTCCAAGACGATAATATTTAGTTAGTTACTTAGCATCTCTCAATCTAGAATCCTAAAGGCTGGCGGATCTTATTTATTCCATTTTTAACAATGTGAAAAATAAAGCTAAAGAGAGACAGAAAAAAACCAGGCAAAATTTGCATGCGGAATCATAGCAGGATTAGAAATTGGTCTACAGCTGCCCCTTTTAGATACTAATTTTGACGCTAGATGCTACCTGGTATTTAATGTTATATGTAAACAAGAGGACACCTTTATTCATTTATTGGATAGTTTTTATGCTTTTACTTCTTTTAGGGCATTTGAGGAAAAAATTAACGTGTCAACTTCATTGAATACTTTTTCCTACTCTCTGCCATCTGCTTTTAGTCCACATCAGCTTCCCCCTTGGTCAGCACACATCCATTTCAACCCATTATTTTTGGAAAATCAAAACAAGTTGTTTCTGGAACTAGCCGCCAATATTAAAGGACAGTAGACATCTTAAACATTAAGGAGAGTTTGAAAGGGAGGGATTGGTGCTTCTTAAAATCAAGTGGACTATATATGTGTATGATATGATATATATGTGGAAAAGCTTTTTCACTTGTCAAAAATCAGTGCCAAATGAGCATCTTTTGACAGAAAGAAAAGTTTACTGCTACGTATGTTAGGGGTTTGTCATTTTGGAATAAGAGGCATTTTCTCTTTTAAAAATTTATCTTGGGCTTATATTATGTGTTGAAAACTATTTTCATCCTTGACTAAGGAATTAAAAGTTAAGTATGTTCAATAGTTATAGTGTGCCATATTTACTTCCATAATGTACTTGAGAGTGTATCTGTGAATTTTGCTTTCAAAATTCATAAGGAACCAGAATAATAAATAAAGGATGCGGAATGATAAGTAAATATAAATGTAGCTTCTACTGGGAACAAAATTAAGCAACCACATTCAGCAGTATCTATGAATATAGAGATTTAGATTGCCAAGTAAAATTAGCTAATGCTAGTCCGGGAGTTCTTCTCTCCTTGAGATAACTGTACATATTTTGGTATTATGAAAGTAATTGTCATATTTTCTGGAAGGAAAAAGTAGTAACTTTTTCTTTCAAAGTAGTCTAAAAATATTGTGATTTATGTAATTATTTGGGTGATTTCTGACATTTTCTAGGCATTCCACAAATGCAGCTTTTTCTTCTAGTTAATATTTTATAGCATTTTTATACAGTTTTTTTACTTTGACAAAAAAACACATAACATAAAATTTACCAAGTTAACCATTTTTAAGTGTACAGTTCAGTAGTCTTAAATATATTCATGTTGTTGTGGAGCACGTCTCCAGGACTTTCTCACTTTGCAAATCTGAAATGCTATGCTTGTTACACAGCTTCCCTTTCCCCCAGGCCCATGTGACTACCCTTCTACTTTCTGTTTCTATGGATTTTACTGCTTTAGAGACCTCATATAAATGAAATCAGACAGTATTTGTCTATTTGTGACTAACTTATTTCACTTAATATAATATCCTAAAGGATAGAATATGTAGAATCTGACAGGATTTCCTTCTCTTTTAAAGCTGAATAATATTCTATTGGATGTATATGCCATATTTTATCTGTTCACCCATCGTACATTTGGGTTGCTTCCACCTCTTCACTGTTGTGAGTAGTGCTGTTATGAACACAAGTTTGCAAATATCCCTCTGAGACCCTGGTTTCAATTCTGGGACATATACCCAGAAGTGGGATAGCTGGATCATATGGTAGTTCTGTTTTTAATTTTTTGGGGAGTCTCTATATTGTTTTCCATAGTGGTTGTACTGTTTTACAATCCCACTAACAGTGTGCAAGCGTTCTGTTTTCTCCATGCCCTCACCAACACTTTTTTTTTTTGATAGTAGCCATCCTAATGGGTGTATATCATCTTTGGGATGTCCATTCAAGTCCTTTGCCCATTTTTTAATATAGTTATTTGATTTTTTGTTGTTGAATTGTTGGAGTTCTTTATATATTTTGATTGTTAACTCCTTATCAGATTTGTGATTTTCTCCCATTCCATGGGTTGCCTTTTCACTCTATTGATTGTATACTTTGATGTAAAAAAAGAAAATTTAAGTTTGATGTAGTCCCATTTGTCTATTTTTGCTTTTGTTGCCTGTGTAACATTGACTATTTTAGCAGTTTAAAAATATATTGATAGAATTATTTCAAATTATTGTTTATTAATTCTTCTTCTCCTTATCCTTTAAAATCCACAAAATTATTTTTGAGACTATGTAATTTTGATGCCTGGTATAATTATTTTACAAATTAAACTCAATTTTGATTGACTTTTTCTTTTTTGGAAGAGCCACTTTTTAATCTGTCCATTGTGGAATTTTGTTGCTGTAATTTAACGATATGTTAATAGGAATTGTGTTAAACCTATACAGCAGTTTAGGGAGAATTAACCAAAGCGAGGAGAAAAGGGAAGCCAGAGGCACGGGCGCTGCGTCTCACACTTGGCGTTGGTTTAACCAAGTTGTTCCACGTGCTCGTTTTCCTCTTTCTCTACTAGTATTCTCATTTCACAAAAGATGCTTTCTCCTCCGCTTTGACTCATGATTGTACTTCTCTCTCCTAGAATAAATATGGTAAACAGACCAATAGAACTCCACAATGTCCTCTTCGCCAAATGAAATCCCTCGAAATTATCCCCACCCTGACTTTAAAAAATACAATAGGTAGACATATAACTATATTTTGTTATAAATTATGACAAAGAAAATAATATTAATTCAGTGATGACTTGTGCAAGGATGAAGTACTTTAGAATGTTTTAAAGGATTGACTCAAAGATAGTACAAGAAATATTTGAATTACTGTCCTTTGATTTTGGTTATTGCAAATGGCTTTTTGTATTTTTCCCTACTACTTTATTGAGGTATAATTTATATATGGTAAAATGTACAACTTGGTGAGTTTTTACAAGATTTTGGTAAATAGTGTTTGAAATGCTATGAACATCCAAGACAAGATGAAAAAATATCCGAGATATCAGCGAGGAAAAAGATAAGATGAAATGAGCTAGGGGAGATGTTAGCTCACAAACTCCATGTTCTGAAATCCTGTGTGTTTATTAGAGCTGGGCACACGTTTAATTCCAAGTTTTCTAACTTCCAGGCAGAGAGGGAAACACAAAAAGTTTGATGATTCATTGAAAAACTCTTCCATGAGAAAAACAAACGAGGAACAAAGTTGTTCTTATATAGAATCCAGAGTGAAATTTCTTTTTTTTCGAGGAAGATTAGCCCTGAGCTAACATCTGTTGCCAATCCTCCTCTTTTTGCTGAGGAAGACTGGCCCTGAGCTAACATCCGTGCCCATCTTCCTCTACTTTATATGTGGGACACCCGCCACAACATGGCTTGACAAGCGGTGCCATGTCCACACCCAGGATCCAAATTGGCGAACCCTGGGCCGCTGAAGCTGAACGTGTGCACTTAACTGCTGCGCCACGGCCGGCCCCTGCTGTGGCTTCTTTTGAAGTGGATTCAGTATCATGTAATGCAAAATGTCCTCAACATCCTTAAGATTTTTAAGGGCTATGCATTTGAGATTCTACTCCCTGAAAATTACCCCTTATTATTTGTTTTCAGTCAAATAACAATCCCTTGATTTGAGAGTCTGCTGGGCTGAGTGATAGGAGGGGGACCTCAGTAGAAGGCCACAGCAGCTCTGCACTAAAGCAGGCTAGACGAATGACTGCACAGGTTTTAAAACTTCTTCCAAAATCAATTCTGAGTTTGTTCCAACACACAGAAAAGTTGGTGAGGGAAGTTCCAAACTTGTGACGCGGAACATGGCCCCAGATGCCTATTTCAGCCAGCACAGTCTTACATAAAACAAAATAAGCGGAGCTCCCACTTCCACCTCTCTTACAGAGAAGGGTAATTTTTTCTTCACACCAAAGTACTTTTTCTGGAGTGCTTTTTAAACCATCAATAAAGTCTCTATTGAGGGAAAGTGGGAACAAATTGTTGGGGTTTGGTAAATTCTCGCTTATTAAAAGTTGAATCAGGCCCTGGACTTTTTTAAACAGAGGAGTAAAATTAGTTTGTAGTAATTGCACGAGCATTCCAGCAGCTTGGTTTGTGTAAAGGCAGCTGTCAGAACAACATAAGCTGTGTTTGATTTTTAAAAATCTTTTGAGTCTTTGTTAGAGTAGAATTGTCTTTTGTTAGTAATCCCTTGAGAATGTCCCTTAAGCAAGCCCAACAATCTGTGTACACTTTTCACATCATTAAATGCTTTCATGGGCTACCCGTGGAGGCCTAGGTCGGATGCGCTCTGTCTGCAGGTGCTGTAGCCCAAGAATGCTCTCCTTCCCTCTTCCCAGGGCTCACGAGTGAAGAAGGGCCCAGATTTTCCAGTCCAAACTAATTTAGTGGGAAGGTCATGATCTTAGGTTCGGAGTTGATTATGTACTTTTAATATGTCTTGAACTAATGAATGAATGAGAGTCAAGGTTATATTCTAGCCTCTGTCACTGCTTTGAAATTATATGCAACTAATTTGATAAGAACGTAGCCAGTGTCTTTCATATCAGAAATTTCCATTTTCATCACTATCAGGTTAGAATTTCTGAGTTTAAATAAATACTCATTTACTTATAATATATATTTTATAATATATAATAATACAATATAATCATGTCAATTATTAATATATTATTAGTTATTAATGATTACTTATTAATATACAGTATACTATGTTATAATAACATAAAAATAATAATTCTCATTTACTTCTCCTTCTCCAAATAGCAAAATACCTCTTGCTTTATTGGAACACCTTTTGGTATAATTTTGATTTAAACTGACCCTTAAAAAATGAGTTGTAGGGCCTGGCCCAATGGTGTAGTTGTTAAGTTTGCACTCTCTGCTTTGGCAGCCTGGGGTTCGCCGGTTCAGATCCTGGGCATGGACCTACACACTGCTCATCAAGTCATGGTGTGGTGGCATCCCACATACGAAATAGAGGAAAGATTAGCACAAATGTTAGCTCAGCAACAATCTTCCTCAAGCAGAAAGAGGAAGATTGGCAACAGATGTTAGGTGAGGGCCAATCTTCCTCACCAAAAAAAAAAAAGAAAAAGAAGAAGAAGCCGAAAAAGAAAAGAAAAAAAGTTATAAAATGAATTACAAAAATCAGTTATAAAGATATTGAAAAATTTAAGTATTAGATTTATGCCATCTGTTTATTAGTCTTGCTTTCATGGTTGAGATTTATAGTTTCTTACAGGAAAACTAGATGAATGTTTGATTTTTGGTAAAGAACGTTTCTTCTTTATAATATGTAAAATCTCCAGTATGCTATTCTAGAGGGTGATCAAGAGGAGTAATCTTTCTTTTTTTTTTTTCCCATGGCTATAATTTATCTGCCTCATTTGAGTTTTGCTTAGGCTTCTGGTTTAGGGTCCTTTGTTAGGTCATGTCCTCTAATTTATGGGTTCTTGTCTGTGAGCAACCGCTAAATGGACTGGGAAGCTGAGAAAGAAAAGCCTCTCTGGTTCGTACAGTTCCCTGGGCACATTTGTAACTCAATCTCCCTTTCTGACTGGTGTCTGCATCATTTTTGTCCTAATGGTTTACTTAAGCAGCTGCCTCAGATTCTGTAATAGATGAAGGGTTATTATTTTAACTCTGTGATGTTTAGTTGTATATTTGGTAGGTGAGATGTTATGTAAAACCTAATGGACTAAAATGAGGAAAACAGAAAATTCATTGTTTTGTTATAGGCTACCTGGAGGGAATTATATTCAAAGTACAAACTAAATGTTTATTGTAGTATAGGTGAAATAGTCACGCAACTCTTGTTAATGAAATTCAATGAATGAGGACAATATTGCTAACTCTAAAAGCACGCCTTAATTGTCCAATCTTGGGACCACAGTATGGTTTGCAAATTGTTACTTGTACCCTCCCCCTCCCCTTTTTTCTGGCCCCAGAGAACCGCATTTAAATTGAAATTCAAATGTAGCCAGCTCTGAGTTTTTTCTCCTTCCAGTCCTTCTGTCTGCACTCCACGAGGAAATACTTGGCTTATGACCATTTCTTTACCGTCTTTGGGCATCATCAGAACTGTGGATGCTGCAGGCTGTTTCTCCCTGAGATGAATCAGCTATGCTGTCTGCCAGTCAGCTCCAGACATGGCTAGCTGTTGACTCTCGTCGTTGGGCCCGTAGTGTTAAGTGAAGCTGCATAAAGTAGATCATAAAGTCATTTAATTTGGGCCAAAAATTTGAAACAAAAAAGTGATGTGTGATTTACTTTTTCATGTTTTAAGGTCGCATAAGTTTGTAACTAGAATCGTTGAAGGTTAACTTTGCAGAAAGACTGGCAGACCTTTTCACATGGATTCCTGAAGTAGATTTTTATGGGGCATGTTCTTTGGCATTCTTCCAATTTTAATTCTCATTTCTATCCTATTATAATTTTGTTACCTTCTTCTGATGCTAAATCTATTTTAGTTCTATTTTATTTAAGTTTATCTGTTGTTTCCATACTAACTGGCACTTACTAGGTACAGTGAATGATATCTGTTAAATGTCTTAATTCTTCAGATCACCGTGATAATATTGGACTTCTGACTGGTCAGGGATATAAGGTGTTAAAACCATATATTTGTATGTATACATATACATATGTGTATATAATATATGTTTTTAAAAGACTTTTTAAAAGTAATCAAGTAGTCCCAATATTTCAATAAAGTTAAGAAATGGGAAAGATATGATAAAATGCCTTTATTTAGAGGAACACAGACGTTAAAAAGAGTAAGATGGAGTTAAGAAGTTAAGATCAAGAGAGAATAAGTGGTTGTTTCCTTTTGATTGGTGTTTTAGCAAAAAATGTTTTTCCCATTATCGTTCATAAAATGGAAACAGACCACAATTTACTCAGTGTATTTCATTTGGTAAGTATTCAATAAATCTGTTTAATTAAAAGCAAGTATGGAAACCAGAATTGGAAAAGTCAATTTAATATTAAAATAGGTAAGAGAATAGGCTGGTATAAACAATGTAGGCTAATCCATTAGAGCTGCTTTTAAAGTTTGTCTTCTTTCTTATTTGATATAATCTTTGGTAGAGAATCTTTGATATATATCTTATTTGATATAATCTGGACTAGGTGGGGAAGCCAGATAGTAAAATAACTAGTGGTAATTTGTGGTTATTCAGAAACATGGAAGATGCCATTCATTCTTAATTTATGTTTTATATCACCAAAATTTTGTGAGTAAAATAATGGAGAGCTGCTGTACCTAATTAAAAAAAATTAAGCTCCACTATGTATCAGGCTCTGTGTTTTGTTTGTATCGCTCAGGATGAGAGACACTGCCTTTTCCAATAAAGACCTTTAAAGTAAATACTTTAAAAATATGATACAGTGTGGTAGGTGGTAGATGTTGTAACAGTGGTGATGCACTAAAGGATGGTAAATTCTGCCTAGGAGATAGAAGGAAGGGAGGGGACAGCTAGGAATGCTGGGTAGAGAAGGAAGACATCCTAGGATTAGAGAAAACATGAGGAGGTGTATGCAAATTAGAAAATGAACAGCATTCTCAGGATTGTGTTTTTATCTCATGCTTTTATCTCTAGTTAGAATATCTTTCAGACATGTTTGGTGGTAACTCGTGGTAAGAAATACGATTTACTCCTTGCCATGGTACACACACACACACACACACACCACACCACACGCAGAAACAAAAGTTTTGAGACTCAGTACCTATAGTTAATAGTTTTCCTACTACATGCAATGCATTCAGCAGTTATATTTTCATCTGTTCTATTCTATTATTTCATTTAAAATGACATTAGAAAATGCTTATAAAGTCTCACTAAATTGATTTTGTGACCCTCTATGGGTCATGGTCTGTCTTTAAAGACAAAACAAAAACAAATAAACAAAAACCTGTACTAGAGCTAGAATTCATAGGGAGGCCCTTTCAAACCCCAAATGCAGATTTGCAAAGGAACTATTTTGGCTCTTTCTCATCAGGGTTTCACGATTTTAAGAAACAGAGTGATGGCTTTAGCATATTTGCAGTTCAGAAGGCAACATGGTCTATAGTGCCAACGTTCTGAGAGTTGAACGGAACTGTCCACGTCTTTGACAAGTGCTGAATCTCTCTGAGCCTCAGTTTTCTCATCTGTAAAATGTAATGAATAAAACAACCTATGAGGA
Source organism: Equus asinus (assembly GCF_041296235.1). Classification (NCBI taxonomy): domain Eukaryota; kingdom Metazoa; phylum Chordata; class Mammalia; order Perissodactyla; family Equidae; genus Equus; species Equus asinus. Next base: position 20,093,964 of record NC_091805.1, on the reverse strand, counting down.
CTAAATGAAATAACCCGTTTAAACAGTAGTTCTCTAATTTGGCTGTACATTTGAATCACACGGGGAGCTTTAACACATTTCTATGCAGGCTGCATCGCAGACCAATTAAATTGGAATGGTTGGGGCTGGGACCCAGGCATCAGTGTTTTGTTTTTCTTTTTTGAAACTTTATATTTCTTGAATAGCAACTCCATATCCACCTCCCTCTGGACCTTGGCAACCACCATTCTCCTCTGTGTTTCTACTTGTTTGACTATTTTAAATACCTCATAAAAGTGGTATCATGAGATATTTGTCCTTTTATGATGCTTATTTCACTTAACATTATGTTCTCAAGATCCATCCATATGGTCACATATAGCAGGTTTTCCTTCTTTTTTATAGCTGAATAATATTCCATTGTATGTATACACCAGGTTTTCTTTATTCATTCATCCACTGATGGACATTTAGGTGTTTCCACATCTTGGCTATTGTAATTAATGCTGCAATGAACACGGGAGTCCAAATATATCTTTGTAACCTGATTTCAGTTATTGTCTATAAATACCCAGAATTTGGATGGCTGGATCATTGGGTAGTTCTATTTTTAATTTTTTGAGGAACCTCCTTACAGTTTTTCACAGTGGCTGCACCATTTTATGATCCCACCAACAGTGTGCAAGGGTTTCGATTTATCCTCATTCTCACCAACATTTACGTTTTGTTTTTTTGATAATAGCCATTCTAATGGGTGTGAGGTGATATTTCATTGTGGTTTTGATTTGCCTTTCTCTGATAATTAGTAAGGTTGACCTTCTTTTCATGTACCTGTTGGCCGTTTGCATGTCTTCTTTGGAGAAATGTCTATTCAAGTCCTTTGCCCATTTTTAAAAATTGGTTTACTTTTTTTTTGCTATTGAGTTGATAGAGTTCCTTCTATATTTTGGATGTCAACCCCTTATCAGATATATGGCTTGCAAATATTTTCTCCTATTCTGTAGGTGGTCTTTTCATTCTTCTGATTATTTCATTTGCTTTGCAGAAGTTTTTTAGCTTGATGTAGTTCCATTTGTCTGTCTTTGCTTTTGTTGCCTGTGCTTTTGGTGTCATATCCAAGAAATCATTGCCAAGACCATTATCATGAAGCATTTCCCCTTGGTTTTCTTCTAGGAGTTTTACAGTTTCAGGTCTTACATTTAAGTCTTTAATCCATTTTGAGTTTGATTTTTTTGTGTATGGTGTAAGGTAACTGTCCAATTTCATTCCTTTGCATGTGGGTATCCATTTCCCCATCACCATTTGTTGAAGAGATTATCCTTTCCCCATTGTTTATTCTTGAGATCCTTGTCAAAGATCGGTTGACTGTATTTACATGAATTTATTTTCTGGGCTCTCTATTGTTCCATTGGTCTACATGTCTGTCTTTATATCAGTATCATACTGTTTTAATTACTATAACTTTGTAATATATTTTGAAATCAGTAAGTGTAATACCTTCAGTTTTGTTCTTCTTTCGAAAATTGTTTTGGCTTTTTGGGGTCCTTTGTAATTCCATATGAATTTTAGGATTGTTTTTTCTATTTCTGTAAAAAATGCCATTGGGATTTTGATAGGCGTTGCATTGAATATATAAATCATTTTGGGTAGTATGGGCATTTTAACAATATTATCTTCTAATCCATGAACATTGGATATCTTTTCATTTATTTGTGTCTTCTTTAATTTCTTTCATCAGTGTTTTGTAGTTTTCAGTGTACAAGTCTTTCACATCCTTAGTTAGGTTTATTCTTAAGAGGCATCAGTAGTTTTTAAAGCTCATCTGGTGCAGTCTATGTTGCAACTCCTGATCGTAAAGCCTATAATGAAATGTGTAGAACGTGGTAGGCATTTGATACTTGTCTAGTTCCCTTGATTAATAATATCTACAATCATGTACAGCTAACTCTTTTGTGGTGCTTACTATATTTTAGGCACTGTGCTAAACACTTTTTGTATCATGTAGAAAACACTATGTTTTCGTTATTCTGTCAAATAATAGAATAGCATATGGCTGAGATAAAAAGGGAGAACACTGCTTACTAGGGAGGAAAATGGCTACTTTTATCATCGAGAGCTCAGTTACCCAGATAATTATTTCATTGAATTATGGAATTGGCTTTCACTGAGCAGCCTCCAGAATATAGATTGAATACTTGACAAAATATTTTATATTAAAGTTTCAACCTTACTCAGTCACTTACGTAGCAGGTATAAGAGATCAATTTGACACACATAAATACCTCAAACATATAACAATCCTAATTTTAGCAGAAATATATTGATACTACATAGTAGATTGTGTGGTATATATTTTCAATACAAAAAAATACAAAAATGTGAGCATCAGTACACAAAGTACAAAAGTAGGAAAAAGTGATCATTAACCTACAAATGCTTCTACCATATTATGATATTATCATTCACTTGGCACTAAAATCTTTTAGGCTTAATGTCATGATGACAGGAACAGTTTTTATGTGTTTATTCTATTGTATTAAGTGGATATATTTAGTAGTCTGCTGGTGTGCGTTTTGCTATTGTTTATTTTGATTTTGGTCTTAGCTTGTTTGTGTATTATCATTTTCAAAATGATTTTTCTATAATAACTGCTTTAAAAAGAACATCTAAATGAATTATTTATTGTAAATGTATAATTTACTAGTTTTCTTTGTATTTAAATAAAAATCTACTCATTCTTGTTATAATCTTTAGTTTGCCTTCCTAGTTTTCAATAAGAACTTCTGTAGTGGTGACTGAGAAAGCATTCTTTTTTTCGTGGATGTATGTGTTTCTTACACCGAGTACACATTCAAATAATAAAGTGGACATTTTCCCCATGTCCAGGAAATGGATTTGTAAATTGCTGCATCAACTTTGCTTAGATGAAATGCTTGCATATCCTACTTTTTCCTTTGTGTATTTTCTTTCAACCTATTCAATTATTAAAACATTTGTAGGACATCTATACTTTTAAATGAATTAATAGATGTAAAGCTCTTAGACTAGTACCTGGTACTTAGTAAGCATTTAATACATGTTAGTCGTTGTCTACTGCCAGTTATTTACAACACTGCATAATGCAAAAGTATATTATAGTAGAATCAGGTAGCTTTTTTTTTTTTGCAAAAGAAATGAAAGAATTTTATTGTGACTGAGAATATAAGTTGGTATTTCTGCTTGTCAGTGCACCTAGAAATGAAATGCTTGATTTACCAACGGGGGCATCATATATTCAAAGTTGAAATTAGGTATTTAAAATTGAAGTGTCTGATTTCAGGAGGGGAAATTTGCTTTTTGAGGTTTTATAGATAATTTAGTTTAAAAGCTTTGCTATTAAAGACATTCAGAAAATTGAAGACTTGTAAGCCTAAAGAAGTGCTTGATCTTTTACTTTATTAGCTTTTGTGGACACAAGATTAAATTCACTCAATAGCAATAGAACAGTTTTGAGGGGAAGTGTTAGTAGAGAATGGAGGAACATTTTCTGAAAGTAGGTTTGAATGAAGGATTCTTTGTTTCCAGAGCATTCCAGTATGATAAAACCCCCCTAGGAATAATCCACGTGGATTGGATTCTAGAATTTGTGAGAAGTATCTAAACCATTGAGTTGAATCTTATGGAGGCTGACATGCGTGGTCACTGTGATTATCTGCCATGTGGTCTCATTCTGCTGTCGTCATTCTCACATTATCTTCTTTGACATTGTGGAACTGTATGAGTGTCTTGTGATTAAAAATTGAAGTCTAGAAGGTGTCACACAGATAGGTTTTAAGACAGCATTGTCAGAGGCTGGTGATTTACTTAGGAGTAATGACTAAGCATGTTTTGTAGAGGCTAATGAAATCAGACTTTCCTGTATGACTGAAAAAACTGGCTTGATTTTGCTAGGAAGGACAATCTGACTCTCAGCCCCTCTCTCCCATCTTCTTCCTTTTACTTTCTTCCCTTACTCTGTTTCGTCCTTCTTCCTTCCATTTCCTTATGAAAAATTAACTGCATCCTTTTGAAAAACTTTCCCATATAAATGTAGCATGATACCCATTTCTTTTCCATTTTACATCCCCTGTTATTAAAGGGCGTGAGGTGTGTTAAAATGATGCTAATGAAAAGCAAGCCACAGTGTCGTCGGTCATTAGCGTACAGTTGTGTGCTTAAGGTGCTGGGCTGTGTCTTCCCATCAACCTCTCTGATTTCTGAAAAGAAGATAGTGCTCATAGAGTTCACCGTGGAGGTCAGTCATGGTGGGAGAGATTTGGTGAATCTGAATGTGGATAGCAGTAGAGGGATGAATTTGGGGCCTTGGCTGCAGGGAGGCAGAGCGGTCAAGTTTTTAAAAAAAGCGGTGAAGTTGGTGTTGGACTTGGGTTCTAGCCTTAGCTGGTACCTAGCATGGCCTTAGGCAAGTCGACTAACTTCTGAAATCTCAGCTTCATCTGTCAATTGAAAAAGCAATTCATTTGGCCTTATTGTGTTGTGAAGGGCAAAGGGATTGAGCATGTGAATTTCGAGTGAAACTGTTCCTGCACGTAAGTGGTGGGACTCCAGTCTTACAGTTTATGGCAACGTCATTTATTCATCTATAAAATGGGGATGATAATGATACCTGGCTCATAGGGATTTTGTAAGTATTTTATGAAATAATCTACATAAAGCATTTGACATAGTGCTCGGCAGACAGCAAATATTCATTCACTCACTCATGCAGCAAATATCTATTGAGTGCCTGCCATGTCCCAGGTGCTTTTCTAGGTGCTTGGTGTATACCTGTGAACAGAACCAAACATAGACCCTGTTCTTTGCAAGTTTATAGCCCAGTGAAAGAGAGAGAATTAATTAAAAATAAATGTATAATTACCATGATAAGTGCTGTGAAGGAAAGCTACCCAGTGCTGTGAGAAGAATGTCAGGGAAGGTGGGCTCTAACTAGGCGAAGGCCAGAGATGGATGGGGGTGGATTCCGGTCAGGAAGAATAGCTTCTATAAAGTATATGTAGTGGGAAAATGCAGTGGATGGTTACGAGACAGAAAGTGACAGGGAAGGTGGCTCAGAATCAGGCTGGAAAGACAGGCAGGCTCATAGGCACTTGTGTCTGTTCAGGGTTCCATCAAGGAAGCAGAACCACGAAGAGTGATATGCAATATGGTATTTATGATAGGGATTAGAAGAAGTCTACAGACGGCTTGTGTCTCTGCATCTGGTGGTAGGTCAGCAGGGCTGGCAATCAGAAAGAACAACTGGACATGAACTAGAACCCACTAGGACAAGCTGGAACCCACAAGAACGAAGCGGAGCCTATATCTGACTCTTGCCCCCTCCAGTCTGGCAATGTGGGTGACCCCTGGGAAGAACTGGCATTCTTTGCCCTGGAGCTGCACATGTGCTAGGATTCGGAGAGGCTGAAGAAGGTCTGGCGGGAGCTGGAGGAGCTGCAGGCTCAGATGCTGCCCTTTGCCAACAAGGGGAGCAAGCAGATCAGTGTCAAACACGTGCAGCCTACAACAGTGCTGGTACCCTATACTGACCTTGAGAGCATAATGCCTGTTGCGTTACTTCTGCCTTCAAAGTTACATTCAGAATTCTCTTGTGGCTAACTCTAACCTGAAATCATGCAGGAAGGCATTTCTAGGAAATATCGTTAGCTTACCTAAATTGACTAGTACCACAGGTGTTTTTTGGAAAGGTCTTTTTTGACCATGAGTGGACTTTTGGATTTCATCAGGTGAGCATTGAAAAGCTACCAAAAGGATTAAAGCCAGCTAGGGTGGTAGGGGGAAGAGAAATGGGAGACTAACATGGCAAGATGTATGATCACATTTGCTTTTTGGAATCTGTATTCTAGAAAATCGGTTGGAGGGGACTAAGAATGGCTATCAGTAGATCTGTTAGGAACCTAGTGCAGTGTCTAAGTGAAGCTTGATGGTGGCTGGGACTAGACGTGGAGATGAAGGGTGGGTATTCAGAGGATATACAGAGCAGGACTTGCGGATGGAATTGCTAAGGGTTGAAGGAGGGGAAGATGCCAAGATTATGAGTTTAGTTTTGGATATTTTGAGTTTGCAGTGGTATTGAGAGTATCCAGATGGAAATGTTCAGTAAGCAGTATGATATTAATGTTTGTCATTGCTTTAGTAGTAGAAATGTCAGAGGTAGTTGTTAATATTATTATAGTTGACTTACTTTCTGGGAGCCTGAAACCATTTCTACTTTATTTAGGAGCACTCAGTGCACTGCTTCTTCCCTGGCATAGAACAGGACTAATTTTTATGTTCCTCCCTTGCACTTTCAATATATGTTGGCATAATCAAACACTTTTTACCTTTTTCCTAGGGCTAACGTCTCTACTTCTGTTAATTCTATCTCCTTCTAGTTCTTAGAGGACCCTCGTTCAGAAGTCGGTAAACTTTTCAGTGTGAGGTCAAATGATTTCTATTGTAACTCCTCAACCTTGCCTTTTTAGGGCAAAAGGAGCCTGAGACAATCCATAAACAAAGGAGGAGTGTCTGTGTTCACTTAATCTTTCTTTACAAAACAGCCAGGCAGTGGGCTGGATTTGGCCTGTGTGATGTGGTTAGACCCTTGTGCCTGGTCCGTTAGGTGTTTCATTTCTCTTTTACTTTTAATTATTTCCATCCACTGGCTCTAAAAACATATTCAAGTTTTTTTCTATCATATCCCATCTCCCCCAGCCAAAACCCCACCAGTTTTCCTTTAGACCTTCTTTCCTCATTACTTCTTGAAGGTGATCTCTTCCTGCTTCTATCTAGTAAATCCTTAGTAATCTGACTTTTCCTGTTGCTGTCTCAAAAATAATCGTGACCTCCACTTTTCTAAGTAAGACGACTACTTCTCCATCTCCTTCCTTTTGAAGCTTTCCTTCCGTAGTGCTCATAGGTTGCCTATCCTACACCTTTTTGGAGACTGTTCTCCCTTTGACTTCTGTGACCCTGGAGTCTCCTCATTCTCCTCCTATCTCTGATGCTCATATAGCAGTACCTCTTAAAAATTGAGGTAACACACACGAACATGTATGACATATATAGTGTAAACCGCACAAATCTTAAGGGTACGGCTTGATGGATTTTTAAGTTTGCATACACTTGCCTTAGCATCACTCAGGTCAAGATAAAGGACATTTCCAGCATCCTGGAAAGTTCCCTCATGACTGTTCTCAATCAATTATCCCTGATCCTACCAAAAAGTAGCCTTTATTCTGACTTCTGTCACTTTAGATTTAGTTTTTCCTGTTCTTAAATCTCACATAAATGAAATCATACAGGATAACTGGATATTCTCTTTTTTGCCCAGTTTTCTTCACTCATGATAGGCTGTGATAGTAATCCATGTTGTGGTAGCTGTAGTTCATTCTTTTTGTTTTTGTTGTGTAGTTTCCCATTGTATGAATATACTACAATTTATTTATTCATCTTACTTTTAGTTGATATTTGGGTTGTTTCTGTTTTGGGGCTATTATTACTAAAGCTCCTATGAGCATTCTCCTATAGGTGTTTTGGCAAATGTATACCCTTACTGGGATTGTTGAAGTTTTAAGATAGAAAATACCGCTAAGTTTGAAATATCTGAAAGAAAAGCTTTGTAAATATGGATCTGAAGTTTTATGGAGAGTTAGGGACTAGAGATAGATGGTCTAAATCCCTTCTTCCCATCACTCCTCTTCCTTTGTTCTCCTCTGACCTTTTATTTTTAGGATGTCTAGGGACGTTGATGGGCTTTTACAGGGAAGGGGGACTGGAGTGGGAGTCTATTAGTAGAGATAACAGAGGCATCAAAGCCTTAACAGTGAGGACTTGAGCAAGAACTGTGTATCAAGAACTAGAAGGAAAGTCTGAATGGGCTGTAAGTTTTCAAGGATGGGGTACAGAACTAAGAGTCTAGCAAACTCTTCAAGTGTAGTGGAGTTGACAGAATGAAAGGTTTCAGCAGTGTGGCTTTGCGGGGTGTCCTGGGGATATGAACCACATATGACTGTTCTCTATCAACTCTATCAAAATCACTTAAAAAACATCTAAGTAAATATAGAAAACCTGATATGCAAATACAACAAATAAACAGTATAAGCAGCTATAGTATACTTGTGCAATAGCAAATCTCCTAGCACCACTCACCCGAAACAGATTGTGTTCCTAAATCCTCCACATAGAAACTGGATTCCAGGCCTTGTGAAGAATCAGTGCTGATATTTTAACTTGCTTTTATATGATAGCTGGGCCATGGTAGGTGGTCTCTTGGTTGAAGTTAAAGGCCACGTCTGGAATGGATCCATTATGAGGTAAGTGATAATTGAAGTCTTGGACACAAATAATATAATTTAGGGGTAGCTGTTGAGTAGATGCCCTCAGTGCCCTCCCCACATCCCTGGCATGTTACCATTTCGTTATGCTCTCCCTACTTCTAACTGCCTACCAGTATCTGCTTTTCTTTCCCTGAGGACTTTTCTGGGAGCCGTGGGACTAGAGGCCTCTCCTTTCCAGGTCTCCCCCAACCTCCTCACACCCCAGGGGGTCTGGAAGTGCCATGGAATTAATACCTACCCCACACCTACAGCAGCCCTCAACCAGTGATTGACCCTTGTGGTGGGTTAATGCTGAAGCTGGCTGTGTTTCACTTTGGATCTCGAAGATTCCTACGGGATTAAGCTCCAACGGTCGTGATGTAGCTGCCTTTGTAACACACCCTTTATTGACTGCCTTACCTTCCCTGTCTCATTTCCCTGCTCCCCTACCAGTGTTTCCTGCCCTTCCCCACATAAACTACTCACATTTAGATCCTCATATTAGGGTTTGTTTCTGGGGAACCAGAACCAAGACAGACCTCTTGGAAAACACCTGCAATTAAAAGTCAGATGGGAAGAAGAACTGCATCTTATCATTTTTCTGATTAAGAATTATTTTATTTTCTGACTGCTTCCTGGAATTTCTCCCTGGGTGTGCTGTTGATAATCTCAATCCTGACAGGGCCAAACTGATATCAGAACTTAAAAAACAGACTGCTCCCACGTTGATCAGGAAAAGATTTCTAGCATTTTGCTTTCTTTCTGTTCATCTCTAAAGGGAAACATTTTTAAATGAATTTAGTAAGTACTATGTGTTCCTAATTTTCTCTGATTTGGGGTGTGAATAGCACCTCAAACAAATATAGCTTGTAGTATAACTTCACTGCTAGTAATTTTTATTTGATGATCTGAGTCTTGGCTTGAATTCCTGGAATCTGGGATCAGTTAGTTTACATTTAGATTCGCTCTAGAAGTGTTAACCTCAGAGGTAGGTTAGCAAATATTCCAAGTATCAAAATAAGCACGAAATGTAATTCACGATCCTAATCCTTGTGCACTCCTTAGGAATCAGTCTCTTGTGGAGGTAGCCAATTTTATAGATTTATTTTAAGAGGTTTTTGTTAATACTGTATAGTAAAATTCATCCTGGCATATGATTCATAATTGACTTTCATAATTTTGCTTTAAAATATTCTGAACTTTCAAAAAACACATGGAATGTGACATGTAAAGAAGATTGGTGATGAATATAATATCTCAGTTGAGGTATGCTTGTTTATGTTTAGTAAATTAAAGCAAATCTTCTACAATCTTATCATTCATTCATTCATATCATTGCTTAAATAATGTGTGCCTTGCACGCAGTAAAAGTTCTTCATAGTCAATTTTAATGATCATACTATAACCCATTGTTTGGCAGTATCATAATTTGCTTAATTTCTCTCTTGGATACTTGTAGGTTGTTTTCAGTTACGGTTGTAAACAATAGCTTGACATGCACCCCTGTTCACAAATGTGACTCAACATTTTGCATGATTTTGTTAGGATTGATTCCTAGAAGTGGAATTACCAAGTCAAGAGCATAGACACATTACATATTTCAGCCTGTTGCTGTACTTTCTAGTTCTTTCCAGAATATTTTCTTTAGTGAGAGAAAAAAAATTATAGGCTACCTTAAAACAAGTAGACTAATAGCTTAAGTTGTTTTCAGTTTTATTTCAATTGTTAGAATTTTGGTTTACTGTGCCCAGTTTTCTCATGTTAATGGTACTAAAGCCTGTGGGTTGTTCTTAAAGTGATGATTTGCATACACAAGAGTGATATATTTAATTTTGTATTCTATGAGGTTGTTTTTGTAAATAACATTTCAAATTTAGTAATGTAACACTGATTTCAGTCACTGTAATCTAGAGAGTATACTGTGAAATGTCACCAGTGTCCATCGTGCTTAGCTTGTTCTAGTGTATTTGCCTCCTCTCTGGAAACCTAAATATTTCATTTAGCAATTTCCTCTCTTACCCACATGGTCATTTTACTAAAAGTAAATCTGAGAAAAGTAATGTAACTAGGAAAATACTGATACTGAATATCATCAAATGGGTACTCTTGATACATTTCTAAGAATATCCGTGTTTACTTTGAGAAAATAATTGTAAACAGTAAAATTGAATACCAATTTTTTTCAGCAGTTATTTAAAATTATTAATTTAATTCAAGAAATATTTATGGACTGCTTTTTATGCTCAGAAGATATTTCTGTGTTCAAGGGAAAATTACTGTTGTGTATATCTTATTTCCCATTATGATGAGTAAGAATGTTCTCATTCTGAGAATAAAGATTTTATTTTGAAATAAATGTTTATCTTTAACTCATTCTTATTATAATAAATTGCATAAAAATAAATAAAACATAAAATTAAATAAAGGATAGACAGGGAGATCTCCTCTAAACGACTTTAATGTTTATTATTAACATCCTCACCGCAACTTACCACCTCCTTGGGTGAGGGAAAATTCCACTTTACAGTTACCTATATTGGGATTATGAAGGTAGCATTCCCATTTTTTTTGACAGCATAAGGTGAGAACTCTGTATGGTGGATAATCATGAGGCACTCAGAAGTTGAGAAAGATATCTCAGTTCCCTAGCCTCAGTGTCATAAGAAACCAAAAGAAATGATAATTTTCCAGGCTGATATCCTGGCTGCCTTTTATTAGTGTTTGTAATAAAACCTCTTCTGCTTGGAACTCAGCTGTTTTACAGTCTCATCTAACTAGAACCCAATTGAGAGTCAAGAAATAGTCATAATTTACTTCTGATTAGCCAAATTGGAGTACTCTCTTCATTGAAAATGTGAATTTAGATATAATGTTTGCTTTTGGATCCCACTCTAAAGTTCTTATCCTCTTAGTGGGTGAGTGAAGCATGGAGATGATGAGCAAGGAGGGCAGAGAAAATGGCAGGCAACCTCATTTTGGGATTAGGTGCGATGGAGAGTAGGTACTCATGACTCCAGTATTTTTCTGGCCCAATAATGTCATAACCAGGATCATAACCACAGGCAGCTGTGATATTGACCTTTTCTGATTATTTGCCACCAAGTTTGCTCTTCTTTTTGACACTGCCTATGGGCATGGTACTTTTCTACACTTTGGTCCAAGTCAACTCGGTTCCCTCCAGCAGCAAAGCTGCTGCTTTTCATGCCTTTCCCAGCTCTGCTAGAACTACTGGATGGATGGAGCTGGGGGGTGGTGGTGTATGGGGATGGCTCCAGGCTAAAATGCTGCTCCCACTGTTCTTACTCTAAGTTCGGTAGTTTGTCTTGAATAAAAGCTTCTCTATTTCTCATATGCCATCAGTCATTTTCCAGAGTCCTGAAATGGCTGTTTTTGACTTTTTTTTCTGCAGTTTTATCATTGTTTTATGAGAAGAATTGCTGAACTCATTGCACTGTTTGGAAGTTCTGCATTCTGGGTCCAAGCTTAATTGGAATCTTGGAAATCGTATTTTGAGTGAGGCCTGAGTAGAAAACTATCCAGATTATGAATGACCTAAATTGTACTTTTTTTTCTTTTCTGGGGCCAAAGATTTTAGAATTTTAGAGCTAGAAGGGGTCTTTGTTCTGCTTTCTCTTTTTTCAGATAAATAATTGGAAACGTTAGTGCCTTGTGCAGTTATCACACAGATTGTTGGTGTCAGAACTGGATTTGGAAATGGATCACTTGTGAGTCAGTCATTGCTTCCCCTCTCCCTGTGCAGCTGCGGTCCTGATGCCCTTTCTCCACAGACTCAACCCTTTGCCCTGAGCTAATCCTGCCCAGGTCAAAGAGCACATGAGGATTCTCAGCCTTGCCCAACAGTGAGGTCTGGCCTGAGTTGTGCTGCCTTAAACCAGAAGCCTTAAACTATCAGTCTTAGTCAAGCCCCCCAGGAGATTCTGATGCACATTCAGGTCTGAGAACTGCTGGCATAGAGTAAAGGCTCAAAAGGTGGTTGAAGTTGTCATTAGTTATATACACTAGAAATTCTGATAGCCAATACACTATTATTTTTCATCACAGTTAAGATCATATTCATTGTAAGACACATCATTGTTTTATTTACTTGGAGAAAAGAACCCTCTGCAATTTCGACTATGAAACAATGCTTTCATAGTACTTGTTTTATTTTATACATGTTGGAAGAGCCTTTTAAAGGTAATTTAAAAAATATCATTACTTTATGCATACAAAAAAAGGAGAGTATAAGTAAAATAAATTGATCAAGGAATTCCTTAAACTTCTTCACATTCAAAAACAGACACTCCTGAATCTCTTCTTCATTCCAAGTCTTCATTGCCCATGTTTTTCCATGAAACATCATCCTCTGTGTCATCAAGAGTTGCTGAATCGACATTTCTTAAGAGTGTTCCATTATCATTTCTGGATTTTTCTCTCAGCCTCTGACACTGATTCTGCAAATTTTGATGTGTATGCACAGGAAATGATAACTATGTCAGGACTGCCACCTGGCTGACAGTGATTATAAGATGCATCACAGTTTTAGACATTTTTGAATGTTAAAAAACAAAACAAAACAGTATGGCTTAGAATCAAAGAAATATAGTGGTAATTTTGGAATAGTCTTTATTTTCTACTTATTTTCTAGAGATGAATCCTGTAGACTGTTCTTTATACAACTGTCCTCATCCATTCTTTTTTTTTTTTTTAAAGATTTTATTTTTTCCTTTTTCTCCCCAAAGCCCCCCAGTACATAGTTGTATATTTCTCATTGTGGGTTCTTCTAGTTGTGGTATGTGGGACGCTGCCTCAGCGTGGCTTGATGAGCAGTGCCATGTCCGCGCCCAGGATTCGAACCAACGAAACACTGGGCTGCCTGCAGCGGAGCGCGCAAACCCAACCACTCGGCCACGGGGCCAGCCCCTTCATCCATTCTTTTTATAATAGTCTAGCATCCTTAGTTTAGACCTTGGTTATATTTAGGTTGGCATATCTTTTCCTCCAGAACCTTCTTGCCTTATTGACTATTTTAAGTCAGATTTTTAGCCTCATGAAATGTAGCTAACCCTATGGAATAGTGACTGTATTAGGGTTCTCTAGAGAAACAGAACCAATTATATATATGTATATATATATGTGTGTGTATATATATATGTGTGTGTGTGTGTGTGTGTGTATATATATGAAGAGAGGGAGGGAGGAAGGAGTGGGGAAGAGAGAGAGAGAGAGAAAAGAAAGAGAGAGAATGAATGTGAATTGGCTTATGTGATTGTGAAGGCTGGCAAGTCCAAATTCTTCAGGGTAGGTTGGCAAGCTGGAGACCCAGGGAAGAGTTGATGTTGCAGCTTGAGTCTGAAGACAGTCTGAGGCTGAATTCCCTCTTTCTTGGGGGACCTCAGTCTGTTTTCTCTTAAGGCCTTCAACTGATTGCCTGAGGCCCACCCACATTTTGAAGATGCTGAGTGTTTTGGAGAATGCAGAATATATATACTGTATAGAAGCTTATATTCTAGTTGTTTAAAGAAGACATTCAAGTGAATGTTTAATTAAATAATCAAATAATAGCAGAAGACAATAAGGTAGGCAGAAACAATATTTAAAATTGCAGATTACATGATACAATATATAGAAAACCCTAAAGACTCCACCAAAAAACTCTTAGAACTAATAAATGAATTCAGTCAAGTTGCAGGATACAAAATCAATATATAGAAATCTGTTGTGTTTCTATACACTAATAATGAAATATCTGAAAAAGAAATTAAGACAATTCCATTTACAGTTACTTCAAAATGAATAAAATACCTAGGGAATAAATTTAACCAATGAGGTGAAAGACTTGTACACTTAAAGCTTTAAAACACTGATGAAAGAAACTGAAGGAGACACCAAAAAATGGTAAGATAGTCCATGCCCATGGATTGGAAGAATTAACATTGTTAAAATGTCCATAGTACTCAAAGCAATCTACAGATTCAGTGCAATTCCTTTCAAAATTCCTATGGCATTTTACACAAAAGTAGAACAAATAATTCTAAAATTTGTATGGAATCACAAAGATCCCCACATAGCCAAAGAAATCTTGAGAAAAAAGAACAAAGCTGGAGGTATTATGCTCCCTGAGTTCAAACTATACTACAAAACTGTAGTAATCAAAACAATACAGTATTGGCATAAAAACAGACACACAGATCGATGGAACAGGGTACAGAGCCCAGAAATAAACCCATGCATATATAGTCAATTAATTTACAACAAAGGAGCCAAGAATATGCAATGGGGAAAGGAAAGTCTTTTCAATAAATGGTGTTGAGAAAACTGGACAGCCACGTGCAAAAGAATGAAACTAGACCACTATCTTACATCATACACAAAACGTAACTCAAAATGGATTAAAGACTTGAATGTAAGACCTGAAATTGTAAAAATCCTAGAAGAAAACATAGGTGGTGGTAAGCTCCTGACATCAATCTTGGTGTGGAATTTTTGGATCCGACTTCAACGGGAAAGGAAACAAAAGCAAAAAGAAATAAGTGGGACTACATCAAGCTAAAAAGCTGCACAGCAAAGGAAATCGTCAACAAAAGGAAAAGGCACCTTACTGAATGGGAGAAAATATTTGCAGATTATATGTCTGCTAAGGGGTTAATATCCAAAATATATAAAGAACTCAAACTACTCACCAGAAGAAAAACAAACAATTCCATTAAAAAATGGGCAGAGAATCTCAATAGACATTTTTCCAAAGAAGACATACAGATGGCCAACAGACAGGTGAAAAGATGTTCAACATCACTAAATATCAGGGAAATGCAAATCAAAACCACAATGAGATAATACCTCACACCTGTTAGAATGGCTATTATCAAAAAGACAAGAAATAAGTATTGAAGAGGATGTGGAGAAAAGGAACTCTTGTGCACTGTTGGTGGGAATGTAAATTTGTGCAGCTACTATGGGAAACAGTATGGAGATTCCTCAAAAAATTAAAAATAGAGCTACCATATGATCCAGCTATTCCACTTCTGGATATTTATCCAAAGAAAACAAAAACTAATTTGAAAAGATATATGCATCCTTATGTTCATTGCAGCATTATTTATGGTAGCCAAGATATGGAAACAATCTGTGTGTCCATCAATGGATGAATGGATAAAGAAAATGTGGTATATTTGCACAATAGAATATTACTCAGCCATAAAAAAGAAGGAAATCTTGCCACTGGTGACAACATGGATGGACCTTGAGGGCATTATCCTAAGTGAAATAAATTCCACTTATATGTGGAACCTAGAAAACAAAACAAACAAACAAAACAAAACTCATAGATACAGAGAGCAGACTGGTGGTTATTAGTGGGGAAGAGGGTTTCAGAGCAGGCAAAATGGATGAAGGGAGTCAGTTGTATGGTGACGGATGGTAATTAGACTTATCGTCACAATCACTTTGTAGTGTATACAAAGATTGAATTATTATTTTGACACTAATATAATGTTATATACCAATTTTACTGCAATTAAAAAAATAAATAAAATTGCATACCGAGTGTATATTGCTGTTCTAAGATTCATCTTTTCCATGTTCTTAATGAAAGCAAATCTTTGTTCTTTAATAGATTGAATAGAAAGATATAAATGAAGCTTTTTAAAAATAATCTGTTAGTATAAGAGCCAGCAATGTGGCATGATCACCAAAGCCAGTTCAAGACAGAAATAGATGACAATTTTGCAGTACATTGATTAAAATTGTTCTAAAGATTGCACATTTTTTCTAATCAGACTTGTATATGTGGATAATTTTGAATAGTAGGTAAGAGTGAAAAATAGTAAATCCAGATCCCATGAGGCACAACTGAAAATCAGCTTTGTTGACTTAGTGTAATAATTCATTTATAACAGGGATGCGTGTTGTGGATATATGGTTATATGTATAATTTTATAGATATTTAGAGTCAACTTTCCTTCTTGAGTATATTTATAGTTGATATAATCAGTATGTCAGTATATTTTCGATGAATTCTTGTCTCTTAGATAGTTTTGGATCTGCTAAGTAACTTCTCTAAAAGAAAAATGTATATTATGTTGAAAGCAGGATGCATATTTTTTTCTCACTAAAGCACTAATAAAATGGTGAGCATTAAAAAATGTTTATTGCATTAATTAGAAATGTAATAAAATAATGAAGGGATAACTAAACTTTTAGTCAGATTGGTGATACATCTTTATAGTATTTATTTACTCTGTGTGAGAAGGGAAGCTAGAGGTCAAGAGAAGAAAGAATGATTAAAAAGACAAATTTGAACTATTTGAGAGTATGGTATCTGTGGATATTATGTTATGTGCACTGGTTAACTTCAGGCACCAATTCTATTCTGCATTCCGTTATTGTTAGAATGAAGGACAAAAATAGCTCTTTTCTTCTGCATTTCTGTAAAAGGACTGGTTTCACAGCAAAGATTGAATGCCAGATGGATACAGTGTTTTTAAAGTTCTGAAATGATTTTTGGGAAAGATTCTTTTTTTAAAATGTTTAACCTATTACAATATAGTTAGTTTTAATTAGTTTTCTTAGTAGTAGGCCTGTTAGATAAGGGCTATTAGTATTTTATTTCTTTCCAAAGGTTGATCTTGTAAATTCACTTTGCACCTAGTTTAATGATCCCCCAACAAAATAGCTTTATTTTTCTTTCCCTCTTTAAGATCTTAGACTTATACACTTAGCTGATGGAGGCATGCAGAGCATTATACAAACTAGAACTGTGCATTTTCCTTTTTCTGTACGAATTTTCTAAACTTTGACGGCATGACTCTAAGATCATAGCTTAATTTTACTGGAATTTAATTTAGAGGGATTTGAAGACGGTGACAAATTTACCTGATTCTAGAAATTAATGCAATTGGAAATGTCTTATTTTAAGTTCAAACTTTCTTAAAGAACTGTATCTGTCTGACAGGGTAGCTCAGTTTAGCTCCTATGTTCCAGTCTCTATGTTTGAGATTGAAGGATATGCAAATTAAAAGACATTTTTAAAGCTGCTGCCTGGGAGCCAGTTGTCTCATGGAGGAAATATGCAAAGAAGCCACCGCTTATTTCACTTGAGTGTGGCATTTTATGCAAGGACGTTTTGAAGTTATTTTCTTTATTTAAAAAAAAAGTAAAAATGGAGCCTGTGTTCATTAGTATTTATATTGGTTAGGAACCTGGTTTAAGCAAAAAAAGAAATTTTTTAGTGTTTGTTACTGAAAAGTTCAGAATCTGTTCTCTCTCTTCCTCTCTGCCTCATTATGTTGTCTTCATCCTTTGGCTCTGTTTAGAGGCAAGATGGGGACCAGCGATGTAGGCGTGTATCCTCTTAGATTCAAATCCAGCTCCAAAGAGAACCTCTGTTCTTTAAGAGTCTGAGAACGAGTTCTGGGCTTGACTCTTGCTGGTCTTGGTTGGATCCTGTGTTCATCTCTAAACCAATTCCATGGTCAAGGGGATGGGATTCCACAATCGTTTTAGATCTAAGTCATTTGCCCAGCATTGGAGCTGGGATCAGCATCGACCCATCCAGAGCATGTGGAATGAGAGCTGGAGGGAGTAGTGCTTCACCAGAGGAAATTCAGGTCACTGTTCACAGAAGGTAGGTAAAGGTAGGCTGTGGCAACAAGGATAAATATCCAAAGTCTTGTGCCAAGGACTTTGGTGTTAACCTGGTATATCTTTTTCAGAAACTAAAACAGTAATTTCTATTAGAGTAGTATGTCCATTAGAAGGTGCATTTAGCTGATGGTAAACAGAAACTTAAAATAATAGTGGTTTAACATGATGCAGGTTTATTTTCTCTGGAGGCAGGCAGTCCAAGACTGGTGTAACATTTCCATGACAAAACCAATGGCACTTTGAATTACTGCAGCTCCTGCAATCATATTTGCATTCCAGGCTGGAAGGAAGGCAGGCAATTAAATGAGTTGCCACCAGTTGTCTACCTCTCTTTTAAGGTGTTTTACTGAGAAGTCCTGCTTGGCAACTTCCACTTGTACCTCATTGGCCAGAAGTTGGTCACGTGGCCATATACACGTGTAAGGAAGTCTGGGAAATGTAGTTATTTAAATAGGCACAATGCCACCCCTAATAATAATCCAATAGGTATTTTGTTAGTAAGGAAGAACTAGTGAATGGCTATTAGGTAGGTAGCTAGTAGTCTTTCATCATGAGTTAACTTGTTAACTGATATGGATGACATAAGAGGCTTATTTAACAACCCAATAAATTTTATACATTTAAGATTTAAAACTCATCTTAGAAGTAGATGGTAATATAAATAATAGAACTAATGCATACCCTAAAATTGGTAACGAGGTGTGCATTGAATGATTATCAAACAAGGAGGTTAAAGGAAGAGTTAAAGATGATTCTGATTCATCTGTTTTTTGGATGTTTGGCTATAATGATGCCCTTTACCAAGATAGGGAACGTAAGAGTGCCGGGTTTCACCAGAAGTTAAAGAGTTAAGTTTTGGACATTTAAAACTACAAATACTGGCATCAGATGACATCCGGGTGATGTCATTTGTTCACCAGCTGCACATTTTGATATCTATTGTGCATTTTCTGGCAGAGAACAGAGAACTGGATATTTTAGAAATTCTCTGGCTCCCTCAGCCCCTCTCTTTCACCTTGTGATCTAGGATACTGAAAGTTCGGGAGAGCTGGGTCCAAAGGACGGTCAATTCCAACTCCATAGCTTAGAACAAGAGCAGTTGTTGTATAATCAAGCATCGCTCGGGTGTTTTGAGGATGTGAGGTCAACTGTCTTAGATTTGGTACAGTTCTTTGCAGGGTGTGGGAGTGAGAGGAGGCAAATGGATTTACGAAAGTGAGTGATACGTGCAAAAGTTAATTGATAACATGTTATTCCTAGGGAGCAAGTGAGACTTTATTTTAGGCTACTGGAGAATTATGTAGAACTGCAATATTATCTTCCAGGAGAAATGTACCCCGAGGGGCTTTTAACTCTGCTTAAGCATTTGATGGCTACACTATAAAATCACCTTGTCTTCTGTCGCTTTAATAACTGAGTTATAGCTGTGACTTGCTTTGAACTTTAATTCAGCATTTATTGAGTGAGCTTTTTGCCTTTTTCTTATCCTAAGTTCTGGAAATACAACTATTTAATAAGGGAAAAATGCCTTCAAGGTATGCTGTGTTATCATTACCTGTTTATCAATCTCTACTTTTTCATGTCATTTTAGGGTAAATTCCAAAGACAAGACATTCCACAGAGCTTAGTGGACATTTTGTTGTTGTATGCTGTAATTTAACCATAAAGATTGAACAAATACTAAGCAGGCTAAGGCAATTTGCAAAACAAATCAGCAGTATTTTAGTGAAAGCTACTGTTAAGGTCAATATTAATTGTTCCTAGAGTGAATAAATAGTTTTTCTGTTTATTCTTATATAATGTCACACTTGGCTCCCTATCAGGTTTGTAGCAGTTGATCAAATGGTGTTTTTAGGTCTAGAACACACTACAGATCTAGCTTTTGAGAATATACCCAGTCTGAGAAAGGGAGACAAAAGTTTCTATGTTCAGGGAGTAAGTAGCTTCTCTGAAAACCCTTTTAATTTGTGCACACGCTGAGTAGTGCCGATGTATTCTTGTGATGACCGTTGTTTGCATGATGTCACTTGTTCACCAGTCAGGCAGCTGGGCATTTTGAAAATCTATTGTCATTTCTTGGCAGACAGGATAGAAATTGGAGCAGTTATGCTATGAGTTTAACTGAAAGCACCTTATTTATAAAAGTAGAAGTTTTTCTTATCTTCAGTTAATCGTTAATTCCCTTATCTTATTTTCTACTTTTTTCCATTTATGGTTTTCTGCAAATAGAAAACTGGAATCATCTTACCCGTCAAAGTGGCTCTTCCTTCTACAGGCCTTCTCTTGATGAATAGTGCCATCTTCTCTACCCAGCTCTCCTAGGCCAGAAATCTGCAAGTCATCTGAGATTACTTTTTCCTTCTTGATCACCAACTTCTGCTGCGATTCTGTAGTCGCGAGATTCTTTGTCCTTGTGTGTGTTGGTTCTGTTCATGATCAAGCTTTTACCTTCTCTCTCCTGGACTTTTGCAACACCCTCTTAAGACCGCCTGTCTCCACTGCTGCCTCTCTCCCATTCAGCCCCCACAATAACTGCTGGTGTAATCTAGCAAAAAGAAATTGGAGTTACATTACTCCTCTTTATGTCCTTCAGTGACTCCACGTTGCTTCTGAGTCAGGATTGGACCTGAATTTCTCACAGTGTGACTTAGAACACAATAGTCCCAAGGAGACATACAATAGTTCAAGCAGAATTGCTTTGGCTATTTTACTTCTGCCTATTATTTCAAAAGGCTAAAACATGATAAAGGTGTATTCATTCTTTATATTAAAAATTTCGTCTTGGTATGTATGAGAACACAGGTGCTCACTCTCTGTAGAACAGGAGAGGCTATTGCTTCCTCCCCCTTTCTCTCAAGAGGTATCGGACTTGGTGTTTATCATTCCTGTGTAGTTCTTTACACTTTTATTCCATATGTATGAATTCCTAAGAGGTCTGTAGCTATATATCTATATCTCTAACTCACTGTATATCATATATCCTTGTTTTACATAATTTTAAACTCTATGTAAATAATATACTACTGTATGTATGCCTCGACTTTGTTTCATCTGCGCTGTTTGTGTGACTCATCATGTAGCCCCAGTGCATTTATTTTCATTGTGTATAGTACTTTCATGGTATGAGTGTACCACAGTGTATTTGCTTTCTTGTTGATGTTTATTTGCGTTTCCTCTCCCTCCATTTTTCAGCTATCCCTGACCCTTTCAGACCAAGCTCCCATGCTCCTGGCCCAGTACTTGGGAGTAGAGGATGTATGATTAATCTTTGTGGTGGTTGTTAATTCTCATATGTTTAATGATTTTGGGTAGATTGCTTATATTTGAAATGAATGTCGTGATTGGTCAGCATTGGTAGCTGGTTTGGGCTCAAATAGGGGGTGTATATAAACTTTCTAGATTAGGAAAACCTCACTTAGGTTTTGCAGTAGCAAATGAGATCTTTTGTAGAAAATTTCTTCCTTTCCGGCAGCTCAGAGCCCTGCTTGGCAAATGCTCTCTCCTTCATTTGTTGCTTGTCAGGTAATTACTAAGTGATCCACATGGCTCTGTTTCAAAAGACCAATGAGCAGGGAATAGACTTCAATAGTCGTGTCCCCCACGTACTTGGAGATTGCACGTGCCACTGACCCTTGGCCCTCTGGTCCACTGGTTCTCAAACTTTTTTTTAAGGATTGGCACCTGGGCTAACAACTGTTGCCAATCTTTTTTTTTCCCCTGCTTTATTTCCCAACCGCCGGCCCCTGCCCCCACCTCCGCCCCGCACACATTGTATATCTTAGTTGCAGGTCCTTCTAGTTGTGGGATGTGGGACGCCTCCTCAACGTGGCCTGACGAGCGGTGCCATATCTGCGCCCAGGATCCGAACCCTGTGTTTTGATGTCCTGTTCATTATACCTCTTTAAACAACTGTCTAGGGGGCTGAGAATAACAAGAGACCTTGTGAAGATCAGAGTTTTATATGTAAAAATCCGTAAGAGTGCCTACCACATAGTATGTTTTACATAAGTGACTGTATCAACCCCATCCTTCTCTTCATCTTTCTCCTTGTCTTATTCCTCTTCCTCATCCTATTGTTTCAGTTTATAGCAGCTCAGGATGGAGAAGTTTAGTTATCCTGTGTGTAAAGTTAAGAAGTAGACCGGAGCCAGTACAGAGTCTCAGCTATTTTTTTCTAGCCAGGGGAGAATACTATAAAGTGGAGCTATGGAGCACTAGAAAATAGTATGTAGGAGTGGGTAGCCAGGTTCAAATAGGGAGTAATCAAGGTTGGAGTCTGTGATGGTTGTTAGTGTTACTGGCTTTTTTTTCCTATTGGTCATATGATATAATTGCTTTTCCTAACTCTTGTTGGCTGCTGTCATGTGCTTGCTTTAGGCCACTGAATCGTGAACAGAAATTTTGTATGTCATTAGTTGCCTGCATGAGATCCTCCAAAACTCTCTTTCCCTCTGGCACAGTGACTGGTTATTGTTAGATGATGGCTGCTCTGACAGCTTGGCTTCCTTGGTGACTCTGATACGAGGAGCACCCCTGGCCAGTCTTCAGTTGATATGTAGCATGATCAAGAAATAGACCTTAGTTCTTTTAAGCTCCTGAGATTTGGAAGTTGTTTATTATTGCAACAATATTTGGCCTGTCCTGACTAATAAAGCTTTTTTTTGATGGGTTTTGAGAACTGAAAAGTCATACAATAGGATAGCAAGTATGGAAGTTTGGTGGGGGTGAGCTAGATGCCGAAAACTATGATGCTAGGAGCCAAGACCCAGAGTCATCAGGAGTGTGTAAAAATCTAACATCAGCACTGGGGAAACAAGGTGGAGGGAGGGCTTGGGATGTCCCTGCCCCGCCTTCAGAAAAGTGATAGACTATCAAAAGTATGTAAAACTAGTTAACAGACGTTGTAAAACATGTTTGTTCTCCTTGTTAGTGCGAAAATAGTAATTTAAAAATCAAGTAGAAAATAAATGCATAGGAAAATCTGGATTTAGGAAGAAGAACCTTGTTGGAGGGCTTAAAGATTGTTCAGTATCACAGAAAGTCTTACATTTCCACATTCCCTCCCCATCACACGTGTTCCCATCCACACATGCTTACATGTCCATATGTGCACGTATGTGTCACATTTTTATCAGCTTCTCTTGTATAAGTCATTACCCTCCTTGAAATATCACCTCCCTATGAGGGCTATTTGAGTACAATATTCAAAATTGCAACCCTTCTCTTTCCTTTCCCCCCATGTTCCTGATCTCTTACCTAGCTCTGTTTTTTTCCCCATAGTACTTAGCATTTTCTTTAGTTTATTTAGTATGTTTATTGTTATTGTTTGTCTTTCCCCCACTAGAATGCAAGCACCACAAAGAAAGAAAGTTTTTATCTATTTTGTTCACTGAGAACAGTGCCTGGTACATAGCAGTGTTTGTGGAACCGCAGAACATTCAGGAAGGCCGTCTGGATGTGATAGGTGCCTAGGTGTTCCAAGAAGGGAGATTCAATCTGAGGCAACTTTGTGATCTCAACCTAAAATGTGGTTGAGACATTTTAAACCACAATGTGATTCTCTTGCTCTCCTTCCCTAGCTTTTAAAATAGTTCCAGTCAAGCAGAATTAAGCTTCTTGGTGAAATCTTCAATATGTCATGTTTAAAGACTGAATTTTGAAGGTATTACAAAAAGTGGGAAAGGACACAGACTTTAGAGACAAACTACTTCCTTCTTACCTGTTAGGTGTGACTTTGGGCAAGTTCCTTAACCACGGAGTCTAAATTTCCCATATGTAAAATTGGAATAAAATGTACGGGAGCAGTTACTGGGTGGACCAAATACACTCAAAGTTAAGTGAGAGTGTTTAGTACACAGTGGGTACTGGTTTATGTTGGTTCCTTTCTCCTTCCCCTCCTCACCATAAAACAGCTTTTATTACATTTTTATTTAGTAGTATTTTACATATTTTCAATTTAACCCTAAATTTGGTTCCCACTGGCCTTTGTCAGGTTATTTTTGTAATCTATGGTAAGCTAAACTTCACAAATACAAATACACAATACAAAAAGCCCGTGTATAGCGTTCACCCGGGCATGGGTTTTTACGGGTTATTTGGAAAGGTCTGAGTTCCCTTTGTGTTATTTACACAAAAGGTGTTTTGTCTTCATCTTGTTGTCATCAAAAATATCAACAATGCTATCCTCATTGGTTGGCATTTTAGACTGTAGAGCTGGAAAGAATCAATTCCTTCCTTTTGCATATTAAGAAATTAAGTCATCTGTCTGGTAAGTGATGGAGTAAAGGATAAGAATTCGAATTGACTTCGTGTTCAGTGCTCTTTCTCCCGTGTTATACTTTCATCTAATACATATTTTCTTCTACGTGAAATACAAAATTTGATGGTTTTGTTATCACTATGATAATGTCGACACAAACTTTTATCACATGTATTTAAGTTTTTGAATAGGTAACACATGCACGGAGTACTAAAAGGTGTACATAAAAGTAAGTCTCCCTTCGCTCTGCCCCCAGCCACAACTGGCCACCGCCACTCTGTGCTTTCATTCCGTATGTTCTTCTGTTATTATACCCAAATGTCAACTGTTATGTACTTTGTTTTTTTTACTTAAAATGTAAAAGTAATATATTGTAAATGATGTGTATTTGCTTCTCAGAGCTCCGTGACCGCCTCTCCTTACTCCCAGCAGTTGTTAATTAATTGATTGATTTTTAAGTTCATGAACAAGAGCTTATTGAGCGCTGTGTTCGGCACTGTTCTAGGCTCTGGGCCTGGAGGAGTGAACAAGATAGAAGAAAACCACTGTTTTCACAGAGCCTACCTTCTTGGTTTGTGGTTGGTGATGTGATAGGGGTACAAATAACAATCTCTGTGATAGACGGGAAGAGGGAGAAATGAATTTCTTTGGACATGATCAGAGGAAGCTTTAAGGAAAAAGTGGAAATTTATCTGGATTTTAAGTGACGGTAGAAATTCACTGGGAAGAAAGGGTGCTCCAGCACAAAGGCACTGGAATTACTTTTTGTTGTTTCAATCTTGTGTATCTATTTTTTCGCATGGTTAGCACTGAAGTTCTGCATTCAAGATTACCATTTGCTTGAAATTTTGGAAAACTGATTCCTTTTGAAAGTGGCTTCTTTATTTGCGAAATAAAATTGTTCCTTGTCTTAGAAATTAATTTCTGCTGCTATCCTAATTCATTTTTCCCAATTTGTTTAGCTGAACTAGATATGAGGATTTTCATAGATGATTTTTACCTTTTTTATACACTTATAAGAGTCTTCTTGTTTTACTTTTTTCTTACAATTTTACATGTATATGTTGTAATGAACTATTATCTGCTTCAGTGCCATTCTCAGGCAACAGCAGAGGTCGTAATCTTGGCTGCACACTAGAATCATTTGGAGAGCTTTAAAAATGCTGATACCTGGGTCTGAGGTGAGACCTGGGCACCAGGATTTTCAGAAGCTCCTCAGCTGACTGTACTTTGCTGCAGAACGAAACCATTGGCTTAAAGTATCTCAGAGGTAACTGAAGCATGCTTTCTGCTTTGGGAAAGTAGGTAACCATGGCTCATCTGAGTGGTGTGATCAATGTGTCATCTCAAATCTCTTGCTTAGAGTAAAGTGAAGTGATTAGAATTGAGGTGGCAGAATGAAGTCCTTGAGTTTGTTAAAGCCTTTTATTGTTATTCACCAAACCATCAGTGAATTAAGTAAAGCATGTATATGGATAGAATAATTTTAAGGGCTTTAAATTCCTGTGTGGTTGGGGGAAGGGATAACAGTTCTTGTTTTGAGTTCTATACAAATCGAAGTCATTTGGCTCATTTTTAAAGTCAGAAGTTAACAAATCTGTTTTTACAGCCTACAACAATTGCTAATTTATTGTTAGTGTAGTTAGGCAAACTTTCTTCTCAACCTCCTGCTGACTTTGTCACCTACTTTCAATGTAATAAGTACTCTGTTACCATAAGAGGATCTTTGTTTACTCCAGTAACAAGATGTTGGACAAGGACTTGTAAACTCAAACAGTTACCTCCTGAGCTGTCAGAGAACTTCCAGAAAGAAATCAAACTGAACTTTAGACTACTCCTTTCTTTTATTCTGAAAAGTGATCTAGTCTGTTTCCAGTTTGGAATTGGGAGCTGAGATCAGGTTAGGGATGTTTACTGTGATTTCACTGTTTGGTTTGAAGTAGTGTAAATTCCCAGAATACACCCATCTCTTGCAGTATGCACTGCAGTAGGGTTTCACACTTCTTTTACATCTATTCAGCATGGTGTCTGAAAATAGCGGGGCTCAGTGAATAGAATAGATAATCAGACAGAATTGGGTTCAAAGCCTAGCTTTTCTATTTATAAGCTGTGTTACCTTGATTTATTTAACTTTTTGATCCTTAGCTTCCATGTGGAGAATTGGGGGAAATGATGTCTAAGTTCCAGGTTTGTTAATGAGGTAAAATATCTTAGATTCTTAACACAGTGCCTGCCCACAGTTGGTCTGTAATAGATAATAGTTCCCTAGTTTTGATATTGAATTATTCTAGAGAATTATTCTGGTAAAAATGATACCTGAGAACAAATTAAGTTCTAAATTTTCTTTAATAATGACTCCTGAGGTAATGTATATGAGTCGCATTTTATGTAGCTGAATTTCTGAATCTTTCTGAATTTCTGATAAACCTGATAATCTCCTGACAAGGGCGTTGATATCATACCGTTGTTTATCATGATAGGTTTTATAGTTTTTCATTGTGTTTAGAGACATTTTACAAGAACTCAAAGCTTCTTTGAAAGGAGAGATTAGAAAGTTGATAGTAAAGACTGGACAGTATAGTGTAGTCAGGGCGTAAATACCTAGGTTCATACATACACAATGAAAATATAAGTAAAGTGTAATATGGGCCATGTTGGGGTGTAGCCAAATCAAATTATTTTATTCATTTAAAAGTGTTTATTGTATTCCTCTTTGTGCTCAAATAAGATCGTCATAGTAATGACTCCTCCTGTTTTCTGCTTTCAAAATTCTTCTCATTTTTAAAGGCGTATTTCAAATGTGGTCTGCTTTATGAAGTTGGCCCCCACCGCCCAAAAAGGAATCACTGTTCTCTGCATTCTGTCAACATGTGACCGCCCCACCCCGGGCACTTCCTTCTCTGTTTCTATTTAAGGCAGAGCTGCTGCTAGGGTTCCGGCACTGGGGTGAAGGGTGTGTGGGCTTCTGGGTAAGGGCAGTGGCTTACATCAGAGAAATTTTAATTTTAGTCTCCACTTTGTTGCATTCTTTCTCTGTAAAGATTTGTCCTTTCTGAGCTCAATTTACTTATCTGTAATATGGGGATGAAAGCTTCTACCTCATAGTTTTGTTGAAAGATTAAGTGGCGTAGGTGACCTAAGATAGTAAGTGTTCAATAAATTATAGTGAATATTGTTGTTTTGTTTGTATATGGCATGTTATTTATTGGATGTTAATATGAAGTATGACATATAAAACCTCCTGTAGACTGCACTTTTTAGGACTGGAAACTATCACTTGGCATTTTGCATAAAGTTTAATAAATTAGCAAATATTTGTTGATTGAATACATTAACTTTCACCTTTGCTTGATTTTTAAAAAGAGTAGTATTGGCATATATCAAAAAAACTTCATAAAAGTTGTTTTCTAAATGACTTTGTTTTAAAATCCCTACAGGTACTCTCTTGTCCCATAACTTGTGTGCTGAAATCTGAGAATTCCACCAAGATAATATGATAGGAACTTCCAGAGATCTGGAGCCTCATCCTACTTAGCCTGATGCCGGCCTTCCAGCTTTCCTGAGAGCTTGGTGCCGAGCACACGCCACTTGCTCCTCGGCACAGGCAATCATGCCATCTCTGCCTCAAGAAAGAGGTAAGCAGGTTGATTTAATCACGTTACACAATATGGGTATATTATAGACCACTGCTGCTAATTTTTTTTTAAGAATTAAAAATTAATGGGGGGCTCTTAAAGAAACAGAGCTTATAATTTTACTTTGCTGTTGGGGGGCGTTTGTGTTCTCTGGTATGGAATTTTTGTTATTTCGGTGATATTTGGTTGGCTTATATTTCTTTTAAAGTTATTCAGGGACCCTCTCCCTTGGATCTGAATACAGAATTGCCTTATCAAAGCACCATGAAAAGGAAAATCAGAAAGAAGAAAAAGAAGGGAACCATTACTGCCAATGTTGCTGGGACAAAGTTCGAAATTGGTAGGTCTCCTGAGTCATGAGATTGTCATAATTGTTGGAAAACTAGTTTGATGTTGAAAACAATGTAGAAATTCAGAGAGAGAGTTATCTTTTATGTAATGGGTTTTTTTGCTTTTTTTAAGATTGGCACCTGAGCTAACATCTATTGCCAATCTTCTTTTTTTTTTCCTTCTTCTTCTTCTTCTTGCCAAAGCCCCCCAGTACATAGTTGTATATTCCAGTCGTAGGTCCTTCTGGTTGTTCTATGTGGGATGCCACCTCAGCATGGCCTGATGAGTGGTGTCTGCACCCAGGATCCGAACCAGTGAAACCCTCGGCTGCCAGAGTGGAGTGTGCGGACTTAACCACTTGGCCACGGGGTCGGCCCCTGTAATGGATTTTTAAATGCCTTCTATAAAATTTTCCTTTTTATGAGATATTTAACATGTCAGTAATAAAATAGAACATCAATGTAAGCTAAAAGGTTTAGTTATTAATGGGCTAGGATTAAATATATATGATTTTGATTAATACATAATTTTTAAATCAAGTATAAAATAACACGAACATTAAAACCCAATGGTTCTAACACTAATCTTTAAATATAGATGTGCTTAGGAAAATTGTATGGTTCTAATGCATTTTTCACTTGGGGCTAAAATTCTCTTTAATCTGTAACATTCATTATTTTGTAAATAATTTTTTAAACATCAAAATGTTAAATGTAAAATGAAAAGTGCAAAATTTGAGATTTTTATTAAATAATGAGAGTCTGACTTAAAAAACAGAATAAAACCATATTTCTCTCTCTGCTTTAAAGAATTCTTTTGATGATGCTGTTGCTTTTTATTAATGGAATTCTAGTTTTTATGTGTAAGCAGTATCTGCAGAAGAATTAATTGCTTTAAGGTAAGATGCTTTTGCTCAGCATTGCAAAACTCATTACGAATACTATAAGTACTCAAACAATCTTCTTCTTTTTCTTAATAATTTTGTATTAAAAAAGTTGTGTAAAAATCATATGACCCTCAAGGATGTTGATTATTCTTACCCTTTTTCATCTTGAGAGTCTCATTTCCATGTATAGTAATTCATGAAAGTTCATCAGCAATTAATGGAATATTTGATTGGAATTGAGATCCCCCAATATGCTATTCCAACAAGGGTTCCTCAGAGGAGAAAACTTTAAGCAAGTTAGAGTGGGAGGGTGCAATGTGAGAGGTTCAGGGTTTACTTGTAGCATATTTTCTAGAGTGAAAAAAGAAGAGTAAGGTGACCACTATAAATGTGATTGATGGGTGGCGTTCACTTACCCTCTCGTTGGTTTTGAAGGTTCTGGTGGGGTTCCTAAGGAACCTGGATCTAAAGGAGAGTGTTCAAGTGCAACACTCTCCCTCTCGCTTTTGCAGGAAGTTTTCCCCCGGGCTCAAGGTGCATTAGCATTCTTCATACTGATTCCCTACCTCTTTGCTGAGCCCTGCTCAGTGGGGTTTAGCAAAATTTCTGGCTAGATCAGGCTTGGAGTCTTGGATCAGGGACTGCTGGGAGAATATGGAGCTAAGTACAGGGGAGGGAAAGAGAACAGGGCATGTGTCATGGAGAAAGCGCTACCTTGCTTTTCTCTCACTTAACCTAGTGATATGCAGCAGCTAACTTCTTGTAATTTGATTACTGCTCCCTTGACAGGCTGAATTATCTAATGGAAAGATAACCAGGCCATCTGCAGGACACTAGTGTTTTTGCCCTGGCATTGCCTGTTTGCTCACGTAGAGTACTTTGGCCACTACTAGTTTTCATATTGATCCTTTTTATTACCCTTGACTAAATGTTTTCACATGCATTACCTCATTTAATCTTCCAAATAACCCTTTGAAATAGGCTGCATTACTCCCTTGCTCCCTTTTCCCCTGTGTTTCCTCGCTCTCATAGTGAATTTGAAGTGGCTAAAAGCCATAAGAAAATAAATAAGGAAAAATAAAGATAGTAAAATAAGATGAATCTTGTGGCTGATGAGAATACAAAATACGTTCCATGAGATGCTCTCTAGTTAGAGATGGGCATGGATTTGATTCAGAGCTTCCTAGCCACCCCAGCAAATATTGAAACATTACCAATTTTAGAATGTACAGTGTCCAGAAGATAAAATCATACTGGTTATTCAAAGGAAATGTGTGACTTTTTCTATTCCTGCATCTTGAGAGAAATTTCTCTCATATTTCCTCAGGTAGACATGTTGTGGAATAGTGAAGTACATTCCCAAAGTAGTCCTACAATTAATACATTGTGAAATTTCACATTATTATTTTTATAATTCCCCTATGGCAGAGTTGAAGAAACTGAAGCTCAGTGAGAGCCACGTAACCAAGGTCACACAGATGGCAAAAGTGGAACTTGAACCTGAATTAATTTGGTGCTAAATTCACGGTTCTTTTCACGATATCATGCTGCCTAAATAAAATATAAAATTTAAAATGAGGACTGTTAAGGTGTCTTCTGTATCAAAATTCAGAGTCATTGCGTGGGTTCCTGTTTTTAAAACTCCTGAACAGCCTCTGAAAGATCTGTGGGTCAAGGCAAAAAAAAAAGTAAGACAGATTTGTGAGGAATATATTTTTGGTAGTTTTCATTAAATGGGGACAAGAAAGATTGGAGAAGGGGATATGTAAGTTTGCAAAGGGAAACGTGAGAAAAATTGTTAGTGTGGTTATCTCTATTTTACCAATAGAGAGTTTGGTTTGGTAGAAATTCAATATGGGGCAATTATTTCATCTCTCTTTTAAAAGAGAACTCCTAAAAGACCAACATTTAAAAGCATGGATTTAGGGTTTAGCTGTCAACAACCTATTATTTGGAACTAACACATTAAAGGAATTTCTTTTCTATGTGGTGGAGGAAGTATCTTTAAAAAGATACCAATTGATTTCTAAAATTTCAGTTCTAACAAAAATGTGATTAAATAGCTTAGCTGAAAAAAGTGACAGTTTAATACCTTACATTGTATTTTTCTCTGAAGTTTAACTTTGTCAGCTCTCCAAGCTTTGAATTTCATAATAAAAGATTTATATATGACTGACCTTACAAATTTGATTTTGTGACTCTAAAGAAAGAATGGATCTTTTCCACCATAGTTATGTAACCTGATTGTTCCCAGCCTCACTGGCCCACGAATACATTAATACCCATGTTTTAGTAACTCATTGCACTTCCTCCCTCCGTGATGGCCGCTAGTTCTGTTTCGCTCAAGATCTTTCCAGTTATTTCTGAGAGGCCCCAGACAGTGTCTCTCATGGACTCAGGAACAGGTCTGCTCCTGACCTGCTGTTCTGGCCTCATCATGGTTCTCTGCTTCTAAGCCAGTGAAAGGATTCTTCCAGGCTGTGTCACTATTGCCCTTGCCCTTCCTATGAGCTCTGGAAGGCACAGCTGCTCCTGAGCCCTTAGGATGCCAAAGCTACGTGGTGGTCTGTGGCGGACAAGAGAGGAACAGCCCTTTCCCCAACTCTTGTACATTGCCACCAGGGCCTTCAGAACAGCGCCCAGTTTTACTAAGGTTCTCACGGAAAACAGTTACTTCAACTCAACAATCCCCTTCCCAACCTCGTCTATCTCCAATCACCGTCCTCTCCTTTTATGCTTGTGTTCTAGGCACTGTTGCATAAAAAGCCCTTTATTTCTCCTCAGCCAAAAAGCAGTCAAGAGTCCCCAGGACTTGAGACCAACAGGTGCCTGGTCATCAGTTTCACTCTTAAGACAAGTTCAGACAGTTGATCCGTTTTTACCATTTCTGCTCATATATAGGGTACCAGTAAAAGGAAAACATTTAAAAATAAATTATTGAAGCACTGCTATGTAGTAACACCATTCTGTTAAGACTCAGAATTCTGTTGGAACCCAAAATTTATCCTAAGTATTTGCTATATTTATTTTAAACTTGAAATTCATTGGAACAAAAATATCAATATGTTAATTGTGATATCCAAGTTAGAGAGGAGCATATAAATAGTTGGTACTAAAAAACAAGCTTTCCTCTGAGCATAAATTTTTCAATGGGATTGGAGTGTTGGGAGCAGATGGAAGGGCCATTTTCCAAATCTCCACCGTGAATTCTGCTGCATTATTTCATATCCTGAGTCAACATAGCTGACTCGGTTTTAACTGCTAAAAATAATTTGAACTAGGGAGGTGGAAAGTATAGGATAGGTCTGATGATCAGGGGCTATTTTTACTTTTTTCCTTTTGTACCTAGACCAAGGTCACAAAAAAGCCATGAAAGCACATTTTCCTGAGTAAAAATGTTGTCTCAGCTGTGTGTATGTTTGTTGCTATGAATAATGACTAAACTCTTTAGCAGTGTGGTGTACCTGTTAAATCTCAGAGAATTGAAGCTAAGGATTTTCAGTGTAACCTAAAAACAGTTGTTAGTTACTACTGAGTGTAATCTGGCCCTAGATAAGTTGGTGAAACTAAAAATACGGTTATCCTATAACTAATGTGTATTTTACAAATGAAATACTGTGAGCTGGCATTTATATATATCAGAAAACGTTTCCACAATGAATGTATTTCAGAATTATGTTAATTTTGGTTTAAATTAACTGTTTCCTTGCAGTCCGTTTAGTAATAGATGAAATGGGATTTATGAAAACTCCAGATGAGGATGAAACAAGTAACCTCATATGGTGTGATTCTGCGGTTCAGCAGGAGAAGATTGCAGAGCTGCAAAATTACCAGGTGGGAAATTAATCAGGACCAGTTATTGGTCATTCGGAAAGTTGTATGAACTCCATTATAATTTTCTTTAGATAGGGTTCTTAATATGTTGAAATATTAAATTTCAGTTGTAACTTACCTGAATAGCCTGTTTTGTTGCTGTCTAGTTGTACTGACTATTTCTGTGAAGCCTGCATCTTTTCAAATTTAGCTTTTGACCTCTTTCCATCGTTAAGGAAGGATTTTTAAAAGAAAATGCTTCCTGGGCTGGTGCTTTGCATTATACTTAAAGATGAGTGATATGGAATAGATTGCGGAGAGAGATCAGGGTGTGGAAATACCTTGTAATGTTGGCTTTGTGTAATCTGGCTTCATTATTTATTTTTAGAATCTAATACAAACTTACATTAAAAAAATAAAAAGCTGAAACTAAAAAGCCAAATACATGGAATTTTAGACAATTGATATTTTGTATAGTTCTTCTTCATCTGTTAGTGTAGAGGGTGATACAAAATTGACTACAGGCAACAAATAAGTCCATTTTCATCAATTTTTCTCGAGTGCTTATCTGTATGAATGTAGTAAATCTGGAATACCCAAAATGATTTGGACATTGAATTATCAGTTACTCAACACAGAAGAATATAACTTTAATGTCTAAGTAAACACCATTTTCTGATTTCTTTAAAATTTTGCAATTTTATTCTCTGATTACCATAGATTCCTTAATTCCAGAAATTCATTGAAGGTCGTTTAATTTTAAATATTTTTACATTAATAATTGTCAGTTTATTAAACATTAAACTCAAAGGATGGTTATAACTGTAATACTGTATTATACCATATAACCGTATTATAGTACAAATGAATATATTTCTTAAGTCAATGAGAATATTAATGTTTACCTTTTTATTTTCCAGAGGATCAACCATTTTCCAGGAATGGGAGAGATCTGTAGGAAGGATTTCTTAGCAAGAAATATGACTAAGTAATCTTCATTTTCTTGTAATAGAGAAGACCTGTTGGAAGTTTACATTTTGAGTATTATAGTGCTATCTTTCACAAGATTACATTGATTTGAAATGATATTTTGATGAAGAGAGAGAATTTTAGAGCCAGAAGGGTCTTAAAAGTTCCCTGGTTCTATTCTTCCCCTTTGCAGAGGAGGTAACCGAGGGTCAGAGACATGAAGATCTTGCACAAAGTCAAACAAATAGTGACTAGCAGAGCTGCAGCAGAATCCTGTTCTCCAGAATCTCAGGGTTCTTTTTACTGCAACTTACTGTCTCTCTAGCAACATAAGTTTTTCTTTTAAATCTAAGAGGTTATCTGTATATGATATTCAATATAAATTTATTGATTTTCAGTTAAACCTTGCAGGAAACTTCTTTGTTGCATTATATGCCGTCTGTATGTGTGTTCATATACTGGTTATTGAGCATCTAATGTATGCCTGGCACTGTAGTAGGTATGTACATGCACACGCATACACATAGACACATGCATATATGCCCACTCAGGGACATACATACACATATATTTATCTCTGAGACGAATATTTCGAGTAATAATCTGCTTTCATGGGAAAAACTGTTAACACGTACTCAAGTGTTATACTGAGTTAACTGCAGAATTTATGCACTTTATATTTCTGTTGATTAGATATTTTTTAGGTTAAGAAAGTTGAGTGGTAAATTGAGAAATTTTTTAAAAAGAGAACTCTTTCACAGAGAAAGGTTAGTCAACTTGTGTGTGTAATTAAAGAAATATCAGTATATGTCCATGTGTAAGTTTGTACATGCATTCACTCAACAAATATTTTTTGCCTGTCTACTATATGCCCGAGAGACTGCTAACTTTGAAGTAAACAAGATAACTAAGGCCTAGTCCCTACGTGGAACTCACATTTTAGTAAGGCAGAGAGACTGATACTTACAATATGGTTTATTGGTGCCACATGAGAATGGTCAATGTGTGGTGGTGACAAAGATGGTGGGAGAGATCATTTTTGGGAGGACAGAGAAGGCTTTCTAGAGGTCAAAGTATGAGATGGATATTGAAAAGTGTATAGGAGTTCTCCATTTGAGAAGAAAGCAAGGAGATTGTAGGCAAAGACAAGGGTGAGAGAAAAATATATGGAGACAAAGCAACATGAGATGTTTGGGGAAGTTTAGGCAGTTTTTATGGTGATGAGGGGTGATGAGTATGATACTAGAGGTAAATGCAAAGGCCAGGCTGTGTATGCCATGTTATTATCTTTTATTTAATCATTGATTCTTTAATCTCTTTAACTGCTCAACAGACATTTCTCTTTATCCTGAGAGAAATGAGTTATTTAATGAGTTTAAGTGGAGAAATAATATGTTTTAGGTCATCTTGGTGGTATTGTAGATAATGGATTCAGTGAATGTAGGTTTAGAAGGAGGAAGTCCTAGAGGAGATGGTTGTCAACATCTAGGTGAGAAGTAATGAGCATCTAATAAACCAAAACAGAGAGAGTGGGAATGGGGCAGAGAAAATAAACCTGAAAGATATGAAGCAGCTAGAATTGATAGGACTTGAAGACTGCTATGGTGTAAGAATTGAAGGGAGGAGGAGAGAAGTCTCCAGGAAGCCTCCTGGGTTTCTGGCTTAGGATATAGTGTAGGTGGTGTGATTTACTAGCATAGGGATTCTAGGAAGATGGACTTTAGAGAAAGGGAATTATCTCTGTGAAGCTTTGGCCGTGTGTTTCATTTAAGTTTTTTATTTTTATGTAACACATATTTATTCAATATCTGTTATATGCCAGGCACTGTGCTGGGCTTTGGGCACATGAAGTGATCAAAAGCAGACTTAAGGCTTTTACAACTTTGCATTGCAACTGTGAAAAGTGCTGTGAAGTAGAGGTACATAGTTCTAAATCAGTGCATAGTGAAGGACTTCTAACTTAGGAAGGCATTGGAGAATTTCCCTGAGGAAGGGCAGTGATGTGAAAGCTGAACTATGAATGATGAGTGGGAGTTTGCTGGTGAAGATGGTAGGTAACAGCTGTCTGGGCAGAAAGATAGCATGCGCTGAGGTCATGTGATAGTAGAAAGCATGAGTAATCAAGATACTGAACTAAGGCCAAATGTAGCTGGAGCACAGAGAGATTGATGGGGTGTGGGGAAGAGATCAACTGAAGGGTGATGTTCAGGATTATGGTCTTATCCTAATGCCATGGAGAGGAGGGGGAGATAAAGTTGGTAATATGACCAGATTTGCATGTTGAAAAGATCGTTCTGGCTGCTTCATAGAGAACAGAAGTCTATATGGTCGGAGAGGAAAGAGGGTTAGATGTAGACCCATTACTAAGCTATTGCAGATAGGCAATTTCCCATTCTATGGAATCCTTGGAATTCTCCTTAAGGAAAAAATTATCTTCTATTAGATAAAAAGTGATGACCAAGTAATATAAAAAAAGAGTTAACTAAATTACATGTTTAATATCATTTGGTAAATCTATGACAGAACTAGGAGCAGAAATTATCTTAGATTCTCAAATTCCTAAGTAAGACTGCATCTCTCTTTTAAAGCTATACATTTTTACATCATATGCTTTGTGCTAGATTACCTAAATGGAATAAAGTATATGTCCTCAATACATGTGTGCTTGGAATTTTTTCAAATATCTATGTGAAAGAATGGTATTATTCGTAAATTCGACATGGTTAGTTTTAAAATATATTGTTCTAGGGGCCAGTCCGGTGACGTAGTGGTTAAGTTCACGTGCTCTGCTTTGGTGGCCCGGGGTTTGTGGGTTTGGATCCTGGGCGTGGACCTACACACCACTCATCAAGCCATGCTGAGGTGGCAGCCTACATACAGAATAGAGGAAGATTGGGACGTATGTTAGCTCAGTCACAATCTTCCTCAAGGAAAAATAGGAAGATTGGCAACACATGTTAGCTCAGGGCCAATCTTCCTCACAAAAAAATTAAAAAATGAAATATATTGTTCTAATTAAAGCTTTAACTTGATCTAATTTCATATCATAAAAATATAAAAAATTTCATATTATAAAATATAATAAATACATTTAAAGGTGTTGGAAATAAAAACAAGGACATTAGCACTGTTATATTGTGTTTCCTTTAGATTTGTGTGTGTGTTTCAAACCAGTTGATGTTAGCCTGTTTTGCACTGACATTGTTTAGCTTGTCAGCTTATTCTGGATTTGACAGATGGAACTAATAATTATTTCCCTTATTATAGTGGAAACATAACTTTCTTACAGGATTCTCTTGAATGAGCACTTGAAATATGATAACCGTGTGAACCTCCAGTTGTGGAAGCCAAGTGGCTCATGTATTCCACACCCTAGTCTTAGATTTTAGGCCCTTTGTGCATACTATATACTGTGGCTCCATTTTAGGTTTTTCTAGTCTAATTTGGGGACAGTATCGGCTCCTCTATAAAAGATTTGCATACATTTATAAAAGACATTATTTGAAACAAATTTTCTTTCATAAGTAATATTTTTAAATACTTCTCCTAATTTCTTAATTTTTCTTGGGAATCGATATATGCAAAATGGTTAACATTTGGGATTAATCAAAAGTAAACATTTATGCCTAGTAATATCCCTAAGTTTTGTATCAAATAGACAGCCCGATTTGTAGCAAATACAAAAATATCAGGATATACATTGTAGCCATAAAACCACATGTATAGGCACATGTAGTTGATATAAATAAAACTTCTCTGATTCAGAGGCTTCACGTGGTTTTCTCAGAAAAGTAGGTAAACTCCAAAAAACACTGGAGTAAAAGGTGATGAAAAACTGCGCCCTGTGGGTGACCCAGAGCACTCGAAGTCATCGTTAAAGAAGCAATATGAATGACACCTGGCTGGGAACCATTTCCTACTGCCCAGCCCCATCCCTGAGGCAGTTAATGACTCTCTCCATGTGTTACCTTGCCTTATATGCCTTTACTGCACCTATCACATTCTATTTAATTGATAGACTATATGTAAATTCCTTAGGGCAAAGATCGTATTAGTTTATCTTAGTATCTCCAGTGCCTAGCAGTTAGTACACACTCAAATAAATGTCTGACCTACTAATATGTAAGTTAGTGTATATGGCAGAGATTCTTGTCTGTTTTTTTCACTGATGTATTCCCAGTGTCTAGAATAGTGCCTAGCACGTAGTAGGTGCTTAATAGACATTTGTTGAATAAATCAATGAATGAATCAATAAATGAAGAAATGGAGGGAATTTAAATCCTTATAGTAAATGTCACAGGGAAAGAAAATTTAGAAAAGTTTGGATAGGAATTACTTTTCATATTATCTCTAATTTACAGAATGATCAAGTCTCGGCCTCTGGATTATACCTTTGTTCCTCGAACATGGATCTTCCCTGCAGAATATACACAATTCCAGAACTATATGAAAGAACTGAAGAAAAAAAGAAAGCAGAAAACTTTTATAGTAAAACCAGCTAATGGTGCAATGGGTCATGGGTAGGTATTTTTCACCTGGAATATATAAAAATAAAAAATTGAGGAGAAGAATAAATGTGAGCATCTGCTCATGGTAGAGTACTGATATGAAAAAAATAGTAAATAGATTTATAAATACTGCTTTTTGGAAGCTAAATATTTAAGAATGCCTTTTACCCTGTCCCACAGGCTTCAGTAATTCAATTTAAAAATTAAGTCAACAGGTTGTACGACTTTAGTAGGAGACAACAAAATAGAAAAAAAAAAGATGTTTTCTAATTTTGTCTTAAACATAAAATTTGCATTTTTTGTAATAATTTTAGAGTAAGTTTGGAGAGTAAAATCAGTTGCTACAGTAGAGCTAAACTGACTTGGAGAAAGAAATGGAAAGGAAGTTAGTTACTCTTTTCATGGCTAGAAATCTTAAGTAAAATATGTATCTTTGTTGCTTTACAAAGAAGTGTTTTTCTTTCTGTAGTGATAATAATTGGATTGAAAATGAGTAGAACACATTTTAAGCTAAAATGCCAAGTACTGGATGTGTTAGCTGAGACTAGATTATGCAACTTAATATTCCTTTTTCCTTTGTTTTCTTATGTTAGTTTTCTGCAGTGTACTTTTTCAAAGAAAATGTGGCTGAGGCAGCTTTTAATAAAAACATATGAGTCATTTTAATCTTTTGATTTAAAGTGTGGTGGGGAAAAAAAATTTGGAAATGTAGCTTCCAGGTAAATTATTGTTCAACAAATTTTCTTTTAACTTTTAGTCCTAATTTCATAATTTAATCAGACATTATTAACTGTGGTTTAATAATTTGAAAAATTAACATGTATTATTAGTGGGAATTTTCTATTAATTCTTTAATGTAAAGTTGGTTAGCTGTATGTTAGTATTAAGGGGAAAATTTGGGGGGATAATTGAAGCTCACATTTTTCTCAATTTTAATGTTAAAATATTTATATTTAATGTTAAAACATTATAAATAAGTAATAATCTGATTTGACAATAGTATAAAAAATAGCTGAGAAGCCTTCTGTGCTGCCTGGGTTTATCTCATGTAATGCAGTAGTGTGTAGCTAAAGGACACCCCTCTCATCTGTGGAATATATCTGTTTCCTTGCTGGTCTTCTGTTTAGTCGTTCTATTCATTATTGAAAGTGGGGTATGGAAGACTCCAACTGTTATTGTTGTCTGTTTCTCCTTTCACTTCTGTCAGTTTTTGCTTCATATATTTTGGAGCTCTGTTGTTAGGTGGATATATGTTTATAATTATTATATCTTCTTGATGCGTTGAATTTTTTTTTTTTTTTTTTGCCCCTGGGAAAGATTCACCCTGAGCTAATATCTGTTGCCAGTCTTCCCCTTTTTTTCCCCTCCCCAAATCCCCAGTACAAGGTTGTATATATTCTAGTAGTAATCCTCCTAGTTCTTTGTGAGCTGCCACCACAGCATGGCTACTGACAGATACATGGTGTGGTTCCATGCCTGGGAACCGAACCTGGGCCACCAAAGTGGACCACACTGAGTTTTAACCACTAGGCCATCAGGACTGGGTTGACTTTTTAAAATCATTATATAGTGTCTTTCTTTTTCTCTTGTAATAATTTTTGTCTTAAAGTCTATTTTTTCTGATATTAGTATAGCCACTCTAGTTCTCTTTTGGTTACTGTTTGCATGGAGAATATCTTTGCCATCCATTCACTTTCAACCTGAGTCTTTCAATCTAAAATGAATCGCTTGTAGCCAGCACATAGTTGGACCATTTTTTTATACATTCTGCCAAATCTTGTCTTTTAATTGGAAAGTTAATCCATTTGTATTTAATGTAATTATCAATAAAGAAAGATTTACGTTTGCCATTTTGTTGTTTGTTTTATGTATGTTTTGTATAGTTTGATTCCTCCATTTCTCCATTTCTCTCTTGTGTGTTAAATGGATATTTTCTAGTGTACCATTTTAATTTCCTTATCACTTCTTTTACTATATATTTTTGAGTTTTTTTTTTAATGGTTGCCCTGGGATTACAATTAACATTCAATTTATAACCGTCTAGTTTGGATTAATATTAATGTAGTTTCAATAGTAAGAAAAACTTTGCTCCTATATAGCTCTGCCCCCCTTTATGTTGTTATTGTC
The DNA here is from genome assembly GCF_041296235.1 of Equus asinus. Classification (NCBI taxonomy): domain Eukaryota; kingdom Metazoa; phylum Chordata; class Mammalia; order Perissodactyla; family Equidae; genus Equus; species Equus asinus. Next base: position 20,053,480 of record NC_091805.1, on the reverse strand, counting down.
ACAAAGTACCTCTGTATATGTTATATACCCATCAATGTAGATTTATAATTATTGCTTTATGCAGCTTTGTTTTAAATGACAAAGGAAAAATGAGCAATTACAAACCTAAATTTCACTAATAGTGACTTTTTTATATACCTATGTAGTCACCTGTGCAAGTGTTCTTTATTTCTTTGTACGGGTATGAGTCGTTGTCTAGTGTCCTTTTGTTTCAGCCTGAAAGATTCTCTTTCACATTTCTTGTAGGCCAGGTAGACTAGCCACAAACTCTCTCACTTTTTGTTTCTTTGGGAATGTCCTTCAATTTTGAACAGTTTTGTCAGATAGAGAATTCTTGGTTAACAGTTTTTCTTTTTCTGTCAGCGCCTTGAATATATTATCTCACTGTTCTGACCTCCATTGTCTCTGGTGAGAGATCATCTGTTCATCTTATTGAGGAACCTTGGGCGTGATGAGTCACTTCAGTCTTGCTGCTTTCAAGATTCTCTCTTTGTCTTGACCTTTGACAGTTTGATTATAATGTGTCTCAGTGTGAATCTCTTTGAGTTTATCCTACTCAGAATTCATGGAGCTTCTTTGATATGTAGGTTAATATTTTTAATCAGATTGGGAAGTTCTCAGCCATTACTTCTTCAAATATTCTTTCTGCCTCTTTCTCTCTTTTTCCTTTGATGCTCCCATTATATGTATGTTGGTGTTCTTGATGGTGTCCCACAGGACTCTTAAGCTTGGTTCATTTTTCTTCATTCTTTTTTCTCTCTGTTGCTCAGACTAGTTAATCTCAATTGACCTATCTTCATGTTCACTGATTCTTTTTCTGCTTTCCCAGATCTTTTGTGAATTTTTTGTTTTGGTTGTTGTACTTTTTAACACCACAGTTTCTGTTTGGGTCTCCCCACCACCCCTTTTTTTTTCCTCAGGAAAATTCACCCTGCTCTAACATCTGTGCCAGTTTCTCTCTATTTTCTATGTGGGACGCTGCCACAGTAAGGCCACCCTGCCAGTAACTGGTGTAGGTCCATGCCCCAGAACCGAACCCAGGCTGTCAAAGTGGAGCATGCTGAACTTAACCACTAGGCCATGGGGCTGCCCCCTGCCCCCCACCTTTTTAAAAGAATTTCTGTCTCTGTTGATATTCTCTATTTGGTGAGATACCATTCTCATGGTTTCCTTCAGTTCTTTGTACATGGCTTCCTTTAGCTTTTTGAACAAATTTAAACTAGTTGATTTAAATAGTTGATTGTCTAGTAAGCCCAATGTCTGGGTTTCCTCAGAAATAGTTTCTATTAATTGATGATTTTCCTGTGTATGGGCCATACTTTCTTTTTTTCTTTGTATGACTCATAATTTTTTGTTGAAAACTGGACATTTTGAATATTATATAGGAATCTGGAAATCAGATTCTTTTCCCCTCTACAGGGTTTTGCTTGTTGTATTTGTTTATTTGTTTAGTGACCTTTCTGAAATGATTTTGTTAAGTCTATATTGTTTGCTGTGTGTGGCCTCTGAAGTTCCTGTTCTATTTGGTCAGTGGTCAGCTAGTAAGTTGGACAGAGATTCCCTTAGGCACTTGGAACAACGACAACAAAAATATCTCCCAATCCTTGTGGATGGACTGTGTGTGTTGCAGCATGCCTTCAGCACTCAACGAGGCAGTTTATAACTCTGACTTAGCCTTCTCTTCCTGCATGTGCAGAACCTGATGGTAGCCAGAGGTAGGAGCTTAGGGTCTTCTCAGATCTTTCCTGAGCTAGCATCTAGCCCTGGGAATGCCTATGGCCTTCTAGATTCCCAGAAATGTCCGAGCTTTTCTAAACCTTTATTCCCCTCAAATTCTCATTCTTCAGTCTTTCTCCTCAATTTATTTTAGTTCATCTGTAGAATATATCTAATATATTATATATTATATATATTATATTATACAACATATAATATATTATATAATACATTGTTTTCCCCAACTGTTATTTGTTGCCCTAGGCAGCAGGGACTGTGTTGAAATGTCTTCAGCAATTGCCCCCCAAGTAACTGCCTTAGCACTGGGAGAGTTCCCAATTAGGAAAAATAAAAGCAAGTCCTTTGAAGCCCTTCAGGGACTCACCAGACAGGTCAGAAAACATCCCCAAACAACCACAAAGATAAAGTCTCTTCTGCTTCCTCTAAAACCAGTACCTGTACTGGGAACATGGGCTGCTGCTCAAAGCCACTGCTGAGCTGGGGGTAGGGGTCTGGGACCAAAGTACCTTAAAATGCCACAAAGTTCTTTTACACAGATTCAGCTGTGTGGTTTTTTTGTTTATGTTTTTGATTGTGTTCCCTGGTTGTCACAAACTTTTGGTTAGTTATCAGGGTTGCAAAAAAGTTGATTCTAACAATTTTTTTTGTTATTCATTGCTTTTCTGGAGGGACAGACCTTGGAGTTCCTCACTCCACTGTTTTCTTCTTGAGTATTATCTATAACTTTGTAAACATCTTGACTCCATATCAAATTATTCTTTTAATTCTTTTCTTTAAACTTAGGATTTCTTTAATAAGAAATGGTGACAAACTTCCATCTCAGGATCACTTGATTGTTCAAGAATACATTGAAAAGCCGTTCCTGATGGAAGGTTACAAGTTTGATTTACGAATTTATATTCTGATAACATCGTGTGATCCACTAAAAATATTTCTCTACCATGATGGGCTTGTGCGAATGGGAACAGAGAAATATATTCCACCTAATGAGTCCAATTTGGTAAGTGATACCAGACGGAATCTATGATTTTATTAATTTGTGCAGTATAATTTTAAAGCACCATTGTGTATAAAGGTTATACGAATCAAAGTCTCTCCTGTCAGATTTTTATAGTCTAGAAGAGTTGCATACATAAATAAGACCGCTTCTAATTTATGGACAGCTTTTTGAAAATTATTAAAAAACACTTCTGTTCTTGGCAGGCTAATTAGGGAAAGGCACCCCCTCTGGGAGCACAAGGATGCATTTTATTTTTTTTTTTCAAAGATTGGCACCTAGGCTAACAACTGTTGCCAATCTTCCTTTTTTTTTTTTCCCTGCTTTATTTCCCAAACCCCCCCGGTACATAGTTGTGTATCTTAGTTGCAGGTCCTTCTAGTTGTGGCGAGGATGCATTTTAAAGCACACACATGTATGCAGTGGTCGTACATAGAAATGGATTTCAAAGCACATATGTGTGTGCAGTGGCCCTGTATAGAAATGGTTTATATGGAAATATAAATAAAACATAATATGCCATTGAGAAGTGCAGGCAAAGTTACGGAGTTGAGGGCGGGGATAGTGCGTTCAGCTCCTCACAGAGGAGGAGGTGCTTGAGCAGGCTTTGTAGAAAAGGGACGGTTTAAACACGTAGAATGTGGGAGAAAGTATATGAAACAGAGAAAGCAAAAGTTATCAGAAAGTAGAGTTATTAATTTTTGTTGGAATGAAAGAGAAGATTGTAAATTTACCAAATAGGAAGTGGAGACATAAATTGGCAGTTTCAGTGTGCATTTTTAAGTCTGTTAAATGGAGCTTTTTGCAGATTGTCTATTAAGATTTCCTGTGCAACCATAACATACTGATAAATTCATAACTCTAATTTATAGTTTATAAAAGTCAAACTGTAATTTATCATAATTTATCATGAAAGTAATAAACTGTAATTTATAGCTTATGAAAGATAAACTGTAATTTATTATCCATACTTAAAAGTTTAGTTAACCTCTAACTCTACTTTTGGATCTACTAATTATAGCAAAAATTGCAATCAATTATTTTTTCCCATTTTTGTCAAAGGCCTGGTTACCGTTCCTGCAATATTATGCACATGATTAACTCCATTGAGTAGTCATATTTTCAGAATTAAATAATGACTTCATAAATGTTACTACATTCAATTAACTGAAAATGTTATAAACCTGGCAAAGGAAGAATAAGGGAATTGTCCACGTTTTCACAGGAAAGGAAGATAAAAGAAAGCGTCATCTCTTTGAAAGTCCTAAGTGTGGATGTATTCAATCATCGAGTAATGTTTGAATTCTACTGCGTTCTGGGCATTGTGCTGGTTTTGGAAAAACAGTGACCAAGGCAGTTACAGTACTTGACCTCACAATAGCAGTAATCTAGTGGGGAAGCAGAAAATAAAATAAGCAGTTATAATACTCGATGGTAAGTGTAATGGTCTAAGAAACCGAGGGTGCTATGGCAGAGCATAGCAGGGGCATCTAACCCAGTTGGAGATAAAGGTTAGGGAGGGAGTTTGTAAAATGAAATCTGAATAATGAGGGGTCAGCCATGTTGGGGTGGGGTGGGATGGAACTCCAAGTAGAAGAATGGTCCAGAGGTGAGTGAGAAGGAGTGTGGTATGTCTGGAGAAAGCAGACAAGTTCAGTATGGCTAAAGTGCACACTAAGTAGGGGCGGCTGTTCAGAGATGAGGATGGAGAGTCCTAGAGGCCAGATCTTTCAGGGCCATGTCTGGGATTTTGGAATTTAACCTAAGACGAAGGGAAACATTGAAAGGTTTTAAACAAGGGAAAGAAGGAATGAGATTTGTGTCTTAAAAAGTTCACTTGGTCTACATTGTGGGGAATGTGAGATGGGGTGTAGACAGATGGGAGAGACTAGAGTAAGGGAGACAAGAAGCTGTATTCTTATCTAACCACGTGTGAGAGGAAAGATGACTTAATTTGAAGAAATAGCAGTAGGGCTGGACTAAGAACATAGATTTAAGGTATGTTTAAGATAACATGGATAACATTGACAGGTTGGATTTGTAGAGCAAGAGCAAGAGAAATTAAGGATAAAACTCAAGATTTTTGGCACTGGCAGTTGGTGGATGGAGTGTTATTTACTGTGATAGGGAGTACAGGAGCTATTAAAGGTTTTGTAGAAAGCTGATGTGTTTGGTTTGACCTGCCTGTGCAACCTTTCAATGGTTCTATACTATGGGCCTTTGGATATATAGTATAGGTCCGAAGTTCAGATAAGAGAGCTGAGCTACAGGCATAATTTGGGACTTGTCAGCTCATAGATTATAATTGGATAAGAATGGATTACACACTTGAAGGCAGAGAGTCATGTTTTGAGAGGAAAGAGTAATGGAAGAGATAGGAAAGGGTAAGACTTGGAAGCTCATTTAGGCGATTTATTGTAGTATCTTAAGTTATATGTATGTAATTTGCGTAAGTACACTGGGTTAGGAAATCATAATGAGAGACTGGGAGTCAGGAAGTGTGGCCTCTGGGTCTCCCTTTGCCAAGTGCTCTTAAATCACGTCATCTCCTGGCTTTGGTTTTCCCATGTATGCAAAACGATGTTCTCCTATGTAAACGTCACTGTGCCTCATATATCTCTAAAATTTCATGATCGAGTTCCTAGATTAAGACAAGAAGAAATCAAAAAGCGAAATACAAAATTTTATCTAAAGTGAGATCACAATTATGTAAAAGGTTAGTATAAGAAAAAAGGCTGGGAGGAAACTCCAAAATGCTCTCATTAGTTGTTTTTAGATGGCAGACTGCTGCCTATGTTTTCCTTCTTAGTATTTCCAATTTTATAAATAGTGAATGTGTATTTTGTAATGAGCTGTGTATTTATATAAGAATTAAATATTGATAAACTACATATAAGAAGATCATAATTTATTGAAATGTAATAAACATCCATTTTTTGCTCCTGTTGTCGCAGTTGGCCAATCCTTGAAAAGTTTTATATCCCAATTCATTATATGGAGCCTATATGCTGAATCATAGGGTGGAGGGTGGTTATATCCTTTTCATCCCTTGCAGGTTTCTGTTTGGTTCATAGCTGCCTTCACTTCTCCTTATGGCAAATGTCCAACTAGCAGTGAATTGTTTAGAAGGGGATTTTTGTCAATGTTGATGTGGAACTGTGAAATTTCCAATCCTACTTACAAAGATAATGTTTTAAGAAAAATGCAAAGTTCCATTTCTTGCTCACTTTTTCACTAGGATAGCTAGTTTTTATTACTACTATTATCTATGTTAAGAAATTTTTTTGCCAAATGGAGTGCTCCTCAAAAAAGGATTTGTTATTTAAATTAAAAAATGATTTATATTTTGGAAACTAGAAAATTTGTAGTTTGCTTAATTTCCTTTTTCTTTAAATCAAGTACTTAAAATTAGACAAGCATAAGTTTTATGCTCTTTGTTTTCATAAATATCTCTTAATTTAAAGCTTTTTCTAAGTTTCCTGAGGGAGGGACTGTATCTGTCCTGAGCATCTTTGTATCCACAGTGCCCAGCACAAATTCCTGCCAAGAGGAGGTGCTCCCTGGATATTGTTTAATGAATAAAAAAATAAATTTTAATTAATGGCGAACATGTGAGTTAGTAAACAACATGTAACTCAAATGATCAGTTCTGCATATTTGCTTCGAAGATTTCAGTGCTATAGACCTAAGTAACTGCAGTGAAAATAAAACATGATGTGAATACAGTTGGTTAGTAACACACCAAAATAATAATCGTGTGCAGGAAGCGTATATTCATTATGATGCTGTGCTGCTGTCTGAATCTCTAGGCGTAGGATCATGAGGGTAGGATTTATAGACTTGATGAATGTTTTTGCTGGATTGATAAGGAGCCATTAGATGTGAATTAATTGACATTTATGAGAAGCCTTAAATTTTGAATTCTTTTTCAAGTTTATTTGAGGATAATGGTATCAACAAACATAAGAATATAAAGAGACTAAGATAAAAGCCCCAATATGGAGCACTGTACACTTATTGTTAATCACTTAGACGTCGGTCCAGCATCGTATGGAGCTTCTGTCTCTGACTCTAAGTGCGCTCTGTCTTGGTAATGAACTCAAGTGGCCTCCGGTCAGTATGGGAAGGCAGAGGTGGTGTTTGGTAATCCTGCCTTGTCGTTTGTGCTACTTACTTGAACTTTCATTTTTTATTTTTCTTTAAAAAGACATAAAATGCTCTTTCAGAAAATTCCTTTCCCAAAACAAATTTTGGTGTAAACTGTAAGTGACCAAAAACATTAAAAAGAAACAAAAACAACCTTAGAGCATTTTCATGCTTAGCAAAAAATATGTAGTTTTCTATTTTCATTTAATTACTCTATATATTCTTATTTTTATTTTAGTTTAATACTTTTATAGTAGATATATTTTCAATGCTGTATAAAGTAACTCTATAGATGACTACATTCACAATCCTTTTAAGGGAAATGTGCCATTCCGTTTAATTTGTAAATTATCTAAATAATCATGAAATTGTCAATCTGTATATTTTAAACTTCAAAATTGTCTTTTCTCTTTGCTTTCTTTTCTGTGAAACCTCATGGTTCTAGAGTCTCATAGGTGATAACAACGTTGGTTCTTACTTGTTACAGACCCAGTTATACATGCATCTGACAAACTACTCTGTGAACAAGCACAATGAGCGTTTTGAAAGGGATGAAACTGAAAACAAAGGCAGCAAACGTTCCATCAAATGGTTTACGGAATTCCTACAAGCAAATCAACATGATGTTGCTAAATTTTGGAGTGATATTTCAGTAAGATTATGCCATTCCACAATTATAACTGTCTTTCTTCTGATTAAGTTAAAGGATCATCAAGCATTTTAAATGAAGAACAGATTACATTTTTAGATTGGGCTGATAAAAAAGTGTTTTCCTGAAGAAAGTGGAATTTGTGATGGACCTTGATAGATAAGTAGTATTTTTTACTGCTAGGGATGGGAGAGAGGGAATTGTAGGTGGAGGCAAAAGTGTAAGTAAAGGCATAGAGGTGTGAGAATAATGATCAGTGGTCCAGGTTGGCACATATGGTATTCATGGGAGATTCGTGGGGACTTAATGGGTGGAAAGATATGTGGGGGCCAAATTTTAGGTCTGAAAATGAAGGCTTCATTTGGTAGGGAGTCAGGATTCATTCCTTCCAGTTTTTAAGGAGAATACTAAGGCCAAACATATGAATTTAAAAGATAAATCTGAAAATAGGTGTAGGATGGGTTAGAGTGGAGACCAAGAGTAGGTAGAGGAGGGCACCTGGGAGGAGGTAGGTGAAAAGAAGGGTCTGAATTAAACCACAATGAAAGCAGTGCCAATGAGGTAAAGACTAACTGAACGTCCAGAATGGAGGAGAAGCGTTCAGAGATTCCTCTCTAGTTTAAGGAGGAATTATAGGCAGAACTAGTGTGCCATTATCTGAAATAGAGTGGGAAGGAATTTATTTTGAGAAGAGGATGTAGACCTTGGTTTTGCAGATGAGGGAAGAGAGTTCTATTCGTTTGTTCATTTTTTCATTCATTCATTCATCCATTCAGTAAACATTTATTGAACTCATGATATAAGCTTGTCTCTGGTTGATAAAGATTTATAAGGTACAGCTCCGGTCCTCAAAAAATTTAGTTTGGTAGGAAAAGCCTGCACATAAATTGTTGATGAAGTGCAGTGTAGCAAGTACAACAACAGAGGTGTGCACTGGATGCTGTGGGCATGTGGAGGAAGACCACGTACCATAGCTTTGGTTGGGTGGGAATCGGAGGAGGACTTCCTGGAGGCGTTGACACCTGAACTAAATTTTTAAAAGTCCATGAGGCTATGATGATGAGTTCTACTTTAGATATGTTGAACTTGAAATGCTGTCTCAGGTTGTAAGGTCAAGTAGGCAGTTAAAAGTGTATGTTTGGGGTGCAATTCATAAATAAAGCCATGGCAGTGGATGAAATTCCAAATGGTAAGGGTAAAGAGAGAAAAGGAAACAGACGAGAAGATAACCTTGGTGAAACAGATCCTTTATTAATCCTAGCAGAAGTATTAAAATGGTATTCAAAGTTAGAGGAAATACTTAATATGAAAATACTTAATATGATTAGGGCTATACAATTTGATTTAACTTTCCTTTTGGGACAAATAATATATAATTTAAGTAAATCTATCGTGGAAAATGGACATGAAAGTTCATAGTTGGTTGAACTTGGTTCTCTTGGGAAAATCAGAAAAATCAGCATCATTATATTTATCCTTTTGTTGATTGTTTTGTTGGTGGATTTTTTTGACCTTATTTTCTATATTGCAGAAGGCAAATCCAAAGGCCCTTAGGTGTCAGACAAGTAAAAAGGAGTGAACTAGTTTGGATAGAAGAAATAGGGCATGCTAGGAACTGTGGTAATTTGAAGTGCATGAGAGCCCTGAAGGGGATGGATACCCCCCTATTGGTCTCACAGGGTATTTGGGGCCCAGTGTGGCTCATTCTTTTAGTTTGTCAATAGAAGCCATAAATCTTCTGATTTATAAACATCCGCAAAAAATTCAAAATTTTTAAAAATGTAGAGCCTCCACCACAAATGTTTGTCAGATGTCCACCAACTTGCTAGCTTTCTGTTATATCTTCCTGAGAGACTGAATACATCCAAACAAGAAATTCGATTACGGCAATCCTGTTTATTTATTTATTTATTTTATCAAGGCCAATTTTGTAGAAATTCCAAAAAATTTTCTAATAATGATAGTTTACTGTCACAGTGGATCAGAACCATCCAAGTGGTGAAATTTGCTGTTTTTGGACAGTAGCTCATTGATGATACCTGGATGATTGAATGAATGAGTCCTTTGATGAAAAGACCAAGAAAGTTTTCTATGCTCTCTGGTGTTCTTTTTTTCTTTACCAAATCTTTCATTTCCATATGGGTTTGATTCTTTGGGGAGGTCTTTGTGAAAAGGCAGAACCTTTTGGGCTGCTTTGGTGAGGAATGTGTAGGGAGAATCCGAGAGAAAAATGAGCATCGCTAGCTTTACATACATTGCTTTGAAGTGGTACTTTCCCCACATAATTGAATTAGGAGGTTTACAAGTAAGACTAATATAAATAAGAGGGTATGGAAATTAACTTTTCTGTGGAGCCTAAATATAAGTTTCAGATATGAGCTGAACATGGGCAATGGGTAAATCTCTGACACGTTTCATGATCTTTTCTATAAATGGGTAAATTTTGCATCACTCTTGCATGCATTAGTTAGAATATATATTAATATTCTATAAAAAATTAATAATTAATAAATTGTTAACTTTTCCAGGTACTTTTCTTACAATTGTCAAATTGTCAAATAAAATTTAAAATTTTATTTTAAAATTTGCCTTCTTTATTAGAATTGCATGTACTTATGAATATCTGTTTAAAGTGAATTAATGGGATTATATAAAAAGAGAATGACAGGATGAGGTGGAGAAGGCGATCATGCAGTAAATTTTTATCTTAGTTTAAAGTTTCATGAATTTAACTTAGGACTATTTTCAATGACCACTTTATTGGTGGTGATTTCTCTAAAAAGTGACTATCTATGTCTGAAAACTAACATTCATCAATACTCTCTATGAAAGACAGAGATATGTGCTTTTGTGTTGGTCTAGAATGAATAAGACATCAAAGAAAACCAAGCCATAGAGACTAAAAAAGATTATTATCACTTATAAAGCCATCTTTGAATGTTTTTTATATACGTTAGCTACAAGTCTACAAATCATCTTTCAGAGCGATGACACTATGGTGGAAATTCTCAAAAACATTAGCGGAATTGAATTTGTGTTTTGTTCTCTCATTCCTGATTTTCACGTAAAATCTTGCCTTTACATTTCCAAAAGTATGTTGTTTTCTATGTAAAGAAAACACAGATTTGCAGTTCAGGATCTGTTAATTAATGTTCACTTTTCTCCCCGCCTGTCTTGTTTCATACAGACACTTTCTTAGCCAAGGTTTTAACTTTCTTTCCTCTACTCTCAAGTGGTTTCAGTAATATCTCCAAAGATTTATAGGAAGTGACTTTTTGTCTTTGATCTTTATATTATGGTGCTACCATGGATTTGTTATTCTGAATAAAATTTTCTGAGAACAACCCTTCATGACATCTCTGATACCCTCAAATATGGTCTTGATTGGGATTCTGGGTAACAGTGAGGTTAACCTCTGTCTTCCATTTTTTCTCACATATAATAAATATTGCTCCCAGCAGGCAGTGGGATGTTTGTGTCTGACCTGACATCTGAGCTGGAGTTCTAGAGGAGTGATGGAATAGCTGTGACAAGAGTAGCCATTAGGTCGCTCGCATGTATTGAAGGCGTCCTCTATTCTGGGCACTGTGCTGAGAGCGTCACATGGAGTCTCACTCTGTCCTTCATCGGTCTTTTGCAGCAGGAGCTATTACTATTGCTAGTTCACATTGGGGGAAAAATGAGAGTCACAGAGTTTGAGCAACGTGACTGAGGTTGCCCATCTAGCAAGTAGCAAAGCCAGGACTACACCCAGAAAATCTGACTTCCGAGCCACATTCTGAACTGCCGTGCACTATTGCCTCTGCCTGTAGAGAGGGAGTTCAAAAGACAGTATATTCTCAGCAGAAACCAGTGGGACAGCTTTTCCACATTGCATAGCTTGTTCTCAAACTTCAGTGAGCCAGCTTCTTGTTTTATTAGCGTTAGTAACTCACCCTGGTAGTCTTGTGTGTCCTTACAGATAATGTAGCTAGTTCTTTAATTGGCAGTACTCTTGTCTCAGATAAACCTTAGAAACTACGAGATCATCACTGCACGAAGAAACCAGCTCTCCTGGATTCTGTCTTCCTAGTCCTTGCGGGCTTTGTCTAAGTGGAGTTTCTATAACGTTCTTTGTGAAATAGTTTACTCTTCTTGAAACTTTTCTTCCCTGCCATCCCTATCCCCTTCTGTATGGTTTCTGAGAAGGCTAGAGTATGGTCCTACCCTTATTGAACAAATAGAAGCCACGTTTGTCAACTTTTATTTTACTTATTTGTTCATCAGTGTTTTTGAGCATTTTCTAAATTCCAGGCGTTACTGTAGGCACTGGGAATGAGGTTGTAGAGAAGACAGACAAGGACTCTGCTCTAATAGAAAGGAAAACATGTCAGCTGATTCTCTGCTGTGTGGGGATGCAGTAAGGAATAAGGGGTGGGCGGCTGCTTTTGACTCGGGGGTCAAGGAAGGCCTCTCTGCACATCAAGGAGTCAGACATGGGAATATTGGGGGAAGACTGTTCCAGGAAGAGGGGACAGCTAGTGCAAGGGGCACAGAGAAGGCAAGCCTGGCTGGAACACAGTGGGCGGACGAGGAATTGTCTGAGATGAAGTCAGAGCAGTGGCAGGGGCTCAGTGCCATAGAGCTTTGTGGACTTGACCAGGACGCTAGTTTGCAAGTCCAGCCCACATTTCCACGTCTGTAAATGAGATACAAAGAAATAAGGCATTTCACTTTTTTTTTATCACAATCCTTTTAGGAGTTGGTGGTAAAGACCCTGATTGTAGCAGAACCTCACGTCCTGCATGCGTATCGAATGTGCAGACCTGGTCAACCTCCAGGAAGTGAAAGTGTCTGCTTCGAAGTCCTGGGATTTGATATTTTATTGGATAGAAAACTAAAGCCGTGGCTTCTGGAGGTAAGGAATTTCTGGAAGAAGAGAAGTTATCACTCTTCTTGTATATTAAAACAAATGTTTCTTAAATGTGTGCTTGGCACAGTTATCTCATTAACTGAGCATAAAGTGGCCTGACTGGAGCATGTGGGAAGAAGACAATAAAAATGCCGAAAATAGAACAGTTCCAAGAATGAATCAATATATGTTTGATGTTACTTTCCCCAAATTAGTATTGAGTGAATTTCTAGGCCAGGAATTTTGATTATATGTGTGGATCTGCTTTTACTGGTTTGTTGTCCACTTTCTCCACTATTTTCTCAGCCTCACGTCTTCTACCACCTCATTACTTCTGGACGTTGTCTTTCCTCTTTGTGGGTGCCTAGAAACAGGACCACAGCCTCCCTGTCTTCAGTGGGTCTCCCTTCAAACTCTCCAAGAGAAGAGGGCCTCCACTGGTTCATTAATCAGTATTCAGTATCCAACACCCGAGGTGGCATGAATTCCCCTTTGAGGCCGTATTATGTGACCTGGGGCTCCCCTCGTGTCCAGGCTGTCAACTGTGTGCCATTGAGTTTGCTGCCAGTCCGTGGTATGATCAGAGTCATCATTATTTTTCTTTGATTACAAAAGGTCACTTAGCATTTGGAAAATATGGAATAATATAAAGGAGAAATAAAAATGAGCTCTGGTTAAGATTTTTCTACTTTTTCTTCCAGTCATTTTTATATTTATATTATATCCAGAAGAAACCATAGAAGTCCTGTGGTCCTACAGCACCCCATCAGCAGTTCCCCCGAAGCTCCCTGATCTGGAGTCATAGAGTGCATGGCCATGAAACTTTATCAGGAAAATAGCACATATCTAAACACTTAGTGTTTACTACATTAGTTACATTTTAAGGAACATATTGCTATAGAAGATACATCAACAACTACCTTTCATTTTAAGTTGATTGTCCCTTCTTTTTGGGTGATGATTTAGAAGTTGGAAGTTATATCTGTAATATCAAGGTTTGCAAAGGCAAATTGAATGCGTGATAAGTGAGATCACTCAAAATATGTTTTTAGGAAAGAACACTTTTCCAATTTGAAGGCCAACAGTTTCCTGTGTGTGTGTTCAATCTGCTAGGAGCAAATAATGTGGATTATATTTCCAATCGAATGCAGTTCTGTCAGGTATTCTGTCAGGTGTGCTCCTGCCTGGATCCTAGAAATAAGAACGCTGTGAGTTTTCCTTATCCTTTTGCTTCCTCTGTTCCTTGGATATGAAATCACTTGACGGCACTCTGGGCCCTTCAACTTGCTAAGGCCTGGTGCTTTCTTCTTCAGGTGTACTCTTTGTCTGCAGTCATCCTTTCCTGCTCTGAGCTGTGTTTTTTTTCTGGCCCTGCTACTTGTCTTTTATCCTCGATGGGGTGGGGAAGAAGTGAAGGCACATGCATGAGGTGGAACTGAAGGGGGACAACAGGGAATAGTGATTTTATAGGTATTTTAGTTAGCCATTTTCAAAGTCATTTGCTTAACGGGAGCTTTGTGTTAGCTTGGTAAATCAGAATTGACTGAATGGTTGAATTCTGCATTTTTTTTAAAGGCTCAAAATACCACTATTTGCATTAGCGTTTCTTCATACTTTATTCTCTCCTTCATTATTTCCATACTTTGTTCTCTCCTTCATCACTCCACGATAGCCAACAGCTAAACAGCATTGTTTGCATTAAAATATTTTCATTTCTATTCATTCTTTCATTTCCAGATCAGTCAGAACCATGAAAGAAACTCCACAATAACCAACAGCTGTAGATAATGAACATTCATTTTTATTAAAGCAGTTAAAAGAATCTGATTTAGATCTTGTTTCTTTGTATTTTCTCCCAGCTTCAATGGGGGGGGTGGGGGTGGGGGGTGTCTAATACATGTTGTTAAAAACCTTTTGGCGCCATCAAGTGGAATAAGTTAGGAAGTGCTTCTGAGGCTTCTGAGGCTGTGATAACTTTTAGTTACCTGAAATTTTTGTAAGTTGTGATTCGTAGTGGCAAAATTGCAGAAATATTCAATCATAGAAAACACTTTTAGGGGAAAACACAGACATTGGGTGGAGTATGATTATACTTCTGATACTTTAAGTATCCTTGAATTAATTTCAATAAGTCGTTGTGCCAGGTGGTTGAGATACAAGAAAAATAAGACAGAATACTTGCCCTGGCCTACTGTGGACTCAGATACGTGTTTTATGATAATATGTATAAATATAAATACGGAAGAGAGAACCAGAACAAACAACAGACTGATTAATCTGTGTACATGTGTGTGTTTGAGAATTAAAAAAATATCTTTGCAGAAGAGGCGACACCTGAGCAGAGTATTTCAGGTTGGAGAAAGTGGGGTCGGGGCTGGGGGCTCTGAGAGATGGGGGTGGGGTGGGGGGAAGTTACTGGGCAGAGGGAACCGCGCTAATTTAGGAGCACGGAGTCTATTATGGATACTTTGATGTGTGCATGAAGTGATTGTGCTTGTTTTGGTAATAAAAGTGATTTGGATGTTTAATAAATAGTATTTATTAATTTAATTTGCTTTGTAATAATTCTCATTTTTGCATGCATTTACAAGCTGCTGAGCTTTTAGACTCGAACATCTGCTGGGTTTTGTGTGTTTTAGAACTGAGGTAGGAAATGAGAAGCAAAGAAGCCATCAATATTACAGAGTAGAATTTTGGCTGGATGCAACCCTAATTTTCAGAGTTTCTTCTGTCAGCCATTTGTGGTTCTTCTTTACTTTCTTTTTTTTCAATTTCACATAAAACTTGAAAGAAATTCAAAATGTTAACTGAAAAAAAATTTTTCTACCTTTCCACGTATTACTTTGTCTTGTGTGAGTATGTTTCTTCATAGACCAATTTCTTTTACATGATAGTAGAGGGAAGAATCTGAAACAGGTAGGAGAGAGGGGGCAGTGATAACGGTCAGTTCCTTGCGACTCCTTGGCTTAGGGTGATGGGGAAGAGAGTATGGCAATGGCAGCTGGGCCATCAACCATGTAGAACTTTGAGATTTATTGCTGAGTCCTTCTACTGGTGGAGGACCCATTAGATTAGCAAATATATACTGAATATTTATTGACCTACCAATATTTGGCTATTCTCATTGTTTTCTTTGTAAATTCCAGATCAATCGAGCTCCAAGTTTTGGGACTGATCAGAAAATAGACTATGATGTAAAAAGGGGAGTGCTGCTAAATGCACTGAAGCTACTAAACATCAGGTAAGGTGTTTCCCCCATCTTTTGGAATTTTTCCACCACGTTAGGCATAGAACAATCATTTGTACGTGAGATTGGCTTTTAATTTTTTGTATTTGGTATTTTGAATTTCTTGATTCCATTCAGGTTTTTTCTTTTTTAAATATCTTTTCCCTTTCTCCTGCACAGTGCTTTTTCTTCTCCCCATATAATGCTCTGAACTGACAGTAAATATGGTTAAATTACAGCATTGGTATAATTATTTAATACAGAGTATGATGTTGAACTGGAGAATACCTTAGGAAACCCTCTGGATTATCTTCCTCACCTCATAAGAAGAAACTAAAGCAGAGAGGCTGTTCAGGAAGTAAGAAAAACTCAAACATAGATTTCCTACCTTTCTGTCCAGAGGTCTTCCCATTATATCATGCTGCCTGGTTAACCAGTAAAGAAAGACAGTTAAGTGAGGCTTAACCTTCCCATTGAAAAGCATAGGCAGGATTTCCTTTTTTTGTTTAAGGCTGAGTAATATTTCATTGTATGTATATACCACATTTTTTATTTTTTTGAGGAATATTTGCCCTGAGCCAAGCTCTGTTGCCAATCCTCCTCTTTTTCTTTTGCTTGAAGAAGATTCTCCCTGAGCTAACATCTGTGCCAGTCTTCCTCTACTTTGTATGTGGATGCCGCTATGGCATATCTGATGAGTGGAGTAGATCTGTACCCGGGATCTGAACCCATGAATCCTGGGCTGCTGAAGCGGAGTGCATGGAACTTTAACCACTTTGCCATGAGGCTGGCCCCATATCACCTTTTTTTATTCATTCATCTATTGATGAACATTTAGATTGCTTCCATGTCTTAGCTGTTGTGAATAATGCTGCAGTGAACGTGGGAGTACAGATATTTCTTTGAATCCTGATTTCAATTCCTTTGGATATATACCCAGAAGTGGCATTGCTGGATCAATGCAATACACGTGGGCTAGTTGCAGTGTACATGATCATGGATGTCAAATATTTGAAATGCTGTTTATGTGGGAAAGCTTTTGGCTCATTATGAAAGAAATCTGTTAGAAGTTTGACTGTACTGCTTAATGAAGCCGTGACTTGTCTGCCATTGTAAGTGTTCAAACAGCGTTTAGGGTGTTGGGTTAAAGGACCTCTGAGGTCGTTTAAGCTCTGGGATTTTATCATTTCAATCAATTCGAATTGTCTTTCCAAGAATTCTAGAAGAGTTGTGGGATGCTTCCAAGCAATTTACTTCTTTTAAATGTTTCCAAGTATTTAGCAGGTACCTGATTGAGAAGTAGCTTTATATGGAAAGCATCATTTAAAAAAGAGATTGACATATAAACTTGTTCGAAAATTTTCATATGGCCCCTTCTTTTGCCTGATCAAAGAATGATTTGCCTAAATTCTCCTGATATTTCAGTTATCCTAAAAGAAATGAATAGAAAGGAAAGAGATGTAAAATGGGAAGTTTTTATTTATTTAGCTTACACAAGTGCATCAAGTATTTCAGATTATTTAATATGCCTATACACTTTTTTTTTTTTTTGCATTTACTGTTATCGTATATGTAGGCCTGGTGGGTTTTTAAATTTTTTTGGCATGTCTTTTGACTTTGCCACTGATGGTACCAATTCAGGACAGTGTCTATGGGTTCTTTTGATCTTCTTAAAAGTGAGATATATACAGTTCAAACAGTGAGACATTTCTAGACTTGAAACTAAGGGAGAGTTGGAGTTCATCTTCCTTATTTTTCTTAGTGCTGTTCCACTAAGAGAATTTATCACAGTTCTTATCATTTTGAGCACATGCTAATAAAGCTTATGTTGCAGAGGTGCCTTTTCTCTCCAACCAGATGGAGAGCTCTGGGGGCATATATGTGTTAGACTTGTATTTCACTGTGAACAGGTGACTATGATGGGTACATCATAGTTGCATAAGCAGGAACTAGAAACACTAGGAAAATTCTTGCCTATGTTAAATATTAATGGATTAATTTTCATATGGACTGTTGTAATTTTGGATAGAATAAATTCTATGATTCCAGAAATTCCCTATTTACATTCATTTTAATCAGATGTTGGAATGATCTTTTTTTCGTTGTATAGTCTTTCTGCCCAAGAACCTAAATGGATTTCTATTGCCAACACCTAGTCTAAGCTCTTTGCGTAATATAACTTAACCTTAGCTTTTCCATCTTATTTTCTATTTCTCTCCAACCCAAAGTGTTTTAGTTAAGCTGATTATATCATAATTTCCCCCACATATCTTGCCCATTCCCACTGATGATTTATTCTGTTTCCTACCCTGAATATCTTTCCTTACTACCTATGACTCAAATCCCATCTTTTTTATGACATCTTCCTTTAAGCCCCAATTAACCTTTCCTTTCTTTGAGCTCCAAGAGGAATTATAGTCTACATAGTAGGTGACGTGTCACTTCGTTTACTCCCTTATGCTCTGTGCTGTTTTACTTGGACATGGCTGATTTTTCTTTTCAGTTTGATTTAAGTTCCTTGTGGAAAAATGCTGATTAAAATCCTAAGTGAATAGAGATCTTTTAGTCTTTTGTTAAATTTTATTCTGGACTAAGAGTTGTTAGTGCTGATTTATGCCTATATTGATAGAAATGCAAACACAGTTTTTAGAATGGCAATATTCCCAAAGGCCAGAATATGGGACCATTCCTCTAAAGAAAAATGTCTTGGTGTGATTGGCTTTTCTTTGTTTCTTAATGTGTTTGGAGGAAGTTTGAGTGCTTATTCCTGTTACTCCTCTGTTAGTGTATGCCTGAACTGTTAGTGTAGCAGCGTCCTTGTCTGTGAGTGTCTTGTTTGCTGTGGATGTGCACATAGGTCTACTTTCATTTCTTTCACAGTGTTCTCAACATAATATTCCTAATCCTTTTTTATTCTCTCTTCCTCTTTTCTGTCCTTCCTTTTTTTCTTCCTCTCTGCAATTTTTTCCTTATTGATTATTTGGTCTTTCTTCCTCTCAATTCTTTTTCTTCTTCATCTATTCTCTTCTTTCCCTGAGCAGAGGAAACTCAGCCAAATTTAGTATTCATGATTAGAAAAATGATATTCTCAATCATCCAGTCACTGAATTCAGAAATCTTGTGGTCATCTCAGGTTCATCCCTCTTTGTTATTCCTCGCATCTAATTAATCACCAGAGCACATTCATTCTTCCTCCAAAATAATCCTTCAAATCTTTCCTTTTTCTCTAATCCTACTGCTGCTTCACTGGTCCAGGCCCTCATATTTCATATTTGCTAATGAAGTAGCATCCATCTGTTTTAGTCTGTTTGGGCTGCTGAAACAAAATACCACAGACTGAATAGCTTATAAAGAAAAGAAATTATTTTTCACAGTTCTGGAGGTTTGTAGTCTGAGATCAGGGTGCTAGCATGGTTGGGTGAGGGCCCTCTTCTGGGCCACAGGCTTCTCATTGTATTCTCACATGGCACAAGGGGCTAGGGAACTCTCGGGAGCCTCTTTTATAAGGCACTAATCCCTTTTAAGAGGGTTCTACCCTGATGACCTAATCACCTCCAAAGGTCCCACCTACTAATACCTCACCTTTGGAGGTTAGTAGTTCAACATATGAATTTTGGAGGGGCACAAATATTCAGACCATAGCCCATTTTAATTGTCTGCTTCTTTTCTCATCCACTGCTAAGCCACTGTACATAATGCCAAGGGCATAATCTTTAAAAAATGCAAATATAATTAGACCCTTCTTCTTTTCAAATTCACCCACCCCACCATTGCCTCAAGTTCAGTTTGAGACTCAATAAGCTGATATTAAAGCCCTTGTGATTAGCTGAATTTCCTACATTCGTCCATAACTCCAGCCATACTGAATGATTTGCAATTTTCTGGATGTGTTTATTCGTTTTCTCAAATTATTCCTTCTATTCTACCCCCCAGTTGAACTCCTGCCACTCAAACCTCAATGTTGTCACAAAGGAGAATAGATCAATTACAACACTCCTGCAAGTTCAAGTTGAGGGTGGTTCATACTTGAGGCAAAAGAACACTCATTATTATCTAGGGCCTTGGCCCCGTATTCTCAGTGCAGTCTCCTGATGAATTGAATGGGACCACATGTAAACGTAGGCACTTCTTTTACCTCTCCACACTAGAAGCTGGCCAGATGGCCTCCTTGTACCATTGCCTTTGGTTTACACCTTCCTCTGGGCCCTACCAGGCTACTGACAGTGGGAAACATGGAAAATAAGCTCAAGGATGAGAGCTCTGTTTTTCCCTAAGACTAGGGGTAGAATTGGCTTTTCCTTTCCTTTTTTTCCTGGGGTCCACCTTGTTCCTGTTAGTACCTTCAAGGGTGATCTGTAAGAATGCACAATGGAGGGAGTGGTGAGAAGAGACCTCAGGTTTATCTGATTGCACCAGCTACATGGAAGGGAAGAGAGAGAAGAGATGTTCAGAGGAAAGTAATCTCACAACAGGACTTTTCCTATAAAAATCAGACAGCTGTAAGTAAATTTTCATGATAGGGGAAAAATGAGAAGAACTATACAGACATTTTCAAATAAATAATGACTGTTAGACTGGGTGGTCAGTGTCAGTGAGAGTGCTTAAATATAAATGAAATTAGTTGAAGGAGGAGAAAGGAACCAACATTTATTAAGGACCTATTAACGCTACAAGTTAATCTTTATAGGAACTCTGGGAGGGAAACGTTATTGTTAATATTTAATAGATGGGGAAGCAGACTCAGCAGATAATTGACCTAAGATTGTGCAGCTAGTAAGTTGCTATACTGTTTCCATCTTATCTTCTTACCTTCAGGACTTCTGTTTACTATATGGAGACCCGTATTTGGTGGATCGTTAGATGAATATAATGTATATACGTAAATTTAATAAACATTGATTCCTATCCCCACTGTTTCTCCTGCTAATTCCCCTCACAGGGATAAGATCTGAGCTTATTTGAATTCTAGAACGTGGTTTTGTGTTTTATATTGTAGAACCAGTGATAAAAGGAGAAACTTGGCCAAACAAAAAGCTGAGGCTCAAAGGAGACTTTATGGTCAAAATTCAATAAAAAGGCTCCTGCCAGGTTCCTCAGACTGGGAACAGCAGAGACACCAGTTGGAGAGGCGGAAAGAAGAGTTGGTATGAAAATTTTCACAATGTACCCCTGATTTGAATTGCGTAATTCATCTGTCAGGTTTTACTTGTAAAATTTATTTATTTCTAGAAAGAGAGACTTGCTCAAGTACGAAAGCAAATCTTGAAAGAAGAACACGAAAATCGACATATGGGGAATTATAGGTAACTGTTCTTCCATTTTTTAATAGATTGAAGAAGTGTAGTGTCAAAACAATGTCTACATTTTTTAAACTTTTAGGCTTATTTTAAGCGCTTTTTATTTCATTCTGACAAAGTGGTTTTTGCTTAACATCTTTCCAGAAAGAAAAGATAGCAAGTAGATGGGTCAAACTTGGGAGAGCTCCTACTAACCAGCCTCGAGACTGGCTGTATGAAATCTTTTAAACCTGATATTATCCTGTGATCTTATTTGCTTATAATGTGGTGTTTTGAGAAAGTCAGGTTTTAGGTCTGCTGGTATTCTTTCTGTCAATTCAAAGTAGTTTCTGTACTTTGTTCCAAAGTCAAATGTATCAGGAGCCAGGCAAATAATGAAAATGTTTGAAGGAGCCGAGCCAGGTATGAGACAATAGAGAGGGGTGTGGACTGTGCTGAACTGAACTGGAACCCCTCCATAGTACTATCACCTTTGACAGGAGAAAAGGGAACCCCCTAAGCTCCTTGTGTTCCTGGAAAGACCTCCCCTTCTCCCAAGCTTTGACACTGACTCAGCAGAATTAGGAGGATTTGAAGCCATAGAGCTTCTCGGACTCCTGGTAAGATGTTCTTTCCTGGCCTTAACACCATCAACAGTAGTGATCAGGACACATTTCTCTCACTGTGCCCCTGTCCAATTCTCTTTACTGGAGAGGCAAATTCCACCACCCCCAAAGAAAGCATCGTGATTAATCTCTACATTCTCGTGTAGTTCAGTAACCACACTAAGTCCAAAACTTCCGAATTATTCCTCATCACCTAAACTCTCTGCCATAAAGTTCTGTATTTCTCCAATTTGCTCAATTGTAATTCTTCTCCAACCAGCTTTCCCCAACCAAATCCTTATACCATATCTTCTGGAACTACATTGTTTAATGATAATTCTCTAGATAAACTTTAATTTGTACAGGTAACAGAAGAAAATTCTTGAGTTTCTTGTAACTGTCTTCATCTTTATTTCTAGCACCTATTAAAGTAACTGGCACAGAATAAGTGGTCAAGGATTATCTATGTAGTTGACCTTAACTCTTGGGGCTATGATAGCTTCTTTTAAACAAGTTGGTTTATCTGATTTTATTGTAGACGAATTTATCCTCCTGAAGATAAAACACTACTTGAAAAGTATGAAAATTTGTTGGCTGTTGCCTTCCAGACCTTCCTTTCAGGAAGAGCAGCTTTATTCCAGCGAGAGCTGAATAATCCTTTGAAAAGGATGAAGGTAAAGGAATGAGGGTTTATAAAGAAAAAAAAGAATGAAGCCAAACAATATGTCTTTGAAAACGACCCACGTTAGTCTCACATATAAAAACATTTTACTTTTAAGATGCAATTTCCTTCCATTTTAACAGTTGGTAACATTTCATAACCAACTCAGTAATTTTATAAATAATATATTGTCTAACAGGACAAATTATGCAAGAGAGAATGTTGATATTATGTTGTAATATCAATCTATTGTAATAAGCATGTCTTATTACAGAGATGTGTATATGTAACTGAATAAAAAAATTCATTGAATTAACCCAGTGGTTTGTGACGCTCTCATTATTTGGATTGTAACTAACATTATACAGTTTTTGTTTTTCTGATACTGTATAGACCTGGCATATGAGAAGTAATTAAAACACACACACACACACATATATATATACATATACAGAAAATGATCTTTTTACCTTACTTAAGAGGTCTATAAGTTATCTATTGCAGGAACATAATAAACGACTTCATTTGTTTCTTCATTATCGTGTAATCTTGGCTGAGCTCAGTTGAGTGGTTCTTCTGCTGGTCTTGTTTGAAGTGAATCATAGAGTTGTGTTTATCTGAAAGGTCAGTTGGGGCTAGAAACCCAAGATGGTTTTACTCACATGTCTGGCACCTCACTTGAGATGGCTGGGACATCTGGGGAGCTAGCTGGTTGTTTCTTTCTCTCTGCATGGTTCTTTCACCAAAGTAGCCAGATCTGTTAATATGGTAGCTTGGGGTTCCAAACGGGAGAATTTCAAGAGGACAAGCCTAGTGTGCAGGTGCTAGTCAAGCCTCTGCTTGCATCATGCTTGCTAATGTCCGTTTGGGCAAATAAGCTTATGTGGACCTGTTAAAACTGTTTGTGCTTTGTTTTACTGGACATCTTCCTACAGTGATATACCCCAAGTATCTTGGATGCCCTGTTATATTGAATGATCCAAAAACCATGTTAAAGTCTATTATAGATAGACTTTGCTATGGTCTTTTGGCTCAGATTCTGCAACAGAAAGTTATAAAGCCACTTTAAAGCTGGTTAGGCCTAAGACACAGAAGCAGAAGGAATAACGTAGACCCCAATACTCTTTTCCTCCAACTTTCTGTCTTTTGATGTATGCAAGTGTTTCCACCCTTCAAATTACGTTTTGTGGTCCTTTTGTTTTTCTTGACCCTGGCAGCGAGAGAGCTTCGTTCGTTTCCCTTCACCTGTTCTGCAGAGTTATTTCTCTCTCCTGTGGATCCAGGATCTGTTCCATCTTCTCATTACCCTGCTTGCCCACCCCCACCTTTTCTGCTAGAAAACCTAGGGATTTTGGAGCCAGATAGACCTAGATTCAAATTCCAGCTCCCCCACATGTTACTTTTGTAAGCTTGGGCTAAACTATTTGATCAATAGTTTTCTCATCACTAAAATAGTAGTGTTAAAACTATGCTTGACAGGTTGGTTGTGGAAATAAAGTCGAGGTTAATTAAAATAGTCTATTTAAAGTAACTGGCACATAATAAATAGGCTTTAAATCTTAATTCTCTTCTTCCCTCTAGTCCTCAAAATCTAGTTTAAATGCCACCACTTCGTCTTCTCTGTGAGCCTATTACACGAATTCATATACAAGTTTGTGCAAATTCTTATATGCATTCTTATACAAATATCACACTATCTTCATTACTGTTGCTTTGTAGTGTTTAACTTTGAATTCAGGTGGTGTAAATCCTCCAATGTTTTCTTTTTTCAAATCCTTTTGGCTTTTCTAGATCCTTTTGCATTTCCATATAAATTTTGGAATTGACTTGAAAATTAAAAAAAAAAAGGCTGCTGGGATTTTAATTGGGACTCTGAATAATCTATAAAATAAATTCTTGTGAATTAACAATACTGAGTCTTCTGATCCATTACTATGGCATATCTCCCCATCTACTTGAATCTTTAATTACTCAGCTATACTTGTGATTTTTGGTGTAGTTCTTGCACATATTTTATTGAATTTATTTTTAAGTATTTGATGTATTTGCTACTATTGCAAATAAATAATTTTTTTTTTTGAGAAAGATTAGCCCTGAGCTAACATCCACTGCCCATCCTCCTCTTATTGCTGAGGAAGACTGGCCCTGAGCTAACATCTGTGCCCATGTTCCTCTACTTTATACGTGGGATGCCTATCACAGCATGGCTTTTGCCAAGCGGTGCCATGTTTGCGCCTGGGATCCGAACCGGCGAATCCCAGGCCACCGAAGCAGAACGTGCACACTTAACCGTTGTGCCACCAGGCTGTCCCAACAAATAAATAATTTTTAAACATTTTCATGTTTCTGGTTTGTTGCTAGGTTGTACATATCTGATTATTCTTGTATATTACCCTTATATCCAGCAATTTTTATATATTGTATTCTTAACTGCCATTTAAAATTATTTTCTGATTTTTATTTGTTATATAGAAGTTTGTTGCTTAATTTCTATACATTAAAAATTTTGCTATTTTATTTTTGCTAAGGATTTTTAATTTACTTGATTGGTACTAGGAAACATATTCTGATTTCAATCTTGAAGATGGATTGAGACTTGCTTTTATGTCTCAGTATAGTACTTAGTTTAGTGAGTGTTCCGAGTCTACTTGAAAAAAACAATGTGTATACTACAGGTGTTGGTTGTAGAGATTTGTACTTGTCATTTAAGTAAATTTGGCTATTAGTGTTGTTCAAATATTCTATATCTTTTCTGATTTTTTGGCCTCCTTGTACTAGCAATTCCTGAGAGAGATTTGTTAAAACTTCCAAGTGTGATTGTGGATTTACTTCTGTCAATTTTTGTTTGATATACTTTGAAGTTATAAAGGTTTCTTCCTCATGAACTCACCTTTTCTATTTTATGATTATGGAATGCTTATCTTTCCCTTGGGTCATACTTCTTGTCTTAGTTTACTTTGTGTGATTAATATAGGCGTGGTTACTGTTTGAATGACGTATCTTTTCCATCTGTTTATTTTCAACTCATCAGCGTTCTTATATTTAAAATGTCTCTGGTAAACAGCATGTAGTTGGTTATATTTGTTTTAAAATCCAGTCTGGCACCAAGTGTCTTTTAAGCATTTCGCACAGTTACTGGTGGAGTTGGATTTATGTCTTCCCTCTTGCTCTTTGTTCTCTATTTTTCCCATCTAGTAATTATTCTGTTAGTCTTTTGGAAAAATTAATTATTTTTGTTATACTATTTTATCTTCACTGTTGGCTTTTAGTTATATTTGTGGAATAATGTGATTTTTAAAGAAATTACAGTATGCATCTTTAAGTCATAATGGTCTACCTTGAATTAGTATTTTACCACTTTGCAGACCACATATGAACCATAAGTTTAATTTCAATTAGTGCCTACCTCCAGACTTTGTGCTGTTATCATATATTTTACTTTTACATTTGTTACAAACCTCAAAATACATTATTGTTGTTGTCCCAGCAGTCAGTGGTCTTTAAAGCTTTTCTAAATAGCCTTCAGATTTACCCACGTATTACCCTTTGTTGTGTTCTTCACTCCATCATGCAGATTCAAGCTTTGACAAGGGTCATCTTCCTTCAGTTTGAAGAAACTTTCTGTAATATTTCATATTCCTTGTAACACGAGTGTGGTGGTGATGCATCCTCTCAGTTTTTATTTTGTCTGAAATTATCTCTTATTTTGCCTTCCTTTTTAAATGGTGGTTTATTGAACTGGATATAGAATTCTGTCTTGGCAGCCTTTTTTTTCTTTCAGTACTTTTAAAGATGTCATTTCTTTGTCTTCTGATTTCTATTGTTTCTATTCAGAATTCAGCCATCATTATTTTTGTTTTTCCTCTGAATGTAATATGTCTTTTTTTTCTGGCTGCTTTTTTCTTTTATTTTTAGCATTTTGACTTCAATGTGTCTGTGTGTGTTTTTCTTTGTATTTTACCCTGCCTGTGGTTTTCTCAACTTCTTGAAGCTATGGGTTAATGTCTTTGATTGGTTTTGGGAAAATTCTTCTTCATTATTTCTTCAGATATATCTGCTGCGTTATTTTGTATATTGTCTCCTTATGGGCCTCTAATTACAAATATATTAGATGATTGGACAGCATCCCATATATCTTTGCTGTTCTTTTCTGTTTTACCTTTCCTTCTCTTTTTCTGTGTACTTCAGTTTGGATAATTTCCATTTACATATCTTTTCTGTGTACAGTCTGCCATTAAGCCTATCTAATCACTTCTTAACTTTAGACTATATCTTAAGAATATCCACTTGGTTTTCTAAACTTCTGTTTCTCTGTTGAAATTCTGCATCTTTCATTCATTGTGTTCATTTTTTCATCAATTTTCTTTAACATGTGTATAATACCATCATGCACCACATAGTGATGTTTCGGTCAACGATGGGCCACGTATACGACAGTGGCCCCATAAGGTTAGTACCATATAGACTAGATGTGTAGTAGGCTATACGGTCTAGGTATGTGTAAGGAGACTTTATGATGTTCACAACAAAATTGCCTAACAATGCATTTCTTAGAATGTATCCCCATCATTAAGTGACTCATAACTAGTTATTTTAAAATCCTTGTCCATTTTAGCATCTGGATCATTTATAGACCTGTTTTTATTGATGTTTTTTCCTTGTGATTATAGGTCACATTTTTCCATTATTTTGAAGGTCCTATAATTTTTGTTTGTTTGACAGACATTGTTTATAAAAGACTCATAAATATTAAACTCATAGTGTTTTCTCCAGAAGAAGGCATATATTTTTTCTTTCAGGGTGCTAGGGTGAGGGACTTATCACTTTGAGCCAAATAAAAGTTAAGGAAAAGCAAAAATCAACAAGTGGGACTATATCAAACTTAAAAGCTTCTGCACAGCAAAAGAAACTATCAACAAAATGAAGAGGCAACCTACAAAATGGGAGAATGTTTTTGCAAACCATATATAAGGGGTTAATATCCAAAATATATAAGGAATTCATTCCACTCAGTAACAAAACAAAATCTGTTTTAAAAATGGGCAGAAGAACTAAATAGACATTTTTCTAAGGAAGACATCCAAATGGCCAACAGGTACATGAAAAGATGCTCAACATCACTAATCAACAGGGAAATGTAAATCAAAACCACAATAAGATATCACTTCACACCTGTTAGAATGACTATCATCAAGAAGAAAAGAAATAACAAGTATCAGCAAGGATGTGGAACAAAGGGAACATTTGTACATGCATGGTGGGAATGTAAATTGGTTCAGCCACTATGAAAAACACTATAGAGGTTCTTAAAAAAATTAGAAATAGATCTACCATATGATCCAGCAATTCCACTTCTGGCTATGTACCCCAAAGAAATGAAAACAGGGTATCAAAAGAGTTAAATGGACTCCCATGTTTATTGCAGTATTATTCACAATAGCCAATATATGGAAACAATCTAAGTGCGTGTGACTGGATGAATGAATAAAGATGATGTGGTGTATCTATACAATGGAATATTATTCAACCAAGAGAAGGAAGGAAACCCTGCCATTCATGACAACGTGAATGGACTTTGAGGACATTACGCTAAGTGAGATAAGTCAGACAGAGAAAGAAAAATAGTGTATGATCTCACTTACATGTTGAATCTAAAAAAGCCAAACTCATAAAAACAGAGTAAAACGGTGCTTACCAGGCTTAGGGGCATGGGGGATTAGGAGAGATGTTGTTTAAGGGTACGAACTTGAAACTTGTAGTAAATAAGTCTTAGAGATCTAATTCAGAGTATAGTGAATATAGACAACAATATTGCATTATAATCTTCAGACTTGCTAAGAGACTAGATTTAATTATTCCAACCACAAAAAAGAAATGATAATTATGAGATGTGTTGGAGGAGCTAACTATATGTAAATGTATCAAATCAACACTTTGTACACCTTAAATCTTCACAATGTTATATGTCAAATATATTTCAATCAAAAAAAGAAAAGCTGAACTAGGTTCAGCCTGGGTTATAGTAGTTTTAGTTTACCTCTGGAATAAAATGCCTTCAGGGTAAAATGCATTCAGTTTTTATTACAGGCCTCATTCTCTATTGGTATTGGTATCTAACAACTATAAGACTACAGAGAAGTATTTCTGGCTTTCCATCCTCCTACTCCACTACCTACTCACTAAAATTGCTATTGGAGAGAACCAACAGGTAAAGAGAACCAGATCTGTGGGGCTCCTCTAGATGTCACTGTAGCCCACATGACCATTGAAAACTCCATTGGATTCTCTTTGTCCCAGCAGAATCTCTCTGCCTATTACAGACCTGATCTCTGCCCATCTGTGTTCAGACTTGACAAATGACCCTAAAATAGAAAGTGGCTACTCATCTCTGCTCACCTAGGAGGAACTTTTCCCTTTCTGGTATTTAGTTCCTTTACACTACTTTTTATCCACAGCTTTCTGATGTCTTAAAAAATGGGATTGTTTAGTTTATCTGTCTTTTTCCAGCAGTTAGGATGAAAGTATAGTCTATTATGAACTTCCTTCTCCAAAACAGAAGCAGAACTCCTTACGTTTCTTTTTACTTATCTTGTGCTGCTATCCTTGGAATTTGTTGTAGGATTATTATTTAAGCAAAACTTTATAACAAAAGTCTTTTGGTATTTTTAATAGCTAAACTTTCTTAGAATGGGATGAAGAGTAACTTATTTTACAAATTTCCAGTGCACAGTGAGATTTCTAGTTTCTTCAAAAACTTTTTCTAAGACATAGAAATATAAATCATAAATATATAAATAAAGATGTGATATTTTTATAAGTTAGATAAATAACTCAATGAATATAATCAGTAGATTATACTCCTTTCAGTATAGCTATTATATTGCTATTGCTCTGGTTTGTTCAACATCCACTTGGATGTGATGTTTTTATAACTTTTCCCTTTGATATATATTATTTTTATGGTCATATTTTAGTGAAAATTTCTTTAAGAGTATTTGCCGTGATCCTTTATTTCTCATTTGATCTGAGCAATTTTCATTAAATAGTTTCAGGAATCCTCGTAAAATATTCTATGAAAATTAATGAACTTGGAAAAATTCTGGATACATTAGTGATCACAGTTTTAACTAAATATTTTTTTTAAGGAGGAAGATATTTTGGATCTTCTGGAGCAATGTGAAATTGATGATGAAAAGCTGATGGGCAAAACTGCCAAGCCTCGAGGACCAAAGGTGCGGTATCTCTACCTTCCTTAGTGTCAGAGTTGTTGCACAACTACTAAGTACAGTTGTTTTTCCCTTTATATTTCTCACTAGAAGAATGAAGGATGCCACTTTCAAGAAACTGAATGGACTATGTGTCCAGTGCAGATAGAGTTGGGAAGATGATGTTATCTTACACTCAGAAGTTCTGTTTTGTTAGTTTCCCTCATTTTTTTGATTCTTTCCCTAATGCTAGTGAAAGCCCTATGAGTCAGGACCAAGAGGGACCCAGAACTAGTACCGTTATTCTGTACTCAGTAGAGGCATACATCGGAGCTACTGCGGGTTCAGTTCCAGGCCACTGCAATAAAGTGAATATCACAACAAAATGCGTCACATAACTTTTTGGTTTCCCAGTGCATATAAAAGTTATGTTTACACTATAGTCTATTAAGTGTGAAATTGTATTATATCTAAAAAAATTTACATACCTTAATTAAAAAATTCTTTATTGCTAAAAAATGCTAACCACCATCTGAGACTTCAGCAGGTCACAGTCTTTTTTGCTCGTGGAGAGTCTTTTAAGAAATGCAATATTTGTGAACAGCAATAAAGCAAAGTGCAATAAAACGAGGTATGCCTGTATTGAGTTTTCCTCATATCTCTAAATATATAATTATCAGAGATGTGTGTAGCATGATAGACAAGGCAAATCGTGACTCTAAGGATCCTTGTGGGGAGCCCCATCTTTTGCTGACCCAGCAACGTTGAAATATTGTGGTAGTTAAAATAGGTAGAGTTTCTAGGAGTAAATAGAAAGCTGTCATGCTGGCAAAAATGGGCAGGTGTTTGCTTAACCTACATCTGCTCTAAGGTGATGACGTCCTTGTGTTCTTTTGTAACGTGTCAAAGCCTTTGCTATAGAGTAGGAAAGAGTTGAATTTGTAAAATCTTGGAAACTTTTTTCATTCTGCTCTTTTTACTTTGCATTTCAGCAATACTAAGCTATCTCTGTGTCTTTACACACATCATACTCTGTCGTGCTGTCATGCTTTTTCCCTGCCTGTGGAATGCCTGCCTATTTTAAAAAAATCAATCATTCATTGCTTGATTAGAGACCCCCTCCTAATCCAGCTGAAACATTGCTACCTTTGTGAAATATTCCTTCCCTCCCCAGTTAGACTTGGGTCTTCCTTCCCCTCCTTCTCTTGCTGTGCCACAAATAACACTTTCTTAGAGCAGTTGTGACAAATAATTGCTGGCATGTTTGCCTCGTATGAACTTGTAAGTTCCTTGGGGGTAGGAAGTATATTTTCATTTTTACATCTCTAGCACCTAGCATGGCGTCTGGCACTTAGTAGGTTCTCAAAAACCATTAGTTAAATTTGTTGAATGTTTCCGCTGGACCTCATTGTCTAGTGGAAGAGTAGATAGGTGAACTAAAAACCAGGGTATATTGTGGCAAGTGATGTAATAAGTGCTACAGCAGCATGGAGAAGAGAGAGATCCGAAGACTGTGGATGGCTTCATAAAGGAAGTGCCATTTGAATTGAGTCTTGGAAAACAAGTGGTGCCCTAAACATTTAAGAGGAATGGAAGGACATTTAGGATAGAGGGAACATTAAAGGCAAAGACACGGAGGTGTGACACTGCATAGGGTGTTGGAGAAACAACGAAGAGTTTGGTGTGACTCAAGTGGAAGATTCTCAGAGACTAAAATGGTACAATATGAACCTGGTGAAAGATACACAGTGTCTGGTGGAGACCAGAGACCTTGGATGTCAGGCATTGTTCTTCTGAATTATGTGCTGTATATTGAAGAATTGTGGGGGATATCGTTGGTAATTCCTTTGGGACAAACGTATTTTAGAACATCTGTAGAAGTGAATGCCTTTGTGAATCATTACTTCACTTTGTAAAACATTGGGAAGTTTCCAAGATTTGTATATTATTGCAATTCAGCAAACAAGACTTGAGACAACCTGGGGGCACAATATTCGTGGCTGAATGGCAAATGCAAAGGCCCTGAGGCAGCCTTCTACTGTATTTTCCTTTGCCTTATCAAAAAAGGCTTATCATCTAAATAAAAATATAACCTCCTGGAGGGCAGAATTCACATTGTATGTTTTTTTTTCAAACCCTCTTATTCCAGACAAGTAGTAGGAACTAACAATGTACTTGTTGAAATGAAATGAACTGGTTAGTTCCTGTAGTTATTAATGCCAGCAGTATTTCAAAGTGAATGAAAGCTGCATAATCAGTCTGAAGTAAAAGCATTTTTATAACTTTTGACTTTATGTACAGTGAGGGTCTGGAGTAAGCCAGACTTCAAAGCAGCCTTTCCTTTTTAGAGAGACATTATCACATGCCAAACATTGATTTCCAGTGTGTTTATTGATGGAAGAATAATTGAAGATAGTCAAGGTTAAATGAAACTTGTACCAGGAGAAATAACTTTTCACTTATTTGAGAAGCTAAGAAATATTATTGAGGTACATAAATAATAAGCACCACATAAAGTATTAGCATTGTTCTTTTTCTTCAGCTTAGGTACATGGGTATTTGTTTTATTATTCTTTATACCATTTATACATTTCTTTATATGCCCCAGTTTATAATAAAATTGGACATAAAAGTAAGTAGTATGGTTTGTGTCAAAACCAATGCCAGTTTACAAATTCCATTTTGTAGTTAAGGCACTCTTTAGAGTTTGTGCTGCCGTGACTTATTATTAATTATTGCTTGAACAGTGTCTTGGTCAAGAACTCCCAAATGCATATATGACAGAAAGATTCAGCTCTCCGTTTCCCCTTTTGATTCTTTATATGATCGAATAACTCATTATGTAGTCAAGCTCCTTAAGAAACCTTAAAGCTGTTTGCCTACATGAAGGAAGGCACTGCTAGCAAGCCTGAATGTGCCACTGTTTCTTCTGGGTATGCTAGGCTTCTAAAGAAACATCCTTCCTCTAGAATTCATATTCCCCAAGACTGTCAAAATGTTTGATGATTGTGTACCTGGTAAATGTTTCTATGCATATCTCTTTGAACACTGTTAGTGCTCAGCAAATATTAGACCATCAAAAGGAGGACATACTTTTAAACACAAGTTGGTACCTTAGTGTATTAAACTACTTTCCTGCTTTGGTTATTTTTCATCCTTTGCAAAGAAGGAACTTTAGGAAGATCATGCTTTGGTTTACTATGTATTCCAGGCACTTCGTGAAATGCTATTTCTCTTTATCTTTCATCCTGTGCTGTTAGTCAGAGGATATACCTTATTTCAGTGAAATCCCACGGTAGCCAAGGGTTTCATTATGGCGTATGCTAACATCGAAACATTTTTGTTTGATTTAACAGAGAACAAGAAACTAGTATACAACTGCAGGAGCCTTTCCCAGCAGGAATAAGAGGCATATGGTGTGTGTAACAAATAGTTTCTGAAAATGATTAAGTTTCAAACTGTCTTGTTGTTGGATGTGTACCTTTTTCTGAAGTGAAGCTGTCCCACTTCCCTTGTCTCTTATTCCCTCAGCTGGCATCATTGGAAACACATTGATTGGGAGGCTTGGAGACAAGTGATTCTAATAGAGATCTTGGAACATAATAGCGTGACATTTTGAGTCTTTACAGATTTACCCTTCCACGTGGCACCTATCCTCTAAAAAATTCATGCCATACTCATTTTTACATTATATCCCTTTTTTTCATGTAGCATGGGCAAGCAAAAGCAAGGTTGCCCTATTGTGGTCAGACCCTATGGTGTCAAAGTTAGGAATCCTCCAAGAAAAGATATGAGTTGTTCATAACCAATATGGAAAGTGTATACTTAACTAAAAATTTTTATTTGTAAAAATGTCCACAGTGAATTAGATATGTAAGGAATACCTTGCTTCTTGTTGTACACTGTTTGAGTGGATCGGCTCATAGGCTCTGTTTTCAGATGTGGACTTAGTTTACTTATAGTGGTCTGTCTAGCTGCTGCTTTCTTATTCTCTTTGCCCCTCTTGGCCCTCTTTCCTCTCCTTCTCTCTTCTTCTCCTCTTCTCTCCCTCTCACAAGCACACATACTCACAAGCACACACATAAACACATTTATTGAGTGACTCTGAACATTAATGAAAAAAATTGCATCTACGAGTCTTGATGAGTAGTGAGTAATCTCTCTGCATGGAGTGAGGAAAAGCTGGTTATGTTTCTGATTTTTATATTTTTTCTCAAATATTTTCTCTATATTCTGTTATTCTTTGTGGATACTCTGGTCCTTTATTCCAATAATGTAAAAACAACATTTTCCTTGTCATGACTGACCTACATCATTTAAAAAAGAAAATTTTACAGAAACAGAACAATTAGTGAGTAGCATTGTAGGCCAATAGCAGCCACTGTAGCAATAGTACTTTGGGGAATTTTCAGGCTTCAGTGAAAAGCAGAAAGCATAAGTGGGAAATTAAAAATAGTAACTGGGGCTGGCCCAATGACGCAGCAGTTAAGTGCACACGTTCCACTTTGGCAGCCCGGGGTTCGCTGGTTCGGATCCCGGGTGTAGACATGGCGCTGCTTGGCACGCCGTGCTATGGTAGGCATCCCACATATAAAGTAGAGGAAGATGGGCACAGATGTTAGCTCAGGGACTGTCTTCCTCAGCAAAAAGAGGAGGATTGGCATTAGTTAGCTCAGGGCTAATCTTCCTCAAAAAAAAGAAAAAGTAACTAATCATGTTAATAAGACTGTTTTTTTGAATTCTAACAAAATGCCATGTTTCCCTCTGTTTTAGCCTCTGTCTTCCATGCCCGAGAGTACGGAGATGATGAAGAGACAGAAGTACTGCAGCAGCGAGAGCAGTTACGACAGCAGCAGCAGCTCTTCAGAATCAGACGGCAGTGGGAAGGAGGAATACGAAAATAAGAGAGGAGAAAAGCAAGTTACGTATGATCTTAAACAGTCCAGCCACTACAAATTAATCCAACAATCCAGTAAGTTAATTTCTTCTAATGTAGTTGTTAATTGAAGAATTATGGAACTGAAATTACTGAACTCAATAAAAGGACCTTGGGCCAAACGAACCCTTGTCGTGTGTGAGGAGACCTGGATTCTTCCTACTTCTTTCCCCACCCAGGCTGGGCGCATCCCGCAATCCCTTTCCGGGTCTGCAAACTGAAAGGATCTCTCTGCTCCATTCTTTTAGACTCCATGATACTTGTTAAGTCCTAGATGTTTGTTTGGATTTTATAAAATGTGACCCATGGCTGATCTGCTAATTGCATTCTCTTTTAAGCCAATATCTATTCTCATTCCATTCTCCACTTTCCCTACCTCTGTCACCCATTTTATTTTATAGTCTCGTCTTTTTTTAACATGTGTGTATCTCTCTAGGCATTTGACTTTCATGTATGTGAGCCACACAGCTGTGAAAGAGTCGAAGTTTTGTTCCCTTCCCTTTTCATCCTGGGGAGGAACTGAAGTCAGGGCTTTTGGTGCACAGGAAGGATTCGGCTTCTCTGTCTGCTTCCCTTTTTCTCTTTCCTCCTCTATTTCTTTTCACATTGTCTCTCTCTTCCATTCTCCTGTCTTTCATTCCTTCTTCGATTCAAGATGTCCACTACTGAGTGTGTGATTCTGCTTTCATCCCACGTGTCCACTGTGGTATTGCTGCTCGCCCCGGGCTCAGCTGGACCCCTTCCTGACCCTACCTCCAGTGCAGGACTTTGTTACCTTCTGTCTCTCATATCTCTGCCTTGTCCTCTGTTGTTATAGGGTCCACTAAAGGGACCAGTTCAATCATGCAGTAAACACAATTGGGAGGCTTTGTTGAGCTTCAGCAATGCTGTAATATGTTAGCTTCCTTGGTAATGTGTATATTTTAAGCCTGACCTTCCAGACTTATGGCAAAATGCTTGAGGAATGCAGAACTAATAGATGAAGATTTTAACGGTGTTTCTTTTACTTTCAAATTATTCTGTAAAGATACATGGTAATGTTGCTGTCTTTGAGGATTTATGTGTTTGGAGGGGAGATAATCTATTTTGTTCCATTTCATTTGTTTATTTATTTCCTCATTTAAGATATGTTTATTGAGCACCTGTTCCAGAGTTTGTAAGTTATTTTGTCAATTGCTTCCTTTTTTCTTAAAGATGCCTCACGTACTTTCAGTGTGTCTCTGTGTAAGTATGGCTCTGTTTCTCTTTTGGAAGCTGACATTGTCGTCTGCAGATTTCGTCTGTTTTTGAACTCCTCTCCTGTTGGTTAATGCATGCATCCCTAATAGCATGAACCAACAGAGGATAAGGGCAGGACTGAGAAAAAGTTGCTGGAGTCCCTGAGCTCTGAGATTGTTCTTTGTTCTCAAAACAATAGGTTAATAAATTGAGATCAGACAAATAGAGTACTAAAAATGTTTTAAAGTGTGAATTCTCATTTTAAAGCTAGCCTAATTCAACTACATATCTTTTTCCTTATTAGTTGTATTTTATTTTTATAGTCATTAGAAACTGCAACAAGGGCTTCACTTTGTTTTATATTCTCTCTTTAATTTACACTAAGGGATATCATAGCCACAAACCCTCCTTGAGTTTCTCTCCAACGTGATGCTGATGACGAAGGAAAAAAATCCAGATTATGTGTAACACTTTCTATTGTAGATAGTTAACTTAGGAAATTCAAACTTGTCATACTTTCAAAGGATATATTTTGGTTTGATATAAGATAGTCATATACAAAACTATATGAAATCCTTTTCTCACGTAATTTGTGTATGCAAGTTATAACCACTTTTTGTTAATCTACCTAAATTTCATTGACATATCTAGCTACTTAGTTATTCTGTCTGAATTTCCCATGTATACAGGGGAAAAATGGGAATCTGTAATGATTCAGGAGAAGGGATATTTTCCTTCTGCACCCATATCAGGTTATATATGTCCAAAGCATCACCTTAAGCCCTCAAAGAAAGCAGGACCAAGATATAGGTTGTAGCACATGCTTTTGGGTATCTTCTTAGTAGAAGATTGATGAGTGGTCTGTTCCCCACACAGCCCTTCTCTAGAAGCACTGTCCTTTCAAAAAATGGTATGATTTTCTGGTTCACAAGGAAGTTAACATTTGGAGCAAATGGAAGCTTTTTTTTTTTTTTAACATCTTTTTTAGCTTGAATGAATATACTATTTTGTACTCTCCAGAACCAAATGAGGAGTATTAGGCTTATTATCTGTCCAAAATATCCTTTAGAAATACATCCCTAAATATAAGACTTATGTCCATTGCCTTTATAAAGGTTTAAATTTTTTTTCAACAGCTATTGAAGAGAAATATTTGGGTATTCAACCTGCCTTCATGTGAGTTTTATTAAGTTATTTCATTAATGAAGATTGATATATTACAACCAAGCAGAGAGAGAATATAGAACAGAGGGTATATAGAATGTATATAACCTAAAAAAATCTAAGTGTTGATCATATTGAGTGATAATCTATTTCCTTGTGTCAGGAATCAAAATTTGCCTGGAACAGTTGGTTGGTTCTCTTTTTTAAATGTTCTCAATATGCAATGGGGAAGATTCTGTGGTTTTTCCCTAGTTGTCTGTTCTGATAACAACTCTTTAGATCCAGACATTTTTTCTTCACTTAAATCTTTACTGTGGGATTTTAAATCTAGTTTTTTTTTTTAAATTCTTCTCTCCTGTCAATAAGTAGACTGTCTAGTACTACTCTTGTAATGACCAATTACGTATTTCAACTCTATTAGGTTAATCTTTATGTTTTTCTTCTATTTTATTTATTTTTTTCCTCATGGGCCCTAAATTATATAACTTATCCATCTATCTTGCACGTTCTCTAGACTCCCTTCCATCACTCCCTATGAATCTCACTGTAAATGCTCTATTTCTGACCCATACACAGATTCTAATAAATGACCAGTCTAACCCAAGGATAGTGGATGGCATCATGGTACTGTAGGCAGAGGGAGGACACTGGTATTAGACAGGTCAGGATTTAAACCAGAGCTTGGCAGCTTTCTTGTCGTGTGACCTTGAGAAAGTTCTTTCTCTGAGCCTCCAGGTAATACAGATTCCTATGTCGAATGATTACTGTGAGAATTAAGATAAAAGTGTAGCACTTAGCACGATGCCCGGCTTGTAGAAGGTGCTCCATTAATGTTAGTTTTCCTTTCTTCTGGTTCTTTTATGTCATATCTCAAGAATAGAACATTAAAGTACTGTGTAAGTATTATTCTTATGATAGCCATTCCTCATACATGAAAGGGGTTCTACACCAAGTTCACTGTTTAAATTGAAGAATTATCTCCAAACTTGTGTCCTCAAGATGATGCCTTTGCTTTGATGTTTATTGCCGCCCTGCTACGATGTAGTCTAATCGTTAGTTTATATAGACCCAATACAGTGGGAAACTTCTACTAATTCTGCTACTATACTATCCTTCTTCGCCACTGATAGGCTCCATAAGGCGTTCAGTCAGTTGCCCTCGGTCCATCTCTTCTCAGTCACCTTCCAGTGCGGACAACCGCCCCTTTTCTGCTCAACAAATGATAGCATCCCGGCCAACGTCAGGGTCTCGGTCACATTCTTTAAACCGTGCTTCCTCCTACATGAGGCACCTGCCTCATGGTAGTGATGCCAGCTCTGCTAACTCTCAGATGGTAAGTCGTCTGTTTTGCTCCTTCAAGATTACAGGAAGCACTTACTCAGGATTTAGGTGGCAAAGGGGTCAGCTGGGAGGAGGATGGATTCAACCTCAGATCCTTTCTATAATTCAGCTCATGCTCTCCTGGAATTTGGATTATGTATCTATCTTAGCCTATAACTTAGTGTGAACTCTTAAAAGCAGACTTCACCATATCACAGAACTCAAGGATGGACACTGAGAATAGCATTTTATTTTCCATTTGCTGATGGAGTAGGATAATTTTGTTGAAAAATCATCTGAGTAAATATATGATTTTGCATTGTGTTGTGCAGCATATCTGTAAATTTGGGGGAATTTGTTGTATGGAAATTTTTTCCTAATTGGACTATTGATTAATAGGTTAAAAACATAAACCATGATAAATTGTCCTTAGAGCACTGAAGTGAAATATTGTTTATAATGTTTTCTGTATATTAAATTAACACATAGTATTCCCTTCTTAGCATGAATCCCAGAGATTCAGTATTGAGGAAGTCAGTGAATTTATTTTGTAACCAGGCTTACTTATAGATGTTCAAATAGATCACTCCAAGTACCTTCACATAGACAGGGGATTTATTTAATTTGTTTATTTAATGTGGATAATGTTTCCAAAGGGAAGAGTCTAGAAAATATAAGTCAATGAATTTCACTTGGTAACAATGAATTATTTTTTTTCTAATCAAGAATTGGCTGTGGTATCTATGGAGCAAACGAAACTGACCAGGAAGTCTTTTTTTAAACATTCGTTATTTTCATTTTAGTATTTTGAGCTAAATAAAATACAACTGTATGGAAACGTGAAAGACACTCTTGGGAAATCAGATCCACTTAATCCTAAGAATTGAATCCTATGAATAAATGTAAAAAAATTATTTTCTTCCTTTTTCATTGTTATTTTTTTTCAATTAAAAGTGCATCATTTTTACCTAGAAATATCTTTCAGATTATAGTGGCACAATGAAATAAGACCCCCTCCAAATATCTGTATTCTTTCAAATTTAAGAGTGAGTCTTTGCGGCAACTGAGAACAAAAGAACAAGAAGACCATCTAACAAGTCAGACCTTATTTGTTCTCAAGGACATGAAGATCCGGTTCCCAGGAAAATCAGATGCAGAGTCACTACTTCTGATAGAAGATGTGAGTATGTGATGTACAGAAAGTTCCAAGGAGCTCATACATTTTTATTCTTCTTCTTAAAATATTAAACTTTATTTCCTGATCGCATTCTTCTCAATGACATAGCAAACTTAATTGATGTGCTTTTCCACCTCCACAAGCTTTACAATATACAGGGGTTATTTTAATTATTATGGTTCACGAGCAGTGAGATCACATTTAGAATCAACGATGCAAAATCCCTTTTAGTGTGTAGTCCTATTTTAATGATACAGCTGCTTCATCAAATGAGAATAATTAATGTTAAATAATTATTGTTCTTAGTGATTAAAGAAATCGCAAGTTAAACCTGCTTCTATAAAGATTTAGAAAGATCTAATATGGAATGAGATATAGTAATGAGAAAAGTGGGGCCCTGGGCATAAATGTCAAGAATATTTGAATGTGACATCTTGTATGGTTTTGGTTAAATTTTTAAATGGCTTATGCTGTGTATGTTCTTCTTGTTACACACACATCTTTGCACCACCCAGTGGAATATTCTATAACGGCTGGGAGTCCTGAAATTCATGTGAAAGTCGATGACTTACTCCTAATTTAGAAAGAAGGTTCAAGTTATTCAAATATTTTTGGTGAAAGGGCATTTCTTTATTCAAAGTTCCATTTCTTCACTGAAACATCTTTTTCAAATTGTCATTCCTGGGTAATTCCTCAGTTATAGAACATTGTTTTCTGGTTTCCCTGGATTTTTTTCCCACAGAGGAAGGCACCATCTAGTGGCCAGTTGTAGGATAAAAAGCCAGCCATGTGCTTGGCTTTTTTCAGTTTTTAGCATTGCTTTAGACCCGTCTAAAAGCAACTGTCTAGAAAGAACAAACAAACAAATAATAATAAAAAAGACTTCCTCAGTTTATAAAATCAATAATGGCAATTTCTATTTTGTAATTATGACAGTTATAACCGAAACCCCCAAATATTATAGTCTGTTGTTATATATTTTTTAAAAAGTGAAAATGGTATGTTGTTTGCAAATGAGTTGCTGTTTGTTGCATCAAGAGAAAAGAAGAAAAATGAACCTTAGTTGTAAAGCATTATGCTAGATATGTTTTTACTTACATTTAAATATGTTATCTTAAGTTTTTTTCTAAGTAAACCCAATGTCTTTATACCAGACATTTTACTTATATTTTTAAAAGATATTAGTTATCTACCACCTTTATGAATCGAGTAGAAGAAAAATGGGATAATCAGAGAGTAGAAATAATATTTGTGGCTAATGTGATTGTTCTATAAAGAACATAGGCTTATGTAATTAATAAAATATAATTAACAATTATGTAAGACATTAGATTGTTTGCTGTATGTTCACTATATGCAGCAAATATTTTAATCCATTTGCTACACCATATATTACTAGAATATATATTCAGAAATTTTATAGATTTGCACAAAAAACAAAACAAAGGGATAATAGAATCTTTATTATATATTGGTTTTCTTTTAACGTATTACGCAGTATTCTCTTATTATGAGTTATGTGGTAAATATACCTCTTGGAATCAAAGTGCGAAATCTGTGTCTTGGGATCCTTCCCAAACCTTAGGTGCCTGAAGACATTTGACTTTCATTCATTAGAGATTGTGTGCTTTTTACAGCAAGAAGAGAAAGCGTTGGAGTCAGAAGGCTTCTTTACCTCATGTTAGAAATCTTTGCACAGGTCTTTTTATGAAAGACATTATTTACTGCAAGTAATGTTATACTGTTTTCATTTCACAAATTAATAAAATTGGTTTCAACCCATTTATTTACTTTTTGTTTGTTACTTTTAGAAACTTCTAGATTAAATTTCTTCATGTTTCTCTCTCAAAACAGATCATTGATAACTGGAAGTATCATAAAACAAAAGTGGCTTCATATTGGCTCATAAAATTAGACTCTGCAAAACAACGAAAAGTGAGTAATGCCCCTAAACAGGTTGGCCCTTTCCGATTATGTATTAAACTAGGATCATTAAGCCACATTCATAATCAAACTATATGCACATTCATTTGTTTACGCATTTTTTCAACAAATATTTATTGTGTGCCTCCTATGTTTCAGATGCTATTCTAAGGATAAAAAAGTGAATAAAAAAAACCCATGGTCTTATTGAGCTTACGTTCTAGTTAAAGTGCTTGATAATAAACAAATATGTGATAGAATGTAAGGTAGTATTAAGTACTACGAAGACAAATAAATCAGGATAAAAAAATAGAGAGAAGGCAACATTTGAGCAGAGACCTAAGTGAAATGAGAGTAACACTATGCAAAAATATCTGCAGGTATAACTTATCAGACAGAGGCAAGAGCAGATACAGAGGCCCTGAGGTAGAATTTAGCTTGATGTGTCGATGAGGCATAGAAGGCACCGTTTTGTTTTCTTGTATAGGATAGTTGGTTTGTGCTTGTCAAGAGTGAGTGACGTGGTGGTGAGAGTTGAGGTTGGATAGATGGGCAGAGTCAGATCATAACTTCATAGGCCATGGAAAGACCTTGGGTTTTATTCCAAGTGATGGGAAGGCATTGGAAAAAATTGAGCAGAAGAGTTGCATAGTCTGGTTTATAATTGAAAAGGATCATGAGAGCTACTTGTAGAGAACAGAACTGGGGGAGAGGGAATGTGGCGGAATAGAAGTAGAGGACAGCTAGAAGGTTTTTAGAGTAATCGAGGCAAGTGCTCATGGTTATTAGCCAGGGTGCTAACTGAACGGGTGGACGCTGGGGAAGGAGCAGGTGTTTGTTGTTACTCTTGTTTTGTTTTACTTTGATTTTGGTTTTGGACATGCTAAAGTTGTTATATTATTAGACATCCAACTGAAGACGTTGAGTGTGTGGTTGTGTATATGAGTTTTTGAGTTCAGAGCTGAGCTGCATATGGAAATACAAAATTTAAGAGTCACCAGGATATTTGAACCCGTGGGTAGGGTGGGATTACTTAGTAAGTGTGGTTAGAGATGAGAGGAGTTTCAGAGACTGAGCCCTGGGCTGCTTCTGCATGCAGAAATCAGAGAGATGGGTGGGGAGGGATTAATCTAAGGGGACTGAGAAGGAGCTGCCAGTGAAATGTGGAAAACCTTTAGAACTGGGTGTCCTGGAAGCCAAGTAAAGAGACTATTTTAAGGAGACGAAGTGATCAACTGAGTCAGGTGTTGCTGATAGGGGTTGTAAGATGAGCGCTAAGAACTGACTGTTGCTTTTGGCAACTTGCAGGTTATCGGTGACCAGATCTAACAAAGTCAAGGGGATGGTGCAGAGTGAAACTTGAGCGGAGTAGGTTCAGGAGATGAAGGGTGGAGAGGAAAAAAGCACAGCTAGTACAGGCACTTTTTGGAGGAGTTTTGCTGTAGAGGGAAAAGGGAGGTGTGGTAGTAGCTGGCGAGGCATGTGGATTAATGACAAGGTTTTTTTAAAGGTGAAGATATTTCCAGCTGCTTTTGTATGATGAGAATGATCTAGAAGACAGGAATGGCACTGGAAAGAGAGGTAATAGAAAACCCCTGAGTAAGTCAGCTGAGAAGGTTTGTCCTAACCAGGAGCATTTATTCTAGTAGGAGGGAAGGCAAAGTCTATGGCATTGTGGCGGGAGGATGTGAAGGTTTTCTTCCGATGGGGAGGGACTTTTGGAGGCTTGAGGAGACAGTAAAAGGTGTACAGTTACAGTAGGGATCTTGGAGAGGAGGAGAGGGGAGTGGCCAGCAGCCTGAGGGGCCCATCAGATGCTTTGCACCATTATTTTGGGGGAGATATAGTATTTCAGTAGCTTTAATGAAGTCGTTGTATTCCTTTAGTAATGCAGGCCATCATTTCCCCTTTCTAGAATTTATTGCTAATAAGCTGAAAGTTGATACTGATCAAATGATGACTTTTAAATTATGCGCTTTCATCTGTGTAAACCTAACTCACTATTGTGATTTAGCACATTTGACAAATAATTCCTTAGGATTCTGCCGTGTGCCAAATACTGGGCTGCTGTTGAGGAGGGTATAGCAAAGCTGGTTACAGAGGGGGGTTGAAAACATTCTGTAAGCCCTGAATACATGTTTGCCAAGTCACTGAATGTGTCCTTGATTGCTTAAGATGAGGACATTTTATTAGAACTGGAATCCTGAATTTCCTTAAGTCCATGTACTTTTTGTAATCTAGAAGATAGAAGAATGTAGGTAAACTTCTAATTAAAACAAAATTGATATTCCAGAAACAGATTAAAGTATTTATAAGGTATTAATATGTGATAAACGTGACATTTCAAATCAGTGGAGAAAAGATAATTTTCCCCCCTGAATGATACTGAAACAGTTGACTCCCTTTTTGTAAGAAAAGTAAGTTGGAGCCTTATATCTCATCATATACAAAAATAAATTCCAGATAGACTATAATTTAATGTGCAAAAAAAGGAAAATATTAAAAATTTAAAGAAAATATAAAAGGATATGTTTATAATCTTAGAATGGAGAAACAACTTCTTAAGAAACACTTAAAACTCAGCAGCCTTAAAGGGAAACATTGACAGATTTGATGGCATGAAAACTTAACCGATGGCAAAAAGAGGTCTTAACCCACGTTGAAAGGCAGAGCCGTGAGGCAAATGGGGGGGAGTGTTGAGGCAGACAGATATTTGCAGCAGTAAAACACAAAGTAACATCAGTAAACCAACACCTCCTACAAATCAACCAGCAAAAGACAAACTATCCTATAGATATTAATAAGTAAAATGGCAAAGTATATGAAAAGGCCACGGAAAGACAATTTATGAATCTTCAAATAGCCATAAATAGATCCTTGCCCTCCCTAATGATGAAGGAAAGGCAATTAAGAACAATCATGTTGGAAAAAATTAGTAAGACATCATATCCAGTGATGGAAATAGTATGGATGAAAGGGCCTTTCCTACACTGTTAGAGGGAGAATACATTGGAACAACTCTCTAGAAAGGTGATTTGCAGTATCTGTTAAAATTTACAAATGTTCATAACCTTATGACTCAGCAAAACCACTTCCAGCTGTCTGTCCTACGGAATAATAGTCTGAATGTATAGAAGATTTGTGTACATGAGCATTCTTTGCAGTGGTATTTGTGAAAATAAAACATTTGAAGTAGCCTAAATGTCTATGAATAGATTTATGGTTAAACAAACTATAGTACATCCATACTA
Source organism: Equus asinus (assembly GCF_041296235.1). Classification (NCBI taxonomy): domain Eukaryota; kingdom Metazoa; phylum Chordata; class Mammalia; order Perissodactyla; family Equidae; genus Equus; species Equus asinus. The sequence continues at coordinate 20,009,098 of NC_091805.1, read as the reverse complement.
TTCAGTTGCATTAAATTGAATTCTATTTTGGAATCATGGATCTTAACCTGAGATATAGCACAAGATTATGACTCATGACATATGAAGCAAACATACGTTATTAAAATTAGCCAGACTTTACTAATCACGAGTGGCGAATAAAAGCAATAAGCTGCCACCAATTGCATGGCTGCTAGGACACCATGAGTCCATCAGCTCTCAGGTGTCCCTTTTCACGTACCTAGAGGCATTCTTGGTTCAGAGTGACAAGTGTCAACTATATGTGGTTCACATTAGCACAGAGGGAGCCTTCCAGATTTGGGTAGCCTTCATTTTTATTTTCCATTAGTCACCCATGAAGTCTTTGTGCTTAACTTCCATTCTCTAGCCAGATGAAATGAAAATGCCAGGTTTATTTACTCTCAGTATTGTCCTGTAGAACTTTGTGCAATGGTGGAAATGTTCTGTATCTGTGATGTCCAATCCAGTGGTCACTAACCACATGTGGCCATTCATTGAGTGAGCACTTCAAATGTGGCTATTGTGGCTGAGGGGCTGAACTTTTAATTTTTTTTAACTTTTAATTTTAATTAATTTAAATTTAAATATTTAGCCAAATGTGTCTAGTGCCTACTGCATTTGACAGTGTGGATCTAGCCAGACCAGGGGTAGCCTTCCAAATATCTTCTTAAATTGGAACTTTCTCAGTTATCTTCCTGCTGAGAAATTCCATCAGAGGATTTGTAAGAATGTCCAGTAAGGTCAACATTGCCTTGGGCATCTCAAAGAGGGAGTCAACATTTTTTCTTCCATATACTATCCTAAATAGGTATCAAGATAGTAAATTAAACAGACAAGTTATGCAATAACATGTACTGTTCCATTTTAAATGACCTATGTATCTGTACTATTTTAAAAATATATATCTAGCTTTAAAAAATTGTAAAATCTATGTACCAAATTGTTAAGATAATTTATTTTTGGAAGGTAGACTTATTGAGTCATGGGAAGAAAAGTAGTGACATTTGGTGTCATTTTTCCTTTTGTTTTTGTGTATTTCTATATATTTTTTCAAGTTAAAGTAATCTTTTTAAAAATGGAAGAATGACAGGGAGCACAGGCATTTCTGTGAAGCCTGTCATGGTTCCCCCTCAACCAGGTATTATCTTTCCCTGTTCTGCATCCTCAGGGTACTTTGTACTCATCTGTACTTAGGATCTGCCTTGAGAGGTTTCTGTATTAATTTTTCCACCTCTCTAGAAGCCATGGGCGTGTCTCACTTTGTAGTCACCTGTAGGAGGCTTTCTATAAGTATTTGTTAAGTTGATTCGATTCTAGACTCTTATGAACTCTGTCGATAGCAAGCTAGCTTTTTCTTTCTGCAGCCTTCTTTCTTTACTAGTGATAAATATTTATTAGAACAGCAACAAATTAAGACAATGCCATTCTGTTTTTCACATGTGATATGAGAAGGTCTGATAAACATTGGGCTGATCAAATGATGTGAATGAATAGCAATAATATTTGTGAATTAGAAGAAATAATTTATTTTATGTTTTACAGTTGTTACACTCAATAGGGTTTATAAATTTTGAGTAAAAACAAATGCTTGCTTATAAATTTACTAACAAGTACTTATGCCAGTATATCTACTCCTCCTGTACTGATTGACTCTAAGAATGTTTGGAGTGAGTTATGTTTGCATATCCTTTCTCCTAGTTCTCAGATGTGCAACTGCATCTCTGCATGTAGCATATACCGTTATGCTAAGGGAGTGGAAGCACTCACATGGGGGGCGTGATTTTATTACAACTTACATACCTAATGACCCTGTCTTTGAACCCCTTTGTTGCTGCTTTTGTTTTGGCATAAATCAAAAGTTCTAGGGGGCTGGCCCTGTGTCCGAGTGGTTAAGTTCACGCGGTCTGCTTTGGTGGCCTGGGGTTTGTCAGTTCGGATCCTGAGCACAGACCTACACACCGCTCATCAAGTCATGCTGGGATGGCATCCCATGTAGAAGAACTAGAATGACTTACAACTGGGATATACAACTATGCACTGGGGCTTTGGGGAGAAAGAAAAAAGAGGAAGATTGGCAACAGATGTTAACTCAGGGCAAATCTTCCTCACCAAAAAAAAAGAAGAAGAAGAAGAAGAAAAAAAAACTACAAGAAGTTTCAATAAAAAAGCTTTAAAAAAAAAGTTCTATATTTCCTTTGTGCTTGTAAAAAGAAAGATATCCCATCTCCAATACAAAGCTTGTTGAAGTCCCATAGTTTACGCTCCCCAATAGTTACAGGTATTCTTCTATATAGGTCATTTAATAGACAATTCTATCTTTGGCAGAAGAATTTGTAACTTGAATTTTGACTCTCAGAGAACATAAGGGCCGATCTTAACCAGAGCAAGTTTATCTTGCAGAGTTGCCCACTTTTGTGGAGGCCCTAAGGTGGCTGAGGGATGCCAGGCCTAGGCTGTGATGACAAGGGGAACCTCAGAATGTGCTCCTTATTTGTAGCAATTTTTCTTGCTATAATTGTGATCACTGCATTTCCTTTTCTTTCTTCAACGATTTGTTCTTTAAGAGGCTTTTTCCTACACAGACTCTAATTTCTCAGATACGTAGCAAAGCATGGGACACTCCTAGGAAAAGGAAAAGAGGGCAGCTCTCAGCAGCGTTCGTCCCGTGCTGATGTTATTCCCCTTCCTGCGAGGGCAAGGACAGAGCTCCTCCCCATGAGCAATTGTTTGAATAATAAGGAAACACATTTTTGTAAAACTTTTCATTTTTGTAAAGTCAACCCCACCAAATTTATGTTCTTTCTCCATATTCACAAATAGAAGCATAACAAATATACACATCATGAATGCCAATCATCACGTCAGCCAGCAATGGAGGTCTTGAGCCCTAACATAAACAGATTTTTTAACTGGGATTTTTTGTATATTTTGTCCACTTAATCAATAGCATTAGAATTAATTAAGTCAAATACTTAAAATTCACCCCAGATAGGAAAAGTATAGAGATATGCTGTAGAAATAATTTTTGGGACAAACTTAAATATGTTTAGCTGATTTATTTATATATATTATATAAATTTATATATATTTATTATAAATATATATAACATATAATAATATATCTATAAATATTTTTTCTCCACCTCTTCCATACCTTGTTTATTTCAGATGAAATCAGAGGAAAAGTGGGATCAGAGAATGACTGACTGACTGAAATATTTTTTTCTTGACAACAAGAGAGCTAATAAATGAGTTGAAGAGTGTATCGAAAAGAGCTTTAAAAAGCTTAATATGTTGATGTTAAACGAAAGGGGCGGTATGCAGTAGTGGAAAGAGGCATGGGACTTGCAGTCACCTGGGCTTGGGCTCAGTGCTGCCTCTGCCCTTTGCTTGGGCAGGTAACGTCTCAGAACTGCTCTGAGATTCCTAACATTAAGTATTTGGAGGTTCTTGTGAGGAAGTCAGACATCACATGGGAAGGTGAGCAAGCCCAGAAGATATAAAATGCAGGCTGGTTTTTTGGCTGTTTCTCTAATGTATTTTATTTTACTAAGAATTCTTTATATGCAGAATTATTTTATGTAGAATATGTAGAAATGAGGTATAAAACTTATCTGTTGAGTTGTAACATAGTCACCATTTATTTGACTGTCCATTTGAAACCTGCACTGTTGCTTTATAAAGCTAGAAACTGCATCCAAGAAAACGAAAAGGAAGCTAGAAATGTGGGTCTGCTGTGGAATGTAGAATTAGATATTATAAAAAGTTACCCGTTTAGAAGGCCAAGGACCTAACTAATTTACATCTAGATGTGGATTAATCAGACCCATCTGTCTTTTGGCAGTGCTGATAGTCAATAATCATTATAAGGCTGTGTCAGTTCAGTCCTCTGTGAAGCAGAGATAAAACAGAAGTGGAAGCGAAAGAGATTTATAAGAGAAAATGCCGAAGAAAGATAAAGGGGAGAGAAAGGTCGAGGAGGCAGGGAGAGCCTTCAGACTGCAGTGTAGGTCTGACCCCCTAGAACGGAAGGCAGGAGGCTTGGGGAGGAGGAACCTCAGACTTTAGTGAGGCTCTGAGAAAGCCCTGTCCCGCTGATGGGGAGCCCAGAACAAAGATTGCTGTTAGAGGGATCACACTGAGCAGAAATAGCGCCTCTCTGGTATCCCACCACGCTCAGTCCTTGGCGGGGAGTGGTCTAGGGAGAAGAGCCTGAGCTTGGCTTGGATGTTGCCGCGGATCTTGAGTGGGGAGGCTCTCGGCTAACTGCTCCCTTGGAAGCAGGTTGATTCAAATGGCATGTCTCCGTGGCTGCCACAAAGGCTGTGTGTGATGTGATTTAATTTGACAAACATTTATTGGTTGCCAATTTTGTTCGAGAACTATGGTAGGCACTATTGGGGATTTTGAGAGTTGTTTATTTATTCATTTTGTTATTTGCTCATTCAAACACGCGTTCAACAATATTAATTGAGGGACTGCCACGTCTCAAGCACTGTTTGAGGTGTGGAATGCACAAGACTTTCATTTAAATCTCTTAATTCCATTTAGAGACCATTGTTGAGATATGTGTCTCATTTTTTTCTGTTCCAAGATCAAAGCATTTGCTGGTTGCTCATTAGAATGTTGTAAAATTCTAAGATTAGAATGCCACACACACACACTCTTCCACATGCCTACTTATTTAAAATTTTCCTTAATGGGTGTAAAATTTAAAGGTCAAGGGTATAGGAATTAAGTACTGAAAAGAATCCTCACCAGGTGAAAATGGAAACAGCTGATCTTATTTAATGTCATGTTGTGGTAACTCCAGACTTGCATAATTTAGCTTTCTGCCAAGAAAGCAGTTGCTTTATATAGTTTGTAAGGAATATATATGAAGTATGAAAATATTGCAGTGCTGGTGGGCTGTGAAGAATGCCAAATTTGCTGAAAAGCTTATTCTCTGATGTGATATCTAGGCATAAACTAAGATTGGAGGATGCAGAGGAATAAGTGGTGAAATTAAGGTTGTGCTATATTTGCATTTATTGTAGGGTTCTAAGAGATTCTTGTTCATCAAGTGTTTCTTTTCTAAATAGCAATTTCTTTTTAGTACCTGATGTAGTTGCTTCTGCATGCATTTTGATGTTATCATTTTCCATCTCTTTTTCATTTGGGCTGACATAGATGCTGTACAGAGCTGTTCATTTTGCATCAGCAAAGATGCCTTTACCCTATAGCCATGGCTGCTGCATGCATCGTTAGTACAGCATGTAGTGATTTTAATGTTATTTCTAAACCTCCCTCACCTCATGCCATTATTTTAATTTAGGACCAACTGTTCAGCCATATGGAGCAGTTTATCATTCAACATCTGTATGTTCTTGCAAAATATGAATTTGTCTGTGTGCTTTCTGCCTTCAGATGTGCCATATTTCATATGGAAACGACAAATCTTTCCCTTTTATTAATGTTTTCATTGACCGAATCTCCCATTTATTTTTTCTCTCAGCGAGCTTAATGTCGGATTGGGATGCTTTTAAAAGTCACAATGTCAGGAAATGGATACCTATATTCTCTAAGTTAGCCTCACTTGAGTCCACAGATAAACACAAAGGGCACCTTGCTGACTATTTGTTTTTGTGTGTCGCAAACTATTCATCTTCCATCCATTTTCTTCTAACCCCAAAGCATGGAGAGATCCAAAATAGCACTACAAATAGGACTGGCACTAATTTACTTCATCCCAATCTGATTTCTTGCCTGCCTGCTCTCTGCCTTCCTAAAATTACTCAGTGGGTGTTTTGCTAAAGGTGCAGTCATTGTCTCCCTGTCTGTGGAGCCTTTTAATAAACTAGTCCTTGATGGACTTGATGGCCCTGATGGAGTGGTGCCTGAGCAACCTTGTTTCTACACAGCAAGCCCACCCATCTTCCCAAGTATTACTTCACGAGAAGTGAATCTGAAGCTAAGAAGAGACAATTCAGTTTTCTTCTAGGGTTTCGCTATTGTCACCTGGACAGGTCAAATTAACTGTGAGGCACTGTTGAGTAGTGGTTAAGAGGATAGGTCTCACTACATGACTATCCACTTACTAACTTTCTTGCATGAGTTACTTATCTGCTCTATGCCTGAGTTTTTTCATCCATAAAATGAGATAAAAAATGTTTTCAAAACCAAAAAATTTTTCATGACCATTAGGCATCAAAACCTAACCCCCCTGAACTCATTTGGTGACAATGACCTGACAGGAGGTTATGTGTTATTTTTGTCTACCTCTTGGTTAGAATATTCGCATATTTTCCTGCAGAAATAGTAATGTGTGTGATTGTGGAATCTAGCCTCAAGATTTTTGGAAAGGGTCTATGGACCAATTGTATCCATCTCATGTTCTTGTTTTGAGGATTAAATGAGTTACTAGATGTAAAAGTGCTTAGAACAGCACCTGGTCTACAGTGAGCCTCAATAATTAGTAGCTCTGGTTTTTACCTAGTCTGCATAGGTTTCACTCTCTTGCAAGTAACAATTTTACTAAGATAAATACCTACTAAGTTTGAGACCTGTCTCTTAAGCCTTGGGGACCTGATAAGTTTGTTACCAAGATAGGCATAATTCCTCCTCTCGTGTAGATAACAGTCTCCATTAATTAAACAAGAAATTAAAATAAAGTGAGATAATTATTAATAGAGGAAGAACAGGGCATTAAGGAATCATAAAATAATTTAGTAGCCAGTAAAGGTCTCCCTGAAGAAGTGATGTTTGAGGGAAGTCATAGAAGTTCACTAGGTGGGCAGATCGAGAAGACTGTTCCAGGCGGAGGAGAGCTTATGTGAAGGCTGAGAGGAGAGATGAGGGATTTGGGTTCCAGCTCCCTTGGTCTGCAGGCCATTGTGCTCTCCATATTACAGGTCTCCCTAAGCCACTCCTCTCCCTGCACCGGAGCTTGCCTCCTTGGGGAGGCTCCTTTAAAATTGAAGGCAAAGAGAAGCAAAGGAGAATGGATGTTCCCAGTAGCGTATGCTGGAACAGAAGGAGCAAGTTCCTGGGTTGCTCAGACCATGCCAGTCTCACCAGTCTGGGAATCACTCCTCAGGCAGAGATGCTTGGTGGGGCACAAGAGGCATGAAGATTATCCTTCTCCATGTTGGAGAAAACGTTAGGAGTGGAGCAGAAGTACTCCCACCCCTGACTCCCTGGCTGCTTTCTGAAGTTGCTGCTTTTACTCGTGTGTGGGCTGGAATATTAGACTATCGTGCTTTTAAAATTCCCTCTAAATTAAGGATAGAATATAGAGAGAGTAGTGGCCAAGACAGTCTCTTCTTAGTAATGTACGTATACTCTGTTGGCATAGAGCAGGCAGCCAATACACGTTAGTTGCCCTTCTCTTTGGTTCTTATGCATCACATGCATTTTACCATGAAATGTATTAAAAAAAATGAAGAAATAACTCATAATCTCAAATGCCATATCACTTTGAAGTCGAATAATTGTTTAATAATAGAATATGAGATTACCGTAGTGTTAAAGCTCCCAGTATCGTTACCCCTTTTTAATTTCACTTCTTATATAGAATATTAATAGATGATATAGAATATCATATTTATTCTTGAGACCAATTTCTGGGTTATCTTGGCTGCTATTTTTATTCTTCTGTATTATAACTTTTGGCTTGTTATTACACACTAAAACATTGAGTGTAGAAAGGACAATTGAGAAGAGAAATGATTTAGATTTATCATTTACTGCTAGTGTTGATTCTTATATCACTCATGAGTACTCCTTTCTACATTAAAAAACATAAAGAGTTAAACTAATAGCTTAAATGAAAATTATAAAAATAAAAAGTGTGAATTAGTGCCTGATATGCATATTATATCAGTAGTATTGTGAATAATTCATATTACGGTTTTTAAAAATCCCTCTTTATAATTAAGCATTCATTATCTATAATAACGAGCTTTTCTGGGACAATGTTTTTCACAAGCTACTCTATTACAGATTCCATTATCGCTCTTCGTTCTCCTCCCCTTCAGCTGACACACCCTGACCTGCTGTAGGGTTTTACTGTTCCCACTTCACGGTGACAGAAGTGGAACAGGAAGGGAAGGACAGATGCTGCTCACACAATTCACTGTGAGAAGCTGTAGTTGATATTCTTCTATAAATAAAAAGTGTTGCTTTGAAAATTTTTACTAAATTAATTTTTAAACCGATGTTTATTCTAAATTTTCCTTGATCAGAGATAACTAATATCACTTCTTTAAATATGGCTGTTGTAAAGAGAAATAAATTAAATTCTTCTTTTATCTGCTTCCAATTCTCTATATGTTTGTGCCCATTGAAAGAAATTATATCTTCACTCAGCCTCTGTTTGCAAATCTCTTTCTCTTTTCATCTCTCACTCTCATATTTATAGACAGTTCCTTTAATTACATAAATAAAATAAAAAGTGAAAAGTCTTCTTTGATGAACTGAAATTAGAATAACTGTGTTTGTTGGTATTTATTTATGTTTTTTAAATAAAGTTTCATTGGAAATATCTGCATTGCGTAAGTACTAAATACATGTGAATTAGACAAAGTAGCTTTTGAGGGTTTACAGATTTTTTAGAACCTCTAGGGTTTCAGTTGTCAAGAGTTCCATTAATCCTAGTCTTTGTTTCAAGATACTCTCTCATTATTGGTCTATGTATGGCCTGATTTTACTTAGTGTTTTTTAAGGTTATTTTTTTAATTTTTATTTTTCCTCTGGCTAATTTTTTTTATTGAGATGTAATTGACATGTAACATTATATTAGTTTAGGCGTACAACATAATGGTTTGGTATTTGTATACATTGAGAAATGATCCCCACAATAAGCCTAGTTAACATCCATCATCATATATAGTTACAATATTTTTTTTCTTGTGATGACTTTTTTTTAACTTTCAGGTGTACATCATAATATATTTTGAATTCTGTGTCGATTATATCATGTTCACCACCCAAAGACTAATTACAATCCATCACCACACACATGTGCCTAATTACCCCTTTCGCCCTGCTCCTCCCCCCTTCCCCTCTGGTAACCACCAATCCAATCTCTGTTGCTGTGTGTTTGTTTGTCATTGTTTTTATCTTCTACTTATGAGTGAGATCATATGGTATTTGGCTTTCTCCCTCTGACTTATTTCACTCAAGGTCCATCCGTGTTGTCACAAATGGCCAGATTTCATCACTTCTTATAGCTGAGTAGTATTCCATGGTGCATATATACCACATCTTCTTTATCCACTCGTCCCTTGATGGGCACCTAGGTTGCTTCCAGGTCTTGGCCTCTTGTGAATAATGCTGTGATGAACATAGGGGTGCATGTATCTTTATGCATTAGTGTTTTCAAGTTTTTTGGATAAATACCCAGCAGTGAGATAGCTGGATCGTATGATAGATCTATTCTTAATTTTCTGAGGAAACTCCATACTGTTTTCCCTAGTGGCTGCACCAGTTTGCACTCCCACCAACAGTGTATGAGGTTTCCCTTCTCTCCACATCCATTTGTGAACCCAATACCCACGACAAAAGCTAGGATGTTGGCAATAACCTATTATCTAATCAGATGACTCCCCTCCACGCCCCTGGCTCCCTGTGTCTCATGCAGCCATTTTCTTGGATTCAAGGTCCACCAGTCCCTTGCTTTCTTTCTTTGTATATTCTTTTTTTTTTTTTTGAGGAAGATTAGCCCTGAGCTAATGACTGCCAATCCTCCTCTTTTTGCTGAGGAAGACTGGCACTGAGCTAACTCCATGCCCATCTTCCTCTACTTTATATGTGGGACACCTACCACAGCATGGCTTTTGCCAAGCAGTGCCATATCCGCACCCGGGATCCGAACCAGCGCACCCCGTGCCGCCAAGAAGAGGAAGGTGCGAACTTAACCACTGCGCCACCAGGCCGGCCCCTCTTTGTATATTCTTATTATATCTATTTGTATTTCCATAAGTATTTTTAGCATTTAGTTGTTTTTACTCTATTAAAAGGGTTCATAATGTGAGTAATCTCAGGTAGGTATTTTTTAAAAATACCATTGTTTTACTAAGATGCTGTGTGTTGTGTGTCATTGTATTTCATTCATTTTGACTACTATATGTTTAATAGTCCAAGGGTATGAGTATACTGTTTGTTTATTCACTCTTCTGTTGTTGGAGAGTTAGGTTGTTTCCAGGTGTTTACAGTTGTGAACAGCTGCTTGAACATGCTTCTTTTTAACCTATGAGAGATTTTCTCTTAGGGATAAAATTGCTGGGTTATAGGGTATATGAATTTTCAACTTTAGGAGATAATGATAAGCTATTTCCAGAGTGACTGCACCAATTTGTACTCCCACTAACAATGACCAAGAGACCCTGTAGATCCGTGTTTCTCCCGTGCTTGGTATTATCAGACTATTAATTTTTGTCAATTAACTGGGCATGAAATGATATCTCATTATAGTCTTAACCTTTATTCTTTGTATTTATTGGGCATATTTATTTCCTCTTATGTGAGATTCCTGTTCATGTGCTTTTGTCCTTTTTTTTCTAATAAGTTGTTGGTGTTTATATTAACAATTTGTTAGACATTCATTATATATTCCTGATACTAATCTTTTGTTGGATGTATATGTTTTGAATATATTTTTCCAGTTTGTAAGCTGACCTTTTATTTTCTTTAAGGTATCTTTTGATGACCAGAAGTTCTTAATTTTAGTATAATCAAATCTATTAATCTTTTATGGTCCGTAATTTTTTGTGACTTAAGTAATCTTTTTCTAACCCAAGGTCTAAAAGATATTACCCAATACTTTCCACTAAGATATTTAATGGTTTATTTTTTAAACTTAAGACCTTAATCCCTCTAGAGCTGATTTTTGTTAATTGAGTGAAGTGAGGATTCAAGTGCATTTATTTTTTTCATAAAGATTACTGTTTTTAAATCTCCATTTATTGATTTAATTTAAATTCAAATTTAATTTCAATTTAATTTTGATTTTAATCTCTCCTTACTCTAGTGGTCTGACTTGCCACCTACCGTCATATGCCAAAGTTTCATAAATGCATGGTTGTGTTTTTGGACTTTTTGTTCTGTGAGGTAGTTCATTCAGTGTCTGAGCGTGTTTGTGTGTGTATTAATGTTTGAATTATATATATTCATCTTTGAATTTTAGACACACGCATGTACACTTAGATTTTGAAATACTTTGGTTTTTCTACCAGGTCTTGGACATAGTAAAAACGAGTGTTCGTACAATTCTGCCACGCATCTGGAAGGTGCCCGATGTTGAGGAAGTTAATCTATATCGGATTTTCAACCGGGTTTTTAATCGCTTACTCTGGAGTCATGGCCAGGGCCTGTGGAACTGTTTCTGTGATTCAGGGTAAGTTCTAAGCTATCTTTTATTATTGTCATTTTTAATATTTTCCCATTTAGCTGTAGAGGTAGCCCAATAAAATGGTTGAATGTCTTTAGCGACCTCTTAAAATAGGGATTTTTTACTGCATGCAATTTTTAGTACTCAACTATTATTTATAGCAGTTAAGCTGATTTAGATGAGATGATGAATATGAACACAGCACTACCTAACTAATTTGAATTCAGTGGGGAGAAGGTACTCTTAATCAAAAATCTCAATTACAAATCAATATCCTTAAGGCACTTCTGCCGTCGTCATTATGTAGCAGACTTCCCAAATTCTGGTTGCACTCCCGCTCCTCCCCAGAATTTCAGTCCTGCCAAAGCTGTTATGACTCATTGTCATTTTAGCCTCAAGAGATCTGAAACCAAGCATTCCATCCTTCCCTTTTATTCAGAGATGTCTTCCTCTCAGGACTTCCCTTAATCGCATTGTTATTCTCCCAATCATACAGGTTTGATATCTCAGGGGCATCTGCATCTTCCTTTTCCTTCGCTGTCTTTATACCATCATTTGCTAAATCTTGCCAGTTTTTCTGTCACATTCCCACTGTGGCTGCTCTAGATTCATTGTTCTTAACAATTATCAAGTACTTACTACTGTGTTAAATACTTTTGGAATACAAAGTTGAATCTGACACAGATCCTGACCTCAAGAAACTTAAAAATGATAATAGCTCATGCTATCCTACTTACTATGTGCCAGGCACTGTTCTAGGCACTTTATGTGTACTAAGTGTTTTAATCCTGTTAACATCACTTTGAAGCAGGTTCTATGATTATCTCCATTTCATAGACAGGGAAACTGAGGCACAGGAGGTGCTAAGGACCTAGTGCAACTGGGATTTGAGCTCAAGGACCCTGGCCCCAGAGTTCATGCTCTTAGCCAATAAGCTCTGCTGTCTCTAGTAGACAAAATAACATATATACAAAAGTCATGATTATAAAAGAGACACAGATCAAGTGTTACAGGATTTCAGATAAGAGGCGCCTTCTTGGTAGAAGGTCTAGGCAAATTCATAGATTTCTAAGCATTTTTACCTCCAATTTCTGTTTCCCCCATCCATCCTACTGTCAGGGTCATTTCCTGAAATCTGTAGTGATTTCCCTCATTTATCATTAAAGTCTAGACTTCTTATGTAGAGATACAAGACTCTCTAATATGCTGGTTCTTTCTTATTTCTCCAGTCTTCTCTCTCATTACTCTTACTTGAACTCTCCTCCAGAAAAATAAACTGATTATTTTTCAAATATCTTAAAAATTTGTCCTTCCTCTGAGCTATTGATGTCCTGGAGTATCTGATTGGTCTGCCTTCTACAACCCCATCCATCCCATCCCCTCTGTATTATTTAAATCCTGCAGAAAGACGCAGACTATGCTCCTTTTTTATAAAACCTTAACTGACTATTATAGTGTGAAATGATCTCTGAATGTCCTCCATTTAAATATTCTATCCTCTAGTACTCAGCCATTCGTACCACTTGCAGACTCATTCTCACCACCATAATTCTCCTCAGCTGCCGTTCACCAACAGATAAGGTGCTCTGGGTTGTGAGGAAATCTGAGAATAATCTTGGCTATAAATTATTTCTACAGAGACGTAAGTGAAGCATTTGAACTGTACTCCATGGCCTCTTAGTTGATGGCTCTCTGTAGAAATTTTCTCATTCTGAACTCATAATTGTTGATCCGTTGCTTGGAATGTGAAATCTAGCTACTCTCCGCCGTGGAAGGCAGTGAGATAGTCTGCAGCTGACAGTGGTGCCGGTGGCTTTGAGTCCATGAGATAATGTCCAATGCCAGACCCTAAAGATGCCCATAAAGTGGTTCTTCTTTGCCTCTCAAGCTCCTCTTCCCTGAACTATTTCGGTAATAACTCTCTAACTTTGGTTTAGAATCCGTTTCTCTCGTTTCTGGCACTAATACTCCCCCCAGATTTCTCTGGTGGTATCTATTACTACTAGTAATGATAATGAGAGTCAATAACATCTATTGAAGGCTTACTAAGTGCCTGACACTGTTTTACATATTAAGTATTCTTATAATCACCGCTATAATATTTTGAGTCATTATTATTCTTATTGTATAGTTGAGGAGATTGAAGCATAAAGAGAGTATAAAACAGGCTCAGCAGGTGAGCCTGAATTTAAATCCAGGTTGTCTGAGTCAAGAGCCCAAGCTCTTAACTCTGTGCTTTGTGGACTTCCCTCAAAACAGGATTGCCAGCGGTTGCCATGCTTGCTTTCTTGCAGATCCCATAGCTTTAGCCAAATCTCCAGCCCGTTGCACTTGGGCAGGTGGAGAAGGAGTAGCTTTGAGTCCAATTTGACCTCCACTCTCCATCCATTTCCTTAAAAACTTGGTGGTTTGTAGAGGTGAGTTTAACTCCAGATTTTATTTTGTAGCTTTACGAACGAGTTTCTTAGGCTTCTTCAATTTAATGAAGTCACATAGTGTTGTGTGTGTTTGATTCTCAGTTTGGACCCAGAATAGTTCTGTTTATCCTTTGAATTATGTCTAGCCAATGTAGAGTCCTGTAACCTTTGGCCTAACAGTAGCAGTCAAGGTAAAAATCTATTCTTAGCTCAGTTCTAAAGGAATGATTTTAATATAAGGTGCAGCTATCTTTCACAGTGAGGTGTAAAATCTTGGAAAAATATAATCCAAATAATTCTGGGCCACCTTGACTTCTGCCTTGGCCTGTCAACACCCCAATAATAAAGCAAAATAAATAAAGCATTCTCTGTCCACATCCAGAAATATTAAAGAATATTGTCAATCTTTGCGGTAGGTTTACCTAGCATTCGCCCAGGGCTTTTACTGATGCATCGCATATGAAACACCCTCATCCCTCTCTCTTGTTCTTCCAGGCTGCTGAAGCCCGTGCTCAGTGACCCTTTTTATCCTATGTAGCCTCCTGGGAGTGTTCTGATGTGCCGCATGCCGAATGTGTTCTCTCCAGGGGAATAGCTCTTGGAAATTCTCATGAATAAAATTATCCACCATGTTTTACTGGGATAGGGGAAGTCTAAAGTCTAGGTGTTGTAAGACTCACACTCGGGCCTGAGAGTTCAGGGAAGGTGGCCAAGGGAAGTGATGTGTCAGTGGAGACCTGCAGGAGGAGGAAGAATTGGAGTTCGCCTGAAGCAAAGAGAGGAGGCAGAGGGTAGTATGGGAGAAGGAATGTGTTGTTTGGAAAAGCCTCTGTCCCCTCAAAACCCCTATAGAGTAAACCCCAAAGAAGAGAATCTGGTCTGCACCCTTAGCCAAAAGCATTTTCCTGTGGAATTTGTCATGGAAGAGCTGTTCATTTAGAATCTCAGGGCAAGAAGAAATTGTAAAGAATATCCTAAGGCAGCAGTCTGCTTCTAGGCTGAATTATATGCCTACTTGAAAATGTATACGTAACATATCAACTACTTAAAATGGTGTAAATCGTGCTGTCCTCATATCACTTTCAATCGGAGGTGGTGTTTTTAGTACTTTTCGTTAATCTTTCTGTCGCGGACTGTCCAGTTAGTATAGTCCAGATTGTTTTTAACTTTCTTTTCTCCTTTCTGCTACTTAACTTTGGGCCACTCAGCCATCCATTAGGACTTCTTCCAGAGAAGGAGAGTGAAATGAATCAGTTTCACTTTTTAGATAACTGCTTTATTAAATGTTTTAATGAGAGAAGAGGTGAAAATTATTGGATTGCTGGATAATATGAGGCTTTTCAAGTCTCTGGATTTCATTAAGAACTCCTCTTTGTTGCCAGAGGTACTCAGTATTCTGTATCTTCTTGTTATATTACTAAAAAATGTCATTTGAAGTCATTTCCTTTCATATTTCTCTGAGGATTGAGTGTCAGAAAGAGTTTTTTAACTGTTTAATTTTTCTTTTTGAATTCATGGATTTCAGCCCTCCCATTTCCTTGGAATTTAGATCCAGAAAGCAGGCAGATAAGACCCTGGGTTCTTCAATAAAAGCAATGGTATTTTTAAAAATTAGTTCTACATCCGTTAACCTTCTTAAGAAGTTTCATCTTAGTATTGAAAATTGAGATGCTGTGGTGTTAGAGAGGGATGTCACATTTACTCAGCTGGGCAGGTGGTGGGGGGAGGTGGCAGACTCCGTTCTAATATGCTCAGTTTGGAGGACAGGCTTCCTTTGTTCAGAGGGGGCGCCACTAGCCTAGCACCAAACGGAGAAGGTCCTGTTCATTTTCTTTTTTCTGTATGAGGGGTTCTGCTGTGCTGACACTTAAATAGGGATTGATAGAGTAGAAGGCAGTCTTTGACCAGTGGTGGTGAACATATACACTGAAAATAGATGAAAGACCTTGATTCATAGGTTTATTTTTAAGTATTTAAGGAAGAATGAAAGAATCAGAAGCCAAGGCTGCTCATATTATAACTCACGTCTTATTCAGAATGCTACATTAAATTAGAGTGTCATAGAAGAAGCTCTTTTATCTTTCTTCCATTTTATTTGTTTTTTTCTTACCTCTATACTTCAAGTCAGGAAAAGAAAAATTACCATGATATGAGTGACCTGACAGTGGATTTAATCAAATGGCTCCAAAGGATCAAATGTAAATATACCCAAATCCAGAGGGGAGGGTGGTGGTGGAGGTAGACTTTTGTAGAAGGACCCAGAATCCCAGTGGAGAGAAAAGAAAAGTGCCAGGCAGACAGTCAGACACAGGATGTTTTCTGTGTGTATTTACATTTATATGAAATTTTTATTTCTCTGGGCCCAGGTGTATAGGGCCTGCTAGATTAAGAGTATTAATTATAAATATATTCCCTAATTAATTGATGTTCTCCAATATTTTTCTTGATCAAATTAGGTCAACTGGTTGTATGCACACACACTCGTACATGTGTATAGATATTTATAAACACATATATATCGTATCTAGGTTTTCTTATATTTCATAATAAATTAAAGTTTATTTTTAGAGTTAATTTAACTAGCATATTACTGTTTCTTGAGTGAAAATAACTTTTACTCCTTCTTAAATAATAAAAACAGTTTTATATTTAGTCCTGAACATCTCAGAACATGGAAGAAAATTTATTCCTTTCAGTCTACTCATTTGAATCTTATTCCCCTTAAGAAAACCTGTCATTCAATGATGACATGCTGTCTTTTTGGAACCATGTTTCCCTTGAAAAAATAAATAGTAGCCTTTCTGCTAAAAAATACCTTTCTGAGTTTCTAAAGCATTTTTTAAAATTCCAAAGATATCAAATATCCACAGAAGATTGAAAATGGAGTCTTTGAATTTCCCAGTGGGAAGTACATTTCTTCAGAAAAATATTTTCCTTACTATTTTTTTCTTTCTGAAAATCTACTCTTTTCTCTCTCTGAGGGTTAAGCGAATCGGTTTATGTAAAATGAGACTTTCCCCAGTCTCAAACCGAACTTTCCCCTCGAGGCTTGACAAGAGTTTCATTTACACTAAGGAAATAAGTCTCTCTCTCTCTGACTTGCTCCTGGTGGTGGTGGCGGGGCAGTGAGGTGTTTCCTGATTAGGCCATGACAGTAAACTTAGGAATTGTAAATGCATGTATTTACACACACACATCTAATTGAAGTTTACCAAGGAAGTGTTCACTGCGGCCTGCTTGTGAATAAGCTGAGTTCACCAAAGGAGGGAGGACAGCACCTCTGGGACTGCAGTAGGACAGTGCTTGTTGAGGTTCCATTACTTCTAGAGTACAGAGCCTGTGCTCTAGGAACATCCTGGACATAATTAGATCTGAAAGTTGTTTGAAAGGGGCCGATCATAAGCAAGGGATTAACCTAAATTCTCCTACTGCAACAACTTTTCAACTCTTTGGTGGGATCATTATTAATGTAAAGGTAAATATAGCCTCCTAGGAAACCTAAATTCCTGGAATACCTGACTTTTGAGAAATTAGCTCGGTATTTTACAAGTACTTTATATAGAGTAACTCAGTTTTGTAGAAGATGTTGGAAAACCATCCTGTTAGCTACCCACAGTTGGCAGCAATAAAGTCTTTAAAGACAAATAGTGTATGAATTCTTTGTTGTGTTTTTTTAACATAAAGATTTATCTCCAAATTTTTATTTATTTTATACCTTTCAGCCATCTGTAGTCACTTCAACTGTGTGAGGCCATTTCTGCGTTTCCTTATTGGTTTGTTGCTAGGTAAGTGATATAGCTGGTGGCCATTTTCAACAGCCTCATGAGGTCATGTCTGTTTCCATGCCAACAGATCCTCTTGGGAGAGTATTTTCAGTAAAAGCCCGGAGGTGGTGACTCCTTTGCAGCTCCAGTGTTGCCAGCGCCTGGTCGAGCTTTGCAAACAGTGCCTGCTAGTGGTTTACAAATATACAACGGACACAAGAGGATCACTGTCTGGCGTTGGTACCGATTGGGGTAATTCCAGGTACTTGGTTACTTTCTCTAGACCCTCTGAGTTTTATGTAAAGTCATGCCACAGTGCAGTTTGAAATTCAAAGTCTCTTTTTGTTTATATGGCTAGAGAAACAGCTAAAGACTAACAATTCATCCATGCTGTTATCTGCAAAATACTTTTAATTTGCACAATCTTTACCTTTAAAGGACTGAACAAGGACAGCAATCACAAACCTGAAGGTGACAGAAATAACCTACACGGAAGTGAGATTATTTGGTTTATATACTTTTGCTTTCAAAAGCCAAGTAAGAGCATCCAAAACTGGTAATAAATTTAACTTTTTTCCCCAGTAGAGATATTTCAACATTTATCCTTCAGCCTAATATAGTTGAGAAGATGCCTTTAGTTTAATTTTTATTCTTCAGTAGGCCTCCACTACTCCTTTCATCACCAAACAAATCTGTGGGAGATGAATTTTAAGTTCCATTTAAGAATTGAATTTTTATAAAGTGTTAAAATAGGTGATTTTTCACAACATGAAATACTGTTTTCAAGCTGCAAAAACACACAGAGTAAACAAGAAGTACATTTTAGCACTTCTCAAGACAATCACAATTCCTGTTAGAATTAGAGATGAATATGTGACTTTATTTTTAGTATCTGTAAGTTGTAGTACTACTCAGGATAGAAGTGAGTAAACCAGGACTTTGAAAAACTAAGTGATAGTCCAAAGATGAAAAGGTTCAACTAACAGTTGAACAGACAATGAAGAAAATGGAACCACTGTAGCTTGGATTTTCTTTTTGAAACATATGGAAATTGATCTATGTATTAAAAAGAACACAGGGTAGAATAAAGCTAACTTTCTAAAAAACTGACCTGCAACAGCAGATTGGCTTGGAATATTTTTCACAAAAAGTACTGAGAGATGTATTTTTAATCTTTGTTTTCTTGTATTCTGTCACTATACTGTTGCACTTCCTTTAACCTATTTTAACTCTCCCCCTGTAAACGGAAGCTGACTGATCACAACAATGGTAGAGGTAAAGTTAGCCATTAATATTTAAAATGGGTAAACACCAAAGCTATATTCTACAGTTTTGATGGTTTGACTGAAACAAATTATTGAAATAAAACTTAGATTACTTTCATTAATATTTCCATATGATTCAAAAGAATGATGGCATCTTGAAGACATTATAACATACAAATGAAGAGGCTTCTCTTTAAGGAGTGATGCTTTGGGAGTATGATCAGGAAAGCCTTAAATTCCAGTCTAGGAAGGATGGTTTCACACTCTTTCATGTCGCTCTTACAGTTTCAGATTTCATAACCCGTTTTCTGTTGAGGGATCTTGTAACTTTTGTGAGTGGGCAAAATAGGGTGAGTCTCCCTGGTTGTCTGGAGGAAGAAGTTATACTTTACAGTTGCTTCAGACCTTTTTATTTTCTTCCTCATCTGGTAGTCAGAAGAGATATTCCTGACCCTGGAATCTTGAGTTTTGATAAATGCTCAGTATGACCCTAGTATGGTTATATATATTATAAGCATTTGGGGGGAGGAAGGTCAGTAAACACGCCCTTCGTTCCTGCCCAAGTTCAGAACCATTTGAGAGAGAAATGTAGGAGTCAAACATTTGATCATCAAAATGTAGCTGCATTAAATATGAGAAAAGCTACATTGAGCGACATGGTATAAATATGAGCCAAATGAGATTTTTAGTATTGAATCCCAAAATTAAAGGGACCCATCCAGTAAAAGGCAGAGATGAATCAACCCAACCTCCCACTAGCACTACCCAATAATGTCTAGTTCCATTAGCATTGGCAGGAGAGCAAGTAAGAATGCCTCCTTTCTGCAGATAGGCTGATCCAAAAACGGAAAGGGGCTGAGCCAAGCAGTCCTGATTCCTTCTTTTAAATCTATGAATCAGATAACTCCCTTCTGGTAAGAGGCCAGAAAGTTTACATTGATGGAAGTTCTTCTACTTGGAAACACAAGGAGGAAAGAGAAATAAACACATCCTCCTAATATCTAGCTATTAAAACCCAAGTCAATGTTACATCAATTTAAAAACATGGAAAAAGTGGCCATATCTTCTTTCTCTTGTAGATTAGAAACCTATAGCATTTTACTTTATATGTAGAAGTCATTTAATTTGATATTTATTAGTAGATTTATAAATTTCATTTATGGAGTATACCTAATAAAATATAAATACAAATTTGTAAGTAAATATAAATTTATGTTTATAAGGAAATATACATTATAAATAAATATAAATATTCCTAATATAATTAATGTACGAGGTATACCTAAATACTTTATGAAGAGATACATATTTGGCTAATTTATCTGTAAAATTAAAAGAGAAGGTTTATGGACCATATTTATCCTGATCAAAAATCTGCAGGTTATTTCTTAAGAGACTTTAAAGTGTATATGGCACCTATTACATGGAAGAGAGTAGCCTTCATCCTTGCAGTCTCAGAAAAATAATAGCAATAGGCGTGTGAAATGAAAAGCCATTGCTTAGAAGTGGGCTCAATAATTAAGCAAATAGAATTGATCTGTAACCCCAGATGGTCAAATATATCTATATATCTGTATCTATATGTCTATATCTATATACCTATCTATATCTGCAGGATACTAGAATTCTTGGCACCAGCTCATTATTCCACTATAACTAGACTTACTTGCGAAAGTTTGGGATCTCCAAACACTTTTGAGCCTCAGCATCTCTGTGTTTCTATCTTTCATGTGCTGAGCTTCCATATAAGCTCATTTAACAAGGAGTTCCATGGCTAAAAACATTTTTGAAAACCACCGAGTTCGAATTCCTGTGTTTGGTAAACAAAGCGCTGATGACAACTAGAAAAGCTGAGCAAAATACTGAAACACTTGCTTGAAGACATTAGAGAGTAAACCAGGTACTTGATAGTGAGTACTTGTTAGTACTGAGTAGTGCTTTTGACAGACTCATGGGCCTAAGGGAAAAAGTAGGAGTTGGGGCCTGCCAAAGATGAGGCCTTGGTAAACATCCTAGATTCCTACAGGTAACAATGTTCCAGATGTTTTGCAAAGCAAAAGTTGACGGAATTATAAGTAAAAATAGATAAATCTACAACTTTAGAGGGATTTTAGTATATGTATCTCAAAAAAAATTAGTTAAAGATATGGAATATTTTTAACAATATAATTAACAGATTTAACTGTCATATATAGAAGCGAATCCAGTAACCTCAGAATACAATACACCAAGCACACCAGGGCCTTTTCCCAAAATCAACTGTATAGTGGAATAATAAAACATATTTCAACGTATTTCAGAAGATTGAAATCATAGAGTATTTTTTTCTGACTGCATGCCATTAAACTAGAAAAAAGTAACAAAATATAACCAGAAGCTCTGTATTTTGGAAAGATAAAAAATACACTTTTAAATAACTCATGAAGCAAAGAAGAAACAATAATGGGTATAAGAAAAATCTTTGGAACTGAGTGATAGCAAAAATATTACAAATAAAAACTTGCAATTATGTAGCTAAATCATTATTATAGAGACATTTATACACTTAAATGAACATATTAGGAAAGGGGAAAGGGAAAAATTAAATGATCTAAGCAAAAGTGAAAAGAATCTAAGTGAAAAGTGACAAAATGACATTAAAATAAACCCAAAGAACACAGAAAAAAAGGAAATAATAAAAATGAAAGCATAAATTAATAGCAAACAGAATAAAGATTAACATGGCCAAAAGTATGTTTTTGAAAACACTAATAGAATTGATAAACAACTGGTGAGACTGATCAAGGATATAAAAGACAGAAATAGTTAACATCAAGAACTAAAATAGAGACATTACTACAGATCCTACAAACATCGAAATTTTTATAAGAAAATATGAACAGTTTTATGCTGATAAACTTGGTAATTTAGATTAAGTTAACAAATTCCTGGAAAAACACATATTACCGAAAGTGATGGAAGAAGATATGGAAAGTCCTAAATAGTCTTAACTATTGAAGAAATTGAATCAGTAATTAAAAGCCTTCGCATAAAGATAGCTCCAGATTCACAGACCTTCACTGTCTAATTCTGTTAAAGCCACCCAGAGAACAGAAAAGGAGGGGACATTCTCCAACTTGTTATATGAGGCTACCATACCTTTGATAGTAAAACCTGACCAGGACATCATGGCAAAGGATAACGACAGTTCAATCTCACTCCTGAACATAGATCCAAAAATCTTAAATAAAATATTAGCAAAATGAACCTAGAAACTTTAAATAGGATAATGTGTCATGACCCACTTCTGTTTATTGTATCAATTTCAGGGTGCAATAACATTAAAAAGTGATCAATGTAATTTTAATAGAATAAAAGATCATTTCAAAAGATACAGATAGATCACTTGATAGAATTCAGTATACATTCATGCTTTAAAAAATGCTTGGGAGCCAGCCCTGCCCTGATGGTCTAGTAGTTAAAGTTTGGCACTCTCACCTCTTTGGCAGCCCAGGTTCGATTCTGGGTTGCAGAACCACACAACCCCTCTTGCCAGTTGCCTTGCTGTGGCAGCGGCTCACATAGAAGAACTAGAAGGACCTACAACTAGGATATACTAACAACCATGCACTGGGGGTGTTTTGGGGAGGAAAAAAAGAGGAAGATTGGCAACAGATGTTAGCTCAGGGTGAATTTTTCCCTGTTAAAGAAAAAAAAAAGGTTAGCAAACTAAAAACAAAAGAGAAATTCCTTAATCTCATAAAGGATAACTACAAAAAACATATAAAAAATATACCTAATGGTGAAATGTTGAAAACTTTCTCTTTGAGAATGAGGAATAAGACAAGATTGCCTGTTATTACCACTTCTATTTAGCATTGTACCAGAGGTCCTAGATGGTTCAATGAGACAAGCAAAAGAAAGAAAAGACATTAGATTTGAGAGAAAGAACTAAAAGTCATTACTAGTGCATACAATTGTATTTATAGAATCTAAATAATTCTACAGATAAATCAAGTAAATTTAATAATTTTGATGAGATCAAAGTTGAGATAAGAAAATCAATTGTATTTCTTTCTATATCAACAACAAACAGCTAGAATATGAAATTTTACATATGATGTCATTTTTCGATGGCATCAGAGAATAGCTAATACTTAGGAATAAAGGTAACAAAAATGTGTAAGACTTTTATACAGGAAAATGTAAAAAATGGAAAGATATACCTTATTCATCATTGGAATCAATATTATCAATATGTTGATTCTTCTCAGGTAGTTCTGTATGTCTATAAATTCACTGTAATCCTAACAAATTTTTTTTGGAGAGTCATAGTATTTGACCAAAGCTTGTTTTGACATTTATACAGAAAAGCAAAGGGCCAAGGATAGATAAGACACTCTTGAAATTAAACAATAATATAATGGGATTTATTAACTACACTGTACTAAGACTTATAATAAAGCTAATGTAATTTAAGCCAGTGTAATATTGCCAAAGGGATGGACAAATAGACCAATGGAACCATTCAGAAAGGCCATAAATAGACCTGGGCATATTTGGGACTTGATTTATGACAAAGGGGGTATACTTGATTTATGACAAATGGGAAAAGGAAGTCTGTTTAAATAAATGGTGCTGGAACAATTGGGTTTCCAAATAAGAAAAAACAGAAACTTGACTTTCCCCATATCATGTACAAAAATCATTTCCAATGAATTGAGAATACAGATGTGAAAGGCAAAACTAAGGATTTTGGAAGATAATATTGGAGAATATTTTCATGACCTTGACGTATAAAAGATTATTTAAAAAATAGGACCAAAAATGCAGATCATGAATGAGAAGACAAATTTTACTATGTTTAGAACATATGCTTATCAGAAGACCTTTTTAAGAGTGTGAAAAAGCAAGCCACAGAATGGAAGAAGGTATTTGCAACCTGTATAACCTGTAAAAGATTCCTCTACAGATTAGATAAGAATTCCTACAAATTTCTAAGAAAAAAATAGAACACTCTATGAAAAATGGGGAATATACTTGAAGAAGCCCTTCACAAAAGAGTTTTAGAAAAGGACCAATAAACATTTGAAAAAGTATTTACTCTAATAATCAGGGAAATGCAAAACCACAAAAACACTACCTACCAAGGGTTGATGAAAATGTAGGGTAATGGGAACTCCCTTACACTGCTGGTGATGGTGAAAATTGGTACCTTTTTAAAACAGTGTAGCATTATGTACTAAAGTCTGCTCTTTTCACAGCTATTCTATTCCCAGTAATTTTCAACAGAAATGTGTGCACATGTGCACCAAGACCAAGAATGGTATAGTAGCATTTACTTATAATAGCTGAAATTTGGAAAGAACCTAAATATCTATTCATGGAAGAATAGATACTCTTTTGGGTAATATTCACAAAATGGAATATTATACGGCATTTAAAATAAACAAACTGCATGTATACATAGCAACATGGAAGAATCTCAAACATAAAGTTGAATAAAAGAAGCCAGACCCAAAGAAACACATACTACATTCCACTTATTTTAAAATGAAAAACAGGCAAAACTAGGAGCTGGCCCAGTGGTGCAGTGGTTAAGTTTGCACGTTCCGCTTCGGCGGCTTCAGATCCCGGGTGCGGACATGGCACCGCTTCGCAAGCCATGCTGTGGTAGGTGTCCCACATATAAAGTAGAGGAAGATGGGCATGGATGTTAGCTCAGGGCCAGTCTTCCTCAGCAAAAAGAGGAGGATTGGCAGCAGGTGTTAGCTCAGGGCTAATCTTCCTCAAAAAAAAGAAAACAGGCAAAACTAAATTATGGTGTTTATGGAATATATACTTGGATGGTAAAAATGGAAGTAATTACCATAAAAGTCTGGATACCATAAAAGTGGGGAACATTATGGGGAGGGAGAGTGCTGTAATACAGAGCTCTGGGGTGCTAGGAATGTTCAGATATTTAACCTCGTAGAGGTTATACAAGTAATCACTTTATACTATTCATTGAACTAGACATTTATGTTTTATGTACTTTTTCAATGTGTGCTATACTTCACAATTAAAAAGTTTTAAAAATCGAGTTAAAAACATGGTACCACTATGACCTTAGGCTAAGCTTGATACAACTATCTCAGAACAGGGATGGTCTTGCTAGTGCAGCTGATGTTCATAACACATAAATAATAACATTTCACCCATGTACACTATTTCATTAGCTCCATACTCTGTGAGCCAGACACAGTAGAAACTGTTGGACTCTTTTCATTGATCAGAAAACTGAGCCCCAAAGAAGTTAAATGGCTTATCCAAATCACACTGCTAGCATGTGGCAGAGGTGGGACTTTTTCCCGAAAACTAGGGCTTTTTTCCCTCCCAAATCAAAGTTAAAACCATAATACAATGCACATCCACTAGGAGGGCTACTATCAAAAAAAGGTGAATGGGGCCGGCTCCGTGGCCGAGGGGTTAAGTTCGTGCGCTCCGCTGCGGCGGCCCCAGCGTTCGGATCCTGGGCCCGGACATAGCACCGCTCGTCGGGCCACGTTGAGGCGGCGTCCCACATCCCACAACTGGAAGGAGATGCAACTAAGATATACAACTGTGTACAGGGGGCGTTTGGGGAGATAAAGCAGGAAGAAAAAAAAATGTAGAATAGTAAGTGTTGGTGAAGATATTGAGATGTCGTAACCCTCATAGAAGCTGATTCAGAATGTAAAATGAAAAACATTTTGACAATTCCTCAAAAAGTTAAATATAGAGTTACCATATGACCTAGCAATTCCACTGCTAGGTGTATACCAAAGAATTGACAATAAGGATTTAAACAGATAGTTGTACACCAATGTTCATAGCAACATTGTTCACAGTAGTCAAAAGGTAGAAACAACCCAAGTGTCCATGAACAGACGAATGGATATACAAAAGTGGTATATACATGCAATGGAATATCATTCAGCCTATATAAAAAGGAATGAAATTCTGATACATGCTACAACATAGATGAACCTCGAAAGCATGTTAAGTTAAATAAGCCGGATACAAAAGGACAAATATAGTATGATTCAACCTATATGAGCTATCTAGAATAGACAAATTCATAGAGACAGAAAGTAGAATAGAGCTTACCAGGGACTGGGAGGAGGAGGAAATGGGGATTTAGTGTTTAATGGGTGCAGAGTTTCAGTGTGGGATGATGACAAAGTTCTGGAACTACCTAGTGGTGATGGTTACACAATCATTGTAAATATACTTAGTGCACTGAATTGCATACTTAAAAGTGGTAAAACTGGTAAGTTTCATGTTATATATATTTTACCACAATTAGAAAAAAATTTTAAAAACACAGGACAAATATCGTGATGACCTTTTATTTACCTTGTGTTCCCCAAACCAGGAAGCTGAGTTTGTTCTGGGGGGATTAGGGGTTCGGGTCTTCCTCCAGGAAGATCTCAGGAGGTGAGTGTAAGCTTAAGTTTTCATGGCTAATTCCCTACCAGTCTTGAAATGCTTCATGTTCTAGAGATCCTCCACAGTCAGCAGTAGGTTGGTACATGACAGACAGACATAGGAATTAGACAAATGCATGTTTGATGTCTATATGATGGATCTGTGGAGATGCGCTCACCTAGTCTCAGAGACAAGCAGTGAGGGTTCGTGTCTGAAGTGAATAGGGTAGTCTGAAGTATTTTCTCTTCTGTACAAATTAGCTATGAGTTAGGTATTTTTGTATGTCAAAAGCAATCTAGAATAAAGCTGTAAACTTTTCACATTTTTTGGTGCTTTAACACAAACTCTTTAGATAGTTTATAAATCCACTTCCTAGAGATATTCTTCCTGCCAAAAAAAAAATCAAATTGTATTATATAACTTCATTGCAAAGAACATTTCAAAAATAATCTTTGATGTTCAGCTAGAGTGGGATCTCCCAAGAGACATTAATGACGATATTAAGGCAAATAATCCATTGTGTTTCCCTGTAATGCTTTAAAATACCCCACAGCACTGGCTTTAGGGAAGCAAAGTGTTTTTTCCAATGTGATTTCGTAGGCTTTTTTTAGTTCATACTGAATCTTTTTCTTTAAAAAAATTTCATTTTAGCTTTTTCTGCTTGTATAAAAAAGTTTAGATTTAAAAAAAAGTTTAGATTTGTGGATGTATAATATTTTTCTACTTTCTA
This sequence comes from Equus asinus, assembly GCF_041296235.1. Classification (NCBI taxonomy): domain Eukaryota; kingdom Metazoa; phylum Chordata; class Mammalia; order Perissodactyla; family Equidae; genus Equus; species Equus asinus. Next base: position 19,982,126 of record NC_091805.1, on the reverse strand, counting down.
AGTTATTTTATACTTCATATTTCTGAAAAAAGTGAGTATAATCATTGTATCCATTAGTTTTAAATTGAGATTCATGCACGGAAATGGAAATACAGTATAGTTGCTGGGAGCACTGATTCTGGAGCTAGACCACATGGCTTTGCATCCTGGCTCTGCCACTTACTAGCTCTGTGACTGTGGGCAAGGCATTTGACCCCTGTATGCTTCAGTGTATTCATCTATAAAATGGAGCCTACAATAATATCTACTGTATAGAATTGTTATGAGAACTAAATGAATTAATATTTATAAAGCAATTAGAATAGTACAGGACACAGAGAAAACACTACTTAAGCGTAAAATAGTGTTAAATAAAATAGTGTAAGTTAGCTGTAACCCTGGACTTTGTGCTTTTATCTTTTCATCTGTGAAATGGAGATCTTAAACTCAAAAAGATATGTGAATGTTATTATAATGTCAATAGTAATCATTGCTTGGAAATTCTTTGAAAGAAAGTTGGCAGAAGTCACTGTTTACTGTGATAATTATCAGTGTAATCAGGATACATTCTCAACAGAAGATAGAATAACTCTCAACTAATACAAAATAGTGGGCTTTGATCAAACGTCTTATTTTCTTTTGCACCTTTGCCCTACATAGGAAGGGTAGCCTTTTCGTGGGGGAAGATATCAGATTAATCATGACTCCACTAGCTCTTGACGTAATAATTAATCCGTATAAATTACCCGAGTGATATTACGAAAATAATTTATATAATCTGTGACGTGAGAAATCAGTTGTTTCATTATTCATCACCCATTGTGCAATTTTGATTCAATTTGGTTTGTTGTGTATTATTTTACTGCTCTATTAACTTAATGATTTGAGCAATTATTTATAGTTTGTGATATTAGGTAATAGATTTAGAGGATATTATTAGATAATTCATGATGAAATGATGTTTATGAATATTATGGAGAATTCTGCCATTTTAAAATGCTTTATGCAGTTTGATCATAATGAATTCATATTCTTATACAAAATTCATATAACACAACTATAAATTTAATTTTTCATTGACATAGAGATTAGTAGTTATCAATATGACTTAATATAGAATTGGTTGCTAATGGTACCCTTGGCCCTCAATTTCTTTGTATATCTAGGGACGTGTGATACTGTTGCTGCAAGCTTCTAAAGTCAAGTGAAGAAAATAAATGATTTGATGGTATACCTCTGTTTATTTTTTTCAAGACAACTGCTAATTATAAATCTCCTTCTATTACTACTCCTGCTCTTGGAAATGTCTTATAGATATCTTTGTCCTTACTTTATTTAATGTCCTTCTCATCATTACCAGGACTTACATTTTTTAATAGTGATGTTTATTTGCATTTGCTCATGAGGATTTCCTTGATCATTTCTTTCTAGACATATAGATTGGACTGGCCTAATGCTAACCAAAGGTTTTCCAGAGGAAAACAGATTATACAGGTGCACACTCTTATTTGTAATTCCTGGTTCCTATAGCTCTGAAAACTAAAACTAAAGAAAGAAAAAAAGTAACCCATCTATTGGTACATCTGATCTGAATTGACATGAAGTTATTTATAGTCTTTATCCAATTTATTGTGAATATGCATACCTTTCACTACAGGAATATTAATGGTTTGTTTACAGGATGCTGCTCCAAGGCCCTGATGGAGATGTTATGTTATATATTGTATTTACATCGTATTGTCCTAAAATACAGAAAATTCTTGTATTCTGAAATACATTTGGCTGCAGGGGTTGCATGCGACCTGTAATCATGATTGTTTTTGGTGTTCTCTAATCATAAGCACCATGTGGTCTAAGAATATAAAACTTATAATCTAGTTACGAATGTTAATCTTTAACTTTTTCTTTTAGATTATCTATAGTCATAATATATCAGTGAAATATTAAATTAGAATCAATGGTTCCAACATCCTTGAAACAAACAATTATTTTAATGTGACTAGTCAGATTCTCATAGCATATGTTCTTAAGAAATATTTGACTGGCTTCACACATTTTTGACAGCGATTAATGAGGAATTCCAAGTTAACATGAGTCATGCAAACAGTTTCCTAGCGGTGAGTGCGATGGCTCTTTATGGGATGTCTTGGGATACTAAGATCATATGTTGCATCTGTATTCAACTCTTTGGGTGAGGCTTTGTGACCCTCCCTCTGCCTGACCCCCTCAATCTGGAGAGGAAATCTTTTCATGTGAATTGCAGTGTTGTTATGGTGTCGTTTCTCATGTAAGATATATAAATTACTAACCACCTAACACTTTAGTGAGAGATGTTAATACTGATTTGTTTGTAAGTCTAATTGTTCAACTATCATTTTTAGGTATTTACTACCAGGAAGTACACAATTCATCATGAGAACACCAACCTACAGCTTGAAATACAGTTCACCTGGAATGACTCGCTCCAACGTTTTGTTTACGTCCCGATATGGCCATTTGTGAAACGGAAAGGAAGATCGCCATGGGTTATGCATAACAGCAATTCATTTCTTCCCCCAATTTAAACATGCAAAGAAAGTGACCATTAAGTGCTGTTTTATGTATATATGACATATATATGTGTGAAAAAATGTACACACATGCACTCAAATAACATATATATTTATTATAATATATGAAAGAAGAAATAGCAGAAAACTGGATATAAGATTTAACCTTTCTGGAAATGTAATAAACCATGTTAAAGTTGTTTACACAAATATGTGAATGTCTAGAATTTGCTAGGTTTATAATTAATACCTTCCTACTAGAAATGTTATTTTTGCTGCAGAGTATATAAACAGAATTGATCTTGAAGATCCCATTACAGTATTAAATAATTTTTTAGATGACACGTCTTTTGACTTGAAAAAGCATTAATAGTAAGTTACCTTATTCCTTCTCTTATATCTAGTAGCCATTTAAATTACAAAAAAAATTAGAAGCCTGGTGTTGCTTGATAGGATTAAGTATAAAATGGGTTTATCATTACTATAGCACGTTGTAAAGTGCTATAAAAACTCCAACTTGAGTCTCCAACATTTCTATTCTTCTATGTGGAAATTTAGCTACTTGTGATAATGTACATTTTCAAGAAGGATCTAGTAAGATCACATTATGATCTAAAATAGAAGACAATCCAGTGAGTTAAAAATGAACAAAACATAAACTAGCTTTTATTTTTACTTTTCATTGGGAGTCAAAAGAAAAGAAAATGATGATAATGACAAAATCTTTCCATATGATTTTTCTATCTCATACCACTCACTTTTATTTGGGAAGTATATCTCTGATGGGTACATATGGTCAAAATACAATTTATTCTGTTCTTCAGAAGTAGAAGAGCTGACACTTCAAACTCATTTCGTTGCTACAGGATAATGTGTCACACTTACATTATAGGTCTCTCAATGTTGAGAGCAACTGACTTTGCAAAGTCTAATACAGAGTTTCACATTGCACCATAGAAAATAATCTAAATTATTGCACATGGAAGATCCTGATTACTAGATATTATTAGTCATGGATGTTCCCTTGATTGCTAGATGTTATGAGTTGTGGATGTTCCCTTGAGAATTTTTTAAAATCAAAATATAGTATGAAGTTTTCTTCTTGTCCAAAGTTATTATACCTAGTTTCATAGCAGTTTACTTCCTTGTCTTGCTTACAGTTTCAGAAACCGCAAGTGAGCTTTCAGTTTTCCATAAAAATATAAACAGCGCCATGGAAATCCTTAGAAATTGCAATATCCACCTTTTAGAAGTTTATTTAAACTTCTCCCAATAGTTTTATTTTCTCACAGATGCTGATTATTTGCAAAATTCATGAATCTTTTACCTCCTTTTACTATCCTAGAAGCTATTTCCAGTAAATCAAGATAGCCCAAAGTAGGAAAACTGAGAGGCAAACTGGCCTGGCTTAATTCACAAGCTAGATAATTGGCAACCCAAAGTTATAAGTTAGATGTGCTTTGCTTTGAAAGCTGGATTCTGAGCCTGAGTTAGGCTGAAGTAGGTTCTTCCCTAAATTACTGCTAGCTCCTTGATTCTTTGACTTCCTAGCATCCATATTGTAGTAGATGCTTTTCCTTGCCACATGCAACTCAAAGGAGACTTTCTTATTGTTTTTGTGGAAAAAGAATAAGGATGTCAGGGCAAAGGAGTTACTGTGTAGCTCTTTGTCTTTATGACTCCATTTTGTGAATTCTTAAATATGTCATAGATTTCTTAGGATAAATAATGAAAAAATTTGGATATTACAAAATTATAAGAATGATCAGCAAGTAGGTCTTTTCATGGAAGTATTTTTTAGTCATAGTTCTTTTAAATTCACGATTTGTACATGAATGAGAATTTCAAGTGTTTGGGATGTGATATCAACCCAGTTTGTTGACCACTTACTTGGATTCACTTAAATCAAAATGGTTACTTAATTTGCTAAAGTGGGTGCTTTGGAAATTCTTTCCTTAGTTGCACAAGAGTGAAATTTTTATTTAAAACAAAAAAGAAGAATGTCCAACATGTCTCCTCCACAAAACACACACACACACACACACACACAAATTTAAAAAATCAAGAGTAAGTTTAAATATATGAAACTACCCAACTAATTGATGAACAGATTTCATTTCTCTAGCTACTTAAGTCTGGCTTTTTTTGAGCAGTAGAGTTCCATTGCCCACATTTGCCTATTCATACTGATCTAGTCTGATATGATGAAGTTGTGAATGAAAGCTATGTGCTGATTATGTATATATACTACCTGCTATGCTGTGGACTGTGGTTGCTGCAGTGCTGTTTCCCTAACGAGAAACGAAGAAGAGAAGATGCAGTAATAAACCATGGAAGTCTCTAGAGGCCATAGAAATGTTTTAGATGTATAAAATATTCCTTAGTTTTTATTATAAATTTTTTATTCATAGTTAAACATATCAGTATAAGTGATAGTACGTACGGGTCTGACTCTTCTAGGAGAGAAAATAACTTTCTCTGAGAAAACTCCAGAAGCTATTCCATTTTACTAGGAGTTTTTAATAGGGAATTTGGTTTACTTATGATGAAAGCATATTTTCATTCTGTTATTTAAAAAAAATCCCTTATCGTTATGGAAATCTCATTATCAATTATGCTCATTATGGAATGCTTTCCAGAATTGTGTGAAAAGCAACCTTTTTGTTTTAAATCATCGTCTATGAACATAGCATGAGATTGCAGATTAGTTTTCGCTTTAATAATCCAGCATTGTAATTCAGTACCATTTGCTTTATGTAATCTGTTGAAGGAACTATTGTGATTCATACTATGATTATTTTTACTAGTAAATTTTATTTTACTAGCATTTCTTTTACCTTGCATGTATAAAAATGAAATTATAACAGGATCAGATATGGAAATAACAATGGTAACCTTTGCCAGATGTAAAGATCTATACGAATTTTTTCATATGTCTAAATTAGGTCTAAATCCACAAAACTTTTCTAAGTCCTTCTCCCTAAAACTAAAAGGAACCAAATTGAAACAAGCAGAAATCCCTGACCTTTTCATCTAATACTTACACACAGCTGTATGACAGTGGCTTCTAGACATCAAGAAAAGGATTTCATTCTCAACCTCTTTTTAATTTAGGAAGTATATAATTAAGAATTTTGTTATTTAACTTGAAATTTCACATATTTAGTATAAATTAATCTAAATTAGCATGTCAAAGCCATTCCGCTTAAAAATTCTCCTTAAACAGACACATTACTTGACCTTTTCTAAAGTACCAAAAATTGGTAGTTGTATAAACTCTGTTATTTCTAGTTTCCTATAAAGCACTAATTCATTTTTAAATGTATATTCTTTAAAAATAGTAGCAAATACCTTGAAAAGAGTGACACAAAATACCTTTCTTTTTTGTTCTGTAATGCTAATTTACATTTTAAGTCTTAGTTTACTTGGTTCTAAGAGTTGAACAATAAAAAGTGTAACTACAATTAGTTGTGTTCTGTGACCTGATGATTTTTTAAAATTTGCTTTTCTCTTTAAATTGAGAAATTAAAATTTCAAGGACTGAATTAGTTGTCTAAATATTTTGGGCTAATGTTACTTATGAATAAATTAAAAATTTGGAAATATATTCATGATTAAAATTTTATATCTTACACTGCTTTTTCTTTCTTTTCATGTCCCCCTTGTTTTAAAGTTCCCTTTGAAGTTTTGACCTTTGCATGGACAAAGTCAAGAAAAGAGAAATTCTTCCTTTTAAACCTTGGTTTTCCTTGCATTTTATAATGGTGTATTTTTGCCTCAGCAGTAATACAACTTAGATAAAATGTGTTATTGGATCAGGTTCAGTTTGTCTGCTGAGATTTTTAAGAACCAGGTTGAAGTCACTGTGCCTAAAAAGCATTAATTATCTGTATCCGTATGAACCAAGTTCATGGCTACAAATAACAGTCTTGCACCCCAAAATTGGTGTATTAAAACTTACTGCACACTTTGAGATTGCTGCCCATTTTTGGTGTTTTTTTGCCTTTTCGTAAATGGGTATCTGGTACATTAAAGGAAAACTGTTCAGGTAACACATTCTGCATTAACTGGGCTGTATTATCTAAGAAGAGCTCTGGAAAGCTTTTGTTTTATTCCCACCTATTAACTTGAAAACTATTGGTAAAATCCTCATTCAATAGACTAATATTTTCTAAATTAGTAAGAAGACTTACCTTACAAAAGTAATCAGATAATGCTGATATTTCTCTTTCAAAGGCTAACAACGACAGTTCTGGGTACTGAGCTGGTCGGTTCATACAATAACTACTATACATGTTACAACGTTGAATATTAATAGATTTGCTGAAGATTATGGGTTTGAAGATTAGCTTGAAAGCAATACATTTGCTACCATAAATCATGACTCAAATTATCCCCCTGTGCTTCACTCCCTGTGTATGAATGCAAATGCTGTTACAGAAAATATGCTTGAAATGTCGACACAATGTGCGATTAGTACTGCATTGTCATGCTTCGGCTTGTGGTATCTGTATGGTGAATTTATTTCAATTACTCAGATATGACTATAATAAAAAATGTTTAACATAAGAAAGCTACAATATGGCATCAAATGGTTATTTCTGGTTTACGCACACACACACACACACGGTTTTTAGTAGTAGAAGAGATTAGCTCTCAATTAAACTTTCAGGGTGATGAAATATATTTTCACAGTAATTTTTGTCTGTTGTACAGACAGCAATAGCACTGTGAGGCTCACTTTACCTGCTATTTACGTCAGGTCGAGTAAACAAAATTGGTGTCAATTTCTCTCTTAGTTAGCTGGAAGGCAGACTGTTCTTAAATTTAGAAATGACACTTTTATGTCTTTATAGCATCATTGATTATAACAACAGTATTACTAATCTGAATAGAATGATGTCAGCATCTCAGCTATGAAGTTCATTCTTTTCAGGAATTTATAATTTTATTGTTGTTAAAACATCATGCTAAGCCTGAATAAGAAGCATATTCTAGTCTTAGTGCCATTCATAGTGTTGTTCCCTAAGATGATTAAATATAAAGAAACTAGAATATTTTGTCTTTAAGGAAAGGAAGCGAGTCAGCTTCATGGCGTAGCAGTTAGTTTCCATGCTCTTCTTCAGTGGCCTGCGGTTTGCCAGTTCGGAGCCTGGGCGCAGACCTAACTCACTGCTTCTCAAGCCATGCTGTGGCAGGCGTCCCACGTATAAAGCAGAGGAAGATAGCCACAGATGTTAGCTCGGGACCAATCTTCCTCCCCAAAAAAGAGGAGGATTGGCAGTGGATATTAGCTTAGGGCTAATCTTCCTCAAAAAAAAAAAAAAAAAAACCGGAAAGGAAACATTTCAGATAAAAATCCTATCATGTTGCAGGAACTTTAAAGTATCTTTGCCTTACTTTTTGTAATTGACAGCCAAATGGTATAAGTGTTTACTTTTAAAGATGAGGCTAGTGTGGGTACTTTGGAATCTCCTTTATCAAATAATTTGCTATATAGATCTAATTTTATTCAAATGACTGAAAATCTTTTAAAATTATAAAATAAATCACCCTGAAATAATTTCAAGTTTTAGAAAACTTCATATAGTGCCTTAAAACAAAATTGCCATTTAGCTTTTTTGTAGAGAGTAAGATAATAGATCTTTAAATTAATTTGGAGAGAGTTATCTCAATGATAATTAATGTACATTTAGAATATGGTGACAACAGTGCTCGTCACCATGGTCAGTAACTTTGGGAAACATTGGGTGTAAAAACTGGAACGTGTTTCTTGGCTTTTGGGACCTCTCAGAGTCTTCAGTATCCTAAGATGCATTGAGAGTCTCCAGCAAGGGACTAGAACATGCATCAGTTCCTAAACTCATTTCACTTTGGTACCTTTTATTGAAATATATCTCCCAGGACTAGTCTTCTATTGACCTAGCTTTGGAAAACACCAAACTCAACCAATTCCTTCGCTAATAAAGTAATCAAGGTATTTATTTAATCATTTATTTATCAAATATACACTGGTGGTATGATTATGAACCCTGACAAATCTAGTGCCAGAATTTACTTGTCACTTGAGAATTTGGTCATTTCCAGAGGCATATTTGAGCCAGGATTTCAACAGGGTTGGCTTGACCCAAGAAGGACGGCCACAGATAAATAGGCTTACTTGTAAACAGGAGTTATAGTAGACATTTGCAACATAATTGCGATGTGCAAAGTAAGTAAAATTCTTATGAATGTGATCTGAATGCGGTCCAAGCCCTTAAGAAAAGATAGTAAGATTTACTGGGTCTAACATGAGAAAAGTTTGTCTTCAGTGAGAGCCTAATGTCACCCATCAGCAGACGGTGAGAGCTTTGTATACACACACTATATCTAGAAGCACTTGTTGGCTATCTGAATAAAAAATCTTATACAAACAAAAAGGTCTATCTGTGGCCAAGAAATTTTCTTCAAAGCTGGAATTTTTTAAAAGTTTATTGTATTATTTGTGAGACAAAATTTACTGAGGCAATCTTTTTTCTGTGTCTGTTTTCCTTAAGTGTGAGACACTTTGGAAGCCTTAATAAGTTTCATCGCACTCAGTTTTGTTTCATCTTGTGAAATTCACCAAATTAATCTCTCTCTTTAAAAATATAGTAAATGCACTACTATTCAGTATATTTGGGGAGTTATACACTGAATGGCACTATAACGGCCTACACTGAACTATTTTATATAATAATCAAAAATATGAAATTTAGGTTCAGAAAGTATTGTCTTGACTGTTGTACAAAGCTGACAGTCACATTTGTATGACTTTATATTAAGGTAACATTTAATATTTGATATAGTAATAAAAACATAAAATGAGAATAGGCAAATTCCAAATTTGTCCTGTCTAGGAACAGGTGCAAGTGGACATAACTCCTTAAAGTACAAAATTGACAGTGTTGTGACAAAAACTTTTAACGCTAATAATAAAACTATATAAACTTAGCTAAGCACTGTTCTATTACAGATATGCTGTTGCTAATGTTAGAATAAGATAAGAAAAAGGTCAAGAAACATAATAAAATTCACTTTTTTGAACCTGCAGTATGCTGTTAGCAGTAAAAACACAACTATATCTGCATGTTTATAATATATCCACTTTAGGGGAAAAATGTATGACACAGTGTATGTGAAAAATCTAGAGTGTATAAACCTTAATACAATCCAAGAAAATACCATTTCAGCATGTCACCTCATTTTCATTAAAGTGATGAAAATGTGAATTCAGAAAATCGCTTAGTCCTTAGGCTAAAAATAGGTAGATCATCAAAACGTAACATCATTTTAGCTCAAATTGGTATTTGTTCAGTAAATGTTCTACATCATAATGTGAAAAGTACAAAGGAAAACTCAAATTTGGGAAAGAAATTGAAGAGATCTTTAAAAATAAAGTTGGCTAATTCCATTATTTTTTTGACTCTTCCCAAGCTAAAGCAATAGATTTGTTGTAATGAAACATTTACTACAAATAAATAAGTAGATTCCTCATAAATTAGCTTGATTTTGTTTTAGCCTCAGGTTTCTCAGCCAGAGATTATTTATATTTGCTTTTTGAATTTTTTTTCTGACCATTTCTAAGTTTCTGCATTTCATCTCATTCATTTCCACTTTTGCCCACGTGAAGCATTGCCCCATTACTCTCACTCTGAAAATACTAAATAATCATTGCCTGTTTTGGTTGTTTTGACTAAAACATTGAGTTCTTATCATAAATGCATGGAAAGAACAAAGGCAGATCCCACTTCTACATTATTATTTACACTTCTGTGTTAAGATTTTTTTTAGCAATTTGGCCCATCGTCACAGTGTCCTATTTCTCTCAGCAGGAGGTGCGTGGTTACAACTTCTCTAAGTTCTGTGGCTACTCAGAATCTCTTGAGGATGTATATCTTGGTAAGTCATGAGAAGCCCACTTCTAGACCTGAAATGTTCCAATATTGATCTTGCTTCTTCTTATGCATGCTAGAAATTTCCCCAGCAGTTTGCAGACCTGATGTAGATATTTAATTATTAGATGAGGGATTACAGGTTTCTAAAAAACTCCACAGCACCGTAACGCCTTGCCAAGCAATCCCAAGGCTTTGGGAAAACAAGATGAAGTTCCTTACAAAGATTGGAGTCTCTACTTTATTATCTTCCTTAGTTTACTATCTCTCATCTGCTTTATTGTTTACTTTTCTTATGTAATAGAAAACATGAAAATAGGAAGCAGATGATGTGGGTTCCAATCCTGGTTCTACTACGAACTACCTGGGTGAGACAGGATCTTCATTTCCTAAAACCAAATACCAACTTTGTCTAATGAGAGTTTTGTTGTGAGGAAAATAGGAAGCACTAGGCTCTGTCGTAAAGTATTGTAATTCCTCATCACGTGTAAAATATATCTCACTGATGATCAGAAGACTCTACCTTGTGATTCTAAGTTTGGTGGGGTATTGTTAGGCTTTGGGTTCTGTAAGAATGAGAGTAAGGGACTACTCTCTTGTTACTAGGTGATAGTTATCTTCACCCATTCAATAAATACCCTCTGTGTACTCACTAAATTCAGTCTCAAGATCACAAAGTAGGTTAAAAGTTATTTATATAGCCAGGAACTTTAGACAAAAAGAGACAAAACCCCCTAGATTTTGATATTCCCAATAAAGTAGGATGGTGGTTCAGAGAGTGGCCTCAGATGCCAGATGGCCTGGGTTTGAATCCCCAGAGCCAATGGGAAATAGCCTCAGTTTCTTCATGTTAGAGTAGGTCTTGCCGTGTAGTGTTGTGGGGGAGTTATCTGGGATATTCCATGTAAAGTTCTGAGCCTGGCACCACCTCCCAATAAATGTTTATTATTTTTATTTCCACACAATGTCTTTCTCCACTATCCCCAGAGAAACACAATTCTGTCAGTATATTTTAGGAATAAGAGTTCCCAAAGCCAATATGGTATTCTGGGGCATGCTCCGGGCTCTAGCATCACTCATTTTCTGGTCTTGCTATATAGCTCTTTCTTCCTCTTGTAGCATGTCAGTTTTGGACAAAGGGGCAATGTGGCTGTTCAATTCCCAAAAAGCTCCTTTAACTGTGTAGATCTCTGAATAGACATTGAATAGAAGGGAGATTTGAGCAATCTGTAAGAAACAGACTTAGGTATTTGTTCTTAGGGGATGCTAAATATAAACATCATAGAATTACCATGCACGTGCCTTTTCTGAAACAAGAAGGTGCAGAGAAAAATCATAATAAATGAAAAATCATAATAAACCAAAGCCTTTAATTGGCTGTTCTTGTTTTTATTCAACAGGGCTTGATAAATGTTAGCACCACGAACGCTGGGCCTACTGCCTGCCAAGTATTGCTGAACTGTGCTCTGGGGTCTAAAGGGCTCACCCTCTAGGCGGGGAGCCACATAATCACTCTCGGATAATGCTGATGAGGACAAGTGGCAAAATGGAGACACAAGGGTTTTGTGGGAGTATAGCAGAAATCATGAGCATCCTGTGTGGGAGAACTGGGAACAGTGTCACGAGAGAGCAGTTGAGTTGGGTCTTGATGTGAGAGCAGGATTTCAACAGCAAAATACAGGGTTCCAGACATAGAATGTGAGAGGTGAGAGGGCCTGACTCAGGGAACGGAGAAGTTCAGCTGGCTCAACATTGGTTGCGGTGTTGAGTGGATAGGGAGAGGTAGGTTGGGCCAAATTACAAAATCCTTAGATGATATGTTTAAGAGTTTGCATTTTACCCTTTACACAGAGGAATCAATGGATGTTTAAAAAACCAAGGAGTGAGGAGATGGGGTCTGCATTTTATGGAGTTGGCTCTGTCAGCCTTGTGGAAGAGGGAAGAAGACTGGGCTTGGTGGCAGGAAAGTAGTTAGGACACTGTGACTGCAGTGCAGGCAGGTTAGGACAGAGGCCTAAATTTAGGTGGGGTAGAGATAATCCATATTCAACAAACATTTCTGAGAAAGAATCCCTTCTGACTTTTTGATCTATTTTGTATGAGGAAAGAGGGAGAAAAGTCAAAGAATTGTCTAAAAAATTTTTCATTGTCATGAAAAATGTTGTCTAGTGTAAAAAAATGATTGTGTGTTTAATATGCAGGCTAAAGTTGTTCCTTTTAAGCTTGCTTTCCTTGGCTATGGCATGTAATTTCATTTTGACAAACATGTATTAATTATCGGCTATGTGTCAGGAACTATGCTAGATACCAGAGAAACAAATTATTTCCATGAGCTCAAATTCTAGTATGGGAACAAATAATTATAATGAAACATAATATGGATAAATAACAGAGGAATTTTATAAAATGTTCTCTGACTGTTAGCATGGAACACCTCTACATGTATAATGTGAGGGCCAGCTCTGGTTCCCAGATGGAATGGCCCTTATAGGCATTAGGCATAATGAGCAATTTGCTTAACAGAAAGCATAATTTTTTGATGTCTAATATTGTGGAATATAAATAGGAGCATAAAATAGAAAGAACAGCTCAAGATAAACTTTCTCATCAGAAAGGACTCCTGGATTTTCTAGTTTTATCTTTAATCTAAGCAATAAGTGATGAGTAACTTAGTTGCTAAGAGGCTGGACTCAGGAGCTAAACTGCTGGGGTTCGAATTCCACTTCCACCACTTCCTAATGGTGTGACCCTGGGTTAATTCCTTAACACCCTGTTTCTCATTTTCCTGATCTGTAAAATGGGCATAATAATGACAGTACTGACTTGGTTGGTAGTTATGAAGATTGCTTGATGCATCTTTGGAGTCATCAATGAGTTGAAGTCTCATTTTCATTCCTGATGACAGAGAACCTTCAAAATGACTGTGCTGGAGGTCAGATTTTTATTTTATTAAATAAATATCTATTGCTTTGGTGCAGTTTTAAAAAAGTTATTTTTATTATACGGTTTCACAATAGGTTCTGATTATATGTTATATTTAAAACTGATTCTCATATATGTTCAACTTAATGACTTGTAACATTGAAAATTGCATTCTCATTGATTGTTCTTTGCAGTGTGGTAATTCTTTCTATGTTACTGATATGAGGATCTTCCTGTCCGTCTGTCAATAATACTAGAAACAACCTAACATCACCAGATATCTTTCTATTCTGACATTTTATTGAGAGAGAGACAACTCTTGCTGCTTTAATAATCATATCTTCTCTAACATCTTTTCACCTAAAATATGCTTTTATTATTGGTTTTCATTATGAAGAAATAACATGGAAAGATTAATTTAAAAGGCTCTATTTCTGCCCTCAATGTCCGGTACTGTTTATCCATTGCTCAGCTGTGCTGTCGTTAGTGACATTGTTGGAGCTATTTAACTGAACTATCACTCAGTTAGTCTCTTTCCATTATTTATATGTAATCATTAATTAATTAATATTATATTCTTTTCAATAAAATAATCACCTTGAGGTATAATATCTTCAAGTGGGTCCTGATGGCACAGGCAGAACTGGCATAATAATCAATCAAACCTTCTCTTGATAATCCTCCCACACAGTGAGCTGTACCTGACACAAACACAAGCCACCACACTGTGCATTATGGGTTCATTTCGGTGCCTTTGACATATACAAGCTGCAGAAGACTGAGATACTTTAGAAGTTTTCATGTTTTGTAGATAAGAATCCTGCTCTAAGGTTTTGAGCACCATAACAGTTGTTTCCTGAGGTTATTTCTCTAAACTTATGGGTAAGTCTTCCAAGGGAAAGGAAGACTCTGGAAAGTCCCTGAGTTGTCTTCCAATAAGCACATGAGGGGCTAGGCTTATGGAACACCATTTTTAAGTCTTTGCCAAACAAACTTTTGCTTATGTCTTTTATGTCTTCATTCATGCCATTGAACACCCACTTTATTCAGTATCATATTTAAAATACAAAATATTCTTTCACTTTGGTTGTGTGGTATTTTGATAAGTTAAAAATTTCCCAAAGGTTACTCAGCTCCGTTTGACTACTGTAGAGAACTAGTTAAAGATATGACCAGAATTCTTCTCCGAAAACACTCTTGATTTGGGAGAAAGGAGATGCGGAAGTGGTAATCGTGAATAGTTTCTATTCTGACAATAGAATGCTATATATTGTTTGATTTATAAGTGGATCAAAGAGAGGAGGAAAGATGCTCTTCTGTTTCAAGATACTATACTGAATTGAGTACTATTTCCACTTACAAACGTTTAGTGTGTGATGACTTCCCCTGAGAAGTCATTCAGTGTTTATCTATTCATTGCAATTAGGAAAATTTGTTAATTGTATATCAATTGTCATTGATTGAAGGGAAAGGTCTTCTTTCCGGCATGCTCTTTGGCATTTCTAGTGGTGTGCTGGTAAATATTTAACAACCAGTCCTCCAAACACACACATATGCACATATATAAAAACAAAACCCAGACTTATAGTGTTTGCCAGTTTCTGTGGTGTAAATACTCCCACCGTGACAGATTTCAACTATCAAAATTACGTCACTGGATATGGAGTTGAGACGTGATGTGCACAGTCAGCTCTTGCAGCTGGTACCAGTGGGCTCCAGCAAACCACTGGTTCTGATTTTAAAATTGGTAATCACACAAGTTTTGGGGTTTTTTTTTTTAACATTTGAGCTTCTGATACTACTATGTCTATCTAGTAAGTTTTCTTTTCTAATGGATTATAATTTGTTTCTGCAAATATGTAAGTGGATAGAGCACTTAGGAGACTGAAAATATTTCCACCTTCTTTCAAGGCATCAGGTTTTTAAAGCTGAATTTCTTGTATGTTTAGCACCTTCCTATTCGTTTTCTTTAGTACTTTGTTTATTACAAAATGAAATTTCCTGGGAGTCCATAAATGAAAACATTTGAGTGTGGGTTCCAACTGGCTTTTAATTCATGTCAATTTAGAAACTCAGAATTATTTAAAGTAATTCTAACTGTTCTAAGGTTAGCAATTAGCACTTTGATTTGTGCAAATGGCACTGAAAACGCTGTATCAAAACAGACTGTTATTCTTAACAAGAAAACCTTTAAAAAAAGTTTTAAAAATCAGTGGCAATCAATTTGAACAGTACTGCTTTTTCACCAAGAGGGAGCAACATAAGCACGCTTTACAAACATACATTTAAGTGGCCATTTTACGTTGCAAGTGGTGGCGTCGTGTCCAGGCTGTATTTAGGAACTGAACTTGATGGATGAGGCGCGGTGACTAGATAAGGGTATGGCAGTGGATGATGCCTTCTATAGCGATCACATTTTTGTTTTTAGATATTTTCTATGCACAACATGTTTCTTCTTTATGATTTCACTTATCATCCATGTTTATGAATATTGGTATTGTTTTCCTTTCAACAGGAAACATTTTCTCCACATGGTATAATGAGGTTAGGTAAAATTGCAAGACTTTTAAATGTGTGAATTTTTAATTTTTATATTGTTTAAAAATAATTAAGGTACGTAATGTCCAATTTTAAGAGAACTGGTATGTCTGGAAATTTTCTTCAGGCAGATTTTAGTACTATTAAAGGTAATGGCAACTCTGAACAAAAACAACTGACATTTCAGCATAAAATGGAAGTGTGAAAATTTCACCAATAAATTTTCAACTTTCACAGAATTAATTATGATGAACTTTAATTAGAAATTTTACTGGATTTTGTGGCTTAAAGTCTTGCCTTAATTATTTAAGGGACACTATTTCCTCTCAAATAGTTTTCATAGGTCAGTAAAATATGATGTTTTTAGGTTGCAGTAACTAAATATTAAATTTCTATTACTTCCGTATAACAGCAGGAGTACCTGCAAAAAATATCAGTTAAAACTTGATAAGGCCAAATCTTAAAAATGCCAGTGACAAATGATTTATTACTCTTATTAAATGCATATTTTAGGATCTTTAGATACTTGTCAACTTCTAGGGGTGGGCATTTACCAGGGTGAGAACAGAAAAAGGAAAAAAAAAGGTCGTGGCTACAAATAAGTGCATTAATTTTGTGCTTTTAGGAAAGTTATTTTCATGTAATTTTAAATTCAAGAAAATTCAGAAAAGAATTAAAATCTAAAGCATTTACTTGTAAAAGATTTATTTTTAGAAGTCTTTATAGGAAGAAGTTTGTGGATTTAAAAATTTTTATGTAAATATTTGCATGGTTTCTGTAGCTTGGTGTTAGGAATGTTGACAGGCCCATGCTGGGAATGGTAATGCCACAAGGAGGCGTTACCCTGTCTCATCATACCCTTAAGATCTGGTACTGCTCTTGTCCTAGTTTTGAAAAACAGTAATTATATCTAAGTCCCTTGGTCTAATGCTATACTTGACATAGTTACCTGAGAAGATAACAAATATCATATATTTAGTGAGTCACCTACTATTTTTAAAAAGCATATATATGTTTATGCTTTAAAGCATATAAAAGGCTTAAATATATATATAACTACAAAGTCCCAATTTCAAAATCATAACTTAGGAATTATTCTGCACATTTAAAAATACTTCACTTCAGGGTTCCTTTACATGCAAAGCTCCCCTAAAGAATTTAGAATATAAATTAAAAGAAAGAAATTTTGACTTACAGACCTTGAAGAACCATCAACCAATCAACCAATCAATCAATCAAATAGGTAGTTTCTGAACACATACTATGTTCCGGGTACTCCTGTGGGTACTAGCAATCCAGTGCTAAAATAGCTCTACAGTGGGAGAACATTCCACTGAAGCTCAAAGATCCCAGAATGGTACAAGTGATGTATTTAAGGAAAAGAGAAAGGACAGTATGGCTGGCCTGTGACAAGCCAGGAGGGTGGTACAGATGAGGATGGAAAGGAAGGAGCTATTCACATGGGGCTTTCTAGGCCATGGTGTGGAGCCTGGATTTCAACTCCAGTGGAGAGCCACCGGAAGGTTTGAAGCAGAGGAGTGATGTGCTGATATAAGTTTTAAGAAAGATGATTCCTACTCCAAGGTGGAAAATAGATTGTAGGGTGGCAAGAGTGAACATAAGAAGGTCAGTTGGAAGGCTACTAATGTCGTCCAAGTAAGAGATGATGGTAGCTTTGATTAGGGTGGGAAAGAGGTGACGAAGAAAACCGGAGAGATTTAGAATATATATGAGAGGTAGAGCAGATGAGACCTGCTGGCGCTAGGAGTTAGTAAAGGGAAAGAATCAAGGATGTTTTCAGATTTTTTGACTTGAACATCTGAGTGTATGATGATGCCGTTTATGGACATGAGGAGGAACAGGTTTGTGAGGGGCTGGGGAATATAGAATTCACTTTTGGACATGTTAAATTTGATATGCAGGCGGAGGTGTTGGGAAGGTAGTTGTTTATATAAATAGCTACCGTTAGCATCTCAATTTTCAAAGGAGAGAACCGAGGCACAGAGAGGTTGAGCAACTAACCCAAGATCACCTGGCTTAGTTTAGTCAGTGGAGCTAGGATCAGAATCTAGGAAGCCTGGCTCCCGAGTCTAGACTTTTAGCCACTCCTCTGTCATTTTGGCATTCAGGGTTGGAGATATTTAAAACCGTGGTGTTGGAATGAACTCACTTTGGAAGAGAAGGTAGATAGAGAGTAGAAAGATGCACAGCCATGTGTGGAAGCTCACACATTAGAGGTGGTGAATGAGATGAGAAGGCAGCAAGGGAGATTGAAAAGGAGCAGCCTCTGAGGTCCAAGAGGAAAACCAAAGTATGAAGTGTTATGGGAGCCAAGAGGAGAAATCGTTTCAAGGAGATGAAAGCTGCAAAGACGTTGAGGTGAGATGAGAAGAGAAGTGGATTGGTCAACTTGGGGCTGTTTGTGACCTTTGGCAGAGCAGTGAGGCGGTGGGGAAGGAAGCCAGTTTAAACCAGGTTGAACATGTTATAGGAAGCACAGGTATCGATATGGATTCAGAAGGCATCTCATGTTTCCATATATGTGTCATCCGGATAATGAATTGCATTCTGTTCTGAGGCAACAGTGTGGAGAGCATGGACTCTGGAGTCAGATAGACCTGAGTATTAATTCTAAATCTAATGCTAGTTCTGTCATCTTATACTTTTTACATAACCTCTCTGAGCCTCTATGTTTAGCTGTAACATTTGCTACTTGCAATTCTCTAAGAAACTCTGCTGTTTACTCCTTACTTTTCCTTTTGTCCCTGAAACCTGTCAAAATCTCCACCTGTCCCTAATGTCCTCATTAATAACTGCCTCAGTCCTTTAAGTTAGGGCTTACAGGTAGATGTGTTTCTAAAGTTGCATTAAAACTTTTTCCTGATTGTTCACATTTTTTCTCCCATTGTGTGCTAGTTAATTAAAACAAGGTTCCTGTCTCATCATTTTGTATTTCCATACACCTATCAGTTTCTGTGGCACAGTCTGTTCTCCAAAAATTCTGGCTGAGCTGAATTACTTTAGTCCCACTCTGTGAGTTGAGGACGAAGTCACCAAGGACTATCATTGGGCAGGGGATGTTGGAGCTACTCGGGTGCTCTATGTAGCAGAGCAAGTGGTGCAATCAATTTTCAGTTTAAACTCCGAATGCAAACATGTGACAGAAGAGCTTCAAATCTTCTCCCATCACACAATGTGAAGAGAAGACAGCCATCAGAACAAAGGATCGGAGGTCCCCACAGCGAGAACTCAGACACGTCTTGCAACATTAGAGAGACAGGGAGCTACAGCAATCTACAGCTGCGGCCAGTTCATAAAGTAGGTTGGAGGGAAGTGAACTTTTCAGAAGAAACCAGTTGATAATATATTCACTCAGTACTTTGAGCTAAGACTCAGGCTATAGCTTAATAATAAAGAGTCCCAAAATAAGAATGAATAAGGTGATAATCCGACTGATTTTAGAATATTAGAGTTTCACGAAATAGGGTGCAATTGATATGCTTGCAAAACTTGATTTCATCTTTTACTGGGGAGTTAATTATTTAGGGGCACGAAAGAAAGCAAAATGGTGATTGAGCCAGGGTTGTTCATATGTTATTTTCCAGGTATTACAGAATTTTTCTTCTTGCTGGTAATCTGTCCATTTTCTGATTTCTTTATAGGTATTTCTTATTGCTCTCAAATTAAATCACTTTATCCTGGCCCACATACTATGAACATAAAGGAAATAGGGTCAAGCCTAATGAAAATCATAGTGAGACTTTTGTTCTCAAACAATGAGTAGAAATGAGAAAGGAATGCAAACATCCCTTTATCTGCGCATCTGTATTATTATCGTTGTGTTTACTAGGAACCTGTTTTGGGATAAAATCTAAGCATACATATACGAAAACCTCAAAGTTGTCAGCTCAGAAGATAGAGAACTTGTTTTTCTGTCAAGTTCTATTGATATGTAAAGGGACAAAAATCACATATAAGGACAAAATACATAATAAAGAAAAAATGGAAGTGTAAAAATTAAGATTTAAGATCAGAGAACCTCAAAATCTGACAAATATAAAATAAAATAAACTTTCACTTAACTCGCTAAAGAAGAGAAAATAAATATGAGGAAGTTTGAGGTGGAGGGAGGGAGAGAATGGGAGAAGAAATAGACCTCTGACATTCCTATGGAGAGCTATAAAGAGAGGGAGGTAGCATCAGATTTACCCCCAAGCACAGTGACTCAAGTATGAATGCCAAGTTAAACATGCATACCCCATTCATCCAGATGAATAGGAAAAAAGAAGAGAATACCATATAAATACGCCGAATAAAAGAGATTATGAACTCCCTAAAGGCAAGGCTTGTTTCTCATTTATCTTTACGTCTTCAGCTCCTAGCACACCAAAGCAGGTTCTTAGCAAATGTTTGTTAAAATGTTGAAAAAACAGAGAAAACAATTTTTTATCGAGTAATATCTCATCTTGTGGCCTACAAAGATACTTTGCAACTATAGGCATGGATAGAATATATAAACTGTAGTCACTCATCTAAGAGATTAACCAAATATTGAAGGTTTTCCACCTATGCTTCAGCCTCGATATGGAAAGCAGTTCTATAGAAGGAAGGAGTTGTGACTTCTGATTGTTGAGGTCAGCATTGATAAGTTCTGAAATGGTCAATACAAATATATTTCAAAAGGCCTTCTGAAAAAATTTTCTAAGGTTGAGTGAAATACTTGCTTGTGAATATCTAGAGAAATGTGGAACGCAATATGAACATTTTCTATCACTTAGAAATTTTAGGTATTTAATTTTGAAAACTGAATATTACATATTCAATATATAATGTCACTAAATGCTTGTGCTGATTTGACTTTGGAATTCCTCACAGCCATACCACCTCTACACAAGCTTCTTCTTGGTTTTCTTTTGATAAGACAATAAACCTCTCTGATGCAACTTAGAGTTTCTAGAAAAGAATATAGTATTCTTGTTATACTGCTCTTAGTATCTGAGACCAAGGGAGAAATTAGTTTGAAGCTCAGCTACCCAGGAAAGCCCCTTTTCTCACATGTTCAAGTTGAGAAAGGGGTCATTGATGATAGCTGGTGTGAATAACTTATAGTAAGAAGGATGAAAACTTACCTTGCCTTACTCTGCTTTTCCCAAATTGTCAGGTTTTATTTTTGGTGTTATGCTTTTCTCCTAGGTAAGCCCTGGTACGTTTAGAGTTTATCCTAAGAAACAATATGTAACTGTGGTGTTTTGGCCTGGGGACTGCAAGGGGCATTGGGTGGGAGTAGTCACTCAGTACTACCCATGTATAGAAGCTGGGGGCTGGGCCTCTCCCTCTACTGTGGTAGTTCCACCCTAAGACTCCCTGGCATTGTGTTGGGGACTTTCAATTGTCCTGAACTGCTAGAGCATCAGTGGGAGGGGTGGATCCACAAAGGATGATTCAGATGAGGTTGAACATATAGGCATGATCACCAGCTGATAAGGAGACTTCAGTGGATAGTAAGTTCCTGGATGGTAACGGAAGGGACAGCTGATGGGATTCTCAGCACAAATGATGTGCCATGGTCCCTTGGATGCTCTTAGAGTGGACATGGGACAATGAGACCATTCTCTATGCCTCCGTGGTGCTGGTAACACGTGGCTTTTGCTTTGGTAAAGAATGGGAAGTTTCTGGGTGCATTACATTTTCCCTGGAGGCTCAGGCCCCCATCTTGGGCCTCAGTGACCTCTCCGCCTGGTCACATTCTCCTCCATTGTTGTCTTCCCTTTTCCAGCCTTCTGAATCTTTATTTCCTCTGGAGTGCAGTAACCTGGCTCTCTTTTGGTCTTTCTAATTAGTGTTTATGGTGTAAACTTTATGTCCTGAGCTCCTTCAGTGCTTTGCCTTTTTAATTCCTTGCCCAATTCCCCAAACCAGGTTTTAAAAAGAAAAAAAACAAAACAACTTTCTTTCTTGCAAAATATCCTGGTTCTCACAAGGAAAAGCTTTAGCTTTCACACTTTTGTCTCTGCTATCTATTTTACAAATCTACTTTAAAATTTAAAAACTGAGTATTGACTGTTTCTTTTCTCTTTCTCTTTTCATTCTTGTTATAACAAGGCTGATGTACCAGAGACAAAGAGGCTATTCATTATTGAGTGACGGCTTCATCAAGCTTTTGTGGGGCTTATGAAGCCATCTGTGAGGGAGAAGGGGCAGATTAAGGCAAGCTGCTGCTCCCATCGTATGGTGTCATGCAAATATGTATTTTCTACAGAGCAAGTGCTCGAAGTAACCAGGATCCAGCTGCTTTGATGGGACCCTTGTGTGTGTGTGTGTGTGTGTGTGTGTGTGCACGTGCACGCATTTGTGTGTGAATCATAAGAAGTTAGGCAGAGACTGCCCACATCAGCTAAATAGGGAACTCTGAAGTACCCACAAATGGACCCTGCAAAAAGCTAACGTGGACATTCAGATGGCATGTAAATAGTCAGAAATAGCCAATTCAGAACTGTAAGTAGCATCACCTAAGTGAAAACGTTTTGTCCCTTTCTATAGACACTCTTTCCACGTGTTCTGATTCTAGAAAAGCCAGAGTAGATGGTGGAAGAGAGAGAAGAGACCATGCCATGTTCTCCTCTACGGGAGCCTGCAGTCAGTTTGGGCCTGAATCTGTGCTGTGGGGAAGGGAGAAGCTTTGAAGGAGATGTGAGATTAAAGTTTCAAACTTAACAAAACCTTTTATTACCTAGAAGTGAGTCATAATTACTGAAATGAGGCTGGATTTTTTTGTTGTTGTTGAAAATGACTGGAAAGCTAGGGGAGCTGCCTGAAATGTCATTAAGGTGTGGGAAAGGAGAATTTGACATGTTGAAAGGCGGTGGTAGGAGGAAAATACAGCTGCTTCCTGTTTGTACTCATTACGTTCAGCCCTTTCAATAAACTGGTTACATATCTATTGATTCTTATGTAGTCATACAGTGAGCAATAGCAGCCCACACTGCATCTCAATAGTGTGAGAGCTAAAAGACAGAGAATCATAGGCAGAGAAAGGAAAGGTGCTGATTTCCCAGCCTGCAGAAGGATGCCTGAGCTGATCCGTATGTCTAAAGCTTCTTTGCCAGGAACCCAGAACTCCCTCCTTGTCCTCCTCAAGCTCCAGGCTGAATTTGTTGGCATTCTCCTTTTAACCTATTTCTCATGCAATGTTTTCTGATTTCTTTTGGCAAGATCATCCTTACCATCACCTAGTCTTGACCTTGCCTTTGATACTGCTCTTAGCTTTACCATCCATGTTTAACAGCCAACAGGCATATAAATCTTACCTGTGCCACAGAACCTCAAAACACCCCTGGCTTAAGCTTTCATTACTTCTCATTGAACGATTTATTAATTTAGTCACAAATGTTGGAGGGCTCAATGCTAATGACAAAGCACACAGCTAGACAGGAAATGCTTCTTGTCCTCTGGGCCCTTGTGGTTTAGAGAGTGATGGATGTGTAAGCCACTGTAATATGATAGTGGAGATATGGTCAAGGTGCCATGGAAGTCTGGTGAAGGGAATAGCTAACTGCTTAGCAGAATGGAGAAGACTTTTCAGGGGAGGGACATTTGAACTGGTCCTTTAAAGATGAACTACAGAGAAGTGAAAATCAAGGGGGAAAAAAATCAGCCAGCAGGGAGCCATCAAGCAGAGGGAGACCATTTGCAAAAGCAGAGAGACAATGAGAACTGCAAGTAGTTCCCTACAGCTGGAGCTAAGGAGTAAGGCGGGAAATGACAAGAGATGGGGCTAAAGAGACACATTTTAACACTTTAGATAATAGCTTTAGAGTAAGTTCCCAGGAGTGAAATGTTAAGTGTCATTAGTAATTCTTCTGGTAGAGAAGGGGAGCACAAAGTCTTCCAACAGAGGCTGAATGGGCTTTAGGAAATGTTGAGAGAGAGAGAGAGAGAGTGTGTGTTTGTGTGTGTGTGTGTGTGTTCATCTGTTCTGGAAGCAGATAAAGCAGGAAAGGAAGCTTAGGCCAGTTTTTGACTAACCTTAGTACACCATGTCCTTCTTTAATAGGCAATATGGAATCATAGCGGTTTTGAAAGTAGGGCAGTGAGGAGCATACATACATTCTAGAAACATGATTCTAGCAGTAATGAGAAAGTGAGGCAGGAGGCTATTGCAATCCTCCAGTTGAGAGGTAACCAGGACCTGAAGTAGGGCAGTGGGAGTGGATATGAAATGAAGAGACAAATTGAAGGAGAGAAGATTGACAGTAGCCAATGGCTCCATTAGCCACTGGCTGAGTGTCCAAATCATCTGTGGATAATCATAGCTATACAGATTCAAAGGCTGTACAGCAGACCACCTCTGTCGGAATCTTCGAAGTCTTACGATTAACCAAACTTGTGAACCACGGCACTAATTGGTCTACCGTTGCCTTCTCTCCTACTTCCTTTTACACAGAGCTATGATCCAGTGTGACCATTTGGGCTATGGTTCTAACTATGAACTACTACCAACTACCATTCGTGCTCCCTTACAAGTACCTTCTTTGCCCCATCACATATGCCACTACCTTCTGGAATGTTCTGTTTCCTACTTCGCTGTTTGCCCCATTCCTACACATCCTTGTAAGACCACCTCAATTGAAATCTGTCATGTAAAGCTTTCCCACATCCCTGCTCCTTCCTTACATGACCTTGCCCTGCCTTCCCCAGTGAATGAGATGATAATCCTGTCCAAGGCTGGACGTTCCCTCAAACTCCAGAATAATTTACCTATAATTCGCTGGTGGAACCATCACCTTCTACCTTGTAACGTAGTTATACGTGAATGTATCTTCTCTCTCCTATCAGGCTGTGAATTCCTTCGGAAAGGGATTGTGTCTGGCATAGATTCGGTGCTCAGTAGATAATAAATGAGTGAGTATCAGTAATCATTTTTACCAACTCATGGTTAAAGGATAGCATGAATTTTTTTCCTTCTTAATGGAGGAAGATACAACTTTAAAAGATACAAAACACAGTCTTTTGATTGTCCTCCAGTTCAATCGGTATATTTGCCTAATTTTGCACAATTGAGAAACATTTTCTGACATTGAGGTCTAAATATATCAATGCCATTCATTCTTTTATTTTAAATAGTAATTATTTCTCTTTCAAAGCAAAACTTTAAACTTTCAGTAGTAAAACTCACAAAAATGACTCCCATAATTCTGTTCTAAATATGA
This sequence comes from Equus asinus, assembly GCF_041296235.1. Taxonomy (NCBI): domain Eukaryota; kingdom Metazoa; phylum Chordata; class Mammalia; order Perissodactyla; family Equidae; genus Equus; species Equus asinus. The sequence continues at coordinate 19,957,016 of NC_091805.1, read as the reverse complement.
GGGAAAATCTCAGAAAAACAAATATTATCAGGTAACTGCACCTATGTTATTGTGAGGTGTTAGAGCTCTCCAGGGAGCGCACATTAGGTAGCTTTGCTATTTTCCAGTGGGCATCTTTATTTTTTTCCCTGTATACTAAGTTGTTTGCTTAGGGTTTACTGGAATGCTAAATTATTTCTAGCAAATGACAAGCAACATGGATGAATGGACATGTAGTATTTCATTTTTGCCTCATTATGCTTTAGATTTGGGATCTCCAGTTTTGTAAATGATAGCTATGATATATCAGCCCATCTTTACACACGCTCATGCTTGAATGCATCCTGCTTCTCCTCCCATATGGAACAGTGTCAATCATGATGTACAACTGTTGGTAAGATACATCCTGTGTCTACAGAAAATAACCTGTAAGTCTTTGTTATGGAAAAATGTAAGATTGCAGGAAAACACAAGAGAATTGGTCTTGGATTTAAAAAAAAAAGCGAACAAAAAAGACCCCTTTGGTATATTTTTAAGTAGATGGATACGGGAGATATTCGTTTTTCTGAAGGCTCCAAGTTCCTCTCATAGCTCCTGCTACCCTCTGGGTGACTGAGAGTTTTGCCATCATCTTCCTGTACCTCAGTTTCTTCATTTGTAAGTAATTCTTAGAGTTGACAGCACTTTGTGAGGAACAACAAATAAAAATGCCTTGAAAGCGCTTTGTAAGCCTACAGTACTCTGTAAATGCTTAATGATAATAATATACAGTAGGGCATCTTCCCTTGAAAACAGCAGGCGCGTTTCCTTACATAATGACCTGACAGATGGGTTATGGTATCTAATCCCCTTAAACCCCCAAAGCTCTTTGATAGTGGATGTTGTAAAAGGCCAGATTAGAGTACATGCTGCTCTTTTATGGAGCCCTTTCTTTCAATATCTATGCCATATTCAATTGCTTCCTTCTCTAAGTACGTTACATGTTAACTTACTACCTGCAAGAACAATTAGAAGCAAAAATAGAGACTAAAGGACAGTGCACTCCAGTAGGAAAAATTAGTTAATGCTTGTTGTCCCCAATATGAAAAATCCACTTTGGCCTTTCCATGTGGCTTTTATCAAAGGTTCCCGCCCTCCTAATTCCTGACTGTTAATCTCAAGCTGTGGGTATTTGTTGCCGTTGAACACAGGCTTTGTGTGTATGTGTGTGTGTGTTAGTCCTGTATGTGCTGAGAATGGAGCTTTAGCGATATTAATTCTAACCAGCGAGGCTTAAGGACATCACAGGCAGTTTAGGATATTTGTAGCATTCGGGGAAGAGCTGGAGCTTCTAATCAGTTCAAAATGAGCAAAGGATGATTAGCAGGTGTTCTACTGCAACCTGAATTCAGCTCTTGATCCTGGATCAGACCAAGAAGGTCTATTTCCCCTTCCTGACGTGCTTGTCTTTTGAGAATAGCTATTAAAGTTATCAGTTCCTAAAAGTTCTTGTGACAATCCCTTAGCCCAAATTCACCATCCTTCCTTAATGACAAAGTTTACTTTCTTTGTGTGCTGAAAGAAGTGTAAGTTGTAGTGAAATCACCCATGGTGTGTAAACTGTGTAATCAAAGAAAAGAAAAAGGAACAACAAAAATAGTTTTCTTTTTTGTCTCTTTTTCTTTTTTGACAACTGAGTACATGCCAGCACTGCAATAAACATTTTCAGTGCACTATCTCTTTTAATTTGGGTGTTTAAAGAAACCAGGATGGCTGCGCAAGGGCCTTTCTGAAGGGCACCTCCACTTACAGGCTGGATCCTCCCCATCTTGCCTTCTCAACATCACTTCCACATTCGTGTCCTCTTCCTTCATCTTCATACACTCCCTATTTTCTGAATCACGGTGTGAAAATTCTGAAATATCACCTGACTTTATAAACACAACCTTTCCTTGACCCCACTTTCCCTTCACGCTCCGTTTTCTGAATCTCTTTGTAACAAAACTTTCCCAAAGAGTTATTCCTACTTGCTATCTCTACTTTCTCCTTTCCTGTTCTTTCTCTCTGTTTCTCTCTCCCTTTCTAACTCTCTCTCTGATATATATATGTGTGTGTGTGTGTGTGTGTAAAATTCAGGTAAATATAGATATATGTATATATTCAGATATACAAATATATCTGAAAATTCCCAATAGGTAATCACTATTCTGATTTTTTCATACCTAGATTTGTTTGTTTCTGGACTTCATATAAATGGAATAATAAAGTACGTGTTTGGCTGTTTTTGCTCAACAAAATGTTTTTGAGATTCATCCAATTGTCACTTGTATCAATAACCCATTCTTTTTGTTATTGCTGAATAGTAATCCTATTATAAATATGTTATGATTTTTTTTGTTTTTAATCTATTTTCTTGTTGATAGAGATTTGCATTATTTCCATATTTTGGCTATTATTCACAAGGCTACTATGAACATTCTTGTATGAGTCTTTTTGTTGGCATATGTTTTTATTTCTCTTGAGTAAATATCTAGGAGAGGAACTGCTGGCTGATAGGGTAGACGGATGTTTCGTTCTACAAGAACTGCCAGTTTTGAAAGTGATTGCAGCATTTTATACCCCTGCCAGCAGTGTATAAGAGTTCCAGTTGTTGCACATTCTCATTTGCTTAAATAATATATATAGTTAAGAAGAAGCCTTTAGGGACTGGCCCATGGCTCAGTGGTTAAGTGCGCACATTCCGCTTTGGCTGCCCGGGGTTTGCTGGTTTGGATCCCAGGTGCGGACCTAGCACTGCTTGGCAAATCATGCTGTGATGGGTGTCTGGCATACAAAGTAGAGGAAGATGGGCACGGATGTAGGCTTAGGATGTTAGCCAGTCTTGCTCAGCAAAAAGAGAAGGATTGGTGGCAGATGTTAGCTCAGGGCTAATCTTCCTCAAAAAAAAAAAAGAAGAAGACTTTAATATCAATGATGTCTCCTTTATCAATATTTTCTTTATGGTTAGTGCTTTTTTGTGTCCTAATTCAAGAAATCTGTGCATGCCACAGATGAAGGTAATGAAGATGTTCTTTTATATTTTCTTCGCCAAGTTTTAAAATTTAGCTTTTACATCTAGGTCTGTAACCCATCTCAAATTAATTTTTGTGTATTGAGTGACATATGGGTCGAAGTTTATTTATTTTTCTGTAAGAATGTCCTATTATTCCAGTGCTATGTTTTGAAAAGATTTTTGTTTCCCCATTAAATCATCTTGGTACTTTGCTCAAAAATCTCTTGATCATATATACACTCTCACATATTTTTTTCATAGATTTTTTTTTTTGTCTATCTACACTAATACCACATGCATATCATTTAATTACTGTAACTTTATATTAAAGTTTTGAAATCAAGTAGTTATCAATCCAGCTTTATTTTTACGTTTTTGATGTTGTTTGGCTGTTTTAAATCCTTTCTATTATCATATAAATTTGAGGCTATGTCAAGTTTTACAAAATCCTTCTAGGGTTTTGATTGGGATTACATTGAATCTATGCACCAATTTGGGTAAAATTAACATCCAACATTAGCGAGTCTTCCTCTCTATGGATATGGTTTATCTCTGTCAATTTATCTAGGATTTCTTTAATATTTTTCAGAACAATTTGAGTTTTCAGTACACATGTCTTGCATTTTTTTGTTAAATGTATTGCTAAGTTTTATACATTTTTGGTGCTTTCTAAATGGAAAACTTTTACTTTTCAATTTTTTGTTGCTAGGATACAGAAATATAATTGCTTTTGCTTATTACCTTGTATCCTAATTCCACCTGTGGAAGATTCTTCATCCTTCACATCTCTGCCTGAGATGGGAGCACTAGGAAGTCTTTCCTTTCCTGCACAATATAGCTCCTCAATTTCTGGTGTTTGGTTCGTTTGTGGTTCTTTTTGTCCTCAGTATTTTGATTGGTTTTATAATAGTATGATTTGCTAGTTTATCTTGATCTGTCTTGCTTTGGTTGGTAGGGTGAGAGCAACGGTCTCTTGTGACTTCCTATTTCTAAGCCAGAAGTGGAATGGCCCTTCATATTGTTTTCATGTCTGTAGGATCTGGGATGATATCCCCTCTTACTAACTCGTGTTTTCTGTCTTGATTTCTTGTTCAGTCCACTCGGAGCTCATTACTTATTTTTATTCTTTTCAAACAACCCTCTTTCGATTTTGCTAACTTTCTCTGCTGTTTGTTTTCTATTTCATTGATTTCTGCTCTGATGTTTATTATTTCCTTCCCTCTACTTACCTTGGTTTTCATTTGCACTTCTTTTTCCAGCTTCTTAAGGCAGAAGTTTAGATCACTCTTTTTACACCTTTTTTCCTTTCTAATATATGCATTTAAACCTGTAAATTTCCCTCTAAGCACTGTGTTAGTTGCAAGACACAAATTTTGATGTGTTGTATTTTTGTTGCAATTCAATTAAAATCTGTTCGCATTAAAAGTGATTTATTTTGGCTTATGAGTTATTTAGAAATGTGTTACTTAGTTTAAAAATATTTTGGCATTTTGTAGATCTCTTTCTGTTATTGATTTCTGATTCACTTCTGTTGTGCTCAGATAATGTAGTCTACAAAATTTTAGCCTGCAGTTATTAGCTATTTTTTTCTGTCTCAATTAGGCCAACCTTGTTATTCAAATCTTCATTATCCTGACAGATACTTTTGTCTAGTTTTCCCATCAATTGCTGAGAGAGAGATGTTAACAGAACCAACTATGATCGTGGGTTTGTCTATTTACACTTTTAGTTTGGTCAGGTTTTGCTTCATGTATTCTGAAGTTTGTTACCATTGTTGTATGTGCCAGAATTTGGAAGATGGTAGCATAGGAGGACTCTGAACTCATCCCATCCCACGGACAAATCTACAATTACCCATGGAACAATTTCCTCTGAGAGCGATCTGGAAATTGGATAAAAAGAACCCCCACAACAGGGGACAACACTGACAAGGGTGGAAAAGGCAGAAATACACCTCTGCTGAGGAAAAACCCACATCCTAGCCACAGCGCTTCACGGCCAGGAGCAATCTCAAAACCTCAGGAGAAAGCACTTTCAAGTCAAAAGAAATAAACACAAAGCATTATTCTTTCAAGGAAAAAATGCAAAGTCTAGGCTCAAACACAGAAATTTCTCTTGGCCAGAGTGACTTAGCACTGCCGCCTGGTTTGGGTGAGGCAGCCAGGAGACCCCAGTGCTCCCCATGGGAACCATGGTCCCTTTCACCAGATTTGCCTGAAGGAACTGCATCTGTTCATAAATCTGGCTGACTAGACTCCCTTTTTCCCTTTTGCCTGTTTTTTTCTCCTACTTAAAACCCTGTGTATAGAATTTTGTATGACTGTCTTTCCTTAACACCACCAGTCCTCCTAAAGAATCAAAAGCTATATAACGAATATAATAAATGTCTTTGCAAAAAAAGTAGATTGTTATATGTGCATGAAGGACAAGATCGATAGAGTTAAAAGGCAACCAATGGCATGGGAGAAAATATTTGCAAATTATATATCTGATAAGGGATTAACATCCAGAATATATAAAGATCTCCTACAAGTCAACAGCAAAAACCAAACAACCCAATTAAAAAATGCACAAAGGAGTTGAATGAACATTTCTCCAAAGAAGATATACAGATGGCCAATAAACACATGAAAAGATGCTCACCATCTCTAACCCTAAAGGAAATGTCAACTAAAACCACAATGAGACACTGCTGCACAACACTTCATGACACTTGTTATCAAAAAAATCCCACAAAAACAGAAAATAACGTGTTAATGATGATGTGGAGAAATTGGAACCCTTGTGCATTGCTAACGGGAATGAAAAATGGTGCAGCCATTGTGGAAAACAGCATGGCTGTTTCTCAAAAAATTACAGTATTACCATATGATCCAGCAATTCTACTTCTGAAGATATACCCAAAAGAACTGAAAGCAGGGAATTGAACAGATATCTGTATACCCATGTTCATAGCAGCATTATTTACAGTAACCAAAAAGTGGAAACAAATCAAATGTTCATTGACAGATAAATGGATAAACAAAACGTGGCGTATACATACAGTAGAAAGGCATTCAGCCTTAAAAAGGAATGAAACTCTGACACATGCTACAACATGAATGAAATTTCAAGACGTTTTGCTAAGTGAAATAGGCCAGACGCAAAAGGAAATGTGTTGTATGATTCCGTTTATATGGGGTACCAACAGTGGTCAACTTCACAGAGACAGAAAATAGAATGATGGTTGCCTGGGGGTAGTGGCAAGGAAGAAATGGGAAGTTATTGTTTAATGGGTATAGAATTTTATTTTGGGAGACTGAAAAATTCTGGAGATGAATGGTGGCCATGGTTGTACAACAATGTGAATGTACTCCATGCCACCAAACTATACACCTGAAAGTGGTTAAATGTAAATTTTATGTTATCTATATTTTGCCACAATTAAAAAATGATTGTTGAGTCTGGCCTGCTGGCATAATGGTTAAGTTCACATACTGCACTTTGGGGGCCCAGGGTTCCCTGGTTTGGATTCTGTGCATGGACCTACACACTGCTCATCAAGCCATGCTGTGGTGGTGTCCCACGTGGAATAACTAGAAGGACTTACAACTAGGATATACAACAGTGTACAGGGGCTTTGGGGAGAGAAAAAAAGAGAAGAAGAAGATTGGCAACAGATGTTAGTTCATGGCCAATCTTCCTCACCAAAAAAAAAAAAAAAATTGTTACATCTTTCTGATGAATTTACCCTTTTAATATTATAAAATGTCCCTCTTTATACCTGGTAATACTTCTTGTTTTGAAGTCTCTTTTGTCTGACATTAATATAGCCATACTAGTCTTCTTCTCATTAGTGATCATATGATATATCTTTTGTCATCCTATTACTTTCCATCTTCCTGAATCTTTATATTTAAAGATTCATATAGACAGCTGTTTCTTATACATAGCATATAGTTGGGTCTTGCTTTCTTAACTAGACTGACAATCTCTGATTTTTAATTGGTTTGGACCATATGTATTTAATATAATGATTGATATGGTTGGATTATATCTTCCTTCTTGCTATTTGCTTTCCATTGGTCCCATCTGTTTACTTTTCTTAGTCATATATCCCTTTTCTATTTTTCAGTATTCTATTGTATTTCACCCACCGCCCCGCTTTGCTCACTGTACTTCATGAACAAGTCAAATAGAGTCCCATCTCAAGGCTTTGCCTTCATTATTCCCTCTGCCATTTAAATTTTCCCCCAAGATATTCTTACAACTCACTCCCTCACTTCCACTCTGCTCAGATGTGACTTTGAGAGGCTTTCCTCATCACCCTTATTCATTATCCCTCTTACACTGCTTTGTTTTTCGTTATAGCACTTTTCACCACCTGATGTCATATTTACCTTGTTTGCTGATTTTCTTTCTCCTCAGACTAGAATGTAGACTCCAAAGAAGAGACCTTTGTCCTTTCTTTTGTTCATGAACGTATCATCAGCACTTCGAATGGGATTTGGCAAATAGAATGTTCCCGGACACATTTTTGAATAAATGAATTAGAAGGACATGTACAAAAGATTGAAAGAAAGATATTTAATCATAGTGATTAAAAGAGAGTGGACTAGACCTATAATAATAGTGTCAGCCAGATTAAAACGCAAAATATTGTTTTAATTTAATTGTTAAGGACTGATGATGTAATATTGAAAGAAAAGAGGAAAAAACCCTCCAGAATTCCTCAATTATTTTTGCTTCTGTGTTATCTGTCAAGGAAACTAATCTTCAAACTAAAAATAATAGAATTGAAATTGTACAGGGAAAATAGAGCCAAGGAGACAAAGAGACTTTAAGAAAACCTAGATATTCTAAATGATGTTGAATCCCCTAGCACAGATGGTTATACTCTAAATGTCATTGTTCCTATGACCATTGGACGTGCTAGGAGCCCAGAGATGGGCTGAATGGAAGTTAAGGAAACTAAACAGAATACACAAGAACTTACAGAAGAGCTGCTACTATCCCGGGTGAAGCCAGACAGGCATCCAAGTCCCTAAATACAAGAGAGGATAGCAAATTCGAACTCTAGCCAGGACTCTGGTGATGCTAAGAGGGCCTCTGAGGTGGCAGACAGGGCATGGCGATGGTGTGTAATTGATAGGTCGTATTGTTGTCTAAAGTCAGTAAGAGGAATATCTAATATCTGAAGCAGGATCCAGTCTCTGGCTGGCAGGAAGGAGAAGAGTTCAGTACCCCAAGCCTAGGGATCAGTGGCAGGCCTCAGTTCTGGTTAAAAATTGGATACAAGGGTAGTCAGGCATCTACTAGCACATAGTTCAAGGTACGTGTTCAGTATTAGAACAAAGGGCTCGAGGTCAGCGCTCCTTTAGATATTCAGGGCACAAAATTTATTACAGGAGCACAAGGTGTAGGAACTACAGACACAGTTCACTGGTTGGCAGGGATAGGACTGCTATTACCACCTCAGGGTCTGTTCAAGGCTGATCCTGTCTGTAACTGGATATTATTTATGGCAGATGTGGGACAGAGAACTTCTTGAGAAACTGTGTAGGAATTAGAAGACTAGCAAGAGATAAATGCCATTTTGATTTTTTTTTTTTTTTTTTGAGGAAGATTAGCCCTGAGCAAACTGCTGCCAATCCTCCTCTTTTTGCTGAGGAAGATTGGTCCTGAGCTAACATCCATGCCTATCTTCCTCTACTTTATATGTGGGACACCTACCACAGCATGGCTTGCCAAGCGGTGCCATGTCTGCACCTGGTATTGGAACCGGCAAACCCCCCGCCACCGAAGCAGAACATGTGCACTTAACCGCTGCGCCACCGGGTGGCCCCCCGCTGTTTTGATTTTTTTAAATGGGAAAAGAGTGAATTCACTAAACCACACATTTTTTTGTTCAACCAACCAACCAACTAACAACATTTATTGAATGTCTACTGGATGCTAGGCACTGTGCAGGGCTCTGAGGACACAAGACAATTGTGGTCCCCTACTTTCACAGGGCTTTCAATATACTAAACCTGAAGGTAAACCCTAGAAATAAATGTCAATTGTAGGCAAAATTATAGGACAGCCATTGAATGGATGGATGGATTTACTAAAAACAAGACATGTTAATCTAATTCTTTTTTTTTTTTGCCAAAGCTATTTTACTGAAAGTTCTTGGAAATGTACTATTTTATTTTGACTTTTTCCAGCTGTGTCATGATGAGCTTGAATTGAGTAGACAAAAAGACTGCATGGAAGTAAAATTAGGTAGTGTCATAACAAGTTGAGCAACTATATCCAAATATTTCTGATGAATTAATCAATATTAATCTGATAGCAAGTTTGTAATATTTCTGTCTTCAAACTTGTTCTGGATAACATTCTGTTAATAGTTTCCTTGAAAATATGAAAAGTTTGCTTTTTAAATTTACTGATAAGATAGGGCTGGGAAGAATATTAAATATTTGATGGATGAAGACACCAAGAGACGAATTGGAAGACATATCCTCCATTTCATTGGCCTCCGTTGTAAGTTGTTTTAGTCTTATGTAACAGGTTCAACAAATTATTCTTTAAGAACTCACCTCCAAGTAGATTTCTGCTCCTCCCTCAAAGACTCTCCTGTGTAGAAATTCTGCCACTTTGATTTGGAGGACAAAATTACTAGTTGGATAAAGACATTGACATGCTGGAAGGATAAGCAGAATTTATCAAAGTTAACTGTAAGGTCATGTTTGTGAGCCCAAATAAAAGTTAAACAAACTACACTGAAACAGAATGAGGAAAAGAGGTAGGGGACTAGTTTGGCAACAACTTCTGTTAAAAGAAAAATGATTTGGAGATCTTAGTCAATGGGCGATGTGAAATACAGCTACCCACAAGCTAATGTTATCTTAGTTTGCAAAAATGAAACTACAGTATCTGAACCAGTAAAGGATCATCTGAAAGACCCAATAGAAATAGAATCAACTTGAAGAGCATCATAGAAGGGTAACCTGGACGATAAAGGGACTTAAAATCTTAGCATGAGGGTAAAGATTGAAAAAGCTGGGAATGACAGGCCTGGAGATGGTTTGAAAGTAGAGAAGGAGATAATAGGACATGATAGTTGCCTTCACATATCTGAAAGCTACTGGGGAGAAGAGGAGACAGTCATTATTCATTTTACTCCCATGAATTAAAATTAGTACCAATGGGTGTAAAACTACAGTTTAGTACATTTTGAGTCAATAGAAGGAGGAACTTTCTACTACTGAGAGTAGCCTAAAAGTGAAATGGGATATGTCAGAGTGACCTGGAGAGGTTGCATAAATATATAGATCCCTAAGCTCACCCCAGAATTCCTTCCAGCACTGGGTGTCTAGGAGTTGTATTGTTTTTAAGCTTCTTAGGTAATTTTGATATCAAATCAAGTTGAGAAACTTCCAGGTCAAATAGTCTTTTTCAGACATGAAGTACAATAAAATACCATTAATTGATGGGGAGGTTGAGATGGAGTTAGACTGGGTGACCTATAAAGCCTGTTTTACCCAAAACTCATAACGTGACATTTATCTTTGTGAATTCACCTTGGTTAAGGCCCTGGTCCTCACTCTTGCAAGCTTAAGAACTTAAATTTATCTTTGTCTCAAATGTGACCAGACTTGGTCCCCCTGAGTCACTTTAAAAACACACATGGGAACTTGTGGTCATCTTTTCTACTTCCTACCAGCCCTAATTTGTCTTTGGCGGGGGGATTACCTCTCACATATTATGAATTGTCTTGGTGATACAGTGAGTTCTGGTACCTGCTCTTCTACTACAGTAGATGAAGAGGCTCCTTCTGTCGTATCCTTCATCTCATTACCCTATTATGGCCAGGGACATTTATGTAACCAAGATTGACTAATCAGATATTCTCAAAATCAGGGTTTAGATTTGGAGCATATAATACAAAGGCAGGAGAGATGTATGTTCTCTATTCCCTGCCCAGATTGGCCCAGTACCAAGACCACCTTAGTATTTCTGGCTTGTGGCCTCTGGAACTGCTTTGGTTTCTTCCTGTCCCTAAGACTGGCCTCTCTAGTCTTCCAATTATTTGTCCTTTTAATAAATTCTCCTTTGAGACAGTCAAAGCCAATTTTTACTGCTTTCATCCAAAGAGCCAAAAACAAGACTGATATCTAAAACCTGAAGATTTGGCCAATTAACTTACAAAAATACTGAACAATTGCTGGACAGGTGAAGTCTCTTCCTATAGGAAAGCTCCATGAGAAGGATATCAGACTATTTCTTGATGAGCATAGAATCAGAACGACCAAGTTCTATATGATTCAGATATTTAATTATGTGACCCTATGGTTGCACCATTCTCCTCAATATAGATAGATCTGTCAAAATGGCCTGGGAGGGCATTCTGCCTCACAACAGTGTTTGTTTAGCATCAGCTGTGCATTCCTTCTGTGACTCTTCTTTTTCTTTGCTTTAAAATGATAGATCCACTTTCGAGGTGCCAATTCTTTCAATTAGGTTCCTGGCAATTCCTTTATGATATAGGCCTCAGATCCCACCCATTTAAGTAAACTTTGTATTCAGTCCTCTGCTTTCAGAAGAGTAACTTTATTTCCAGCTTTGAGAATTCTCAGAGAATCCTGGACTCTTCTTTTCATTTCATGCCTATATCTGAACTTCCTGGGTCACCTAAGCTCAAGGATTTTGTCTACATTTTGGCATGAAATGGCAACTATCTCAGCACCTTTGACTACCATATAAGCCTTAGCCCAGAGCTGAAGCTTTCGTTAGTGAAGAGAAGATTTTGTCTGGGTACATTCAGTTGACATTTGACTTTTAATTGAAGTATACTCAGGACAAAATTAAAAGTTGGCCAAAAGAATGAGAAGACATGCCACAGACTGGGAGAAAATATTTGCAAAAGACAAAGCTGATAAAGAACTGTTACCCAAAATATATAAAGAACTCTTAAAACTCGATAATTAGAAAACAAGAAACTGGATTACAAAATAGGCCAAAGACGTTAACAGACACCTCACCAAAGAAGACATACAGATGGTAAATAAATGTACGAAAAGATGCTCCACATCCTGTGTCATCAGGGAAGTGCAAATTAAAACAACAGTGAGATACTAGTACATACCTATTAGAATGGCCAAAATCTGGAACACTGACAACACCAAATGCTGGTGAGGGTGTGGAGCGACTTTCATTCATTGCTAGTGGGAATGAAAAATGATACAGCCACTTTAGAAGATAGTTTGGTATTACTATTTTTTTTTTTTACAAAACTAAACATACTCTTGCCATATGATTCAGCAATCACTCTTCTTAGTATTTACCCAAAGAGTTGAAAACTTATGTCCACACAAAAACCTGTACACGGATGTTTATAGCAGCTTTATTCATCATTGCCAAAACTTGGAAGCAACCAAGATGTCCTTCAGTAAGTGAATGGATAAACAAACTGTGGTATGTTCAGACAATGGACTATTATTCGGTCCTAAAAAGAAATGAGCTATTAAGTCATGAAAAGACATAAAGGAAACTTAAATGCATATTACTAAGTGAAAGAAGCCAATTTGAAAGGTTACATACTACATGGTTCCAACTATATGACATTCTGGAAAAGGCAAAACTATGGAGACAATAAAAGGATCAGTGGTTGCCAAAGGTTGGGGTTAGGGGAGGCATAAATAGGTGGAGAACAGAGGATTTTTAGGACAGTGAAATTATTCTGTGTGAGACTATAATGACAGATACATGTCATTATACATTTGTCCAAAACCATAGGATATACAACACCAAGACTGAACCTTAATGTAAACTATGGAATTGGGTGATTGTGATGTGTTGTTGTAGGTTCATCAACTGTAACAAATGTACCACTCTGGTGAGTGATGTTGATAATGGGGGAGCTTGGGAGTGTGGGGATAAAGGGTATATGGGAAATCTCTGGACCATCCTCTCAATTTTACCGTGAACCTAAAACCTCTCTAAAAATATAAAGTTTTTAAAATTCTGAAAAAAAAATTAAAAGCAGCCTATGCAATCAAAGACTTATCAAATCTATGTGTCATTATTCAGGGATCTTCCTAGACGGCATGTTAAAATTCACCAGGATTTAGGATGATGTGTTGTGTTGGCCATGAGACAATGAGTAAATAGAATTGCAGTTTCTTTAGGGTCAGGCTGGGTTAGATTGATTTTTTTTCTCTTGCAGGGGGTTTGCCTGGAAAGCCAGATACGCTAGATCTAGTTTCACTAATGACTTTTCCCCATTACCTAATTGGCCTGTAATTGGCCTACTGTTTATTAGAGGATGTACAATATGAGATAGTCTCAAGTTGTGAATATTTACATAAGAATTATCATGCTTACTGATTCCGGGCCCTCCTCTCACAACTAGAGAACAGATTCTCACTTTTACCAAATCAATTAGAGAGATAGAATATGAGGAATCAATTTACAAATGATTAGGCTCTTAGATATAGAGGATTTAGCTACATGTTCAGGTCAATGTCCAAATAACATCTACTCGAGATGCTAAATCTATAAACTTTAGTTTTGAGCAACATAAAATATTTGTGCATGGCAACATGTGGATGCTGATTTAGTCAGATATGAGATCTACCATAAAGAGGAAAAAATATGAGATGCCAGTGACACTATGTCAAATAAGAAGTCAAACAGCAAAGTTCATTTCAGTTCAAGAGGCAACTGAGTTAGAATCTTGTCTTCTTATTAGACAAGACCCTTACTTATTAGCTGTGTGATCTTGGACAAGCTGCTGAACCTTTCTAAGTTTCATTTTCATTGTCAAATAATATGCTATTGTATTTTATACCAACAGAATGGCAGTGACATTACCTTGAGAAAGACTTTGAGACTGCTCCTTTGAGTAGCAGCATTTTTGCTGCCCCATCTGACATCCCTCTACTAAAATGTTTACTGGAAATAACAGCATATTGAATTAAACTGTTTCTGGGTCCCAGATATGCAGCTAAGTCACCCAAAATGAGAACAGCAGGCCTCCCATTCTAAAAACAGCCTCCAAAAATCCTGGCAGGACCCACTTAAGAGGTGGCCAAACTGGCACTGCTACCATCCCCTCCATTTATATAAGGAAATCAAGGAGAAAATCAGAGAAGTTGTCAGCTTAGCGGACAGTACATTCTTGGAGCACCTATCTCCCCCACCCGCCAAATCAAGTGGGGGGACATCTAAGAGATCCTCTTAAATTTGTAAGGGGGACTGAACAAAAGGGAGAATGGTGTCTTCTTTACAGGTGGGCATCTGCTTATGAAGTGGACTTACTGATTTGAATAAAGGAAAAAGGAATTGATGAGAGACAGGAATGGAATATTGCCAGGAAGAGGGGGAATGGAAATATTGCCTACAGTCACATCACTGTTGGGCCTAGTAGAGTTCTCTGAACTTCTTTTGAAGCTTTAAGACCCTGTAGGAGTCAGCTGGGCTTGAATCATCTGGCCAGGATGATGACCAACTCCTGGATGAAGGGTCACCAGCAGCAAGGAGGCTGTGCCGAGTTGTGCCAAGGGCAGATAAAGAGAGAAAGTTGGAAGAAATCATGTCAGAGAGCATCTCCTCTACAAGCAAGCGTGCAGCAGGGACTAAGCCTTGCAGGCTTCAGATTGTTCGTTATACCACTTACACTTCTTTCTATGGAATTCTTATCAACAACCACAATGGGATCACAATAATGGTGAAAAACAATAATCTCTGGCTTAGCAGCCCCCATTGAAATCACTGGAACCCTAGTTCCCCCAAATCCTTCCTATCAAAGAAAGAAGTACCCTGTGGTCTCTTATCAAGTCCTTTGATACAGCTGATTTCCACATGTCTCACGCACTACTTCTGCTCTGACACTCTGAGCAACGGCCTCGATGTTCCCAGGTATCTGTGGTATTCTCTTTTTTTTTTTAATTTTTTAATTTTTTAATTTTTTCCTTTTTCTCCCCAAAGTCCCCCGTACATAGTTGTATATTCTTCGTTGTGGGTCCTTCTAGTTGTGGCATGTGGGACGCTGCCTCAGCGTGGTCTGATGAGCAGTGCCATGTCCGCGCCCAGGATTCGAACCAACGAAACACTGGGCCGCCTGCAGCGGAGCGCGCGAACTTAACCACTCGGCCACGGGGCCAGCCCCCTGTGGTATTCTCTTTTGCTATTTTCAAGTGGCTTAGTTCCAGTCGTTGTTCAGTTGTGCTCCAGTGGTCTCCACATGGAAGTGGGAAATACTCTCTTCTTCTCTCTCTTGCTTTGTTCCTTTCTCATCTCTGGTGGCTTGACTCTTTCATGCGATTCAATATTTATTATAAGCATTTTCCTTTGAAGGTAATATGAATGTCACCAAACTGAGAGATACTCAAGAGTCATTTCTCCCCGGTGACCATCCCCCAATTATGTACCTGGTTCAAGTGTTGAACTTCCACCTTCTCTCCTTAGGATGGTATTTCCCCCATCAGACCATCAGCATTATCTCCTTCATCCCATTCACAGTGTTATCCAGGTGCACTACTTGGGGCCTGTGGGAAGCCTTGTTCCTGGACAGTTTAGGGATCACAGCTCTGGCAGTGATGTATCAGTCTCAGTATTTCTAAGGCTTTGCTGACTCCTTAGGTTTTCTTGCAAATAAGACCTGCCTGGCCTTCCTTGCCAGCCTCTGGAACAAGCAAACCTGTTGGATTTTGCAGTCTATATCCAGTTTAAAACTTGGTTTTGGCACCCCCCTCATAGAGCAAATAATTCCTGCAGGTGATGTTAATGGGGAGAAAGATCTGAAGGAGAGGAGTGTATTCGTGACACTTCCAAAAAATTTTCTCAGTTTATTCTCTCCGATGAATCATATCTTCATAATCCAGCTTTACCACGTTGGCAAATCTCAAGGCTTTGCTTTCTAACTGCTTTCAGAAATGCTGGTAGCTACAGGTGATGGCTAACAACCACACATGTTATTTGGCAAAATAATGAATAGTTACAGAGCTTAATGAAAGGGAAAGGGCCTAGCAAAAATTTTGGACAAGAATAGGGAAATGGGGTGTTTAACAGGATTTGTTTTCAAGCTGTTATTCGGGAGATTTAAATAAATCCTCTTAAGTGCTCCAGTTTTTAAGCCCTATGTGTGCCTTAGTTTTAAGAATTTTTTTGTTTGTTTTTCCACTGGGTAAATTGGAGTGTAAGGAAAGTCCCTCCTCCTTGCTCAGTGTGATGAAGTCTTCTCTCTCAGGTTCATGGAAGGTTCTGCCACGAAATCGTGAAAGATGCTTCCACACTAATTATACTACTTAAAAAGCTGTCTCCAGCTCTTGGGGCTTTTAATGACAATGACAGTATTTTCAGGATTCAACCATTTTGAGATCAAAGTCCACATCCTGTGTCGGGCTAATTTGGGCAGCTCTTTTATAGCTTAACAATCGAAGATGCACTCCTCAACTATAAATTTCAGTTTCCTGTCACAGAAACCCCAAGAGAATATCTGTCAAAAATGGAATATTTAGATTAATTGGGGCTTTGTGGTGGCATCTGGCCCAGGAGGACCTAGTCACCCCAGATAGGTATGGATTGTCCTTTGGAAGACCTCCAGGCATCGCAGTTCCAAAACGTTCTTCAATTGTTCTCATCATCTAAATGTCCTGTGCATTTGAGGGCTTTCTTTCCTAATTTAATTCTTTTCCCTCCTAGTAAAGACAAGGGGCAGCTGGTCCATAACTGCAGAAAATTCCTTTATTCATGATAGTCTTACGCCTCCCGTAGTCTGATTAAAAAATAAAATCCACACAACTAGAAGGACCCACAACTAAGAATATACAACTATTTACCGGCAGGCTTTGGGGAGAAAAAGGAAAAATATAAAAAAAATCTTAAAAAAAATAAAATCCTAATTTCTTTATTTAAAATGTTCCTTAATTAATTAAAAAAAGAAATCCCAGTTCCTTATGAGTTTAGGAAAAATTGCTGTTTATTGAAACCATAGGGAACACGTTGTTTTGAAAAATGTCGTTTGCCACGGAATAAAGTTTCAAGTCTCTTTGCAATAAATATTTATTGAGCAGAGCAGTTTTCTTACGAGAGGACTGTCTTCACGGAAACTCAGGTAACTAGAAGTGAACCGTGTGGTGATTTTCCAGAAAACTTATTCTCCCAGAGTGGATTTAGAGACAGATGACACTGATCCACACAGTCATCCCCAGGCTCCCAAATTTACCTAACAATGTGCAAGGTATGACCATGCTCATTTTATTAATGCTTTGAACTGGTCAATCTCAATGTGTAAAGACTAATGTAAATAACAGTTAAGTACTGAAAGGCCAATTACTCTAGGAAATCATACCTAGCATACCCAAACTGTCACAAATTTTAATTATTTTGTAGTGGCTTCATGTATGGATGAAGCTTTTCAAAGGTAAATTTTGGTTTACAGTAACTAGACTTTCATTCACAGCTGTGCAAACTGGCTTTCCTCATATTTCTTAATTTATGACCATTCAATAAGAAGAATGTCATTTCGTATCTAGAGACATTTTAATAAAAGCCTTGAGCATTTATATTCTTTCTTCAAATGTTTAACAGATGACAGTGGATCATCTTGATTCTCAGAGACGACTTGCTTTAAGCAGTATGAAAAACATGAACTTGACGTAAAACAGTAATGTATATTTCTTGGCCAGAGGCTGAAGACAGCAAAAATTGTAATCATGTAAATGGTGGACTCGTGTCCTTTTACAGAAATGTCCTATATCTGACAATGCAGTGAAAGCAGCAGTATAACTTATTGAGTGGTTCTTATGTGCTGATCATAGTGCTAAGCTCTTCATGATATTTCCCAAGCCTAAGAGATAGTTATTACCTTCTCTACTTACAGCTCTAGCAAGTAACTGCGCTTGCAGAGGATAAGTGATTTGTCCAAGGTCATTCATTTAATAAGTGGCAGGGCTAAGATTTGAACTCAAGCCATCTGACTCCAAAGTCATACTTTTAAGGCATCTGATGGCTCTTCATCTTCCACTAGAGAAACATATCAGTTATTCACGCCTTGAGGTCTTTAAAATCTCAAAGGTTTTCCATTTTAAAACCACAAAGTCATACGCAAGCAGTTTAAAAGGATGTTGAGCTCAGCCATCCTGAATGTCAAGACCTTGTCTTTCCTGGGAGATTTAGTCTGGTCACAGAGTTTCAGACACAAATTAGTTGCAGCAATTATACTTCTCCAGCAACAGAACTCAGAGAACAATACCTTATTCTAAAGCTGTTTTTTCTTTTTTAATTGCTTGGAAGGCGACTGACTTTTCCACTCATTAAAAAAAATGTTAAGCCTTTACCTAATTTATGTGGAATTGCCCACACCCAGTCTATCTCCTGTTGACCTTTGCTCACTAATATCATTTCTCTTATCCCTGAAGGACTGCTTCTTGATGGACAGCTTGAATGGGTGTGATGACATATGGGCACCTCACATTACTCCCGTCTGTTAGAGGTGACTTGTGTGTAGGGGTGCTTCAAATATATTGCCTGTCTAAACATTTTGACCACATCTCTCTTACTTTTCCTATTTGATTTTTTTTGACCAAAAAGGACTTAACATCTTATGATTCACACCAAATGTAACTTAGGGCTGGAACCATCTTCAGCTTATCCTAGCTATGCTTTGCTATCTGGAAAGTTCTAGCTCTCTCTAAATAATGTAATCAAAACAAAAATAGATCAGTGAGAAATTATTTTATAATATCCATTAGTCCTATTACTAGAGACTCTATATTAGAAACTACCTTCATTACTTATAAAATTTTAGAATTTCAAAATCCAATATGATGTACAATTAGGGTTACTATGATTTAAGTCAGTATTGAATTCTTAAATTAAAAATCCTTTAGGGGCCGGCTCCGTGGCGGAGTGGTTAAGCTCGTGTGCTCCGCTGCGGCGGCCCAGGGTTCGGATCCTGGGCGCCGACATGACACCGCTAGTCAGGCCACGTTGAGGCAGCGTCCCACATCTAGAAAGATGTGCAACTAATGATATACAACTGTGTACAGGCGGGGTTTGGGGAGATGAAGCAGGAAAAAAAAAAAAGATTGGCAACAGTTGTTAGCCCAGGTGCCAATCTTTAAAAAAAAAAATCCTCTAGTTTTTCCTAAATTGTAAAGTTCAATTTATAAATATTATTATTCTTGTTATTAAAAATGTAAATTTTTTAATAATTAAGAACCATAACTTTGAGGGGGAATTGATTAAATGTTTGACCAACCTAACAAAATAATTTCTCTTTATACAATCAACCTCATTTACAAACTTGGGCATTTTAAACTGCCACCATAAATGTAATCTTTTCATTTTTCCGTTTAAGCACTTTAGGTACTTGACCAGACAAGTTTATGTCTCTAATGAGCAAAACGGTCTTGAGAATTTAGAGGCCATTTTAGTCTAATAAATTATTAACATAAATACAGTAAACCTAGCTCTCTTCAACATTCTAATTCTGTTTACAAACTCAGTAAAAAATCTTACACCTTCAACTTGAAATCGCAAGTCGATTACATATTTTAAATTGGAATCATGAAGCTAATCTGTCAGAGTCTCTAGTTCGCCAATTCTAAGTCATTATAAACACTTTACATACTGAATATACACAGATCGTCCAACGGTTAAAAACCTATTCTTGAACTTGACACAAAAGTATTAATACTTCATCATCTTCGTAATTAATATTAAACCACTGTGGATTTGGAAAGACACTAAGTGGGTAGTTTTTTCATCTTAGATGTGGAATCTGAGGCTTTACATGTTCGGGGTTATTTTTTATCTCAAATATGGACACCTGGAGTCCTTTTTAGTAGCTGATATGAAAACAAAGACTTCGAGCTATCGCCTTCAGATGAGGTTTGTTGTGCAACCCCTGTCTCCTGGATTCAAGGTATGTTTTCATCTAATTGCTTCAGCTGATTTGGTCGGGCGCCAGTCTGTTACACCCCCAACCAGGATATAACTAACTGCCAACACTTGGTTCTTCATTTTCTAAATTTCCTGATTAAATTCTGCATCCTTTAAATATTCTTCCTGCCTCTCCAGGCCACAATACTTATGGATATTTTAATAACATCTTATTGGATTCTGCAAATTTCTCATACTTGTCTGATTCAACACATAAACATAAAGACATACTAATGATAGATACATTTTGGGGGAAAATTTATTATTACAAATTAGAAACTAATTTTAGTAAATTCCTCATCAAAGGTGAATGGAGAAGATCATAGAAGACTCCTTTACTTTTTCTGTATCTTGATTAATAAATGATTTTGTTTTTCAATTAATTTCTGAGTCAAACTTTAAGAAATAAGTGTCTTCCAAGGGCCTTTTTCAGATATGCTAATAGCACAAGAAACAAGAAAAAGTAGATAAACGGGACTTAATCAAAATTAAAAGCTTTTGTGCATCAGAGAACACTATCCAGAAAGTGAGGGGCCAGGCCAATGGCGCAGCCATCAAGTTCGGCCATTCTGCTTTGGTGGCCTGGGGTTCACTGATTCAGATCCCAGGTGCAGATTTATGCACCGCTTGTCAAGCCATGATGTGGCAGACGTCCAAAATATAAAGCAGAGGAAGACGGGCACAGATGTTAGCTCAGGGCCAGTCTTTCTCAGCAAAAAGAGGAGGATTGGCGGCAGATAGCTCAGGGCCAATCTTCCTCAAAAGAAAAAAAGTGAAAATACAACTGGCTAAATGGAATATTTGCAAATCATGTATCTGATAATGTCCTAGTAACCAGAAGATATAAAGACCTCTTACAACTCCACAACAAGAAGACAAATACTCAACTAAGAAATGGCAAAGGACTTGAATAGACATTTCTCCAAAGATGATATACAAATGTCCAACAAGCACATGAAAAGACACAACATTATTAACATTAGAGAAATGCAAGTCAAAACCATAATTCACATCTCTAGAATGGCTATAATTTTAAAAAATATGGAAAATAACTAACATTGATGAGGATGTAGAGAAACTGGAACACTTGTAGATTACTGGTGGGAATGTAAAATGGTGCAGTCGCTGTGGAAAACAGTTTGGCAGTTCCTCAAAAAGTTAAATATCAAATTACCATATGACCTAGCAATTCCACTCCTAGAGAGATATCTAAAAGAGTTGAAAACAGCTATTCAAACAAAACTTGCACAGGAATGTTGATAGCACAATTCATGATAGCCAAAAGGTGGAAACAATGCAAAAGTCCATCTAATGAGGAATGAATGAACAAAATGTGGTAAAGCCATACAATGGAGTATTATTCACCCATAAAAAGGAATGAAGTACTGATCCATGATTCAATATGGACGAACCTCAGAAACATTATGCCAAGTGAAAGAAGCCAGACATAAGAGGGCACATACGGTATGATTCTATTTATATGAAATATCTAGAATAGGTAAATCCATAGGGATGGAAAATAGGTGGTTGGTTTTCAAGGGTTCAGGGGGTGTGGGGGATGGGAAATAATTGCTTAATGGTTATGAGGTTTCCTTTGGGACTATGAAAATGTTTTGGAAGTAAGCAGAGGTGATGGTTGCACAATGTTTTCAATGTTTCAAATGCCACTGAATTGTATGCATTAAGGCAATTAATTCTATGTTAGGTGAATTTTATGTTGATTAAAAAAATTTACAAAAATAAAAAAGGATTTAAAAAAAATTCCATTTTTTTCCTCCACTAAGGATGATGTTAAGAATCAGATTATTAATGCACTCTTTCTTATAATATTTCTGGTGAAATTTTGCCACAAATATGGAGGCTCTCTCATCTGGGTAAGGGGTGAACAACGTTCCATAGAAACAAAATGCTTCCAGTTTACAGGAGCAAAGTGGCCTGACTCCCTCTTATAAATTAAATGATTGACAATGATAACATCAATTATGCCCTTCCTTTCTCATTTGGGCCACGAAGAAGCCAGCTTCCTCTAATCTTCAATAGAGATTTTACTAAGCACCAAGACACGTAATTACGCAGGACTGAGATCAATAAAATTTTCAAAATATTTCAAATGTAACCCCTCCTTCCCTCTCTTTTGTTTTAATATCTGTAAATTATCTTTTATAAATGAAGTGGCTCAATTCTTGTAGTATCATGCTCTTGAAACACAATAAAAACTTACAGCACATTTAATCCTCAGAACAAACTTATGAGATAGGTAGAATTATCCCCATTTTACAGGGAGGAGATTGAGGGACAGAGAAATGAAGTGAATTGATCAAGGATGCTTGGAAAGTGGTGGAACTAGCATTCACACCCACTCTCACTCCAAAGCCGAGGGTTTTAAATGAATACTTTTCTGTTCTGCCTCTCCTAGAATCAGTGATCAAATCAATGACGTTCTGGGTGAAGGAAGATGTGATAAGGGTAGTTTGTGCTCACCAAATTCCCATGTGTTTCTCTACATTCCCCACCTTCTTTGCAGTTGAGTGGAGGCCATGTGACTAATTCTGCTCTATTAATGGCGAGCAGAAGCAATATGTGTCACTTCTAATCCAAGGCCATTAGGAGCAAGGGTGAGTTCTCTATGTTCTTTCTTGCTCATCTTCATGGCTGGAAAGGAAGGACGTTGACACGGTGGAGACGCAGTAAAAAAACAGTCCGGATCCCTGAGTCACTGTTAGAGGAAAGTTGTCCCTCCATCCCCCCCCAAAAGGCTACCAAACGCACATTGGATTTTGATAAGAGTGCGAAATAAACCTTCATCCTGTTAAACCATGAGTTAATTTGTTACTAAAGCATATCCTAGTCTCTTCTGACGAACTCAGGGTTGTCATATAATAAATGACATAAAGTCTAGACCCGTGGGACAGGAGTTTTCCAAGGGCCTCCTGGTGTCTCCTAAGTGATTGTTGTGGGTTGACTTGTGTCTCCCTCCAAAATCCCAGTGTTGAAGTCCTAGCCGCAAGTACCTCAGAATTTGACCTTATTTGGAAATAGGGTCATTACAAATCTAATTAGTTAAGATGAGATTATTAGCATGGGCTCTAATTGAATATGATTGGCGTCCTCATAAAAAGGAGAAATTTGGGCACAGAGAACTCACACAGGAAGAATGCCACACGAACATGAAGGCAGAGATCTACCAGCCAAGGAATGCCGAAGACTGCCAGCAAACCGCCAGAAACTAGAAGAGAGGGCTGGAACAGATTCCTCCTCACCACTGTCAGAAGAAACTAACCCTGCCGCACCTTGATCTCAGACTTCCACCCTTCAGAACTGGGAGACAATAAACTTACCTGTTGTTTTAAGCCACACAGTCTGTGGTACTTTGTTATGGCAGCCGAGCAAATTAACACAGTCATCCGTGTTAGCTGCCTCGAAGGGCAGTTGTGAGGCATTCACACCTGGACAGACTGAGCAGCGTGTGGGCATTACACACTCGCAGCTGTGATTCTCCATGAACTCCATGAAGAACCAGCACAAGCCTGCTAGGAATCCTTTGGGACACTGGATAAAATGGCTCAAATGAGGTAATAATTCCTTTGTTTGAAAACAAAATCCCTTTATAAACAAATTGTTTGTTTATATGTTGTTATGTGATGGAAAGAATCATAGGATGAAAAAAATGTTCAAAAAGTGATAGGAAGGGTATTACAAATACATGGTATGGACAGAGCTTCAGGCCAAGAAAGACA
The DNA here is from genome assembly GCF_041296235.1 of Equus asinus. Taxonomy (NCBI): domain Eukaryota; kingdom Metazoa; phylum Chordata; class Mammalia; order Perissodactyla; family Equidae; genus Equus; species Equus asinus. The sequence continues at coordinate 19,933,355 of NC_091805.1, read as the reverse complement.
ATCTTTAAGGTTTGAAATTGAAAATTCTCACTAATAAATTCTTTACCCCATGACAAAGGGGAGGCTCCAACGGGAGAGCTCACTAACCCCTGGGACCTTGTTCAGACACTGAGAGCAAACTCAATCTTCCTGGGCCAGGCAGAGGTCGAGCCCAAAATGGAATCTTCTTTTTCTTTCTTTCTGCCTGTGGAGTTTAGCTACTCCCCTGCCTGAATGAGCTACTCTCTCTGCATCATAAACGGGAGACCTGAGGCTGGGTAGGAAAGAAGGACACCTCCCTCATGTTGGCAACCTGAGCTCCCAAAGGGAATAAACCGTCTCAAATGCCAACCTCAGAAAGGAAATATTCTGGCGCAAACAGGATCCTTATAACAGGTCCAGACAATACAAGCAAAGGCCTTCCATATAAACGTGGGCCTCAAAATCGCCAGAAGAACATTTTTTTCTCTGAACAAAATCTATTTGGTTAATAAATCCCCCCAAATAACCCCAAGTGATGTGCCTTGAATCTGAACTGAGCAACCCAGGCCCGTGCGCAGTTTACAATCTTTGTTATTTTCCCCTCCCGTCCTTTGAGTAGAAGTGGATTAACCACTCCGACTCATGGTTGGTGCTGCTCTTTATTTACTCAGATGGTTTTTGTTCCCTAAACATTTGCTTTATCTGTCTACCCCTTAGGTTTGCTGGCCATGCATTTCTCCACATACCCTCCAGCAAGGTTTGCTTAGTGAGAGTTGTAAGTAAGACGTTGATTGCCAAGGGGATATTAGAAACCAACAGCCAGTCCCGGCAGGGACTCACTCTCAGGGAGCATAATGAGCTGTAATTGTTGGCTGGGATTGTAAGGGGAAGGGAAATCATTTGAATAGGACTTCAGTTCCCACTGCTGGGAGCGGGAGGTGGTCTTGCCTGTTTCTCCACTGTGTGCTTCCTTGTGCTAAAGGAGAAAAATCTGAGAAAGGGCAGCAGTTACCACTGTGGCAGTACATTAGGTCTCCGAGCTCAGGAAATATCTGCCAGAAGAGAAATCCTCACCCTTCAGTCAATGAACAACCATTTGATGAGCACATCTGTTTAATTCAATTCAGTTATTTATTGAGCTCTCATTATGTGCAAAGCAGTGACAGGGGCTTGGAGATGTAAACTTGAAGTCAATAGAGTCCTGACCTCCAGTTCTTAAAGAAGAAGGAGAAATTGACATGCAGGTAGCTAATGCAAGGCATATTGTGATGAGTATCCGAATCCAATTCAATCTCATTAAACAAATATTTATTCAATTCCTATAAGGAGCATGGAAAGACAATAAAAGTAAGAAGACTCTGGCAAATTTATTTGGACCTCATGGAGGAGGTGAGGTTCTAGTAGAACCTGAAGAATTGGTCTTTGGTTGATCCAGATGGGTGAAAGGGCATTCCAAGGTAGAATGGATGGGCAAAGCCCTCTAAGGTGGACACAGGATACTGAAGAAGTGATAAAGAAGTGAGGAGCATGGGACCCTCACGTGGTCAGGAGAGTCATGAGGAATGTGAGTGGATGTGGGCATCTCCTGGAGAAGATTTTGAAGAGTGAAGGCTCTGAAACTGTAGCCTGCAGCTTATATAATTTGAGGGGCCTTCTTTAAGGAAAAGAATAGAAAGTTATGACCTAAAATTATGTATATAAATAAAAATTATTTAGAATAAGAAAAAAAATCTCATCAAATTATTGGAGACTCAAAGATCAGGTCTCTATCCTCTGAGATCTCTTTAAGCGATTTACCAAAAATGCCTACATAGAAATGCTCATGATTGCAACCTAGCTCCACTCCCTCCTCACCAGGACACTGTAACTCCCAGCATGTCCATCACTCCTAGCAGCCTGTTCTGGTAAGGAGCCCTGAAGATTAAACCTCTTTAGCTTCACAGTAAATCCACCTGTGCAGAAGTCTGCAAATTTTGCTGATTCCCTATCAGTAAAAAGTTTGAGCATGTATCCTGACTGTGGCCTGGGGAATGGGGTGCCATGATTAGTCCCCTTTAGGTCAGGTGCTTACTGCTGGTCTAGGAAGGGATATTTGTAATCAGGAACATCTTCCCCTCACCCCAAAACACATGGTTACTATAGGGAAGCAATAGTGCCCTAAAAGAATGGAAGTGGATGGAAGTTTGTGCTGCCCAAATAGTATTTAAGGAGACAACTACGGTAAGGTTGTCTACTAGGTAGGAGGCCAAGTTAGGAGACTGTAGCCCAGATCTGAAATGATGTTTTGGATGAAGCTCTTGCCCATGGGGAAAGAAGTGAAGGGTCAGCTTTGAGCTCTGTTATGAAGAAGGGATTAAAAAAACTAGGACCTTGCAGTTTTCACCTCCTTTAGTATACCCATAATGGCTCAACAAACAGCCAAATGCCAGCCACTCTTTAAGCATAGGTCTAGCTGTTTTGAGTTTTATTTCATATCCATTCAGTGACCTCAAAGTGAGCTATGGATGCTAGCTGTGACTTGTTTCAAACCCCATAAACATATGCCCACTCACAAATTCTCAGGGTAGCGGTTCTTTTCTCTTTTTCTTTCTTTCAGTGGAGTCACCATACATAGTGTCCCTGCATATCGAGGGGCAGAAAACTGTGCCTTGATTGCTCAAAATGTTCTCCTAGGACAGTCGTGGTCTCTCTTTGCAGTGGTAACATTATTATTTCTTGAATACCAGTCTCTGGCCTCTGTGTAAGTAACAGTCAGGTCAGCTTCCATGTGTAATGGCTCCCACTCTGGCCGTAAAGCTTTGATATACTTAAACTGGTCTTTCACCAAAAGTTAGCAGTAAACAACTGGCCTATAAAGCTTTCTAAGAGGCAAGAGAACACCCGCTCTGTTGCTATAATTATTACTTCTCTCTTCGTGATGACTCTTGAGGAATATAGTTAAAAAGCAGAGATACCACCTTTCCGGTTTTCTCCATCTGTTTATTTTGCACAGTAAATTGCCAGCTCTGTGTTTGACATAGGAGTAAAACACTGCTGTGCCTCTTATCTGTAACTCTTGAGAGTGCAGCAAAGTATATGCCCTTTAATTCCAACACGATCAAGAATGTACTTCCCACAAACTACATTTCATCTTTTCCCCTTTCACGTGGCTGTTGGTGTTTGGAATAGTTTCAAGTTGTTTGAGAATGTGCTTGCATCAACAAAATCAGCAGTTTATTTCTGCACACAGTGTAAAGACAGAAATGGAAATTTCAGCAAGGTTCATGGGGAAACCTACCGCAGGGCCTGTGACGCTATTACGTAAAGAATGCTTAATTAGGCAACACATTCATAATAATAGATGCTGCCGTCCTAAATGCAGCAGGCCAAGGGGCTAGGATTTCTAGCATCATTTTGCATATCTCAAAACCTTCACAGTCGAGGGAAATGGAACTGTTCTCATTACTTGAGGCCTAGTTTGGCAATATCAGTTAAGCAATTGTGCCTCTGAATTCTGAATGGCATTGAGAGGGGTAAGCTTCTTCCTCGGGGGAATTTAGGAAATGGAATAATTGATTGTGCTCTGAGTAGTTATGCACTCAGAGATTGTTGAGATGCTAATTAATTCACACATCTGCAACCATCAGTTCAGTTTTATCCAACAAATACTTGTTTAGTTTTTACTCTCTGTTCCAGACCACATTATGAGCTGAGTACCCAAAGCTGAATAAAATATGGTCCTATTCCTCTCTCAGTGCAGATTTTGTTGGAGGAGGAAAACTTGTTCATAGAGTATCTTAATGCAATGTGGTAAACTCAGTGATAGCGATGTGTATTATACATGGTAGCACGGGGTTAGGGGTACCTGCCCCAGGCTACAGGGGGAGGGGAGGAAGTCAGGAAGGGTTTCCTGGAGGAGGGGCTAATGGGACTGAATCTTTGAAAAGGGAGCAGGAGTTAGGGGAACAATGAAGGCAAAGGCTGGGAGGCATGAAACAGCCCAGACTGTGTGAGTAACAACAAGCAGCTTGGATTTCTAGTGATTGAAGGGAAAGATAAAGGGTGGAGGAGATGAGGGTAGACAAGAGGCAGAAACAAATCCTACAGATGCTTATATGCCATCCTGAAGGAAGTGAAACTTGATCCTTTAGGCAGTGGTGGGTGATGGAGTATTAAAAATCATGAAATGAGTGTCTAGTATGGTTTGGTTTGGGTTTGGCAGCGTGGGTAGAACAGATTTGAGAAAGGCAAGACTGGAGGGTGAGGACAAGAAACACTGTAGTAGTCCAGGAGAGAGCTGATGAAGACCTGGGGAAGGAAACCAGGGTAGAGGGAAGGGGTGGATGTAGGAAATCTTCTGGAGCTGGAGCTCAGGGGAGGGTCGAGGCTGGCGATGGAGATGTGGGAATCATTACCGTGTAGGCTATGGTTAAGGCCAGATTAAGCAAGATTACCATATTCACGTGGAGTGTGTGCTAGAAGAACAAGAAGCTAAGCTCAGTCCTCTGGGGATACAGCTTCTCTGAGTAGACGGAGAAAGAGAATGCCAGTGAAGGAGACTGAGTAGAGAGGAAAAAGGAGAGTCAGCAAAGCGTGGTGTGACTAAGCCAGTGAGCCGAGTTGGAGACGTTTTAACAGTGGTGCTGAATCTTCGCATTTGGCACTGAGCTGCTAAAGCTAGGATTAATTAATTGATTCAACAAATATTTACCGAGTACCAACTATATATCATGTACATGATAGTTTACAGTATTTTTAACTAATAGCTTTCCTAAGGTTGATTTGCAAATGACTAGCAGAATGCAAGCTATAAAATAGGTTTGTTGGATTCCACTCTGTCTGGTATTTTTCTGTTCTTTTGTTTTAGTTAAACTAAACTATTGTTTTTAGTTTATTTCCACTTCTAAGATATGTTATATACTACAAAAAGGCCGAGACTTCCATCTGACTTCCATCTGAGCATGGCATTCAGAAAGGCAGTGACAGAGATGTTGACTGCTGGTGAAATAAATGCAATAGAATGAGAAAAACATTTGTTCTTTCCATTCCTCAAAGTAAGCAGGCTGGACCACGTGGGAAGAGATTGGGTGTTCCTCACTGTTTAATGGCAAAGATTGCTCTCCATTGGAGAGATTTCCTCTCTCTCTCTCTGTGCTTCTAGTTTCCATAATAGTCAGTGTAAATGTGTCTTATTCTTCCCACACTGTCATGTGCAAACATGCACTTAACACTTGCTAAATACATGATGTAACACTGAAACCCAACTTAGGCCAATCTTCATATCAGACTAGTGAATTTTGCTTCCTTTAATCATCTCCTAAAATGGCAGGACTGAGCTACATATAGAAAGTTAGGGACGTTTTATTATTTAAGGAGTTGCTTTTTATCCCTTGGTATGTCCAAGCTACACTTTAAATAAAAGAATCATCCAGATCTGTTGGTCGATGAGACCAGTCATTCTTTAGTCAACAGGCTTTTGTTGATCAACTTGTTGATCAGCTCCCATATTGGGAGCTGGGGTAACAAAGAAGGATTAACTTTATTTACAGCGTTTGAATGAGTCATAGTCCGGTAAGAGAATTCATCTATATGAGAGTTTCTTGTAAATTCTCAAGTTCTTTCCCTTTACCCCCTGGCCCTTTAGAGCTCATACATCTCAACATGCAGATAACAGCAGGAAGGCAAATTGACTCACATGAAAACCACAGCATCTGTCGAGGGCAGTTGTAGATCTCTGCCATGACATCCTTATTTTGGCAGCTGATTTCAGCTACCTTCAGACTTCCATTTCTTTCACAGTTCCTGGCTCTATTCTTTGAGACAGAGATCCCTAAACTGTCACAGAGGAGACATTCTCTACTTCTGTCTTGGCCTCACAGGACCCTCTACTGGGAGAAGTGCGTGGGAAGATTCACATTTCTATATAAACATTAACATCAGTAATTGTACATCAAATCCCGATATAATCACTGCATTTGAACACTTGCAATTGCACGATGACCAATATCTTATTAATTAGTAAAAGACATGTTTAATGTAATATTCTCAGCAATATGCCCTATTCTCCTTCTAGCTAAGTGTTTATGTATATGGATCTGTTTTTATGGTTAAAAATCTTATAATTACATTCTCTTCATGCTTTCAAAATACCATTTGGCTTAAAGAACTGATGTTTTCTCTGGTAACTTCCACATGGCATCTGCTCAAACTACCCTTCAAAGTACTGCATTAATTTGCTAAATGTTTATCTCTTTGCACTTGCCTTGTGGAAGCCTATCTTTTACTAGTTCTCTTTACCCTAAATCAGCAAAACCTCATTCTGTTCCATCTGGCAATATCATTGTTTTCCACTTGGCAATATGGTGTAATGGTTATGAGCATGGGCTTTAGAGTCCATCAGGTTTGGGTTTGAGTCCCAGTTCTAGAACTTTCTAGACATGTGATCTTGAACAATTTACTTCAACTCTCTGAGCTAGGTTTCCTATCTGTAAAATAGGTAAACTAATGTTAGCCATCTATAGGGTTATTGTAAAGTGAGTAGTACATTTCTGGGCCAGAATAAATGCTTAATAAAATCTTCTATTCCTTGTTATTGTTATAATTTTCTTGGCATAATGGGAAACACATAAGCATTGAAATCAGATGGACTTGTTCAAACTATGTCACTAGGCAAGCCATTTACCTTTCTGGATCTCAGTTTCCTCATCTGTGAAGAGGAAATAATAATACCTTACAGCACTGACATGCTATTATAAAGACTCATTTAACCAAAATAGGTAAAAAATAACTCTGTCATGGTACCTGGCATGATGAAGGGATAAATATTGCCTATCAGATGTTATCAAGGACTTCTGCTGCGACTCAGTCTCCACACCTAAAGTATCCCTTCTTATATTCAGTCTCTTGCCCAATCTACAAGTTTACTCAGAACCACAGAAGGTTTTAATACATGTAAAAAATATGGTCTCCTTGACTGGTGATATAATCATGCAATTCTTTTCTAGTTATTTTCCTTAGGTATATGTATAAATGCTTTAATAGAGAATCTTTTGTCTTTAAGTACCTTAGAAATTGTCTCCAGTTTGTGCTACATCATTTGCTTACCTTGAAGTACTCCTGGGAGTGCACCAATGCATGCGTGTGTTCATTTGCTCACTTGACAATATCTGTTGTGCATTTGCTATGTCTTAGGAAGTGCTCTAGTTGCTTGGGATAATCAATGAACAAACCAAACAAATGTGTCTTTCTTTATGAAACTTACATTCCAGTGGAGGAAGACAGACAATAAATAATTGTAAATGTAAATTATATATAATGTTAGCAGTTATATTAACAGATATTTTGGAAAAAAGAGAGATTAAGGAAAATTAAGGGAATCAGGAGTCTCGGGTGGAGTTGCAATTTTAAATAGGGTGGTTAGAAGTGACCTCATTGAGAAGGTGACATTTAGACAAACATTTTAGATAAAAATTATTCAGAAGCAATTTGAAGAGTGTACTACACTTTTTCTAACTAAATAAAACCTCAATATATCTGAACTTGATTACTTCGTCCTTTCATGAACCCTATTCTGCCTTTGTCTTACTTGGATGCCATCATATCACTCTTGCCTCCTTATGGTCTCCTTGTCCCTGGCTCTGGTTTTCTGTAATTGACAGTCCCACATTGCCACAAGATGATATTCCCAACCTATAGATTGAACTGTGTAACCTTCCTCCTCAAAGAATCCACTGACTCTCTATTGCTTTCAGGGTCAAGTCCATGCTCCTCGGCAGGACCATCGTGGCCCTGGGATACTCCTCCAGCCTCCTTTTGTGCCATATCCCTTTTTGGGGCCATGCTTCGTCCACTATGGGCTCACTGGTCTTTACATCTCTTTTACTTTGCTGTCATTCCCACCAAAAATACCCTTTCCCACATTTTATGCTTATTAGAAATTGTACTCATCTTTCAAGTCCCAGTTCTAACGTTGTGTCCTTTGTGGAGCCTTCCTCTGCTTTCCAAGTGAAGTTAATTGTTCCATGCATTTCTCCATTTCCTATGACCTGAATGCTATATGGCTAGTGGATTAGACTGCTGCCTTCTCAGTTGAAATGGTCAATTCTTTCTCTACAGAGGATGGTTCTTAGTTATGGAATCTTCTCAGAGTTTAGCATACTGCTTGGCCAATAGGAGACAACCCTGCTTACTTGAATTAATCAATTTGGCAAGCCACCTATCATTTTTGAGTCTCAGTTTCCATCTTAAAATGGATTAATGACATAGTTTCATAAGGCATAGAAAAGGATTAAATGAGATTAAGTGAGATAATGTCTCCTTATTTGAATGCTTTTCATGGTGATTGGCATGCAGTCTGCCTTCGATAAATATTCTATGAATCTGGCTTTGTTTCCTAGATTGCCTTTTAATGATAATGGGGTTCCATCTTCCAACTTCTTACTTCTTTTCATTGCATAATGGTTTCATAATTGTCACCATTCTTTCTTTCTTGATTTCCAAAGGAAAGCACTCCTTCAGTTTTCTGTTTCTAAATGACTTGCCTGTTTTCTTTCTTATATTAATAGATTTTATTTTTTAGAGCAGTTTTAGCTTCACAGCAAAATTGAACAGAAAGTACAGAGAGTTCCCATATACTCCACACATGCACAACCTCCCCTATCAATATCCCACACCAGAGTGATACATTTGTTATAACTGAGGAATCTACATTGATACATCACTATCACCCAAAGTCCGTAGTTTACATTAGGATTCACTCTTGGCGTTGTACATTCTGTGTGTTTGGACAAGTGTATAATGTCAGGTATCCACCATTATAGCATCATACAGAGTATTTTCACTGCCCTAAAAGTCGTCTGTGCTCTGCCTGGTCATCTCTCTCTCCCTCCTAACCCTTGGAAACCACTCATCCTTTTACTGTCTCCACAGTTTTGCCTTTTCCAGAATGTCACATAGTTGGAATCATATAGTACGTAGACTTTTCAGGTTGGCTTCTTTCACTTAGCAGTGTGCATTTTAAATTCCTCCACATCTTTTCATGTACTGATGGCTTACTTCTTTTTAGCTCAATAAGTTTTAGTGTGATAAGTTTTTAAAAAATACTGTCCTGACCCAGTTTTGAGGTCATGGCTAGAGAACAGTCAGTTCTCCTTCTTGAGAAGCTGATTAAATTCACACCCCCAATCACATCCCTTATCAGGCTCGCACACTCTGCGCCACTGTACAACCCAAGGCCAGGTACCAGGCAACCAGGGATAGCTCCTATGTCCCAGAGCCAGGTGAAATTATTCAGAGTGGTAGTATTTATTAAAGCAATAGGTTGAAGGATATTGACTACTGAAACCACTATTGCCACTTACCAGATATGGATCAATCAATCAATCAAATATTTATTAGGCAACTAATATTTTTCTAGACACTGTGGGAGATAAAAAGGAACTAAAATGCATGGTCGCTGCTTTCAGGAGATTCACAGCCTATTTTGAGAGATAATTTATACTGGACTAGAGTCATTGAGAAAAGATTGATAGAATGGATGACTTGAGGGCTGACCTAGGCCTGGAAAGTCAGATAACTCATGGGCAGGTAGAAAAGAATATACGTGAAGCACCAGGCAGAGCACCTTATCATTAAGCACCTCCAGCATTGTAAACACTTAATATTTTTGTTACACGACCAGCTCCTTGAGAAGGCAAAGCAGACAGCTCCTACTAAGCGGGTGATTTGAAAGGGCCAACAACACCGCAGTCCCTCTGTAAAAATATCACTCCTACTGCTATAGATTGAAAATTTGTGTTCTCTTCAAATTCATATGTTAAATCCTAACTCCCAATGTGATGGCATTAGGAGATGAGGTCGTGAGGATAGAGCCCTCATGAATGGAACTACTGCCCTTATAAAAGAGACCCCAGAGAGCTCCCTTGCTCCTCTTCCATGTGAGGACTCAGCAAAGAACTGTCTGTGAGCCAGAAAGTGGGTTCTTACTAAACACTGAATCTACTGGCACCTGGATCTTGGACTTCTAAGACTCCAGAATTGTAAGAAATAGATTTCTCTTGTTTACGAAACACTCTGTCTATAGCATTTTTATTATAGCAGCCCAAATAGACTAAGACACATACCATCTCTCTACTCCTACCTACTACATTATATATTCATTCATTTGGCTGTGGGAAACATTTAATTTTCAAGAGACATTGATTAAAAGGGAAATGCATCTATGGAGTGAAGAGACAGTTATAACTTGTGTTCATCCATTGTCTTATGTAATCTTTCATTTATTTATTCAACAAATATATATCGAGTCCCTACTCTATGGTAAACATTATGCTGGATGATGGGTATAAGAGGTAAATAGACTGTAATTTCTGCCTTAAGTAGCACAGGGCTAGTGAGAAAGGCAGGTGTGTGCACCATGAGCATGATATAATGTGATTCATGCCATTTTATGGATAAGAAGAGAGTGATGGAGAATCATGCATATCAGGGAGTAATGTGAGGCTGGAGGGGTATGGGAGTTGACCATGCGTACAAAAGAGGAAAGAGGGTTTCATCTTATTTTTCTTCATCATTCCCCTTTGCATCCCTTCCTGAGCAATTCTCCACAAAGCCTTTAGGGAGGACCAAGCTTAGTAGGTCTTCAGGAGAAGGGGAATCTCTCCGGGTCTTCCAACCAGGGGAAGGAAGGTGACCATGCCTTTGGGTCATAGCTCAGGATGGGATGTTGGAGCCTAAGCGAGACAAGTAGGGCTGCCCTTCAGGAAAGTGTCCCAGTGCAGGAGTCAGAGCGAAGCACAGGAGAGGGAGTCTGTGCGAGGAGACAGCAGCGGCTGCTCTCGAGACTGACCAAGTAAGCAAATATATTCAGAATCTTGTGGGACAGATTTTTCACTGCTGGAGAAGGGAATGCCATATATGAAAACGAGAAAACAAGAATGAACACTGTGAACTCATGATTTTCAATATATAGAGCAATACACGGGAACAAATATAAAAGTGTGTTGTTTGTTTTTGGGGTGTGTGTGTACAGTTCTGTACACTATGGGTGCTTGAGAGCAGTGACACACCAATAGTGATGGGCACACCAAACACCCAGATCTTTGGCTGATTCCATCGCTGGGGCAGGGAAGTTACAAGAGGAGCCTACAAAGTCTTGTTGTTCTAGAAGCAATGAAGTCCTCAGAGAATGATAACTGGCCAAAAGGACACAGGATCCATCTTGAAGGGGTTCCCACTGGCCAATCCTGAGACAATTTGAGTATCAAAACAAATAACAATGATAACAGATTATAACCTTTTGAATAAGATAGGAATCCATGTACTCATACTGATATAAATAACAATAAATAAATCGAACGTTTGATGAAAAATGCGACAGCAACATAAGCTGAAAGTAATTCCTTACAAAATGCATCTTAACTACAAAAGGAAAAAAAGTAATTGTTCAGGGGAGAAGCCTGACAGAAACCCACCTTAAGTATCAATGCTGACATCATCAGAAATAGGAAAAATCAAAATCATGTGTGACCTGCTAAGAAGCAATGAGACACACGGTATCGCTTATGTAATATTCTTTCCAAAAGTATAAAATGCTGACTCTAATCACTGGGAAACATTAGGCAAAGATAAAGCGAGGTACGTTCTACCAAGACTGTCCTCTAATCTTCAAAGGTGTTGAGGTCGTGAAAGTCAAGAAAAGACCAAGGAATGCTCTGCATTGACCAAGACTATGACAACTAAATGTATTGTGTGATTCTGACTGGACTTTTCTGCTATAAGGGACATTTTTGGGAAACTAAAGAAACTTGAACATGGTCTGTGGATTAGATGATAGTAATGTATCAACGTTAATTTCTTAATTTTGATGATTATATTTGGTAATATAGGAGAAATATACTGTGTTTTTTTAAAGAGTGTTGGAGAATTGTCTTGGTTTATAGAACACATAAACTAAAGAATTTGGGGATTCAGGATATCATGTTAGCAACTTATTCTTAAATGGTTTAGGGGAAACGGTTCTCTGTACTGTATGCACAACTTTTCTATAACTGTGAGATTATTAAAAAAAAAGTTGGGGAGAGAGAAGTGCTTATGAAGAGGCCTAAACATGTTATCAGCTCACACATTAGTGGGGGCTTCTTTGATAATCTGTTGAGAATAGAGCTCTGGAAAATACAACCCCTGGGGGCTTGCCTACCATGGCTCTGGGTGCACAGCTGAGGCTGGGATTCTCGGGGCGTGGAGTCCAGGCTTGGCTTTGCAATTTGACAGCAGAATGTCTTTAGAGAAAGCAGCCACTTTCTCTGGATGGCTACCTCCTCATCTATAAAAGGAGGGGTTGACGTAGTTCTCTTCCAGCTCTAAAATTCAACACTGTGATTTCATCTTTTAATATATTATGGCTCACCACCTGCACCATGGTGATCTTTGTTGCGAAGTTCTCAGTCGTCTGTATCTAGCTGTCCCCGGGAGGTCTCTGACTAATGTGGTGCAGCCTCGTTTGGCAGTTTGGTCAGCTTGGCCTGATTTAATTCTCCCCAGGCAGGAGGATTAGTGTCTCTGACATGCAGAGCTCTGGGAAGGGAACACACCCTGGTCTAATGGTGCAGTGATGGCCTTCGAGATAAATCCATGCTCTCTTCTGGCCTATATAATTCCAGCAGCGTGACTCGAGGCTCAATTGGGTCCTGGCCACAGAGAACGTTTCCTTGGAGGGTCTCCAAACCTTAATTCTGGAGATGGTGGTGGAGCCAGAAGGTGACAAGCCAGATGGGCAACACTGGTCCATGATGAGATTCTCATCTCCCCACACCTAGGCCCGGCTGAGTTCCAGAACACATGAGGAAACTTTAGCAACATCCACACTCATACATGCCAACCACACATAAAGAACAGTCATTCCAGTTGACATTTTGCCAATGGAAATTAATATGCTATAGTGTGCTGAAAACGCTCTCTACTTAATAATAACCAGACTTAAGAGAATGAGAACAAGATGCAAGACTACTGAAAAACGCAGGCCAGTAATCTATATGTCATATTTTTTCATTAGTGTAAATTTCCAAATTCCAAAGGCAGAAGATTTTATAAATAATTTAACAGGGAATCTTTCATCAGGTATTTTTTATTAAGAATCAGTGATGTGTCAGGAGGATTTGGTTGCTTCAGAAAAAACACCGGCAGGATTTAGGAATTTCTTTGCCAAATTACCTTAGTGCCTGGCACATAATTGATGCTCAATAAACATTTGTTGAATGAAGGTATAAAAGAACATATTCATCTGTGATGATGATATTCATGGAGGTGAACTCAGGCAGTTTCCGTATTTTTAAAACATTGTGCAACTTAAGTTCTCTGTAGAATTCCAAGCCAGATAGAGATTTAATAAGAATTGGTTAAAACTAATGATAAATGTTTCCTGAATGAAATAGAGACTGCAACCTGAGAGATCTTTTTCTGCTGGCTGGAATTCTGTCTCCTTTTTGATTTTTTTCAGCTCCAGGTAAGGCAGTTTGGGAGATATTTTTTCTCCACACACCACCCCTCCAATCCTGCAGGTAAGGGCACCATAAACTAAAAGGCTGCTTCCTTATGCGTGCACTGAGATTTCGCTGCTGCAGCTCAATCCTGCCACAGGGATGATGGCTTGCTTATAAAACTTGGGTAATGAATAGCCTAGGATTTATTTTCACATTTATTTAGAACAATCTTCTCACTGTCACTGTGCCAATACCATCAGCACAACTAGATGTTGCATAAAAATGCACCAGCTTTGGAGAAAAAGAAAAAAGCCTGAGCTTAAAAGTCTGCTGTGTCTCTCATCAACTGCATGACCTTGAGGGGTTATTGAACATATTCGAGCCTCAGTTTCTTTGCAGAGATGTTGTTCCAGTTAAACAAGATCACGTCAGTACAGTGCCCAGCACCTAGTAGGCCCACAGTGTTAATTTCCTCTTAATTTTCTGTGGGCCCACTTTGCTCCCCATCATCTCGGCCCTCTTGTTTTTTGCCTGCCCTTCCCTATTCTCCCTTCTCTCCTGGCTCTAACCTGAGGCAAATAAACAATCACTAGCTCACCCTACAGCTGGTCCCCTCCTGTGATACTGTTACTTGGTCAACATCTCCTTGTGGATCTCATAGGGAACGTGACAGCTTGGGATCCTTGGAGGTGTCATGGGATGCCCTCTGGCAGAACAGAAGTCTGTTACTTTGTACCATGATGGTTTCAATAGAAACATGTCTAATTTTAAAGTTCACATTAGAGATTTAAGTTCACATTCCTGCTCAATTCATATAGCCTCACCTTAAGATTTTTTCCATTAAGGATAGGTTCAAATGACCTTGTCTCAGTTTCTGTGGGTACTGAGGATGGAGACACTAGCAACCACTGCAGTTTACATTCAGCACCATGCCACCAAACCACTAAGTGACTGTCACCTATCATTAGTATCATTGAGTATTGTGGTCTATCTCTGACACGGCAGCCAGAGTGACCCTTTAAAACATGTCAGACAATAAATAACACTCTCCTGCTCAGTGGCTTCCCATCTCACCTAGGATAAAAGTTGGCACCTTAGATCCCATGGCCTGAGGGAGCCTATGGGGCTTGGCCTTGCCTGCCCTGCAACCTCATCTCTTCATTCTCTCCCTTATTTCCTGTGGTCCAACCCCACAAGTCTCTGCTGTTTCTCCATCATGCGGAAGTCAAGGCCCCGTCTCAGGACTTCCACACCTGTGGTTCCCCAGGCCTGGATGCTCGCACATCCACATAGCCATGTGGTCCTGCTCAAATGTCACCTTTGCAGGGAGGTCTTCTCTGACTACCCTGTCTAAATTAGCACCAGCAACCACCACTCTCTGTCCCTTTATCAGCTTTCTTTTTCTGTATATACAAACACATATTTGTTATTTGTTTCAAGCCTGTCTCTCCCTCTACAATATAGGATCTCTAGAATGTAGGGCCTTTATTTCCCTCACTGTTGTACTCCAGAGCCAAGAATACTGCCAGTCCAGAGAAGGCACTCAGTAAATGTTTGGTGATTGACTAAGGGAACAGATTCATTTAGGAATAGTCCTGAAGCTGGTCTGTGGTTTGGTAAGAAAAGGGCTGTGGAACGCTTTTGCTCTAAAGACATCGGGATGCTACGTCTCCTTCATAAGAACGAGAATAGCAGTAATGTAATAGCTTCAGTTTGTCGAATGTTATGAGGTCTTGCTCAGTAGGAATCCACAAGTTGTTTGTGATCATTCTTGAGCTTATAATTTTATCACTTTGGTCTACAGAAAAATGTACAATAGTTTATTACGAGGTTATTACAAAGAAAATGTGCAGTTTTTAAACTACTGTTCCAAGACAGTGCATGGTAAAAATTATAGTCTCATCTATTATGTACCCAGAATACTGTGTCATAAGAGGTCCTCTTACAGTTTTAGTCCTTTCCCTGACACATCTGCCAACACTCCATCCTGACCCCCAGCCCATCCAAAACATCCCTGTCAAACAACTCTAGACAAAGCATCTGGGAGCACAGGGTTGGGTTCTGAAACTTGAGTGCTAGAACTAGACAGGGCTGGGTAAATGTAGATGGCCTTGGATTAGTTACTTAAAGTCTCTGTGCCTCAGTTTCCCAGTCCCTTAAATGGGGGTGACAGTAGTACCTCCATCACAGGTATGTACTATCTGAGGAATAAATGAAATAATGCATCGTGTGATTAGCATAAAGGCATCACTCAACATCTGTTAACATTAAACAAAAGAGGGCTAAGTATTCAGGACTTAAGAAAGGCAGCTCTTGCCTCCCACCAAATGTTCTTTCCTAATGTGAGACCAAGAAATACTTTTCTTTAGGATATATATTTAAAATTATACTGGTCTTCAGAAATTCATACAAATTTTCCCATGTGCAAACTTAAAATGGTGGCAGATCTCTGCCCTCTAAAAAGCCTTTTGAATAGAAGGTCTAACTGTCCTTGTAGCTTTCACTATGGTCAGCACATGACTTTGGCACCTTGAGGGCTCAACCCTTGGGTAGAGTGAGTGAATCTTTAGGATTTGTGTTGTTACGCCATTTTCATTGACTGTTTTCCCTTGTTTGTTTTTGTTTTTAGTATAATTTGCACCAACTGCCATACAGAAAACCTTTAACTCCTTCTTGAATGGTGTGAGAGGAATAATTCCAGGAATAGACCTAGTGAATGACCGGTTTGTCTGTATGTGGGAGCAGATGTAAGAGGGCTCCACTGGGGGCCAATTGAGACTAAGGCCTTTTGTGTCACTCAGAGGGAGATAGGTGTTCAGAGCTTATCTTTCTCTTAAACCACAGCCACTTCTCTTAAACCACATGCAAAAGCCTGCATTACTGACCTCACCTAGGTATGAGGGCAATTTCATTAGTATTCCTTTTGTTAAGCATCAGCTTTTATTTGAAGGAAGAAATACATATTATTTCAAATGGTTACATACACACACACACATACACACACATAAACACACATGTACATCTGAGGCTGGGAACATCCAGAGAGATCGAAAAAAATGAGATAATCCAGGGACATATCCCTGAAATGATCTTGAGTCAACCTTTGGAGTCAAAAATTGTTCAATGACAGCCCTTTGTGTCTCTAGGGTAAATTTCATAGTCACATAGGAAATGTGAGAGGAGAGATCTTCAGGAACCCAGGGGCACAGGTGTGTGTGTGGTTGGAGGTGAGGGGAGGGTCACCAGGCTAAGGGGGAGAAAAAGAAACAGAGATTACCCCAATAGAAATAATTTCCTACTTCTTGTGTACCCTCCCACTCACAATAAAATAGACTTTTCCAAATTGCACGTCAGCTGTTTGCAGTGTCTGAGACAGAATGCCTGGGCCATGATGTTTCTTTTTCCAGCAGGAAACTAGGAAATGAGTCATAAAACATTAATATTGCCTTAAAATAACTTAGGGTTGGGTGATCCCAAGATGAACTCGAGTTGAGCACCAGAGGGAAGCTGCACCTCCAGAGGAGAAATTTCATTAAAGAGGACTTGCCCTTTCCCACGGAGAGTTCTGGGTCACACTTCTTGGAGCTGGGAGGGCAGTATCACGCTGAGTGGGGAGCCTGGCTGCTTCACACATCTGTGCAGTGCTCCTCTTCTGAGAAACAGAAATAACCAAAGAAGGGCTGCCACCTCTCTATTCTAAACACAGGGATTCTAACACATCCACTGGGCCCATTATGAAGAGTTTTTAAGTATCCACAACCTTGACCAAATTTAGGACATGACTAATTTGGACAGGTGATAACTTAGGTGGAACTACATTGGAATATAGAGTAGTGGTAATGTGCAGAGATTTAGGAGTCAGATCTAGGTTAGAATCCTGGCTTTGTTCATTATTCGCTGTGACCTTGAACAAATTTTTCTACTCTCTCACCTTCTGTTTTCTCTTCTGTAAAACTGGGACAATAATACCTAATTATAATGTAGTTTTGAGGATTAAATGAAATAATGAATGCACAACAGTCATGATTAAACAGTAAAGTCACACTCCCTTTCAGATTTAAATTACCCTAAGCCCTCATCCTACTGATTATAGGGAGTCCAATTTTCCACCAGGTCCCCCTTCCCCAAGTTATTTCCAGGAATACCAGAGAAAATACTTACAAGTTATACAAATTAATCCTAGTAGTTATTATTCCTTTGAGAGATTTCTGCTCCTGATATCTCCTGTAACCTCACACCATTGTATAACTCACTTCTCTTGCCTTGAACTAGTTAGAATGAAACCACAGATAGCCCATATAGTGCCATTGTCTGAATCAGCAAAATGTCCCCCCCCCCACCCCGCCCCGGCCGATAGGGTCATGGCTTCATAAGTCGGGTAGGCCTCTGGATGAATTAGAAAATGGTACTCTCTTCATCCCAATAGACTCAGCCCCATATCAGGATTCACAGTTTGTTGAGGGGAGTGCAGGCTGGACTTTAGCCCTCATCCCTCTTACTCATTTAGATGAGTTTGGGAGATAAAGAACCAATACAACCATAAGCAATAGCCCTGGGTTGTCCTTGGCTGCGTATAACAGAAAATCCCAAAGCAACACTGGCTTAAACAAAATAAAAGTTTATTTCCTGCTCATGTAAAAGGAAGTGGGCCTTCCAGGGTTGATCTGACCACTTCATGGTGTCATTAGAGTTCTAGGTTTCTGCTTTTCTGCTCCACTATCCTTAGTATATGGCTTCCATTGTCAAAGTCATCTAATGGTCTGTGATAGCCATAGAGCTCACACTATCTTTTCCAAGTTCCAAGTAGTAGGAAGGAGGAAGGGATGAAGATCGGCATGCCCTTGTGCATATAAGGATACTTATGCATAAATCTTATTGACTAAAAATTGATCATATGACCACACTTGTCTGCAAAGGAAACTGAGAAATATTTTCCTTTTAGCTGAGCACATAGTTATACAGTGATTTCTATTACTGAGGAGGAGGAGAGAAATGGATGTTGGGGGTAGGCAATTGGCAACTTCTCATAAGGCTTTTCCCGCTCCCAGTTCTATTTTGCTCTAAACATGGACTCAGTCACTCCCTTACCATTACACCACCCTTAGGCACCAGCCTCAGCTCAAAACCACTAAGAGTCTGATTTAATAAAGTTTAATGGAATACAGAAAAGAATAAGAAAACAATACTTCAAAGAGCCGAAGGCAATTAAGCACATGGGTTCTGGAGTCAGATTGTCTGGATCCAAGCACTGGCTGTATGATAATCTCTTAGCTGTAAAACTTTGGGCAGATTTCCCCTAACTTTTCTGGGATTCTGATTTCCCAATCGGCAAAATAATAGAGCTGCTATGAATATTAAATGAGATAATACACATGTAGCCCATTTAGCACAAAGTGGATATATTCCTGCAAATTAGCAGTTTAAAGGGCGTGAGAGCAGATGGCTATGACATACTTATGGCTGTAGTTTCCCGTGGGTACCATTTATAAGTGTGTTTGTCCAGCCTTCCATTCTTCAGTGATATTTCTGAAGTCCTTCCTAATGTCAAAAGCCCCACCAATCCCTGCTGCCTGCTGATCTTTAATCTTGGTTTACTCCATCGTATCCTCAAAGAGCTGGAAAACTTGCCTTTGAACAGTTAGTAAAATTCCCATTCTTTGTGGCAACATGAACACTTTGCTTGCTTACCTTTGTTAGCCACTATTCATCACAACTATTTGCCAGGAATAAATGGCAAAAAGAGCCACAGAGGAGTAAAGATCACAGAATGCACTCAAGTCTTTGGGAAGGTCTGCGGCAAGCGAGTTCCACGCTTCTTGGCCACAAGGGAACAGTGGGGCCTGTTCTTCCAATATTATCCACATGGTAGAATGTAGACTATACTGGATGGCTATATGCAAATGCTCACATTCTTAATTTTTTTATTTTGAGGAAAATAATTTAGAGACAAATAGAAATATTAATGAATCAATATTGTGGCCTGTAACATTAAACGGGTTAGAGTGTATCTAAAAATCACACTACTTAACTGAGAGAAAATCCTCAATAAATGTTCAGTAAAGACATGAAAATGATCATGTACACCACAGCCAACAGTGATTACTTTTGGAGTTTATGGGCTCTGACCTCCCATGTGAAGGCCCTTGGTTTGCTCCCCGCCCGCTTGCGTGCAGCAGACGCCCTGCTCCTTAGGAGAATCTGCAGAGCTCACGGTGCTCCTCCGCTTCAGACCCCTCACCTGTCTCAGTCCTCAGCATGTGAGAATGGTGAGGGTCCTCCTCTCCCTCTGTCCAAGGCTGTGTTGTTTCCAACTGGAGCATGACTGACAGTGGAAACTTCCTCCTTCAGGGGAAGCTCCCATGCCTGCCCAGAGGTGTGGTCTGGCCTCCATTGTCCTGAGCAAACAATCACAAAGGCTGCGAGTATATTGCTCCAAAGTAGATGTTTTCCAATTTAAGTAATACCATGGGTGGGCTCCAAAATCCATATTTTGGAAACATATTTCTCTACATCTGAGAAGATACAGCATAATTAAAGCTTGATCTAGTTTACATGGCAGTAATAAACAAAACACTTATCATCTTAGTCTATAACATCATCGTTAAGATTTATGGTGATGTTACAGTTTTTTTCCTCCTGAAACCAAGGATGGGAACTTGCTTTGCATTACAGCAGGTTTTCCTGATAATAATCCCAACTTCCCATCCCCAAAAGGATGTCCCAAAAGTATCTATCTGGAGAAACTGAAAACTTTCAACCACTCCCAAATTGCACTTCTCTTACTTAAAAAGAAAATAAAAATTTCTCTTTCACTGGGGACCTCACTACATATATATAGATCTAGCCAGTGTTGAATACATGATATGCACTAAAATAGTAGCTATTGTTTCTACCTGCTTCTTTCTGAAAGAAGCCTTCTCATAACTTTGAATAAAGGGCTTATGTAAAATAAGGCTTTGATACTGTAAAATCAAGATCACGTAAAAGAAAAGACCTATGTAACTGCAAAAGACAGTACATTACTATGAGTTTCCTTGTAGCCAGGACAAAGAAAGGCAACGACTCAAGCTTTATAACTCAGAGATGACTAAGTACACCAGTTCTTCAAGGAGCAATATTTTCATGGCAGAGCACTCTAAAAGATATTTCCCCAATGGAATCTTTTATAGAAGGCACTGGGAGACAGAATATGTCCTTGAAGACAGATTTACAAAATCTGTACTAACACATTTCATATGGCTGTTTCTTGTAAGAACTGAGAAAAGCTAAAGGCACAGGGGTTTTGTGCAAGTGAAGACAGTTCTCAGGGCAGCTGGGCTGAAGCACAGGTCTTCTGGCCTGACGGATGGACTGAGAAGGTCTTGGGGGTAGAGCGAGCCTTGCGCTTTGGGCTTGCTCCCTGAATATTCCTTCTTCTCCATTGGATGGCAGATATTGAGGATGAGCTGTCTGTCTAGTAGCTATTATTTTCAGAGGCTGTGATAAAGACCAAAGATGTAGTTGAAAAAGTTGAATTTGACCTTTGGAGATATCTTTTTAAAAAAAGTTTGCTGAGCATATTAAAATACAGAGACAGTGTTTATAACTACTTAAATGTATGTTTATCTTTTCAAGTTTTTTATTATAAAAATAAAATAAATACAACACAGAAAATTAGGAATTACAAGAGAAAAAATTCCTCATACTCTTATAATCATGATATGATTACTGGGGTAATTTAAAAATATATCCCTAAATTCTTTGATAATCCTCCTTTCAAAAGATAGAAGCTAATTCCCCTCAAGTGAGGGCTGAATTTAGTGACTTGATTCTAAGATAGAATGAGGAAGAAGTGAAAATGTATGACTTCCGAGTTTAGGTCAAAGAAAGCATGTGGCTTCTTCCTTGCTCTTGCATCACTTGCTCTGGAGAAACCCAGCTGCCATTTTGTAAGGACACTCAGGAAGCCCTATGGAGAGGCCCACATGGTGAGGAACTGGTGTTTCCTGCCAATAGATAACAAGGAACTGAGGCCTCCTGCGACCAGCCATGGGAGTGAGCCTCCTTGGAAGCAGATCCTTGAGCCCCACTCAAGCTTTCAGATTCCTACAGCCCTAGCTGACGGCTTGACTGTGACCTCATGCACCACTCTGAGCCAGAACTAGCCAGCTAAGCCACTCCCAAATTCCTGACCTGCAGAAAACCGTGTGATTAGAAATGCTTGTTGCTTTAAGCTGCTGAGTTATGTGGGTAGTTTAGTTACACAGCAGCAGATATCTAAGATAATTACCATTAATACTCTTTTGGTTTATTTACTTCCATTTTTCTCTCCACTGCAGAGAAGCATTTGCTCTATAGGTCCAATCAAAATGAACATAAACTTGTCTGTTATGTTTTTTAGTTAATCTTTGAGAGGCAAAATACTGGAGTGATTGAGAATGAAACTGTGGAGCCAGTTTACCTGAGTTTGAATCCTGCCGTCTCTCTTTCCATGTGATTTGGAGTCTAACACTTTTTTGGCACCTAATTTTTCTCAGATGTAAATTGAACATGATAATAGTACATAGAGTTATTGTGAGGATTGAATGAGTTAAGATGTATAAAATGATTAGAAGAGTATCTGGTGCATAGTAAGAACTATAAAAAGACTAAGCAATTACCACCCTATATAAGTATTAACAATTACATTTCCCCCCCGATTTTTTATTGTGGTAAAATACACGTAACATTTACTGTCTTAACCACTTTTAAGTGTACAGGTCAGTGGTATTAAGTACATTCATATTGTTGTACAACCAACCCCACCATCCATCTCCGGAACTCTTTTCATCTTGCAAAACCAATACTCTGTACCCATTAAACAATAATTCTCTAGTTCCCTCCTCCTCCCAGTCCCTGACAACCACCATTCTACTTTCTGTCTCTATGATTTTGACTATCCTAAGTACCTCATATAAGTAGAATCATACAGCATTTGTTGCTTTGTGACTGGCTTATTTCACTTAGCAGAATGTCCTCAAGGTTCATCCACGTTGTAGCATATGTTAAAATTTCCTTCCTTTTAAAGGTCAAATATTGTTCCATCATATGTATATACCACATTTCATTTTGCCTATCCATTGATCTGCTGATGGATATTTAGGTCACTTCTATGTTTTAGCTATTGTGAACAATGCTGCTACGAACATGAGGAAACAAATACCTTTTCAAGGTCCTGCTTTCAATTCTTCTGAGTATACACCCAAAAGTGGAATTGCTGGATCATACGATAATTCTATTTTTAATTTTTTCAGGAACTGCCATACTGTTTTCCACAGCGGCTGTACCATTTTACGTCCCCACCAATAGTGCACAAGTGTTCAAATTACTCCACATCCTCACCAGTACTTGTTATTTCCTCTTTTTTGGATAGTTGCCATCCTAATGGACATGAGATGGTATCTCATTGTAGTTTTGATCTGAATTTCCCTAATGATTAGTGATGTTGAGCATCTTTTCATGTTCTTACTGGTCATTTGTATCTCTTCTTTGGAGAAATGTCTATTCAAGTCCTTTGTCCGTTTTTGAATAGAGTTGTTCCGTTTTTTGTTGTTGAGTTTTAAGAGTTCCTTATATATTCTGGATATTAATCCCTTACCAGATATATGATTTGCAAATAATTTGTCCTATTCTATGGATTGCCTTTTTTACTCTGTGCTTTTTGATGCACAAAATTTTTTAATTTTCATGAAGTTCAATTTGTCTATTTTTTCTTCTGTTACTTTGCCTTTGCTCATATCAGAGGACTCATTACCAAATCTAATGTCATGAAGCTTCTGCCCTATATTTCCTCCTAGGAGTTTATAGTTTTTGTCTTATAGTTAGGTCACAGTCTATTTTGAGTTAGTTTTTGTGTATGGTCTTGTGTTGTAAGGTTTCAATTTCACTCTTCTGCATGTGGATATCCAGTTTTTCCAGCACTGTTTGTTGAAAAGACTGTCTTCTCCCCCAATGAATGATCTTGGCATCCTTGTTGAAAATCATTTGATCATATAAGTGAGGGTGCATTTCTGGCCTCTATTCTATGCCATTGGGTTATATGTCTGTCTTTATGCTTGTACCACACTATTTTGATGACTTTAGCTTTGTAGTAAGTTTTGAAATCAGGAAACGTGAGTCCTCCAGCTTTGTTCTTTTTGAGGATTATTTTGGCTATTTGGGGTCAGTCTCTTGATATTCCATATGAATTTTAGGATGAATTTTTCTATTTCTATAAAAGACATCATTGAGGTTAAATCTGGTGATTGCTTTGGGTAGTATTGACATCTTAATAATATTAAGTCTCCCAATCCATGAACATGGAATATCTTTCCATTTATTTATGTCTTCTTTAATTTCTTTCAGAAGTGCTTATAATTTTCATTGTATAAGCCTTTCATCTCCTTAGTTAAGTTAGTTCTTAAGTATTTCATTCTTTTTGATGCCGTTGTAAATAGAATTGTTTTCTTAACCTCCTTTTAGAATTGTTCATTGTCAGTGTATAGAAATGCAACTGATTTTTGCATGTTAACTGTACCTGCTCCTTTGTTGAATTCATTTATTAGTTCTAACAGGTGGTTTTGTGTGTGTGTGTGTGTAATCTTTAGCATTTTCTACATAAAAGATCACATCACCAATGAAGAGATCATTTTGCTTCTTCCTTTCCAATTTGGATGCCTTTTATTTCTTTTTCTTACCTACTTGTTCTAGCTAAGACTTCCAGTACCATGTTGAATAGAAGTGGTCAAAGCAGGCATCTTGCTTTGTTCCTGATCTTAGAGGAAAAGTTTTCAGTTTCTCACCTATGAGTATGATATTCACTGTGGGTTTTTCATATACAACTTTCACTTTGTTGATGTAGTTTCCTTCTATTCCTAGTTTTTTGAGTGTTTTTATCATGAAAGGATGTTGAATTTCTGTATCAATTGAGATAACTGTGGGGTTTTTTTCTTCATTCTGTTAATGTGATGTATTACATTGATAGATTTTCCTATGTTGAAAACTTCTTGTGTTCCAGTTATAAATCCCACTTGCTTATGATGTATAATTCTTTTAATATGCTGCTGAATTTGGTTTCCTAGTATTGTGTTGAGGATTTTTGCACCAATGTTCATAAAGGATATTGATCTATAGTTTTCTTTTCTTGCAGTGTTTTTGTCTGGCTTTGGTATCAGGATAATTCTGGCCTCATAAAGTGAGTTAGAGAATGTCCCCTCTTCTTCAGTTTTTTGGAAAAATTTGAGAAGCATTGGTGTTATTTGTTTTTTAAATGGTTGGTAGAATTCACCAGTGACGTCATCAGCTCCAGGGCTTTTTTCTGTCAGGAGATTTTTGATTATTCATTAAATCTCTTGACTAGTTGCAGGCCTATTCAGATTTTCTATTTAGTTGTGGTTTAGTCGTGGTAGGTTTTGTGTTTTTAGGAACTTTTCCATTTCATCTAAGATTATCCAATTTGTTGCTGTGCACCTGCTCACAGGGTTCTCTTATAATCCTTTTTGTTTCTGCAGAATTGGTAGAAATGATCTCACTTTCATTTCTGATTTTAATAATTTGAGTATTCTTTTTAGCCCATCTAGCTAAAGTTTTGTCAATTTTGTTGAACTTTTGAAGAACTAACTTTTGGTTTTGTTGATTTTCCCTATTATTTTTTAATTCTCTCTTTCGTTTATCTCTGCCTCAATCTTTATTATTTCCTTCCTTTGTCTAGCCTTGGGTTTAACTTGTTCTTCTTTTTCTAGTTTACCATGTTGTAAATTGTTGATTTGAGAGCTTTCTTGTCCTTTTTGTGTCTCTTCTTGAATCTTTGCAGTAGCAGGCGGACACGCAGTCTGAGTGTGGAGAGCTCCTAGTGGGGTCTTGAGATCTCAGGTATTAATTTCAGTTGAGTTTTGCTGCATCAGAGCTCACCACTGGGGGCCAGCCTGTGGCCAAGTAGTTAAGTTCTTGAGCTTCATTTTGGCAGCTCAGGGTTTCGTTGGTTCAGATCCTGGATGCGGACATGGCACCGCTCATCAGGCCATGCTGAGGTGATGTCCCACATAGTAAAACCACAGGGACCTACAGCTAGAATATACAACTATCTACTGGAGGGCTTTGGGAAAAAGAAGAAGAGAAAAAAAAACCAACTCACAAGTGTGCCAAAGTCCAGACAACTGGAACAGTAGTCCTAGATGCCCAGGAATCATGACACCTGTGTTTAAGTTTTGATGCTGCTGCTTGCCAGCTGTGTGACCTTGCGCAAGGTCAAGGCTCATTTTTCTCAATCGTAAATTTCTGGAATCATAATTCTCACCTTATAAGAAGTGTAGTGAGGACACAATAAATTAGCTTTTGTCAAAGTACAAAGTAAAAACATAAAGATAGTTATTATTTTGACAACTGTGAGACTCCTGGCGGCAGGGAACTGTGTCTTTTTCTCCTTTAGTGAATGAATTTCATAGCAGCTTTGACTGTGCTTGAATCACGTATAGGGGCCTTGTATCTCCAGTATGTAGCACATAATGGGCATCCAGCAAATGTCAGTTGAATGAATGAACAAATTACTCTTACCTTCAATGGTGACTGTGTGACCTTTGGCAAGTTGTTCACCATCTGGATCCCTCAGCTCTACCTCCCACTACTGCTGCTCTTCCATCCACAGGAATTCCTTCAGGGGTCAGTTCTTTCACAGCCAGAGCCAGCATCAGCACCAATGTTTGCCATTAACATGAGAGAGGCCCCAGGACTTCACTAGATGCTATCCCGCTGGGATGACTCAGAAGAAGTCAGAGAAAAACAAGCAAAACGAGTAGCATTAACTTGTCTCAGCATTTCTTCATCTGCTTCTTGTCATCCTTCTTGCTTCCTTAACACACATGCACACACACAAGTCTGCTCTCTTCCATCCAGAAAGACACACATGCACCTCCCAAGTATCACTTTAGGGCTTGGATCCAAAGTCTTCTCTTATCTGAAATTCACTGTGCACTTGCCACTTGGCAGAGCCTGCAAACAGCTCAGTGGGTGTTTTTATAGTCAGCACTAAAAAAAAATTGCCACACCACTAATAAAGTTTTCCTTATTGTTGCAACTGTTGGCAAAGGCAGATGTCTGGGGAGACTGACTGCATGAAAAGATTCATTATGCTGCAAGAATATTTTTGATAGAATTTCAACAGCTCCTCACTGAATGTCAGCTTCACTGTGTGGCTTTTTCAAGTTGTCCCCCACCCCTCCCTAACTGGTCTTCAAACTAACAAAAACATCCAGGTCACTTTTTGAGCATCTGAATCTTTCCAAGTAATTAGCAGGTAGAATTACCAGGTAGTAGGCAGGGTTTGCTTGTAATCCGTCAATGGTGGCTGCAGCGGGGGTAATTGTCATCTCGAGTGGCACTGCAATCATGTCTAATTTAAAGTGTCAATAGAAAGTTTATTTCTGTCTTTTGTTCCTACTGCCAAGTTGTGAGTTTTCCCATTAGAAATCCAGGCTCAGAGTCAGAGAGATATTTGAAACATGTGAATTTCAAGGAAAAAATTTCCCCAGCAACCCAAAACATGTAAAAGCATTTAGGCATCACTCGTCTAGCCACATGACTTGGTTGAGTAATATCAACCTATATATTCAAGGTAGATACACAATAGCTGATAAATGCAAGATGGACATTCAGTCTTTTACTGAGTGGCAAAGTTAATGCTTTGCCAGCTGGCTTGGGGGCAGGAGGTGGTACAGATGAGAGTCTTTTACAGATCACTAACACTTGCTTAGTAATATCAGTGTTGCTACCATCGCTAGGCTTCTTGCTTTTGACTCATATCTTTTCTTTCTTCATTCCTCACTGAACTGTTTTCCAGTTCAAGACAGATAGATCTGCCAAAACGACAGAGCCTACATTGCATATAGAACGTGCCTAGCTTTCCAGAGCACCAGTTCAGAAACGCATTTTCCATTAGCAGAATCTGGTCTTGGCTGCCTTGAAGTTTTGTCACTGCTCTTGGGATCAGCCTGGGTTGAGCTGCCGTGAGGTCCAGCAGACTGCTACATTCTCGTAAATACCTTCCCTCTTTGAAGTCCCCTTGATTGGAGAAAATCATTCCTTGTTTTATATCTAAAGACAGGGTCCCATTTTCTTCCTTGCATTCTTTCTTTTCTCTTCTTGTTTTTCCTTCTGACTCACATATAGAACCAAGATGTTGGGTTCCAGAAGCCCATATGCTAATTCACAGATGGCTCTTAGGGATTATTTCTTTCTTGCCATTTGAACCATCTAGGTAATGTGCTTTATTTTCCAATACGGAATAAAATACATCCTAGATAGACACCAGTGTCACATGGTGCCCAAGGATTTCTTCAGGTACTGCACTCAATGTGGTTTGGGAATGGTAGTGAGTGAGACACAAATTTTACTGTAAAGTTTTTCTTGGACTTGTCTTCTTGAAGATTCCATTTAGAGTTGAATTCTAAAATGCTGCTGATACAACAGCTGGTATTCAGCATTTGTTT
Organism: Equus asinus; assembly: GCF_041296235.1. Classification (NCBI taxonomy): domain Eukaryota; kingdom Metazoa; phylum Chordata; class Mammalia; order Perissodactyla; family Equidae; genus Equus; species Equus asinus. The sequence goes on along the minus strand of NC_091805.1, from coordinate 19,905,457 downwards.
TGGATTATATCTAATCAAGATAAATAGATTCTCCTCACAGGTAAAAGAAAAACTAGTATGGGAAAAATAAAGAGTAATGTATTTGTAATCAATACATTCCATTAATATATATAATATATATATATAAAATATATATTTTAAAAAATACATATAAAATATATACATATATTTTTTGAGGAAGATTAGCCCTGAGCTAACTGCTGCCAGTTCTCCTCTTTTTGCTCAGAAAGACTAGCCCTGAGCTACCATCTATGCCCATCTTCCTCTATGTTATATGTGAGACGCCTACCACAGCATGGTATGCCAAGCAGTGCCATACCCGCACCCAGAGTCCGAACCGGGGAACCCCGGACCGCCAAAACGGAACATGCGAACTTAACCAGTGCGCCACTGGGCCAGCCCGGCCCCCTATTAATATATTTTAATTTTAAGGAAGAATAATCAGTTTTTTATTGGGGAGGAAACATAAAAGCAAGCAGAGAAAAGTGTTTTCAGGTGGCATTGTCATAGGCATTCAATATCTATGTGGCGTTAGTAGGTCATCTTACAAAGGAAGAAACCAAGCTTGAGAAAGAAAACCCACTGGAAATTTATCTCTATAATATTCAGATGATTAAAAATCTTGTCCCCAGCACCCCTTTTATTAAACAGCCACCAGCAAATGCACAGCAATCCCGATAACTTTTGGTATCAAGAACAGAAAATGTGTTACAAGCCCATTCACGATATAACGAAGCTTCATTGCCTAAGTCCCACTCGACGGGGATTTCTGATAAATTCTGAGGCAACCTGACAGCCGCGTCATAATGTCTAATCCCTTTAAACACCCAAAGCTCCTGAAAGTGGATGTTTTAAAAGAGCAAATTGGAAAACACGCTGTTCTGGAATTGAGCTTTTTCCTTCAGCGTCCATACTGCCCCAAATCCCTTCCTTCTGCAAGGTGCTAGGGGCCAAGGCAGATGTAAATCTAGGCATTTGCGTAGTAATCGGGGCACAGGAGTTGGATGGTATTGCCCTGCAGCTGAAACAATAAGAATCTAAAAATGTGAACCCAAATGAACTTGCTCTTCCCCAACTCAAACCCCAGAGCCCCACCATTTTAATAAGGCCTCCTTCAGCGGACCCGCTCAGGGGCCACTTGACTGCATACTGAGGTAAAGAAGTGCATTCGGGCTGGAGTCTGGCAGGGCCAGAGAATAAAAGTCGGGATATTCTCATAAGGAAAGAAATAAGAGCTGCCCCCTAAAGATCCTCCCAAGCCTACTCAGTGTTTCTGAGCTCTGGTCCCCGTTGCTGGATTGTATAAATCCATGTTCGGAGCGCGGCCCAGAGCCAGATTCCATGGAGGCCAGGAGGTGCTCTCACAGAGCGCAGTGACACCCTTGGAATTGCACACAGTTGTGAGGTCTGCTTCTCAGACATTTGGACAACTGCCATGAGGAAGGGAGGGAGGAAATTGGGCCCGTTTGCATTCTGTTACAGACCAGCCTTTTGGATGACAGAATTCTTTCCAATCAAAATGCCATGGATTACTCCCTGCTGTGAGCTAATAGGGTGCTAATTAGCATATTTCATTTATTTACTTAACTGGAGTAGAAACCACTGGGCACGTGGCCCGCTTAGAATGGTTTCCTGGGGAAGCCATGAACTGCTCTAAGCGCTACTCCACGTATTAAGGAAACCAGTTAACAGAAGCACAATACCAGGCCCTCTCCCACCCCGCTGCTCTTCTCTCCTTCTCACCTCCCTCTCCTCCAAAACACACACACAGCACGGACGAGGGTTTGAGTCTAATCTGGTCTCACTTCAATAAGAGTCTGAAATGAGAAACGAAATTGCAGAGCCATTTCCAATAGTTCATCTCCACGGACGCTTTTTGGCAACTGCGCGGACCACTCTTGACTTTCCGCTTCACCTGTAATAACGACTCTCGGGCATCGGTGGAAGCAAAGGCCTCTCTTGATCTCTTTATCGCGCTCTCTTTCAGACCATGAGCCAAACGCACACAAACTCACACAGCGAGTGAAGAGGGTTGCTGGGTTCTGGACTATTACTTGGGGAATCTTAAAACACCTGTTTGCAGTGGTTTCCTCTTTGCTTTGGGAAGAACTCACTTTATAATTCTCATGCTGCACTGAAGTACTTTTAGGTTCTTTGGAGTTCCACGTCTGTTGATCTCCCTAATGGCATATTTTCAGTTTGTTCAGGGACATACCATTAACAATGTGCAATGAAAACAAAGCAGCCCAAAACCACTAAGCAAAGAGAAATGGGTCCCGTTCTCAAAATGCTTCCCGTGGTGTGGAGGCCCGTTGTGCTAAGTGATACTACCAAAGGGCTGAGAGGCAGGCCCCCAGTGCTCTCTAAAGAACTCTTCCTCAGTGGGCAAAAGAGCTCAAAAAGCAACCTCACAGGAGTATTTCTCAATAACTTGGTGGGAATAAATATATGTAAAGGGTTTTGTGGTGTTTCTGCATAAATCTTTATTTATCAAGGCCTTGGTTAATGGAGCCATGATCCACCCTATTGTCCGAGCCTGGAAATCTTGCAGGTGTCCTGAATGTTTCCTCTTACCCTACTCAGTCACTGAGCCTTGTCATTTTTTCTTCCTGACTGCTTCTCAGCCATGTCTTCTCTTCTGCTTTTCCACTGTCACTACCTAGTTCAGGTTTAGGTCACCTGTCACCTAGACCCTTGCTACTCAAACCATGCTCCATGGAATGGAGCATCTGCCTCACCCTGGAGTCTGTTAGAAATTCAGAATGCAGTGACTCCCTCAGCTCCAGGAAAAATCAGAATTTGCATTTTAACAAGCCCTGCAGGTGATTTGTCTGCACATTAAAATTTGAGGATCATTGAGCTAGACAACTACAGGTTGCCATCAAGTATGCTTCCACCATCTTTTCCTCCCTGTCAACATCCCCCACACACCTTTCTTTATGGTACATAGTAGATCTGATTATGTCACTCTTCAGCTTAAAAATTTTCCATAGCTCTCCATTATCTGCAGAATACGATCTTGTAGCAGATATGATATTTTCAGTCTATAACATCAGGTAGCCCCAAGATATGACTTTATTTTTGTATGCAGAACAGAACTTCTATGTCAGGCTTTCTGTACTCTCTGATGGTGGAAGATAGTCAATTCTAGATGATCCCAGTTGCTTCACGTTTTTCTCAGTCATTTCGCATTCAAACTCAGTCCATCACGATTTGCCGTTTTCACTTTTTACCTCACTTTTCCCGGCATCAGAATTCCTAGGGACTTACATAGCTTTGTGGCATCATCTGGAAGTTAATTTACCATTCATTGGTGTCTGTCCATGTTGGAGCAGGTCTTCAGGTATGGTCATTGCTCCATGCTTGCGTTCACCAAGCAGCTAGATCCTCGTGTCTCCATACTGTCCCTGCTTTTATGGTCCTTGCTGCTTGCTCTTGTGGCACTCCTTTGTGGCAACCAAGGAATCACCTTTGCACCAGCTGGCTTTCTCTCTTTTTCAGTTTATTTATGAGCCCATCTTGGGGGATAGAAAGACTCACTGCTTTTTGTAGCTGAGAGCAATGTAGTGGGCCTGTCCAGGTGCTCTGTACCCCAGACACTCCCACAGCTATCCTTCTATTATCCTCCAGCATTTGTGCCTGGCACCTGAGGATTTTTTAATCTACTTTTCAGCTCTTCTTCTCACTTCTTCTGCTGCTCCAAATTTTGCACTTTGCTTACTGGAACCCTTATCAACTGAAATAACAAACATCTCTGTATCTTCAGTCTCTTTACTCAGAACGCATCCTTCACTTTTCACCTAAATTGTGTATAAACTCAAAAATAAATAAGTAAATGAATAATAATGATATTCTGCATTACAAAGCTCTTTAAAATTCTCCCCCTCCCTCAACCCATTCAATTCACATAGGACCCCTGTGAGGTAGATAAGGTAGGTATCCCAGGAGATCATCCCCAGATGAAGAAATCTTATTTCAGAGATGTTAAATAACTCTCCTGAAATCACCTGATGCCTAAAAGGTAGAGGGAAAAATGACCTTGAGGACTTGTGACTCTAGACCTACCAATATTCTTTGCAATATACGGTATAGAAAACTAATTTCTGGTTCTCCCACTCAACGCACATGGTTTTTATGCAGATCACTTAGATTCTCTGCATCCCTGCCAATCACATTGTAAAATGCTTCTGAGAATGAAACTTTCTGCCAGGTAATTCTGATGAGCTTTGAGCCCCCCGGGAGAGAGGAAAACCTGTAGTTAGCATTTGCATTTCTCAATTTCTTATATTTTGTCCAGAAACTTTCTCCCACTTTATTTTTACACAACTTATTTCATCTCTTAGATATTAGGCAACCTGTTGGGCAAGGACTCTTTCCATACCTTCTTTTAAATCTTCGTAGTAATTAGTGCAATAGGGTACACAGTTGGTACCTAATGAATGCATATCAAATTAATAAATAAATAGAATCTTACTCTTGTGTTTGCTGAACCATGTGAAAAGCTCTGTATGTCTGTGAGGTTTGTGGTATGTCTTGTTGCTTTATTCAGAGTGTCTTAATTTTCACATCACAAGATGTTTCTTAATTTAAACCACTGGTACTTGACTTCAGAGTTCCAACTATGTCTTGCCAGAGGATAGCATCAACTGTTCTTGTTGATGGCAACATCCCTCCAAATGCAACAGCTGAAAAGTTTCACATCTTCAGCAACAATTTATTATTCTGTCCTTTAGGAATTTCTTAGTTTAGTTGTTAATACGTAACTTAATCAATGAATTTACTTATTCTGTCACTGATTTATTTAAACCCTTCCCATAGTGCTTCTTTTGAAAATCTTACCTAATTTCTCAAGTCCTGATTTGATGTTTCCATCCCCAAAAAACCTAAAACCTTTTTCCTTGTTCTCAAATGGATGCAATTCCCTCTTTTAAAAAATTTACCATATTCTAGCTTTTCTATACCTTTACTGTTTTTCTGATGAGATTTGAAGTTCTTTTAAGAGCAGAAACAGTATGTTGCTTCTTTTTATGGCCTACAAATTCCTGTACATGACTGTCCAGTGACTATTTGATTTTGATTAACTAAAATAACACATATTCTAGATTTACTTTTGAACATGAGAAAGAGATTATTTCTTGCTGGAAATACTATGGCAACTATCAATTAATATTTTAATATTGTAGCCTACTTCTCCTCCTAAGATTTCATCCTAATAACTGAGCTCTCCAAAAACATCAGTGAATATGCTATTTGCAATAAAATTACAGGAAGAAGGGAAAGAAGAGTCTCTGATTTTTTTCCCTAAGGGCCAGACTGCTCTGGGCTTGATTGATAGAGAGAATTGATGATTCACCCAAAGTTGTTGTTCACATACTAATGCAATTAGTTATATTCATTTCATTACCAAGGCCTTAAATCATAAATGTATCCATGCCGGATACCCATTCTGCTCCTCTGAGTGCCCGCTTACCTTCTACTGGAAAAATAGCTATGGATCTTATGAACTAGTAATAGGCAGCTTGGTTAAAGCCCCAAATCAAGAAAATGTTCTCTATGGAGAAAAAGCTACCTTTTAAACCAGACACCATCAGTTATGAAATACATAACCCAAGCGAAGATACTTAAAAATTAGATTGGGACTACGTTTTCAATGTTTGGGAACACACTGAGGAACAGGTGAGATTATTTTCTATATATTTTAGAAGTAAGATAGGACATGTTTAGGCCAAATAGGAGGCAAAATAGTGTAGCTGTTGAGATTCTAAAAGAGCTCAAAGGTGTAAATGGGTTAGGGCTTCGCTGATTTGCTCAGAGTTAAGACCTGAGAAGAAATGCGTGGAAGTAGGGGCCAAATTCCTAGCTCCAGCTCTCTGGGCTGCACTCTTTCCAAAGGATCAAGTATTAAAGCCAGTCAAGACATCTCTGTGTATTTGTTGCTATGGACTGAATGTTTGTGTCCTCTCAAAGCTCATATGTTGAAACCCTACCCCCTCCCAATATGATGGTATTAAGAGGTGGGGCCTTTGGGAGGTAATTAGGGTTAGATAAGGTCAGGAGGGTGAGGCTCTCATGATTGGGATTAGTGCCCTTATAACAGTGGCAAGGGCTTGCTTCCCCTCTCTGCTGTCTGCTCTGTGAGGATACAACGAGAATTTGGTGGTCTGCAACCCAGAAGAAGGCTTACACCAGAACTTGACCATGCTAGCACCCTGATCTCAGACTTCCAGCATCCTGAACCGGCAGAAAGAAATTTCTATTGTTTATGAGTCCCCCAGTTTTTAGTGCTTTGTTAGAGTAGCCTGAACAGACTAAGACACTTGTGCTTCCTTCCTTAGCACTCCCCTTCTAAGTTGAACATGCAAGCAGAATATGAGGGGGATGCTTAGGAAAAAAAGAAACTATACTTAGAAGACCAAAATCATTGATGAAAAACCACATAAATCCTTCCCCAGCTTCTTACTTAGTGGTATGTATAGGTTTAGAGGAAAGCCAGACTCTCTCATGAAATGTCTTATCCATGAACTTCTGTTAAATGATGATCCCATTCCTTGGCTTACCCAAGGATTTCCTAAAGGTCATTCTGAGGACATGTTATTTCCTACTGTATGTAATATAAGAGGAAAGGGAGCAGTCATATGGCTGTAAACTATAGTTGCTCTTAAAGGGAATGTTGTGGTTTGAGAAATGCTGTGAGTTATATAAGCAACGGATGTGGCCAGAGGTTTGCTGTTTGTAGGAAGTGGGCAGTGGAGTTATTCTTCAAGGATCTAATTTATAATAATTGATTGTTAGTCTGAGAATGGTGAGCAGTACAGGGGTAAATCAAAACTTGGAAAATTTTAAACAGTTCCCTTAGAAGTTTGGAGAAATTCTAGAAGCTGTAGTTGACTTTTGTGTATCGTGACAGTCCATGGAAAGCAGAAAATCTCTTCACTAAACAGGGGTAACAGGGGCAGGTTGGTGGAAATGAAATCTGTCTCCTATTCTTGTTTCCAAAATAGGATTCTTATCTACTATTTTGGGGTACCCAATACCTGTGAAATGGGAAAGGAAAAGTGCTAAAAAAATCATGACCCCTCCCTCCCACCCCGGGATTCCTGGACCATCTCACCTGCTACAGTCTAACAGCCTGCAATGGGGTAAGCTAAGTGGCAATATGAGATTTGAGAAGTCAGATATGCAGAAGAATACCAACTCAATTGGAAGTAGAGATTTCTGGTACCGAGCTTCTCTAGGCCCATCTCACCATGTTGGAGAGTGTGTGTAGTTTTGGTTAGAGAAAAATAAGATCTTCCTCCCCTAGAATGCAGCAGCGACCTTTGAGCCAAACCAGCAAAGATAAAATTACTAGAGAAAAGTGTACAAAGTGGAGGCGTACATGGCTGGAAGACAGAAACCAGTGAACCCTGGAGTGACTGAGTTTTTTGGTTGCCTTGAGGCCACTTACTCTATAGCTAATGACATCTGGGGCGAACTCTCTCCCCAGACCTTTCAGTGGACAGATTATATCCCAGAACTCTGCCTAAGTGTTTTCAAATACATGTATCTTAGAGTTGACCTAGAGGTGTTGGCATCAGGTAGTTGATAAAGGCTCTGGCTCATGAGATATCAGCAAGACACAGCATGCTGGCATAATGTCAGGCCATATCTCCTTGGCTTGCGTGACCATTTGAGATGTTGTTCAGTGAGAGATGGATGGTGGTAAATTAGAAAGGTCACCTTTTACTCATCACCAGATACAGATGAAATTATAGGTGTCCAGGGTCTTTATTTCACAAAAACTATATCTCTGGAGCTGTTGGATCATTGCAAGCTGATAATGTTCTCAGATGGGTAACGTTCACATGGATAGCTGGGGTTTCCTGGCAGAAGTAGAACTCCTCATTCTTTAGAAAAGATCTGGGATCCCTATAGGGTGAATGGAAAGCTTGATGGCCTCCTGATCCGAGTTGGTGTCCACATATTTGTGAAACACCTTGTCCTTGGGTTTGGAGAAAGACAAGGACAAAAAATATAAATTCCATATTATTTGTATAATTATATTTTCAATATGCGGCAAAATCCTCAGGTTCATTGCTAAACAAACCTACTTGAGAGTTTGTGGGAACTGGCATTAGAGCAGGGGGGAGTTCAATACTCAGCAGGAGAGGAAGACAATGCTGGCAGCAGAGAACTGAGATCAAGGGAGAGCCTAGGGTTTCCAGAACATGGGTCATAGGACTCTGATGAATAACGGCCTGGAAACAAAGGGAAATATAGACAGCAGGCAATTAATAGAAAGCACCAGTTTCTTGCCATGCCCAACTAGATGGTAGCAGTTTCATGGATTATTGATATCTCAGGAAAGGAGCAAGGGGCTTAGGACATGGTAGGAAGCTAGTAAAATGGCCCAGAATTTGGTCTTTATTCCTGCCTTTATACCTACCTCTGATTCAGGACCAGTCAGCTGGCCACTCTGAGCATCACCCTTTCCCTTCTGGTGGTTAAGGACTGGAGTGTGGCAGGGACTGGAGCTGGAAGCTTTCTATTAGGGTGGGTGGCACTTCTCTGCAGAGGTCATCGATGGATGATGGTGGCCTTCCCATTGCAGTAAAGAAACAGCTGCCCAACCTGGAGACAGATACCATCCTCAGGCATCAATAGTTAAAGGTATGAGTGACTAGAAGAGGCTTTTCTGTCTCCAGGTTATGGTGGGGCTGGTTTTTGTAGTATGGGACCTACTAGCTCCTAAGGGCCTTGATAGTAAAGCTTGGGTTTTCTACATCTTTTCTGTTACTGGACTATTGGGCAAGTGAAGGAGAGGACACTGCAGAGAGGTGAGCAACATTCCCACTCTCTGTGGGTCCTGCCAGTATATCGTTGGCTATCTCTTGCCAGGCAGGCCACAAGATATATTGCTTAGTTATGCCACATGTCAGGGGTCTGTTTGGCCTGAAAGAGGCCTCATCTCTCCTTCTGTTTCCTTTACCTATGAAAGGGCCACATCTACTGACTGCTAAACATACACACACACACACACACACACACACTGTAAGCACTACATTCAAACCTGGAACTTAGTATCAAAACGACAAAAACGTTAAGGGCATTTATTGGCTCAAGTAACTTAAAAGTCAATAAGTATGATGTGTTTTAAACAAGGTTGTATACGATGCACCAACTGTTTCACCAAAAGCGTGGTTTTGTTGTTGTTTTCCTGACTCCCAAGATTGGCTTTAGTCCAAGGCTGGCAGACTCAAAGTGGCTTTGAACAGCACCTGAGGAAATATGCTTTTTCTTCCACATCCAGCAGGAGGTGAAAACATCTCTCCTTTCCCAGGAGCCCTAGAAACATCTTCTGTTGTTTCATTGGCCCAAACAAGGCTATGTGCCCATTGCTGAACTAATCACTATAGCCTGGGAGATGAGTTTAACTGTTAAGATTAAGTTAATCAGACCCTTTATAAGGATTTACATCACTAATTATTTTTGTTATTTTTAAATAAAATATGTATTGATACTTAAACACACTCATCACTTTTAGAATATTTGAATTATTCTAAATTAGAATATAAAAATTTTTACTTTCCTATTAATTCCATTAAACACTGGGTAAAGCATAACAGACTCACCCGTTTGGTCAAATTATACTGTAAAAAATTTTTGTGGATGAAGTTGGCTGAAACCATATTCCTTGAAGGTTTTGAAAAACGCTATTTTCAAATAGATGCCTGGTTTGCCACAAAGAGTGCGTGGTCTGATCTATGTGAAATCCTGCTTTGATACAGGAGGATGGAATAGATAAAGTCTCAAAGATCTTTCTCTCTTTACAATGCTAGGAAAATGCATCAGAAACATTCTGATTTCTTCCTACAACAAAACAAATAGTAAAGCCACACACTTGAAACATCATGTCTTAGTCTTACAGGCTGCTCTAACAAAACACTACAGACCAGGTAGCTTGTAAACAACAGAAATTTATTTCTCACTGTTCTGGGAAGTCTAAGATCAAGGCCCCAGCATGGTCATGTTCTGGTAAAGCCCCTCTGCCTGGTTCATAGGCAGCACCTCATCTCTGTGCCCTCAGATGGTGGAAGTGGCTAGTGATATCTCCGGAACCTCTTTCATAAGGCATGGATCCCATTCATGAGGGCTTCTCCCTTAAGAGCTAAACACTTCCCAAAGCTTCACTTCCTACTGCCATCATCTTTGGAGGTTAGGATTTCAACATACGAATTCTGAGGGGGACACATTCAGACCATAACAGACAGCTTTTCTCCTATGAGATGACTTGATATTACAGTCTAAGCGACTAGAGACAGCAGGGGTTGTGAATCCGGAGGGAACTGGTTTCTGATCTCTGCTCTGCTACATACAAGCTGGGTGACTTTGGGTAAATCATTTCACCACTCTAAGCCTATTTCCTTACCTGTGAAATGTAGATAATAATATTTACCCTCTTTCTACCTCATTAAGTTGCCTGGAGGATCAAATAAACTATGTCTGAAAGTGCTCTCTAAACTGTAAAGGGCTTTCTAGACGTAAGGTATTCTTATTATTACTATTACTATTATTTGACTGCTCAATTTACTCAAAATAAATTTGTGGCTTGGCCGAGTTATTTAACATCTTTTACTCTCATTTTTTGTTCTTATAAAATGAGGATTTGAACCAGATAATCTCTACATCACTTCCAGCTCAGCTTTATGGTCTTTTAATTGTATTTTTTTTCTGGTGACTATTGAATAACGCTTGCCATTGGACAGAGAGTTAAAGGGGCACGGATTTACAACAGCCAGCTTTGGCCATAATGCTGAGGATCAATTATAGCTCCACCCCCGATGCAGTTCCTTGGAATTTTAATGATGATAATGACAACCAGTGTTGAGTATGTGGTGCCCTGAGCTGGTTTATTTTTTACTTTCAGACTTGGGTGTATACGAGTTTGCAGGTTAGCTTGTGGACATACTTACTGAGAATGTGCCCAACTCAGAGAGTTGATGGGCTAGCCAAGGATATCCAATTTAGTGAGAACTTCGGGAAGAGAACTCACATATATTGATCTTCATGGGGCAGGATTTGCAGTTATTATATTTTTAGTTTTAAAGGAATGACTGAATTAGTGAGAAAATGATCTCCAAAGCTAATGAGGAAGAGTTGCCTTTGATGGTGGGGAGTTTTGAACTATCTCTATGGAGAGGAAAATGAAAGAACAGATCAGAGGGTTAAGACCTTGAAACGGTGAACTATTATGTTTGTGAACTAAAGGAGCGCTATTTGAGAAGCTTGCATATGTGTTCCTTCTACAGCGCTTTTGTCTGTTTATATTTTCAGACTAGAAATATGCATTCCTTTGGCAGACATGATGATGATGATGATGATGATGATAACTACTCCATGCCGAAGATAATAGCAAACGTTCATTACTTGCTTATTCTCTGCAGGGCCCTAATCTAAGTGCTTTACATGCATTCTCTCATTTGATCCTAACTTTAATTTCATATGATGGGTATTATTATTATTTTTATCTTTGCATGTGAGGAAATTGAGGCGCAGAATGTTTAATTAACACATAGTAAATAAAGCGCAGATCTGGGATTCAAATCCATAGAACACTTAACACATACTTACCCAGTTTGGATATATTGCTTAATGCCACCACCAATAACGTGAATAACCAAGCTGACTGATGTTTCCACTATTCTAGACATGCCACCTGTTAACTTATTGGATCCTTATAACAACCCTACCCAGTAGGTACTATCAACACTACCATCTTACAGATATGAAAACTAAAGACCAGAGAGCTAGCTTCAGAGCCTGTGCTCTCAGCTATTATACTATAGCAATAATAATGTAGCAAATAGTAACTGAAAACACCTTAAAAATTACAGCAACAAGTACTTATGGAGAGATTTTTACAGACTAGCCGCAAAATGCTTTCTGCATGTTATCTTTACTATAATTTTATTAGGTGTGAATAGTATTTTTTGTTTAATTTTTTAAAATTTTATGCTTTTTTTGGTGTTGTTTTTGGTGAGGAAGATTGGCTGTGAGCTAACCTCTGTTGCCAATCTTCTTTTTTTTCCTCCCCAAAGCCCCAGTGCATGGTTGTATATCCTGGTTGTAAGTCCTTCTAGTTCCTATATGTGGGACACTGCCACAGTAGGCTTGATGAGCAGCGTGTAGGTCCATGCCCGGGATCTGAACGGGTGAACCCTAGGCCACCGAAGGGGAGTGTATGAATTTAACCACTATGCCACTGGGCTGCCCCCTAGGTGTGAATAGTTTTGTTATTTTTTTAAAGATTGGCACCTGAGCTAACATCTGTTGCCCATCTTCTCTCTTTTTTTTTTTTTTTCATTCTTCTCCCCCAAACCCGCCCAGTACATAGCTGTATATTCTAGTTGTAGGTCCTTCTGGCTCTGCTGTGTGGGATGCCACCTCAGCATGGCTTGATGAGCAGTGTTAGGTCTGTGCCCAGGATCCAAACCAGTAAAATCCTGAGCCACTGAAGTGGAGCGTGCGAACTTAACCACCTGGCCATGGGGCTGGTCCCACTGTGAATAGTTTTTATCCACATTTTACAAAGGATAAAATTGAGACTTAGAAAAATTAAGAGATGTGCCCATAATCTTTTGAATGAAAGTGTTAGAACCCAGAGTCAAAGCTTTGGAGACCGATGCCAAAGCCTGTGATCCGAACTACAACACAATTTTGAACCATGTTCAGTTCTGGATTGGGGACAGGACATTTTGAAATGTTGGCTCTTTATGACCATAACATTTGCTCATTCATTCATTCAGCAAATGTTTATTGAGCACCTACGTATTGTATACCAAGAGATGTATCCCCACGGTTTCCTGGGTGGGTTGTAAAATAGTGCACAGTATTTTCCCAACCACAGAAAGCCTCTAGAAGGATGAATAAATGGCAGCAAAGGTATTTAAACAAATGCAAAGGTAGTTGAATAATGATCATTCTAGACTTGATCTCATAAAATACTTAAATCATCTGATTCCATTTAAAAATATTTAACTTAACAAACAGCATCAGAAAATCCACAAAAATACATATAAAAACTGATCAGGAGAACTTAATCCCAAATTCTTTCATAAAGACCCCTCTGCCCGGCCACTGCAATAACTACGTCAGTGAAACATCAAATGAGATTAGCTAGTGCAGTGTTTTGAAAGTATTTGAACAGATCTTTTCACTATTTTACTTGTCTTTTAGGTTCCTGGACCCAATTCCAATGTGTGTGCTGGGGGAGGGGGTTCCCACAAAATACCAAGCAATTCTCAGACACCAACAGGGTGTCCGAGAATTCGACTCAATTCTGACATTATCTGCCCGGAGGTAGCAAAATAGCATCTGATTGCACAGGGTGAGGCTCAGTCCTACGAGATTGCCCCTACTTTCACTTCAGATGCCAGTTGTAAACCCAAGCTGTTACTTGTGCTGCTTACCAGCCAGCTACAGACCAGAGGTTCCAATAACCCCCTCCAACTCAGGGTGGCAATCACAAATCCAGGCTGTTACCTGTACCTCTGATCCCCTATAAATCAGAGGTTCTCACAACCTCTTCCTCGGGTTTGATTAATTTGCTAGTGTAGCTCACAGAACTCAGAGAAACATTTTACTTTCTAGATTACTGGTTTATTAGAAAATATAACTCAGAAACAGTCAGATGGAAAAGATGCATAGGGCAGGGTATGGGGAAAGTGTATGGAGCTTCCACGCCCTGTCCAGGCACTGTCCCCAATCTTCACGTGTTCACCATCTTAAGCTCTCGTAAGCCAGTTCTTTCATTTTTTTGTGGAGGCTTCATTCCATAGGGTTGATCGATTAAATCATTGGCCATTGGGAATTGAATTCAATCTCCAGCCCCTCTCCCCTCCCCAGAGGTCAGGGGGTAGAATTGAAAGTTCCAACCCTCTAATCACATGGTTGGCTCCACTGGCAACCAGTCGCATCCCTAGGCACTGTCCCAAATCACCTCACTAACATAACAAAAGGCCCCTTTACCGCTCTCAACATTTAGAAAATTCCAAAGGTTTGGGGAGGTCTGAGCCAGGAACTGTGTACAAAGAACAAATATACAACCATGTCATGCATAAGAACATTTTTCGGTCAATGACAAACTGGATATACGACTGACAGTCCCATAAGATTAGTACCATATAGCCTAGGAGTGTAGTAGGCTAGACCATCTAGGTTTGTGTGAGCATGTTCCATGATGTTAGCATGACTCAATAGCTTAATGACACATTTCTCAGGACTTAGCCCTGTCATTAAGCAACGAATGACTGTATATGAGAAATCTATAAATCACAATATTACAGTGCACCCCCTGGTCTTTGAACATGGATCCCTTATAAGCAAAACAATCATAAAAGTCAAAAAGATACAGGCACGTTACTAGAATCTCATTCAGTCATTAATAACGATCCAGTCCATTATCACATGACATGAAAATGTCTTCCAGGGCAAGGTCACTCAGGTCTGCTGGCTTCGATTCCATCTTGTCAGGTTCCAAAAGCAGGGGTAGTGTCAGCAACATTATGTCTTTACCCTTTCAGACATCTGATATAATCGAGCTAAGAGACAGGATCCTTTCCTGCTTTAAGCCTCTTTCAAGGTATTAATGTAATATTGAATTTCCCTCGTTACGTAACCTATTTATTCATTCCTTTTTCCATAGCTACTCTTTTTCTCTCTCTCTATACCTAACTTTTCCACCTTTAGAAGGGATATTAGCTTCAGTCCCTGTGCTGATCTAGATTGCAGGCAGCAACACTAGTCTAGCAAGTGCTCCTCAGTCCACTCCCGTTCACCTAGGGTAAGGCGACACAGGGGCGGAACTAGTGGACTATCTTTACCGCCAGGCAATATAGCTGCTTTCGCTGTTAATCCCCATTTTGCCAGATGGAGTGAAGGTGCATCCTGCCCCATCAGGCCCTTAGGAATTCTCACACACAGGTTAAAAACACAGCTAGTTTCTTACTTAAGAATCATCCCTGTTTCCAGCCCTTGTAGTTGTAGGTCTAGTCCTGTGACCGCTGCATCAGGTAGGAAAAAAAGAGTTGAGGTGATGCGGGAAAGAAAGAATGCCAGCACCATCTTCACTCCCTCTTCCCCAGGTCCACTGGTAAAACAGAGAGATCTATCCAGTGGGGACACTCCTTTAGGCCCACTCATGTTCATGTTGAGTGTGAGCATACTCATGAAAGTGTGTAAACCAGCCCTTCATGCTTTTACCCTCCCTGTTTCAGACTATCAATGTTTTAATTGCCCATTTCAATTGTCTATTAAAACTATTACTCTGAGAAGAACATCTCTCTGCCCACTATTGGACATTATGAGCTGTAGAGTGTGTTCCTTGGTTTGAAGAAATGATGCTCAGCGGTCCAAATTGGCACAGTATCTTCTGTTCTGGTTCTTTTATAAAACTCTGAACATTTGCATCTACCATTGGGAAAGCAAAGCCCAGCCTAGAGTCAGTGTCTATTCTTGTCAGGACTCATTTTCCTTTATGGTTATTGCTCTTCGTGTCCTGCCCAAGAAATCTTTGCTTAACTCAAGGTTGCAAAGACATTCTCTTCTGTCTATGTTTTCTTTTAGAAGCTTCATGGTTCTGGGTTTTTTGTTTAGGTCCGTGATCCATTTAGAATTAATTTTTGTGTATGGAGTGAAATAGGGATTCAGGTTTATTATTATCTTTTTCATACAGCTATCTAGCTATTCCAGCATCGCTTGTAAAAAAGATGTCTTTACCCCATGAACTTGGTACCGTGGTGAAAAATCAATTGATCTTACATGAGAAGGTCTCTTTCTTGACTCACTTTTCCATTGATTTGATATTCTATGTTAGTACCACACTGTCTTTATTATTGTGGTTTATAATAAGTCTTGGAATCAAGTAATATAAGTCCTCCAACTTCTTCTTTTCAAGATATATTGTACTATTCTAGTTCTGTTGTATTCACATAAGGTTTAGAATTAACTTGTCAATTGGTTTGAATAGCATGCTGGAATTTTGATAGGGATTGCATTGAAGATATAGATAAATTTTGGAAGAATGGGCATAGAAACACTATAGAATCTTTCAATAAATGAATATTATATACCTATCCATCTATTTATGTCTTTATTAACTTTTCTCTACTGTGTTTTGTAGTATTTGGTATAGAGTTCTTGCATGTTTTCATTAAATTTTTTCCTAGGTATTTGATATTTTTGGTACTATTGTAAACTGTATTTTTTAAATTTTATGCTCCAATTGTTCATTGCTAGCATATAGATATGAAATTGATTTTTAAATATTGACCTTGTATTCTGTAATCTTATTAAATTCACTCATCAGTTATTGTCATTTTTTGTAGATTCTGTAGAATTCTCTATGTACACAATATATTGTCTGTAAATAATTCCAGTTTTACTATTTTTTCAATATTTATGTCTCTTGTGTATTTATCTCCCTTTATTGAACTGTTAGAACTTCCAATATAACGTTGAAAAGAAGCAGTGAGAGTAGTCATATTTGACTTGCCTTTAATCCGAACTTTGATCATTAAATATGATGTTAGCTATAGGTTTTTCTTAGGTTCCTTTATCAGGATGAGGAAATTCCCTTTTATTCTCAACTTGCTGAGAGTTTTTATCAGAGATAGGCATTGTCAATTTTTTTTCTGCTTCTACTGAGACAGTCTTTTTTTTTTTCTCCCATTGGTTTTGTTAACGTGGTGAATTATATTGACTGATTTTCAAATGTTGAGCCAACTTTCCATTCCTGGGATAAACTCACTTGGTCATGATGTCTTTTCTTTTTTGTATATTTCAGGATTTGATTTGCTAATATTTAGTTAATGATTTTTGTAACCATCTTTAGGAGGGTATTGCTCTGTAATTTTCTCCTCTTACATCTTCATCAGATCTTGTTTCAAGATTATGCTGGCCGCATAAAATCAACTGGAAAATATTTCTTTCTTCTCTGCATGCTGAAATAAATTTTTGTAGGATTAGTATTATTTCTTCCTAGGTTGTTTGGTAGAATTCACTACTAAAGTATTCTGGACCTGAAGTTTTGTTTGTGAGAACATTGTTTATTGTGTATTCAATAAAAGAAATGGGTTTTATTTATCTAATGTCTATCGTATAACTAATTACCACAAACTTAGCAGCTTAAAACATCACCTATGTATTATCCCACATTTTCTGTGAGTCAGGAACGCAGGCATGGCTTAGCTAAATTCTCTGTTCTCTGCTTCAGTCTCTCACGAGGGTGCAATTGAACTGTTGGTCAGGACTGAGGTCTCGTCTGCAGTTGGGCTGGGGAAAGATCTTCCAAGCATATGTGGTTGTTGATAGGATTTAGTTCCTTTCGGGGAATATGGGCCTCATTTCCTTGCTGGCTGTTGGCTGGAGGCTCCCCTCAGTTCCTTGTCATGTGAGCCTCTGTATATGGCAACTTCAACAAAGCCAGCAAGGGAGAGTGTCTACAGAGGGAGTCCATTAGCAAGACATGAGTTACAACTTTATGTAATATAATCACGGAAGTGACGTCCCATCAACTTTGACTTATATGATTAATAAAAGCAAGTTGCAAGTCCCACCTACTCTTAATGGGACGGAATTACATAAGGGTATGAATACTAGGAGGTGGGGATAATTGTTAAATAATTGTTAGTCTGCCCACCACGTATAGGGCTATTTTAGATTTTTTATTTATTTCTATGCAATTTTGGTAAGTTGTGTTTTTTAAAGAATTTTCCCATTTCATCTAAATTATCAAATTTATTGGCATAGACTTATTAATAGTATCCTCTTATTTTTTAAAGATATTTGTCATGCTGTCCCATTTTTCATTCTTGATTTTAATAATTTGCATTTTCTCTCATTTTTCTTCTATATCAGTCTTGCTGGGGGTTTATCAATTTTATAAATCTTTCAAGGAATCAACTTTTGACTTGGTTGATTTTTCTCTATGGTTTATCAATTTTCTAGTTCATTGATTTCATCTCTTATTTATTGTATTGTTGCTTTGTACTTACTTTTAGCTCAATTTGCTCTTTTTCTAGCTTCCTTAAGTAGAAGCTTAGATCGTTGATTTTAAACTATTTTTATTTTTTAATGTAAGCAAAATTTTGAAACTATGTGATTCTGTGAATACATTACTAGGGCCTCTCACAGGGCTTTGGAAAGTGTCTATGAAATTGAGACACCCTGAAGCTTAAGCTTCATTAGGTTCACAATAATCCACCTCTTCTATTATCACACTTTATTTATTTTAAGAGGCAAATTTTTTCCACATTTTAACGTCGCTGAAAATGGAATATGTCTTATAAGCTATGGCATTGTATAATTGCTGTCAGCCAGGCAGAAGTCATGGCAGAGTCATCATTGCCTGCGTATGCGCAAACTTGGTTATGGCTGCTCATATTGTCATCATTTCAGTTGAGTCATATGGACTTTTGGTACCTATGTTGAGTTTCAGTGTTAAAATATTATAAAAATGATTGCGTTATGATTCAGCACTGAAACCAAAAGCTAGCATATGTTCAGAAAAGCAAGAAAAGACAGTAAAGTGTAATGTTAATGAAGCGAATGTTAAAGGAAGACTGCTCACAATTTAATGTTTTCTTGTAAAGCAACAACTAATTTATTTCATTGTATTTTCCTATTTATGCATGCACAACAGTGATTTTGGAGAAGAGCTATGTCCAAATTATAGCTAAGGTGAAAATTTTAAGTGATGAGAAAGCCTTGAGTCATAGTTTAATTGTCAGTATCTCCTTTTCTCTGATGTATCTTACAGTTGACAATGCCTCTGATTTGGTGGAATATATGTACGTCATTTAATTCTCACATAAATGCCCATGAAGTTGCGTACTGTTATTTTATTATCCATTTGTAGAGAGAGAAAATTTAGGCAGTGGAGGGTTAACTTGCCCTAGGTCACACAGCTGGTAGGTGGCAGATCTGGGATTAGAATGTGGGAGTCTGGGGCTTAGGTCTATGCTCTTTACCACACATTATATTGCCTTAATACTTGAGCGGAAGGGAGGAGCTCTTTCTCTTTCGAGATCCTCATTGACTAAAAAATGCCAGATTTTCCAGACAACTATTGTTCTTGTCCATCTCTTCCCTGAAACTCTTCATTAGTTCACCATCACCCATGGATAAAGCCTAAACTTCCTAAAATCCAAAGCCTTCTGTGATCTAACCTCAACCAACTCGTGCATGACTCATGCTTTCCAGTAACGCCAAACTATTGTCTCATATGTCCATACCCAGCAGGTTTCTTGTCCTAGCCTAATATTTAATTGATCTACATTTCATTCTTAAACGACTTCAGCTATTTTTTTCTTATCTGAAGTTGTTCATATTAACCCCTTGTGCAAAAAATAGTTGACATAGTAGGCCTAATGGTTATCTTTGGAAAACCCTGCTTACAAGGTGGTCCCTTGGCTAGCATCTGGAAATTTGGCTTTTGGGAGGGTTCTAATCATTTTTAAAACTGATAAGAGTGATTCAACTCTTTATGCAAATGTTATGGCTTATGCTAATCATCTCTTTTCCTTCTGAGAGTCTGGAATATTTGTAGATTCTAGGTGAAGGATGCCTACCTGAGTATTCTCAAGGAAAAACGCTGGGCTCTGAGTCTTTAACAAGCTTCCCTGGTTGGCAATAAGTCACATGTGTCGTCACAACTCATTGCTGGGAGAATTAAGTTCATCTTGCGTGACTCAGTTGGGAGAGGACTCTTGGAAACTTATTTGTGGTTCCCCCCTGAACCCTGTGCTTCTTTTCCCTTTGCTAATTTCACTTTGTATCTTTTCACTGCAATGAATCATAGCTGTGAGTATATGTTGAATTTCTTCTAAGTCTTCCTAAAGAATAATAAAAGCTGGGGGTAGTCTTGGGGACCCTGAACACACTTTCTCTGCTTTTCCTATGCTTTTCCCCTTCCTTCTTTACCTGGACAACCTATTCCAGGAAACCACCTCTGAACCTTTCCTACACCACCCTGCTGCATTTGGTACTCCTCCTTGGAATTACTGTGATATCCTGGCGCTGTGTCCATTGTTACACTTATCACATCATTTTATAATTACTGGGACATTGTCTTCAGTCCTATAGACTGTGAGATTCTTGATGGCAGAAACTATGTTATATTCACCTTTGTATCTGCACACCTGTCACATGGTGGTGATCAATTAATGTCTGTTGAATACATGAACCCGGGGCCAGTCTAGGATAGTGTTCTGATTGTTAGTAGCATCCATAATTAAAATAATTGAGACGGAAGTTTGGAATGGGCTTTGAGAACTCATTTTTTTCCCTTACTTATCTTTGCCTACACAGTTAGTTATTAAATTGTTTCTTCATTAGATAGACACTTAGTAAACACCTACTGAGTATTTTATATTAGATGGGGGTTTCAGGTATCAGAAAAGAGAGGAAAGATAAGAGGTCTGACTTGATGTTAAGAAAATTAACTTCAGCTTTGTCATTCTACAAAATGGTGCCAAGGATACCTGCTCTTCTAAATCCACAGTCATGATGAGAAATAGAGTAGCCTAGGGTGATGCTTTGAGAGAAGGTGCTAGTCAATTCCAAGTATTTATCAATAACTTATGCTTCATTAATTCCAAAGAAAATGCATCTATCTTCTTTTGCGGATTACTCCCTGGCTAGAAACTTATATTCTTGTTCTGGTGCAATTCATTTCTTTATACATTCATAAAGATGGTATTTAGATTTATTTTTTTCCTTCATTCATTGTTTGCTAATGCCTTACTGTTCCCTCCCACAGTTGTATAATCAGCTTGCTATTTTTAATACTGCTTTTCTGACAAAACCAAGTCTAAGCTTTAACAGATACATTTTCATATATTGGAAGTTGCCTCAATGATTCACTCTGCTATGAACTGAATATATTATACATCTTTTTGATTGTTCTTCCTCTTAAACAGGATATTGGGTTTCCTGAGATGTGATTTTTCAAGTTAAAATTAGAACTAGGAATAGATAGCCTCCTTTTGGGGGATGAGTGGGCTGTACAGCAAGGAGTGGAAGTTGTTGGCAACTTAGGATAGAAATAGTTTCAGCTGAGCTCAGCCAGCATCGTAATTATATCTTATAGTCTCTATTCACAATGTGGATGAATATGTGGGAATGACTGGTATGGAACTGATCAATGTCTGCATCCTTCAGTTTATGAGGACTTAAGCTGATCTCAGTCTGTTCAAAATAACCTTCTTATATGCCCTCCCCAAGTCATTAACAACCGTTATTCTGTCAAGGAGAAAAGAGAGCGTGGGATCCTGCTTTTGGTCACGTAAGGCTCATGGAATTAAACCCATCTATATCATTGCTTAGCTTTTCTCTTCATTTTGGCTTCTGTACAAATTTTCCCTGAATCATATATAATTTTAAAACTTGATATATGTGATACATGGGAATATTTTGGATTATTGTTTTAATATTAGCAAAATCCTATATTTCATAATAGGAAGTTGAGATTAAGGCTGAGTTATTCAGACATAAACTTGTAAAGAAACTCCTGAGAAAAATCTTTTTTAAAAAACATTATTTGATTTTTTGCATTGCTCAAGTCTTATTTAATTTTTACCAAGATTAAAAAATATCTATGTCTAAATCAAGTCTATCATCTAAATGATAGAAGAAAAAATCCACAGAGGCTAAAAAGTAAAATCACGTTGGAAGGAATTGACAGCCTCACTCCCAAATGTTCTTGTTCTCACGCTCTCTCCTTCTCTCTCTCTCACTGAAATACACCATAGGATCCTTAAATTATCTGTTTTCTAATCACAGACTTTTTGCCTCTTTAAAAATACAAAGTCAGTATACTTTTGGTAATGCTTTGATTTTAAATTTTGAGATAGTTTGGGTTTTTTCTTCTTTTCCTAGATCTATGCACTTGCCCACAGTTTAGTTTTATTCTTCTGTCTAAAGCTATTGAAAGATGCATAAGTGTTATAGTTTAGTAGAGCCCTTTTCAGATATATTTATTCTGATACAAGTTTCATTACTTACTGTTGTACCTAAGTCCCACCTCTAAGATGTTTCCTTTATAAAAGAAACAACTTCCTAAAATTTTGATAATGCAACACAAAACCACAGTTTTCCATCAGAACTAGAACTAAACCAGACTTACAAATTGTGTGGTGAGGAGAATACAGCATGAGTCGAATGATGCCATCATTCTTCTTCCTTACTTCTACTATTTCTTTTCACGTTGCCATTGCTCAACTCGGTAAAGAAGCAGGAACAAAGACCTATTTGATTAGCATAGTTTCTCTTCTACAGGAAAACAGCTAAACGTTCAACATCTTAGTGTGAAAATAACTATTGGAGGAACAAAAGAATCAAATGAGAATCTCTGACTCACATTTGAAGAAATATTTTAGCAAAAAAGTTCAAGCTGCATTATTAATAGGAAGCTGATTTCTTTCTGATCCTAAACACTAGTCTGTGAACCAATAAAGATTATTGTAACTATTGTTACCCCCTACCCCAAGATTTCTCATCCCAGCCTTTACATTTCTGGTTTCTTATCAGAATTCCAACCCTCCAAGGCAGATCGTGCGCACTGACAGCTTCGGGAAACTGAGCAGCATCAGAACGTATAATAGCTGATTCTTGCTCTCATTGAGAATGAAAAGTTACCGTATGAGAAAGATCGTTTATTTTAAAACAACTATTTAAAACAAATAGTCATATTTTCCAGAACATTCTCGTTTGATAATCATCCTTTTTCTATGGTTGCATATATTTATAAGTGTTGGGGAAAAAAAAGACGGCATTCGCAGAAGACTAATTGAATTTGCCTCTTTTATTAGGGTAGTCAATTTACTATTTTTCACCACCTGTTTTATTAACATACGTCTTATGTTACATGTTGCTTTAATCTCCTTTATTAAGACTAGCTGAAAGGTCTTGTCGTTATTTATTGTTTCAATGCCTCAGGTTCCATGTTTCGTTCTGAATTTTCGATGCCAACTTCTTTTGACATGAAACTGAAATATTGCTGTTTGGGTAGATGTGCGAATGGGTCTAGGGTGGGTGTTTCATATAAAAACAATCACAGAAAATCAGTTGTGTGAGCAAATTCTATCTTCAGGCAAAATAACACTTTTGCTGCAAATGATACCCCACCGTAAATGTTCTCTGATCACAGCTTTCTCTGGGCTAATGTGGTCCTTTCTCATGGCTGCCCTCCCCTTCATGCCCCCAACTTCAATAAAACTAGGAATACTATTGTGCAAATGGAGAAATGCACATACTTCTCCTTTCCAGAGGCACTTTTATCAAAAAGGGAATACGCCACAAACTGTTTTACCACTTTGACGCAGCTTCTGTACAGAAGAAAGAGTTAACTCCTCGGTCTGCAGCTGATCCGTGCTTAAGCAGTTCACTGGGGCATCATGGTTATAAATGTGATAGAGTTTCCCAGGAGTCTTGCATGATTTTATACTATTTTTCATAAATAAGTAAAAATGCATCAGAATGCATTCCCACTTTCCGAGGAATGCACAATTAAAGAAAGCGGAGAAAAACAAGACCCAGGATCTGGGACTCTGGCTCCAGCCCTGTGGAGGAAAATGCATTCACCGTTTTTTTTTTTGCTTTTGCTTTCACCAGTCCTCTGACTGAGTAATGACAATAGTTCAGTAGGAAAGCGTACAGAAAGCAAATAATGCCCCAGAGCACATCAGTAGTAAAAGTAATTAGTTCATGGTTAACATCAGGGTGCTGTTAACAAGCACACAGGCCCTGCTCTCTGGCTAAGCTGCCACATATTATGATAGTCACCTCCAAAATAAAAATTATTTTCTGCAGAAGGAAGGAGAGTGGAGATTACAAGCTTGGAAGAGACTAAATTTGGGGATCGAAGATATTTTTCAAAAGCATAATCAGAATCCACAAATGCAGCCTCTCCTCCTAGATCTGGTCATTATGCACCACATGTGTATTCAAAGCATGCGTGCTTATGAGACACACAGAGACACCGAGAGAAAGAGAGAGAGCAGGAGCGAGCTGGCGAGTGCGGGAGATTGAGCAAAAACCATTATTATACACAGCACCTAGGGAACACAAGATCTAATTGGAGAATCAATAACTGAAACCCCATTTTAAATATTCTGCTCTATTAATTCTTCAGGTTAATAAAAACTGCCCGCGTGATGATATTTTGGGATATAGATATTCAGAGTTGGATTACTTTTGACAAGAGCGTAAGGATTCTATTCAAAGCTGATTTTCCCCCCTTTTGTTCACTGAGGACCTGCAGAATCTAAGATAAAAATGGCAGTTGTCCTGAGGGCACCCTGAGGCATGTCATTAAAATCGGAATTTGATCCTCTTTTCATGGTTACTTGGGACAATCAAGCACAGGAAACCTGAAAACTCATCAGTTTTCCAAAATATGACATGCCCTTGACTCTGTCAGTTTGACTGCCATATAGCAGCCCTGGCTATTTCAAAATCCCTTTAGATGTCACTCTGTCTTCAAGAATGCATGCCGCAGACCTCGTGTGAGAGATGAGACACTTCGTGGGTCCTCCGGGCGCCTTTGCCCCGTTAGAGCGCTCGCTTCTCTGTTTCCCATCAAAGAGAAATTCCATCAGAGTCTTCCAGTAAAAGGCCAGGAAAAGGCTTGTGTTTTAAAAGGAATGAAGCAATTTACTAATTGTAATTAATGTTAATCTGAGAAGTGTTTTCAATCTACTTGTTCAAGCATTCTAGGTAATGGGTTACTTTGGTTTGTAAAGCAGCAAGGGTGTGGTAGATTCAGGGACCACAGAGAATCTTGGAGATAATTTGTTGCCATATAAAATTATGTGGCTTACTATTTTCCATTTGTTTTTGTTTCTTTGCTCTGATTTTTTTAAATTTTAATTTCAACTGATAAAGGCTGTCTTCATTTTACTGTTAAATTAGGCAAAGTTGGAGACTCCACAAAGCCAGAAATCTCACCAGCTTGGGTTGCTAGAAGAATGAAATGTGTATTTCGCAAGGCAATCTTCAGGAACGAAAGTTTTCTTTTAACTAATAAATTCTTAAACGAATCTGTGAACCAAGACATCTTCCCACCTTCTATCCTAACACTTGTTTTTCCAGGATGAATGGCAGAGAGAGTCCTCATCTCTGAGCCATCTGTATTGCTTCGACCCGAGAGACATGTGAGCATTCCCAGCAGAGAGACTAGCTTTTCATGAGGAAAGGCCAAAATTCTAACCTCAGGGCAAGCAGGAGGCTTTCCCAAGTAGGGAGCATGTGTTTAGCTATTTTCCCACATACCTTAAAACTAACTTTTCTTTCTATAAAAGCGAAAATAAGAAAAGAGATTTGTCTACTGAACTTTACCTGCCCACTAAAGCCAGCTGCATTTTGATGAATGTTGCCTGTTGCAAGTACTGTCAGTTCAAGACCGTACCGGCAGCAGCCGTGTGACTGGCCAGTGTGCACTACAGACTGAAAGTAATTCAGCCTTGCTGGTAGGTCCAGGAAATTCTTGTTGTGTTTGGATCTTATATTTGGGATAGTTCTCTGCTTACGTAGAATTTTACTTAATGGAGCTTTGGTTGGTTAATGCTATTGTAACGACCTGAAATTTCTATATGAGTGTAACTCCTTTGTTGCTATTAATCTCCTACTCTACCTGTCACATAATAAAATTCACCTTTGGCAGACATGCTTAGTAAGACCCATTTCCACAAATCATGTCATTTCATAGGGCCAGCTTGTTAGAACTTTCCGTCAGACTATATAGTTCCAGTATCAAGTTAAATAATGTGTACAGAAAAGCAAGTGAGCAAGGTCTTGTGCAAATCTTTGATATTGTTTCTTGTTGTTAACCAACTGTTTCATGTAGGCTAATCAATTCGTCTTTTACTTTGCTTTGTTCTATGGCTTTGCATATGTTTCCCCTCCCACCCGGGATTCCTTTTCTTTTCTCTCCCCTACATAGAAGGGGGAAAATCCAGCTCTAAAATCCACCCCTGTTAAAGGCTTTTCCTGATACATTCAACTTGACAAAGATCACTCATGTGTGCTCCTTCTCATTTTGTCATCAGTGTGATATTATAGCTCATAGTTCATTATTGCAGAAACTTGAATATTTTGTAGGTTAACGAATGTGCCCCCAACCCCAAAGGAACATCCTGTCATGTTACCTTCTGTGGCTAGGTGTTAGCAGTATGAAGGGACTGCAGTGGATCAATTAGCCCTCCTGCGTGTATTTCTTGATAAACTCTTTTCTCTTGTGGGCGTGCTATTGTACACAAGCAACCGAGGCGGCCATCTTCTTTTCTCTTATGTTCTGTAGGGCACATAATATAGTGCCTAGCACAACTCAAAAAGTTCTTATAGCTCAGCAAAGTGGTATTGTGCACTAACTATATACAAAGTACTTGAGGTAACATGATGATGAAGGTATGCCACTCTCTGGTGGTCACTTAGATACTACATCAAGGGTGGTAAACTATACAGCCCAAGGGCCAAATCTGGCCTGCCATCTATCTTTTTTAAATAAAGTTTTATAGGTACTGAGGTAAACTCCTTCACTTCCATATCATCTGGCTGATTTTGTGCTACAAAGGCTGAGTTTGATAGTGACCACAAGACTACCACATGGCTCACAAGACTGAAATATTTTTTATCTGGCCCTTTATAGAAAAAGTTTGCTGAGCCCTGAATGAAATCTGTGCATAGACCATAGTAAGAAGACGATTATTGGCTTAAAGTGTGGTGAAGACTTTCAGGTTGGCAAAAATCAGCCCGAATGAACTATTCACAGAAATTTATACAAATGTACAGTCTTAATTTTAAAGACAGTTTCTTTCTACAAATAAATATTTAGAAACTTGTATTTTCAAAGGGAAAAAACCCTCAAAAAAAAAAAAACCCAAAGCCTAGAGAATTGGGATTATTATTCCTCAAATCTACCTAGAAGCTGACACTTACCAAGCACTGTTTCTCTAACTGCCTGTCAGGTACTCATTTTATTTATTTATTCAACAAATATTGCTGAGGACTTGCTTCGTTCCAGGTGCTGATGCGGGGGATTCAATAGTAAGCCAAAATGGAAGTAGATACTTTCTTTCCCATTTCTTACACAAGAAAACCGAGTCTCTGCAATAAATGGCGTAGCGAGGACTAGAACCAAATCTCCTGATCTTACGTTCAGTGTGTTCAAGTCAATAGTCATTACCATGAGAGACACAAATTGGAAAAAAATTATACAGATTCATTACAAACATCATTTTTCTCTCCGACATAACTGTATTGGTTACTGATACTTATTTTTTCAAGTAAGTTTTCAAATATGAGATAATCTAAGAGGCAATCTAAGTGTGACCCTGGTACTTAGAATTATTACCTGTAGGAACATGGTTTCTCCAAACCTCAATTTCCTCATCTGTACAAAGGAGGTAAGTAATATTGAACTTTTAGTTTATGGAAGGTAATTTGGCAGAATACCATGTGCTGAAACTAAGAATCAAAGTCCTGAGCAGTTTAGGGTTAAAAATCCTAATTTTTAATTCCTATACTTACAGAATCTCTGCCTGGCATCAAGTAGAGCATATTTAAATATGGATTCATACATTTACTAACAAATATTTACTGAGAGCCTACTATACGTAATCCAGCCTGGCGCTCCCGTTTTCTAGCCTGTGACCTATCCTGCTTAACTGTGAATCACACTTTTCTTCATCCTAAAAAATAGGGAGGGGGCCAGCCCTGTGGCCAAGTGGTTAAGTTCGTGCACTCCGCTTTGGTGGCCCAGGGTTTCACCAGTTCGGATCCTGGGTGCGGACATGGCACCACTCATCAGGCCACGTTGAGGCGGCGTCCCACATGCCACAGCTGGAAGGACTCACAACTAGAAAATATACAACTATGTACTGAGGGGATTTGGGGAGAAAAAGCAATTTAAAAAAGAAAAGAAGAAGATTGGCAACAGTTGTTAGCTCAGGTGTCAATCTTTAAAAAAAAACAGGGAGAAACAATACTGGTCTAACAGAGTTGTTGGGAGAATTGACATAAAACATGTGAAGAAAGCAATGTGTCTACTTTGAACTAGGGGAGCAAGATATGTTAGTCTCCTTTCTTCTGTCTGTATCCTCTTGAATCTTAAGGTCTAATCAGGGTAATATCACTACAATACTAAGAAGTAAATGAAATTGTAAAAATATGGGAGAGAAGAGAATGGCTGTATTTCTTTCATTTTTTTTGTTTTCTGCTTTATCTCCCCAAATGCCCCCTGGTACATAGTTGTATATCCTAGTTGCAGGTCCATACTAGTTGTGGTATATGGGACGTCACCTCAACGTGGCCTGACGAGCGGTGCCATGTCCGCGCCCAGGATCCGAACCCTGGGCCGCTGCAGTGGAGCGCACGAACTTAACCACTCGGCCACGGGGCCGGCTCCAAATGGCTGTATTTCTTACTCTGCCCAGGCACACAGTGAAAATGGTCATACCTTCAAGGTGATGACGTTGATGAAAATGGCAGGAAACTACATCTGATGAAAATCCGTTAGCACATCCCATAAAAAATTCTTGTGTCTTTGCCCTGGTTTGAAATTTGAAGACAGAAGAAAATTCTTGTGTCTTTGCCCTGGTTTGAAATTTCAAGACAGAAGAGAATTCCTTTTATCGCTTCAGTCGCCAGGAGCGATTGGACAAATTATACATAAAAATAATATTTAAGGGTGAGGTAATTATTCTAGTAACTTCGGAGAACTATCTCGGTACTAAAAGAAACATTCTCTTATCTTTTCTTAATTCTGAAGTCTAAACTTCTTTAGTGCCAGTCCGCTTTAAAATCAGATGACACCGCTGCTGGTTGTCATTCCATGATGTTAGAGAAAGCGTTGAACACTTAATGAATTCAGGGGTGTGTTTCTAGTGATGAGAAGTGCTGTCTTGTGTTAACAGTGTCAGTTCGAGAGAGACTTGAAGGCACGAAAGACTATGCTTATGTAGGTGCTCTTTCATGTCGGGTGCTACACTTATTGCTTTTGATTAAGACGTATGATTGAGTTACTGGATATGACATTTGTTGAGAGAAGGAAGATTACCGCGGGTGAGGTGCAAGAGAGTGAAGAATGAGGTGGTGGATGAAGCGTGAACGAAAGGCTACATGCACTGATGTCTTGTTTATTTGATTTAGGAGTTTGAGATAGAATTAATCTATTTCATTTTCCAGCGTGTTAGGAGAACTATCTTAAAAATATACTTTTCAATACATAATCAAAACATATCAAAACAGACTTGGGAAGTAAGTTGGTTTTGGTTGTGTAAGACTGTGTGGTGGGGGGGATGGGGATGAGAGTTGGGGACATTCTTAGAAAAGCTTAAACTGTTTTCACATGTATTATTCTAATTATATTTGCAATACTCCAGTGCAATAGGTAAAGCCAGATTTTTTTTTTCCTATAAAGTTTCAACGTTTCAAATGAAAACCCATTTTATCTGTTATTTTTCTGGAACACTGTGAATGCAAACCAAACTCATCATCTCTGAACACAGAAATTAAAGAATGAAATGGACTATAAACTGAAGCTGAACAATCTAATTTCACTGTTGCAGTTAATATGGTGAGAAAAACCTCAAAACCGTGGACATTTAAAGGGCAGAAAATAAATGCAATGTTTGAGGTTGAATTCTCTAAATAGCACCTGGATTTTGGCAGCTGAAAACGATGCTGGAATTCACAATGAAGAACTGAAATTCTCCCAGAACTAATCATGCTCTGAATGTACACGCTGTCTTTCTCCGACTATGTATTTGCTAATTCTGCTTTGCTAAAGGATAATTGCCTCCATTCTACAGATGGAGAAAAAGGAAAGAGTGGAGTTCTAAACTGTCCTGATTTATAAAGTGATTCAGCGGCAAGATCAGAAACAGAAACCTGGATCTTCTTACTCTCAGACTGGAGCTCTATTTACTAAACCAAATTCCCACTCTCTGGTCCATTCTGAATCCTTTTGTTTATTTGCATCTACAGAGTGGAACACAAGTGGCTGAATAAGCCCTAGCATTGGGGTTATTAGTGCTCTTCAACTGGCCTGGGCTGGCTTTCCCCTCCCCAAGGGCTGACCACCCCAGAGGAGACCTTGTGTCTCCTTCTGTTTTCTGATCAGGGCTATCCACCCGAAGCAGCCTAAAAGCTTCATTGTGTTTTAGAATGCATTATAAAATGACTAAATATTTCTATTTACATTAGAAAACATTTTTTAATAGAATCTGCTTTTTAACTATGTGCATCTTCCTGTTATAAAATTTTAAAAGAAGCAAAGTTGGAACAAAATAAAATTCTGTAGTTCACTAGGAAATGTTAACTCCCGTTAAGAACAAAATAAAACAAACATCTTAATTTTCATTTTTAACTGGTTCAGATGGTTTTCCTTCTTGGTTTAAAGTGGAAAGCTTTGACTGTATATTTGCATGTGTGTGTGTGTGTGGATGTGTGCGTATGTCTGTATCTATACATACAGATATGTTTACAGAATCAAAGAAAATATTCGCTCTTTCCCACTCTCCATGATTACTACTTCTTCTCTATTTTTCTAGGTTATAGTTAAGAGAATGGTGTTGCTAGAAATGTGAGAGGGAGGACAGTAAGTCTGATAGTGAACTTTCCTGTTGAATCCCAGGGCACAGAAACGAGCCCTAATAAAAACTCCATTTTTCCTGCTCTCCCACACAAGGTAATTTAAAATTGCATTCATTTCAGGATTTCTATTGAAACATACAGAACCAAAGGCCTGAAACTGTCTATCAGAACAGCCTGGAATTTAGCAATGCCAGCCTTGCTCAAATGACTGCCTGACTCACTGGGACCCCTGATCAAGTGATGTGCCAGAGGGCATGGACGGAATCTAATATGAAGGCAGCCTATTGATTCTTTAGATTACCTCCTTGGGAAACTAATTATTGTCTAATTTTTATATGGGTGAATTTTTATATTTAAAAAACTCACCCTTTTTTGTCAACAAGAGAAATATTAATTTTGATCCTCAAAGTTCTTGTCTCCGATTTTAAAGGGATATTGCTTTAGATCTCCATCCTTTATGGTACCAATAAGCTAGTGGAAAAGGTGGCGAATAATTCCCATAGAAAGTAGTTAAAGAAGATCAAACATAACCTTCACTGCAGATATAGAAGTGCCTATTTTTCTTTACTCAAAAAAAATCCTGACTTGGAGATGCCCTTTTCTTTCAGAGAGCCAACATATTCTTTTCTTCTTTCACTAATATTTACACAAAAATAAACTGTCTTTTATTGTCCACTACAATTGAATGTGAACTTTGATAAATAGCAGATTTCAATCACAGGCCAATATGTTTCATTAGTACATTCTCAACCAGCCATCATAAAAACGTAAATAATACTATATGTTTGGTCACTGGAGAAGGAATATTTTTAATAAATTATGAACTTTTAATAAATAGGATTGCTAAGAATTTTAACATAGTTTAATCTTCCTGCAGTGCATTCAGCTGAATGGCGTTAACAAATTAGTACTCAACTTTGACATTTGAGGGGTGATTTCATTTTTCAGCCATGAGCAGAGATTTAAAAATATTTAAGAAAGATTATTCTTTGAAGTGTATTTCATTTATCTTTCTTTTAAATATATAAAAAACAAAATTTTCACTTAGCTTGTTTGTGCCTTTGAAATTTCGGAATGCTTACATTTTACCTGCAATGTCATATTACTACTCCAGTTAGAGTTTTCATGACAGAAATAACTTAGAACATTGGCTGGAAATGTTGTCATGAAGAACTTTATGCTAACGTGGTTATTGGGTAATGAGGGGTTTGTAAACCGAGTCAGAGCATGTAATTCTCATAGGTTGCTCTCTATCTAGATTTTATGACTTTAAGTACTTCATGATCAGTAAATAATAAATTCAATTTACCGGATAGAAGTTTTGTCACTTAGAAATACTCACTTGGAATATATATTTCTTAATTGGCATCAGTGGCACATTTCCCAGGAAGCATAACAAAATGGATCATTTAATAGATGCCCAATCTCTCCATCCATCTATCTATCAGTGCGGCACATGATGTTTTGACTTTAATATGGTAATTATCTCAGGCTGACTTCAGAGCAGGAAGCTGCCTCCCACACAGCAGTGCTTAATTACTTTAGACTTCAGCTTGCCAAGTGAAAAATTGACTGTTTTTTTGCACATTGCATGGAATTGAAATGATTTCATTGTCATTTCAGTTGAAATACAGCCTGACATCAGCATAGAATCATGGGAAAGATAATGCAAAATTTCTCTGAAATTCTAAAATGGTCTGAAAGCTGCCTTATTTTTTTATGAAGCTGCATTTCATTTTCAGAATGTTAATGAAGATCCACTTCATTTTGGGAGAAGTAAACTTTGAGGAATTCACTTCTGTGAGCGCATTCCAATGGCAATTCAATAAAAGGGCAACATTGTTAGGGAGCTACAATTGAATGTGAACTTTGACAGTTAGGGGGCAGAAGAGCGACTGAAGTTGGTGTTGACATAATTAGTGTAAAAATTGTTTGCTTGGGCACATAACTAATAAAATAAAAGTGATGATAACTGCCCCATTCAGAAAATTTTAAAAAGTGCATCTTGATGCAGATTCTGCATAATGATACCTTTAATGTGCTGCTTCATGATATAAATTAAGCATTTGTACAATAAAGTTGTAAAATAAACCTAGGCTGTCTTTGTGTTAAAATTTATCAACATTGCTTTTTTTCTTCAGATTTCAGCTGTCAATCACATGCTAGTAATTGAATAATTTTTAAGAAACCAAGGGAGGATGTCATGAATAAAATGTCCACAAAAATGTGCCATTGGATAGAGGGGGAAAGGAATGTGATGAGGGAAGGCATTGTATCACAGAGCAAACCATACTGAGCTCTCACATTCGCCAGAAGAACTGGGCGAGTAGCAATGACACCTTTGCCATGTAAACCGCAGGGGAAAGTAATTAAATTTAACAGAAGCTGCCCTTGATTTAAAGCCACAGGGGAAGTAATTAAATTTAATAGAAGCCACAACTTCTAAACAAAGATATATGGTATTTCTATCACCAAATGCTACCTTATTTTTTTCAAATGTGCCTATAGCTTCCAGAGGCCTACTTACAGAAACCAGTTCCAGAACCCCTAATGGACAATACACGATTGAATATTGTGAGCCATATTAAACAGTAATCTAATGCAAGCACATCTGAGCTGCAATTCAAGAAATAGCATGGTGCTGCTCTCTATGGCAGCCTACTCAAAACTAATACCTGGCTTTACGATGGAGATGAGAAACTTTTGGAAAAAAATAGACGTGATTTTTTTGGCCAACTTTGATACATTCTGTCCATCTGCTTAAACTGTCCCCAACCACAGCCCTTCGGACTGCCATTGCCTTGCTGAACTGACTCAGCATCCTGGCTATAGAAGAAACAAAGTTCTCCTCCTGAAATGTGTCATCAGGGTTCTCCAGGCCAGGCCACAGGGACCCACGTGTTTTCTTCCACGTTGGGCTAGCCCAGTTGAAGCTGGTCCTAGGGTCACCAAGGTTACCATGATAGTCGTGTAGGGTGCTCACTGCAAATGGTGGTCTTTTCACCAAGCCTTGTATCCTGGCTCTGACAGCCTGAACGAAAGGGTACCTTCTAAAATTTTGTGTAAGGTTCCCCTACTCGTCAAGTCATTCAACTTCTGGACTTTGTCCTGAACCTCATTAAGGCCCAATAAGGGCCAGCACAGCCACGGTTGCTCCTGTCTCCCTTTCAACTTTGTGTTAAGAACATCAAGAGTGAGTGTTTCTTGACTATTTTTACCTAATCAGATTGGAAGGGGTAGTATTGATTGAGGGAAAGAGGATTCATTTTTCTTCCTGAACGTAAGAGTAAGAAAACCAGAGATAGCTTGCTTACCTAGAGCATAAGGGGTGAATAAGCAGTGGAATGGGAGTCATCCAGAGGAGCGGCCCCAATGAAAAGCAATTGTTAAGACGGTCTCCGTCTTAATACAACATAGTTTACAGGGGCAGAGTGATGAACAGCTGGACTCTGTGCCCAGACTACCTGAGTTTGAATCTGGCACAGCCATTCTTGCTGAGTGACATTGGCAATTTAATTCCTGCATCTTAGTTTTATTGTCTATAAAGTGGGGGACAATAACCATATCTCCTACACAGCGCTGTGGAAAGGAACAAATAGGTTCACATACGCAAAGTACCTAGAACAGCACCTGACACATAGTGAGCACTGTCTAAATGTTGATTCTTGTTACATACAATATATGTCGAAGTTCATTGCCTATTCACAGCAACAGTTCCACATCGTACCCAGTGTCATAAAAGAATATTCCCCATAGTTTTATTTGAAGTCCATGCTCCAAACTGCATTGTGAACGTGGATCCTTGTATATTATGTTTTAAGTGGAAGGTATGCAGCCACAGTCCCTATCGCTCAGAAGGGTGGTGGTGGTCTAGTCGGGAAGTTGGGGTGGGGACCTGGGGGGTGGAGGTATCAAGGAGACGGAATAGAAGATAGAGTGAGCAAGGAGGTATAGTGGTGAGAGACACAGGTTAGTATATCTTGCTAAGTCACAAACAAAAGCTCAAATAATGCCTCTTGCATTTTGGATTATGCCAGGTTTCCTGGTTAGCCCAGAACTGGCACCGCAAAAACTGAAATCAGTAGCTCTTCCTTCCAGGACTGAACGCATAGTCACAATGTATTTGTCAACTACACATTTTCCTGTCAAGTAGTTGTTAGGTGGAAAACCACCGAAAAGGAATTTTTCTTTGTCAGATAAACTTTTCACAATAGAAAAATATAGTGAAGGCTTCTGAAATAAATCTAGTGGCACTGGGGAGTTTACGAATACTAGCATATTAATATACAGCTAAAATAATAATAAAAAAACACCATGCTGCTAAAGATGTTTAGTATTATCAGCTCACTGCAGGAGTTTATTAGAAACTCCTGCTTTGTTTTATTAAAATTTCAATTGGCTTGGTGAATGAGATCCTATGTTAGTGTCATAAAGTGAGAAGCCAGAAGGAGAGGATATTGGCATTTAAGTGCAGATTTCATTTTAAAAACACTTTACATTATAAAAGAAGATTGCATATTGTAAATATTACATATAATGTTCGTGGTATTAAAAGTAGTGTTAGTAATTTTTTAAAATTCATCAAATTGTCTTTGTTTATGGTGATATCTGGCAGATTTTATACTTCTGTAGTAAAGCAAAGTTTTAAATTTATCCCAAGATGTTTTTAGTTATAACAGCAAACATGGTTTTAAAAAAGTTTTCATAAAATGATGCATAAGTTTAATTTAATGGGAATCCTCTTTGCCAGTAGCACATGACAATTGCTTAATTTTATAATTAGCTGATAATTTTCCCTCTGCATTTGGGAAGCTTTTGTTAAACTAACTTGGGTTAGCCAGGCAGCTGGATAGATTGCAAACCTTAACCTATAGTTGAATGTTTGGGTTGGCAATGTTGTAGCAAATTATATGGAGCACCTTCTGAAGCAAGCCCAGGATGCTCTTTCCTGGTATTAAACGGTCACTGCTTCTTTACGTCGTCAAAAGCTGTTTAAGAAGATGGCGGCAGGCAACGTTCTAAGGTGCAACAGCTGGAGAGCCAAGATGGAAACCTCGCTTCCCCGTCTCAACATCTGGAGTCTTCATGGAAGTGAGAAGTTTGCAGGTTTGCAGCTGCAACCCTTTCATGACAAGTTCGGTAAATTTTACACATGGCTGCTTGCTTAAAAAATATTTTCCAGATTTAACATGTTTACAGCATTGACATTTGAAACTGAAGCCCCTTCCTTCTTGATTAGAGCAGACAGGACTCACAGACTGTATTCTAACTTTATGGGGTTGGAAATCTGGGAATGGGTCATTTACAATTTTCAAACAAATCAAAATGCACTTTGATCTCTAGTCCAAGTTTCTTTAAATGCAATGAGTAATAATAATAAATTAGCCAAACTTAGCTGTTTTTCCCTTAAATATAGTCATTTTACTGTAATCATTTTATTGCATTCTAAAATCCAACCAACATATTTAATCCATCTTATTCAAAGTATATATTTTGTGAGAAGGAGCATTAACTCAGCAAATTAGGTAGAGGAGAGAGTATGTGTGTGTGTGTTTGCATGTGTATATTTTTATGCTTTAAGCTACAACTT
The DNA here is from genome assembly GCF_041296235.1 of Equus asinus. Taxonomy (NCBI): domain Eukaryota; kingdom Metazoa; phylum Chordata; class Mammalia; order Perissodactyla; family Equidae; genus Equus; species Equus asinus. Next base: position 19,869,237 of record NC_091805.1, on the reverse strand, counting down.
ATTCTGTGAGAATACGTATTAATAATAAAAGCAGCATTTTTCTTTACACATGTTTTCTAACTGAAATCTCTCAATCTAATTACAAATCTTTAGGTGCACTGAATCTTTTCAAATAATATATGAAACATTTCAGCAAAAAGATGCGATCAAAACAAAGAGAATGTGATTTTGAATGTTTCAGTGTTTAATTAAGATCCTCAATTTAAAATTTATTTTTGCAGATTAAGTTTACATTAATAACACCAGTTCTGTTCAACATTGATTTGGATCATACTTTTGAAAAAGATGAGAAATAATTTTTGTTGATACAATCTTCTTTTTTTAGAACCGTCAACATTCAGTTGACTGTCACGGCTCTCTTAGGTTGCTAACAGGCATGTAAAAGGCATTCATATAATACGATACATTTTACCATCCTCATCTCCAAAATGTAAGCCCTGTTGCTTTAAACTGGATTTATTGGAGTCCAGACGCATAATCTTAAGAATTTTCTTTAACGTTAGTCACCATGTCGAATACAATATTTCTTCTTCATGATTTAAGATAAATGATGGCAGATACACGTGAAAAAGCCTTTCACAGAATAGGATTTAGGTTATGATATTTGAAATACGAAACAAAAACCAACTCTATCCCTGCAACAAAAAAAAATCAAAACATCTCACCGTTATGAAAAAATGCATTAGATAGCTATCAATATTGCTCCTAGACTTTGGGAAGGGCAAGTGCTCCTTGCTCTTTTTTATATACTAAGTTGACTTCAATCCCCGCTCCCCCAAAATAAATGCTAGATATTTCCTTTGAGTAACATTTAACTCAGCCCAGAGATGACATATATGAACAGACAAATGGTTTGTATTGATTTTGATCTTTACATTTATAGAAAGATATTTTAGCTAATTTTTGGAAAGAAGAAAGTGCTTCAAAATCAAATCCATTGGGGATTAATTGCAGAGTCAAACATTTTAATTTTAACTAGGAGGAAGACAAGAGCAAATGAAAAAATGTGAAGACCCATAATGAAAAGCAGTAAAATAATCTAAGTGAATCATTTTATTAAAATGGTTGTTTCACTATAAATAAGGAACCATAAAAAATACAATTTGTATATTCTGCAACAAAAAGCCTCACTCTAGGCAGCCAACTACTAAAATTTTATATGAAAAAAAAATGTTCCCCTAAGGAAAATGTGTATATCTGCCGGTTCTTTTTAACAAAGATTGAGCTGCTTAGAAAGAAAGCAAAGATTTCTAAAAATAAAACCGATTTTGCCATCCCTCACTCCCTCCACTTCACATACTGTGTATGTGAGGGTTTTTTTGTTTTTTCTTTTTTCTATTCACGCTGAATTGTCTGAGTCCAATTTAAATTGCTAGTCAGTGTTTTCACAGCTCTGCACAGCCACTTTCTAACCTTTTCCTCGTGGGCATCTCTGTTTGAAATGAAGCTTTGCTGTCTCTCATATACCCGAAACAAACAAGTATACCTACTTGATGGTTTAATCGTAACTGGCTAAGCTCACAAAATGAGCAGCAAGTTCAGGAAAAACGCACGGGACACAACCAGTGGAAAAAACCAAAATCCTCAGCAGAGATGCAAATGATATTTTATTATTTGAAACAGCTGCTGTGTAGCCTCAGACACTTATTTTTTCTTTACAGATTTTTCCTGAATAACTTCACGCTGGTATGGTATATCCTTTCATGCTTTCCCCGGTGACGGAAGCTCTCACGCCATTTACCTTGCTCCAGGTAATTTGGGGAAATACCACAGAAATGTATCATTACAGAGTCTGTATAGTTGTTTAGCTGCTAATTGATTCTCAAAGGAAGCAGACTGATGCTGTCACTATAACACGACGTTAAAAATTCTCCAATTTAAGCATGTGTATTTTAGTGAAATTAAAACTGCTAGCTCTTCTGGATATTTGATTGCAAAAAAGCTTTTAAGGAAGAGGCTATGATAAATTTTGCCATTACTAGCCAAAAAAGGGAAATCTGTGCATGTTTTTGGGACTGTGATGCTTTCTTTTTTTTTTTAACTTTACTGTAGTTTTAACTGTTGAAGTACTTGACACATGTCATGATAAAAATTAAATCTGGATGCTTTTAACCCATGGTTCAGGAGGACTCCTGCCCTGTAACCAGAATCTCAGAGGATAGTGCACGAAATACTTGTTTTAAAAATGGTTTCATCTCTCTTAAGTTTTTACCGGTAACTGTTGTTAGTGTCTGGATTGTAAAGAATGCTGTGATATAGTAGAAATTTTCACAAATAAAACAGAGCGTGGTGTCGATTTTTTAAAGGTGCATTATTTCTGTGAATGGGTTTATCAGCAGCACAACAACATTACAAGCCAAGCTGAGCCATAAAAAGGATTAAATGGCGTTGTATAACACTGATTAAGTAACAGAGCAATACACGCGAATTGTGAGAGTAACTAGTGCTGCCAAGTCTTCTGAAACAACATAGTAATAAAAGTTTACTTTCCTTGCAGACCCAAGTCTTTCCTCTGGGATCTTCTCTAGCAATATTCAAACATCAGCTCTTCTACAGTCACTGAATTCTGCCTACATTAAAAACAGCCATCAACAGCAAAAATCCTTCTTGTGTCTTCCTGTCTTGATAATGCTTCTGTGATGGGCAGATGGACCTGGCTTCGGTTACGACTCTGCCACTCACCCTTGTGCATGATTCTTAAACTCTTCTGCTCCTTACCTGTAAAGTGGGGGTGACAAGATGCCTTAAAAAGTCGTTGTGAGGGTGAAACTGATAATGCATATAAAGTGCTTAACATAGTCCTCAGCACATTTTAAGCGCTAGAAGTACTAACTGTTATTAAGTGAAATAATTGTGAAGTCCTTTTCATTCAATCATAAATATGTTTTGAGCAAGACTTGCTTTTGTTTTTTTAAATCTATAGAGACATCTTTACTATTTTATTGTTATTACAACACTAAATTGTGGCAGATGCCCCAAGAATACTTTATAATGCTGCGCCTTGAAGTTTAAGATAGATTCAGAAGGTGATTTTAGATACACACACCTTTAAAACGCGTTTTTACAAATGACTTGGCTTATTTGCTCAAGTACTATATTTTTTGTAAAGAACATTCCAGAACTGAAGTTAGCTCACTGAAGATTCTTTACCTGTCAGCTGCTTACGAGAAGAGTTCACCCAGTTCAATTTGAGTGTGAGAAATAAGTTTCAGGGGATAATTTCATCCATATCACTTGAAATGCTTTTCATACAGGCTACGGAATGTTATAAATTCTAACCTAATATGAGGCAAAGGGAAAAAAAAGCAGTCTGTCGATTTCACACAAGGAATTCATTCCACATTGTTTTCGCTAGTTTTTCTAAGACCCCGAGGGAATCCAAAAACAAAAGGTTGTATCGAGCGCAATTAGAATCATAATGCAGAAGCAAGTAAATTAGGGCAGATGTTGATATTTCAAAACTAGTCTGCTTTCCTTATATTTGGACACAATTCATGAGATGCATTAGGAAGTAACAATGTCTCCTCTTCAACACATCAAGATTATTTTCAGAAAACAGGGAAAAACACTCGTTAGTACGACTCCAACATCTAACTCTGAACAATGTTATTCTATAATACGGTAAATGTGGATTATGTAATTGCACCCAAACTTGGAACACTCGATTTTAAATGTTCAAATTGAATTGTGTGTGTCACTTTTCTGGGTTGTGCTGCAAACAGGTGTGAGCCAGAGTGCAGTACAGTGCAGTGGGGTTGGGGCTGGGACCAACATGGGTAATATGATAAGTGTTGAGCGAAGCTTTGTTATTAGACATCAGTGTGCTGGGAATGGTTTAGCAAAATGCTTTTGATTTGAGAGGGCTTTTCTGCCTGGGCTGGAGAGAACCAAAGAAGGACCACCGTGAGAGGAGATGTGGGGTAGGGAGCGAGGTCAGGCTGTCAGCGACCGTTGACAGAGAAGGAAGGAGCAAGCTGATGGCATGCCAGTAGGACTGGGCAGGGGAGCTAAGGCAGAGCAGAGGCCGGGCTCCTGGAGCAGCTTCCTGGAAAACTGCTCTCCAGTTTTCTGTCAAAACAGAAAATAGCAGTAGAGGGAGCCAACCCCAGAGGACCGCTTCAGCCAAAGAAACTCTGAGTTTGGGAGGTATATTTTATTTTTATTTATTATCACAATACAGACTGTAAATTTTAAAACCTATTTGAGTAATTTCCCTGAGGAAGACAGCTGACCCCATTCCCACAGCCTCCCCACTCTCAAAGTGCTAAGTGTGCCACAAAGCATTTGGAACGCTTCCTTAAAAGTTCCACATCGTTCGACCACTCCCAGGGCTGCAAGTGCCTCCGTCTGCTAATGCTGGAGCTTGCTGAGGAGGGCAGGCGAGCGCCGGGCAGGCCCGCCTGCAGCTGCAGGCCTGGCCCGCGCCCGGGAGATTTGTGGCAGGTGGAGGTGGAGGGGGAGATAATGACCATTGGGAGACAACCTATTTAAGCAACTGTTTGTTCTACAATAAAAATTATTCGTGGCTCTGGGCATGAACTCTCAAAGGGAGGGTGCTGCGGGAGGCAGTTGCAGACTTTATTTTAACCAAATGAGCAAACAGAAGCTTGGGGCTCTGTTGTGAGGAGGGTTGGCTTTGTGGCGGGCCTTCCTCAGTTGCTCAGACTTCATTTGCTTGTGAGGCCACAGCACTGCCCCTGAGGGACGCCGGGGATGAGGCAGCTGCAAAAGAGAACACCGGCAAAGACTGGGAAGGGGTAAGCGTAACTGGGAAACTCCAGGGAGGGGCCGAGCAGGATGCAGTTCTGTGAGCCACCTTCCAAAACACACAGGTACAGAGCACGTGTCTCCGCTACATTATGCACATTTTGACAAAAACAGGAGCAAATACGATTCACACGATACCCTAAAGTACAGAGTCTGAACTGTGGCGACCAACAGAAGCAGTGATTTCCAGAGCCCAGAGCCCCAGAGAGCAGAACCTCACTGGCCTCTGGAGAGGAGCAGTGGGTGAGAAGCAGCAGAGTAGCCTGGCCAAAGTGGCCCCTGATTGCTGCCTCTCGATGCTGCACAGGAGACCCCAACCTTCCCTGAGATTCTACCAGCATCAGATGTGTCTCGATGCTGCAGGGGAATGTTGGCATCACAAACTCTGATCCTCGCCCCACATCCTCCCCATAACCCGGAGTGACTTTCTATTTGCTTATTTCGGGGAAAAAGTTCAGCTGAGGAGCAAGAGGAAGGCAAAGAGAGTCTGGAGCATTCCAGCAATGAAAGGGAGGTCAGACAAAACGGTAGTGTAGGAAAACTCCCCTCCAGGCAGGGATTCCGGATGGGCTTTTATACCAGACGAAAGACAAATGGCCAGTCAACCCATTTGGCCTCGGGAATTACAGGGAGGACAGCTCTGGGACTGGGCTGAGCTGGGCTGTGGTGGAGGAAGGAGCTATGTTCTCCATCGCGTCTGCCGTTCCGGGCTGTCCACCAGCTCGTCAATTTCGGTGCATATAAGGTTGGTGATTGGAGGGCTTGTCTCTGGAGCTCAGCTCCTTGAAGCCGGTTCCCAGCTCAGAGAATCTCCCTGCTGTGGGGACTGGGAGTCTTCTGCAGGTCTCTCTTGCCAGCTGCTTGCCCCGCTGTGCATCATCTCCTAGGTTGCTATGTGCCCTGTTTGCATCTAATGTCTGTTTATTCTCAAGGATCGGGAGCCTCGGTGGGCAACTGAAATTTAAGTGAGTGAATGCACGGTAGCCCTGGGGAAAATCCATTATTGGTACATTTCTAGGTTATTTGATATGGGAGATTTTAAGTAGTTTATGTGGTGAGGAGAAGGCAGAGGGACAATGTGGGAACCTCTTATGGCACGCCAAAATGTGCAGCCAACACAGAACTGCCATTTATTAGAAAATTAGCTCGATACCAGATTTTTCTAAAGTGCAATAGGGAAAATAAATACTCAAGACTTGAGCCAAAGTCCCAGAGCTGGTGTGGAGTCCTGTCCACAGCTCTGGCCACCGCCTGGGGACTCCATTTCTCTCGATGAGGTTTAGCTCTCTTAGCAGCAACACTACGAGGCAGGGATACTAATACAACACTTTTGAATATGAAAAATAGAAAGAAACCCCTTTTTAATCTCTGTTTTTATGGCTGCAAACATGATTACAAAGAGGAAAATCAATCCCAATGGAACACAATGGATAATACAAAGTAATTGATTGGCCTTCATCATTTTACGTTACGATATTAAAAAAACCCCATAATATTCATCGGCAGCCACTGATACATAAAGGAAAACAGGAGTTGATTATGTCTAAGGGTAATCAGGTCAGGGAAGTGTGAAGATAAGATAAATAAGGTAAATACAAAAATGGAAAAAGGCTGAAAAGAAGCGAAAGGGAGTTGGTGGCGAAGAGTCCACATAATAGAAGGGAGATCTGATGTTCGGAGTATCATTAAGCAGGAAGCCACGAGAGACAGTCTATTGCAGCTGTGTGATTGCTGTCTGTCTCAGTTGGTGTCCCAAGCCATGGGGGCAAAAGCTGAGTGACTTTAACTTCTCAGGAAGTGCAATAATCCTTTCAGAATAGAATGCCTGCAGCCTGGCTGCTATCAGGCTATGAAATTTAGAAAATGAAATAGGGGAAGCCTTTAGCTCTTGGTATTTCCCAGGCACGAATGCCACCAGCATGGCGTCGCAAGCAGCCACTTAGAAAATCTCCATTTGCAGCCAACTTTCCAAACTGTCAGAGATCAGTGTGGCTTTGTCAGACCCCTAAATGCCGTGGTTGTGTCCTAGTGGCAAGTAGCTGAAGCAGAGCCATTGAGAAAAATTGCATCAATAGAATGCCTAGCTATAATATTCTGGTTCTTGTTTGGTTTCTCTCTCTGTACGTATTTATTCTCTCTCAACCTATATGCATACTTAATGTATGCTTGTTACTAATTACACCATTTTACGTAAAAATATAACCACATTTGAATTCCTACCTACGTTTTTCTTCTTTAAAAATACTTTTATATAAAAATACATACATGTACGTACTTTGATCAAGAAACAGATACATTTAGGAGCTGGTTCATTAAAAACATACAAGATATTTGTTTTGGTCTCTGTGTCACGATATAACATGCTTCTAATTTGGATTTCTTCACACAATATCATACATGTGTTAAGCAACCATTGCAAAGAACCCTATTGTGGCTGGAAGTCGTTTTTTCATATTCACACTTAAAGCACCATATAAAAATGTCATGCCTACCAGAGCGATCTGGCCCCTTGGATAAGCGGTAATCAGGAACACGGCTTAAGGTGGTGGAATAAATCGCTGGATGAGCTGGGAGCATTAGAGCACTGGTTAGCTGTGGTACCCTCAAGAAATGTGGGAAGTAGTTGCTTACTCAGGAGAAGGACTATAGATATTATAGAATTTGTTTCTAACTTTTCTAAATCCAGGTAGTTTGAACTCATTTGTTCATTTATTCACTTATTTATTCTACTAATTGTCTGCTATGGGTCCAGAACTCAACTTGGTGTTGAAGTTATAGAGATGGCCTCAAGGGGCGTATAGGCTATTAGAGAGCATTGGCATATATAAACACACTTATAAAAAGGTCCTAGTAGATATGACACAGGTGCTATAAAACACAGAGGAAATGGAAGTGAGGGAAAGGCTTCACAGAGGTTGGTATGAACGAAAAAGTAGATTTCCAGATAGAAGAGATGGGTTAGGGGCATTTTAGGCAGCACAACTTTCATGTGAATGGCCCAAAAGATAAGAAGAGGGGTAATATGTTGGGGAACCTAGGGAAGGCCAGAATGGCGTGCTGGGTGCATGGAATGCAGCAGTGGGAGGCTAACAGGATGGCAGGAGAAGCCCAGATTCCCAAGGGCTTTGTCTGCCATAGTAGAGAGTTTCCCCTATAGAAGGTAGAAAGCCCACAGAGGTGTTTAAAAGGAGATACAATCTGATCAGATTGTTTTGGGGTGACGGCACTTGGTGTAGGGTACAGAATAGGCAGGAGAGGGGAAAAGAGGGGCCATCACACCATGTAGTGATCCACTCTCCTGGTTTAAGCCAATTGAACCATCTGTGCTAAGTGCCAGGGATCCCACCAAAACATTCATATCTTGTATATCAAATGCTCTTGGCAGCAAGTGACAGAGAACTGAAATTTAGCATCATCTAGTGAGAAGTTCAGAAGCACTGGCTCTGCGTGTGGTCTGTCAGGGCTCCGGCTCCACTTCTCAGCAGTTCTCTTAGCTGTGCCTCCCACGTGCTGGTGCTGACTTTGTCCTTAGGCTGGGAGTAACGTAGCTGCAGTGGTTCTAACAGTCTCGTTCAGATGTTCAATGTCCAGAGGAAAAAGGACCAACTCTTATTTTTCTATCTCTTTCTTAGGAATGAGGAATCCTTTCCCAGAAATTCCTACCCTCATGTTTCATTGGCCATCTTAAGTGAAATGCCCATTCCTAAACCAATTGCTGATAAGGTTTTATAATAGACTTTGGAGAGAAACGACTGCTTTCCTTTAAATATTTTCCCTTTGATCTTACATTTCCTTGACTAAAATGATAACTTCGAGGTGGTTCTGTAATAGGCATTGGATTATTCCATGCCATCCTGTGCTCAAGTACTGCCTCATTTCCTTATCAAAATCAAATTAAATCTGGTTTATCCCCATCTACAAGATTTGGTGGGATATCTTCTAGCAGTCACTGTTCATGGCTTCCTTTCTTTCCCTCATGCTGATGGATGGGAATCCTAGTATTTACATAGATTCAGAAGATGCAGGAAGGCCCCAGTCCTCAATCCACGGTGCCTCACTGTTGTGCTCTTTTCCTAGGCCTGTGAAGTCTTCTCAAAAGTGGTTTAAAATCCCCACACCCTCTCAGAACCTGCAAACTTCACCCGACTTTTAGGCTCTGGGGAACCAAGCCCTCTCTGTAGGAGGTTACCTTTTTCCAGACAAATTCAGCTTAATTGTCTCAGTGGGTGTACCTAGGCCTGTTAGTTATTGTCTGCCGGGGTTCATCTTCATCTGACAACTCCCCCGCCCCCCCCAACATTGAGGACCAAATACCTGGTGACCGCGGCTGGGGAGACAGGAGCTGTGCGTGGGGAAATTCACTTCAGTTCTTCCTGATGAGCCCAGAGCCAGCCAAATAAGACACAATCAGTTACTCAGTTGTCCATTCTACAGCAGTGTGTGTTCTTAAACGTCCTAATATGGTGTACCAGTGCATCGAAGGAGTAAACACGGATCTCCTGGGTCAGCCTGGGTCTCTTAGAGGAAGGCTGGCTTTGGGAGTTCTCTGATGCTGCGTGTCCAATATCCATTCTTCTGTTACCGTTGCTCCCAAGCCCCTCTTTCCCCCTCCAAAAAACCCATTTACAGAGTTTACTGATTTGACGTGCTTGTTAGTGGGAAATGACCTGATTTGTTAATTCACACCAAAGCATGAACAACTGAGGTGATATTCTTAACCAGGGCTATTTAAAATTTAAAAGAGCTGTCTTTTAACCCAGATAAATCAACTTCTAATTTGGAATTTCAGGCAATATAGACGAACATAATTATTGGTCTAGTTCTGGGTGTGACTTCTTCAATTCACATTATGTGTTCAAATATCACCTTTTACAAACTTCTATTGTAGAATGCTGTGTTTTAATAGCCTACTGAAGGGGTCTTTCTTCTCCACAAAACAATGACTTCCTTGAGGGCAGGACCATGCCTCATTAATTGTTTTGTCCTCGGCCCCTAGCATCATTCCAACCACAGAGCAGCTTAATGTTTTTTGATGGCTACTTAAAGCATCTTTTTACAATTAAACTGTTACATGGGCTCTGGGGAAATAAAAAAGAAAATGAAGAGGTCACTTTCTTCTTTTTCGTCCACTAAATTATTCATATTTTCCTAAGTTTTCATTGCATTTATATTTTGTAAATCTCTATTGCCCAGTGTGGAGCTGTCTTAATTTCCCAATTTCTTTAAAATGAAGAATTCCCGTCAAGGCTTAGTATTTTGCTCTGTATGTACGTAAGTGACCAGTTAGGAAGTTCCCACAGCTGAAGGATTCGTGTATTGGGTTTCTGTGCCAGTGTACATAACTTGCTTCTTAGCTCCTTTGGATGTCCATATGCATTTCATAGAGATTTCTTTTGAATTTCCTGAATTTTGGACGATTCCTCTGAATTTCCTGTAATTTTTTCTAGAGAGTTAAAATCCTCTGTTTTAGCCTGAGCCTGTGGTTCAGCTTTAACTTTTGAGAGGTTCATCCCCTTTGGGTTGAGTAAGATTGTAAGTACATACAGCTTCTAGGGGTTATTCTCGCTTATTCTTTAGTAGAGGTGACAATTTTGCAAGGTGAGGCAGCAATAAGCCTCACACACTCAAACACGCTCTTGGCCCAGCTCAAAAATGCCTCACACTTGATCCTTTCAGGTTATAATGAATAGTTGTTTTGTTGTCTGCCCAAAGGCTTTTTCTTTCAACAATTATCACTTCCAACCTGGTGAAGGTTTTGGTCACAAGGGGTTGCCTTCCTTGCCATGACGGTGGGCATGTGACTCAGCCTGGGCCAATCAGGTTACTACCCTCTGCTCTTGTGGTTGTTCCATAGATGGGCACGTGACTCAGATTTAGCCAATCAGAGTCATCCTCAGGAATTTTGCTGAATTTATTAGGAAAGACGCCCTGACTTCTCTTTGTAATTAGGTGTAAGGATGTCAGAAGCTTTGAGTTGATTTTCTGGGGGCTATTTTTGCTGTTAGGTGCAAAAAAACTACCATGTGTAAAGAGACGGAAGAACCAAGAGATGGATGGATGAAGGGGGTGGGGGGGAAGAGGGAGGGAGAAAGAGAGAGAAGGAGCATTGATGACAATTTTTGAGGTCTTGGGTCCAGCCATATTTGAAAATTTGAAAACATTCTCTTTTATTCTGTTTAAGCTAATTTGAGTTAGATTCTGTAAATTACATCAAACAGACTATACATAAACAAACATGTTCCCAGTTTATTTACATAAGTACAAATTATGTAAGCTTTACAAGATAAAGATGCATATATTTTTAGCCATTTTAAAGTTCTAATTTGAAACCTGCCATCTGAATCCATTGAACCGGGCATTATCAAATATTAACTTTGAGCAAATTAAAAAAATAGTATATGCTTTGTGCTATAAAATGTGCATGACATTATTTCACCATAAGAGAAATTTCTATACCTACACTTGGGTGATTGTTCAACTAATTCAGAATCCAATGACCTCCAGGGAATTCAAATAAATAAAATATCCCGTTCTTCAGATCACAACAAACCATTCTTCAGATCACAGTTTGGGTACCACTTCCTTTGAGAAAGCCTCCCTCATGGCACCCAGTACTCGCCCCTTGGCCAGCAGTTCCTACACTGAACTGGAATTGCAAGTTTACTTCTTGATTCCCCAACTAGACTGCAAGTGTTGTGCGTGCAAAGACTGTCTTGTTCACTGCTATATCCATCTTATCGAGCACAACGCTTAACATCTGCTTTATTCACAAGGCACATTGATCAAAGGGACATGTCTGTTGCCAATGTCACAGAGTTGACTGTGCATAGGACCTCTGTTCTGGGAGCTTTGTCTTTTGGGGTCAGCCACTGTTCTTTCTTGATCATCTACCATCCCCTTCATGTTGATTATTACATTACGTTACCTATTATGTTTATTATGTAGGTACCTCAGCCAGAGTCCAAGGCTCAGAAGAAACCTGATCATGCAGTGGAAACTGTATGAAGATTCTTTCTCTGACCATGGCTTCCTCTTCCCTACATGCATGCATGTTAAACTGCTCTTGTTAGGCTTGGTTTGCAGGGTCAGAGAGAAAGAGTATTCTAAATGCTCCAAGAATGGCTTCAGTCAGTTACTACAGGCTTAATTTCACTTAGTTCTCCTAATTACCCTGTGAGTATTATTCTTTCCTTTATGTACATGATCAAATGAGACTGAAAGCAACTTCTTCTAAAATAGAAATCTCATGGTGAGTCAGGATTTGAACCTAGTTCTAACTTCCCAAATTGTGGCTTTTTTCACAACACTGCTTAGAAGAGTAACTTCAATCCTAGTATTTTTCAATCAAAGCTTAGAATAAATTAACTTATTTGGAATTATATATTCCTTGACAAGAAAAGTAAGGCATTATAAAGTGAATTCAATTACACTCATCTCTCAATTATCAGCAATACAAATTTTATGGGGAAAGCAGATTGCCTAAAAATTTTATGTGGATAAAACTCATAAATAATATGTGAATAACTGAAAACTGCCATCAGACTACGCTCTCAGCTATAAAAAGAGACCGGTTATAAGTGAGGTGTGATGATCACCATGGTAGGTCAACTCACTCCCCCAGAGTTTATGGCAAATAACTATTTACCAGATGGAATTTTCTCTAAGAAATTTCATTTACTTGACTTCCTCTTTACTTACCTTATTTCTTTGTAAGATTGAGTCTACTTAAAAATAACTTCTGGGATATTATTTGGGAGAGAAACACAGACTTACTTTATTCCAGGGGGAAAACAAAAGATTGTCTAAACATCAGCTTAATCCCTAGAATGGAGTGGAAGCACAATGTCTATTCTCCATGAGGAAGTCTGAGAGAACAGAATAAATATTGTGTAGAAAATCCAGAAGGGACCTCTGTCGTAGAGTCTAAATTATGAGGTGTTTTCAGGAAACATGTATTTTATCCCAGGTCAAGGCCAGCTGGGGTTAGAAAGTCAGTCCCTAGTGATTTGACATTTCCCTGATGCCTCCTGGAGGAAATTTTCAGGTTTCTGGAGGGGAGTGTGTTTTGGGCTGACAGCTCATGTCTATTTTCAAGGCACCATTACCTATGGCAAGTGATGAAATACTCTGTAAGTTTTGACATGGTGAAGGTTGGAATAATTCAAAAAGGTCTGGGCCTCATAGGCTGTGATTACTGCATTCCCTATGAGTCTTTACAGACCCCTACATAATGTGTACACATACTCACACGGACATAGAGAACCATTCACATCCACACACATGCGTGTGTCTGTACACACATGCATATATGCTCTCACACACACATACAGACACGGCTAATTTCTTAATTTTACACCTTTAAAAATCCTTTCAATTCTGGTCCTTTGTAATAGAGATAATATTGTGAAAATATTAATCTCCATATTTTATTGCCCCTTAAAGTCTTCCATCTCCAAGGCTGAGCATGAATCATATGACCCCCAGGAAGTGGATGTACCACTCAGAACAAAGATATCAAAACTATGATTGCTAAGGATTGAATGTTTGTGTCTCCCCAAAATTCCTATGTTGAAATCCTAATCCCCAAGGTGGTAGTGTTTGGAGTTGGAGCCTTTGGGAGGTAATTAGATCATAAGGATGGAGCCTTAATGATGAGATCAGTGCCCTTATAAGAAGAAACATGAGAGAGCTTGCTTCCTCTCTCTCTCTCTCCCTGCCATATGAGGATGCAATAAGAAGACAAAGCAGGAAGAGGGCTCTTACCAGGAACCAAATTGGCCGGCAACTTGATCTTGGACTTCTCAGCCTCCAGAATTGTGTGAAACAAATGTTTGTTGTCTCAGCCACCCAGTCTATGGTAATTTGTTACAGCAGCCTGACTAAGACAGTGATGAAAGGGAAGTCCCGGTTGTGGAGGAAGGGAAAATAGAAAGATCGTCCCTTCTGTCCTGTGGGGTGGTGGAAAGAGAAAAGGTGTAAGTAAAGAAGTAAACGGTAGAGCCTATACTGAGTGCTGATCTGGACGCAGGAGGTCACTAAATGTCGGTCACAGACCCAACGTAGTTTCAAGTTTGGCGAGTGAGACCCCATTTTGGAGTCAGTCACCAAGCGAGAGGCCTAGTTCTCTAAGAATTTTGCTGATTACAGCTGTTGGTTTCAAAGGTGAACACAATAGGATGTCCAGTGAGGACAAACTCAAAGGCTAGATCAGTCAGCCTATCGTGGACACCTGCCTAGATCCCAGCGTGAGACCCAGGGTGTCTCCATCCCCAAATCATGAGGGCTGTATCTTACCCCTATATCTAAGCATCAGTTGATGAAAGAAGAGGGGAAAGGGAGCAGCAGTTCCCTTAGGGAGTGAACTTTGAACGGGCTGAAAAATTATCCCGAAGAGACTATGTAACCCAGAGGAGCTGAAACATCATTAATTGGCAAGTTTAAAGTTAAAGCCTGTTGCTCCCCACCCTCCACCTCCACCAGCTACCCAGCAGGGTGGGGGCTTGTGAGAAAGATTCTATCACTTGCAAAAAATAAAGAAGCTTCTTTTTCCTTGCACATCTGGTGTGTTAATTGTGACCCTATCAACATAAGTAATACATGCAGTACAGTTTTGAAATCCCTGCTAGGACAAACGTCATTTTTTGGGTCTTTCATTCTCTGGGCCCAGGAAAAGCATCACTAAGTAAAACTTATCAATGCACCCCAATGTCTCGCTTCTTTCACTTTAGCAGCCTCCCAAGTTTGGTTGGTGCTTGTTCAGAAAATGAAAAATGCCTTTTGGCCTACATTTCCTTCTGTAGATAAAGATCCTAATTGTGTCCTTACAAGCTGGTACATAAATCTGTGTCAGGTTTCTCATAATATTGTATCTGCAAATGAGATCTTGAAGGTATTGTGCTCCCTTTCACCTGGTGACAGAACAGAATGCTTCATTGAAAAGTGGTGAAGAAAGATGATTTGAGTTCAATTCAGCCTGAGCATTTAAGTTTGTACATTTTAGGGGAAATGGACTCAGAAAACCGAGCAGAGTTTTCAGATACACCAGGAAAACTGGCTGAAACATCTGGAAAACTCCCTTTGAGATTGAAAGCATTGGATGCACAAGAAAGGCAACGAGAAATCTCAATCTTCATGTTTTTATAGTTTCTTGATCACAATGGAGAACCGGAGTTGCCAGCAAGCTTTGGATCCTAACCTGGTCCTTTGTTAACAGCTGGTGATATTTGCCAAGATGTTGAAATACCTCAAAACAGTGATAAAATAAGATGTTAAATACCTAAAACACTCCTTACAAATTTAAGGGAATCAGAAAAAAAAAATCAAATCATCTAGAATAATTGGATTACGTGTTAGTAGATTTCACCCAAATCTCATTTTTACTGTGTGTCTTTTTTCCTGGCTGGATATTTACTAGAGTTAATCAGAAGCCTGTGTATTTATTAACATATTTATTCCAAGGAGCTCAGAGGCTCCACAGACATTCTTTTATTATTTCTCACAACATCTCTATACGGTTTTTGGCAAGAGGCTAGGTATTACCCTTGTTAAACCTGGCGCAGGAGAAGCAACTGTTTTCAAATGTAATTTATAAAAAGCACCTCTTAGGCTGAAATCTAAATTGCTGTTAAGGAATTCTCTCTTGGGCAGGTTTTCCTCCCCTTTCCCCTTTAATTTAAAGTATGAGACTGTCACTTCTGTCATTAGTTATTGCAGTAACTTCTTCCTCTTCAGACCAAGGTCAAAAGTCTCCTGCTGTTAGTCTATCCACGAAAGTGCTTCAACATACACAGCCGCATATCATGCATATTTATGCTGCACAAGTATTAGAGTAAACATAAGAGGGATGAATTATTAAGGGCAAAGTAAGACTGATGAAATGCTGTTGGTTTGGATGTTTGACTGATTTGTACATTTATGAGCTGACATGAAGCAGTTGAAGGCAAAGGAAACAAACTTGGTCTTTCTGCTAAACTAACTCCTTAAGAATGATAAGTCTTGGGACTGAGAATAAATATATATATATATATATATATAAATCTGCACATATATATGTTTATATATTTACATATTAGTGAATTATTTCAAGAAATGCACAAGAGCGTCTCTGTATATATAAAGGTTCCTAGGCCCGGTGGACTATGCCAAGTGCGGCTCCTGTTGGCCCTTGGTTCTCCTGTAGATCTTTAGTTGCACTGAACTTTTTTTAAATTCAAGAGTTAGCATTTATTTCCGAGGCCACTTACACTCAGTCATCCGAGCCCCTGTCAGGAATGAAGGTCCGTTTCCAGATCTATTGCTCTGATGTGGATAGTAAAATGTCATTGCAATCCCCAGTTGGCTTCTTAGAGACAATTCTTCGTCCGTGTTAAATGGCCCCAATTGTTTGGTGCTTAAGGTTCATCATGCCTTACAAAGCCTGAAGTCAACTCTATGAAGGCTAAGATTCTGGTAAACAAGCCCCAGTAGATTTCAAGGAAATGTAGTCCAGTCCTCCTTTTATCTCTGAAACCAGTTCTGCCTTCTTTTGCTGGGCCTCCTCTCTGACTGCTGCGGGTTGGCTGGACAGAGCCTGCTGAGTGCCCCAGTCCTCCATAGCAGTTTGTTATAATTGGTGAAAAGGTGGCAGAGCTGGAAGGATGCATAGTGAGAACCGGTTTTTCCTCATCCTCTTTGTAAGAGTTCTGTGAATGAAGTGCTGAAATGAAATCGTGGGTTGAAGAGGTGTGGGGGTGAGGATGGGGAGATGAGAATGAGTCAGTTAAAAGGTAGGGTCTGGAATTCATCTAAAGATCTGAATTTTATGCTGAGGAAGAGAAGGCCAGATTCTAATTTTCAGGGCTGCTAGAGTCCTGTTGGTGATGCTATCTCTTGTTTATTTCTCTTTCTGTGATTGAAAAGGTTTTAAGTTGTCAAAAAGGAAAAAAAAAATCACAAACTAAAACATGCCACCGAAAGCTTGGATGTGGAAAAGGCTTTTCTCTTCAATTTTGCATAAAGTGAATTTGGTTCTTTTTTTTAATTGATGTTATTTTCATCTGAAGAGAGCAAAGAGGCCCTTCCATTATGCTCTTTAGGAAAATGACAACAGCAACCAAGAACTTATTGCTTGATGTGATTTGACTCTTAAAATTATTTTCACACTGGCAGATTCAAGGCTTCCAGAGTGGGAGAACCATGTACCCATGAAATAGCCACATTTCACAAAGTTACATTTAAATAGAAGACTGTCACATTGTCCAAGTAGTGCTTATCATTTAAAAAATAATTATTTCTTCCCTATTGCTTATAATAACTACTTTAAAGCTCAAAAGTGAAATCTATTTCCTCACCTCAATTTTCTCCCCTCCATCAGGTTGGCACACACTGTGGGGCTTCTGGTGACTGCTGGGCTGCTGGCATTGATCTTTTCTTTCCCTGGGGGAAAAAAGTGGCCTTGAAATTTTTCCCTTAGGGAAAATTATCACACTTTTTACAAGACAACCGCGTTTTCTCCTTTCTTCTGACTTGGGTTATTTTGTGTTATTAGACAGTCTTGTGCTGGCTTAACAGTCATTTATATATCCATTCATATATTTATATGCTTAAATATTTATCTACTCATTCATGGAATATATTGATGCCTCTCATGTGCCAGGCATTGTGCAAGGTGTTCGAGAAGGTGTAGTAAGTACAACGGATGCTCTCCTTACCTTCGTGGGGCTTTAGATCTCTCAGGTTGCGTTAACTGGGGAGAAAATTGTACCTAATATTTACCGTGTATTTGGTTGTTCTCATTGTCATATAAAATGATAAGAATATTTTTGCCAAAAAACATGGCTGTGATAAGGCGCTTACTTTTGGATTCACTAATCTTGACAATAATCTACTAATTACTTTGTTCAGTTCTCCCACTGTGTAATAGACTTTTATTAGAGATATTAGAGCAATTTGGAAAGGTGAAAGAAAAAAGTCATGGTCTATTCAGAAGTTATGCAGAAGACTAGGAATTACCAAAGTATATTGATTTCTCAGTCAGCTCACCGGATTAGTGAGGAGAATTTCAATCATTTTATTAGGTATGTTCTCTTAGACCTGGATAGAACCTTGATGATTTTTATGCATCAAGGAAAAGTTAAGTTCTGCTAACTCAAATGTACAGTTAGGCGCCCCAGTGTCTGACCCCCTCTAACCCTTTTGGATTCTGTGCATTGAGTCAGGGCGAAGCAGGGTGCTCAGCTCTTGGGGGTGGTCACAGCTTCGCATGTGTGAGATTTGGTGAGTGTGATTTGACCTAGGTCTGTGGTTTTACTGAATGCAGATTTTCTCTGGGACTGAACTGTGGACCAGAGGAAGTTTCCACTGCCAAGAGAGTGAAGGGCAAAAGGAGACCCATACTTTTTGACCTCTTACTTTAGAGCCGCTCACCCCTGTTTTATTGCTTTTTCAACACTGCATCAAAGCAGGAAACTTTAAAGTCTCAGAGAAGCAGGAGGATACTGCTTTTCCAGGCACCAGGGTAGCTTTAATTAAAATTGAGCTTTATTTTGGAATGTTTTGCGTTGCATTTGAACCAAAAAGAAGTGAAGGAGACAGAGAGAAAAGCAGAGCAGTTGATCATCTCCCTAATGGCAAAAAGATCAATTAATTCACAATGAGAGAAAGAGAACTGCATTACAGATTTACAAAATGTTCATTATCTATGGGCTCTGGATATGAACCATCATCAGCCTAATATCCAAGGCAGAGATCTGACAGTTCCAACCCTGAATTCGGGGACCAGTTGATAAATTAAAAATCATTTTAAAATTTAATATTAAAATTGATAATTGCTCTGTGGGAAATAGATTTTTCTGAACTTCTACCCTTTTCCTGCAGTGCTGAGCAAATGCAAAGCGATAAACTGTCCATTTGTCACAATGATAGATGGATAAATCCTACTTTCACCCTTGTTCCACAGTACTCATACATTTCAATTAAGGAGAATAAGTGCTACCATTTGTAACATGTATTCATATTGTCTTGTACAGTTCTTTAGGGCTTAAAGAATTCTCTTTAGGAATAGAAAAAAAGTCCCCAATGTACCCCACACAACTATTGGGGTATATTACCCATCTCTTCAAGGAAAATTCTTAAAGATATGGCATTGAGTGTTGTGTCTAGGAAAACTGCTAATCTTCTAAACTGAGAGAACAAGTAGCTCATGTTGCCCCGACTGAATTCTCGTCTGCCTGGCTACTGCTCGTTTATACTTCAAGTTTTAGCATAATTGTCACTTGAGGTGTATTTGATTAGTCATCCCTGTGTTTCAATTACTCCCTTTGCCGTGTGACTTTGCAGAGTGCTACAAAAAAAAATGATTCATGACATTTGTTAAAGAATGGTAAGGCAGACTCTATTCAGGGGGACCATTGCGACAGGTATAGAGACCACTGCAGTGGAGTGTTGCAGTAGGGGAGAGAGACTGGGCTCAACTCCAAATACAAGAAGGAAATTGGGAATTTATACTCAAGGAGCAGGGTGAGGGTGAGTGGGTAGAAAATTGTTGAGAGGAAACATCAGGGATAAGGGGGCATTCTGGCTAAATCAACCTAACAGGATTCTTGCTGAAGGCAGGCCAGAGTGATTAGACATCACTGGGGAGTAGAAGAGAATGAGGATGCTGATGAGAGATCAAGGGTGCTCACATATTAAGGATGGGGGATTCTGGCTAAACTGACTTAGTAGGATTCTTGCAAAATTGGACAATGCAGAGATGAACACAGAAGCCCAAGTTAGGGTCTAGTTGAGAAGAGTGTTCAGAGGAGCCTGACTAAAGTTTGGTCAAGGAGGGACTCTTTGTCAAGAGAACTAGAGCAGGTGGGGCGTATTTCCATTCCATTGATGTTAGGCTTGGTCACATGACTTGCTTTAAGCCATTGGAATATTAGGTAATATGACACTAGCAAAGACCTTAAGGGTGCTTCTGAGGTTGGGCTCCTCTGCTCATCATGAAGAGAGCAAATCCTAAGGAGTTGTTGCTCCTTCACCCTGGGCCCCATAATGAGACACACAGAGCTGATGTGCACCTGACTGGGAGCTTATAGCTAACCGTCCCCAACCTGGAGTCTGAAGCAGAACCACTGCAGACAACCTGCAGACCTGTGAGTGAGAAAAAGAAGTGCTTGCTGAAAGCCACTAAGTTTGGGGGGTTGTTTATTATGCAGCATTAATTGCAGCCATAGCTGCCTAATATATCATTCCCTAAGGAAAACCTCCCATGCCCTCAAGACTATGACTCATTATTAGCATTTGTCACAAATGTAATGAGTCTGTATCTTATTCATCATTCTATCTTGAGTATGTGGCATATAGTAAGTGCTTAATAAGTGTGTGTTGAAGAATAAACAAAGGATTTCCCAGGTCAAGTTTCTCTCTATTTCATATCATGCCCAACTGCCTTGCCTCGTAGATGACGTTCTTAGTAAGCCATCTGACAATATGTGCCTTTGCTTCCAGCAGTATCTATCCTCAAGTATTTACCATCCTGCACAGGAGATAATACAGATTATTAAGTCCTGTGGGAAAGGAGTGTTTGGAGAGCACAAAGTTTAGGAGCTGAACTCAGACTGACAATGAGGTCATTAGGGGATGGGGAGTGTAAAATGTCCCAGTAGACTTCCCGGGGAAGAAAAGCTGGAGCCATTTTAGAGATGTTGATGCCAAATTTTGAAGCTAATAGTAATAGTTAGGCGTTTGCACTAAGTGCTTTACATGTGTTATCTCACTTGAAACAGATATTCTGATTATCCCTTTTTTATAAATGTGGAAACTAAGGCTCAGAGACATCAAGTAACTTTCCTGAGTCTACTGAGCTGGTAAGTGGCTGAGATGGGAGTTTATATCCAGAGCTGCTTGACTCCAACATCAACTTGTAAAATCAGCCAAAAAATGCCATCAATATAGCCATGGAGTCCTGGGTCCCTGTCTCCCTAGATCTTTGATTTTATTTCCCTTGTTTGGTTCATTATCTCCTATCCTCCTCCTTTTCTTTCCCTGAAACAGATCCATTCATAACTATTGTTGTGGGTGGGGAGAGGTGCTCTTGCTCTGTGCCATACAGAGAAAAGACTATGCAGGAAGGGGGCCATTAATTAGCTGGTCCCAGCCCTTCACTAGGCTAGCATGGTTTCTTTATTTTTAAGGCTTCAAGGCAGGGGCCAGGCTGGGCAAAGAACAAGGAGTAAGTCATGGAGGTGATGCTTTTAATGATACATTCGCTAATGAAATGGCACTCCATGGGTTCACTTATTAGTAACTTAGCTCAAACAGCCATGTCCTACTGTCAGCTTGCCATTGACGACCCAGTGTGACCTCAGAATTGTCAGCTCTACCTGAAAAAGAGCAAATGTAGCAGAAAATACAGAAGCAGCAGCATAATTTGGAGTGGGAAGATTAGCAACAACGGGGAAAGCTCTTGAATCTCTGCATTTCTAGTTTGCTGTGAAATTATGCCAGAAGTGTAACTATTTGAAGAACAGGCTAACCTTGCAGGATTTGGGTTCGCATCTGATTTGTAAACAATAGGATGACTTGATTGAAGGTTTTCAGAGGCTGGATGACAGTGTTGGCACTGGAGGAGTGACTAGCACGACTCCATTCTCAACTAATTATATACTGTGGATCTTCCTTATGTTTTCCAGGGCGTTGGGTTTTTAACTTTATGTTCAGAAAATGATTTATGGGGAAAATACTTCTGTACAGACCTTGCTTGACAATTTAGGGATCATGAATCATAGATGGCTGTGAAAGTTTATGAGACTTCCCATTTATATAACCTCATTTATTTGAATCACTCAATGCCATTTACTTCAATTATTGAATTAAACCTTTTAATATTCTTCTGTCAAATGGAAAGTGTGTGTTTACTCTTCATTTTATAGTTAGGCAGACAGGGCCATGATGATGCGAATTGTTTTTCTTGGGGGATGAGTCAGATCTTCCATTCATGCTTTGCATCCCTTGTTAAAGGCTACTCCCCAACTGGGACACTCATAACTGAAATGTCCCTTTTTTATGCCTCTATATATATTCTTGTTGACAATTCATGATTCCTATGCATTTGCTACTTTCTTTGTGCAAAACTAAACAAACACATAGTTTTTTTTGTTTCTGAGCTCCGATTGAAAAATTGGAGAATTTTCAAGGTGAAATTAATTCCTAGGAATCTTATAGCATGAAATCTAATGGTTTTCTTTCTCACTGGTGAAGCAGTCACATTTGTTAGTGAGGAAATTACAGAAAGGGCAATGTATGTGAATCTTAATCAGCAGCTTGAGTCAGAAAAGCATTCAGATGTCAAACGTATGGTTGACACATGTTAGAGTTGATCCCTTTCTCATGTCGTCCTCTCAGAGTTCCTCCTCACGACTTTTCCCATCCCTGTGTCCTTCCACATCACCCCACCAGTTTCTCACTTTGTCTCCTGTGACTTCAGAGTAAACAGCTCATTTCTCTCAGACTCTAAAACAGCTCCATTCACCACCAGCTTCTGTACCCTTCCTGCCGTTGGCTATCTAGTCACGAAGCCAAGTGGTAATGAAAATGGGTTTCATTAAACAGGAATCCTACTTATTTTCTCAAACCACTATGCTAATAATCTCCCTTCTCAATATAAAGGCTTAAACACATACCAATATAGCTAGTTTTTTTCAGCTATTTTTTCTAAAGAAGATTATTTCCTGGGGATAAAAATATCCCTCTTCAAAATCCAGGACTTTGTTGTTAGAAATGAAGATCTAAAGTACATAGAACTCTTTTTTGCTCCAGAAGCGAATGGAGCTTGAAACTCCCACCTTTCAGTCACTCAGTTTTGAAAATGACCACAAAAGAGATGTGAAGAGCTAAAACATTTCCTCACTAAAGCATGAATTTTGCAGGTCCTTATGAATAAATCAAGATGACTATTAGAATACAGATATAGTTTATAGGGATATGAATATGGATAATAGAAATATAATTTTTTTGTGTGTGTGGAACAACTGAAACGTGTACCAGGACATCCATAGCATAATATTGAAGGAATAGCAAGTCCACAGAAACTCTGATGGGCATTGTGTCTTTCTTAAAGAAAGCCATCCACACGGGAGAGTGTCACCTTTCTCTCTTGGCAGGCTGCTGTTGCAGACCCCATCTTGATTGGGGTTGAAGTTCTCAGCCTCTGCACCCTCTCTCTGATGCCTGTAGTTTCTAGTTGAGTGTCTAACTTCCTATTTATCTGGAGGCCTGTTTTGAAACTGTCCTCCTTGGTAGTTATCCTGACAGGCTGCATCACAGCCTCAATCTCCCTTTTTTTCCCTTTCTCCTGTCACGAAGTTTGTGATCATCAGCAAGAAGTCAATTTTGACTCTTTTCACTCTCTGGAGCTTTTAGAGCTCTTTGCAAATACGAGGAGCATGACCCTGGAAATTTCTTTTCCCCCAGAAAAGGAAAAAGCTCCTCTTGTCAATCAGTCATCCTGAGCATAAGTTCTCACAAAGGAACTCAGAGCAGCCCCTGTCTACATCCATCAAGGTGGGAGAGGGCTGGGGGAGAGGGGCTCACGTCCCTAAATAACTGTGATCAGCTTTAAAGGCTAGCTTCCATTGCCTTTCTTACTACTCAAACACAGCAGAGATGTTCAAAAGAATGAAAGAACACCAAGTCCTTTGTTACTGGACAAGTTGGAGGAGCAAAGCATTCTGATGAATGGAATTTCTGGTTAATTGAATGTTAACTTGTTTATGGACAGAGCTTACCTAGGGCAGAGGTTTGGCTGAAGAGCACAGAGAATTGAACGTCTCCTTTCAGATGTGCTCAATTTAACTATTCACCCCACACTACTTTGTATCTTTCTTCTGGTTCTTACATTTATTTAATTTTGTAGTGAGTCGGCCATATGTTTCCCTCACCCAGGAGGTTATAAGCAATTTTCGAGCAGAAGTGTTTTTTCCATCTTTGTAAAACCTGTAAAATATTTCACATTGTAGATATTCATTAATTATTTGCTGAGTTGAATTGATTTTGCCTCTCTAATATGGTTTTGGATATATTGCTTTACCAATGACAAGTGCCCACAACGTATGTCAATGCCTTAAGTACAAAAGAAGCCTGAAAAACATGAAGCTAGTGTGTACTTTGATGACTTTTATAAAACTTAAAAGCAAAACTTTTCCTTAAAACTTTACATGTTCGTAAAATAATGCCTGAGGTCTTGAGGTATATATATATATGTATATGTGTACATATGTATATATATACACACACACAATCTGTTTGAAATACATTCTACCAGAAATGTGAATGGATAAAACTGAATCATGGAACAAGGAAGCCCCTTGAAAATACTAGATATTTGATTTAAAGAGCTGGAAAGTGATTCAATAACAAGTATTTATTTGAAAACTCCTAGCTGTACAATGATGTGTTAGGTACTCCGAGGGTGCACTAACTAGGAAGCTTGGTTTCCCACACTGTTCTGGGTCCATAGAGGACATCAGAGAACAACAAAATATATCCCTGCTCCTCGTCCCCATAGAGCTAGAGGGGAGAGCCCAACAATCAGCAATTAACATAGAAATCAATTACAACGTGGCCAGATAGAGCAATAGAGAAGAAAGAGAGCAGGGTGAGTGAGAGTGCCTGGGCAGCAAGTTCGATGGTGCAGTCAGGGTGGGCTTCACTGAGAAGGTAACTTTTGAACTAAGACTTAAAAGAGGTGAGAGTTAGCCAAGCAGGTATGGGGGAAGACAGTCCAGGGAAAGGGAATGGGCAGTGCAAAGGGTGAGCTAGCCCGGCACGTTGAGGGCCAGGAGGTAGGCCAGTGTGGCTGGAGCAGAACCATCTAGGAGCAGAATCATAGCAGGTGAAGGCAGGAGAGTTTCACAGGGTCAGATGGCCTAGGGTCTCATAGGCCACTGCAAACGAAACGGAGTAAACTGGAGATCCATGCTGCTATTTTTAGCACAGAAGTGACGTGATCTGGTTTACATCTTGGAAGGCCCCCTCTAGCTCTGTGCTGGGGAAAGACTATGGAGGTGCTAGAAGTGGGGAGATCAGTTCAGAGGCTTCCATAGAAGCCAGGTGAGACATGATGATGCCAGACTGGTTGTCTGTCTCCCTCATTAAACCCCAACCCCCAAGGGAAGGCACATCTTGTCCAAAGCATCCTTTCTTTTTTTTTAAAATTTGTTTATTTTTTACTTAGTTTTTGAGGAAGATTAGCCCTGAGCTAACATCTGCTGCCAATCCTCCTCTTTTTGCTGAGGAAGACTGGCTCTGAGCTAACGTCTGTGCCAATCTTCCTCTACTTTATATGTGAGATGCCTGCCACAGCATGGCTTGCCAAGTGGTATGCAAGTCTGCACCTGGGATCCTAACTGGCGAACCCCAGGCAGCTGAAGCACAATATTCGAACTTAACCGCTGCACCACCAGGCTGGCCCCCAAGGTATCCTTTCTAACATAGGTTTTGCCGCAAAGTAGGTGCTTAACATGTATATTTTGAGTGAATGGATACAAAACTTCAGTATATCATAGAAAATCACTAAAATTCCCCCGAAAGTTTAGGACATAGCGCTTTAGACATGTAGAGGAGAGTGAAATCATCTGTAGCTTGTAAGGTTCATAGTGGAGGAAACATTTCAGTAGACCGATAAGGCCTGGTGGTGATGGTAACAGTAACCGTCAAAATAATAGTGGCTACCATCTATTGAGGACATACTACCTTCCAAGCTGTGTGCTAAATGCTTTACATGTATCATCAATTGCAGGGACCAGAGAAGGGAATCCCCAGGACAGGACGTACGGAAGCAAAGCTCAGGGTTTGAAGAGGAGGCTGGCCAGTTACAGTCACGTGCCACTTAACAATGGAGGGAACGTTCTGAGAAATGCATCATCAAGTGACTTCATCCTTGTGCAAACGTTATAGAGTGTACTTACACAAACCCACACGGTGTAGCTTACTCACACCTAGGCTATTTGGTACTAATCTTATGGGACCACCATCATATTTGTGGGCTGTCCTTGACCGCAATGTCATTATGCGGTGCATGACTGTATTTTGCTTTGTTGAAAACCTGACGAAGAATAATGGGAAATAAAGTTGGAGAGGTAAGTTGAGGCTAGATTGTGGAAGACCTCAAATTCATATACCATGCAAGTATTTTGGATATTATTCACGTTTTTGAAGTTTATTTGTTTATTCAGTAGGGGAGTGACAGGTTTAAAGCTGAGCGTGGGGAAGATTAATATGACTCTTAGATTACCTCTGGATCATTTAGCTAGGGAAGAAAACTAGATGAGCAGTTGTTTCTAAGGTCAAAATTACAGTTTTATGATTTGGAAGCACTGATGTGGAAAACAGAAAAATGACACACCCTAATATTTGTATGAGCCTGTGCAGTTTACACAGCCCTCACGTAAGTGTTATCCCACTTGATCATCACAGCAACCCTGCTAGGTGGCATTGTTATCACATTTTACAAAGTGAGATGAGTTATGCAAAAGCGATCAGTGCACAGTCTGGCCTATAGTAGATACTCAAGAAATGTTCGCTGAAGTGGAAAAAGAAGGAAGCACAGGCTTAGAAAGCCTAAGCACGTTGCCCAAGGTCACAGAGCTGAAAACAAATGACAGAGCCAAAACTTAAAGCCAGTTTGTCTGAGTGTGAGTCTAATTCTCTTTCCCCCTGTCCTAACCACCTCCCTGCCACCCACCAGAAGTTCTTGGAAAAAGAGATGAAGAAATCAAGTCTAATACCTAGTTAGCTAACCTAATACAAACTCCCAATATGGAAAATATTAGTTATTATTTAATATAAAATTTTATTTTATTTGAAAGGTTTCTGACAAATGCATATACATTTGTATTGTATATATGCTTTTATTTGTTACTGTATATTTGCATGTATGTATGAGTGTGTGTGTGTGTGTGTGTGTGTATGTATGTAATGTGATTATATAATATTATTATATTAGTCTGCTAGGGCTGCCATAGTAAAATACCACAGACTGGGTGGCATAAACAACAGACATTTATTTTCTCACAGTTCTGGAGGCCAGAAGTCTAAGACCAAGGCATGGCCGGTTTAGTCTCTACTGAGGCCTCTCTCCTTGGCTTGCAGACGGCTGTCTTCTCTCTGGGTCCTGACATGGTCTTGTGGCCACGTGCTTGCATCCCTAGTGTCTCTTTGTGTCCAAACATTCTCTTCTTATAAGGAAACCAGTCAGACTGGATTTGGGCCCACTCTGATGGCCTCATTTTAACCTATTCACTGCTGTAAAGGTTCTATTTCCAAATACAGTTACATTCTGAGGTACTGGAGGTTACAGCTTCAATATACGAGTTTTGAGGGGACCTATTTCAAGTATAACATATCTATTAGTTATTTATTTATTTGTGCTTTTGCTCACGGGCCTTTTAGAAATAGGTGGTACATCCAATCTCCTTCTTCAAATTTTCAAAATGAAGTATGACCTTTAAATATTTCCTGGAGAAAGCTAAGGCCCTGGCACACTGACATGAGGCATGGGAGCAGTGTGGTACATCAGTGCCCATGGCACGGGCTTTGGACCCCTATAATTTGGTTTTAATCCTGATTCCATTGTCATCTTCCATCTGTGTGGCTGTGGGCTAGTTATTTCACTTCCGTTTCTTCATCTGTAAATTGTGGATGAGAGGGCCTTCTTGGCAAGTCTGGGTGAATATTAAAAATAATCCACTTGCACATGTGTAGCACATGGGCTTCGCCTTCATAGGAGCTCAGTCAACGCTAGCTCCCTTTCCCATCACTGCCCTGAGGGAGCTCACGGTTCTGTGCTCCCTCAGATGGAGGCAGAAATGCACACACATAATTCCACTAGAACTTGGTGTGTGCCACGAGAGCTATACATACCCAAAGACTGTGTTTGCTTCAGTGTTTTTGGTGTTAGCTTACCCAGGATATTTCTGTAATAAATACAACAGACACCTAATTCACAACTCTATGGAAAGATCATTGGCTAAGCTAAAAAAAAGAAATTAAAATTTAAAAAATGGTATGTTATGTCCAAACTATCAGGATAAAGACAAATTGAGTAATTACAAGCCCAGACGTTTTATCCCACTGCAGTAGGCAGCCTCTGAGACGTCCCTCACTGATTCCCACCTCCTGGTATTCATGCGCTTGTTTAATCTCTGCCCCACTGGAATGTGGACTGGACCTAGCGATTCCCTTCTAATGACTAGAATATGGCAAAAGTGACAGGATGGCACTTCTGAGATTGAGTTAGAAAAAGACTGTGGTTTTTGTCTCGACCACTCTCTGGGGCATCCCCCCGACCCTGTTTCCCTCTCTTTGTCTCTGTTTCTCTGTCTCTTTCTCTTGTCACCAGATGCCATGTCTGGAGAACACCCAGGCAGCCTATGGTGAGGCTGATGTGATGAGAAGCTACCTGAGCGAGTTGATATGGAACTGGATCTTCTAAGTCCTGCCAACAGCCACGTGAGCAGGCTCGGAAGCAGATTCTCCAGCACCTGCTGAATCTTGACGTGACCGCAGCCCCAGACCACAGCTTGACTGCACTTTGAGCCAGAGGCACTCAGTTAAGCTGCACCTAGATTCCTGACCCACAAAAACTCTGAAATTATAAGCGTTTGTTGTTTTAAGCTGCTAAATTTGGGGGTAATTTGTCATACAGCAATAAATAACTACTATGCCCAACCTGGAACTAAGTATGTTTTTCTAAGCACAGGAATAATCACTTTTCACCTAACTTGAGTGCGTTAACAATATAATGGAAATCTACTTTTTACTTTTTTTGCTAGGTTCTTTGCACTCATGTATCACGTATGTACCATTTTAAAAAAAAAGAGGAAATCTAATCAGAGGGTGATTTTATATTGATTTTTCCTTTTTTTTACTTAGTAGAATCATTGGGTGAAATATTGTTAGACTCAATTAAAATAAAAAATAAGCAAAGATATTTTATTTTTACCCACTAGTAAAGAAGTCAGGCATGGCATTGCATGACATTGCTGAAAAACACTTTGACCACTCTAATAAATGACAGCACAATTTAAGATCAAGCCTCACAAAGGAGATCGCACAGAACTCCGCTGCTTAGAAGCATGGTGGGAAAAGCATAATAACGGGATTGCAAGAAAAGAAAAAGCTGTAAAACCGAAAATAAACATATTTACTTTTTAGTCTACTAAATAAAACCTAAAATAGATTCATCATCCACTTTTTTAAAGATAGGGAACGAAATGTATAGCAGCATTGATAAGTTGAATTTGTCACGCACTTTCATAGCTGTTCTTCGTATCTTTCATTTCTGTTCTATCCCATCTGTTTTGCAGTTCAGTTGTAAAACAGGTCAGATTAAATGTTTTTTGCCCGTTTTACAAATGAAAGACAGAGATTTGACTTAATCACCTTGGGAGTGCAGGTTGACTAAACTATCTTTCATTGCAATAATTTGAAAATTTTAGTTCATACTTTATAAAACAGCTATCTATCTATCTATCCATCTGTCTATTCATCCACCCATCCACCCACCCACCCACCCACCGATCCATCTACCTCCTGTGCGTATCTAAAGGTCAGCTATCTGACAATCTCAACCCTGTGGAAGACAGTCCTGAGCCTGGAGGTAAAGCAAGTTTCCCAGCATTGGCTAACATAACTGCCAGAGACACACCTGCACTAAAACCCAGGCTCTGAAATGGGAGTACTTAACTCTCTAAGGGGATCTCAGACTTTCTACGCAGAACCTTTGGACACTTATTTTAAATACAATGCTAACAAGCTTGATTTTGTTCATTTGTTTGTTTTCAAGACCAGAGCAGATTAACTGAGGAGAGATTGAGAAATCGTAATAAGAGGCTGACATCCTGACAGAATCTGACAGCAGGGAGGACTAGAGAAGAGAAATTAAAAAGCAACCATGGAAGCAGAGAAAGCAGTTTTTGGACACTGAAGGTGGTGATAAACGCTGTGACCCATTTCAAAGTGCTACACTAATTAATGCTCATAATTATCACCCCCAAATCTTTAAAATGTCAAAATAAGATCAGCATGTTGAAGGAGCAAAACTCATGCTAGCTGGCATATTTTGAGTATTTACTTTGTAGCAAGAATCCTGGTAGGTGTTTTACATACATTATCTCTAATCCTCTCAACCCTCAAGGTTTTGGAGAGAGAAAAATGAGACTTCCAGAGTTTAAGCCACTTGCTTAAGGTCATGTAGGGGCTAATAAATGTATGAGCCAGGATTCAAACTCAGATTTCTCTGATTGAAAACCTTCTGCTCTGTCTGTCCACTATTCCACACTATCTGAAAGATGCTTATCAAAAGCTGCTTAAGGTTAGAAAAAAAATGTGTTTTAGTGCCTACGGGTATAGTTTACTAATCTGGGAACTAAATCAATTCTGTTCTACCTGTCATCCCCCTAAAGTATGCACATAAGTCAAATGTTAATCTTTGTGTGTTTTTTGGCTAGGAGAGGAGTATATTTTCTGCTTGACATGAACAGAATTTTTTTCTTTAATTAGAATTATACAGCAGCAGAACAGGCTGCTTTGTGAGGTAGTAAGTTTCCCATCTCTGAGAATATTGTAGCCACCACTATTTCACATTTTCCAGGGATGCTGGAGATGCTATACAGAAAAGAAAACTGATCGCTAAGGACCTACCTCATTTCTATGAATCTGTGTCTTGAAAATCCTGTTTCATCCTAATATGCAGTATTTCTAACAACTCATAAATGGTGAAGAAAGATTTGCTCCTAGATGAATTGTCACTCTTTAGAGCACAAAAATAGTGAGTTCAACCCTCTTGGCAGTTACATTTAGCTAAGCAATTTTTTGCGTCTTTAATTCTTTGGTGTCAGATGGATCACTGCACGTTCAATGCTTAATTACTGAATCTTCATCATCCCCAAACAATTCTGTGCTTAATATTTATTAAAACCCTTTTTTCAGCGAGACTAACCTCATCTACCATCTGAAATCTAATTTTCCTGACATTTTGTAGATAGTAGTTATGAACTAATAATATACAGTGCTGTTGGAAATCATCACTCCTTATGTTATACTACGAAATTAATTTTTCCTTTTGATTTTTAATACGTTTCTCTTGTTCTATTCAAAGAACGGTAGGGTGCCCTCCTAATGATAATTTTGACCAGTCATTTTAAATTGCTATTCAAAACGGACTGAGTAGTATTTCACATGAACATTTCTGTTAAATTTCCCATGATGTTACTTACGATTACAAAATAACTACTGAGGCAGAAAAAACAAATAAAGCTAAAGGAATATATAATCAAGCATTTTATATGTTACTCAAAACAGATAAAATAGACCTAAATCTGCTTATACAAGTAAAGATAAATATTTGTAAGAAGAGTTTCATTAATTAATACATTTGGCCATCTATTCTAGGCCTGGCTTATCTATTAGGCTCAGTAGGCACAGCATGTGGGGTTTATAACACTTTTAGGTGCACATAAAAATGTTTTATTTTAAAATCAGAAGAAAAATAAATTTTAGGTCAAAAAAACATTTTAACATATAATATTAAATATTCCTCTTTATACCAATACTAGTATAAAACGTAATTTTAAAAAACATTTTTAGTGGAGAAAGTGGCCTACGAAGGCAAAAGTGCTCAGGGCTCCTGCAAGGCATCATGCAGCCGAGATTCATTCATTCTAACAAGATTTACTGAGCTCCCTGCTATTTGTCAGGGACCGTGCCAGAGCCGCTATATGTACAGGGTGGGGTGAAATGGTAGATTGGATAAAATGAAGAGGACCCAGCTTTTTTCTTCAAGGAATGCATGAACTTCCAATGAGTGGAGAAACTATGTGAACTGCCCATTGTAACACAGCGTGGTAAGTGCTATATATTACGGATGTAGACGAGGCGAATGGAAGTACTGAGGAGGCAGTGACCAGCTCTGCCTGCGGCAATGGGCGGTGGTGGAGGGAAGGATTCATGTAGCATGAATTCATGAGTCTTGAGAAAGGAGATGGATTAATAAGGGGGGCAATGTGGGGGGCTCTGTTCTTGCCAAATGGTTGGCATGTGCAAAGCCCTTGGGAAGTGATAGGCCTTGGTATTTTCCTTTAAACTGCAGATAATTCATTATGGCTGCACAGAGTATATGTAGGTACCCTGAGTGTTGTGGAAAAGGTAGGCAGGGTCCAGAAAAGGAAAAGGGCCTGGGTGCCATGCCTACCATGCCAATGGGATTGCACTTTAGTCTTTAGAATAAGGTCTATATTTCTTAACTTTGGCATTAAACACTTTTACCATCTAGCTCCCACTTAAAGTGCAGTAATCCCCCGCTTATCCATGGTTTCATTTTCGAAAGATTCAGTTACCTGCGGTCATCCGTGGTCCAAAAATATTAAATGGAAAATTTGCTGTCACAATGCCTACATCATCCACCTCACTTCATCTCATCACATAGGCATTGTATCATCTCACATCACGACAAGAAGAAGGGTGAATGCAGTACAATAAGATATGTTGAGAGAGAGAGAGAGAGAGAGAGAGAGAGTTCACATCTGTGTAACTTTTGTTGCAATATATTGCTATAATTGTTCTATTTTATTATTATTATTGTTAATCTCTTACTGTGCCTACTTTATAAATTAAACTTTATCATTGGGTTTGATACTATCTGTAGTTTCAGGCATCCACTGGGGGTCTAGGAACATATCTCCAGCAAATAAGGGGGACTACTGTACATCTTCAAGATAGTCTATCAAAGTACTCTAATGCCAGCCGTCCACGTGGATTTACTTTCCTACTTCTGCCCTTTTGCACATGTTCTCGTTTTATCTGTAATGTACTCTGTCCTTCTCTCAAAACAACCATCTCAGCATCATGGACTTCCTTGCTGAAGCCACCTCAGCCCCAGGCAGCATGCTCACAAGCTCAAAGCAGTCCAAAATTGAGAAGGACATTTGGGATTATCTAGTCATTAACGTTCATTTTGCTGATAAAACTGAGGCCCAGAGGGATCAAGCAACTTGTGCTCATTCCCGCAGTCAGTAAGAAACGGAAGCAAAATGGAACCAAATCTGTCTGACTCTTGGCGGGAACCATTTCCGTAGCAACTGTCTTCACAATACATTTGGTGATTAATCACGTGCTGTCTTGACATGGCTGGTGTCATCTTCAACTATTTAAATTTTACTGTTTCATTTGTTTATACCTTGTTATATTTCCCCAACTAAATGTTATTGCCTTGTGGGCTGGAACTGCCCCTTACAGTGATTTCCTACAAGACCTAAGGCAGTGATTTGACGTATCAGGAGGCCCTGAAATAGTTAATAATCTGATTAGCTTCCTCTTTGTCACAAAATGATACGCCTACATTATAGAAATTGTTCAATCTGTGGCAAGACAGAAAAGAAAACATCACTGGGCTTAGTTTGGAATTCCAAGGAGCAGAGCCTGTGACATAGATCCTGTGCCCTTGATTTATTGAGTCTGCTATTCAGAAAAAAAACCGTAGACGAGTGAAGATAGGGCAGGCGAAAGAGCAAGTCCTGCCTTGGCCGCCTGATCTACTGGAGGGGAGGAGTTCTGGAGCATAAATCTCTCCACAGAGTTGTCCTGCAAGAGGCAGGACAAGCCTTTCCAACCTCCTTGTTCAAAGCAAGTGACTGTTTATGGGCCACCCCAGGGTAGGGGGCCGTGAGTGTAATCTCCTTGGTCGGGGGGCTCTTGTCTGCTAAGGAAGATTCTCTGGCAAGGGAGGGGCAGCTGTGAATTATTGGCAGACAATCACAGCAGCTCGGGAGGGTGGACTGACTTGGTAAAGGGACTCTGGGCAGAGCACCACCGGCATCTATTACTGCTTTCATTTGGGTGACAAAAAAAAAAAGGCCGAAATGAATAAACAAAACAACCCAACAAAAGAAAACAGACCCACGTGATAGAACCGAAGAGCTGATATTCTCCATCTAAAGTCTGGCCTCTTCTGTTAGATCATAGATTTTCTCACGTTATTCCCACAGAGCTTTACCTAACCTAATGTCCATACTGACCCCTATTCTAATCAAAACAGACCTAATGTACAAACAAATTATTCCAGCCTTCTAAGGGCGTGGATGGCTATCTCAGAGGAATACAATCACTGCTGAGGAAAAGATGCCATGGATCATCAAATATGAGATCATTTCCAAGGTTTTAAAGAACAGATCCTGCAGTTTCCTCTTTTGCCTCCAAATAGACAGAATGACTGAGGAAAGCGCCAAGGCCAAAAATTAATATCCTCCCTCCAAAAAACCCCAAATAATTTGCCCTACAGGTAACATTTAAAAGAAACTAAGCCCCATATAAAGGGACATTTTTCTTACAGATCTTAACGGGTATAAAAATGTCTGTTGGGCACAGAGGCCCAGCTCTAGAATTAAAGTCTGCCCAGCAGTGTGGGGTCTGGCTGTGTGTGACAGGTCCTAAAGACATCCTCCCTTTGGGCCTCAAAAGTAATTTTGCTAGTTCCAATCTTAATTTGAGCCCAGTAATTAAGGATTCCATCAGGCCTCTGCTACTTCAAATGGCCTCTGTTCCCATTCCCATCATTCGCACACAGGGAAGTCCACATTTCACTCAAGCCCTGGACACTTCAGTTGACTCCGGTCAATCTGCATTGCCTCCCATGGAGTGCGTGGCCCTGCAGCTGAGTTTGGCCTTAGTAACCAAAGGAGGCTTCCAAAAGCATCTCCCAGTTAAGCCAGGCAGCCAGGAAGATGCCTGCACCCTTTATGTGGTTTCTTTCTCTACGGTCATCTTCACTTGCTGCTACTGGGTTGATTTTTGATCTTCTCTGTTTTGTATACCTCTTACAGTGTGAGATTTAGAATAACTCAGTGTTCCATCGGAAAGACAGAGTGGGAAGTTCTCACAGATGTACTTGAGCACCACGAAGCTTAGCTGGGAGCCCAACCCCTGTGCTATTTCCTTTTTAGCCCCCCAATCAGATCTGAAGCCAGGCAGCCCCTGTGGCTTTGCACAGGCTATTATGAATATGCATTTGGAGAAAATAATTAGTAATAATAAGTTCTAAGAAAACTAGGGTCAAAGCTTCCGTAATGTTTACTTTCCTCTTGGATTTATATCTAATTACATTATATTTAAAAGAAGATGAACTCAATGCATTTGGCATAGAAAGAAAAACCAATTAACAAATGAGCACTCAAAAATGTTTCTCTGAGAAACCATTTTGTCATGCATCCTCTGTAATTACAATTCTTTGTATTATTTATTTATTTATTTATTTATTTATTTATTTATTTATTTATTTATTTTTGCTGAGGAAGATTAGCCCTGAGCTAACATCTGTGCCAACCTTCCTCTATGTTGTATGTGGGTTGCCACCACAGCATGGCTGATGAGTGATGTAGGACTGCACCTGGGATCTGAACCTGCAAACCTGGGCTGACCCTAACCACTACGCCACGGGGTGGGCCCTTGTAATTACAATTCTTTAACTCTCGGATGGTGTTGGAATTCATGAGAAGTAAGCAGTCAAAATGCATACTAGTCCCCCAAACCTTCCTTAGCTTTCACTTCAGTTTGCACATTTTTTTTAAGTAAAAAATATAATTAAAGAATCATTTAATATGGGTGGATTTTCCCATGACCTGTCACTAACTACTAAAGAAATGAGCTTTAACTCTAAGGTCACGGAGGAGAAGAAATTCTTAAGTGAGCTCAAATTTTCTAGCCAGGGAGGCTGGGAGAACAGGAGCAATATAATGGAAGTTTGGGGAAGTGAACTCTTTTGGTGTGAAGGTAATGTTAATATTGTAACAGTATATTTGAAGTGACTTGGGACATCTGAATGGAGATTCCATTTGAAACTGTGAGGAGCTGATGAGAAATAAGATGACCAAAAATTTGAGTCATTACCATCTTTTGTACCTGTGGATCTCTCCTAAATGTCACATATTTATTTGTCCCTATTCACTTGTATTTAAGAGAAAGAATGTGCTAAGCATCACAGGGGTTGCACAAGAGGCACCAAATGGAGGCAGGCTTGTCTGTGGACTATTGGGCGTGACAACCCTGTCAGTACATCCTTGAGGGCAACGGGATAGCAGCTGAAAGACTCCTGCAAGCCCCACTCTATATGCTAATAATTTTCATGGGTTTGATGAGAATTCAGGAGTTAGAAATTAGCCAATTTTCATTCCCTTTTCAGCCAATAAGGGGTGGTCAGTGAGACACTTTAAGCCCCAGGAGATTAGGGGTTTTGGCTTCGCTGCTCACAGGACTAAAGGAGGCCACAATTTCTGATAATTTCTTCTCCTAGAGGGGAGAGAAAGGGAATGGGGAAACTGTTAGTCTGGTCCTAATTTTGAACCACAAGGGGAAATTGGTTGATGAAGCAGAAGTTATTGAAACCAAGGGGAGAAAGTATTCACGCCACGTCATCCTAGAGCGACAACCACGAGTGAGGAGGTCGGGCCTCGCCAGATGTGCTCTCTGGACTTGAGGAGGACTGGCCTTTTCCAAGAAGAGGAGAACGCATAGGCTTAATTCCACATCACAATTTTGAAAAGGAAGAAAGTTTACGAGAACTGAAAACATTCAAGAAGAGGATTCTAACTATGCAGTTTCTCCCCATCCCCCAGCTTCATTGAGGTATAGTTGACAAAATTGCAAGGTATTTAAAGTGTACAATGTGATGATTTGAAATACACATACATTGTGAAAGGATTCCCCCATCAAGTTAACTAACTCATCCCTCACTTCATATATTTGCCATTTTTTAAAAATGAGAACATTTCAGTTCTACTCTGTTGGCAAGTTTCAATTACACAAGACAGGGTTATCAGCTATAGTCACCACGTCATACATTAGAGCCTCAGGCCTTATTCATCTTATAAGTGAAAGTTTGTGCCCTTTCACCAACCTATTTCCTCCACTCCAGCCCCTGGCAACTACTTTTCTGCTCTCTGTTTCAGAGTTTGACTTTTTTTTTTGTTTTGGAGTCCACGTATAAGTGATACTGTGTGATATTTGTCTTTCTCTGGCTTATTTCATTTAACATGACACCCTCCAGTTTCATCTATGTTGTTGTAAATGACAGGATTTCCTTCTTTCTCATGGCTAAATAATACTCCTTATATACAGATATATATACACATATATATACACACATATACATATCTCTTACATTTTCTTTATCCATTCATTTGTTGACAGACACTTAGATTGTTTCCATACCTTCACTATTGTGAATAAAAACTATGCAGTTTCAAATGATCTTAGAGTGTAAAAAAGGGGAGACTTTATTAATGGAACTAAGGATAAATCAGAGAACAGAAAATGTCTAACAAGTTCGGATTTTCATGTACAAGCTGTTAATAAAAGAGGCACAATATCAAAATAAATAAACTTCAGTTCTCAGGATACCAAGATTTATTTACTTAGACTGAGCCTTCCAAATTCTTTATTCTACTTCTGTTGTTTCACGCAGGAAAGACTGAGGCTCAGAGCTGCTAAATGACTGGCGAAGGTCAGGTTCTTAGACGCACAACCTTGGCTGCACCCAGATTTTTCTAATTCTTAGTTTAGGATTCTGTCTACCATATCAGTGGTTTCTAAACAATGATCTGGGATGGCCTGGTGGCATAGCAGTTAAGTTAACACATTCCACTTCCATGGCCCAAGGTTTGCTGGTTCGGATCCCGGGTGGGGACCTACACACTGCTTGTCAAGCCATGCTGTGGCAGGTGTCCCACATATAAAGAAGAGGAAGATGGGCACGGATGTTAGCTCAGGGTCAGTCTTCCTCAGTGAAAAGAGAAGGATTGGCAGCAGATGTTAGCTCAGGGCCAGTCTTCCTCAAAAAAATAAAAAATAAATAAACAATGATCTGAGGATTCCATGGGATCCAACACTTTTCTGGAGTGAAAGGGGACCCTGAGTGAGCAGTGCTCTTGCTGCACCCCATTCCTCATCCCCTCAGTCCCACTTTCAACCAAGAAATTTACCCTACTTTCTGTTTTATAAATATGGTGACAAGCTATGATTCAATTTTTAAAGGGAGTTCTGCCAAAATGTTTGAACGCCTGTACCACTGCCATGCCATTTCATTGGTTATAATTCCAAAAATAAGAATATTGAATTACATTGTGTGTGAGTAAATGAAAAGGATTAGGGTGGAGGCTCAAATTACTACATATTTATAAAAAATTAGAGGCCGGCCCGGTGGCACGGTGGTTAAATGTGCACGCTCTGCTTCGGCAGCCCAGGGCTTGCCAGTTCGGATCCCCGGTGCAGACATGGTACCACTTGGCGCGCCGTGCTGTGGTAGGCGTCCCACATATAAAGTAGAGGAAGATAGGCACGGATGTTAACTCAGGGCCAGTCTTCCTCAGTCAAAAGAGGAGGATTGGGAGCAGTTAGCTCAGGGTAATCTTCCTCAAAAAAGAAAAAAATTAAATACAAGTATTATTCTAAAAAAAGCCAGGGCATGTAAGCAAAGCGGAGAGAAGGAGCCAGACCTGTAAGAACTCCCAGAAGCCTAGAGCTAGGAATTGATTGGCGTTCCTAAAAAGGGCAGTGAAAATGTATTTTTTAAAATTATACCTGGAAGATGGTGACCAAGGAGCACAGCTTTGCTAAATTTTGTTTTGTTTTGACTTGATTCTGATAACGGGACTTAATTCTCTCTGAATCTCTACCATATATACAAGTATCTAATTATAATCTCAAATTTAAAATATTTTTAAAATGTTTAACCATGATTTACCCTAAACTCAACGGATTATAATCTGGCAGTCATTTAGTCAAACACTTTTTTGAAAAATACGATGCAATTTTCAAGATCCATGGTCAATGGTTTGGCTAGAAAGTTTGTGAAGTTTGGCACATTCCCTCAGGTGTTCCAGGTTCTCTCCCTTGCCTTTCTCTACTGTCCCCAGTCCTTCACCTGTGTGCATGGCTAACAGAGTGTAGGGGCATTAGCGGGCGTGCCCCTTTAATGACCATGTGTCCTTGAGGCTTCTTATCTGGGCTACATGCCAACACTCACGAGGATAGCAGTACTAGGCTTGGCCAACCCAGCTGCTTTCTAGTGGAATATTGGCACAAGACCCTCAAGGTCTCGAGGGGGTGGGGGTGGGGGGCGAGGCGGGGAGGGCGAGGGGGGCGCGGCTCTCCTCCTCGGAATGCAGGTCATACAGGGATGATCCCCTTTGGCAAGCATGTAGCCTTTGTTCCTCTGCCTGCTTAAGCAAGCTTCTCCCAGGGGCCGGGATTGGTGTGCAAATCTATGTCCAGCCGGCCGCCACTGGACACTCTCCCTGTAAGTCAGTCCCAATAAACCTATATAACCTACATGTCTCATTCGCAGTCTCTGGGTAGTTTCTTCGGGCTCTCAGCACGATACCCCACTGCCCTAGCCCAGCTGGGCTTGCGGCCTTACACAGAGTTAATGGTGGCCCTGCGGATTCAGGGCTGCTGTGCCTTGTTAACAGTGAGCTGCATCCTGTTTGACTTTTCTCTGGTTCCCACTGCAGAGAATTCTCCCGGGGCGCTCTGTGACCTGCCCGTTTCTTGCTTTCTGCTGAATCTGCTTGTGCAGAGGTTGGATTATGTCAAGTCCTTGTGTTACCTGGCTCCCTTCAAACTTCTCACTCAGTATCTCTTGAACTTGCTTATGTTTATTTAGAAAACAATTTAGGTTCAACCAAAAAAAAAATTGTTTTCTGCAACATGTGCAAGAGCGATTTTCAAGGGGATGAAGGTCAGATTCCTGCCTCAGAAAGGAAAGATGCTTGGGTGCTACTGGGCATCAGAGCCAGGGGGTTCTATTTCGGTTTTTCCATGATTGCCATTCTGCCCTTTGCTCTGAACTGATGCCTAATGTACTCACAGGCTTGCCTTGCGTGAAATGAGGGCTGCAGCATCATTGGAGGTGCCCTGTGCTCCTCTTGTTTTTGTAGATTTCACTCCCCTGGCTCTTACTCTACTCAGGGTCTCATTCATTTGACTCCCAGTTTTCTCCTCTGAAATGTTTAATTCATGCAGCTCATGACTCTAACCTATTTCTGCAGCCTCATCACCCTATGCTCTGGCCACACTGAATTAACAACTGATCATGAAACTTAGCAGACCTTGATATAGTTGTGCATCTTGAGCTCTCTTCCCCTCCCTCAAATCCCCTGCACCCTGCTTCACTGGGCAGACTCCTATGCTGCTGCCAAGGCGTGTTCAGATAGGTCTCCCTCCCTGAAGCCTTGCTGAGTCTGTCATAAGGTGGGTCACGTTTCTTTTGTTTGTTTATTCATTTACAGGTTCACCAAGATTTGCTAATCACCTACTGTATGTCAACCACTTGAAGGCACTGGAGACAGAGTGGCAAACAGGGCAGATGTGGTCTCCAGTAGCAATGATTACCAAAGGGACAGATGATTTTAAAAAAGTATCAACAATCGAGTTAGTGTGAAGAAGTACATAAATATGGGAGCGTACATTAGAGGAGTAACGTAGTCTGGGCTTTGGGAAGACCTCATTTAGGAACGAATGTTTACACTGAGAGCCTGACCCCGTGATAGAGGCGGGAACAGCGTATGCACTCTGTACTCTGGACGTAGTATCTGGTAGTCACTCGGTGAAGCTCATGGAACAAATGAACGACTAAATGTACCACACACTGACAGTGCAATTTGAGGACCTCGTTAGAATTTCATTTCTTCCAACTCATCTTAACAGTTTAGGGGCTCTATAATACTGGGATAAAATGTGTATGTGTGTATTTGTATACATGTATATTCAGAAAGAATTTAATGAATACATATACACTTATGCCACATGATTTTGAAAATCGTTTTGAATCTCCTCAAAAATAAAACTATTTGCCCAGCTTTCAGCTCGTTGAAAGAATCTAGAGCCCACGGAACCTATTTGGGTTTGTAGAGGTCACTCTGCTAAACCCAGATCCTCATCTCACAACCGAAGGGCCGACTAAGCCTCAGCTTCTGGGAGATCTGCTGGTTGACGTCGTCAGGCGTCGTCCTCTCTGTGAAGCGTCCTTGGCAGAAGAGAGCTGTCTCACTCGAGGTCGTCCCGATTCCTTAGCATCCAGTAACTGGTCCTTGAGGGGACGTGGGGGTATAAAGGTCCAGCCTCTCGTCCCAACTCAAGATAACTCTGAAGGGACCTGCTGAGGGCCAGAGCTCCTCAGAGAGCCGGTTGACAGCCTAGATCCTTCTTCTGCCCTGTCCTCATTCCCTGCATCAATTCTGAGCATACTCCAAAATAAGATAAAAAAGTAAAAGAGACTGGAAACCAAAACATTGCTGGTATTACTGATAAAGCTGATACTGAAAAATATGACATATAACCACAGGCTGCACTGCCTCATCCTGAATAATAGATTTAGAACCATTTATCCCCCAACAGCACAGGCTGGGCAAGACTGACCCCACAGAGACAAAGCCTGCTCCTGTAAATGTATAGCAAGGAGGGGCAGAGAGAGGGAAGGAGGGGGCAGGGCTAGGAACCCTCAGATCCTGTGCCTTGCTTGCCTGTTGGAGATCTCGCAGCACCTCTCCCAGAGAGGAAGGAGGCTGTGGAGAGGCCAGAAAGGCTTGCCTGGTGGCGCTTCCTCCCTGTGAGAGAAACACCAGGATGGGCAGCAGCTCCCACACTCTGTTCCCACAGCACGACTGGAGAGCCACGCTTCTGGTTTCAGGAGCAGCAGAGGCCAGAGTTCTGGCGTGGCTGGGAGGCCGTCCCTACAGGGCAGCTGATGTACTTTTGACATTTACCTCTGTGGTAGACGTACTCAGAAGAAATGGTGGAATTACCTACTGCACTCTTAGAAATGGAAAGCACAAAAACAAAGAGAATTTTCAGCTCGTAAGTCCAAGGCTGCAGGATGAACTCCTCTGCTACTCGTCCTGAGTTGGACTGCTTTCATATCCTTCTTGACACGAACTATTTTCAGTGGAGGAGAACTGACATACGTACACATATTCACAAAGTAAAGAAAAATGCTTATTTTATATATATATCAATATAGAGTAGAAATATAAATAGGATAAGAGAAAGAAGTTAAAAAAACTGACTTCCATTTTTTTCTCTTAGATTTAGGTTTACTATAAAAACAATAATATTAAAGGAAATTTTAAGAGAAATCAATCTATTTTGCCAAAATTTTACCACTGCAACGTTTTGCATTTTCACAATTTTTTTTGTAAATATTAGTGTTTTTGAATACACACAATTTGGATCACTTTTGTGTTTTGCTGCTTGGTCTTTTTAATGATCACTTTTAATGCTACATTAATAACCCATTCTCATTAATTTACTATAATTTATTTAACTATTCCTTTCCTCCTGGATACTGAGAGTATTTCTAAATTTTGCAATGATAGATACATATGCTTTTAAAATTGGCTGGCATAAATATAACATAACAAGTAATTTAAAAAACTACTCACTTGTATTATTTCTTACACAATGGGGAGCAAGGTTTGTTCCGTCCTGCTGTGCTCCTGGGAGCAAGTCCATTCTCCTGGCTGAAGCAGGCCCTTCTTTGCTGTAACCGTAGCCATACTACTTATACAACACCTGTTCTCAGCCTATATGGATTAAAGAAGTTCAGGGGCAGTGTTTCCTCTGCTACTCATCTGCTTCTAAGCTTTTTCCAAGCAGACCGCATGTGATATGTGCACTATGTGGCACTGGGGACCCTCTTATATAATAAGGAGAGAGAAATAAAGTCATAGAAGAGAAATAGTTAAGCTTTAGAGGTAGCTTCAGACAAGAGTTTAATCCAGAGACCTCTGAAAAAACAACAACCGCCACCACCAACAAAGGCATAAAAAAGGAAAAGATAGAAAAAGATAATCATATGCAGGTATCAAAATTGGTGGAATACCAGTTATATTATAAATAAATATGCCAGATATATTATAAATTCCTAAAATTCAATAAAAAATTAAAGAGAAAGACAAATCAAGATCTGGGCAAAAAACTCCAAGGCATTTCACAAATGAGAATATCAAAGAGACCAACAGAGCTATAAAAAGTTGGGCAATATCATCTGGAAAATGCAGATCAAAACCACAATGAAATGCCACTATATATCACAATTGCTACAGTTAGGCTGACAGTACTAAGTGTTGACAAGGATGTGGTACAACAGGAACATTCAGATTTTTAATGGGAGTGAAATTGGTACAACTTAGGAAAATTGTTTGGCAATATATATTGAGGCTAAGTGTATATTTATCTTATGACTCAACTATTCTCTTTCTAATTAAATGCCCTGAAACTATACCGTACTGTAGTACATGTCTATAATGTACTCTTCATAGAAGCTCTCTATGTCATCATCATCATCATCATCCTCAAAACAGAAAAAAACCCAAAGGTTCATTCACAATTGAATGGATAAATAAATTGTAGTATATTCATATAATAGAATACTACAGAGCAGTAAAAATGTGCACTATTGCTACCTACAACAACATGGATAAGTAACACAGAAACAATGTCGGGCGTAAAGAATGGTACTGTGTATCATTTACATGAGTTCGATAACAGGCAAAACTAACTTATGGTGACAGAAATCAGAGTAGTTATTATCTCTGGGGTGGAATATT
The DNA here is from genome assembly GCF_041296235.1 of Equus asinus. Lineage (NCBI taxonomy): Eukaryota > Metazoa > Chordata > Mammalia > Perissodactyla > Equidae > Equus > Equus asinus. The sequence continues at coordinate 19,825,849 of NC_091805.1, read as the reverse complement.
GACTGTGAAGGGGCCTGAGGGAGGCTTTGGTGATCCCGGAAATGTTCTACATTTTCATCTTGGTGGTGAGTATATGATGTATAAGTGAAAATCCATTGACCTATTACTTAATATTTTTGTATTTACTGTATATACATTATACCTTAACAAGAATAACAGAAGTCGCAGGGTTTTTCTTAATCTTATATTACAAATGTTTGATAATACACAAATACCAAAGATCAATACTGCCTGCCTTGTCCTAATCTCCATCTAAAGCCATCACTCAAGTATATAGCAGCTACCCAGGTGCTCAGGTGCAGGAGCATGTGATTAAGGAAAGCCACCTGTGGCTTAGACAAAAACTTGATTGTGCCTATAGTGAAGTACTAATCCAGACTGGATCACTGACGTTGGCCAATTCCCAGTAAGTCCAGAAGATGGGGTGTTACTGTGTACATAATTTTACCTTCTGTCTGACTCTTGCTCAACCACTCTCAGCCTCTTCTCCCTCCATCATTAGAACTGTGGGGTATACTCATCTCTGCCAGTTTACTGCTGCATCTAACTCTAGCCCCAAGTCCGTGAGTTCAACCCATAGTTCTACAGATGAATTATTCAGTGGATTTCGCACACTGTCTTTCTTTCGGCCTCCATCTATGGTACTAACGTTGTATCCTCTTCTCTTACCATTGTTTAACCATCTGTTAACCCAGCCTTCTGCCCAAGGGGGTTAGTGGGGAGGAATGATTTGAAGGTTCTGCTGAAGTGCTTTACAGTTGGGGATAGTCCATTAATTGTCGATTTTGTTTGTATTCAGCATTCTGCTTCTATCTGTGGTTTTAATTGATGTGAGCATGCCCAGGGGCTTACGCTGGACCCAGCTGTATAAATCAAATAAATAAATAAATAAATAAATAAATAAATAAATAAATAAAGTAAATCTCCCCTGGAATAAATAGATAACACAGCTTTTTCAATCTCTCTCTCTCTTTTTTTCCCAACAGTTCGTATAAATGTGCCCTAAGGCTTATATGCAAGGGGTGTATCCAAAGTTTAAAGAAGTAAATAGTAAGCATCAACAGCTAAAGATGAAATCACATGGCTGTCTACACCCTTTCATGGTAACATGGAAGCTATGGGGAGACTTGGAACATTTCAATTCACCTCGTTCCACTCAGTCCTTTGTTTCTGATTGGTTTGGGGTTCCCATTGCCTCTGATAGTTTCTTCCAAAAGTAAAACAAGAGCAAAACAAAATGAACAAGCGAAAAGGAAAAGGAAACAGAATCTCAGGGGAGTTGTCCCATCCACAGGGCAATGAGAACTGATTTTTTTTCCCTAACATGGATGGTTGAAATCTGCTGCTGTGCAAATGCAGTTATCGAGAAGGCACAGACTGGGCTCTGGCAGAGAGCAGAGTGTGAGCAAATACGATGGTGTTCGCCTCTGAACAGAGGTTTTACACGTGCTTTCGAGCTTCTGCCCTCATGTATGAACAACACGGCCAGCTAGCGGCTGCTGTCTGAATTTGCGTCCCAGAATGAGAAGCAAAGTGAGGCCGGCTGGACCTTGATCTGGTATCCACAAAGGCCTTCAGACTCGTAAGGGAGAAATAAACGTTTGTTGTTGCAAGGCACTGAGATTTGTATTTGTATTTTACTGCGGCAAAGGCCCCCTAACACAGGGCCCGTGGCTTCCTCAGATTCAGAGATGGAATCATAAAACCTCAGAATTAGGCAGGAGTCTTGCTGATGGCATTTGATTTCCTAAATCTCCATCATCCCACCCTGGCGTTGGCCACACTCTGTCTCCAGGCAAGTTCTGACTATTAGAATGGTTCTTAGGTTGATTGTGATATGCTGGGAAGGTGGTTTGGTATAAAGTACAGAACATGGGCTTTGAAGTCAGACAGACTTGAGTTTCAATAGTGGTTCTGCCACTGACTAGCTCTGTGGCCTTGGCTTTGAACCCCAATTTCCTTACATGATTGAATAGCAGTAATACTACACACTTCACAGGATTAAATGAGAAGGTACATATGCCTCCAACAGTAAGGACTCAAGAAATGGTTATTCTTCTTCTTTCCTTGGACCTCGTGCTGTAATCCATCATCCATTGAGTGAACTTTCAAATATTTGACACCCTTTTTCAGCCACTGTTCTTGTACAATTGGTTCTTTGAACCTTAGTTTTGTTAATTTGATCCAGATTAAATCTGTTCTGGCTAGATGTGGCTTACTGGGCCAGCTAGTGACTAGCTTTTCAGGTCCTAATTCTGTCACCTAAGGTGTTCAACTATAACTCTCGGCTTTGCATCAACCACAAATTTGATCAGTATGTTGTCCATTTCCTCATCCTAATTGCTAATAAATACACAGCAGGTGTTTCATTAGACAGGCTCGTGGAGTCCTTTGGAGTTGTAAGCTCACATGTATTCATGCAACACTCAGATGTTCAAAGAAAATGTAATTTCTTTATTTCCAATAACTGATCTAATCTTCCTCACAAGCTTCCCACCCCAGTGTGTTGCAGGTAAAAATAGCTTTATTTTAAACTTTCCAGTCCAAGATAGCTCAGTTTTTGTGAGTTTAAATGATTTGATTTTGAACTCATTCTAGAGGAACTGAATGCTTGGCCTTTCAGACTGGCTTTCCTCCCCACTTCTTCTTCCAGAGGCACCTGGGTCGCCTATGTGACCTTGTGGGATTGGGTGGAGCGGCTTGGATCATGCTGACCTTATGCTAGTTCCTGGGCTGGTGGCCACTGTGGTGGTGGTGGAGGGTGCTCAGCTCAGTAAGTGTGCCCTGGTGGCTATCTGCTGAGGTGTGGTAGTTCTGGCCCCACCATTTTTTGTTGTCCAGGCCAAAGTCTACGGCTGATGCAACTCAATGTCAATTCTCCTGCATGGTTAAGACTCCCAGAGGGCTCAGCCACCTCCCTTGCCAACTTGGACCCACTGTATTCTGTCCTGGCTCTGTGGACCCTCTAAGATCTGGCCTTGACTCCCATTGGGTCTCAGCTTCAGAGGCCCAGTCTCTATTCCTTGGTCAGAGGGTCACTACGTACCTGTTGCTCAGTCCCCAGCCAGCTTTTCTGCTAAGTTCTAGGTTCCTTCTCAGAGAAACTGCAGAAACTTCTGATTAAGAGCAGGGACTCTGGAGCCAACCTGCCTGGGTTTGATGTCCAACTCTACCACCTACCAGCTGAGTGACCTCAGACAAGCTGCTTAACATAACTGTGCCTCCATTTGCTCACCTGTAAAGTGAGGTTAATAATAATACCTACCTTCTAGGTAGGACCCTTGTGAGGGTTACATGAGCTAATACATGTAAACTGCTTAGAATTGTGCTTGGTAAGTATTAGCTAGTAAAAAAGTAGAAAATAGGATGTGGCAAGTTATTTAACTTCTCTATGCCTAAGCATTCCCATATGTGAAGCAAAGATCATAATAATAACTCCTTCATAGGTTTCTTGTGAAAATTAAATAACTTAATATGTAAAGGAATTAGAACATAATTTGGCACAAAATGAGCCCTTATCATTGTCGTTATTCTATTATTGTTCCCAGGCCACAGGATGGCCCAGGACAGCCAGGAGGGCCAACTCAGAGCCACTGTTTCCCACACTGCAGCTGTCTAGGGGCCTCACTGGGCCGATCCTTGAGAATGGGACAAAAGCCCCTCCTCTGCCTGAATTCAGCCTCCCCCTCAGTCTAGTGTCCTGTCATTCCCCTCCCAGACGTCAGCCTGCAGTCGTGTCTTTCCCACGGCCAGTGTCCACTCTCTGTCTCCCGTTTCCCTTCTATACCCACAAGATGGGCCAAGCTCTCCTCTTCCCTTTCTTTCTGGAAGGCGTCTCCCTTAAGTAAAACCCCATTATCAAGTTGCTCATGTCTGACTCTGTCTGTTAATGGAAACTTAATAAAATTAGGATTCCTTTTTCTCTCCATGTACATTTGATACTCAAGTCTATTTCCAGCCTGTCGACTCAAAACAGAAATCAGCTTTGAAATGATGACTCTCAAATGGATAAATATCAGTAATTCAATGAGGGGAATTCACAAGACAATGGGATATATGGGAGATGAAAATATATATGCAAGTATCTTTTTAAATATCCTGGTACGACTGAAATGATGTCATTTAAGAATCCCTCTGACACCGTCTTTCTAGAGGCTGCTGCTGGATCACCACTTGCGAAATGTGCCCTAGAGTGGATGACCCAGGAGAGGAATGAGTTTTCCAATCGCAAAACATCTGGGAATCAGGATTTATTTCTTACTTCTGCAACAAAGAATTGGAAAATAATGTTAAGTGAGCACCTATTCAGTGTCAGGCACCGTGCTTGAGGGTTTACAGTCAGGCAGGATCATTCACTGAGCCGCTTACATGTCCCCGGTGGCTAATAGGACACTCGTCAAGTAGTGGTGAAAAAGGCATATTCTCATAGAACTAACAACAGCTCTATTGGAGGTATTATTATTATCTTTATTTATAGATTGAAGGAGTGGAAATGTCAGAGAAGTTAAGCAGCTTAGTTAATTTCACGGAATCAGCAGATCCAGGTCTCTAACTCCGAGGCCTGTGCTCTTTCCACATCGTGTGGCAGTGAGCCTGACTAGTGCAGCAGGTTGGCAGGGGCTCCAGGGACTTGTGTTCTGGAATCTGCGGAAGACTTGACTCAGAATAAAAGAACACTCTGAAATTTAATGCAAAATTATGCTTATGTGTTGATATGTGCATTTTTTTTTATTTTTCTGGAGAGAAGATACATAGCTTTCATCAGATTCTCATAAAGCCCTGTCAGTGAAGAGCTGGTTTTTCCCTGAGTGGTCATGGATAACTTCATCTTGGCATTACCATTGCTCTAAATATGTATTGTCCCAGGCCCACTGAAGGGCACAGTTCTAAGCAAATGAGCTTCCTGGGAGATGATGGAGAAACACGGAAGGTGGGGAGAAAGTGGCTCCAGAAATTGACACTCACATAAAGTACTGAGTCATTTACATAGTCAAACTCTAACCATCAAAATAGTGGGACCGACCCCTGTCTTCCACATGCCACCTGCTTAAATGCTGCCCTCAATGCTCATTGTAACCTGGTCTCCCCACATAAAAATGTGTGGATGAGTGTGTGGATTTGCAGTGATGGTGAAAATAACAGTATGATTTGCTTTATATCCTATTCAGGCTGGTTCTAGTCTATATCCCAGCAACTTTATGAGAGGCATGGATGAGACTCGCTGGAAAAAATAAAGAGGCTATGTCTGGGGCAAAAGACCAGGCACAGTTGTCTGCTGGTCCTTTGCGTGTTGCCGAGAGATGCCTACACGGCGTGTGAGAGTGACTGACCACACTCTCTTAAATATTACCCTGTCTGTGGACTGGGCTTCAGGAGCTGATCAGGGAAGTGGAGGAGCAATAGTTTTCACTCTGAGAGAAGGAGGCCATGTCTGTAAACTTCCAGATAGAAGGAGAAAACCCGAACTGACTGTAAACCCTGAGGTCTCCTGGAGGGTACCCCGTAGTGACTTTACTGTTATTGTTATTCTTTATATCTTCTTATGCCTTCCTTCCCCAGCATAGGGCTAAATATTTGTGGATAATCCCCACACATTGCCAACTGACTTGTGACATTGTCTGTCATATTCTTTAATCTAAAATATCGTATTGCTTGAGTGCTGAATATATTAGTTTGGATGGGTAATTTTTAAAACAATATTATTGTGCTGTTCTCTAAGCACCTCTAAATATAGAGAACAACAACAACAAAACCTTTGTCCTTTATTCTTGGAAATATGATTTAACCAAGCCAATGTTTATTGTAGCATAAGATCTAGAAACAATTAGAGATGTCACATATATTTGCATTTTTGATGACATTTGCAATGTAAATGACAGAATAATGGGAGACTTCAGGAGAGACATTTGTTCCCCTCTGCGCTGTGTACTTCTTCCCACAGAGGACACTGATTTAAAGGAAGCAGCTCCAAAAACAGAATGGATAATAGAGGTGAGAATGTTATTTTAATTTCGATTTTATGCATTTCTCTTTTATTGGATGAGATAGGAAAGCATAGAATAAATGTCACCCAAATGACAGGTGTTAAACGCTTTTAACGTGTGTGTATTTGTCTGAGCATGTCAGTACTGGGGGGATGTGACTTTGGAGCTGTGTTTGTGACTCGGGATGTTTGTGGCTGTTTTATGCGTGTCTTTGGATGCATGTCTGTGGCTGTCCAGATGGTGGGCAGGTGGCTCTTGGGGGTGTCTGTGAAAATTTTTTTCTAGCATACCTGTGTGCATCTATGGGGTGGTAGTTTGTGTACGCGTATTTGTGTTCTATGGGTGTATGAGCTGGTGTTTATTGGGAATGAGAACTTAAAATCATAATCTCTCATAATTAGAGAGGGCTTTACAGGTCATTGCATGTAAGCTCCAAAATGCAAATCTCTTGTCTGTTGGGAGAGTGAAAGACTAAGCTGGAATAAATAACCAAAAGGTGAGCGCTAGTCAGTGAAGTGATATTTGATAAGCGCCAACTATAAATCAGACACAATTCTTGACAAGGTGGATGCAGTGATGAATGAAGTAGTCCCAGTGCCCAGGAAGGTTTATAGTCTAGGGAAGAAGGCAGTCATTCAACGAAAAATCAATTATTTAATTATATGTGCAAAGCACCACAGAGGAAAATCACAGTATTCCATGGAAGCATATCACAGGAGACCTAACTTGGACAGTGGGATTAGTGAAGGCTTGAAAGAGGAAGTGACATTTAAACTGAGAAATCTCCAGTCACCCTGCATGAGAGTGTTGTTCACTGCCTCCTTACCCCCAACATGAGAGTGGTGATCAATGCCACTCTATCCCCTATCCTGTATTAATGTGGGAATTAATGGCCACCCACCCACATCTCCCATCTGCATTACAGTAGCAGTGTTTCATGCAAAGTCCTTAGACATCTTCTGCCCTCTACTTGTTTTGGTAATCTAACTGAAGAGCTTATGTGTCTTCTGGTAGGCCAATTGCCAAAGCAAACAAGCTAAAATTTCACAGTAGAAGTTGATTTCTGGTTCATGCAACAATCTAAAATAGGTGTTCCTAGCTTGGTGCTCTCCTGAACCGCTGTCCTCTCAGCAGTGACTCGGATCCAGGTTCCTTCCATATCGAGCCTCTGTTATCCTCAGAGTTCTCCCCTTAACTTTAGGCAGAAGACAAGGAAAGAGAAGGGAGCATGACCTGCAGGAGGTTTCACGGGCTGGGCCTTGGAGTGGAGCACATCACTGCTGCTCACATCTCTGACCACAGTTCAGTCACATGCCCTGTCTAACTTCAGGGAAGACTGGGGATACAGTTGAGCTGCCTGCCTAGGAGGAGGAAGAGAGTTTTGGTGACTACGTGGCAGTCTTCACCACACTACGGCTGTCTCTTTGCAAAGCTTAGGGGACATTGTGGCCATGCCCGCAGTCTGAAACAGAGAGCCAGGTGCCTACTTTGTAGCAGAGGAAGCGAATGACACAGGAAATCACAGATGGATAAAACGACTTTGATGCACTACGACCTGAACTAATTGCTATGACAGTACAGATGTTATCTAACTTTCAGAGGACTTTTAGTCTGTCCTGCACCTTGTAGACATTAAAATCTTTGGAGGGGAAAAACACAACCATTTGTATTTCAAAATTGTGATACATCTGTGATCTGCTGGCAAAAAAATTCATTATGAATAAAGGTCCTATACTAATATTCTACTAGTTGTGTTATAAATCCTACTACAAATCTACATCCTACCCATCTCTCTTCTCTCTTTATCAGGATTATTGGCATACACACTAACCATTCCTCCATGCATCTGGTTTAAAAGATTTCAAAGGGATTCTGAAATATTGATAGTCATGGCTCTCAGAAAAAAGATGCCTTGTTCTAATAAGCAACAGAATTTCCATGTATTCAAGTGTTAGGTGGCACAATCTTTATAGTTTATTGTTTAGAATGACAATAATACCACTAGTAAGAGAGGAAACAAATTATTACCAGTCTACCTGGAAAACAGCATTCATTCTGCAAGAAGCAGCATATTGTCTTTTAGTCAAACCTTCTCTGACCCATTTGGGTGAAGTTGAGCTTTCTTTCCTTTGTGTTCACATTGTTCACCGAATAGTAATAATTTATTTTTGTCTATTTTCACAATAAGCATGTGAGTTCTCTGATAACAACAGAAGTGTCCTTATTCTTCACTTAATATTTTGAATTCCTCTTTTGAGGAATTATTCCCCTTTCAAATGTCTGGTGTAATAGGTGTTCAGGAAATATTTGATGAATAAATGTGAGGGCTGATGAATGAAATAGAACGGTTTCCACATAGTTTTAATTGGAGAAAGTAAGCATGCCTCCAATGTTCACCCCTGCATCTCCCCTTTCCTGACTCCCTCCTTCCTTTGGGTACCAGACACGGGATCAGAGGATCCACGGTTCCCTTAGCCAGCTGCTAGGCCTGCATCCCTGGCTGGCCTCACCTGTGCAAACAAACACAGTGGCTTTGCATGCATTTACACTGCTCCATCTGACAAACCATGTTCAAGAGGCTTGGTTTCACTAGATAGAATGCAACAGCAAAGTAAATTGCAGGGAGTGTGGTCTCTTTTCTGGAGATATTTCTTTCAAGACAGTGCGTGAGGTCTTGCCAGATTTGGATGACCTGTACTGTAAAACTAGTAACCTTCAGCACAGGACTGTTGTGAGAATGAATACATGTAAAAGGTTTAGCATAAAACTTGGCATAAAGCAGGCATTCAATCAATGCTGGCCATTCTTCTTCTGATGCTGTCACTACTGCTTGTTTTATTATGTCAACACAGGCTTTATGCCAGAATCCCTTTCTACTCCAGCCCACTCTGATTCTAGAGAATGGGGAGAAAGAAGTCAGGATCCTCCGCTGTGTTAAATCAAATTTTGCGAGCATTAGTTATCGACCACAATGACGTTCATTATCTAGTGCAGAGAAATACTCTTAATAACAGGCTGAAAATATCAACTTTCTGAGAGCCATCGGTTCAGCCTCCCAATTTCACATTCTGAAACAAGAAGTTGGCCTTTCAAAATTCCACAGAATGGTTGTCTCTGGGTAGTCTGTGATTGTGTTGAAATATAGAAACTCTAGCTAGACCTAAAGTTAATAAAATAGTGTGACACATAAAGGTCTGTGATGGATGGCAACCAATAGTCCAATACTGTTTTATTCTTTCTAATATACTGTTTCTCTGCAAAGGCCAAGAAATTAAAGAACAGTTTTATTCTCCCCTTCCAGCCTGTGCAGGGTAATTATGTATTATTAATAATGCAGCAGCACAAATGATATTAAATGAACTACATTTGTTAATGCAGATCTTATCTAACTGCTTTTTCCATCAGTGGACTGTTTCTCATCAGGGGGTACTAATTAGCTGTAATATGTAGAAAGATGGGACAGAAATCCAATCAGATAAATGGGATCTATTTGGAGAGATCCAGGAAGGAGGAAGAAGGCATTCATGATTCTGTGAGAATTACTACAAGTAGGAAAGATGAAAATTTCTGCTGTTTCAACTTCATTTACATTTTGTGGCCACAGAAGCTAAAATGCAGTACTGCGGGATTGCCCAAGATGCAAAGGCCTGCAAATAATTTTATTTATCATGACTGTAACAGTGTTGTCTTTTGCAGTAATAAAAGTGCATATGGCTCTATAAAAATCCTGAATGGTTTACATGGCCCTTGCAGACATTAAACCTAATGTATTATGGTAAAAACTGATGTTCTCCAGCTTTTCCCAACTAAGGTGGAAACGCTCAGGCTCTGAACTTTTTCTTAGAGAAGGATCACCTGAAGCCCTCAGCTGATATATTCTTGATAAATCCCGGGTTACCTATAAAATATCAGCCAGATTCTCACCCTTCGTAAATCACCTGGGACAGTCCCCATGTTGAAGGGTTGAGAAATGAGATCCTTTTTCTATCTCTCATCAGTTAAGTTGGGCAGACACGTGTCCCAGCTCCAAATATTAGAGCAATACTGCCCAGCGTGCCTGCTCACCTGAGCCAGGTCCGCACTCACGAATGTCATGGACCCGTCAGTGATCCATCTGTAAATGAAGGGTCTTCCTAACCCAACCACAGATTTGTCACTGCTCTTGTGGGATTGTGGTCTCTTTAGGCAGCCTTGAATGAGCTGGTTTGGGACTCAGAGGAAGGACACATAATCTCATTATGAAAACAGATGTAAAAGTGAATTATTTCATTTTGGCTAGCTCACTTCCTCAAATGTGGAGAAAAGCTTTGCCATGTACTACTCAAAAGCTTGCTAAGAGATAGTCTGATCATCAAAGCTAATTTTTAGATGAAGTCCCTCCTTTTTTTGCAGCAGACCCAATGACACCTTTTTGCTCCTTTCTAAATCCTAACCCAGTAGGTACCCCAACGTTTGACTTCTGTATATTAGAAAAACATATTCCTGAGAACTATGATCTCATTATGGGAGCATCCTGATGCACATCTTAGTGTGCACAATCAGTGCCTGAAATTCTCAGGCTAGTAGTATTACATTGAAATCTTAGAGTATTTGAACTTGCTTTATGAATCCTTAACGATTATCGATTGAAAACATTTAATTTTTCAGTTCTTGGTGGATCTGCAAAATGGCACAGGAATGTTTTAAAAAATTTGGGCTCATCCTTTAACTTCCTTTCAGAGGTGACATCATCATTAATTGGAACAGGATTGGAATGGACACAAAAGACTCTACTAGCTGAGACCCCACTGATCGTTGGAAACGAAGGAGACGTGACCTGGTCAGATAGACCGAGAATTGATGCCTCAGCACTCTGCAAATATTCGGTACCATTTTAGCAAAGTAATCATGAAAATCCAGGAGACATCATTATAATATAAAATCATCCAGGCGTCAAGGGAAATATATTTGTATACCTCACGACAAAAGTTGAGTGGAAGCTCAGGAGTACTATTTACATTTATATATACTTATATCGTGTAATTAAAGCTAACAGATAAACACATCAATATGTTAAAACAGATGTAAAAATATATAGATAGACATATTGCACTGAAACCTTGATATTGCATCCAAATGAAATCCTGTATTCCAAATATGCCCCGTAGGAGTTTTTGCTCAAGGCTATGCTTAGGTATACTCAAAAACTCCTGATAGTGAGTCACCGGGGAAAACATGTTCCTCTACAGATAATTGCTACTGGCAGCCAGAGACCTAGAGAATTTGATGTGCGGTAATGTGACCTGACTATGTATTAAACTTTTTTGAAGGACATGTGTAAAGTAATTTTTATGTCTCTCACACACCTTGGGTTTTTTTTTTTTCCCCACTTGCTAGCACATTTTTAAACAACTTTCCTATTTTTAATGTCTCTGTTAGGTTTTGTCCTAATAGTTTTCAACCATAAAAGATATTGGTATTGTTTTCTTCAAAAAAAAAAGAAAGCAATCTGGAGATGAGAAAAAATCCCATCTGAGTTGTAAGGGATGTGTAAACAAGGCAGTTATATCATTGGTAATGAACTTCAGGAAAAACGTGAGAAATAATAGTTGCTTGTTCACAGACAAGAGAAATTAGAGATTAACTGATTTCTCTAAGGTTGGGAGGCATCTCTGCTGCTATTTAAGGCAATAATCACTAGCTTTTCATTAAATCTAGGAATGTTTAGGAGATGGTTCCTGAGGTATTTTAAAGATACTGCTTCAGAAGCTATAATTAATAACTTGAAAAAAATGATAAATTGGCAAGGACACATATGTGCAATGATACAATTCAGTGCTCAAGTATCATCGCTGCTAATTACTTTGTTCTATTTTTTCTGTGTTATTACGCCATCCTCATTTTATTGTTCAATATTAACGTGTAAACCTTAATTAAACATAATATCAGAAGGTTCCAGGAATATAGCTAAAGATTTTGCAAGGTAGTTCAGAAGCGTGTTTGGAAAGAATCCCTGAATCAACCAGGGAGTGTAATCTGTAAATAATGTGCTTTTGTGTTGAGAGTTACATGAATTATTACGGACTGACATTGGAAATTAGCTTTTAAGAACAAAAATTCAGAAGGGAAAAAAATTAACTCAAACCAGCCTGTAGTATAAAAATCAGGTGTGGGAACAGGCTGCAAAAGCTGGGAATGTCACATCAGTTTCTCTAATGACAGGCAGCAGTTCATAGATTTACACACTTGCATTCTGGTGCCAGGAAGATGAACATCCAAAATGACAACTTATCAGAAAAATGATATATTTCTAGTTTCCATTAAGATCATTAAAAGCCACATTCCTTCTTCAGATATGCAAACGAGTTTTCTATAGAAATCCATGAACAAGAGGAAGATTTGGCCTGTGTTCACAAAAGAGCTGCAAAGAAAGTACTTACAGAAAATTCTAGACACTGGATGGATGATCTAGGCCACATCTTTGTACCACTTATTTCTCGTGTTTTAGTTATTTCAGGGTCAGTGCTTTGCAAAGGAAAACAGGGTGAAACTAAGGCGAATAATTTTATCACATATTAATATATGGTAAAAGATGTCGTGGGATAAAACCAAGGTGAAGCAACATTTAGAGAGAGAGAGTTCCTCAAATTTCAGGTGGCCTTCAAAGTTTAGCAGACAAAACCGGGATGTGGTTGTCATCTGAATCGTCTATGTCATGGCAATGAAACAGTGCCATGCAGGGTTAAGAGCCAGCCTTTGCGGCCAGAAAGCTTGCCCATTAATACTCCCTACATGCTCATTTGTTGTGTGACCTTGAACAGTTTCCTCTACTTCTCTATGCCTCAGTTCCCCCAACTGTAACATGACCATAAGTATTGTTTCTGCCTCATAGGATTCTTGTGAGTATTGTATGAGCTCTCAGATGCAAAGCATTTAGAAGTATCTCATACATAGTAAGTGCTATATAAATGCTCACTATGAATATTTTTCAAATCTTGGAAAATATCTTTCTGGACCTCACAAATCTGTGATTTGGGCCAATGGAGTTTCCCCTCAGCAGTGAAGTATTTGGTTAAACTTTGTTACAAAAATCACTCTAAAAAAGCATACAGAATGTGAAGAAAATCTATATCACACTTCTTTCTTCCTTTTAACACTAAAACCTGGTCTATTAAAATTCTATAAACAGAGGAAATTCGACTTTGCCAGTTTTTGGTCATTAGGAGTATATTCTCCTTGAGGGCAGACAGTAGATTATTTTATAAGTTCTTGTATAAACTGGGAACATGCCATAAATGTTAAACTAATATCAAACCAGATTGAGCTTGTTGACTGAAAAGGCACAACATAAAGGAAAGAGAGTAGACTTTATTAAGGAAAAACCAGTACATAGAAATGGAAAGCAGCCTTTTTTAAAGAGTTTAACTAAGTTCATTAAAAATAATGTCTAAATTTTATAAACACTCTGCTTCCAGTGACCCAGTGTCATGTCAAATATCTTGAAAAGAAACTAAAGAATAATATATTCCTCATTTTCAGTGTTTTAAAATTCCTTTCCAGAGTGGTAGAAAAACAAAAATCTCAAGTATCATTCCTTGACCAAGTTCTAGAACAGTGATATGCAATAGAAATATAATACAAGCCACGTGATTTTAAAGTCTTTATTAGCTGCATTGAAAAAAGTAGTTAATATTAAGTAACATGTTCTATTTAACCCGATATATCAAAAATGTTTTCATTTCACATGTAGTCAGTGCAAAAAGTTATCAGTGAGCTAGTTCACGTTCATCTTTTTCACACTAAGCCTTTGAAATCTGGCATGTATTTTACAATTACAGCACATCTCAAGTTGGACCAGCCACACTTTAAGTGCTTCACAGCCTCAAGTGGCACGTGGCCACCAGATTGCAGGACACAATTCTAGAACAAGAGATGTGGAGGGGGCCGTGTTTTAGAAAGCAGCAGGATGGTATCTGTTGGCCTCAATAAGGGCTGAGCTTCGAGTCTCTACTTAAAAAGAGATTTTCCCAGGGCCTTTGGCTTTCAGTGTCATTGGTGTTGGCCACATCACCATTTCTGTTTGTTAATTCCTCTTTTAAGTGTGTGCTGTGTACTCGTGTGCTTTTCTGACGTCTTGTAGCGAGGTCTGTTCTCTTAGAACAAATGGAAATCGGCTTTGGAATTCATGTGCCTGAAGAAAACTCGTCTCGACAGCTGCTGGGGCGGATTCAAGCACACACAAGGTGAAAGAAAGCCACCTGGGATTTTTTTTTAATACTAGACACGGGATAAGGAGATGGAGGAATGCCTTCTTATAGCGCCAGATGAGACAAACAAGTGGCACAAGGAAGGAACAAATAAAGGATGAAGGGAAGAGCAGCAGGTTAGGGCCTCAGGCAAAGCAAATACAAGATTCAGCTGCTGCAGGTTCAAGCCTGAGGCAGGATAATAGAGCTGACTGTGGCAGAAAGAAAATCAGACCTGTCAACAGTGCAGTTCAGCCATGAATGTGTACGGGTGGAACAGTGTGGGAGGCATGCAGAGCCTCTCTGCATCGCTGTTCAGCCTCACCGTCGGTGAAAGCCACACCACCTCAGAAAGAAGCTCAGGACCCCTCCATTATTAATCAGATGACACCTACAAACATCATGTCAGGATAGGGACCACGAAAGCTTCCTAAGTTTTAGATAGTTCTTTTCTAACTCTGTACACCAAAGTGATACAGACAGCCAACCCCCCAAAGCAAGCAAATACACCAGAACTGGGAAAAATAGGAAGAGAAATAAAAATGTATCTAAAAATATTTCTCTGTGAGGGGCCTTACATGTAAATGAGGAAAAACCAATAACCTCCGTCTTCCACACAAATAAATCATCGTAGAGCCAACCCCAATGCCTTCTGGAATGAAGCCTGACACTAAAAAATACAAATCCCTGAAAAATAGAAAATATGTGCAAAACCTATCATAGATCAGGGAGAAAAGCACGTTTTTCTTTTTCTTCTAGTACTTACTTCCTCCAAATCCACACTCCCTCAAGGGATATAGGAACAGACACGGCAAAGAATCTGACCCTGAAGAGCTTTTTGACAGGCAGGAAGGCACAGGTGGGAACGGCTTGGGAAGGCTGCAAGGCCTCGGCTTCCCGCAGGAAACCCAACTTGAGTTACACCGACATGCTTTTGAACTGCCCTCACTGGAGTTCATGGCCAAGCTGTTCTTCAAAAGGCCCAGAGACAAAAGTATGTTTGGCATAAAATTTAGAGAAGTCACCTGGTCTCAAAGTAAAGAAATAGTGGTATTGAGTTTTGGAATGAGTCCAAAAATCCTGCATGGAATTAGTTATGTTCTCATTGCTATTTCTGTCTCAAAAAAAGGGAGAAAATCTGGTTAATTAGCTGACTCTCCTACCCTCCACTCTATCTCCTTTTCTCTGAGTTCTTCCCTTGCCTCAATGGCCTCTGAGAAGGTCCTTTGATTTAACTCATAAGCCCAAGAACGGGATTTCAGTCTCAGAAGTCTTCCCATAGCCACTGATCATGGCAAACACAGCTGTGCAGGAGATGGGGGCTCTTTTCCTGTCCTGCAGAAACTTGAGCAGAAAGCCCTCTGTCTGTGCCTTAGGTGAGGGGGCCCAACATATTGCTCACATCCATCTCCCCCATGTTAGGGCCTGGTAATCACTAGCCTCCTTTGCTCCCTAGCTCTCCTCCTTTAGGGTAATTAGAGTACCTTTCACACTCTTTCCTTGGAATCCTAATATTTAGAGCCAGCTTGTACCCTTAGGATTAACCCTTCCACTTCATAGGAAAGAAAACTGAGGCCCAAGGAAAGGACATTGACTGGCATAAAGTCATCACACCGTTAGTTTCACAGCCAGGAAGCAGACATAGGAACTCGGTGTTTCCCATTGCCCCTTCAAAGCACATAAAGAGGCTTTCAAGTGTCTGAGGAAAACTCTCAATTGCTGGTAGAGTTGGAGAATAATGTCAAACAAGAAAGAAGGAAGATTAGGCAGAAGCTAGAAAAACCCTAGGTGGACAGAATAACGGCCCGCAAAGACATGCACATTGTAATCCTAGGAACCTGTGAATACGTTACCTTACTTAGCAAAGAGATTTGCACATGTGATTTAGGTTAAGGACCTTGGGCTGAGATGATCCTGAATTATACAGGCAGGCCCAACCTAGTCATGAAATCCTACAGACAGAGAACCTTTGCGGGCTGCGTAGAACCAGAGAAATAGCATGAAAGAGAGATTAGACTTTGCTAGCTTCGAAGATGGAGGAAGGAAGCAGCCTCTAGAAGAGGGAAAAGGTAGGAAATAAACCCTCCCCTAGGGACTCCAGGAGCCTGCTCACACCTGGATGTTACCCTCGGAGACCTGGGGCAGAGTTCTATCCTGCGGGGCTGTAAGAGAATTGATTTGTATTGTTCTGAGCCACCAAATTCGTGGTAATTTGTTACAGCAGCAATAGAAAACTAACGCAGATCTTCTCAGAGCAAGTATCTTCTCCATTCGGGGCAGTTCTTTTAGCAATTCTACCTTTTGACAGTCCCGTCAGACCAGAGCTGATTAAGTAAATGCTGGGGACGAAGGGTTGGGAGCTGGCAGGCCTGGCTAGGCCAGGAGGGAGGGGCTAGGAATTTTTGAAGGATAGTAAAAGCGAATAAAAGGTAATAAGTGCAGGGAAAAGCTGCCACCCCTGGGGCTGGGAGAACGCAGGGAAGAGGTTGGAGTTATCAGCAACTACAACCTCAGAAGACGTTTAGGGGCTGCTTCCTCCCTCGGATATGGTGAGGCTGGTCCTGGGAGTTCCAGTGACAGAGCTGGAGCTGGGGGGAATGACTGCCTCTGGGTGGTGAGGCTGACAGGAAAGCAAGCACACCGGACAAGGGAAGTCCCTGCTCCTCCTCCTCTCTGCCAGTCTCTGTTAGTCTGCGCAGCCTGCCAGAAAAATAATACCGCAGCCCGGGTGACTTACACAACAGACATTGATTTTCTCACGGTTCTGGAGGCTGGGAGGACAAGATCAACGTGTTGGCAGATTTGGCTTCTCCGGAGGCCTCTCTCCTTGGCCCCCAGGTGGCCGCCTTCTTGCTGTGCCCTCAGAGGGCCTTTCTTCCGTGTGCAAGCACCGAGCATGGGGGTGTCTCTCTGTGTGCCCAAGTTTCCTCATTTTGTAAGGACACTAGTTGTATTGCATTAGGGCCCATGCTAACTAAAGGCTTCATTTTAACTTAATCGCCTCTTTAAAGGCCCTATTTCCAAATACAATCACATTCTGAGGTATTTGGGGTTGACTTCAACTTAATGAACTTTTGGGGACACAATTCGGTCCATAACAATCTCCCTCTAGACATTCTTATTGGTGGAACCTAGCATGGTGCCAGCTGACAAATGGGAAATGTAATTTTTGGATCCCAGCTCCAGTTTTACACAAGCAGAGTTATAAAAAGATAGGATTTGGAGCTTAGTAACTGACCAAGGAAGGGGCTGACAATGAGAAGAGCAGCCTTGGGGAAACCTGCCTTTGGAGGGTGAGGTGACAAAGTCGCCTTGCAGACCCCAGGTGAGGTCTGTGTATCGGGTGAATCACGTGACATGTATGACTGTGGGGGGACAACCACCTGTTTCTATCCCATCCCTTCCCGCATTGGAGTCCTGGCTCTGATAAGCAAGGGTGGAATTGGGAGCATCTGTCCCCTGACTGTGGTTCTTCACGGAGCTAGACGGTGATGGCCGAGGAAGAGTTCCGAGGATCATAGTCGGAAAACGGGCCATCAAGGCACGGCATCAGCCTCTGAGCCTGGCACAGCAGCCCGGCAGCATGTCAGCAGAGGGGACTGAGCAGTCTCCTAAAGGGGCCAGCATGGATGTGGATGTCAGGACTTCAGAGACGACCTCCGTGGGAGTGAGGAAGAGGCCGCCTGGAGGAGGACTGGCAGGCTCTTTGGGGTTAAATATGGTGGGAGGAGACAGAATAAGGGAGGGAGGTGGACCAAAATTTGATCTGGTCCTACTTCTTTCCTGTTTCCTGAAGGGGCCCCATCTGAAGCAGAAAGATAACTCCTCTTTCTCTTTTTCTTTCTTTCCTCCTTTCATTCGTTCTTTTGTTCTTTCTCTCTCTCTTTCCATTTTTTGGTGAAGAAAGTCAAACTAGGAAAAGAATACAGAAAACCTGAGGTAAGTGCTAGAATCTGAAAAGGCTCTGAGGGACCCTAGACCCTAGAATCCCACAGAAAATAAACAGCCTGGGTCACAGGAGCCCTTTTCCCGAGCTAATTGCTACTGCTTCGGCCTGCGGTACTCACAGAGGACCCAAGGGTTTTCGGGCATATTAGGCATACAACTTTAGAGTCAGTGTATTTAAAAAAAGAAAAAAAGAAAAAGAAAAAAGAATAAGAGAGAGAAGTACTGACTTTGCTCAACAGGATGAATCTTTCATTCTATAAAATGAACACCCCTGTTGCAGGCAAGGAAATAAACACTGAAATGAATGTTTTCCTTCATTTAGTCAACCAGCGTTTACAGAGTGACTACTACTTGCCAGGTACAGGGCAGGTTGCTTCTCTCTTCTCTACTGTGTGCATACCAGGCAGCTATTCTGCTGATATAAAGCCAACAATAGCAGCTACCATTTATTGAGAATATGCTATGTGCCAGTTACAATGCTAAGTGCTTTTCATAGATTGTCTCATTTAATCCTCAGAATAATTCATGAGGATAGGTATATTTCCCACCCTTTTAAATTTGAGTAAACTGAGTCTCAGAGAGTTTAGTCTACTTGCTCAAAGTCACAGAGAAATTAAATATCAGATGTAGAATTCAAAATAGCCAGTGTAATTCCAAAGTCCGTGTTCTTGTGTCAATTCTTTTTCTTCCTACCAAGGATTTCCTGGGCAGTGGGCCCCATGGATTCTCAAGGTAATAACTACTAAATCTGAACACCATACTTACACGTGAACTAAGGATGGTAAAGAATAGTCCATACGAAAACTGCTAGATGTAGGCTGCAAACAAATACAAAAACGTTCTAAAGAACACATTTTCTGGGCATGGGGTAGGGTCAATAAAGGGAAGAAGAGCAGGAGGGAGGGACTACAAAAGGTTAGGAAGAAATGTTTAGCAGTGACAGATATGTCCCTTATCTTGATGTGGTGATGATTTCATGAGTGTATTCATATGTCAAAACTTAACAGTTGTATACTTTAAATATGTGCAGTTCATTGTCCCTCAATAAAACTTTTTTTAAAAAAGGATAATATATGTAATAGTCAGCTATTGCTGCCTAAGAAACCATCCCAAAACTCAGTGGCTTAAACAACAATCATTTGTTATAGCTCATTGTCACTTCCACCAACATGTCATTTGTCAATATAAATCCTATGACTGGACCCAAAGTCAGAGGTGGGGAAACACTCTTCCCCCAATGAGGCCGAGGCAGACTCAGGAAGGGGTAAAGAACTGGGCCAATCATTCAATCTACCACAAAATATAAGAAACTAATAGCCTCTGGGGCTTGAAGAGATGGGGATCTCATAATCCAGAGACAATAATCTGCTTTTCTTTTCTTTTTATTTAAATATTGGCACCTGAGCTAACATCTGTTGCCAATCTTTTTTTTTTTTTCCTTCTTCTTCTCCCCAAAGCCTCCCAGTACACAGTTGTATAGTCTAGCTGCAGGTCCTTCTAGTTGTGCAATGTGGGATGCCGCCTCTGAATGGCCTGCTGAGTGGTACCATATCCTCACCCAGGATCTGAACCAGCAAAACCCCCTGGCCGCCAAAGTGGAGGGTGCAAACTTAACCACTAGGCAATGGGGCTGGCCCAATAATCTGCTTTTCCGAGTCAGTGTATGAAGACATCTCTGGCCTCAAAGAAACAAGACCCAGAAATATCAAAAGAATATGAGTCAGCTCATATTAGGTTTTCTGGAAAAGAGTTTTCTCAGAAAAGTGTCTGAGTCCCCTGAGAGTTGGGACATGATCCGGGAACAAATGTAGGGGCCGAACACAAGGCCATTTGGGGACAGAGCATCAAAGTGTGATGGTTTTGGAAATGTGAAGAGTGAAATGCATTACCAAAAGGAGTTAAACAACATGAAGGAACCAGCCTCCCTTGGTCAATTTATTCCAAGCAAATAAAAAAATCTCAGAACTAAATTTTGGATTGGAGCCTTTTAAAGTCAGTTTGCCTTGCTTGAACTGGAGCTAAGTGGAATAGTTTGGACTGTCCTGTAAGTTCTCTTTGTCATCAGTGACTTAAAAATGCTGCTGCCGGGCAAAAGAAATCAATGATCTCTACCTCGCAGGCTGAGTAATTACATAGCCATTATTTGCATTAATGAAAAGACAAGTTGGTCCAGACCCAGATGTGCCAGTGACCACAACTCCCTGCGACATCGAAGCAGAATGCTGAGGTTGGAGAAATTTCAGCATCAGTCCTGAGACAAAAATGACTGGTTAAAAAGTCTTTCCTAATCAACATCACTTAATAGCTCTTTAATGACTGACTCATCATTTTTCTCCAAGTAAAAGTAAATTTAAATTTCAAAATAAAGCAAATTTTACCTATATCTGTGGCACAGAGGCAGATGTTTTCCTGACATGTGCACACAAGCTGTTGACTGTGACCTTGCAGGAGAAAGCAGTTTTGAAAATTACCTTTTGTCTCCCAATCTGGGGAAAACAATGCTGCGGTGAAGATTTAATGAAAAGTCATAGCTTCTCACAGAAGCTTATTTCAGCAAAGTAAACTATTAATTAAAATAATAAATGTCAGCTCTTTCTGAGGCTGACAGTTAACACAAGGCAGCCTTGCTTACCTTCACATGGAGTATGCATGGGGCCCTGGAAGGGTCCCTAACTCACTCGAGGTACGGTTCTCTCATGCCCTAACATAGTGATAACAGAGTGATAAATTAGCTCCCGGTCAGCAGTTTCGTTAGTCAAAGTACTTGGGGACCTGGGGAGAACCCACCTAGAGAGGGCCTCTTGGCAGCCTGGAGGAATACACACTCAACAGCTTGAGTGAAAGTTTCCTGGAATTCCTGGAAAACTTGAGTACCAAGAAAAACAGGTGGGGAAAATGTAAAACTAGGTGAGAGAAAGAGTAAGAGAGACAGTGTGCCAGAGCAGTGCATTACATTCTGCTTTTGGCCACAGTGGGGAAAAAATGAATAAGTAGAGGAAAGACTGTATCACCCCCAAGAGACCGGGAGAAAGGGAGGGTAGGGAAAAAAGAGAGGGTCAGATTTCAGAGATGCGGGAAGGGGCGGGGATTGGGAGGCAGGGAAGGAAGGGCAGTTGACAAACATCCTCCCCCATCTCTGAAGTCAACAATTTAAAAAAGGTTTTGGGGCAAATGAAATGGAAGTACAACATGTGGGGAAATTGATTCTAAGCTGTTTCCAAATACGATTCTGTAGGTGAGAATAGTAAATGTAAAAGCTACATCGACTCTATGGGGCATATTGGTGGTGGGGGGGGGGGTGGTCTGTTTTAGGGCTTTTTAATTCAACAGCTCAGTAATACATCTATGACAAAACTGAAGAGGGGAGAAGCCCTTTTAGTGAGGGCACCCTGTAAAGATGTGTATCAAAGGCTGAAGAAGGGAGAAGTGGAAACAGCAAGGTGACCTGGAGGAAATGACAGGGCAAAGCAGATTTGCGGGACGGTGGGGTTTGCAGGAGGAAATGCAGTTTTCTACCCAGATAGGTGCACTTAGGGAAATGCAAACTCTTTCAGGTACAAATAGTTCTGCTACCTCCCTCAGTGATACAGAAGGCAGAACAAAAGCGTGTATCCCATCATTCAGGGATGCCACACTTCTTTTTAAAAGAAAAGAAAGGAAAAAATAATACTCAACAGGAATTAGGAGCTGGCTGCATGAGTTACCAGTTATTTGTTTTCTCTTTTACAAAACCATGATGGTCCAATGGGAGTTTTTTTGGTTTTTTTCCATTTCTGGGACTGTTTTAATATGTTGTTACAGTCGGGGGCATCTGCATCTTAAAACTCGCTGATTATCATTTCTCCTGGAATCAAAACTTAGTGCATCATTAAGCATGATCCAGTTCACTGACCCCAAATGAACCAATAGCAATCAGAGCCTGGAGCAACCCTTGTGCATCGTTGCTGTTCTTCATTTTTCTCTTTCCTCAATGGCTTGGGGACTTCAGCTAGGGAATGGGTTGTAGATGAAAGGTATTTGGCATTCGTAAAAGCGAAGAACAAGTCTTTTGGTCATGGATGTGGGCTTCAATCAAGCTAAAAGCTGGCCCAAAATTAATGACTCAAATCAATATGCAAGGCAGAAAGGAGGGTGAGCCAATCTTATCTGACCCTTTATTAAAAATACAAAGCAAGCAGAATCTTTTCAAATGATCCAAGTGAGTCAGTAACCTTCAGCCCAGATATTTCTTGTTGGAGGCCAGAATCCTTAGGTACTGGGTAATGCTGTCTTTGTAAATATGATAGAGCTGGGCCTTCAGTGGAAGCAGCGAATCACTTGCTCCCTCGGAGCAGACCTTCTCCAGGAACCAATCACGTGCAGGGTGTGCAGGGCCACCTGCTAGCGGTGGGTCCCCCAAGCAATGAGATCAACTTTTGCATCCATTGTGAATCGGTGCGGGCTTTGTGCGTATATTCAAAAGGATCCTATCAACTCTTACCCCAACGTCAGAAACCCCTTCACTGCACAGCCCTCCTTTTCTCGCTTTCATATTGCTAAGACACTGTGGGAGTGTTAAGGCAAGTTGAGTCTGGACAGTGTTATTACAAACTCCCTGAGCACCAGAGAGAATCCGCATTCCCACGTGAATCTGCTGAAAGCAACCTAAATCAAGGGCAGCCAGTATTGGATGATTTCTGCTTTCTCCTTTTTTTTTTTTCCTGCAAATGCTCCTGCAACACTAAGTCGTCCCATTTGATGGGCAATTTGCTGCTGTGCTGTGCCGCCATTAGCACTTGTCTCCAACTTGCTTCTTCTCCCTCAAGGGGCTTTTCCACCAGAGTTCAAATCTATGGCAAGGCACTGCCTGCAACTCTAAATTTAATGCTCCTGTAAGATATGCAAAAAGAAAAAAAAAGTTGGAATGCCATTGAAAAACTAGGACATGGCTATCTTTGAATTGAGTTTATTTAGGGAGGAAAATGGAATTCTGTCACTGCTGCAGTTTGTGAATGCTCTACCTCTGTGTAATCGCTGAGGAATTAATGTGATTTAATAGCCACAACAATAAATATAGCCTTGACAAGGTGATTATCCCATAAGACTAAAATCATGAGATAGCATAAATCAATACCAGCCCTAAGTATGTCTCCGAAAGGGGTATATATTTCTACATTCACTGCTAGATGTTGAACTAATTTTGGAATTAGAAGCTGTATGAAATGCAAAAGCTATTTTTCTAAGTGAAAAATTATAGAATATGTATGAAGATCACTCAGAATATATATTGCTCATAAAATGAGTAGAAGGAAAGGAACAAGTGAGAGTAGCGAAACTTTTAAAGCTGGTTCAAGTACAAATCTCTGCTCCTTAGGGCACTCTCCACTCCAAACTGACCCAGCTCACTAAGATCCCCTGACTGTCCTCTTTCTGCCCCATCTGGGGACATCAGCCCATCAGAAAGACTCTTCTTGCAGGGGCCAAGTCTGTGCTACTAAAGCAAGTCAATTGATCTGCCTGCTGGAGAGAGCTCTGCCTAATGCAAAGGCCTCTTGGAGTCTCTGTGGCTGGAGTTGAGTCATATAGAAACGGAAACGGAGGGTATTGATCAGGAGCAAGCTGGCTTAGCTCCTCTGGAGGTTTCCCCAGGGACACAGGCACCTCTTGATTTTGAAGGTCAATATTAGCGACTCTCTTAGCTGTCCTCTGTAGGGGAGGAAGACATTTCCTCTCCCCAAATGGGGGTTCGTCTGGCTGGAGAACGAATTAAATTCACATGAGACAGAATAGCAAGAGAAAATTTAACAAAGCTTTATGAGGAACCATGGCCCAGGGCCTTTCTTCCCGAAGGAAGAAAGGGCACCGAAGAAGTGGGGTGCACATAGTGGTTATATACCCCCAAACAGGGTGTTTCACATGTGATTGAAATGTCCCTCCCGCAATAGTCACAAGATCACCCTGTCGGCACAGCGCTTGATGGACACAGCAGGTCCTGGGTCTGCTATCTTGGTGGGCGTAGCAGGAGGCAAGTCTATTGTCTGGAGCTGGGCGGTCACAGGTGAGCGCAGCAATCAGTTCCTAGCCTAAGGAAAGGTGTGTAATCCTTAAGAAATGCCAACGTTGGGAGGGGGAGGGAAGTCAGTTACAGGAGGTTACCAGACTAGCACAATAAAATGCAGATTTAAGTCCTTGCCTTTGGTATTGATGAAGAGTTTCTAGAGAGGTCATCTCCTTTCTTCTTCCTGGTACAGAGAGGGAGGCACCTTTTACAGATAGAGATTTACCTTACAAATGTAAACGTGTCCTAACAAAGGGAGAGTTCCATTCCTCAGAGCCTCCTTCCCTGTCCCAGTTTATCAAAAGCAATCAGTCTCAAATAATCCTCATCCAAAGAGACATATCCTGGGGTGGCCAATTCCAGGTCCCCACACCTCTAATTAAGGTAACCCCATTTGAGCTGGCTTTTCTGGAAGCCTGGTTCTGGGCATTTCAAACCGCCCCCCGTTCCTCCAGGAAATCAGGTGGGAACGTATTTGGAGACGAACTGCTCCTCTGCCCTAACTGCAAATCCTATTTAGACACATGGAGACCCACCCAGCCTGTCTGCCACCCACGCCGCTGCCTCTGCCCGGCTGAGTAACGCTGGTGGGTACCAGACCCCTGCCAACCTCAGGAGCAGCTCTTGCTTGGTGAAGAGGGCCCTAAAAAAACTATTTAAAGCCTTCATATATGAAGTGGCTTCTTTCAGAGCTGAGTTTCCCACTGCCAGATAAGTGCCTCCTTAACGACATTTTTGTGAAGTAGCTACAGTGGCACTCGATAGCTGATTATGTTAATCCTTTAGGGATATTCAAGAAACTATCTGCAGATTCTTCCTATAGAGGAGTAATCAAGATTTGATTCAGGTATCAACCACCCGACAGGCCTTCTAACTTATATGTTCTCAGTGTGCCACATATTGTATTTCTACTTTTCAATATTGTACATTTTTCCTTTTTGCTACCCCCTCCCGCAGTGCACACAAAGATTCCCTTAGTCACAAAGGATTAAATAATTCACCTATGAAGAATCCTTTTAAAGCATCAGTGCCTGTCTTGAAAATTGCTTCCCCTCCTTGCTTTTTTTTTTTTTTAAACAGAACAAAGAAAAGTGTTAATCTTTTGATAATTGACTCTATTTTTACTGGAATTTCTCTGGTGATTATTTAATACATCTCCAGTCAATTTCAAACAGTATCTGTTTTCAGCACACATCTCTAACCAGAGACAAGTTGTCCAAGCAGGAGGGCTGGGGAGGGCTGTTTTGGCGGAAACAAAACCCTAACACAATAATGAATGCAGCCCAAGCATACTGTTTGAAAATGAAATTGGCATTACTTATTTAGACAGAGAGACAAATGTACTTGTGGCTTCATTTACCACACAGAGCTCTTACAGAGAGTCTGTCTGCAGAGGGACAGAGAACTTCCTACTCTGATGGGCACATCAGTGGGGATTTTATTTGTGTCTTCCTGTAAATGCAGGAGAGCTCAGCTATTGATGGCTTTAATTCTACAGGCACCAGCGGTTTGTATTTAGCCTGAGAAATAACATTAAGCGAGCTTATCTGATGGGACCCAAAGGTTCAGCCGCGCTTCGGGTGGACCGGGGTGCAATGTGACCACATGCTCATTCTGGAAACTCTTCCCCTTCTCAACCCTCCCCACCCCCCACCTCTTGTCACAAATGCGGAGAATTCAACAGATGTACATTACTTCCTTCATTATGTAGGCTAACGCTGAGCTATCGATTCCGTCGGTGCTGTCGAGGTTGTGGAAATCTGTATTAACACATGGGTTAAACGGAAAAATATTGAATGCTTTTGTTTACTCTTCCTTCTGCTCCTGACCCGGGGAAACACGCGGCGACAGGAGAGGCCCCACCCGGGCTCTGTCTGGCTCCTTCCTGGGTTAATCACATTTCACACGTCCCCATTCCTGGCAGATGCAGCACCTGACCTCCCCTTTGTCCCTCTCTGGATGAAAGTGTGAGGCTCCGTAATTTCCCTCAGGCGCAAGAGCGGTTTGCTTTCCTGCTGGAGGTGAAACTGCCTCCCCGAGAAGGCACAGCTGGGGCTTTTATCTCCCCCTCAGCCGGCACCGCGGCTGAGCTCTTTCACTTTGCATGAAAATAAGGCTGAGGTTGGAGCTGGGGCTTTGGCTCTTCACGAAGTTGGGGGCAGGGGTGGGGGTGCAAAGAGCCGTGGGGGCTTGGTTCACAGTGTAGGAATTAGGCTGGGAGTCAAGTGGCTCCCTTGGAAGGAGACGGCAAGTACTCTCGACAGGGGCCGCTGTGCCGCCCAAGCCACTGCAGCAAATGAAACGTGCTTTGCAGGAGTGAAAGTGTTGGCACAGCTGTGAGAACTGCAGGAACTGCCTTAAGGGCAGGAGGTGGAAGGGACAGGTCTGTGACAGGAGCTTGCAGAGCACGGACGATCAGGAGCTCACTTACAAGGGCACTGCTCACCCTGGACAGCTCGGTGATTTATCGGAGAGGCGTTTCTCGCTCTTCTTCCTTCCCGCTGTTTTATACACTCCGGAGCTGGTTGACCCTTGCTCTCCACGAGTTGGCCCGCTGCGAAGTCAGTAGCTGTTCTCTGTGGGACTGAAGTCAGCAGATCCATTAGGTTGACTAATGGTGATGGAAGGATCTGTGGCCATTGGGTTAGGGTGACATTTATATTTGGACACCCTATTATTACTGGCAGGCCCCTGGGTTGCTTGGGAAATGTTCTGGGAGCTGGGGCTATGGAGTACCTCCCTGGGAGGGTGACAGGAGTGAGAGGCGAACTACGAGAGGGAAAGAGCCCAAGTGGCAGTGTCACATTGGAGACTGTGCCGAGTGGCAGACGCTTGCAGGCGCCTGGCAGCGGAAGGCCATGTCCTAAGGTGTTCTGCCGACATCCACCAGAGCAGCTGGCGCCTGGTGGAAGGCAGATGGTGTTGGATCCCCCAAGTGTTGCTGTCTAGCAAGATGCCATGTCCACTGATTAAAAATAATTAAACATTTCTTCCTCCAGTGAAGGAGAATGGCACACACGCCAGGCAGAGAGGTTGACAATGGCATTACGCAGCAAGACATGGCAGCAGCATGAGCGCCTGGGGTAGCAGGTGCGCCTGGCTTGGAGAAGGTGGAGTGGGAGTGAAGCGCCCGGTTTAGCAGTGACAGCAGGAAGAGTTTAGTGAGGATGCATATGCATGAGGGATGCACGAATGGGATCATATTGGATGACTTTCTACAGCTCAGCCATAGTTTATGGAGAACGTTTTCCAGTTTCTGAATGGAAATAACAAATTTTATGTTCATGAGCTAATCAATATGCACTGATCACCTGGTCATGTCTCTAGGCTAGGTGCTGTGGACAGAATATGTTAATAGATGGTAGTGTCCATGTCCTCATTGTCCTTACTTTAGTTGAATTTTCCCACTTTGTTTCTTCATAGGTATGTGTTTTCTTCTGCAATAAGAGAGTCCTGGAAAGTTTGGCAAAAGGATTGAACATACTGATATTCCTCAGTCATATTGTCTTGTTCAATGATTCTTTTGTATTGTCATGAATGAAATCATTTTCCAAATCTACCAGAATTGTAAACATTCCTGTCCTGCTGCCTTCCCCACATTTCACTCTCATCCCCATACAGGCCCCTTCCTTTTCACAGACAAATTAATAAATGTTGTCAGGAAACTTCTGAAAAGGCAGATCAGTTACTGCGTATTGGTGAATTATTTCAAATTTTTAAAAGGCTAACTTGTTACCCCAAGTTTCTAAGACATAGCAAAGATTGCAATTTGGACTGAATAAATTTGATTTCAGGCCAATGAAATGTTCTAATTTCCTGTTAGCTCTAAAAGGAAATTTTTCCTTCCTCTTGCTTACTTGTATTTGAAATTATCAGTATTTATTTGATAAATATCTATTGTATGAGTACTATTTGTCACTCCTTTGGGAAGGTGAGGTTGCAAGAACAATGCAACACGTATATGAAAGAAAGAGTAAATTCTTGTAAATCCAATATCTCTCACCAAGAGGGAAGATGGAGGAGTGATCACAATATGCTAGTATTACTTATGGAAGTCAGGTATACGCTGGCTCTTGAAATCTGGGGTTGCACACATATTTGTAGTGTAGAATACGAGAGTTTCCCAAGAATGCAAGAAAGATTTCAGCAAAGGCATGAAGAGAGGAATGAGTGAACCAGAAGTTTGACTTGGCTAGTGGAGAGAGACCGTGTTTGTTAGAAGGAGCCCAGCAAAAGAGTACGTCCCTCAATGTTACCTAAATAAGGGTGACGATTACCCAATAAGGCATTTGTACAGTGCTCTCTAAAAACTGAATGAAAGACACTGGAATGCGGAAATCGCAGAATTCCCTTGTGGTGGACTCTGTATTTTGGCTCTTTCAGCACTCATTCTGAACAGTTGCCTCACTTGATTCTTAAATCACAGAGGCTTGGAAAGCTAAAACTTTCCATTCCCCACATCCTTTGTAGCTCAGGTTTTATAGGTGATGTAACTACTGCTGAATAGATACCCTCTTGTGAGGCTTGGAAGTGGAGATGAGCTCCATGAGGCAGCGGGCTCCAGAGGTGAGACCTGATCACCAGGTAAGCCCAACGACAGAGGCATCTGCTCCTTTAGAAATGCTGGGGTAGGATTTCTAGTTAGTACCAAGTGGTCTAGGTGCCAATCAACTGGTTTGGCAGCAGTCGTGTCTCTCTAGAACAGTCCTCAGCAATTGAATGTTTTCCAAGCTGCTCAGTTCCTGATGGTAAACCATCCAAGCCGGGTTTTCTGGTTCTGCTTGAGCTTTTGTATGCTACCTAATTTCTTTTAATAAAACATTTCTTTTTTTTTACCTTAAATTAGGTAGATCTTTTTGTCCACAAATAGGAACACTGATTATTTTATTTCTCTCATGACTGTTCCTTCTATACGGTTCCGGCTAAGAAATCTTAAGGTACACCCAAGCGTCAATGTGACAGCCCACCCCACCATGGACATAATTGATTAGATCTGGGAGGGCACCTGACCCAAAGGGCAAATTGATTGGTTGACTAGTAGCCTAAGGGCTGGCCTCAAAAGACACATTTGCCAAATAGGGCCAATAATTACAAACTGGACCAACCAGATCCTCTTTATCAAGAATTTGAGCTATAAATATAGAAAAAGTTAGTTGACAGACAGGGAAAAAATATGAAAAACTTACAAAAAATGATGTAGCCGTGTGTAATAAGAAACTGAAAGCATGCATAGAATATAGTGCTCTTTGATTAATAGTAGTAGGGTTCATAAAAGAATGTTAATGGTTTTAAGTGTATGTCAAACATGGTGCCTACTACACCCAACTTCCCCTTCTAGATGACTCTACCTCATCCATGGCTCCCTGCTTCAGGAAGCGGGGCTAGTCTATTCTTTGTTCAGAGAGAGCCACAAAATTGGCCAGGGAGCCCATCTGCAGGCTAGCCGGTAATTCATGAAATCACCGGTTTGAAGGTCTCTGCCCAATAATCAATAGTAATATTAGCCAAACCAATCAGAACAGTTTATTTTGGGTTGGGTTGGCAAGTCAGTAATGAGAGGAGACTAGAAAGACATGAAGAAAATGCAGAGATTCATGAGAAAGAGAGAGAGAATGAGTGGAGCTGATTCCTGAGCAGCTTCCGTATGGCATAGCTTTTCCATCCCGGTCCACATACATCTCTAGGATGGACAGTCCCCTCCGTGCCCCTTTGTTGATGGTGCTAGGAGGGAGCCTGTTCTTCTCGCCAAAGGAGGTTTCCAAGCACGTGGCTGCAGCCAGAATGAGCCCCAAAGAGATGACCTGATTTGCATAGTGGCACTGGATCCTGAGTAACTGCCCAGTCCCCAAACATGCCTGGCTCAGCAAAGCCTGCTCCATTATGCTTTGTCTTCTGGTAACCTGCTTGTTCAGCTTTCTGTGGGGTTCTTTTGAGACCTGGCTACCCAACTGAGATTCTTGCCCTCTTATCACGAAAATCCCTGAGCTTCTGTTCCCACCTCCCCCACAGCACTTAAGATACCTTTAGTGAACGTTTGTGGCCTGCATCCTAATGAGCTCGGGTAACACAGTACATTCAAGTTTAAAAAAAAGATAGACCATCATTCTTCTGCCTCACTTTCTTGGAAATTTCCGAAGTGGAAAGAAGAACGAAAGGAAACATCCTTGCCTAGGATTTAGGAAAATCAGAAACGACTTGATTTTAGTTCTTTAGCATTTAAATACAGGTGAGTAACCCTTGGAAACAGAATGTTGCTCAACTGATATGTGGGCCACTATTTAAGTCACCCTTTAAATGTAGTATTTGATTACCACATCTATTGAATAAGAGCTCACAGCTAACATTATCATCAATAGAAGCTACATGAGCAGATCTCGACATGAGAGTGGTAATATACCCTTAAATTAAACTATTTTGGCCTCTTTGAAAGTCAAACCATTTTAGTGAGTGCTTTCTGAAGCCTCATTATTATTATGACTACTACTAATTTATATACATATAATGCATTCTGCCTTATTGTACTCTGAAAATTATATTTCAGAATCATTTTACCCACCTGGAGAGCAGCATAACAGCTATTCCATAGCACTTAGCAACGTCTCGGGCCTGGCACTGAGTCCGGGAAATGGCTGTACGCCAGTTAGGACAGGGAGGTGGAACATTCTTTCAAAAAGGAGTTTGCCTTTGACAGGGGGGTTAGCTATTCAGGAGGATTGTATTTCTTTGTCCCCACCTGTAATTCATCCTGGCATAGCTGGGTGCATAGAAACACCCATCAGTGATTTTCAACTTTGGCTGAACATTAGAATCTCCTGGGGGAATTTTAAAAAATATCTATGCTCAGGTCTCACTCACCAACTGGAACTATCTCTGCAAGTGTGGCCTGGGCTTCGTATTTGAGCACTTCACAGACGACTCCGATGGACAACTAAATTTGAGAACCGCTGACCTACAACGCTGATTTTCAAATCAATGTTGGTTTCCATCATAATCACTGGGGAAGATCCCAGCCATCCCTACTGAGTCGGGTGATTTGGATGCACAATAAAGTTTGCCAACCACAGATTTATGCAGGAAGAATTTGGTTCCTTATGCCCAAGTCTTCTCCTCCCCTATCACCACTAACATCCTGCTCTGGTGCTGGCAGTAGCTAACATTATCTGTCCTGGTTAAAATGCAATAATGATAATTGGAGTGATAACATATCAACGTAATCAGTCATCATAAGAATGTTTTTAGCAGACAGCAGGACCCTGAAGGAATGGACAAAGGATGGGTAAATTTTGCAGATGATAAGAGAATTCTAACACTCCTTGCTCCTGTCTTCGTCAGATTCATAATGCATCCAGTGATCACTGTCCACCACATCAAACGCTGAGTCATGGCTCTTTTTGCCTGGCAAAAATAGAAAAATATTTACTATTTATTAAGGGCCGTCTCCAATACTGGAACACTGCTGGTGTCATCTCATTCTACTATTACCATAAACTCACGAGGTGTGTATAATTACTTTTGGTACCCAGATGAGAATCTGAATTTCAGAGAAAGTAAGCATTTGTCTGAGGGCCTATAACTGGTGAATGGCTTATTGAAGATCAGACCTTAAGACCATAGACCAAGGCTGCTCTCTCAACTTCCATATTACCTTATGTCTGGCAGGTACTATAAACAGACAAGAAATCTGGGTTCACATCTTTGAAGAATTGCCTTGCAGAGGAACCAGACCTAGTCTGCGTTGCTACAGAGAGTAGAACATGGCTCAGTAGATAGAAGTTCAAGGGAGGCATTTTTAACCTTACTCTACTGTAATTATTAATTAGAATCCTAATGATGCTATTTCTTGAACACTTTGTGTTCAGCACTGAACTTTGAGTGCTTAAATTAATACGAGTCATCTGATCATCACAACAACCCTGTGGTGAATCAGGTACTATATTAACACTATCTGTAGGTCAGGAAACTGAGTCTTAGAGAAATTAATGATCTTATCAAAGGTCATAGGACCCACACTGGTGGCTGTAGTGTTGGAATCAGATACAATGTGAAAGAGAAATAGGGCCCAATCTAAGCTCTTCAGATTGCTCAGAACGTGAGCTCAGACTTACCTCCAAAGCCCTCATTCCTGACCACTAAGCTAGAAATTTCTTTTTTGTTTTTAAAGATTGGCACCTGAGCTAACAACTGTTGCCAATCTTCCTTTTTTTTTCTGCTTTTTCTCCCTGAATCCTCCCAGTACATAGTTGTATATTTTAGTTGTGGGTCCTTCTAGTTGTGGCCTGATGAGCGGTGCCATATCCGCACCCAGGATCCGACCAGTGAAACCCCGGGCCACCGAAGCAGAGCCCACTAATTTAACCACTTGACGATGGAGCTGGCCCCCTAAGCTAGAAATTTCTAAAAAGAGAATTCCAGATAATGGGCTGAACTACTTTATGAAATCGTGAGCTTCCTGTCAGTCACTGGAAATACTTGAGAGAAGATGAATGACCATTAGCCGTTCTGGCTTCACTTCCTTGCTGCCTTCCTCACGTCCTGACCTCCTACACATAGAAGATTAGACGGAGAGAGGCTATCTTCTCCAGGAATTCGGAATTCATATGGAGTGTGAGTTAATCTCTCTGAAATGTATGAATTTGGTTGCTTTGGGTGCTTTCTTCCAATTACCATATAGGCTGAGTGTTGCTGTAATAGATTCTCCCTTTTTAAATCTAGCTTAAAGGGATTTCTGTTTGAACCAGTCCATAGGAGTGTGGATATCATGAAATGCAAAACTTGAAACTAAATACAAACATAGTAGAGCTTTCTCATATGCTCATAATAGTGATCTGCCAGCTCACGATAGAATCAGTGTTATCTGCTTTTCTGGTAACAAGCCCCTAAATGTTGAGATCAATCATAGTAATTTAACCTTCCTGACCTTGGTGATCAGCCCAAGAAGTGGGTATGTCTCCTAGGCTGAGCAATCTTTTACCGAGAATTTTTAAATAGCACTCTTGGCTAAGGTTGAGACACTGACAGATGATAATTCCAGGCTTGTTTCCCACCATATTCTCTACCACGTGGAGAAAGTCTGTCCACAGTAAGCTGCACAAATAGGGAAGCAGAGGTGAGAGATGGCTGGAGATGGATGGAGGGTGAGAGAGGAAGAGACAGGGAGAGGAGTAAGGAGCTGAGAACACTGACTCCATTGGGAGGGGTGACCGCCCAGATGGAGAGGAAAGGTCCCAGCAGAAGTGGCCACTGTGTTCTGGCGGCTGCTGGTTCTTCTGGATTCCCTGCCCAGTTTTCGACCTGACACCTGTTCTCTGGTGTCTTCTCCCCAGGCTGCTGAGTCCTTTTCACACCATATTCCTGGGTTTTGATTTTAACATTTTCACAAATAAAGATTTTCTTTATGATTCAGGTTCCCCATTGTACTGGGCAAAGAAAGCTCTGTTGTTTCATTAGTAACTGAACATTGTGGCCTGATAGAGTTATCGTATTCATAGAGAGTCCAGCAAGTGGAACATTCCAGAAAGGGTTTCCTCCATTTGTGTTCACACAGGGACAGAAAGTATCATCCTGTGAACTGAGAGGATCAGGCAGAGCAGGAAACTTCCTGATGGGATGTAAGGGGCGTAGAATCTTTACCTGTCCTCCTCTCCCATCTTGAAGCTTGTCGCTAATATCTTGCCACAGATGCTTCCAATCTGTTCACTCAGGGCTTCCCAAACTTTCTGAGAGAACACCTAAAAGTACAGGAGAATGAGTGACCCCCAATGGCTGCCTCAGGTCAGAATTTTCCCAAAATCCAGTGTTTCATTTCAAAAATTGTTAAGAATTTTCTCCTAACATATCTACATTTGCCTTATTATGAAAACAATGTTCTTTTCTGTTAGTTTTGAGTGAAATTAATGGATCGACGTCTATGTTATGTTTACTTTGTAATCCGTGTGCCCCTGACAGACCAAAGCTTAACCTAGAGACAGCACGGCTACTGTTTAAGATCCCAGGTCTTGCTGAATACCTGTTAAGATGCTAACTTTCTGGAGGAGATGCCATAGTAAACCCTTAACACCTTAGCCTAAATCTGCTTTTATTTTCTAAAGGAATTTTTGTATTTTTCAAGATATTTCATACATATCATTGAAAATATCAAATACTAAGAAAATTCCAAGCCCCTCTTGCCATGGGTTTTCCCAGGACAGTCCTGTTGATTCTACTGAATAAAGAGCTCTTGAAAATATTCCTCTTTAAGTAGGGTGGCTGCACATTCTGGACAGTCCTGATTTATGTCTTATCCCTAGAAAATTATTATTATCATTTCACTCCAGGTGTCTTGATTGGGATGTCAAACTTCATGGTCACTGTGCCTACCTAGCAGCTGCCACTCATGAAGCTTTCTGTATTGGTTTTTTAGCAATAACCTCCAGGTCTTTAAATTTATGGTTATGCCCTTTTTTCTTGATTCAGTATCCTGTTTAGACTTTTCCCGTGTACTTCCTGCATCATGATTAAAGATTTAGCTCACACGTATTCCCATATCTTTCCCTCACATCCTCTGAATAAATACATTGCTCTTTAGTTCCTCTGTTGATTACCTTTGTAACTCTATTTCTTGGCCATTAATTACAGATAATTTCTCTTGACTCTCTAGTTTATAAAATAAAGGTATTCACATCTCCATACCTTTCTTTACCTGTCCTCCCCCGTTCACCCAAATCCTGCACTTTACATTGTCAAAGTCGATAACATTTACATTCTGTCTTATAACCAAAATTAATCCCATGTTCAGTTTATAGGATGACTCTGAATGTTGAAGATCAATTGGTCGCAATTATGCTATTATACCCATGTATTTACTCACTTCCAAAGAATACAGCAGTGTGCCATGATTAATTCATTTAGCCCTAATAGCAACACTGAACTAGGGGGCTATTGTGATGTCCCCTTTACAGCAAAGAAAATTGAGGCACAGAAAGTGTCAATCACTTGCCCAGGGCCACACAGTTATTCATAGCAGTCAACTTTAAACGTAGCAGCTGGTTGCAGAGTCAGTGCTCCTTTTGTCACCGTTCTGGGCTGCTGCTCAATGGCTAAAATGTATTCACTCTTTGCTTTTCCTCTGAGTCCAGCATTGCTGATGAAAAGTTGATGCCAGCCTGATTGTTGTTCTTTTATCAATGTACTTCTCTCCTCCAATCTCCACTCCTACCCTATGAGTTGCTTTTGGGCTATTCTCTCTATGGTTAGTATTCTGAAATTTTAAAATAAGTTGTCTAAGTATGAGTCTCTTGTTTATTCACCCTGGTCATTATTCACTAAATCTTTTGAATTGAAAAATTCATATCCCTCTTCAACTCTGGGAAATTCTTTTTATGCTTTTCATTGAAAATTTCTTGTCCTTCACTGTCTCTTGCATCTCTTCCTAGAATTCTTATTAATCACTTATTGAATATACCATGACTCTTAACATCTCTTATCTCTTATCATATTATCTCCTTTTTTTTCACTTTTTTTTTGAGGAAGATTAGACCTGAGCTAACTACTGCCAATCCTCCTCTTTTTGCTGAGGAAGACTGGCCCTGAGCTAACATCCACGTCCATCTTACTCTACTTTATACATGGGACGTTTACCACAGTATGGCTTTTGCCAAGCGGTGCCATGTCCACACCCAGGATCCGAACCGGCGAACCCTGGGCCGCCAAGAAGTGGGATGTGCGAACTTAACCGCCGTGCCACTGGGCTGGCCCTGACTTATTTTAATTCCAGAAATCCTTATTGAGCACTTTACATTTTAGTGAGAGACACAGAAAATAGAGAAGTAAACAAATAATCTGATTTCTATATAAAGAGAATGAAGCACAGTGTTTGGGGCACTTGTATATTTGTTTTCTTAACAGTGAGATTTCCTATACCTTATTATTACTCTATGGAATGTTTCATTTTGATAATCATAGTTTATCCTTCTTGTATTTTTTCCAAAGATATATATTTTTATTTTCTAAGTATAATGCATTCTTGAATATGATGTCAAATCTCTGAGGATAAAAATTAAGGTGTTATAAAAACTCTTTTTAATTTCTCAGTTATCTCTGTTTACTCTGTTTTTCTTCCTATTTTCCTTATCTTGGTATTTTTTGTTCATATTTCTAGCTTTTCTCAAATGTCTTGGCTTTCCATTTATATTTAAGAATGAGGCTGCCTGGGAGCTCTGTATATGTGGTCAGAGATTATCAACCAACAGGCCATACTATAGAGTAACCATGTGTGCCAGATGCCCAAGAATTGTATCTGGGACCCTGGGACTCTCATCAGCCACCTTAAGTCTTTTTAGATTATTTGTTTAATTTATTTAGAGAATGTCCTTCCAGTTTCATTATGACTGGGATGGAATTGTGTGGCTTTGAATCGTTTTGTGTGCATAGGTGAGGAAGTGAGGTCAGAGGTGGTTCCATTCCAAATTAACCCCCTGTTGTATATTTCTCCTCTAACTCCTGCCCTCTCCTGGAATGGCCACCTCTGCATGGCAAGCCTCATAAGGATTCTGATGGGCAATTCGACTGCTTTTTTGCTGTACTCCTTGCTGCAGTTTCCTCCACTCTGTTCCAAAGTTTCCAGCTTTCAGAACGTTTGAAATATCTCTTATCTTCTTGGGGCCTCTCACTTTTGTTATTTTTTCCTCGACAGTAAGCCTATTGAGATTTCAGGAGCAATAGGATAAAACTGTTTCTGCTCAGCTTACCATTAAATTATCACAAATATTTTTAGAAGATAGTATTCCAAGGGTGGGCTTTATGAGTAGAGGAACAGGAGGGAGTATCCTGGGAGAGGATCCCTGATGAAAAAAGGACAGAAAGTCGGACCTGAAGAAAGACTGTCCTTGGGAAGGGTGAGCGGGTTTTAAGGGGCTTCATGGTTCTCAAGGAGCCAACTGCTATGGACTGAATTGTGTCCCCTTCACGATCCATATGTTGCAGCCCTAACCCTCAGTGTGATTGCCTCTGGAGATAGGGTCTTTAGGAGGTAACTAAGGTTAAATGAGGTCATAAGAGGAGGACTTTAATCTGATAGGAC
Source organism: Equus asinus (assembly GCF_041296235.1). Classification (NCBI taxonomy): domain Eukaryota; kingdom Metazoa; phylum Chordata; class Mammalia; order Perissodactyla; family Equidae; genus Equus; species Equus asinus. The sequence goes on along the minus strand of NC_091805.1, from coordinate 19,788,598 downwards.
TGGGGACTCTACAAGAAGCAGAGAGAAATAGAGGCTCTCTCTCTCACTCCACCAGGCAAAGATACAGCAAGAAGGGGGCCACCTGCAAGGCAGGAAGAGAGCCCTTACCAGAGACCAAGTAGGCTGGCACCTTGATCTGGGACTTGCCAGCCTTCAGAACCATAAGAAAATAAATCTCTGTTGTTTAAGACAGCCAGTCTATGCTATTTTGTTATGGCAGCCTGAGCTGACAAGTATAGTAATAATTAGCATGAAGTTCCAGGGAGAAGGCAAACAAGAAGCTGCTGACATGTTTGCTGAGCGTCAGAGTCCTCTTAATGAAAGCATTGAATGGGAGCCGGGAGACTTGCTGTACACCGTTCTGGCTCTGCTATTAGCCTGAGTGACTTTGGGCAATCACTGAACCCACTAGGCCACAATTTTCTCTTCTATGGAGTGGAGCTAATAATTCCCATCCCCTGAGTCTTGGTGTGAGTATTAAACCCATTATATTTTACCATAATCATTTATCTTACCTAGTTATTTATTCACAATTGGTTTCCTTGACTGATCTATAACCTTGACAGTTGCATCTGTGAACTAGAAAAGACAAACACGTATTAACTGACGTGGCCAGGGTGGTGCTTGGCAGTCCGCAGGTGCTCACTAAATTCCGATGTATAGTGTATGTGTAACTAGGTGGTTATAAAAATCCATGGCTGCCTGGTTGGGCTATCACACTAGGGAGGCTCAAGGAGGTCTTGGAAGCAGCCATTCTTTGGAAAGCTTCGAGTTCCTGCTGTGGTTTTGCCCTTGCCAGTCTGAGACAGCACCCCTGGCCTCACCACTGCTAAGTGTCCTAAGTCAGCCTTCTGTGTTGCTAGGAACCCCTACCTCTATCTAATATTTAGCAGTTTTAAACAAAATGATCTGACTAATATTTATGTCTTCTTTTCCAGACTGAGATCTTCTCAAGAGCATAGACTTTATCTGAATTATTTTTATTCCCAGTGTTTAGCCCATTGCCTGTCAAACTGTAGGCACTCAACATACATTTGTTTCACTGGGAGTCTTATCTGGGAGACATCAGGACTCTGCCTTCCCTCAGCTTGCCCTTTAGAACTGTTTGAGGTCCTCCTGTTCTCATCCATCTTTCTGCATATGTCTAGGTCAATGCATCACATTTCTAGTTGCAGTGACTTAAATGAGATCAGACTGTGTGACTCTAGGGCCATGTTGCTGCCATTTTCAACTTTATATTTAATGTGAATTATGGCACACGGCGGGTTGTCTGATGAGACTGTTGAAGAAACTATATGTGTCATGTGTGGCAGCATCCAGTCCCATTGCCGTACACCACGCTGAACACAACTTCTATGTGATTGACCTTTAATCTGAGTCTGGAGATGAAAGCCGTGTTGACACTATGCTTTGTCAGCCATTCTCCCAAAGGACATCCTGGCCTATTGATATAACTTTCTACTTTGAATGTAACATATAATCTGTCATTGTTCTCTCAAGGAAGTGAGAGCGGTAGCAATCTCCATTCTCTATTTCTAAAAGCGATACTGTATTTCTTTAGTGCTAAGCAGTACATAATGTTAGTTTCTTAGATAATTAGTCCATGGCACTTTACAGAGTTTGCAAGTTGGTTTAAAATTTACCAGTTTCTCTGTGGTGTCTATGGTTTCAGAGCGTTGCAGATAAGCGTAACAAACTAAAGTCTTTCTCATTTGGATTCCTTTATTCATCAAACATTTATCAAGAACCTTCTCTGTCAGGTAAAGTATGAGCCTCTTTTTTTTGAACTAACCTTATCTTCAGTAACTGAGAGGTGTTCAGGATATGCATGACATTTCCACACAACTAAAATAGGTCTCAGAGTAGATAAGTAAATCGCCCAAGGGTGAAAGACCGGTAAGTGGCAGAGCTGGGCTAGGTTGATTATTAAAATGGTTTTCTTTTTACTTGAGGCCTTTGCCCTCAAGGAGTTTGTGGTTGAGATGTTAAGACACGCATGCACACACTGCTTGGCAGTGTGTAACTATGTGCCTTGTAAAATAGATGCAACGTTTTCAGATACAAGGCTGAACACCACTGGCTGGAATAGTTGAAGAGCTTCATGGAGAAGTGGTTGATCTTGAAGAAGAGATAGTCGGGGTGAGGAAATAAAATTGGATAAATCTAGTGAGAAGAGAAAGTGCACAATCTTGAATATCAAGCTGAGAACTGTGGAGCTTTATTCTGTAATTAGCAGCAATATGTTAAAGGTATTGGAGTAGATAAGCGGCTTGTCACAATAAGTGGTTTCTCTGTGACAATTTGTAGAAAGGATTAGAGTGAGAAGATTCTGGAGATTTTGAGTTTTATTGTATGGGAGAGTAGTGGCAATACTGTGCTGACTAGTTCCTAACATTTTCTACCCTCCCTTTCTCCCCACTTGGGGCCATCTGGGGCCTGCTCTGACTGCTGAGCTCTGCTTGCCTCCAGTGCAAGGCCGTGTCTGGGTCTCCACCTTTTGAGTGTATCCATTCCTGGGCAGTGAACCCGAGCAAGCCTGTCTCTGCCTGAAATACGACTGTGCCACGGACTTTGTCTATAAATGCCAAGGCAGCATCAAGTCTCCGAGTCTGGATGAGCTGCTCTGAGCATCCAGGCTAATTTACTAGCTGATAGATTCTAAGTCTATCAGTACTGACAAATATGACAAGTACACAAGCTTGAAGACATTTTTGGTAGGTCTTGATTATAATGAATCCTAGCAGGATCTTTTTAAAACTTAATAGTGCAGATTTTCCCCAATATTACTTCAGTCAGCTTAATTTTCTTTTTTCTTCTTAAAGATAACAATCTAATATTCTTGAACACTGAGGGCATTTGTGTTGCACTCATTTGCTAAAGAACAATCTGAGCATGTATATGTAAGGAATCCCTCAGTTTTTCTTGTAAACCTCAGTCAGCAGAGATCATTTGTGTCACATGGAGATGTGGCGGAAGGGATACTCACGGAAACAATTACAATGTTACACTCCTGGGTGATGGGTGTTGAATTTGACTCATGTAGGGCCTGTTTAGGGGCTTTAGAAAAAAGAGTGATGTTTAGTTTACCTGGGGAAGCGTACTGTAACCTGTGGAGGTGATGGAGGACCACTGACAGGTGCTTCATGGAGCAACGGTGGTATCAGATTGGATTTTAAAAATCACTCTGGGTTGTGTGGATGATGGAGGAGATAGGAGGAATGGGGATGTGGGCCTGGAGACAGCAGACCAGTTAAGGGCTATATCAGTCAGGGTTCTCCAGAGAAACAGAACCAACAGGATGTGTGTGTGTGTGTGGTGTGTGTGCGTGCAAGGTAGGCTGGCAGGATGGAGACCTAGGTAGGAGTTGATGTTGCATCTCAAGTTCAAAGACAGTCTGGAGGCAGAATTCCTTCTTCCTTGGTCGACCTCAGCCTTTTCTCTTAAGGCCTTCAACTGATTGGATCAGGTCCACCTGCATTACGGAGGTTAATCTGCTTAATCAAAGCGTACTGATACAAATGTTAATTTTATCTAAAAAATACCTTCACAGCAACATCCAGACTAGTGCTCAACCAAACAACTGGGTACCACAGCCAGGCCACATTGACATAAAAAATTAATCATCACAGGAGCCAGTGAAATTTTATCCTCCAGGGGGAAGAAGAAGAAGAATTATACCAGAATTTAATTGGGTAGATCCGTTGAGCAATTGGATGGAAATTGTGAGAGAGCACAGTCTGAACATCTGGACATGGATCCCTAAAACAGACATTTTCCTGACAATTTATCCAAAGAGTTGATCTAGCATCCCTTCCCTCTTCCTCCTTAGTTCACTTACTCTCTCTGTTTATTAGCAGCAATGTGCCGGCACTCTGCGAGGAGCTGGGGACACAAAGGTGGGTGGAACACATTGTTTACCTTAGAGGGTCTCACAGTCTACTCACAGCTCTGAATTGCAGCTTTGTGGATGAGACTAAGAGCGACTTCACACGTTTAGTCCATTCTTCACATCTCTCAGGCCTTTCCTGGAAATGAGGGCAAGTATGCTTGGCAAAACAACTAAGCCAATGAAGTTTCTCAACCACGTTTACACTGCTTCCAGTACCTTTCCATATTTCTGGTGAGGGTAGTGCCAGTTTTGCTCTACTCTTAGCAAATTGGTCACAAACTCCTTAGTCCTGTAGAGAAGCCTAGGGTGGAGTGTGTCCCAACTTTGCCTCTCCACTCTTGATGAACAAACAGCCTTGCTGTCCTGAACAAGGGTCATGATGCAGGATTCTATGCATTTCCTGTAAAAATAGAGTCTCCATAAACTCTTTTGTCTTGGTCCCTAAGAGGCTTGCAGAAGTTGCAATCAGAATGACAACAATAGGAGCTAGAAAAAAAGAAGCTTCTTTGGGGAAAGATAAACTTTCAAACACTTAGTATAATGTTATATGGGAATCCACATCTGGTTTTTCCACATTTATCATGCCAATAAAACATGCACCTGTTAGTTTTTCATCACAAGCCATATTTCTCATCTGTCTACTTTGACCTTGTCACAGACATTTCCCTTTTAGCACTCACATAGATTTTTGTACTGAGTGGAAGTTGGAAGTGATTGCAAAGGAAGCCTATTTCTTTTGACATCTTGGGTATGATCCGTTTATCTCCTTATGGGAATATAGGGAAGTATAGAGGGGGAGCACTAGAGGATAAGAAACATTTCTACAAATGTGCAGGACTCCGGTTTCATCTTGAGTCTGTCTTAGTGATTTTTTAAAAAATATTTTATTTTTCCTTTTTCTCCCCAAAGCCCCCTGATACATAGTTGTATATTTTTAGTTGTGGGTCCTTCTAGTTGTGGCGTGTGGGACACCACCTCCGCATGGCCTAATGAATGGTGACACGTCCATGCCCAGGATCCGAACCGGCGAAACCCTGGGCCACCGAAGCGGAGTATGCGAACTCAACCACTTGGCCATGGGGCTGGCCCCCTGTCTTGTGGGAGGGACAGAGTAACAGACAAACCATTTCCTAGACCCCTAGATACTAGACTCTTTTTATTCTGTCATTTATTTTTATTATGGAAAATTTCAAACATGTAGGAAGGTAGAGAGAAGAGTATAAAGCACCTCGTGTACCCATCATCTAGCCTCAACAAGCATCGACAAATGGATAAATTTTTTCATCTGTACCCTTATTTCTCCTCAAAGCCCCTTTGGATTATTTTGAAGCAAATCTTAGATATATCATTTCATCTGAGAATACTTCAATATATATGTATCCCTAAAAGATAAGTACTCTTTTTACAACATAACTAAAATACCACTACGGCACCTAAAACACAATTCCTTAATATTATTAAATATCCAGTCAATGCTCAAATTTCCTTGATTGTATCATTTGTGCAAATTAGAATCCAAAGAAGGTCGGGTAACTGTATATAGTTGAGATTTCTTAAGTATCTTTGAATCTAACGCCTTACTTTTTTTAACTTTGCAGTTTACAGATTGAAGGATGAGGTCATTTGTCCTGCAGAGCTACTCATGGTCGTTACGTGCTGATGGAATCCCGTAATGTCACATAACATATTTCTCTGCCTCCCGCCCCCACCTATATTTCCTGTAAACCAGGGAGCTAGAGGCTTGATCAGATTTGGGTTAGATTTTTTGACAGGAATACTTCATAGGTGGTATGGGGAATGTTCTGCTGAATCATATCAAGAGGCACATACTGTCTTCCTGCCTCTCTTTGGGTGATGTTCAGATTGATCAGTGGGTTTAGGTGTTGTCAGGCTGGTCCATGATTATCAAATTCCCCATTTAGCAGCTGTTGATGACCATTGCCTGGATCTATTTTTTTTTCATTAGAGATTGCACCATGGTTATATTCTACGTCTATCATTCCTTCTTTGGTCAGTGGGAGAGTCTTTGGTTGATTTTTGACATGATCAGAATTTTTAATTTATTTGTTTGTTGCTGAAGAAGATTCACCCTGAGCTAACATCTGCGCCAGTCTTCCTCTATTTTGTATATGGGTCACTGCCACAGCATGGCTACTACAATGAGTGGTGTAGGTCTGCGCCCAGGCACTAAACCCAGGCAGCTGAAGCAGAGTGTGCTGAACTTTACCACTAGTCCACAGGGCCAGCCCCTGATCAGACTTCTCAACATAAAAATAAAGGGTTAAATATTTGTAAAAAATAGAAGCATATTCAACATTGTCACATTGAAAGGGAAATTCAACAGCATTGATAGTTTCTTAAAGCAATGGTTTGACTTGCCAAGACTCGAGGGAAAACTCTAATAGATGAATGTTTGACTCTGCAGATAAAACAAAGGACAAAAATGGGAAATGAGATGCTCACTGATAGGAATAAAACCTGAACAATAATGTGAAGGTAAAATGCCAAGGGAAGTGACCACTGAATTAAAAACATTAACAACTCAAAATGTCTAACTGGTTACTCAATTTCAAGATGTTAAGCCAAATTAGAAAGATGAATATAAAACTATCTTCATTGCTTTTCTTTTGATTCACCACAGTTTATGTCTGGATAACTCCAAAACAAAGGCAAGTATTATTTTGTTTAAAAAAATTGAGGGCAGAAAGTGCATATATTTAAGTGGTGGAATGTATGACATATATGGTTCACTTTTTGCATTTCCAAGTGATTTCAAAATTGTTCTTCATAGACATTTAATACTTTAGAGTACATTCCCAAGGTTCATTTTCCTGATCTTGTAAATTTTCCTTCGAATATGGCAACCTGTTTACAAGATCTGTCTGTATCAACTTTTGCTAAAATTGAGCCAAACCTTATCTGAATTCTCCTCTTCTCACTCACAATTTATCCGAAATGGGACAGCCCTTGGGTGGCTATTTACATGTCAGGCACTGCGGTCGCATCTGTAGTGTTGGGGAACTTGGCTTGTTCACTCTGATACTGCCTAAGTTGGGAGGTGGGAAGAGAGAGTGAAAGGCAGAAAAGCTAATCAGTACCTTCAGTTCCACGCATGTGGCACATCCATTTAATTTCCCATATTTGAGTATTTGGGGGGATGCATATGGATAACTCTTTATAAATACCACTAGACTCCAGTCTTGCTAGATACTTCCACTCAGGCTAAGTTTTTAAATCATCGTAGAACCATATTTGGTAAATATCATTGTAGTCATTTTGGAGGCAAGGAAACTGAGACTCAGAGCACAACCTGTGCAAGTTCAAACAGCTAACAAGGAACAGAGCCAGAATTTGAACCCACACATCTGTGCAACCCACAGGCTGGCTTTTCCCCTACATCACCTGACTGCTAACCATGTCAAAAAAGGGGCCACAAGCAAACTCACTCAGTTTTCAGCAAACGTGCTCTATTAATCATTAAGTATAGATTTTGTACTGCCTGGATGTCACCATATACTTTTTTTCTTCAAAGAATACACTTGTCTGGGAGATAGGGTCTGACAAGAAGGTACACGCTGCCTGGGTTGTCCCCTCCTTGGAAATATTAGAGAATGCAGAATTGTATAAAATAGGGGTAACTTGGTATGGTGCTAGGTGAAGTGGAATTCTGCAAGCTCTGGCTCAAGCAGAAAGTCAATACACTAAGAGCTAGAAATCACCAAGGAGCAATGTGCTTGGAAACTCAATACAGTAATAAGCAACTCGGTACTGTGTTTGTGAAAGATCCCTTACTGTCCACCAAAAAATGTTAATGGATTGTCCCTTGGTGTCAGTTAGGCCTGCATTTTAAAATATACGCATAAAAGAAATCAATGAGAGGATTATTTCTTCCTTGAAGTTTGCTACACAGTCTTGATGATATTATCAAGGCAAAAACTCTATGGGACTATTTAAGAAACTGGGATGCTTTTGCTGTAAAATTGAAATTAAATAAGGTATACTCAGAATGCACAGTTTTGTGTGAGGCTTATAATCATGTATGTGTAATTAAAAATTAAATTCTAATAGACTTATTCTCTCTATACAGAATACTTTTTGTTATCAAGTCATCGTATTAGCGGTAATTATGAACACAGTCATGATAATGGACCTGCATTTCATAGCTTTGTAGAGACAGGCACCAGCCTAGCTTAATCAAGTCTTTTGATAACAGCATGTGTTTACTGAGTGCCTACTATATGCTGCGTTCTTGCTAGGCTGTGGGGAAACAGTGAAGAATAGGACAAATTGCCTCCTTGCCTTAGATCACATAGAAAGACAAACCAGCAATCAGTTATAATACTGCACAATAAGTTTTTGGCACTTTCAGAAGCCTATAACAGGGCCATCAAATGTATCCTGGGGCAGGGAAGCGAAGAGAGTTCTGAGAAGACTTGTAGGAGAAAGTGGCATTAAGCTGAGAGAAGGATAACTTGGAGTTAGACTGGAGGGTAAGGGTTAGGAGGGGTAGGGTGGGAGGAGGCATGTGTGTCCCAGGCAAGGTGAATGGTATCTGGGAAGGCCTAAAGGCTAGGGAAAGTACCAGGTGTTTGACAAACTCAAGGACAGTCGGGATGGTGGGAGAGAAGAAGGGGGAAATATAGATGGACTGCCCTAGAATGAGAAGTGAGGAGCTGAGGCTAGAGAAACCATGAAGAGCCTCGTAAGCCACGTTCAGATGACTGGACTTGACTCAGAGGGCAATTGAAGGGAAGTGAGGAGGAAAGTGAGATGGTCCAGTTTGTGTTTTAGAAGGGCCATCGGGCTCCTGGGGAGAGAATGGGTGGGAGCACGGAGAACCGCTATAGGCTTTGCAGCAACCCCACTGAGAGAGGATGCAGGCTTCACCTGGAGGACGGGCAATGGTAAAGAGGATGGGCAGAAAAGGACAGGTTTGTTAGTTGGCAGAACATGGTTGACAGGCTATACTGATGATTTGGATGAGGGCAATGAGAGAGAGGATAGAATCCAGGAGGATGCCTGGTTTCTGGCTTGGGCAACTAACTGAGCCAGTGGCAGATAAAGATTACAGGATGAGGAACTGGTTTTCAGGGGAAGAGAATGAGTTCATTCCTGGATGTGTTGGGTTTGAAGTACCAGGAAATCAATCTTCATCATTTTCTAGTATTTTCCAAAGAATGAGCTGCATGGTCCCTATGAAATAATTGAGATAGACGAAGTCACTTTAGTGTCCATGTAGGTGCAGTGACATTTTAAAGTCATAAAAATTGACTTTCTGATGGTACTCTTGTATTCTGACACCGGATACATAGGTGGGCCCTGGTATTCCTGGAGAATATATTTGGATGGTCCCTGTGGTAATCTATGTGACTAAGAATAAAAATAGACAAGCTGAAGTGACAGTGACAGATAAAGCATCAGTCTTCCAAGCCTTGCTCCGCCTGTCTCTCCTTTTCCAGGGAAGATGAAGGTTGTTGGGGAAAGACGTGGAGCCGCGTTCAGGTGAGTGTGACTCACTCTCCCACAGAGGAGGCTGCAGGAGCTCCCCGAAGACGGTGACTGTTGGTTTTATTTATTTTTTTCAATACCTTTATTAAGATTTAATTCACATGCCATACAATTCACACATTTAAAGTACACAATTCAATGGTTGTATATTCACAGATATGTGCAAAAAGTACTACAGTTGATTTTAGAACATTTCATTACCTCAAGAAGAAACCCCTTATTCTTTACCTATCACCTTCTTATCTCCACTCCCCTCCAGCTCGAAGCAACCCCTAATCTATTTTCTGTCTCTGGAGATTTCCCTATTCTGGAATTCTTATGAATGGAATCCTATGCTATGTAGTCTTTTGTGCCTGTCTGCTTTCACTGAACGTAATGTTTCCAAGGTTCATCTATGTTATAGTGTGTATCACTACTTTATTTTCTTTTATGGCTGAATAATATTCTGTTGTATGGATATGCCACATTTTGCTTATCCATTTCTCTGTTGATAGACATTGGGTTGTTTCCACCCTTTGGCTATTATGAATAATGCTGCTAGAAACATCTGTGTGTACAGTGATTGCTTTTCATTCATTTGTGTGCCTCCAGGCCTAGTGCAAGAAAGATGAACTTTTCTGCCACAGATACCAACTCAGAGAGGATCCCAGTAGGCAGCAATGGCCAGTGGCTCCGGGCAGCCTCTAGGATCCTAGGCACAATTGTGAAGGAGGAGCATTTGTTCTTGTTTCTCTGTTCTTTGATGTATGTGCCCTTTTCTTGCCACCTCCCTCTTTCTGTCAGGTGCCTAAACGTTGGAGGGAGTCCTGATCCCTTTCAAAGACTGCTCTTTAGGCTGCAAAATTTCTACTACTCCAGCCTGCTCTAATCCAAGCTGCCATTCTTTGTGTGACTGAATAGCTGATGAATTCACAGGAAGGTGTGAATGAGGCCTGAAACACAGACTCCTTTGCCTTTTCAAAGAGAAATGTTGGCACAAATGGATCTTATTGTAACAGGAAAGGTTTCTTTAAAATTTGAGTTTGGGAAGCTTCTAAGGTCTCTATATGGCTTCCAGAAATTCCCTTACCCTTTATCTCTCAAATTTCCTTCTTCCTGATGTTTTAGTAAGTCTGAGATTTAAACTACTTGGCATTACTTAGCGTGTGCGCCTAAGTAAATTTTACAGGAAAAGTAAATACTCGAAAGCTGCAGATCTTGAATCTGGGAATGCAACCAAAGTTTTTACTATTTCAAATAATTAATAAAATGAAAATGAGACAACCCAGGATCATGTGTCTGCCATCACGAAAGTTATGATCTACGTCCCCTGGAAAATGTCCCATTTATAGACGCGCCCATCGGCTAAAGTCTGATTAGCTTTGCTTGAATGTGAAGGCAGATTTAGCAGGATTCCTTAAAGTGTGATCTGTGGGCCAACTGTATCCAGAATCACTTTGGGCACCAATTCCAGAGGCCCCATTCCAGCTCCTGGAGCAAAATTACTTGAGGGACGTGGCCCAGGGGTCTGTCTATTGAGCAAGCTCCCTGGATGGTTCTTATGCACATTCATGTATCAGGGCCATTCAAAAAATGACGGCTTCAATTACATGCATTCTAGATAAGTAGGGATAACCATAATGTTTTCGATCCAAACTTTAGGGAGTGAAAGGAGGTGCTATTAATAATTATGCTGTGAATACAAGTATAAACCAGGACTGTCTTGGCAAACCAGAACACATGGTCACCTTGCAAATAAATATCAACCTGCCCAAGTGAGAACTTATTCTTCCATCTTATTCTGCCATCTTACTCTGCCTTTCTAACTCCTCAGAGCCATATTCTCAAAGCCTGACTATCTCCCCGGTACATGCCTACGAGTGTCTTAGTTTTCTTGATTGCGTATCCCCATTGGGCAGTTGACTTCGCTGTGGGGGTCATTCATGCTGTTCTTTGTTCCCTGGTTCTCCTCTCTCTCTGACACAGACAAGACTGAACTTTCTATCCACCTTGTAGTTGGGCATGGTCATGGGTCTGGTCTGGCCAGTGGAGGGTATATTGAGTCACCATAGGAGTCCCAGGAGAGCTCCCTGCAGGGTGCCAAAGAACTAGGGCCAAGAGGAGAATCTCTTCAATTCTACTAAAACGCTATGTTACAGCACCTTGTTTAGTCCAGCATACTGTCCAGCATAGTGCAGTATAGAGACCAGAAGGACTGAGATGTGATTCTGAATTTGTTATCACAGAGGTCAAATGTGGTATAGAGTGGTACACATGGGTGTCAGACTCACACCTCTTTGCCTCCAGGTGTCTCCCTCTTCCTCAGTCTATTTACAATTTACAAAGAGCTTTCAGATACCTTGTCAATTGATATTTATGTTAGTTCTTTGTGGCTGATATAAGAAATTACCATAAACTTGGTGGCTTAAAAACAACAGAAATGTGTTCTGTCACAGTTCTAGAGGCCAAAAGTCTGTGATCAGTATCACTGGGCTGAAGTCAAGGTGTCAGCAGGGCCATACTCCCTCTGAAGGATGTAGGGGAGAATCCATTCCTTGCTTCTTCCACCTTCTGGTGGCTACCGGGATTTCTTGGCTCATGGCTGCATCACTCTAACTTTTAAGGCCAGCATCTTCAAGTCTCTCTGTCCTCTGTCTTCATATCACCCACTCTCCTGTGATTGTGTCTAATCTCCCTATGCATTACTCTTATGAGGATACATGTGATTGCATTCAAGAACCACCTGGATAGCTCAGGATAACCATCTATCTCAAGATCCTTGATTTAATCATACCTGCAAAGACCCTTTCTCCAAATAAGGTAATATTTACAGGTTCCAGAAATCAGGACCTGATATATACGGTACCGTTATCAGCCCACCACAATATTCAGAAAATCTTTGGGCGGGGGGCGGGGAGCAGGCACACATCATCTCTTTCACTTCACTCTCAAGGAAGTTGAGGTTCAGAGCATTTAAGTGACTTGCACAAGGTCATGTGCATGGCCAGTGGCAGAAAAGGGACTAGAAAGAAATACTGTCTAGTTCCCTTTAAGCTGTATTGTTTCCTCAAGATGGCCCAGCGGACAGATGGCATGTGGTCCATCTCCTTGCCTCCCTGTGCACCATTGGATAGTGTGCTTCAAAAGCACAGCACAAAAAATGACTCTTGGCGCTGAGTCACTGATGGAAATCTTAGGCTGCATGGGACTTTCCAGGCAAGATTAGGAACCAGGAAAAAGCCTGGTTTAAAAATCTGGATCCAGCTGTGACATTAATGAGTTGTATGAGCTTAGGCAAGTTTCTATGAGTTTCTCCTCCTCAGATTTCTCATGTTTAAGATCAGAAGATAATTTGTTGAAATATAGATATTATTTATTGCATGCCCATGAAGTGCTAATAATCTCTATGCTAGACTAAGAACCTGGCTTACATTGTTTCATTCACTCCTCATGAACAACCTGATGAGAGAGGTCTAATTATTGTGCCCATTTTACTGGGGAGACTTCAAAAGATTGAACAATTTGACCAAAGCCACGCTGTAAGCAAGTGGTGGACCCAAATGTGATCTGTCTGTTTGACTCCAAAGTCCTTCTCTGACCTTTGGCCCCTGATTCTCTCCACGCTCTCTATTTATACCACTGTGATACCATGGTGTTGGCATGGTACAGGGGTCTGGGCCATGTAATGGTCACATATCTACAATCCAAATTTCCCATGACATGACCCACTTGTCTCTGCTATTTTCTAAGGAGCGAGCTGGTGGCTGGCAGCCAGATGCAGGATGGATAGGCCTTGATTCAGGATATCATGTGAGAGAGAAGCGGTCTTGAGTAAAGCTAGGGAAAATTCCCTTGTGGGAATGTCACAGAAAGCAGAATTGTGTGGAACAGAGGCAAATGGTGATCTGCTTTTATCAGTTAAACAGCTTGTACTCAGTAAGCATTTGTGTCTGTTTTGGTCTATAAACCCTAGGTTCTTTGTCTGGGTGACTTTTGAGGCAGCTTTGTAGAATCAGTGTATCCCAGGGCTGGGAGAAGCCCTGGAGACAGGATGTCTCACCTTCCATTTGAAGAATCTGAGGCGTAATTAAGTGAAATTCATTTATTCAGCAAACGTTTAATGAAAGCCTATGTTTCAGATATAGTGCTAAACACCAGGATACAGAAATGAAACAACACGATCACTTCCAGGATCTCTGTGCCTGGTGGGCAAGGCACACTCATAAACATATAATTTCAATAAATATGGTAAACACTGCGATTGTGCTGAGACTGCTTTGGGAACCTGAAGGAGTCAGCAGAGACTGACGTTTGGGCTAGAAGAAAGTGGGAAAAGACAAACCAGACAAGGGAATCAGGATCCTGGATGGGTCAAGCGCATGAAGAGAAGAATGGTGAGAAGTTCCTGGTGCCTGGACCTGAGGTGGTGCGAGAGGTCACAGAGGCTAGCATGAGACCTGCCCAAAGTCGGATAACTTCTGGCCTGTTGATACTGAAACGTTTCAGTCTGTACCTTCAAGTAGATTTTAATGCCATTTTCCTTTCACTGGGTCTGTTTTGTGCATCTTGGTGTTACTGGGCTAGACTTGGCATCCTTCACCCGGGACACTGGATAGCTTTTACATGCTGTAGAACTTCTTAAGGCTCCAGCAGGTCTGCTGACCACAAGGAATAGTTGATGATGTCTGTGAATCAGCTCAGGCTTTTGCACCTTATCTCGTTTCTGCATATACCCTGCAGCAAACTCATAGCCCCTGCCTAGCATGGAGGCCTCAAGTTACCCCGTGATCCTGAGAGTGCCTGGTACCTCTGTGTGTGCACAAAGTTGAAAATGCCTTCTGAATAAAGTCCTTCTTTTTCAATCACCAAAGAGAAATAACGGAAAATTCAGAGATTTAGGAATTTTTATCTTCTATGGAAAAGAGAAGAAAGATGTACTGCTCCCTCTCTTGATTTCAAGACTAATCCACTCCCCTTTTTTATCCACTTCCAGGTTTTTCCTTCAGAATTCATTAACCACAAGTTGGTTTCTCCAACCCCATGGTGCCTATGTATATTTGATGTACTTTTACTGGCTGGCTGAACAGTGTGATGAAAACAGAGGTGAAAATCTACTGTTACTAGTGGTCCCATGGCTTTCCCTTGTCCCTTAAAATTGTGAGATCCTGCCAAATTCTTTCCCATTAATTATAATAACAATAATAACAAAAGCTTCTTTTGGGGTCTCCTCTCTGCCTTTATGATGCAGTTCTTTCTCTCCTCTATTCCCCTCAGGATATTTTCTACTTAATGAGATGCACTGATACATATTCTTCCTTGCTGTTTCTTTTCTGGCTGGATGTGCTTTTCGTACCTACAAAGGCCCTGCAGTTTGGTCCTGAGTGCCAAAAAAGAATCCTTAACGAAGAAGACAGAAAATACTGAGGCTGAAATTGGGAACTCTGGAGAAATATTACTTGCTTCCTCTAGCATTGACAGATGGCCTACTACGTGCTATGCTAGATTTGAGGGCATAAAGATAAATCAATCTATGTCCACCAGGAAGTGAGCTGAATGCAGAGACTAAGGAATAAACCAACAGATACATAGACAGAAAGGATGGATATCCTTAAAGGCTTGCAAGAGTGCAGGAGAAGCACCACCTCGCCTGGTCAGAGGATGGGAGAACAAAGGGAATACATTTCCAGAGATGTGCTGAGTTGATTCTTAAATAATATCATTGAACAAGTATTGGGTGGAAAATTGTGGAAGAAAGGTAGGAAAGAGAATAGAGGAGAGAGAGATGACACAAAGGGTGGTAGAAGGGAACATCATTTACAAAGAACTGGAGGTCAGAAATCACATGGCACACAAGAGCACGTGCAAGTAATGTGTTAAGCAGGGGACAGAGATTTTAACTAATATTACCGAGGGCCTACTAAATGCCCTGTCATATACCATTATCTCACAATATTGGTTGAATAAATGACTGGGGTAGATAGATTTGTATCTACGTAAGAACACTCTAGGTCAAGGATGTTAAGTCATTTTCCAAGACCTTGCAGCCACCTAATAAGTGAAGGAGGTGGGATTTGATTTGATTCCTCTAGCTTTTGGTCTGGACACTTTGCAGCTGCCCCACGTGCATTTGCAGAAACCCTTGTTAGGCATCCTTTCTCAAAAAGAAGATCCAGTAGCAGTATATGTATTAACAACCACATTCTCTAGGACTTTGAGGAAACTTCTGTAAGGTGTGTGGGTATAAGTAAGAAATCAAGGAAGAAAAGAATGTGGTTCTTTAAAGGAGGGTACTGGGTGAGTTAAAAAGAGAAACCAAGGATGAAGAAGGTTAAGCAACGAGGAAGAGAAGGAGGAAAGTAATTAGAGTTCAGTGAGCTAAAGATATAATTTAAACACTTTGCAGGAAGGAACCAAGGTGGGAATGGAAGAGATTAGATTGCAAGGTTTCGAAGGTCTGGCAAAAGCTTAAGGGTAAATCAAAGGACTGTTACCAATTCAATAGGATTTTATATTATTTTAGGAAATCGAGTAGCAGTCCATTAGCTGCAAAGCCCAAGATCAAGAAGAGAGTTAAAAGACAGGGCAATTTCTGGAAGCCTCATATGTCCAAGAGTTTTGGCCTAGCAGCATGTTGATGCTAGAAGGGTCTCAGATCATCTCCTAGGACCTTCTTGCTTTGCAGGTGAAGACACCGAGGCCAAAGAGATCGTGTTCATTCTATGTGTGATTGAGCCTACTGCCAAGCAGAGATTTGATTATAAGTTTCCAACTCTCAATTCAGAGTTATTTACAAGTATGTGAATTTCAGATCAGGGCCTGGGTTTCCAAAAGTGGTCAGAACACCAACCCTGTCTACCCACAGGCCAATCATAGAACATGGGGTGTAGAATCAGGGACTTGAATTGTAAAGAACAATGGGAAGGGAAAGAGAAGACTGACCTGGAAAAGCCAGCACTAGGAGGAAATGACATTATAATAGAAGTTTGGGACATGAAGAATGGTCAAGTGGTGGTGAGGAAGAGGATGAAGAAACACAGAGACAAGAAAAGGGGATGGAATATAGTTAGTGGGTGTATCAGAAAGACCCTTTGTTTTATGGAGAGTAAGTCCTCCTTAAATTTAACAATGAGCCATCAGAAATGGAAAAATATGTTTTGCAGATTGTCAGTCCCCAAATTTAAAATCACAGAGTATAGAAGGGTGGGTTTGGGACTAAAAGGCTAGGCCCTAAAACCAACACAGCCTCTCATTAACTCTGGGATCTCCATCTGCTTAGATCTCTGATCCTAGAAATGAATCCACCCTCCCTTGATGCCACAACCACTTCCGGTTCTGAGACTGTTCCCTGTTCTCTTTTATGGCAAAACTCCTCAAAATGGTTGTTTGGCTTCAGAGTCTCTGCTTGCTCACCTCCCATTTTCTCTTGAAACTTTTCCAGTCAGGCTCTCATCCCTAACACTCCATGGCAACCAACCTGCTTTCCATTCCTTCCTCCAACTGTGATTCCAAATTTTACCTATGGGATGGTTTGAGAGGGCCATCCTTCTAAAATCTCATTGCTCTCTAAAAGAAAAGCTGTAAAAGTTAGAAGTGTGACCTGACCAGAAAACCTCATGGAGGAAAAAAATGGGAAGACAAACCCAACCACTTCCTACTTTCCATCAAGTTTTTAGATTGGTAAAAAGTAAATGTAGGAGGCAGATAAAAAATTTTCAGAGCTATTCAGAATATTATCTTGAGGAGAATGTTAGCTCCAGCTCTGACTTTTCAAATGGCTCATTTTAGGGGCTGATTTGGGGCTCAGGGAAGTGAAGAAAAATCTGACCTCCATTTTGAAGGGAAAGTATTGATGATGAAGTTTATCCTTAAGTGTCCTCACTTCTTTTGACAATACTCACTATCTCCTCCTCACTCTCCAAATTATCAATGCAAGTTAGGCTAGAGACAGATCTGAGTAGCTAATGTTGTTGGGGGTAAATCCCAGTTTTAATCTCTGGTCCAGAAAATCCCACCAGATCTGAGCAGCTTTGAATCTACTTTTAATCCACAAATGACACTAATCTGAGCTCTATATTCATGGTGAAAACACACAGGCACCCTGAAACTAGAGCTGTGTATATTTTCTTTTAAGTAGAAACATTTGAATATGAGCTTTGAGAGGCTAGAGAAAATTTCTCTTCAGAGAAGCCTAACAAACATCTTATCTACTAGAGCAATCCTCAGCCACTGGCATCCCTTTAAATCCTTCTTTAAACCTCTGTAACTTCCTCTTCTTATATCCTTGATTTAATACTATAGCTCAGATATTTGTCCTAAGCCTTGGAAAGCATATCTTGATCTTCCTCATCTGTAACACGGGATAAGAAATGAAGTTTAATGTGACAATTAAGATAATATTGTGAACATGGAAGCAACCTAAGTATACATCAGTGGGTGAATGAAGGAAGAAAATGTGGTGTGTATATATATATATATATATATATATGTATATGTATGTATGTATACAATGGAGTATTATCAAGCCATAAAAAATAAGGAAATCTTGCCATGTGAAACAACATGAATGGGCCTTGAAGGCATTATCCTAAGTGAAATAAGTCAGACAGAGAAAGACAAATACCTTATGATATCACTTCTATGTGGAATCTAAAAGAACTCTGAAACCAAAAAGCAACAACAATAAAAAAACCAAATTCATAGAAACAGAGAATAGACTGGAAGTTGTCGGAAATTGGGGCTAGGGGGTGGGTCAAATGGGTAAAGGTAGTCAAAAGGTACAAACTTCTAGTTATAAAATAAATAAGTAATGGGATGTAATGTACACTATGGTGACTATAGTATATAATACTGTATTGCATATTTGAAAGTTGCTAAAAGAGTAGATCTTAAAAGTCCTCATCACAAGAAAAAAAAATTGTAAGTATGTGTGGTGATAGGTGTTAACCAGACTTACTGTGATGATCATTTTGCAGTATATACAAATATTGAATTATTAAGTTGTATACCTGAAACCAAGATAATGTTAAATGTCAATGATATCTCAATTTTTTAAAAAAGGGAATATTGTGAAAGAACCTCGCCTGTTGGAGGCACCTGGCAAATGTTTATTTATCTGAGCTGTAAAGACACCATAAATAAATTTCAGAAGTCTGTTTATTGCCTTTGCTCCCAAAGAAACTTCAAGAAGGCTATTGGGCTCTGCATGACAGACTCAGATGACAGTCTAAGGACAGCTTGGCCTGCACTGTATTTCCAGGGAGTTCCAGCCTCTTCAGGAAGAGATGCTCTTAGACTCAGGGCCTTGCCTGGCCCTTTCTGCTTCTATTCCAGCCATTAGGTAAGCCGCCAAAGGGCTTTTCACACTGCAAGGGACTTTCAGACTTCTAAACAAACTGGCTCATGATTGCTTAGGAAAATGAGGACATCTACCGAGGTTCTAATGTCCTCGTGGATGTAATTGACTGTGGTAAGATGCAAGGCTGAAGAGGAGACAATGGAACAGAATAAGAAAATGCATTTATTTCTTGATATGGCTATAGACACATAGACTTTTAAAAATAAGGCTAAATTCTGTCTTGTGAACCATAATCAGAGCAATGCCAACCAGTTGCTATTAAGAAATATATAGCAACCAGCTACTTTTAAGTACCCCAGATTAAAAATCACTTTACATAATACAAAAGAGTCATCTATTTCATGTGTTAACCATTCTGTGCCTCAAATGTTTCTATTATACTATACAGGGAAGTAATACTTCTAATCTTTCAACAGTTATAAGAGAAATAATTTAATTGATATTTTAATTACCACCATCCTCATTTGGGTAGATGGAAATGTAGCTTTTACAAGTTTCTTGACAAAAACAGTCTAGGATTGCCTGTAGCTATTTTGAAAGCCCTCTTGGGCAATTTTCTTTGGTTGCATTCCACAGATATTTTAATCTTGTCATTTTTGCTCAAGGACCAGCAGTGGCTCCCTATTGATCCCAAAATTTGATAGAAGTGTCTTCATCTCCTGCCAATTGCTCAGTCTATCTTTCCAATCTAATTTTCATTATAATTCAACATTAACACCCCGGTTTGTCAAGTTAACCAACTTCTCACTTCCCTAAAAGCTAATTACAAAATCTTTTTCGAAAGACCATCTAAGTCACTCTCTTATTTTCAGGTAAAGACAGGTTGAGATTGGCTGAGTCAGACAGCTAGTTACTAATGGAACTGGATTTAGGTCCAGGTCATCTTACCCTCCACTTAGTTATCTTTCTGCCAGACTGCGCTGCTTCCTGACTCTCATTTCACCTTTGGCCACTGATCAAGTCGGCAGAGCCCAAAATGCCACCTGCTTTCCTTTTAAAATTGATATCTTTCCATCGTTCCAGAACACTGCTTCAAACCTCAGTTTCTCTAGAACCCTTGCCCTTTAACCCCAGGTGGGTCTTACCTGCCTTCATCTCATGTCAAAATCTCTCCCCAAATCCCACCAGCCCTTCCTCCCACATACACACACGAATGAATTCAAACTAACATGACTTTGGGTTCATTCCACTTGCAAATACTATTGTGAGCTTCTTGGTTCTCTATTCCTAAGCTCCTTGATAGAGTTTTCCCCATCATTTTCTCCCTCTTCCTATTCTGGTGCTAAACACAGTGGTTCTTTACAGACAGTAGTTGAATGTCTATTGACAGAACAGCAGAAAGGGGGAGGGAGGGACAAGTTGCCTCATCTTGTTTACATCCTATTGCTTTTAGAACACATAGGATGCTCTCTCTGTTGATGCACTGCCTGTTCAAAACTGCCCATACTAAGCCAAATATATTCTATGTCAATTCATCTTGGCCTTGGAGCTGTGACGTGGTTGAAAGGTATATTGCAAGTAAATTGTTACTAATAATAGTTATAGGACTGACATTTGGGAGTCATTTACATTTCTTTACTTTAAAAAGAGTAGAGAAAATTCAAAGTTGTTCCTATAATGTCACCCTTGCCACTTATATTCTTGAGTGGCTAGAAAGTAGAGGAGTCACAGCTTGAGATTAACCACTCTCTTTTAAGGTAACCCTGCAAAGCTCTGTTCTGCTATACCATACGTTAATTTCTAGTCCAGCTTATTTCCCATATTTCTCCACTCTTGAGGTGGTCTAGTGTGTCAAGAACAGTGAAGGCTCTGAGGCTCTATCAAGTTAGCCTGCCGTAGTTTCACGGATGCCAGCAGAAGACATGAGAGCCCCTCAGTTTGAGACAAAACACAATTTATTGCTTACAGCAATAACAGAAGCTAAAATACTAGCATTTATACCAGCTCCCAAGTTCCATCTCCCATAGTGCAATGCTACAAAAGCTAAATGACAACTGTACAAGCACCCTTAGCTTCCCTGCCACCCCAAACACCTTGGACTATTAATGAAAAAGAAATTATCTTCTGGTTTGCTATGCTGTTGAAATGATGAGATATGTTAATTACAGATATAGATAGTTACGTATATTATTGCAACCTACCTTAACACCAACTGAGAGAAATTACCTAGTCAAAATCCATTCTCAATGCCCTGTGAGAATGGTTTTTTCCTAACATTTAATCTGACTGTGGGGTGTGGATATTTGCCTTTGTTGTGGTTATTCTGCAACATCCAAACCTTCCTACTTTAAGGGAAAATCTCCAGAGAGGTGAAATAAAGCACCCTGTTTCCCCCGATGGAAGCCAAAGTGGGTCAGATATTTTCTTTCCCCATTTGTGGCAGCTAGCACAGGCATGTGACCATGGCTTGACCAACTAGATCACTTTGAACCTTGAATCTTGAATGAGTGGTGCAAAGATGTGGGGGTCCTCAGAGGTTTTTCACAGCACGGTTGGTGTCAAGAATCCTCTGGTGTGGTAGTTAATGGGCAGTGGTGGTGAGTAGTATTGCACCATCAGTGTCTTTCTAAATGAACTCATCTTCTGGAATGTTCTTGGCCATGTTTTGGATGCTTCTCTGCTTTCCCCCTTCTTGACTGTGGTAGTTTATATTGTTAAACTAAACTCCGTTTTTTAGAATCTCCTTCTCTGTGTGCAAGGAGTTAAGAGTAGGCAAAAGAGGACTTTGTGTAAGACTGTGGACTTGGAAGGCAGAAGGGAAACAACAAACATTACTCTCTGAAAGTCTTCACGGCCGGATGCAGTGACAGACAGAATTAAAGGTGTTGGCAGGTTCCGGGCTGTGCCTGCTCTCCTACCTTCTCTCTCCAGCTTTTCTTCCCAACTACTGACAGCAGCCCCAGCCCAGCACCCATCATTCACACCTCTCTGCATTTTGCTCATTCTGTTTCTCCTCTCAAAATGCACTCCTCTTGCACTTGTGTGCAGTGAACTTCAGTTTATCCCTCAAGCTTAGGCCCAGGCATTATCTCCTCTAAGAGCATTTGGCTTTGTGCCCCTCCTCTGTGCCTCCAGTGCCCTCTCCATGATGTCCCTTATTCATTGTATTGAAACCTTCTGTTTGTCCTCCCTGGACTGTAAGCTTCTTGGAGACAGGGGCTATGTCACATTTGTTTTTATATCTGTAGTATCAGTACAGAGACTAACACAGAATTGCCTTCAAAAATGTTTAAGTGAGCAGAACTGACTATTCAGAATGAATTTGGCTTGATAAACTACATCTTGGTATCCTTGGAAAATCCACCCAATGCTAAGACAACCACAAACAATAAGAACAAGCAAACGGAGGCAATTACAGTTGCAGTTTTTAAAGGAGAAAAAGGTAGATGGTCCCAGATTATAGACAACTGAGATCACAGGAAGCTTTTAGAATGATTGTCAAGGTATTAGATTTTATGGCCCTAAGAGATAAAGAAACAGTGATCACTAGTAACCAGCACAGGGTCTCCAAGAAAATATTCATTGGTTCACAGTCATTTATGGAACATATTCTATGGGCCAGCCACTGTACTAGACACCATGCATACAAACATAGCTGATCCTAGCCCTGAAGAGATTTGAGGTCTCATAGGACAGCCATACCTGAACAGCCTCTGAATAAGGTTCTGTAAGAGCTGCCTTCATGACTTACAGAAAACTTTACCCTAGGGTTGCCAATGAATAGATCAGTGTTTACCTGAAGATATATTTAAAGAGACGTACATCAATATTTTCTCTTGTTGTTTCTTTACCTACCCTTTGGTCAGTGATATATATCACGATAATGGAAAGATTGGTTATTATATTGGTGGCTGAATCAAAGTTGGGAGCAATGGTAAAAATGGTAAATAAAACCTACAACTATCCTATGGTTTTAATAATAAACAAAATTCAATAAGATGAATACAAAGTTCTGTATCTGTTTCTCAAAGCCCTATGTTACTAGGTGGAGGCTACAGCAAGAGAGATTCCAAATTAACACAAGAAAGAACTTTCTAATAATCAGAGCCATTGTCCAGAAATAGAACAGACTATCCTGGAAGATAATGTGTTGTCTTCACTGGAGCTTTTAAGTAGAGGCTGGAAACCCCCATGGATGTAAGCTAAGGAGCGGACCTGCCAACCCAGGTGGTCCTTGACTCAAGGGTGGTGGATGAGGAGGCTTACAGTGGCGTGAAATACTCAGTCTGGGGTCAGAAGCAGAGTTGGATTCCCAACAGGCAGGAGAAGCTCAGGTTCAGAGCACTGGCAAGGTAGTAGGGAGTCTAATGACAGGAGAAAGTATTTCTGACAGCATTTGATCGGAACTATTTCCAGAAGAGATTTAAAATGCACCCTCGCGGGAAAATTTGGAACATCATAGGACCTCATTATACTTGGCTTAATGTTTTCATATTGAATGTCATATAGGGCTGGCACAGTTTACTAGACTCTCTGAAGGCCTTAATCTGACCTGATTTGGAGATGTGGGTCCCGACCCTAATTCTGTCTTTGATTCACTGTGTGCTTTGGGCAGCAGTTTCCTTTTCTTTAAAAGGAGTTCGACTAGGTAGTCACTCCGATGCCATGACAGCCTGAGTTGCTTTGTATTTTCTTTTCTTTCTGGGTCACCTGGCTGAGGAGCAGGGCATGCCTTCTGAAACCCTTCATCTCTGTGGAGTGCCAGCAGCTTTTAGGCCTGGGCCGGATGCCTCCAGCCTGTGGTGGGAAGGAGCAGGCTCGCCTGGTTCTGCCAAACCTCTAGGCCACACTAGACGTTTTAGTTCACATTAAAAAATAAGTCTGGAGCTGTTTAACATTCCCAAGCTGGTTGTGTGTGTGTGCATGCATGTGTGTGTGTGTTTATGTGTTTGCACAACATGCAAAACTTAAAAGCAGAAAGTTTCAGCTAGCCCAGAACCTACCATTTCCATCCAGCTGTTGGCCTTGTGCCTCACAACACGCTTACAGCCCATATTAATAGCTCCTGTGAAATGTGCCCTGTTATTTTACGCAGGCAGCAAGATTCCCAACAGCTGTAGGAAATGTCTTTTGACCCAACAAGAGACAAATAAGATTCTTCATCTGGTTGGGGGCTGGGGGCCAGTGTGTATGAAACAGCACTGAGGTCTTTCTTCTTCAGAGAATCAGTATCACTTGGTTAATTATGAGAACAAATAAGATTCTACCAAGATTCGACATAAAATGCAAACATTTGTATTTGATGTTTTATCCCTCAGCCATCATGCTCCTTTCTCATGAAAGTCACAGACTTACTCAAGTCATGACTAAAATAAAAGGACAGCAGAATAATAATGCATCACTTTTCACCTTCTAAGATGTTGTCTTAGGGAAACAAGCAATATTTTAGGCAGAATTGCTGTTACCAAGTTTTCAGTTTAAAATGATTAATAGGAGGATGTGGGAGGCAGGAGAAAGAGGTGTCGTTTTTGTCTTTGCTATTGTCCTTCTGTTGTCTGTGTGATGTTAGAAAAGACACTTAATCAGTTGGGGCCTCTGTTTATCAGCTCACCCAAGACGGACTATAGGATTTATTCTGCCAATGAGCCTTGTCGTCTTTCAGTGGCCTCTATTCCAAATAGGAGCATTTACTACTTGCCTCTTTGAAAGATGTCTGATAGCTAACTAATAGCTTGCAGCTTTTTATCCATTTCCACATTTTCTATCTCGCCCACATTTTTGAGGATTGAGCTGAGTAAAAGTTTGCCCTTGCTGAAAGGTCTGAACTCAAACAAGGCACAGGATTTTCTGACTGGGACCAGAGATTGTCAAGCTAATTTGATAGGGTGCTATTTGAAAAATTGAAATACATCTGGACAGGTATTTTTAGATCTTCACTGAAGACTTTTCTCATCTTTCTTCAAGGGTCTTGATTCAATTAAAAAAACAAAAACAGAACTCCACTGGCTCCTACTCTGTCAAAACCAGGCTTACCACTACTCTAAAATGTTATGGAGTGACCAGTTGTTTCTTAGTTTTCAAGCTGTTCAACATCTAAACACAAAAATTCATTGTTCTGCCCCGAATAACCTCTTTATATTTCGAAGACTCAAAGACTACATAATCAGCTTATATACTTTTACTCTTAACTTAATTGTGTATCATTTTTTGTCATTTTCAAAATAATGTCACAGCAAATGTAAAATGATATCATCAGGAGTTTGTTATTTGGAATGCCATGCTATATTTCAGTAATTATGCAAATTAATGAAGTAAGACAATCTTATTTAGAAGCAATTCGCATGATAAATGGAAAATAAAACACAAGAACATAGTTAAACTCAATTCTCATTTTTACAAGCTGTGTCTTATCATATTACTGGACTGAAACACAGTTAGGCTTTCATTGTGAAATGCTGTATTTGTAACAAGTAAGATCATTATTAAAATTAAGCATTAAAGGGTATATTCTTTGCTCCCTTTTTATGCAGCTTGAGAGTATAATGTGTTCCTCAAATTGCTACCATATTGTTTCAGAAATGCTTATCAACATGAAGTGTCATTCAATTTCATGGAATTTTCTGTTCCCATTCCCTCGATTGTAAACCAAACAAGAAAACAGATGTGTGATTGCAGCTCTTTTGAGTATTAACTTTCAAAAAGATGTGGCTTTCCCCCAAATTCCAAATTTTCTTTTTTGTAAATTACCCTCCTTTCTCCCGTTAGCTGCTTTCTGTGACTAAGAGAGGCAGTAGTCAAAACTGTCCCATGAAAATTCATCTTCAGAACTCCCAGTCTTCTCTTGCCTTTCGATGACTTTCTCCTCTCCCTTTTGCCTCCATCTTCAGGAGCTCGATGCTGTCCATTGTGCTCTCTCACTTATTCAAGTCAGTGCCTGGGAAAGAAGCTGACATTACTTATTCCCTAGGATGATTCCGTTTCCGTGATTTCAGGGGTATCGCATTTACTATGCAGAGAATTAGAAACTCTACATTGGAAAGAATCCTAGCAGCCTGATTATGTCATCTTGCTTTCGTCACTTCAAAGACAAAAAGTTCATTCTTGCCATCATTATTGATGAGTTCTATTTTTTTTTATGAATGCTCTTTCTTTTGGTGAGCTAAAATCTCCTCTCTATGTTTTAATCATTGACCTTAATTTGCTCTCTGGAGTAATATTGAACAAATCTAACTACCTTTCCCACTTGACAGCTTTTCAAATATCTGAAGAGAGTAACCATCTTTCCTTCACCTTCTTTTAGTCGGGTTAATCATTCCCAGTTCTCTCATTTGTTCCTCATTTGACATGGTTTCCAGATTCTGCCAAGCATTTTCCCTCTCTACTGCCCATCTTGATCACCAGCAGTGAACATATTCGAATATCCCAACACTCTAAAATATGGTATCCAAGACTGAACATGACACTCTGATGTTCTCTAACTGACATAGGGGCATCACGTGACCTGTAATTCGGTATCTACACTTCCCTTCATGAGGTCTCCTGGACACTCCAGCTTTCCTTCACTTAACATTGTTAGATCTACTATGCATCAGGCATGGCACTGGAGAGACAATAATGAACAAGGCCCAGGTCTTGCTCTTGAAGAACCTATGATAGAGATCCAGTTGTATAAACAAAAGCTACTATGGGGAGTTAACACACAGCGACAGGCCTACGTATAAGGGACAAGAGTGAGAGGTAACAGTGACTGTGGATTTGCAGAGGAAGTAGCACTGAGCAGGGATCTGATTATTGCCAAGCCAGGCCTTTCCTACTGATAGTAGATTTTCAAATTTAAGAGTGTATTTTCTCCGCTGCTTTTGAATGAGAGGCTTTGTTCATTGTTAAGGGAATTTCAAAGCTTCCTCTTTAGTGACTCTGAAATTGAACTCTGCCCTCTCTTTGGTAAGACCAGCACAGGCAGTGCACCTGGAATTCTAAAGGCAACAGGCACAGATCTGGTGGTAGGCACCACTTTGTTACTTAAAAGTTCTAGAGGGGCCAGCCTGGTGGCGCAGTGGTTAAGTTTGCATGTTCCGCTTCAGTGGCCCAGGGTTCACGTGTTTGGATCCTGGGTGTGGACGTATTCCCCGCTTGTCAAGCTATGCTGTGGTAGGCATCCCACATATAAAGTAGGGGAAAATGGGCACAGATGTTAGCTCAGGGCTAATCTTCCTCAGCAAAAAAAGAGGTGGATTGGCAGCAGATGCTAGCTCAGGGCTAATCTTCCTCAAAAAAAAAAAAGTCCTAGAACTCGTTCTCGAGATGATCGTTTTGGTTGGAATAAGCATCCTGCCTTATTTATCCAAATGGTGATAGCCTTTCATTTTATTAGTCTTGTTTTTTCAAAAGGTGATAGCAAAGATTTAAACCCACAAATTCAACCATGTCCTTAAGAAAGGTACATGCCACTTTGAAAAAAATACACACATGGATTTATAGCAAAGATTTGGTCACTAAATTCTGGCCTGTTTTTTTTACCTAGTGAATTGGGTCACTGTTAACAATTTCTTTTCAGCCTTATCTAAGGCTGAAAGCAAAGATTAAACAGATAAACCCTAACCTTTCTTTATTTTGGGTCCTTCTTGGAAAACAGGAATCAGTTCCATACATATCTTATCATATTGATTTGCAGGTTCTTTGCTCTTCCCATTAAATTTCCAGCCTCTTATACAGTGGTCCATTTTGTTCTCAGCCTATATCATAGTTCCTTCTTGTTAATGGCTGAGTGCAGGTGCAGAGGGAGACAGATGCAATGAACAGGGAGTGGGTGACGAGAAGGTAGGGGAGTGGAGAGAGGATGTAAAATTTCCTTGAGGGTAAATATTGCATCTAAAATATTTCTGGGGATTGCAGTCCAGCATATTTCCTAGGAAGCAGGAGAAAACTTGCTCATTCTGCTTGACAAGGTATAGCCTGTGTGAGGCACCGTGGGAGGAAACACTGGCTGCTGCTTTCCTCACATTGGTTTCCTTTCTCTTTTGCACGTACTACTGCTGATAAAGTGTGGATGACCATATGGATCAAACACAGGGGGATAAACAAAAACACTCAAGGAAGTGCTTTATTTATGTTGCCATTTACCTCTGTAATCATGGGCGTAGATCTTTCCTTACATAGGCTTGAAATACAACTTCATCTTCTGTTGTTAATCTCCAAGAGATTGGAGTTTTATGGCTCCGAGCTTTAATTCTTTAGCTTCAGAGGTGACCTTGACAGTGCCAAGTTCTTTTTATGATAATGCCTTAAATTTGTGCAACACTTTATAGTTTAATCAAATCTCAATATGCATTATCCCACTTCAAGTTAAACAGAAAGATATTATCTCTATTTTATGGAGGGGAAACTGAGGCTTAGAGGGAATAAGAGTTGCTTCAAGGTCACAGGTAGTAAGCCATGAAGTTGGTAGTGTATGCAAGTCTGCATTCTGGTTCCAGAACTTTCTCTACTGAACAACACTGCCTCTAGTTGTAGTGGAGGCTATAGCTTATCAGGTCCTCATGCCTGCCTTATTGTAAATGATTTTCACAATTGCCCTCTTAGGTGGGCTAGGCAGGCGTTGTAAGACATACTGTCTCCTTTGCTCAACCAATTAATAGGCTAAACTAGAAGAGAATCATGCCTAACTGAAAGCCGAAGAAACTTTTTAATATCCACGATAGTTTATTTTGCTCTCAATCTCCAAGGCTCTTTCACACCATCATTCATGTAGCATACCCACTAATCCTCAGGGAAGTTCTTCTTGCTGAGTATGGTTCAGAAACTGTGGCTATTCTCAGTTTTGATTAAAAGAAAGAGATGCTACTAAATAAGAATGGACACTCTGTGGCCTCTAGGTACGACTCTTGGTTGAATGTTGGCTGGGAAAGTGTAAAGTCATGTGTTAATCTTCTCTCTTTCTTCCCTTCATCTTGCATATCTACACTCTTCTACTTCTAATGACACTTTAACTCAGTTGCCACTGGCAGCTTGTGACTTGTCTACACTTTGAGACAATCACTGATCACCATCCATACTGGCTACCCTTGCAATTTTCCTACGGTGACTACCAGCTGCCCCCAAAAGATAAAGCTCTCTACAGATTACTTCACGGGCGTGTCACCTGTGCAGTTCTACAGAACACAATCCTTAGAAGGGCTCCATGCTTGATTGAATGCTCCACTGTCGCCAACTTGAAATTCTTATGATTTTCGCACAAGGGACCCTGCATTTTCATTTTGTCTTGGGCCCCATAAATTAAGTAGCTCGTCTTGGCTCGCCAACCAAACTCACTGCAACACACAAAGAGGTTCATATTCTCATTCCTTTCATTTATTTCAGAGGTGTAGACCTCTATCCAAGAGAACAGATTTGGTCTTTGACAATGTTATCTGAAGCTGAAACTTTCTCTAAAACACCAGGACTTCTGGCCATATTTTCTTTCTTATAAGAAAGCAAAATTATGCAACTATCTTTAAAAAAGCTCCCGCAGTACAACTCAGGTTCCTGTTTTACAAGAAAATGCTCTATTAAATAGATGTCCTCTTGACAGAGAATGAGATAGAGACAGAGAGAGAGAGAGAGAAAGTCACCTGCAGATAGTTGCAAGTGAGTTTCAGATTTTTGGGGTTGGGGGCTGAAGAGCTCAGAAAACTGGAAAGAAAAAGATATATTCTTATATGATGAGAGGAAATCTTCATCTATCAAGTCAGATAGTAAATGAAATTTTATGTGGCTCTGAATTTCAAACTCTATGGAGCGGGATCCTGAGAGTGGGGATTGCGAAGGGGTTAAAAAATGTGGAACTTTCTCTCCTTACTCCATCTCTTGCTCTGGTGCTGACTTCTCCATCATCCCTCCACACTGTTTTTGTCTTCCTATTTTCCAGTTCCTCCTCAATTTCTCTTTTTCACCCCTTTTTCTCTCCTCTTTTCTCTCCCATTGTGCGCATAATTTTATTTGGTTGATTGACTACAAAGGTATGTCCTTGCTTCTTAATTCAAAAAGCAATTGAAATTTTCATACATTTCCATCCTGTTTGCTTTTTTCAAGCACAAGCTGGGAAATAAAAAACTAAACTTGAATTAACATTGGAAAGAAATACTTTAAAAATTGATTAGTTGAAGAGTCTGTGATTTCCTTTGTTTCCTCTCTAGATAATTACCAAAAAGTTTAAATTATTAGTAGATATTTTTGTATAATCCTTAGTTTTTTTCCTGTTTGTCAGTTGTCCCTGATCAGTTATCAAGTTCTCCAACCCAAATTTACTTAATCACTACATGGGCATATTTTTAAGACATTAGACTGTCTTGTCATTAAAGGAATTTGACTATAGAATTAGTTTCAAAACCTTAAACTTAGTGCATTGTTATCTAGGTTCTATATCCATCTTTTGACTTGGAATTAATTCTCCCCTATCTTTGTAAGGGCACAAAGAGAAGCAACGGAGTGAAAAGATGAAAAGGCACGCTCCTTCCCTCAAGAAGTTTACAGAGTAGCGGAGGAGACATACCAACAATTACAGTACAATATGAGAACTGATAGCCGGAAGTGGAGGCACAGTGCAAGAATAGGGCTTCCAAGGGTGTGAATATCATTGAAGGTTGAGGGTGATCAGAGAAGGCTCTCAACCAGCACAACTGGTAAACATGGGGGCATGACTTTCACCAATTGTCAAAATTATGAAAAATCAAAGAAATACAAGTGAATTCCGGTAGTAATGGCCTTTTCCTTTTGCTGATTTAGAGAGGTTTGATAAACACTGGTTTATAAGAAACTTTTGGGAGAAACGGAGGATGGGTGTAGCTGATTAACTCTCTCCTTGAGTCAGTGACAAATATTAGTAACTAATATGATTTAGAGTAAGTTCTCAAACCTCTCTATTCCAGTATTTCCTCATCTGTAAAATGGGGATAAGAACAGTACCTATCTCATATGGAGTTATGTGAAGATTAGGAGAATGTGCATGCTTAGCAGAGTAAAAATGTGCTAAATATTAACATTATTATTATCTTGACAGTGTCAAAGGAATGTCCACACTTAAAGGGATTTTCTTCATAAGCCATCAAGCCAGATACAGATTTTCCCCGCGAGCATCTTTTAAAGCTGATTGTCAGGCAGGCAAATTAGAGGACAGTTTCTTAATCGGCATTGATTTTCACTTTCTCAACATAGCATTGCTCATTTGTATTGAGATATACCAATGAATGTTAAAAAAAATATGTCAACTGCTAGCCTTGATTACAGAGAGAGTCGTAGAATGAGGGCCTGTAATTGAAGAAGCGCTGGGCGTGGATGGGATGGTGCCCTGGCCGTGAAATAGCCTTTCCACGATGTGCACGTGACTGACAAAGCACGAGCTTCAGAGCAAGGAGCTCTCTGCTGCTTTCTAACTGTGTGGCCTTGGACTGGTCATTAAGCAGCTCTGAACCTCGGTACTGCTCTCTAAACAAGAAATGCGATTTACCAAAAAAGAAAAAAAGAAAGAAGACAGTCTGCTTTCTTCACAGGGTTTTGTGGAGCTTTAAATGGAAGACGTATGTAAAAGTACTGTCTAATTTGGCGTTCAAATTTTAGTTTTTATTTCTCTCTGATCAAGACTAAACCTGTGTGTGAATAGTAAAATTGTGTTTACCTTTTTTTGCGTTGTGTTTTCTCCTCCCTCTGCTTATTTCCTAGTAATGGATAATCTAGGTCAGTGTTGTGCTCCCCTGCAGCACGTTAGAATCACCTCAGGGGCGTTTAAGAAATACAGATGCGAGCCCTGCCCCTAGCATCCGGATTTACCTGTTCTGTGTTCAGCTCAATCCTTAGCAATTACAGCACAGGAGAGGGAAAGATATATTTGCAAACCATTTATGAAAGAAGCAGAGTTGGAAAATGGCTGAAATTTTGACTAAGCAGGAATTAACAGTCATATTCTACCTTCACTTTCTAAAGCACCTTTTCAGAAGCACAATGCATCAAGTTGATCAGGTGGGTTGCAGACACTTCCACCATGATAGCATCGTTTTGGCTTCTCTAGTTCACTTTTCACAGCTGTACTGAGAAAGTGTTCATTTTTTCAATATACTTAATTTCCATAGATGAATTCAAGGAACCCTATTCTATCTTCTGGTTTTGCATGAAGTCTTTTCCAATTTCTGTTACCTATTATTAGGTAATAATCTCCCCCTCCACTGACAGAAACTCTTGCTTTCTGGGATGCCTTTTTGAACCTTTATTAATCCCGCTTAGGTAAAATTCTTTAGCAGACTCCACATTCTCCCTTCTTTGTACTCTGCCCTCTTCTCCCTACCTACTATTCAGAGAGTGGAGACCAGGACATTGGCTCTGGCCCAGAGATGGGCCAAGGTCAAGTACAGAGGTAATAAATGAGAATTTTGTAAGTCCTGGTTCTGACATTGGCTATTATTTCCTGTGACAAGAAATTCAGGGCCCTTTTCCCTGTAAGGGACAGTCTCCTCAGGGCATAGACTTTCAGAAAGTGAGTCACCAGCAATTTGTTTCTGGACTTGGATGTCCGGGAAATCGGGAGGCCTTCGTTGACCAACATGATATGTCATCTAGGATATAGGGCATTTTTTTTCAGCCCTTGGTTCCCTCCTCTGAGAGGATGGCTATGAGTTTCAGGAAGAGCTAGTTTGTGGCCAAAGGCAGGTCATTTTTGACTCAGGAGAAAGAAGAACTGAGGGGAGAAGGCACACTACATTTGGAAGTGAGAAGCATTTCTGGCTGTAAAAGTGATCCATGCTCATTGTGAGGCATTGGGAAATGAAAGAAGGCACATAGAAGTAAAATCAACCGAACACTTGCCAGTAGGAGAGATCATAGCTGTTGGCACTTTGCTGTATTTGATAATCTGTTTTTTCTATGTATGTAGAATATTTTACAAAATTAGGAAAAAAAACAAATATGCAGTTTTATATCCTATTTTCTACTTAATGTCTTATTAGCATTTTCCACATCAGTAAGTATTGGCTAAAATTTCACTTTTAATGACTGTATAATATTTCACTATAGGCATGCTCCATAATTGATTAAATTAAGCTCTTATTTTTTAATATTTTGTGGTGTTTTTTATTTAGTATAAATGAAGTCTAAAATATATCTCTGTGCATAAACTTTGTATGGGTTTCTTATTGTTTTAAAAGATATTTTCTGTAAAATGAGATTCCTGCAAAGAAGGATTGAAACTTTGTGGACTCTTGGTGCATATTCCCAGATTGCATCGGAGTAACATTTTCTCTTACATACACTTAGCCAGTGGCATACAGAGCACATGTTTTAATTTGCCTTTGCTGAGCAAGGCACACCTTACTCCAAACCACATTTCCGGCTCATTCCTCTATAATGAATTATGGAAACCTGAGCAAGAACTACTGTATTTCCCAAATCAAAGACTCCATCAATTATTACGTCCACCATTACATTACGTACCAGTGAGAAAGAAAAAATGCTACCCGTTAAATTAGGATGCATCATCAATTGTAAGAAACATCCCAATTTCAGAAATGCTAAAATGTGAAAAAATTTGCAACTCAGAATGAAGGAAATATGTATTTGATTTTGTTCTCTTTGAGAGTGCTTCTTCGGAACTTTCATAAGCAGGTCAGGATGAACATGACACCAAACGCTGAGGGGTGTCTGCTTTTATCTGATGCACTGATGCACCCCCTCTACCTTCTCTCCATCTCCTCCCCAGCCCTAGCCCTGCTCCAGGATTGCCCCCACCTTATCCATCAGTACAGTTCCTCTGAGGCCCCACATTAGTTTTCTCTTCTTCTCGTTATGCTTCAGAACCATCTCGCTGTGGGTAGTAGAGTCACCTAGCAGCGGCGGAGGGAGTAGGAGTCGAGTTTTCATGTTGATTTCCCTTGAAAATTTAACTCTCATAACATGCTTTTATTACCCAGTTGTTTGTATGATCACCCATGCTAATCAGTGTTTCCTTATTTAGGTTAACTCTTGTTTTTCCAAAAACATGCTCCCAAATTGTGTAACCACCCTTCCCTATTTACATGAAGAGAGAAACGCACACGTAATTTATAGCTCCCTCCTTCCTCTCTCTGTGACATTCATGGACATGTATACATACTTCTATGAAGCATATATACTTTATACTACACACTTTATGCTTCTTGGGAAAAGGGAGCACTCATAATATGTCCACATTGAGAAACATATCCATTCTTTACTAATATACATATTTCACAGAAAAAAATAATGTACATATTTATTTATACTTAGTGCCATGGATGGCCTATATCCTTTTTTGTTTTGTTTTGTAAGTGAGTCAATATACAATAGCCCTCATTTCCCCACCAGAGTTCTGAACCAGTTGAGATCAGCAAAAGAATGGGCAGATGGAGCTCCGAATATAACATTATTTCTAATAAAGGACGGCTTGGAGAACACATGAAAGGTACAACAGATAGACTAATGCTGCATGCAGAGTTAAACTGACTCTGCCTTCAGTCACAGGCACCATTACAACCCTCCCTCTCCTCTAAGAGGAGCATGGAGTTAATCACTGCATGGTTACTGCATGGCCCAGAGTAGACACAGAGAACATGCGCTTTCCACAGGCGGACCAAACCCTGAATATAGCAAGGGGGAAGGGACGGAGCTGGCCATGCCTAGTTTCTCTACCTACCTCGCCAATCACCCAAGTCACACCACCGCTGTGAGGGGTGCTACAGGAGATCAGGAACATTTGAGAAAAAATCCTTCCTCATGGAAACCTGATGAGTGGAAAAGAGAGGGTCCTCCTC
Organism: Equus asinus; assembly: GCF_041296235.1. NCBI lineage: Eukaryota > Metazoa > Chordata > Mammalia > Perissodactyla > Equidae > Equus > Equus asinus. The sequence goes on along the minus strand of NC_091805.1, from coordinate 19,754,136 downwards.
CATCACTGTATTTTATTTTACAAAGGAAAAAAACTGAGACCAAGAAAGTTTCACCCAGCATGCCAGAATCACACAGTTAGTAAAGTACTTCGGTGTTCTTTTGCATAGGAAAGGGAAGCAATGGGCTAATTCATGCTAAAAAGCCTATTCATTCATTCAGCAAGTATTTATTGAACACCCAGTACATGTCAGTCACTGTCTGGTGTCTGGAAATAGTGTGAACGATATAGAAAAATTACCTCGCTTATTGAAATGTACCTCCTAGAGGGGAAGACAGATAATAAACAACTAGCTAAGTGTGCAAAGACAAGTACAACAGAGTAAGGGTGACAGAGGCCACTCTTTACAGGGAGTACCCAGAGAAGGTCTCCATGAGGAAGTGAGGTTTGAAGACAGGAGGAACTAGCCATGGATTTTTAAAGGAAAAAGCATTCTGGGCTGAAAGAATGGGTAGTGTAAAGGCCCACGAAGTCCCAAAGTGCTTGGTTTTGAATGTGTATTCTTGCTAATTCACAGAGAGCAGGAAGATCTGAGATGGTAACAAGCCAATGAGTAGATATTTTGGAGCCCACACCGAGAATGATGACTTTCCCCTATTCCTAACGCTAATCTCACCAGCAGTTATCGGTGATTAAAATCTTGGGCGAAACATCCCTGGAAGACCTTGCTACCTCCCCATTTTAATTCTCAGCTGAGCAGTGTTATTCCAGGTTACTCGTCTGGAAGAATGCCTTGGAATGATCTTTATTGTCCTCTGGTTCTCCCATGCTAGTAATGTAGCATCCTCTCCAAGCAGGGAATGCCATAGGCATTAAGGGTGAGAGTGTCTAAATATCCTGAAGCCTGTTTTATTGCTTGTTTGCTGTCATCCCTTATTAGTGAAAGTGTCACAGAACTGACTTATATCCTGTTGGGCATTTGGAATGTTTCTAGTGAATGCTTGTATTACATTGATTTTGAATCACCAACAGTCTTAAGTGGGTAAACAGCACAGCTTTAGAAGAAATCCTCTGAGCTTTTGGATATTAAGATATTCTTAACTTCTGCTCTATTTTTGTTACAGCAGAGTTTCTGGTAAGTTCCAAGGGATTGTATAGTCTGGCTCATCATTAGGTTCGGGATCCATAAAACTTGTGTTCCAAGCTAGTTACTACCGTCACTACAGTGTGACACGATAAGGACCTATGCCGGTGTGAGATTTCGGGGAAACTGCACATTAAGACTCAATCCATTCAGTTCACCTGGAAGAAAAGTCATTGGGCAAGAAGTGGGAGGGTAGCAATGCCCAGGAACATTAACTCGCTCAGCAGGTGCTGAGCTAGCATCTGCCAGGGGGGCTACATAATTAGGGTAGGCGAGGAGTTTCCTAACTATAGCAGGGGAGGAGAGGAAATGGGGACTGGAACAGATCTGGAAGAGGCTAGCTGTGTGTGTGCAATAGCGTCTTTAAAAGCACAGGTGAGAGAAATGTCTCTCAGAAGTAAGGAGAGAGAGTTGAGGTGCCTAATCACATTGCTCCCTATTCTCCATCTCTCTGGAAAAAGCCGAATAGAAAAGATGGGGGGACAAAAGTGCACTGCGAACTAATCCCAAGGACGGGCATGGGTGCAGCTTGAGAGTGTCATGCCCACCCTTGTACTCTCCCCTCCCCCCAACCTTCTCTAACAGGGTACCTGGCACACATGGGCTCAATTCTTGTTTGTTGAAAGAATTAATAAATGAATGAATAAATGGATGAGATGTGGGTTGGGTACCTTGACTCAAAGCCCATTGCTCTTTTCAGGGCTTACCTGATAAATTGGAATTTACTTAAAAATGATTTGTATAAAGAAAGGTTATTCAAATGAACTCCATTGCATTGTATTTGGAAAGATAACTTTGAATGTACTCACCTCATGCTTTTGAAAATTTTAGAAAGGACTGTGGCCAGGAGGCAGAAGAATAAATAAGAACCTGTCCCTAGGCTTTACGTAACATGGAAATATTTATATGAAGGCTTTCCTGGTAAGGTTTGTCATACCAGTCTGTTTACTATGGGCAAAATTTTACTTCTTACACTCACAATTTACTCCCACTGGATTCAGCAGGAACTTCAGAAGTGCCTCAAAGATCTATATGGGTCACACATGATCCTTGAGACAATGCAGGTCTTATCCTCAGATTCTCTCTGGCCAGCATATTACTTAATACTACTCAATTATCTAGATATTTTTCCTTAGTCATTCATTTCTATTTGCTCAGCCTTTATATTCCTACCTATTCATCCACATACTCCATCTATCCTTCCACCTATCTCTCAAATTCTCCATTCAGGCAGTTATCCAGGCATGCCTCCATCCATCCATCTATCCATCCAGTCATCTATCCATTCACCCATCCAACCATCCATCCTTCCACCTACCCATCCACCCAGTTCCTACACTTGTTGGTATACTTATCCATTTCCACATCTACAAAATTAGCTCATCGAGGCCACGATTAGTTCCAACCTTCTAATTATGTTGATTAGAAATCCAAGCATCAGGGAGGGTGTGTGATTTGCCCAAACTCTCCCAACTGTTGAAGCAGAGTAGAAACTAAGATTAAGGTGTTCTTTCTCACATTCCAGGGTTCTTTCTGTTACATCATGTGACTTCTCCCTGTATTTGTACTCTCATGGGGTATATACCTGGGACTAAAGCTGAAGTGAGTGTTTGCTTCCTGAACAGAATGTAGACTATGTGGATAGTCTGAAGCCATCTAGCTATTATTCAGGAAGACCCTGTAAGCCTTGGGAACCTAGAGACTGAAGAGTCCTCAAGAAGCCAAGAAGAAATTAGTGCTATGGGTCTTTTAATTTCTCAAAGAATATTTATGATGTGCCATTAGAGACCTTCAAGCCTCCACAAAATACTGCATTTACTGATGACACCCACTTCAGTAAGAGCCTAAGGGGGGACTCATTAGCAGACAATTAGTTATTCAACTTGTTAAACATTAATTCCTCTTATGTCTCTGGTCTGCCCAGCGCAAGCACAAGAGGGGAAAAAATAGCAGACTACAGTTTGGACAAGTTTCCCAGTCCTTGCCAGCAGTCTACAGGCATACATTCTGCTTTGGTATCTCCTTCATTACCCTGGGAGTTCATGGAAGAGGAGAGTTTCTAAAGAGTGGGGCCAGTGCTTCCTCTAATGTTTTTTAAGTTATGAATGGACAGTTTCTCATACAAGTAACATGGCTGTCTCATGCTCCCACCACAGAGGGCAAACCTGAGATGTCTTGGATGCTAGAGCTTTCAAGGCAGTAGACATTTAGCACATGAGGCTGTGGGTGCCCACTGACATGATGACCATATTGTGGGAGAAGAGAGGGTCCTATCATGAGGATTTGGCAAAGGAAATATGGGACAGAGAGAAGGAACAGTGAGCACAGATTCTAGATTCCCAGCATCTGGGAATCTTTGGGCAGAATAAGGAATGGAGAGCATGTAAGGAAAAGAGAGAAGAAAGCTAGTAGATCAGAGCTGCTGTGTTCTGGAATGGAAAGCTGCAGAGCCATGTCTGGGGGTACCAGCAAGCAACAACACAGCCCCTCTAAAGCATGGTCCAGAGTGGGGCTAACACAAGTCAGGCAAGGTGTCAGGGCTTGGGCAACATGTCACAGGTTTGGGGCAAGTCTTCAAAATCAGTAGTTCTCTGCCAACCACAACTTGACTAAAGAGAAAGTCAGGGAGAGGGTAGGTGGAGAAAGACCACAATTTGCAGGGCCTGCACATGCCCAGACCTGTCTCTGGATCTACAGCAGCAAGGTGATCTGCAGGGTGAAGATGCAGTGGACAGAAATGGCCCACGCACTAGTTGGTAAAGGTAGTGAAAACCAGGGCTTCTTCTTGCTGCCATTTTCCTTGATCATATGAAACAAGCCAACAGTTTGGGGACAGAAAGATAGGAACACCTAAAGAGAAGCAGAGCCAAGAAATGAAGAAAGGGGGACAGCCCTGGGGATATCAGTAGGAGCCTGTACTTAAAATCAGCTGTGCCCCTAGATGCCCCAGTCTGCGTAAGGGACTTCAGTTGACCTTCTAGCATTTGCAACAGAAAGTGTCCTGAAATTGCTAGCTCTGGTTCTCTGGGTTAGGGCTCACCTTAAGCTAAATTTCAAGAAATAATTGCTGCCATTCTCTGGACACCTCCGACCCATGAGTCTGGGTCATACTCACAACTCCTTATGGTAGAGCCCCTTCTTCTCATCTTACAAACAGGAATGCCCAGACTCAGAAAAACGGAGGCTCCTGCCCAAGGCCACAAACCTGGTAAAGTTGAAAACCCGATTTGACCAACTTTGACGTTCATATGTTTTCTTCTCTGCCATGCTGCCTTCAGCTGGTGAGGTTTATCCCCATGTTCTCTCCAATCCCACTTTAAGGGTCTTTTGGTTGTCCTCCACACCCCTAGGCTTCCGTTGCACTTTCCTGCCCACACCTCTGCCCTTTTTCTACATCCATCAACATATATGGGTCTCAGAAAAGACCCCCAGGACCTTGTCAGTGGCTAGGGATGGCTAATTTTCTGTGGATAACATGCTAATGAGCAAAGACACACATGATATATATAGAAGCTGCTGCTCAGGGAATGTTGAGGATGTAACTCAGGAGGGGTGCATATTTTCTCTTTGCAGACATTTACTTAACCCAAAGGAGTGATGCTGTTGCAGGTCACGCCAACAGGATTTCCAGAGGTACCCTCTTTCCTTGCCTCTCCCTCTCAGCCTCTTCTTAGGAGGCTGTGCTGTGTCCCTCATGCCTGTCTGCCAGCCTGCCAGGTGGGTCTTCCCTGTTAGTGCCAGCCTGCTGCTTTATGTGGCACTGTGTGACTGATTTGATGACCTGCGACCTGACCGTCCATCTGGCCACTCCAGCGTTCGCCCGGCTGTTTATCTTTTTTTTGCTGTGACTGAATTTCCACTGCTTCTCTCAGCATCTGACTTGCAAACCACTCTGCTCCGTCTGTTAAACGGATGAAAAGAGAGAGTGACCTCCTGCCGCCCGTTCCGCCCTGCGCCCTCCCCGTCTTCAGTCGGAATGCACCTGTGCCTCCAAGGCTTCTGCTTGCTCCTGAACTTGCCGTTGCTGCCACGGCCGCCACCCCAGCTTGCCATGTGTGCGGTGCTCTGTGAAAGGAGAGACGGTTCATTTTGTACTTGGCAGGCGCTGAACTCCACTGGACAGTGAGACCCAGGAAATATGACACCATCTGCTTCCTGCCATGTTCTGGCTCCTGCACTTGATGTCAGGGCCTCAGCTGTTACCTGAGTGTGCCGGGCCCTGTGAAGTGAGCCATTCAAGAAATGCCTTTGCTAACACTTTCCTCAATAGCACAATTCATTCTGGCCAGGCTGCGAGGCTGAGCGGTTTTTTTCTTTTCGACTTGCAAAGTAAAAATGCCTTCCTGCTTCCTAATTCTAAATTTTCCAAAGAAAAAATATATAGACATAAATATGTATATACATAGTATAAATGTTAGCTTATGCAGCCATCCTTTTCTACATGTGGACTTTTTCCTGCTGTAAAGGTGGCCTTCTTTACTTTCCAGCAGTCTCTGGCTGCCTTGAACTACAGCAAGTGCTGTGTGTTTTGGTCACCTCTGCATTCCACGTGGGATCAGTGTCCTTAACTACTGGTTAAGTGAGGATTAGGTACTCCAATGGGAGGATTAAGCAAACAACAGTGTCATAGAAAATAGGAAAGACCAGTGGGGCCTCCTCTGAGCTGGGAGTGCCTAATCCAGCTGGCAGCTATCAGGGCTGCAGGAGGGGACAGGAGCACTGCATCGCTCTTGTTATGGCCCCTGCAAATCTCAAATTTCCCTGAACCCCTGACCTGCCACTTTCTAGTTCTGGAAGCTGCCAGGCAGGTGGCATGGGCAATGCACTGAAGGGTAAGTCCTTTCCTGACTCAGTGGTTGCAAACCCTTCGTGGACAGACAAATCAAGCCACCTGTGGGGAGTATTAAAAATGAAACAAAACACAAAAAACAACCTTGCCAACCTGTTAAGGAATTTTCAGACTTGACGTATGCCATCTGCACCAGACACAACTGCTTCTGAAATCTGTGTTGTTTCTTTCCTCTTTCTTACGACATGGTTTTGGTTAGTCATTATATTTTGATGCCTAAAGAGTGATATTAAACAAAATATGCATCTTAATTGAAAATATATGCTTTTTTCATTTAAATGTCTTGGCCCTTTGAAGAATTATGACATTGCAGAGTTTTGCTGATGCGGTCCCTGAGAAAATTCCCTTTGGTCACCAGATTGTTTCCTAAATTAGTTGAGGACTTAAGTCCTAGTCATAAAGAAGATGAAACAATTTGTCACAGTGTTGGTGTATGATGTTAGAGCAAATGCTATGTATGAATTGTAAGAGTGGCCTGGGTTTTAATGAAAGACTGAGAATGGGTGGGCTGCTCATGCATACACGCTCCAGCCCATGACAGGCCAACCATTCCCATGACTTTAATAAGAGCCATGACTAGACTCAACCAGTCCCACTGGCCTTTGTCACATGCATGTACACACATCCACACAACACAGACACACACCATGGTCCATGCCATTGTTGTTGCACCTGTTGGAACCAATGGACAGAATCACAGTCCTCCCCCTGACCAGATGAGGTCAACCCAGGGCCCCTTCCCACCCACCCTCCTCTACCAACCTAAGCCCTCCCCTGTGGGGAGTGGTAAGAAGGATATCCTGTTCTTAAGGCCTAGAGGTGGCATTAAAAACTGCTTATGTTTTAGACTCAGTGGGTTGTATGGTTATGTGGGTTGTATCATCACATAAACTGTGGTTTGTTTAATTACTAATTTCTAGTGAGCCCATGTTTTGTTGTTTAAGACATTCTGGCCCTTTGACATTTATTGGAATAGTTACATGAAAAATATGGTATTCTTCACTCTTATTCTCCTGCTTTCTCAATTGGTGTAGAGCTATGGGGATGACCCGTTCAGTCCTTTAAAGGATCAAGAAGCCTGTACACTCCATTAAGGAAATCCTGGCTCCCACTTGGCTCTGGCCAGGGCTCAGCAACCTGAAGAAGAGGCCTTGCAGGCTGGACCCTGTGTGGCAATGGCCTCTTTGTTGGCACTGAATGATAACAACCTTGGGCAACTTAGAGGGTGCCATGTTCTCCTGAAAAAGCCTGCCACACACAGAGAATAAAGGATTAGAAGTCTCATAATGGAAATCCATTAAATGTTGCAGTGTTAGTAATAATTAAGTAGCATTTTACGATAGCACCAGCAGGCTAGTCAAGTGAATAATTCTTTTCAAGGTTTGCGTTCTCCCTCCATAGGTAAAGGGTTTAGAGGGATTTATGACATTGGCTGAAACAAATCAGTGGATGAGTGATTACAGGATTTGAGTGTGGTTAAGCCAAGATTAATGCCACTAATTCCTGAGAATGAAGGAGACGACTGTTACTCAAGTAAGTGAACTTGCAGTTCAAGATGTGCAGGCTTCTAGCCCGCAGTTCAAATTCTCTGGGTGCACATGCGCACACCCGCTATCCCAATCCCAACCCAACATTCCCATGTCACACTGTGAAGAAAGGTAAGTAAACAACAATAATGATAGAGGGCTTGAGATGTGGTGAATAACATACTCAGTGTGAGTAAACTGCTGCTTCCTGACATTCTCAGGTCACCAGGGGACCATTTAGGCTGAGGCCTTAACGAGGTCATTTACCTTTACCTACACCAGCACCATTACCTTAATTGCTACTCAGCCTTCATCAAAGTGTTTATGGGTAAACAGTTTTCACCAAGGGAGTGATTAACTACCCCCTGGATTACCATAGGATCAAGAATCATAAAAATAGTAGCAATTGTAGTCATAATAACCTATGTTGTAGAAGTATCTGCTATGAATGTCTTAAATTTTCGCCGCCACCACCACCCAGAGCAGCTTTAGGGTGAAGCATAGTGTAAGAAACAGAGCTCTGGTTATGAAAAAAAAAATGGATGGATAAGAGAGCCCCCCTCACTCATCAGGTCTGGGAAGCATAAAAGAGTGAAAGGTCTGCCATATCTTAACCCACCCATTGCCTACGTTGTCTCATACTGGTGCCGAGGAGCTAGCAGCGGACATGTGAGTTGTTCTCACAGAGGGAGACAATGTACTGAGTAAATATATTTTCATACATGCCTAAGGTCAAGGTAGAGCCAGCGTTTTGGAAATAGTGTCACTTCCATCCCCTTTGCCTTGTTCTATGGCTATATGACACTCAAATAACAAGTTGAAAGCAGATATTTCAATCCATGCCCAAGAAATTTAACTAAATTATACAGACTTTTAGGCCACGGAGACCTAGCTATCTCATCTGTGGACTGCTTCTTCAGTTCTAGCCATATGTCCACCTAATAGTAGATTTGCTGCAGACTGAAAAATATCTAGACTGAATTCTCAGTCGAGTTGGCCTAGTAATGCCCCTCTTACATCAGTCCGTGTGTATCCTAAATTGATATTCTCCATCCGTAGTAACGTCCTTCTTGCTTCTGGGCTATTGTGATACGCCTCCTGTTTCTCCTTAGTTGTTTACATTGCCTACAAAATAAAATTCAATCTCAGAGATTTGTATTTCAGGCACTCTGCCTTCAGATCCCTACCTGCCACTCTAGCTTCTCTCACAGTTTCCCTACATATGTGGCACTCTGGATCAGTAACGTCCCACTCCTTATGCCTGCCCTGCCTGCAGGAAGCAAGACAATGTAGTTAGAGTATTTCTTGACTTGGGCAGTAAAGATATCATCTTTAAATGAAATAAATGATCTTGGATTTCCACACTGACTTGTTAGTTAAATACGTAAAAATTAAAAATCTAGACATGAACTTCTGCAGAGATCCTATAGACTGAGTATGATTCTTTTTTTGGTCAGTGGAGAACAGGATGGTTCCTCTTCCACAGGGGAACCTTTGAAATATTTGAGAAAAGCACTCATAGATTGTTCAAGTCTCTTCCTCATCAGGGTAATATTTCATGTTTCTTCCAGGATGTGGTTTTAAAAGTCCTCCCATTCAGTTTACTTCTCAGAAGAGATCCAGTTGGTTAATGTTTTTCTTAAAGTATAAACCGCACAGCAAGTATAAACTCTACAGCATGCAGACACATCATCCCCTCGATCTGGATACTATACTTCTAGAATTGTCACCTCAAATTGTTAATTTTTTTGCACTCACATCTTATAGATTGATTCAGGTTGAGCTGGGTGCCAACTAAAAAGCCTGTATCTTTTCAAACACACACATGATTATTATGAAGCCATCCTTCCTTTATTCTGCGTTTATGCAGCTGGTCTATTGAGAATAAGTGAAGGACTTATTTATCCCTGTTAAAATCCATCTTGTTAGTAAGCCCAGCATTCCAGCCTCTCGAAGTCTTTGATGACCCTGATTGAGTATTTCAATCTACTAACTAATCCTCTCAGATGAAGATTTGATCTAAGTACCATTTTTGTACTTGGAAAAATGTTGCAGTCACATCCCTACACTCTAACCAAAAGAGACATGCCTCAGGCTAGGTTACGAGCTGAAAACTCAAGACCTACAAGAGTGAAGAGGTAGGCAATAGGGAGTGGTGGGGCCTGTGGTCCACCAGACTGTGTTAACAGTGTTTCAGTTCACATTAATGCAGAATATGGATAACAATAACCATGTGCTACCCAACAGCACCAAGTGAACCTTGACAAACAGTGGGTAGAAGCAACTGTGTTGCCAAGATGTCACACTGTGGTGCTGTTCAAAGTGTTTAAACTGTCTAGGACTAAATAGCCCCTGCTGCTTTTGACAAATCAAGGTGCAACAATGTGCAGCCTGTATTTCCTCTTAAGATAGTGCTCAAGGTACAAACTAACCAAAACAGGGCACAACAAAACCATCGAATGAATCTCCTCTCACGCAAGGACACATATCTTTCTCCTGCTCCTGTGAAATTCTGTCCAGCAGCAACAAGGAGATCACAAGAAAGAACCCCCTTGAGGCCACAGCCAAAACTCCTTCCCACACTGCTGGTGGCAAATGCAGCCCAGAGAAGGGGCAGAGGAATTTGCCTACATATCACGGACTGGGTGAATGTCCAGGCACAGGCACAGAGGGGGTGATTGCTCAGGAAAACAATAACTGACCTACACTGTTTTTTTTTTAAATTTCCCTCATCACACGCACACACATACATATATGCCTTTTGCAAGTATGGAAACTCAAAATATTTGAATGGATGAGGAAAACGCCAATCCAAAGCAACAGGGGATAAGCTCATTGCTGTTTCCCAGGTAATGAGGACGGCTATCTTTGTCCAGAACAGATGCTATGAGATCATGTCTCCGAGAGATGAACCGGGAATGAATTCACTTAAATTATGGTGCTCACAGAGAGGATTTTTAGCTTGAACATTTGTTCATATGATTTATGGCACCCTCCATCCGGTGGAGTCAATGCAAAAAAATGAAACTTAATTACAGCGTACAGACAGCAGTTTGCTTAAAAGAGAGCTAAAAGTTTGTGGGGATTTTTTTTTTTCTTTTTATGAGACAGGAAATTTATCCTAAAAGAATAATTTAAAAAAGTAAAAAGCTTTCTAAAACATTTGCAACTCATCAGAAGTGTGAGTCTGACCCTTAGTGTGGGGGGAGGGCCAAGTGACTCCACTTGGCCTCCATTCAAATCCCCCCCATCCTATCCAACTCCCACCTCCCTACCTCCTCCAGGACTAGCCTCTCCACAATTCCTTGGTATTTTAGCCTAGCCTTTCCCTTTAGGGAAGAGAGTAGTGTTGTTGTCCTTTCTCCTTGGCAACTCAAGTCTGGAATTTTAAATTTATAATCTAAGTGCTGTTCCGGTGTTTGTGTGGCTCAGAGGGCGTTATTATCAAATCCAACTAAAAACATTCCTTCTGCTAATAAAAGAGTCAGCACCTTCCTATTAAACCAGGACCCACCCTTAAGTTAATTAATGGCTGTTAGCACCTTATTTGCTCTCAAGGGTCTCCTGGGTCCTGGGATTCTGAGACAAAGCGGTGTTAGTTGGTAGGTCAGTGGCTTTGTTCCATGCACATCCCTGACCCCAACTTATTCTACATCTGAAGTTGAGTCTCTTAAACTCTTTATGTCTTCAGATCTTCTCCTGAGATCCCATCCAGAGAGGCCCAGTTAATGGTACTTATTTGGCAAAGGTTTTTAAGATCTACAGATGAACCTGACTGATGAATAATACTAATGCTTATGATACTCGTCGAATGATAATTGGCCCTCTTTGGGCCATTTAGGATTCAAATGCCTCCACCCAAATCATTGCGTGAAAGGCAGCCAGCCTCTGAGGGTTAGATTTAGCTTTTGTGCTTAAATTTGCAAATTGGCACTACTTTCATCAAGAAAGAAAATATAACAGTGAAATGATACTACCTAATATTTGGCCAGCATTTTGTATTTCCAGCATGCTTTCAGATAATGCATTATGTAACTCACCAGCAAACAGCATTTTATCTTTTTCAGGCATGCAAAGACAGCAGGATTCCTGAATTCTCAAAAACTAATCATGAGCACCTCTGAGACCGACTGTTGGGTCCATTTTCAATAGATTTTGCAGTTAAAAAAGTGATCGATGATTCTGCTTCCTCTCCAAGAGTTAAGTCACTTTATCAGCTTCTGATTCTCGCATTCACCTAAAATAATGTGCTGGTCTGGGCACTCAAGCTCAGATTTGGGGGCGCCCAGACACCTCATCCTCTTTTCTTTATTACTCACCTGCCACTCCTTGCTCACGGTTGCTGCTGTGGTAGCTTTAACGGTGGGCATCAGCACCAAAGAGCAGCTCTACAAATGCAAATGTCTTCCGTGTGCAGGGGAAAGAAGGGCCTCTATCAAAGGAGCCTCACCTACAGACAATTGATCTAATAAGCTCCATTTCCTACATGCCACATGCCGGTATTTATCTTGTGTGTAGGCTCCCATGGAGGATCCTCATAAAGGATTGTTCTCTTATAAGCAAGAGTCATATATTTTTTCATCTAAATAATGAAGAGCCTTCGACTCCCTTTTTCTTTTATTTCCTACTGCCTAGATAAGATGTCCATAATCAGAATACTTCATCAATATGAAGGTTGCCGCCTATTTTTTTCCTAGAAAGGGGCCATCTTTTGTACTTTCTTTACTTAAAAAAAAAGGTCTGTTGAATTTGACAAGCATATTCCCTCCCTCCCTCCTTCCTTCCTTCCTTCACCTTCTTTCTTTCTTAGATATAAATTGCCAGCTTTTTCTATGTCAAATTGTCTTTCTTTGGAGATTAAAATATATAATGATAAAATGTCATTCATATAATCGCTTGACAGGTAAACTGTGCTTTGTCTGACAGTGTTTTAGATTAACAGTAACCTAAATAGCATAGAGGACTCAGCGTTAGGGAAGTTTCTTTCTTTTTCTTTCTGCTTTTTTTAATCCTCCAATTGCAAGCCATTCATTTTTACATTTCCATGTTAAAGATAGACACTAAAAGTGCATTACCTTAATAATCAATAACTCAGTGGGAGGTCCTAATGGGGAGAATTCACTGGAAGCTGCATTCCAGTTGAAGTAGCAAAGGACCACCATAGGCCTGCGGGCTATAATTAGACAGCCATAAAACTAGGAGGTAAAGGGTAGCAGACGACATTAACAGTAAAATGCTAGCTTGCAAGTAATACGTCTCGAATCTTTCATGTCTACTCGAGTGTCACTTATTCTTGAACAAGGAAAATGTTATGTTAAAGAACAAATTTACATTTAGGATCCCTAAAGCTTAAGGACTGGTGAAGGTTAGTGTGGCAATGAGAAAACAAATGCATACAAATCTGCATACTTCACAATTTTCACTCCGTGTGCCCCTTCCCTCTCCCTTTCTTTTCCAGCCACCCGTTTTTCATCCCCCTCCAGGGTTTGAGAAACATCAGAGAATTTAAACACAGGAAACCAATACAAAAACCCTCTCATGCAAAGAAACAGTGCCAATGCGGCTGACTTTACATTGTTTCTATTCATGGCTCACTAGTTTTACATTTTCTGATCAGTGCCTGCCACTGAGACCAGGAAACCAGTTTCTTCAAGAGCATCTGTGGACTGTGGGAAGGCCTTGCATTATTGATTTTCTGCTCGTAGATTTCAGTTGCTCTGTCAATCATGGGCCAGAAATATAAGATGGCAGTCAATAAGCAAAAGGACTGAGCTCCCATGAAGACAACAAAATAATTCAGGAGATCTGACTGAAACAGAAAATGCCAAAATCCTCCAGAGAAAAGACATCAGATAAGACTTTCTGGAAAGGAAAGTCATAGTGCTCCCCAAAAGACACTTTATCTTTGTAAGGGAGTATATTCTTGCCAAGTAAGTTTGGAATTTGTTCATCAAATTAATTCATTAATGAAAACATTTATTAGGGTCTGTTAAGCAACGTTCTAGGCACTGATGACACAGTGAGGAATTCTGCACCTATTGAATAGAAATTTATAAACACGTAGTTGTAAGAAAACGTGCTGTAGTAGAGGTAAGTGCAAATGGCTTTGTGAGCATAGAAGAAGGAGATAAAACAGCCTGGGTGAGTCAGGGAAGATTCCAGGAGTGACAACTGAGTTGTATCTTAAAGAATTCTTAGGAGTTCTACACACTGTGGACACAAAATAATCAAGAACCATTCTAGAGATAAGGGGAATAAGGTGAGTTTACCCGAGCCGGAGAGAAGATTATAACCCGGGAAGGTCTTAGAAGATGTTCTGGAGAAGCATGGCTTTCAGGACAGTCTTCTATCTTTTTAGAACAAAGAACATACATTAAACACACCTGAATACATTTTCAAAGTTTCAAAGAGGTATTTAGTTGCAAATTAGCAGGTCCACATGACCTTGATGTTGGGAAAGGGACTAATATGGACCTTACCAATAGGGCATTACCAATAGGGCGAGGAGGGCAAGTACGCATTCTTAAGACAGTGCGTTCTTTAATCGTTAAAGCAGGTGCGCAATGTCTATTTGATAGGCCATAGATCAGGCTTCTTTAGTTCAAGCCAAATCTGTTTTGAATCCTAATAATTACTCCACATACCTCAATATGTGAAAATCTCTTGTCAACACAAAGCGGGAGAGGAACACTCCAGGCTGCAGACCTAGCATGTGGCGACCACCCTACGCTTGCTCACTCTTATTCACACAAATTTAATGGACATATAAATTCTTGAAAGAGGCATTCTTTGAACTAGAGAAATGAACTGAACACTCTGTTATGTTGGTTTTCAACTGTTTAATGATTTTTCCCTCATCCTCTGTCAGATATAATCCCACAGTGTCTAATTTGTGCTTTGTGCAAAGAAGCTGCTCAATAAATATTTGTTAATGGATTGATCAGAGAGGGGAAGGCTGAGCATGACTGAAGGAAGTAGTAAAATATCTTTAAGGAGTTATTAAATGTCTTTAGAGCCTCTTGATGTGATCTACAAAATACTAAAACTATTAAATGGTAAAAATCAACAACTATGAATTCGGTAGTAAAGTATTCATTACAAATCCAATGTTTGGATAATGGAGTTTTCTTGTTGATACGATTTTCTGGTTAAAGAAAAGCTACCTTAAATCTTTTTTTCCCCACAAATCTTTTAAAGTTGTATTTGTTCAAGTTACTACCATACCTACTAGATAGTGCCCTAAGGGTTTCCACTGCTTCCTGAATAATGTGCTCCGCTGCCCAGTCTCCCCTCCCACCCCTCTCTCTTACTCATTGCGCTCCACCCACAGTGCCTCTCCAAAAAACGGCTAACTGTCCTTCTGCTTCAGGACCTTCTCATATGTTATTCTTTTTTCCTAAAGCACATTTCCTCCCCTACAGGGTATTGGGGGCCTACAATCCCCTTGGAAGAGATGGGGCTCAGTCTCACTGAACTCAGCCAGTAGAACTAACCTCTAGGAAGCTGCCACTAACCTTTGCAGCTGCCTGTAGCACTGAGCAAATGATTCGCAGGAGCTCACCCCCAATCTGCTGCAAACCTCTCTGCGTTCTGGCCACGAATCTTTGCAATTGCCACTGGAGAATACCACACTCTCCTCTTTGTCTTCTGCTTTCTGTTGATTGTCAGATTCGAAACTGGAACCACCAAGGAAGAGGATTCTGGGAAATGTAGTTCCAAGTTCTTTCTCTGATCCGCAGCAAGATTACACTAGAAGGGAGAATGGTTAGGTTGAGTTGACTACAGATAATCCAGCCCCTAGCCGACTTCTATACATCCTTCATTTTCAAAGACGGTTTCCTGGCCCCTAGACAAGGTTATGCTCCTCTGTCATAGTATTTTTCTTAATAATGCTTAGCACAATTGTAACATTATGGTATTATGTGTAATTATGGGTTAAATATTTTTTTAATCCACTAGAACCACTAGTTCCTTGTGTTTACCAAAATACCCTCTCACCTTCTGGAAACTATTAGGCTCTCAATAATATATGCTGAAGGAATGAACGAAGTGCCTCAATTTCTTTTCAATGATACATACTCTCTCAATTCCTGAAAGTCATCCTTTCTGAACATTGTACAGAGGTGAGGTTTTGATTTAGACATAACAAGTGGAAGAGATTGGGTTAACGCGACGATTGCAGTGTAAACTTGGAAATTGTTTTAAAAGTTAATAGCAGGGATGCAATTTGGCATTCTCTATCAGTTTTTAAAATATGTCTATCTTTTGACCTAGAAATTCTAAGGATGTATTCTAATGACATTTTAAGCTGTGAAGGAGATTGACGTATAAGGATTATTCATTGCAACTTCTGGAAAGAGTTGTTCTTACTCTGTGTTTATACTTCCACACCTCCCACTCACTTGTTAAACCACTTTTATATGGCTTCAGTCCCCATAAACCCACCGAAAATGTGTGTCCGAGGCCAGTAACAACCCTCTTCTCATCAATAAACCCAACGGACATTTATAGTTTACATCTTACTTGACCTCTCATGTGAGATGCACTTGACCCGTGGTTAGTTTGCTCCCTCTTTAAGCATACTCGCCTCTGACTTCCAGTGCCTGGTGCTACTTCTGCCTCTCTGACACCTTTCTCAGTCTCTTTTGTGAGCCTGTCTTCCTCCGCTTTGTGGTTCTGCTCTAGGTTCTCATCCTTTCCTGCTCTCTCTGGGCAAATTCACCCTTTCCCATTATTTCAGTTACCTTTCATATGCAGAAAAACTCAAGTCCATCTCTAGAATGAAAGGATCTCAGCATGCGCAATTGGCTACTGGACATCTCAACTCAGCATATTGAACTCGACTTACCTAAAAGGTAATATGCCATCATTAGCAGCAAAAGTGCTTCATTCATTACTTATTCAGCCAAAAGTGTGTGTGTCTGTGTGTCTGTGTGTGTTTATGAAAATGGAGATGAAGGATATTTTTACTTACTTTCAGGTAGGCAAGATAACCAGCATCAGTGCATAAGCAGTCTATGATTATTCTAATCTAGTTCTATTTTCCTCACAGTTAGTAAATTCATTCCAGAGTTGGGCAATAGAGTCACTTTCAAGGCCTAATGTTTTGGGTTTTAGACCTTCCTTTTTTCTGAATCTTTTTAGGTATTTTAGATAAGATTAAGGGAGATTGGTACCATTTATGATATGGAGATCATATCATACCATTTATGATATGATATGGGAGATATGGAACCAGAATCCATAAGTATCTTATTTAATGGTAGCGTAATTCCATTATACGGAAACATTGAGGCTCATTTAACCATTCTCCTGTTGCTCCTTTCTAATGAAGATGAGTTCGGAAGTGTGGATTGAGGGTCCAGGTTAGTTAGGCTGCAGTCAGTCTAGGCTACACTAGATGCTAACGATCATGAACCTGAAAACGTTGGAGTTTGATTTGAAAAACAAATTCTGAGTATGAGTATATTTGCCTGTATTTCTATATTTCTTTAAAAGAGATTTGCTTCCATATTCTGGAAAAGTCTGTCAGAAATAAAATAGAGCAGCATCTTTCAGAGATTGGGGGATTATGGTGTGCTCTCTGAAAGGAGGACTTTGTGTTTTATCTGATTATGGGAGTGTTGTGTTCGGCCTTGGCTGAAGATTAGGGAAGGACGGCTTTCAAGATGCTTTTGTCTTATTGACCTTTCATAAGTTAGGTCAAATAAGAATAAATCTCTGCAAGTTTGAGGAGAAAAGGAAAATAGTAACTTATTTTCCAGGGGAGTATGACTTTAGTTTGGTTCATTTAAATACTCAGTGCAGTTTTAGGATGATTTTTAGTATTTTCAAATAACTGTGCATCCTGTTCCATGGCTTGCCTTCACGCAGCCTGGGAAAACAGTAAGTATCTGCGTGAGGTTTAAAGTGACACTAAACTCTTATTTGCCCCCACTGCCTCTCTGAACCTCCACATTTTCTCCTTAGCAACCTTTTTCTGGCTTGTTGTAGTGCCTTAGTTAATTAGCATGTAAATAATAAAAGTTTATTCTCTCACTCAGGCTAGACATTTGTTATAAGATACATGGAAGTATAAAATAGGGATCATTCTTCGAGGAGACAATATGTTATTGAGAAGAGGAAATATGCGTATAAAATAAAGAGAAAACTTAAATAAATTGGAGAACTTGAGCTTAAGGAAAAACGTAAGAGCTGAGGAAATGGGAGGGGTCGGCAGAATAAATATTGTAATGATGGCCATGTGAAAAGAGTGATTCAACTTCCTCTGTTGAACACCAGAGGGTGGAACTGGAAAAGGGGTGGATGTTAGAGAAGGGCATCATGGAATTCCAAATCGTAATTGAGCTGAGAGCACAATGCCCTGTGTTGAGAGAGAGTGAGTTTCCTGTTATTAAAGTCATTCAAGGAGATGCTGGATAAATACTAATGGCTGCTGTTCTGGAAGGGATCTAAGAGTGAGATAGGAAGTTGAATAGGAGAATCTTCAAGATCCATTCTGATTCTGAGAGTCTATGTACCATTTTCAAACAGAAATGATAAAACTTTCTCACAATTAGATAGTATATTACATAGGTAGTATGGAATTGGAACATTGTTTTAATAGATTTGGGTCAGGCATTTCTTCTCTAGGAGTAATATGCTGTGAACGTGTCAGCATATGCATTTTTCTGTGGTAATAGCTCCTGCTTTCATCAATTCTCAACTTCTATGATCCCAAAGACATTATGACCACAGAAATAGAGGGCCCTGGTAAAGTAACACACTCGTGGTGAGGCAGCTGTCGTCTGACAGAAAACAAGGTCTCAGGGACAAACGCCTAGGGCAGTTAAGTATCGATAGTGGGAAGAAGAACAGGAGGGAAGTTGTGAGACTGAATAGTGTTGGGGGTGGGGGGACGTGGCGGAGAACTGGAAGGGGTATAAGTTTTTTGCATAGTCTCAGAACTGAAACCATCTTCTTCCTTCCTCAGAACAGCTCCCTTCCCATCACCACAAATTGTACCATTGTAATGTCGGGGTTCCCCAGAGAAAGAGAATAAAAAAGATATATATATATATATATATATCTATCTTATGGATACACTTGGATATATATATCCAATATATGTATCTCCAATAAAGTTATGTACGGATATATATATCTCTATGCATGCTCACATATACACACACATATATGTGCATATATACATCTTTAAAATAAATCTCTTAATATATATATTTATCATAATATACAAGAAATAGAAACTCAGTCTGTCTCAACATAGAGCATTCTGCTCTCAGGTCAATTACCGTTTAGAATTCCATGATGTCCTTCTCTAACGTCCACCCCTTTTCCAGTTCCACCCTCTGGTGTTCAACAGAGCAAGCTGAATCACTCTTTTCACATGGCCATCATTACAATATTTATTCTGCCGACCCCTCCCATCTCCCCAGCCCTTAAGTATTTCCTTCTCCAGGCTTAATATAGACATTAAGAGATTTATTTTAAGAAATAGGCTCATATGATTTTGGGGGCTGGCAAGTTTAAAATGTGTAGGTCAGGCTGGCAGGCTGGAAACCAGGCAGGAAATGATGCTGCTGTCCTGAGGAAGAATTCTCCTCAGGAAAACCTCAGTTATCATTCTTAAGACCTTCAACTGATTAAATGAGGCCCACCCACATTGTCAAAGATAATCTTCTTAACTTGAAGTCAACTTAAAACGCATTGACAAAATACTGTCACACCAACACTGAGATTAGTGTTTGATTAGATATCTGGGTACTGCAGCCCAGATAAATGGAGACATCAAGTTAACCATCACAACCACTATGCTAACATCTTTCATCCCAGAAAACTTATGAAGATGTCATTCCTTTTTCTGATAGAATTTCATCATGCTTTTACCCCAGAAAGGAACATAAGGAAAGTCCGTTTTTAATGGAGGTAGAAGGAAGGTGAATGGAATACCAAGAAAGCACACAAAGCCTCCCTCACGATTGTGTCTAGGACTGCCTTTGGTAAACGAAGTAGGCAATTGCTAAATGATTTGTACCACTTTCCTAGTGGTAGCAATGGATTTGTTCTTATTCATTCTGCTTTGGTTTTTGAGATGGATGGCTTAGATTATGCATACATAATAATAATAATGAGTGATGTAATCCCACTCTAACCCACCAAGCTGTCTAGGAGAATGGCAGATATTAGCGAAACCCATTAATTTTGTGCCTTTAATATATCACATCAGTATCACAATACTACTTGCAGCAGTCACCTGTTGCTGCATGTCAAGCAATTGCAAAATCACGTATTTTCATTCATGTGTGTCTGCACTCGCCTGAGTTTGGCTGTAAGGTCGGGGTTCACTTCATGGCTGCTCTGTGTTCCCACATATTTCTGCTACTAGTGGACTGAGACATGTCTGTCTCAGAATCATAGCAGAAGAGCAAGGGAGGCTAGTGCACATATGGATGCTCTGAAAGCCCAGGCTTGGAGCTGACGTATTGTCACTTCTACCCACATTTTATTGGCAAAAAACATCTCATCAATGGAGTGGGGACATATATTCTGCCTCAAGTGGGAAAAACTGCAAGGTTACATGGCAGAGATCATGGATACAGGGAGAGGTGAAAGTTGGGCCAATAATTAAATCAAATTTGTGATAATATATTAGTTTTCTATGGCTGCTTTAACACATTACCACAAACTTGGTGACTTAAGACAAGAGAAATGGATTCTCTCCCTTCTGGAGGCAGAAATCTGAAAGCAGTATCTCTGGGCTGAAATCAAGATGCTGCGGGGCTGTGCTCCCGCTGGAGGCCATAGGGGAGAATCCACTCCTTGCCTCTTCCAACTTCTGGTGGCTGCTGGCATTCCTTGAGCTGTGGCTGCATCACCCCAATCTCTGCATCCATGGTCACATTGCCCTCTTGTCTTCTATCTGTTGTTTTCTCTTTTGTCAATGTAAAATTTCCCTCTGCCTCTGTCTTTAAGGGAATGTGATTGCATTTAGGGCCCATCTAGATAATCCAGGAGATTCTCCCCATCTCAAGATCCTTATCTTAATCCTATCATTTACATATAAGGTAAGATTCAAGGTTCCAGGGATTAAGGCCTGACATCTTTGGGGGGCATTTTTCAGCCTACCACACACAGGGTTAGCATTCACAGAAGGCTCATCATGTATAAGGCACTAATCTAAGCCTTTACATATGTTAACTAATTTAATTCAACCCTTGATGTTGTTTCAGTTATTGTCACCACATTTTAGATGAGGAAACTAAGGCAAAGAGAAGCTAAACAACAACTTGCCCAAGTAGGAGAGCCAGAATTTGAGCCCTCAGTCTGGATGCAGAGTCTCTTAATCACTACACTCTACTGCATCTCGACTCTGCTTGTAAATCAAAAGAAACGTGGTCAGAAACCATCATCTCTAATGCTGGGACCTTTAATGCTGGGCTTTTAATATCATCAGGCAGATTGGCTTCTAATACTGAGAAATATGTAATGGGCTCCTGGGAATTTCAGGGAGCAGCAAACAAAAATATCTTGGATGCTGTCAGCAATTGTTCCAAAAACTGTTGGACTGAGATCAATGACCATATTCCTGGGTGATATTCGGTGGCCAAGTTCTCAGCAGAGCTTCTCAGGTTGGACCACTTCTGCTTTATAAGCTTTCTTCTCTTCAGAACTGCTAAGAAATCGACTAGTGCTTGATGGAGTTTGTGTTCTTGCTTCCCGCAGAAAGCTGCAGCTGAGGAGTCTCAATCTGCACAACTTAATAGGAAATAATATCTGAATGATGATGATGGTTGGGTTATTTTGAACCAGTCATTCAACAGAGTGATGTGTTTCTTTAAATACACTGGCATTTTTCATGACTTAAATGCTGAGCTTTTCCAGCTTAGCTTCATATCTACTCTCCAAAAGAGAGACATTAGCTACACATATCATCACATTTACTCTTTTGACTTAAATCTTGACAAAATCTAATTAATTATATTATGAAGAACAGAACGTTGTAGATGGAGGGATGACTCCAACCACATATGGTGGGAGCCAAATGTCTCCAGAGATTTTTCCCCTTTTTTGTGCTTTATCAGGGCTTTCCTCCCTTCACTCATTAGCCCATGTGTTTTTTCATGGTCATTAATTGGCACATTGTTTAGTCCTTTGTCCCCAATCAATCAAAAATTCCTTGATATAGATATTAATTTCCAGTTGGCTTTGTTGGCTCTTTAGGTGTGCTAAAGATTTTTCTATTACACACTAAAAGCCACTATTATTATTTTCTCCAAGAGTAAATATGTTTAGATCCAAGAGCTTTATATAGATTCCAGGCTTTTCAAAACTACATTCTTAAGTCTGTCAAAATGACTGAACCGTGAAAACACATATTCAGGCTTCTGGAAATTGGGACAAAAATCAGTTTCCAATGTACAAATAGTCAACTCAAAGTAAGACCTTTTCCTTCAATTTTTCACTTTCTATCACTTTGTAAAGAACTACCATTGGATTATTCCTAAGAAAAAGTAGGAAGGAAAATTAAGCCTAATAATTAAATTTCTGCCATAGATGGAACTGCCAGAAATTAAACATGCTATGTGAATCAAGGAATCACAGGAAGTTTTATATCCATCTTTTCTCTGAGTATTATTGCAGGCACAGAGAAAATCTCTAAAATATTAGAAGGATGCATGTGTGCGTGGTGGCAGGGAACCTTGGGGGTTTCAGGAGAAACATGAACCCTCAAGTGGCTAGCGATACATCACCACTAAGCTTGCTCCCAATTTAGGAGTGAGCACTCGCTCTCTTTCCCTGGCTTGAAACGATCTTACCTCAGATAGTCACACAGCCCTGCCCTTAATTCATGCAGATCTCGCCTCAAATCCTTTCTCTCAGAGTTCTTTCTTGACCATCCTATCAGAAGTAGCAATCCCTGCTACTTTCTCCTCGTCTCTGTTCAATTTTCCTCCTTGACGTTTATCACCACCTCAGTTTATATTACATGTTCATTTGTTAATTGTTGGTTTGTGCATTTTCTGTTTCCCCCCACATCTAGAACACTGCCTGGTACAGAGTGGGTGCCCAAGACATATTTACTGTTCCCGTTGAACCCCCGTCCGTCACTTCAGTTACAAACACACACTGCTTATTTGTTTGTTTTGAATTAAGTGCTTATGCACAGACATTTGGAATTAAGAAAAATTCAATTGAAATATTTCAAAAAATTTGAAAACAAAGAAGCAGGGAACACAGGATGTGAGAGGTCATTTTATGATAATAAAAATGAAGCTCAAAGAGGACAAATGAATAATTCAAGGTCACACGGCTGTCAAATCTGAGATTTTAACCTACTTGCAAGATAATAAGTTAGTCTTCCATAGTTTCACGGAAACTATGTTTCACAGTTTCATAATTTCATGCTGGCAGATACATGAGACTCCTGGGTCAGAAACAAAGGACTTTATTCTCACGGCACAGCAAACAGCATGAACATCATATTTGCATCAGTTTGCCTTGCTGTCTCCCCAGAACCAACAGCTTCATGGGAGTGATATGAAGGTTGCCAAGTGGATGCTATATGTCCATGCAGTGGCTTTGTGTCAAGCTGAGGAACCCTGAGTTTAAGGATTTGAATCTTTTATAATGACCAGTAAGCAAATCTGAACTCTGTTCCAGAAAAGTCACTATCTCTAACATTCAGTGTTGTACAAAATACTTGAAAAGATAAAAACAGGTCATACCACTGCTCACAAGACTTGAAGAAATGCTAGAGATTCGTGGGGAATTGTCTTCCAACATTGGCCAGTTATAAAAACAATTGAGTGCCATGTCCTAACTCTTAATTATTGCTTTAATAAATTACATAAAACCTGTTATCACTTAGCACAATGTCTGGCAGATAGTAAAGACTCAATAAAAGTTAACTCCTCATTCTCATTCCACATACTACCTTTTCATCTTTGGCTTGGATATAAGGTTTCTGCTTTATTTCTGATTATGTATGTCATGGATATTTGGGATAGGTTTAACTTGGTGAAGGAATGCGCTAGAAAAAAATATCAGCCATAATCTCCTCAATGCTGAACTCTATTCTGAACACATCAATGGAAGAAGCCCACCCCAACAAATCATTAAATAAATATAGATACATCGTGAGTATTTCATACCCTGCAAAACATAATAAATATGCAGAATCTTAGAGGGGAGACCTTAAAGATCACCTCGCCCAAACTGCCTTTCTTCCTCGGCTTTGAAAATTGATGAAGAAACCAGCTGAGGGGGCTGAGTGGCTTGTCGACAGCCAAATTGAGTTAATAGCAGAGTGGGGAATGTGACAGTCTTGATGCAATACTATGCCTGTAACAATAACTTGAGTCTTATCTTCTCATACTGCTTTTTAAAAGGGCATTCACAGTATGAATGGTTTGAGTTAATTGCCTCTTGAAGTACTTACCCAGGAGAGTGAGGAACTGCCCGGACCTGAAGGTGATGAACTTGGGATGTATTGCAAGAGAAACCAGCGGCTGCATAAAGTTAAGAGTACAGATCAAATGTGGAAAATCTTAACAGCATCGACTAGTCAGTACTTTTCCATGAGTGGGAGATGGTACATCATAGCAGGTGTAAACTCTGGAGTCAGATCAGGGTGTGAATTTCTATTTTGTTTAGTTTTAAAAGTTATTTAACATCCCTTTGCCTCAGATCCTTCATATGTAGTTCAAAGATAGTCATTATATCTTTCTTACAGAGTTAAATGAAAATACATACATAGTATATAGCACAGTCCATATATAGCAAGAACTCAATAGTATTAGGATCATTCATACTATTATGTACGCTAGATTTAATAAATCATTTGAGCTAGATATTATCTCTTGGTCTTTCTAGATTCTTTGTCCAGCCTTCCTCCCCTTCTCTGTACACTTAGGGAATGAGCCATATGTGCACCTCAATGGACAGCCCTGGGTTAAGCCAGTGGGGAGCCCTGGCAGGGAATTGGAGAAAGGGAGGAGAGAACCGCTGTGAAGTTCACCAAGTGCCTTAACTTCTGTCAGGGGACCCTCTCGACACTGCCCTTTATACTTCAACATTCTGGCAACTGCCCTCACTTCTTTGGCCATCACCCACTAATACTAGCCATGGGGTTCTGCATTGTCTCTTGTGGTCTCCTAATACCTTGCTCCCACTTTTAAAAAGGGTCTCTTTCTTCAACTCTTCTCAAATTATCCTAATTTGAATGTGCTTTGTTATTCTAGCTGATTCATCATTTTCCCATTTGATCTTTGTAACAACTCTGTCAGTTAAGTATTATTTCCATTTAACATATGAAGCTACTGAGGCTTAGGCAAATTAAACTAATTTCCCAAAGTCAGTTGACTAGTAAATGACAATGTCAAGACCAGAATCTAGTTTTTCTGGCTCCAAGTCCATGGTCATTCTAACATGCCGTGTCTTTGCGCTTTCATTGCATTCACTAGATCATAGTTCTCAAGGGCAGGACCATGGTTTATTAATCTTAGCATCTAGCCGCATTTCTTTCCAAGTTTAAAGTTATTTACTTGGCACACATGGCATATGTTCAATGCATGTTTTCAAAATTTCTATCATATATAATTTAAATTTGAAAGTTATTTTTAAGGAGGCATATACCACTTAATCAGTATTACATTTCACATCACATAACTTGAACATATTGTTTTATTATATGATAATAACCTTACTATTCATTGACTGCCAAAAAATAGCACACAGCTGATGAGAGAATGCTGTTGGTGGGTGGTAGGGGAGAGAGGAGGATGACTTCATGAGTAAGCCTGGGGAGTTGTTCTGGTTGAATTCTTTCATTTTTTTCTGGGCCTCTCTCTGAAATGTAAAGAGCTCTGGGACTCTGGCTGCAGATGAAAGAGGTAGATTTTTGTTTAGAGAGAAGCTGAGGGAGGTGGGTGTGTTTTGCTGTGTTTTGAATTTAGTTCTTTTCCTGCATTATAGAATCTGATTTCCTACAGAAAAGTTTAGCATCTGTTTTGTGATTTGATGAATGGCTTTGAGCTGTTAATTTAATTGCTTCCTAGTAAGACACTAATGACCTTTTTTGTTCCACTAAATACTAGTGTGTTTAGTTATAAATTAACCATAACTAAACACTTGGAGCTCCAATACTTACAATTCATATCGCTCAGGTTTGTGTTGTAGCAACTACTTGAGTTAGTGTTACAGATGTCCTGTGGATTTGGCTTCCAAAATCTGTAGTAGGTGGGAAGGCCATTAACTTGCTCATAACAGGAAATTCAGAGAAAAAGCCCACTGCAATATGAGCAGACAAAGGAGAAGAAGAGACAAAAATACCCCAGCACGTTTCTAAGTCTGAGAAATCCCATTTGATGGTTTCAGCCTAAGAGCTGAGGCCTGGAGTTTGAACCCTTCTGTCCCGATTACCTGAGAATTATTTCTTCTCTGGGTGGCCACAGCATGGGAGGGGGTGGAGGAGTTAAGCTAAAACTCTGGATGCTCGTATTTGTCTACTGACCACCAGATTTCAAATGTTCCTCCAGGAGTGAGGACAACTTTATATATTTCATGGGAATAAATATTAATTCACCATTTCTCCAGCCCTTCTGGCGTGGCCACTGAGTGTTGATTTGATTGGTAATTGATATTAGGGCACTGCAGCTCCCACTGGACTTTAATCGGCTTCCTCCTGGAATATCGCCAAGTAAGACCTTTTCCTGAAGGGCCCCAACCACGCAGGGAGGCCACAGAAGGTCTGGGTCTGCCTTTGGCAACTGGAGGAATGCAATTGCTTGGGACGTCTGTGTCATCGGGAGATTTATTCCCTGCCTTCTTTGAAATAGCACTTTCTCACAAACTAGGAATTCTCCCAAAGCTCCAAGATAAATATTTTTGGAAACCTAATGATATTTGATTTTCTCAAAACTAAGACAAAGATAAGGTGCAGGTTCAGGATGGAAAAGGCAAGAATCTCCCTCTCCACTCCCAGCTGAGGCATATTTGGTTTCTGATCTGCCTACAAACAGGGCAGTTGAAAGAAATGCACAGTAAACTGGAGCTCCAGTGAAAGCGTACTGGGGCTCCTTCATCTCCAGGACCCGGGGAGGGCTGCTGCGTGGAATGTGGACCTCCCAGACTAGGACTTGATTTTATGTCAAGGCCGGAATGAGTGGCCAAGCAAGAATTCTTTAAACTTGAGGATTTGTATAGTGATGTTAAAGAGAATGAAGGAGTAAGTGTATAATATGTGAGCCAAATCTTGATATCTTTCTTTTTCTTAATCACCCCTACCTCCAAACTAAAAACATTTTATTCAGCATTTCAATTACCACATTATGCTTTAAGTGAATGATACCTTATCATTAAGATTAAATTTGAATCCTTTTAAAGGAAGCCTGAAGGGATTGATATTGTGAAACCTCAGGCTCCTTATCTTTTGAGCCCTTAGAAAAGAATATATAACCACATTTTTAAAAGAGTGATTTAAATTTTTAATTTTTTTGGAAAGATGTGTTTCTAAGCTGAGAATTTGCTCATAGCTCTTCGTGTTGAACACAGCCATGCTGTTCATATTAAGGATGGATTTTGATGTCTCTCAAGGTGAAATTCTACGTTGAACATGCAAATCACCAGCATCAGACCCATCAGCAAATATTGTTAGCTTCACCTTCAGAATAAATCCAGAGTTAGACTTCTTCTCACCACCCTGCTGCCTCTATTCTGGTCTGAGGCACCATAACGTCTTACGAGCACTTCCTGGCTGGTCTCCCTGATTCCAACTCTGATTCCCTTCAGTCTCTTCTCACTCCAGATTGGTCTGATCAAAACGTAAGTTTACTCTTCTGCTCAAATGGCTTCCCATGACACTCAGAGTAAAAGCCAAAGTCTCAGGACAGCTTCCAAGCAATCTGCTTCCTACCTCTACCTTGTTCTCTCTCTTTCATCTCCTGCCAGTTTCTATCCAGCTACTCGGGGCTCCTTGCTGTTCATCAAATGTGTCAGGAAAGTCTTAGCCTTAGTTATTTTCTCTGTCAGAACCACTCTTCCTTTGTAAGGCTCTCTCTCATCTTTTTCTGTTTTTTACTCAAATATCACTCTCTTAATGAAATCTATTGTTACCACTCTATTCAAAATTGCAATCCTTCCTGTAACTGTCTCTATCTCCTTCGCCTGATTTAAATTTTTCATAAGATTGCCACCTAACATATTATTATTTTGTCACATACTTCTTTTCTTTATTGTCTGCCTCTCCCCTTGAGAAGGTAAGTTCTATGAGTGTGTGCCCAGAACACAGCAGGGCTCATAGTAGGCATTTGAAAGTATTTTTGAATAAGTGACTAAGATACTATGTTCTTATTCTTTGGAACCCTGTTAAAGACTCTGACTCAGACCCCTCTTCTGATCACCAACTAATGATTCTGTGCTCAATTAAGATGTAGGAGCATTTTTCACACCAACTAGCAATTCTCTGACATCTGGTGGGTATCCTACAATTCAACTCAATTCTGACACTATCTACCCAGAGATAGCAGCAGATTCCACAAGTTAAGGGCTCAGTCCCAAAAGACCACCCTCCCTTCAGATGCCAGTTGCAAGCCCAGGTTATCACCTGTGCTTCTGACCTACTGGCTATAGTTTGGAGGTTCCAGTGACAGTTTCCTTGGGTTTGATTAATTTGCTAGAGTGGCACACAGAACTCAAAGAAAGATTTTACTTATTGGATTACTGATTTATTATAAAAGGATACAACTCAGGAACAGCCAGATGGAAGAGATGCCTAGGGCAAGGTATGGGCAAAGGGCACAGAGCTTCCATGCTTTCTTTGGAGTCACCACTCTCCCTGAATCACATGTTTCCCAACCCAGAAGCTCTCGAAACACCCTCCTGTATGAGTTTTTATGGAGGCTTCATTACATAGGCGTGATTGGTTAAATCATTGGCCACTGGTAATTGATTCAACCTCCAGCCCCTCTTCCCTCCCTAGAGTTTGAGGAGTGGGACTGAAAGTTCCAATCCTCTAATCATATGGTTAGCTCTCCTGGCAACTAGGCTCCATCCTTAGGTGCTATCCAAAAGTTACCTCTTAACGTAACAAAAGACACCTTTATCACCCTCATCACTTAGGAAACTTCAAGAGTTTTAAGAACTCTCTGCTAGAAATGGGGACAAAGTTCAAACATATATTTCTTATTATAAGTCACAATATCACACCTGTGAAGTGCTCCCAAGGTCTGAAGAGGGGTACAAAAATGCAGAGTACGTTGGGTATGTAATAACAGCACAACAAAGCAATTCTCCTATAACAAGTACCCACCTATCCGACACATACTAAGATTAAACAGTGACAGAGGTTCTAACATTACTACTTTTTCCTGAATGTATGGATTCTTGAGCTTCTTGTTCTCATCTCAGGGCCTATCGCAGCAAACTGACATCTCAGGACAAACCACAAATCCAACTCTAGGTGCATTAAAGAATAATCCAGATATTTTACTGAAGATTTCTTAGAAACTCTGAAGAATACTACATCTCACATTACAAAAAAACTTCCTAAAAAGTACAGCTTAAATATCTTCTTTCTCCATGATTCCATTCTAGGGCTTTTCATACACATACTTGTCTCTCTTCCTCTACGGTTCCCAGCAACTCCCTAAGACAGTTCAGAACCCTAATCCACCTGGCCAAGATTCTGTAACATTATGTCATTGCAATAATTTGTTTATTTAGATATATACATGATAGTCCCCTGATTAAAACTTGCAATTATCTCTTTATTGTCCACAGTATATAGTACAAACTTCTTATAGCGGTCTTGATACCACTAAACTTGCCAAACTTGTCTCCAGCTGGAGTCCTCACAATCTAAGCTCCAGCCATGCTGAATTACATTCAGTTCTGCAAAGATGGCAGCCCCTTCCTTATCTCTGAGGCTTTGTGCAGATGGCTCCTTTCCTCTATAATACCTCATTTCTCATCCTTCTGATGCACCTGACTAGAAAATCACCTCACTCATGAATTTTTTTTTCCCATCTCTCTCAGGTAGCATTGGCCATATTGACCTTCAAGGACTCAAATACTCAAAGACTTCTTTTCTTCAAATGCTTAAAGGCTCCTCTTGCCTGAGATGTCACACTTTCTGTTCCCTTTGCCTGGACGACACTTTGCTCAGTTAGCCACAGGGCTTACTCCCATATTTTCTTCAGATCTCTGCTAACTGTCATTGTACCAGTGAATCGTTCCCCAACGATTCTGTGAAAACAAGTTAAGCCCACCCCCATCCTCACTCTGGCACTACCCATTCTCGTACCGTGCTTTATTTTCCCTCCAAAAGCACTCATCTCCGTATGATACATACGTCCTTGTTTATTTGTTTATTTCCTCTCTCCCTCCACTAAAATGTAAGCTCTATAAGGGCAGATTTTAAAATTATATTCTTCACTATTGTTCTCCCATAATCCAGTATGATGCTTGGCACATATTAGACGCCCCATAAATATTTGTTGAATTAATTGATGAATAAATGTTTAACTATGTTTCTTGCTATTCAGTCTACAGACTCTATGAAGGAGGTTACTACGTGCATTTTACTCACAATTGTAGTAAATAATGTTTGTTTAATGAGTGAATGGAGGGATAAATAAATGTATTGTGTAATTAGCACAGAGTTTGTCACAACGTATACATTCATATGCCTCTATGTGGAAAGACTCTTCTGAGCAGCGGGAACAGCAAATGCAAAGACCAAAAGTACATTCACACTAACATATTCTGGAAATAGCAGAGTCAGGGGGGATGGAATAGAGAGAATTAAGGGGAGAATATTAAGAGCTGAGCTCTAATAGGGGTATATCACTTAGAACCTTGTAGGATATTTTAAAGACTTTGACTTTTTTTAGAAATAGGAAGACATTCAAGGATTTTGAGCACAGGAGTGACATGATCTGGCCTGCATTTTAAGAAAACCATTTTATCTGCTATATTAATCAAAGATTACCATACAAAAAAGAAGCAGGAAAATATGACTTTTTGTGTGTGTGTAAGGAAGATTGGCCCTGAACTAGCATCTGTCACCAGTCTTCCTCTTTTGCTGAGGAAGACTGGCCCTGAGCTAACATCTGTGCCCATCTTCCTCTATTTTGTATGTTGTTGGATATGGCCTCAGCATGGCCTGATGAGCGGTCCCATGTCTGCACCTAGGATTCGAACCTGTAAACCCTGGGCCACCAAAGTAGAGCATGTGAACTTAACAACTACACCACCAGGCCAGCCCCAAACTATGACTCTTAATGAGGAGAAAACTCAATCAATCAAAATTCACCCCAAACTGACACAGGTGTTAGAATTGCAGACAAGGACATTAAAATAGCTATTGTAATTGCATTCTATAAGTTCAAAAGTTAAATAGAAACATGGAAGACATGAGATAGGCCTAATTCTAATGTCTAGAAAAAACAACTAAAATACCTGATCTCAAGATGAAAAACATGTTGTATGATATTAACAACAGACTATAACAATTTTCTCAACCTTTCTTATTAACACTGCTAAGGAGCCTTTTTGGATATTTTTTCCTAACCATCTCCATCTTCTGTGAAGTTTATAACCACACGTATACTGTATACTGTCTTGCTTCTCAAGAACCAAGTTTTGCCTTCTTGAAGTGATATTTCCTCCATTGAAAATGCATGGATTACATATGGCAGTTGGAAAGATGAATGAAATTAAAGATACAGCAAAAACTATCCAAAATGAAACACACAGAAAAAAATAATTTTTTAAAAATGAAGAACATCAGTGAGCTATGGAACAACTTCAAGTGACATAATATCCATGTAATTGAAGCCCTTGAAGGACATGGAGGAAAAGAGGAGAAAGAAAAAAATGTTTGACAAAACAATGGCTGTTTTTTTTTTCATATTTAATGAAAACTGTAAACCCAAAGATCAAAGAAGCTTATTATATCCCAAGTAAGAGAAACATGAAGAAAACTACACAAAGGAAGATCATAATCAAATTGCTCAAAATAAAAGATAAAACAAGATCTTTATAGCAGCCAGAAAAAAAAAAAAAAACATATTAAGAACAGAGGAACAAAGATAAAGATGACAGCAGATTTCTCATTGGAACAATGCAGTGAGAAGGCAGTGGAGTGACATTCAAAAAATACTAAAAGAAAAAAATCTATGAATTTTAGTTAATATATCCATTGAAAATATCTTTTAAAAAAGATAGTAAAATAAACATTTTTTTCCAGATATACAAAAACTGAAAGGTCTTTTCAACAAATGGTATTGAGAAAACTGGATATCCATATACAAAACAATGAAGTTCAACGCTTACTGTATTAGTTTGCTAGGGCTGTCATAACAAAATATTACAAACTGGCTGGCTTAAATGGTATAAATGTATTTTCTTATAGTTCTGGGCTAGAAGTCCAAGATCAAGGTGTAAGCAGCTTTGGTTTCTCCTGAGGCCTCTCTCATTGGCTTGCAGGTGAGCACCTTCTCACTGTGTCCTTACATGGCCTTTTCTCTGTATGTGCACATCCCTGGGGTCTCTTCCCTTTTTTAGGAGAACACTAACCCTGTTGTATTAGGGCCCCACACTTACGACCTCATTTAACCTTAATCACCTCCGTAAAGGTCCTATCTCTAAATACAGTCACACTGGGGATTAGAACTTCAAAACATAAATTTTGAGAGGACAAAATTCAGCTCATAGCACTTACTTTTAACCATATACAAAAGTTAACTCAAAATGGACTAAAGACCTAAATGTAAGGCCTAAAACTATAGACCTCCTAGAAGAAAACATAGAGGAAAATCTTCATAAGATTGGATTTAGCAATGATTTCTTGAATATGACACCAAAAGTACACACCAAAGGCAAAAAAAGACAAACGGGACTACATCAAACTTAAAAACTTATGTGCGTCAAAGAAAACAATCAATAGAGTGAAAAGGCAACCTACTAAATGGGAGAAAATATTTGCAAATCACATAACTGATAAGGGATTAATATCTAGACTATATAAAGAACTCTTACAACTTAAGAACAAAACATCAAATAACTTGATTAAAAAATGGGCAAAGGACTCAAATAAACATTTCTCCAAAGAAGATATACAAATGGCTAGCAAGTATATGAGAAGATGCTTAACATCACCAATCATTAGAGAAGTGCAAATCAAAACCACAGTGATCTATAACCTCACACCCATTAGGATGGTCGCTATCAAAACAACAGAAGATAGCAAGTGTTGGTGAGGATGAAGAGAAATTGGAACCATTGTACCATAGCATAACATAAAATTGTGCAGCCTCCATGGAAAATAGAATGGCGATTCCTCAAAAAATTAAAAATAGAATGACTATAGGATGCAACAATCCTATTTCTAGGTATATATCCACAAGAATTCAAATCAGAATCTCAAAGAGATATTACACACCCATGTTCGTTGCAGCTTTATCCACAATAGCCAAGAGGTAGAAACAACCAAATGTGCATCGATGGATAAATGGATTTAAAAAATATGGTATATACATACAATAGAATATTATTCAGCCTTAAAAGAGAAAGAAATACTGTCGTATGTTACAACATGGATAAAGTTTGAAGACATTATGCTAAGTGAAATAAGCCAGTCACAAAAAAGACAAATACTAAGTGCTTTCACTTACATGAGGTATTTAGAGCAGTCAAACTCATGGAAATAGATAGCAGCATGGTGGTTGCTGCGGACTGGAGGGAGGGGAAATTGGAGAACTATTGTTCAATGGGTATAAAGTTTCGATTTTGTAAGATGAGAAAGTTCTGGAGATCTGTTGCACGATAATGCGAATATACTTAATGCTGCTGAACTATACACTTAAGATGCTAAAAAACAAACAAATAAACAGTTGAGGGAATTTCCTTTGCTGACAGACACACACTATAAGAAATGTTGAGGAACTCCTTCAAGCAGAAGGAAAATGCCACCAAATGGAAATATGGATAGACCCAAAGGAATAAAGAGCACTAGAAATGGTGACTACATGGGTAAATATATGACATTTTCTCATTATTTAAATTTCTTTAAAAGATAATTGATTGCTTTTTCCCTAAAGGAAATCAGTATTTTAGTTAAAAACAAGAGCTAAATTATAATTACTTTCAAATATATCATATGATATGCCATATGATTTTCATTTTATAAACAGTTTATACATTTCAAAGAAAATTTAAAAAATAGAAAAAGCAGAAGGAATGTCATCCATTATTTCATCACTGATCTAATAAGAATGTTGTATGGGGCTGGTCCAGTGGCATAGTGATTAAATTCACGTGCTCCACTTCCTCAGCCCCAGGTTTGCAGGTCCGGATCCTGGGCATGGACCTACACGCCACTCATCAAACCATACTCTGGCTGCATCCCACATAGAAGAACTAGAAGCACATACAACCAGGATCTACAACTATGTACTAGGGCTTGGGGAGAAAAAAAAATGAAGAAGATTGGCAACAGATGTTAGCTCAGGGCCAATCTTCCTCACCAAAAAGAAAAATACCAATAACAACAACAAAAAAGAATGTTGTTAACATGTTAACACTGATGGAAGAACGTTATGACTTTTTTCCTTTCAGTTGTTTTTCTACACAAAGTTTTCTGTGTTATAAGTGTAATTTTTACATTTAATTTTTTTATTTTTAGGGCTCATGCATATATTTCTTTTTAATGAATGAATGAACAAATGAATGAATTATATTTTGGTAAGAACACTAAGTGAGGTCTACTCTTTTAACAATTTTTTAAGTGCATGTTACAGTATTGTTAACTATAAGCACAATGCTGTACAGCAGATCTCTAGAACTTACTCATCTTGCCTAAGTGAAACTTTATACTTGTTGAACAGCAATTCTTCACAGTCAAAAAGAGAAGAAATTAAAAAATATTTGAACTAAATGAAAATGAAAGCACAACACATCAGAATTTGTCAGACACCACTAAAGGAGTAGTTGGAGAGAGAAGTTGGTAGAACTAAATACCTGCATTTGAAAATAGGAATGGTCTGAAATCAATGATCTCAGTTCCCACCTTAAGAACTAGAAAAAGGAAAAAACAAAAAACAAAAAACAAATTAAACCTGAAGTGTGCAGAAGAAAGAAAATAATGATCAGAGCAGAAACCACAGAAATAGAAAACAGAAAAAAAATTCACTGGAATCAAAGGTGGTTCTTAGAGAAAATCAATAAAATCGATAAACCTTTTTCCAGGTTAACCAGAAAGAAAAAGAGAAGTCTCAATTACAATATCACAAATGAGACAGGTGACATCTCTACAGATTCTATAGATCATAAAAGTATAGTAAGAAACATAGCCAATTTTATGCCAGTAAACACCACAGTTGAGAGGAAAGTGACAAAATTCTTGAAAGTCACTCTGAAAGCTCACTCTGGAAAAAAGACATAATCCAAATATCCCTATATCAATTTAAAACTTGAATTTATAGTTAAAAACTTCCCACAAAGAAAAGTTCACAGAGATATGGCCTCAGTAGTGAATTCTATAAGTCATTTAAGGAATAAATTATACCAATTCTACCCAAATTCTTTCAGAAAATTGAAGAGGAGAGATTACTTCTCAGTTCATTCTATGAGGCCAGCATTATCCTGATACTAAAACAGACAAAGACATTACAAAAAGGAAACTACATTCCAATATCCCTCACGTACGTAGAAGCTAAAATTCTGAACAAGATTTCAGCAATTGAGTCTAACAGTGTATAAATGATAATACATCATGACAAAGTGCAATTTATCTGAGGTATGCAACATTCATCTAAAGACAGAAAGTCAATCCATGCAATTCACCATATTAACAAACTAAAAAAGAAAAACTATATAATTGTCTAAATAGATGCAGAGAAGCATTTAACAAAAATCCAACACCACTTCCTGATAAAACTCTCAACAAAGTAGGAAGAGAAGAGCACTTACATAAATCTATTAAAGAACATTTTCCAAAAACCTACAGGTTATATTATACTCAATTGTGAAAGACTGAATTATTCTCTTGAGATAAGAAACAGGAGAAGGATGTCTGCAATCACCACTTCTATTTAGCAGTTGTGCTGGGGGTTCTAGCCAGTGATTTAAAGTAAGCAAGAGAAATAGAAGGCAGCCACTGGAAAGAGAAGAAGCCAAAGTGACTTCAAAGACACCATAATCATCCACATAGAAAAATCTAACAAAATCTACAAAAAACTATTTGCACTGAGCACCAAGTTTAGCAAGGTTGCAAGATATGAGCTCAATAAAATTAATTTTGCTTCTATATAGTAGGAACAAACAACCAGAAATTAAAATTTTAAAAAGTACCATTTATAATAGCATCAAAATTATGAAACCGTTAGGGATAAATCTGACAAAAATATACAAAGCCCTCTATACCAAAAACTGAAAACTATTGCTGAGAAAAATTTCAAAAGATTTAAATAAATAGAGATATATGCCTTGTTTATGTGTTGGAACACTCAGTATTGTTATTAGTTGTCCAAAATTTGATCTATAAATTCAATGCAATTCAAATAAAAGTCCCAGCAGGCTATTTTGTAGAAATTGACAAGCTGAATTTAACATTCATATGGAAATGCCAAGTTGTGGCATTTTTGTTGTTGTTGTTACGTAAACTATTCTATTTAAATAAAAGCAGGGGCAGACCCTCCCCCCACCTCCCAGCACATGCCTCAAGCATGCCCATGTCCTCTCTCACTTTTTCCCTCCACCCGTGGCCACCTCAAGCTCAGTGATTCTCACTGTAACCAGGGTGACACCCTCCATGTGAAGGCTGACTCCTCCCCAGGTCAGTGGCAGCAGCACACAGGCCTAGGCATGAGGTCTTCAGCCCAGAGCCCGGCTCTCCACCCTCCTGGGATGAGACAGGGGGAAGGACTTGTTCTCCCAAGGCACCCAGATCCAGTGTGGGTTCTATTTTTCTTTTTTTCAGTTTTAGTCTATCTTTAATCCCATCTACCCACTCCCCTCACCTTGGAATAATGCCCTCAACACACACCTGTATCCTCTCAGCACTGCCAGAAAGTGTTAATGTTTCAGGATAGAACACAAGCCAAGGGAAAGATGGCTCAACCCAAACTCACATTCTCAACTTCATTAACCATCCGAGCGAAGGTTCTTCTGTACGCTGGAGAAGAAAGGGCAACTCCCACCAGCAGTGTGGAAAGACAGTGTGGCTGGACTTAACTGTCAGCTAAAGTTATGTGAATGACCAGAGACAGGCAACCATATAACAAGGAAGCCGGTGGTCCCCTTCCAAGTCTCACCGAGGATCTGGAGCAGGTTCTAGAACCCCAAGAGCCTAATCACACAATCCCCAGAAGCCAAGTTCTATGAGCCATCGTTGAGATCCCAAAACAAGAACAAAGTTGGAAAAAAGAACAAAGTTGAAAGATTAACACAGTCTGATTTCAAGATTTATTATAAACCTAGAGAAATCAAGACAGTGTGCTATTAGCATACATTTAAAGAAACAGATCAGAATAGAGTCCGGAAAGAGACTTGCCTATATAGGGACAATTGATTTTTGACAAAGGTACAAGATCAATTCAGTGGAGAAATCTTTACAACAAATGCTGTGGGAACAATTGGATAGCCACATGTCACACACATGCACACACAAAAGAACTTTGATGCATACGTTGCATACCTTGTACTATATACAGATATTAACTCAAAATGAGTCACAGTCCTAAATCTAAAACTTAGGAGAAAATCTCTGTGATCTTAGGTTAGACAAAGAATTCTTAGATACAGCACCAATGGCGTGAATCCTAAAAGAACAGATTGATAAATCAGACTTCATCAATATTAAAAACTTCTTTTCTTTAAAACATATTATTAATAAAATGGAAAGGCAAGCCACATACTGGAAGAAAATATATGACTGCAAGTCATATATCTGATGAAAGACATATTCAGAATATATAAGGAAATCTCAAAACTCAACAACAAAAACATCAATTTAAAAATGGGCAAAAAGATTTGAATAGATACTCCACCAAAAAAAGATATATGAATGGCAAATAAGCACATGAAAAGGCTCTCAGCATCATTATTCATTAGGGAAATGCAAATTAAATCTACAATAAGATATAAGTACGCACTTATTAGAATGAGCAAAATTAAAAAGAATGATTATATCAAGTGTTGTGGAGAACGCAGAGCAACTGAAACACATACATTTCTGGTGGGAATGTAAAAAAGCACAACTTTGGGAAACAGTTTGGCAGCGTCCTAGAAATTTAATGTACACTTGCCTAGTAGCTCCTAGAAATTTATAGCAGCTTTATTTGTTATAGCTAAAAACAGGAAATAAATCAAATGTCTGTTAATAGTGGAGGGACAGACAAATCTGTGTGTATCCATACAATGGAATTCTACTCAGAAAAAAACATGAACTAGCGATAAATGTAAAGGCATAGACAAATCTCAAATTAATTGTGCTGATTGAAAGGAACCAGAGAAGAAAGAGTACATGCTGTGTGATTGTGTTTATGTGAAACAAGAAAAGGCAATCTTCAGTGACAGAAAGCAGATCAGTGGTTGCCTGGCAAGGGGGGCGGGAGAAAGTGGTGAGAGTGAAGAAGGAGAGACTACAAAATGATTAAGGAAATCTTTGTAGATGATGGATCCGTTCACTATCTTGATTGTGATAATGGTTTCACATGTGTATACATATGCAAAAACTTATCAAATTGTACACTTTAAATTTGCGCAGTTTATTATGTCACACTTCAATAAAGAAAAATGAAAAAAAAATCCAAAAACTGTGGCTTAAGCTATAAGAGGAGTTGGCATTAACTGGGAGGGAGACGGCTGGGGAAAGAGCAGCTCTGGAGGAAGATCAAGAGTTCAGCTTTAGCTAGGTTGTATTTGAGAAGTTTATTCAACGTCCAAGTGATATACTAAGTGGGCAGTAGAAAATACAAGTCTGGAGTTCAAGGGAGACATCAGGGGTGGAGATAAACGTGGGAGTCATTGACATACAAACAGTATTTAAAGCCTTGGTAGGCACTCAAAAGATATTTGAGATTGCCTTGGGAACCACGTTCCTGAATCATCCAACATTACTGATCATCTACTTCAATTTTCTAGATGCCATTGAGGAGACAGTGATACACAGGGCTGTGTTTGTAACAAATACTGTTAAATAAGTGATTTGTGCGTGTTACTTCCTTTTTTTTCCAGTGAGCATAATTTTTTTTTTTAACAGGGCTTTGTCTGTTTTGAATGTCTGCTAAAGCTCCCTAGGACTGTGCTTGCTAAGGGAGCCGAAGGTCTATCAAAGAGCTTTCTTTAGTAAGCTGAGTTTGAAAGCTAGTACTTAAAAGTCCGTGCTAATGACTTGGTAATTGTTTTAATGGATTTTCAATGAAGTGTGAAGTTCTCTGCTGACTTCTCAACAAAGTGTAAAATATGGTAAAGTATGTGAGAGAGTTATTCTCACTCCTGTAAATTTGTCTCTATCTGTCTACAGAATCAAGAACCATTGCCAAGTACAGCTCTGGTTACTTTATCAATACAAATCTGCTTTGGGTGCCTTTCTCGGTTTTGTTTAGCAGGAGGGATGGGGGAAAGAAAGCAGGCTGCCTTCAGAAGCGCCTTCACCCCTTCTGAGTGAAGCAAAGACTTGAGCACCCGAAAGATTTGAGAACAAGGGCTCTCAAGAAGCCAGCCTGGATTCCTGGGAGCTGTTCTGCTGAAGTCTTGCTCTCGCCTGGAAGGGAATAGATGCTTCTCTAGGCTTTCTCACTCCTCATTTCTATTACATTTTGTCTAGAGGACCAAAAGTTGCAAATGTGGCCTTGAGATCCCTGTGAAAGAACACTTCTGCATAATTGACAGTAATGCTTTCATTTAGGTTTACTCTGTGTTAAGCTATTTTGGGGTGTGCATTCATAATAACCCAGAAAGGATTCAGGAAGTGAAACATTTCCTCACCATGCCGAAGGGGTAGAGAATGCATAGTTTTGTGTGTTATGAAATGTATTTTCTTCTGCCTTTGGTGGCATCTAATAGATTTGGAGGGCATGGAATGGTCAAGTGTTGTTTCTTGTTTGAGTCTCTAAGGCTTGGAGTCTATGCCCTCTATGTCGGCACTTTAGCAAAAATATTACTAAGAGTACAAGGAGGCCACTGACAACTCTACTCAAGGGTAGAATTCAGCCCAGGGCAAGGCGTTGTGCCTTAGGCCCTAGTCAATAAGTTTTAAGGTGATATTATGAATGAATCAGCCTCATAGATCTGCACTCCACTGAGGTTCCTCGTGTTGCATTGAATTAACAGAGTGTGACTGTCTTAGGTTGGATTCCTTGGAAACAGACCCTGAGCTGAAGATCTGTATACAAGAGGTTTATTGGGGAGCACTCTCAGGAACAGTCAGAAAGTGAGGAGAGTAGGAACGGGTGGAGGGAGAAGGAAAGGTGAGCTGCAGTTGCAGCAGAGGCCTTAACCCATCCCCTGTGGAGTCCTGGATCTGGAGCGGTCCTGCAGAGTTGTTCTAGACTGAGGCAAGATGGAGAGCACTTTGTACCTTCCTACCAACCAGGCACTGGATGCAGGCTGCTCTTGGGGAGAGAGTATAACCTTGGATAAGGGGACTCCCTTCGGCAGAGAGGGCAGTTCTGGATTGGGATGCAGAAGTTAGTCATCAATAGCCAGTGCACCTAGCAGTCGGGCGAATGAGCACCTCGGTCCTGCAGGGGAGACCTGCGTCAGGCACCACAGCATCCCTTACATGATTAATAATGTAGGACAAGATCAGACTGCAGCTATACTAGTGACAGCAGTAGACTTTCATTTTGCTTTGAAATTATGTCAGCTATTTGTACTAATAGTAAAGAAAAATAACTTATTTAGAGCTTACTCTGCACTGTCCACTTCCATATACAGTAAGTTTCTTTTCTTTTTTTTTAATACTCACAGCAACCCTGTAAGTAGATATTATATTACCATTTTTATTGAAAGTATTTTTCAGGGAGATGAATTGCCCAGTGTCATACAGTTAACATCTGATTCACATCACGTGTTCTTTTCTTCAAGTTACACTGTTGTCTGTCCAGCCAGACAAGAGACAACAATGCTTTGAACTTCCTGTGTTTCTCAAATTTATCTTGCTTTACCTTGCTTCCTTGCATTTGTATGACATTGATTACTTTACCTGGCATGTCTGGCCTTGCTTGTCTGCCCATTAAACATCGGTAGACACCTTTCAAGTCTTGTTTTAAAGATCATTTCCTCTGTGAAGTTTTCCTGGACTCTCTCACAAATAATGGTTCTCTGTGTCTATGATCTCAGAACACTGCACATGGCACCCAATAGGTGATTGACACACGCTCATGAAATGAAGGCATGGATTCCTATTTTTAGGCAAGTTGCTTTGTTTTGGGACTTGCCTGATGAATCTTCCAAGAAGCTGCTCAGTCTCAGAATCTCTCTGTTTTCTTACAGCTCCTAGTGAAGCCTGGGATGTGAACCCAAAGCATTTCTCTTGAAGGACCAAGTTGAGCACCACCACAGCAAATACTGGAAACTTCTATCAGATTTTCCACTTTAGGATGTTTTTGTTGTTGAATTTGTCTGAAACTCATACAGCGACAAATTTTATACACTGTTAATTATTTGATTCCACATTGATGATATGCTCAGTCTATATCTGGAGAGTATAAAGGACATCTTGATCCATTTTTCCACTTTTCACTTTCCTTTTCGGGATGCTGCTTACACACTGATGGGATTGCAGGATGAGGAGAAACAGCATAACAGCAATCCTCAGCACTGATAGTGCTGATGAAAAATCTGAGGTTGTAAGTGAGGATGTACACTGTTAAGTGACTTTTGTGGTCTACAAACTCGCTCTAGGTTCTAGAGCTCTGCTGGTGGGCCCCATGCCTCAGGTCCTCTTCCATGTCTTCTTTTGTGTTCACTCTTAGATGGAACTAACCTGGAAGTTAAACCTCCATGATGACCCCAGCATATGTAATCCTGTTCCCCTGTTGCTAAATTACTAAATCTCCCCAATGGAAAGCAGGAATAAATGCAAGCTTATACATTCTTTGTAGCAACTTCGAACAAAAGTAGAAATAATGAACTCTCTTACCAAATAGGACTCCTAATGTTACCTTACTTCTTTTTGCTGGCAATTTTAGCTTGGAACAAAGTCAGTTCTGTCATCTTGGAGCAACTTTTGACCTTTCACGAGTGTTCTGGGCTGACGAACTTGTCGCTATCTGGAAGATTTCTTCCAATAGATCAAGTATGGATTTGAAGTAAAGGTGTGTACCGGAAAGTGGCTTTTTGCTCCAATTGGTCTGCATTTTAGACTGCTTCACTGGGACTCTGAGGAGTGGTGTAGGGTAGACATAGTCCCAGGGTGAGTGTCGCCTGCTCAGTTCCCCTCATGTTCAGCCTAACACAAGTCTCTGATGTCTGCCTTGTCTGTTTCACTAAACATTCTTCTAATGGCAAAGCTCCTTCTAAACTGTAAATTTAGATATCTATTCATGCTCTTTTCAATGCATTCTGGTACTGTTCACTCTAGTAAATGGGGGATTCCAAGCAAGTGGGTCTATTGGAATAATTAATGCAGATCTCACAAGTGACAATTTACAACTCAGGAGTGTCTTAAGTACAGGGAGGGAGAGGCTGGTCTCGAATGCCCTATTGCACATTTCTTACCCATGACCTTACAGAACAAACAGAACTAAATCATTGTTAATGCTGAACCTTAAATTTTTCTTCCAGTCTTTTCTCTCCCTGTTAGGTTCCCACACTCCTAAGAACACAGTCCCTTAAATATTAACCCAGATTTTTTATTTAATCAAAAAGCTTCTCTGGGGGCTGGCTCCGTGGCTGAGTGGTTAAGTTCGCGCGCTCCACTGCAGCGGCCCAGGGTTCGGATCCTGGGCGTGGACATGGTACTGCTCATCAGGCCACGTGGAGGCAGCATCCCACATCCCGTAACTAGAAGGACGTGCAACTAAGGTAGACAACTGTGAACGGGGGGCGGGTTGGGGAGATAAAAGCAGAAAAAAAAAAAATGATTGGCAACAGTTGTTAGCCCAGGTGCCAATCTTTGAAAAAAAAAAAACAAAACCCATTTTCATGGATGAGTAATACTTTTGTGTCTCCTTGGAGACTCTCTACCATTAAGTCATTTCCCCAAGTCAGTTTTCCCTTTACCAGTCAATAATACAATAAATCAATATTCTGGAAGTTTGAGGAAGATGTTGAAGATATCTCTCAGAAACCCAAAGATTACGTTATTTTTCCAAAAGCTTTCAATTGTAGTTCTTTAATACTTAAACCATCAAATCCTCAATTTCTAAGTATTGTCACAGTTTTTCTCTCGGTTTATTTTATTTTAGATTCCAAATTGTTCTTATTTTCCAGTTTGTGTTAGCCATTAACCCCACCTTACCAGACCCCCAGAATTTGTTTATGCTTTACATCTTGTTCATGGCCTGCAAATGCTTGGTAAATGTACTCACATTCACTTTTTCAAGCAATGTTTATGTAGGGGCCCCCATCATGCTGAATACCTTGGAAATGCTGTGACTTTTAGAGGGTCTTATTCAGAGAAGCCTGCACTCACGAGGACCTGCTCTGCCTTCAATGCTCTGCCCTGGGCAGGGGGTTGAAAGCAGAGTGTGCCATAGAAATTACCTGTGCACTGATGAAAACAAGCATGGAAACAGGGGAGGGCTCAGATAATGGGGGTACAGGGTGGTTGGAAGGCGCAGAGAGGCGAGATCTAACGAAACTTACTGAGGGTCAGTGGGCTTTTTCTGGAGGATCTGATATCTGAGATAAAGCCTGAAGGGAAAAATGGAGTCATTCAAGTGAAGGAATGGAAAAGTATAGCAGGCAGAAAAAACAGCAGAAGCACGGGTTTGATGGTTCCAAATATCAAGGTGAAGCTGGGATTATAATAATTCAATATCGATAGAGTGAAGAGGAGAAGGCAGAAACTGGGGTAGGATGTGAGGGGGCATTAGAGCTCTGGAGGTGGGCAGAAGTCAGCTCATAGAAAACTTACTATGCCATGGTAGGGTGTTTGGTTTTTATTCTGTTGGAAGGAGGGAGCTGTTGAAAGAGTTTTGTGGAAGAGGAAATAGATTTGAATTTCAGGTCACTTTCTAAGGTGTGAAGAGAACACATTTGAGGAGAGTGAGTTCCAGGGAAGGGAAGCCAGTTTGGAAGTGTCTGCAGCTGTCCAAACGAGGTGTGAGGATGGCTGAGACTCCAGTAGATGTAGCAGAGTTGGAAAAAAAGGAACCAGT
The DNA here is from genome assembly GCF_041296235.1 of Equus asinus. Lineage (NCBI taxonomy): Eukaryota > Metazoa > Chordata > Mammalia > Perissodactyla > Equidae > Equus > Equus asinus. The sequence goes on along the minus strand of NC_091805.1, from coordinate 19,710,349 downwards.
TCAAATAATCTTTAGGAAATGCTCTCATTTGTGAAAGGTGAGTGGATTGGCCATTCTGTCATCCATCCGTGAGTGGGTGTTGGTGCAGCCTCTGTGATGGTACTTGGAATGAGAAAGGCATCGTCCTTTCCTGAAATGATGCCCAACACCTCTGTGCATTGTCAGTGCGTTACGCATCTGATTCCACAGGGGTAATGCTCATGAGGCACCATATTTCCTGCAGTGGGTCCAAGACATTACCCAGAAGTTTTCTTTTTTTCCTCTTGAATATCTGAAGCTTAATCCCAGTGAGGAGAGCTGTCATTTTCTTCCCAGACAGGAAGCTGAACTGTCTTTTCGAATACCCCGGGGCTTTCTGAACTCACAAACCTTTCATTATAAGTACTTGTCTAACTTACAGGGAAGTTACCCAGAGTTCTCACCACGCACTGTGCTTAAGATGCAGTTCACGTGTCTACAGTTCTGCCCTTGGTGCATGGGCCCCTCAAAGTAAGCTGCCTCCGCAGAGGTCAAAGGAATTGTTCTTTGAATTTGGGAGGTGGGTCTCAGTAAAGGGGGAGTGTGTTGTCTATGCCCAAGACTGCTAGAAGACATGCATTATATTGCTAAGCTATAGAAACTTACATAGCTGCCAGAAGAAAAAGAAATTGCCAAACATTTAGAAATTAATAAATTTATTATTTAAAATATTTATTAAGAATCTCCTCTATGACCTGGTGCTATATTAGGTACAGGTTGATTTACTCTTCCTCTGGGATTAGATAGTTGGCAGGTCAGGGCTAGGAGATGGGTCACATGAGGCTGGTGAGTGAGAGTGGATAACTATCCAGGACAGCCATTAGCAGGGGTGGCAGGTGGGGAGATCTAAACCAGAGTCCTGGGGAAGAACCCAAAAGTCAGGAAGCAGCAGATCCACATGTGAACTCTAAGGGGGAAGAAAAAAGATGGAGAGGCGAGACACAGCTAAGAGATGAACCAGACAGGGATGGCTCCAAGTGGCTGCAGATTGAAATGAGAGCGAAGGGTGGAGAGACATTGCTGCAAACACAGATGGCAGTGAGAGGCTCACCGTATGGGACACTGGGGAGTTATGCATGGGTGCTTCCTTCTGGCTTAAAAAGCACAGGTTTTTGTCAGACATAATGGTAGAGATTCAAGGGAAGGGCTGTTAAAAAATTACTGTCTGCTTGAAGCTTGTTCCTTATTTTCACTTGGAAACAAGCAGTGCAAGAGGGCAGGCAGCATCCAATTGGGAGTAGTGCTGTGTGCTGTAGGAGCCCAGAGGAAGAGTTCGATATGGACCAAATTTGTTGGAATTTGATGAATGAAGTAGAAATTAAGTTGGACAGTTGTCTTGCTCAAAAACTTTATTTTTTAGTTTTTTTTTAAAGTTTTTTTTTTTCCTTTTTCTCCCCAAAGCCCCCCGGTACATAGTTGTATATTCTTCGTTGTGGGTCCTTCTAGTTGTGGCATGTGGGACGCCGCCTCAGCATGGTTTGATGAGCGGTGCCATGTCTGCGCCCAGGATTTGAACCAACAAAACACTGGGCCACCTTCAGCCGAGAGCGCAAACTTAACCACTCAGCCACGGGGCCAGCCCCTCAAAAACTTTATTTTTAAAGCCAAACTCACCACTACCCTCCCTGACTCCGCTTTATCCATACTCCTTGTGTCAACATCTACCAGTGACATCATGCTTCAAACTTTTGCTCAGGAGCCAGCTCCTTCATGAAGGCCCACCTCAAGTTACTAAGTCAGCATCCATTGCCCCATTTAGAACTTGTTTCCACCTCCTCCTGGCTGGTAAGTCACTTGAGCAATTGCTTCTGCTAGATCATGAAATAATTATTATTCACTGTTGACCTCCTTTCACATCCAGTCCAACAAACAATGGAGAACACTTCACTCATGCACTTATAGCTTTATCAACTATCTTCACACTAATCTTCCCAACCCATTATTTTGAAAACTTCGTCTTTCAGTATTCTTGCATCTCCCCCTTTGCTCCAGATAAGCCTGACCATCTCCCATCTCCAGCACACATTTTATTACTTTCAAACTTTCCTTGCTCCATTTTTCCTCATGCACTTCCTTTTCTACCTTCCTCCTTCGTCCTCTGCCATCACCTTCTTCTTTTCCATCTCTTGTTCTTTTTTCTTTTCCTTTAGGAACCATCTTCACGATCTTGCCTTCTTGACTCTCGACACATATTCACCATTTACACTCTTAGACTTTACTAGCCGATATATTTATTTTTTAACTGTTCTCAAACCATTCCTTCATCAAATCATTCATTCATCTATTTTTCTCATCAAAGAGTTATAAGTGCCTACTATGTGCCAGAAACTGTGTCACACACGAAGACACAACAGGGAATGTGACTCATCGCTGTCTTCCAAATGTTCACAGTCTGGTGCGTTTTGGCTGCCTCCTTACTTGGGTTTAAAAAATATGAAATGTGTACATTCATGTTTACTTCACAGTTTGAATGCACCTTCAAATTTTATTTCTTGTGTAACTTGATCTTTCTCACAAATTTTAAATGTGATTTTAGTTGACCAAGAGTTAATTTCGTATAAAATACATTAATTTAAAATTATCCGACAACCCAGATGTTCTAACTGCAAGGCCAGGGCTCCATCTCTCCTGTGATACTGCAGGGCAGAGAACTTCTCCTCTGCTTCTTTTATAACTTTTCAACAGTGAAAAAAATGCCACTCCCCCACAGTAATCACTAAGTAAATCTTGGGTCATCTTCCTGAGGAATTTGCCATTGCCTAATGTTCTGACTAAAAAAATCGAGGAGATGAAAAGTGGTTAATCTATCCGATTTTATTTGCCCAAGGGCACTTGACCCATAGAAAAGTTGTGCCTGAGAAATGTCATGCAGTCAAACTGGTGCTTCATAGAACTTGGATCCTGTGAGAAAACAAAATTTCATTCTGGCTCCTCTACCTCTGCAAGGTGTGATGGCTGTGGGGTGGTGGTGGTGGTAAGGTGTGTGTGCGTGTGTGTGTTCATGTTCAAGTATTTCCATCTCTCTGATTTTTTTAAGAGCTTGAAGCATTTAAAAAATATTTGTTTGAAAGCACCGCGAAGGCTGGTGGGAGGTGAAGTGTCATGGTGCAGGCAGCAGAAGTATGAGGTACATTATGGTGATGGTTGCCTTAGCATTCTCTTTTCTTGGACCTGGTGGTTTCTGGTTGCTCTGGGTGGGATCTGTGGTTCTCAAGATCCGTGATCTCATGGAGCTAACATTGGTGGAGTTAAACACTGGAGTTCAACATGGACCAGATGTGTAAGATTATCCTCAAACAAGTTATACCTCAACAATGCCGTTGCCACGTAAAACTGCCTCTTGTTCCAACCTCTAGAGTTCAATACAATTTAATTCAGTCCCATTAAACTAACATTTACTCATCATTGGCAACATTCTAGGCACTCGGAGTTCCAGGAAGAATAATGCTCAGACCCTGACCTCCAGCACGCTCAAGTAGCGTTTTTTTCCTCCTGCTATGAAACTTTTTGTCCTATTTCTCCATGGCCCCTAAGGGATGTGGGGAAGACATCAATTATACCTTCTTTTTATAAAGAAAAATTGGTTGACATGTTTTTCTCTTTTGTCAACAGAATTCTTTCAGTCTTAAGCATGTCCTTTCTCTGGCACCCGGTACATTTGATCACGTTGTCGTGGTCCCAGCTCCCCACAGAGAACCAGGAGAGCACCACAAAAGCCATTTTATTTGTTTCAACTCAGCTGAGTTCTGTTAGCTTACATTCTGGTTGGACAAACATTGTAACAAACTAAAAAGCAAAAAAAGTAAACCTTTGAACAGCCTTCTCAGAAGAACAACACACTCTCGAAAGAAAGCTCGCTGATTTGCTCTGCCTCTTGATTCTCCGCCTGATGGAAACAAGTGCCTAATTGATGTGGCATTGACATTATTTCTCTCAGAATGTACAGAACGGCACCTTGCACGGCCTTGTAAGTCTTCTGAATGCTGGCCCCGCCTCAGGGGCGAATTCACACTGAGACGTTTGTTCCACAGCAAAATTTCTACTCAGATATCAAAGGAGCAGCCTCAGGTGCAGGGGAGTGCCCAGGTTTAGGAAAACGGATTTGTGGATGCCACAATGTAGGGAACGTAGATTCAGTAGCTCTCTTAGCTTATAATAGTAAGGAAAACTTTCCGTTCCATGCTAGAAATGAGAGCAAGGGGAAAAAAACAGCTTAAGGAACTAGAAAAGTGAGGAGACAAGCTATTTCCATCTAACGTCTCAGAAAACTTACATATTTTATATATATTCTGGTAACAATACAGATATGCAAAAGTGTTTTTTTCACCCCCCAGATATTGCAACTATAATGATCTGTTTCAAGATCTTTCCCGTCATGAAATGATGAACTGGGGAAGTGCGGGCCCCGAGCAAGGCACAGCACTATTGAGAGTCTAGGAAGTTTTTATTAAATGACTCATAAATACCAGGGAGAAAATTATAGTAGTTCCTATAAGCTCATTTTAATTAAAGTGAAACTTGTGTTTTTTCCTGATGTGGAACTGTATTCTGAATCCATCACTACAGGATCTGGATACATTCAAAACACTTAAGAACTAAGCCTGGATGGCAACAAATGTGCTTTGGGGATACCACAAATGGGGCCACTGATGGGCTGGGTTAATTTTCCTGCTTCACCGTGGAAGTGCTGTGACCTGGGGTGAGCTCTTAGAGCTCTCCCAGCATTACTTTTTCCATCTGCAAAATGGAAAGAGATGCTGGCAGTGTCTTATGGGCATTGCCTAAACAGCAGCAGTCTTAGAGGAGGGGCTTTAGGAGTAATGATGTAAGTTATGTCCTCCTCCACCCTTTCTTTCCCACCCTGGCCAGTCCTCTGTCTTCACAAACTCTCTGGAGGTGACTCTGGGGCTCCGGTTCCCCCTTGTGCTAGCCTTCATTAAGCACAGTGGGTCCTGCTTGGGTGGAATTGGCTCGTGACAAATATGGATAACAGAGGCATTTGAAAGAACACACTGAAAACATGTATCTATGATTCACGTCCTGTGGTCATCAGAAAAGTGTCCCCCCCGCAGCCCCCAACATACCTCCCAAGATGTCCACATCTTAATTCTTGGAACTTGTGAATATTGTTACCATACATGGCAAAAGGGACTTTGCAGACGTAATTAAGTTAAGGATCATGAGACAAGATATTATCCTGGGTTCCCCAGGTGGGCCCAATCTAACCACAAGTGTTCTTATAAGTGACAGAGGGAGGTAAGAGAGTGGGTGTCAAAGTCAGAGAGAGATTTGAAGATGCTACATTGCTTGTTTTGAACATGGAAGAAGGAGCAACAAGCCAGGGAATGCAAGTGGCCTCTACAAGCTGGAAAAGGCAAGGAATGGATTCTCCCCCAGAGCCTCCAGAAGGAGCCAGCCCTGCCAACACCTTGATTTTAGCCCAGTGAAACCCACTTCAGACTTCTGACCTCCCAAACTACACATTGTGTGATTTTAAGCCATTAACTTTGTGGCAATTTGTTACAGCACCAATAAGAAACCAACACACATCTCAAGACCATCATGTCATCATTTGTTAGTAGACACTGGAGTGAAAAGAACCCCATCAGCAAACTCCTTTAGAGGTAGTCTACGAATTGTGGGAGGAACAGAGCTGGTTAGAATGGACTGAACTTTACAGCCCTACTCAGGTGCCTAGTGTGTGACTATAATTTAGATTTATTTTATTAATCATAATATATTTCACCTCTCCTAGTCATCACCTCACTCTTTCCAGAGTGATCTGAAACTAGAAATCTGATCACATCTTTCCTGATTAAAATTTTCAATACTTTTGCATTACCTTCAAGAGAAGTGGTGACTTCCTTAGCATGGTCTACAAGACCCTGCATGATCTGTTCCTGATTGAGCCTCTAGCTTCATCACCATCGCATCTCCCTCTGCTCCCCTACTTAGACCCTAAGCTCTATCCAGAGCAACATATGGGTTCGCGCAGTTCTTTGCATTCATTTGAATGCCTTTCTATTCAAATATTTCTTGAGCTAATATTTGTTGAGCACTTACTATTGTATCTGGCACTTATACATGCTTTACTGATGTTAACTCATTAAATTCCATGTAGCGGATACTAGCATTATCCCCATTTTGCAGATGAAGAAACTGAGGTATAGGGAAGTTAAGTAAATTGACCAAGGCCACATGCCAAATAAATAGAACAAAGACACTGACCTGGGAGCAGGAGTGAGGCACAGGGGAGGGTGAAGCAGGGAAGGAGGAAAAGCCAATATAAGGGTGTATATAACATTATCAGTCGGTCATATCGTTGGGCACCTGGAGTTTGATCCTGCTAGATCCTTTGGAGTTGCAGATAGAATATCTCTTGGACATGTCCACTGAGGACTGATAGGAGAAGCATTTCTCCACTGGTTTTCATTCCCCATTGATTGATGCTTTCCCGATGGGGACGATAAGTGCTCTACGCTATCTGGTGGCACAAGTGTGCACCACAGGAGACACCTGGGTGACACCTGCGCTCCATACAGCAACTTGAAAGTCCTTAGAATTAGAGAATCCCAGGCAGAAAGCTCAAGGCACCCAGCATGTACTTGAGGTGACACGTAGCCACAGAAGTCTCCTCAAAGCCCAACCACAGCTACAGTGGGAATTGGAGACAAGACGAGAGACTTGAGGTACGACATAATAAGCTTCTGATACTGTGCGCTCGGTTTCCTGAAGGGGTTATTATTTCAGGGACTTGAGGTACATGGAGTGAAGCTCCTTCTCTAAATGTGCATAAGTTAACCTAAGCCCTTCCTATTCTTGTCAACAAGAGTCACATAGATCAGGTGGCTCTCAGACCCCATATTCCTTTCAAAAAATATTGTATAAAAATGGTCATATTATATAACATTTTTAATACTTTATTGTGTTATTTTTATTGTTATTATTATAGTTTATATATTTATCCATTTATTCCATTCATTCAGTCAGATATTCAACATTTACATGCTAATTACAAATCTTTAGCACACATTTTCTTGAGGAGAAAGAAATCACAAACTAAGTAACGGCAAATCTACACAAGTACCCCCTAGAAAGAATCTCCAAGTTCTGAGACTGGTAGCAAACACACTAGAAGTTTCTCTCAATGGCACCCAGAAGACTTAATCTTATTAATAGGACCCACTGAAAGAAGGAGGAGGGCAGGGGGAGGGCAAAACCTAACGGAATTTTTAGATCTGGTTGATTTGGTAGAATCCTGTGGGTTCAGCCTCACTCATTCTCTGAATGTAGAAAGAGACGCATTCAGATGAGGTAAAGGGAAGCATCTTCTCACGACGCCTAACTATGTGCCAGAGGCAGCAAATCTGAGCAGAATTCTCACAGGCCAGGAAAAAGCTGTGACTGTTGATGACAACTTCAGGCAACAGAGGAGGGTGCCATGGTAAGAGGGTCTCTGGACATGAGGTGCTCACTCTGCTGCCAGGGCTGGCATGGCTCTGTGAGCAAATTGTGTTTTCAGGCTGTGGGAATGAGGCATGTATGGACAACAGGGCACTGATGTCCTCATAAAGAAAAACAAAGTGAAGAATTATCCAGAGGTCTGACTTTACAGGAATTCTATGGTTCCCCAAACTCTTAAAAAAAAAGTTCATTTTCAGAATCTATTTGTTTCCCTGCTGGAGATCAGGGGAGCAAGATGTAAGGGCTGTTTGTCAACTCTCAGGCAGAGGAATCACTAATTCATTTCTTTCTGGGGTCAGGGAACCCGGTTTCCTTTTATCAAAAGAAAATTACTTCACAGAGAAAGCACTGTCATTATAAGGAGGAAAGAAATTAAGCAGCACTGAATTTGCAGGCTGCTCATTTGGTTGTGTTCTTTAATTGATTTTTGAGCTGGAGCTTACTCGCTAGCTTCCTGCCTAGAAGTTTAGAACCAGCTTCTTGTATGATGATTTTGTTGTTAGTGCCATCAAGTCAATTCCAACTACTATCGACCCTGTGGACAGCAGAGCGGAACCCTGCCGGGGCTTTTTGCACCATCCTCTCACCTTCTGAGGCTATAGCAGACAATGCTCCACTGCTATTCATAGGGTTTTCATGGCCAATTTTTTTGGAAGTGGGTGGTGTGGTCCTCCTAGTCTGTCTTAGTCTGGAAACCCCACTGAAAACCTTCCCACCATGGTGACCCTGCTGTATTTGAAATATCACTGGCATAGTTTTCAGCATTGCAGCAACATGTAGCCACCAGAGTTTGACAACCGACAGACAGGTGGTGTGGTTCCCTGACCAGGAAACAAACCTGGGCTGTGGTGGTGAGAGCACTGAATCTTACCCACTAGACCACCAGTGTATGATCACAGGAAGCCATTAAGTTATATTTTATTTGGAACAAAAATTCACAAACATGCAAACATACACATATGCACACCTCTATTCTCACTGGCCACCTTTGTCTTGAAGATTAAACCTAAACTCAATCCAGAAAATATGAATTGACTAGGTGGTATGTGTCAGATAACACACTGGGATCTTGGGAAAAAGAAAGACATGGTTCATGCCTTCATGAGCCAACCATCTCTTCAGTAAGAAAAGAACTCGGAAGAAGAAACCATTCACTCAGCGAATACATGTTGAGGGCCTGTTATGGACTGAATTGTGTCCTCCCTAAATCCATATGTTGAAATTCTTTCACCCAATGTGACTGAGCTTGGAGACCGAGCCTTTAGGAAGGTAATTAAGGTTAAATGAGGTCATAAGCCTGGGACCATAATCCCATAGGACAGATGCCTTTAGAAGAGGAAGAGACATGAGAGCTCTCTTTCTCTCCCTCTCTGAGCATGTGCAGAGAAAAGAGCATGTGAAGACAGCAAGAAGGTGGCCATGTACAAGCCAGGAAGAGAGATCTTTCCAGAAACTAACTCTGACAGCACCTTGATCTTGGACTTCCAGCCTCCAGAACTGTGAGAAAATAAACTTCTATTGTTTAAGCCATTCAGCCTGTGGTATTTTGTTATGGCAGCCTGATAAGCCTAATACAGGACCCATTACATGCCAGGCACTGGGTTAGGTGCTAAGGGTGCAGCAGTGAACACAACAGGCACAGTTCCTGTCCTCAAGGGATTTCTTTCTAGTGGAAGGTTAAGTGTAATGAATGTTGTGAGAGCAGAAATAGTTAGCTGTGGAGAATTCAGAGAAGGAGTCTGACTTATTTTAGGAGCTAGGAAAAGTCTGACAGAAGTGATGTTTCTTGATCTCAAGTGTGGAGGTTGGGATTAGGGAAGGCCAGTATAGGCGGTGGTGACAGTCTGTGTGAGGGTCTCATGGGAGGAGAGGCTGTGGCTAGTCTGGGATCCTGGAATGAGGCCAGCATGGCAGAGCCTAACAAGCGATGGAGAGAGATAAGCAGAGGTCAGATCGCACAGACTTCTGAAGCCACATTCAGAAATGTGTACTTGATACTAAGAGCTCAGAAAGGATTCTAAATAAGAGAAAGGAATTAAATTGGAGTATTATGGGGGAGCACTAAGGGTGGGTAAACAAGTCAGGAAGAATAAGGTCCTCAGAGCCTAAAGATTATGACAGTCCGAAGCATTATTTTCCAAAGCTGGTTGGAGTACGTAGAAAAGGGGATTTTGTGGAGAAATAGTCATTTTTATATGCCTAGAAGGATCTATCCCTTAGGCGTGTTTTGTAATGGTACTTTCTGCAGCCTGCTAAGAAATAAAGTACCTCAATTATTTCAAAGAAAGATACTTCAGGTGTTTGTGGTTTTAAGGCCATCAAATGCCACATCGACCCTACCAAAATACACTATTCAAAATATTACGTGTTGAAAGACGTGTGTAACTGAATCATTCACTTAGAAATGTCTTTCTTTACTTGTCGGCTACAGAAATGGTTGGAACTGATAAATGGTCTGCTAGAGAGTTTGGTTTGTTGGGGGCACATCCATCCAGTAGGTGTTAGCGACTCTCTCCCCTGACAGGGCTCAGGCCCAAACCTCAGAGCAAGCTTCACCAGTGGTTGAAAGTGTTGATGGGAAGACAATCAATTATGGTGAAGCCTGGATGTTATTGTCAAGTAGTCACACACTCAGCACCAATGTCATTCTCCACTCCAGAGATGCTAAAGGGTGACTAGAAAGGCTGGGGTTTGGAACTGTGGCTATAGGAAGGGGCGCGTGTGGGAAAGACAAGGGAAAAAAAACATATCAGGCTGCCAGACACTTGGTAGAGTTTATGCAATTAGTTCCTCATTCCCCCCATGTAGCTAAGCCAACCCAAGCCAAGCACACAAAATATTCCTCTTAATGCCTTATAAGTTTCACAAGAGTGACTTTCTGGAACTGAATCAGACGTCTCTAATTTCCCTGACTTATTTTTCTTTTTATTGTGGACTCGATTCTCTTAGCTGCGACTTTGCCTTTCTTCATCCACCGCATAGCACATCAAAGAGTATTTTATACAATTTCTGTAAGACTTGAAAACCCCGAACTTGCAGAGTCATAGCGTTTCCCCCAATTGTTGACATTATGTTTTGCTTATTTCTTTTTCTCTCTCTGGAATGCCCGGCTGGGCTTGGGCTGAATTCTTCTCTCTGATCTGCAGCGAGGACTTTTCTGCACATGCGTTCCACCAGTGGGCCTTCCCTGGTTATCAGTGGGAACTCTGCTCAAAGAATAAATGCAGAGCATGTTCTAGAGGGCTACCAGAAAGGCAGGAGACAAGTTTGCCCTTTGACTGCAGAGAACAGTAAATTACTAAGGATCATTTTAGCTCCATCTGTAATATTTGGCACACTAACATAGGGGATGTCTAGAAAACCTGATATCTTAGAAACTGAACATACAAAAATGGAAGGCATCACTAAATAAAGAAATGATAGAAGAATCATTCCAAGGTGGATTTATCATTTATCAGTGTAATATTTAGAGAACCTTGCTGTCTCTCATTCTTTTCTCTCACTGACCTAGTTTTAATTACACCACGTGAAAAAGGTACTTGGTCTTTACAGCCATAAATTAAGTTGCTTCTTGCAACTGTTTCTAAATTTCGGGGGTAAAAGACTTGGCTGGTCTTTGATCGTGTATGCAAAAATGTCAAAAGACCACAAGAAAAATAGACGCAGTGGAAGCCTGTCAAATAAAGGTTCGATTTTAGAAAGTTTCATTTTTCATAAGTTCAAGGCTTCTTCAGTTACCAATTGATTAGATCTTTAAAATTAAATTAGGATTAATGTGAAACTCTTCCAACTCTTCTACTGGGTTTCAAGGTTTCATTTTGGTTTTCTACACCTATGTGTTTTAAAGGGTTGTTGAGCTTATTCAACATGCTTTATCTCAATTCCTGAGCTGAAACTCCAGAACTCTGGGTTGTGGGTGCTTTGATCCTGGAAGGAGCATTGTTTTGTTTGTGCGACACAAATGAAAGCATTTTGCTCTTTCCTTAATGGTGGATTACATTTTCTCTGCTCCTTACACTTTCAGGAGATTCCTGCCTCCCACACAACATTCCTTTATGCCTTTGTTTCAAACATGCATAAAACATTTTCTTTGAAGCAAGGTTCATACTTAGCCAAACCAAACTAGTGTATTACAAAAGAGTATTAAGGCTGGGCTTTCGAACCACTGAGAGAATGGAAATTATAATTAATTAAGTTTCTTTCCCAAGCTAAGAAGTTAGTAGGGCTAGCTAGTCTTAATCATAAGTGCTTCCTATTGACGTCCTACTGTATGCAAAGCACCCAAGTTGTATCTTTACATACTTTACCTTCTTTGTCCTCACAATAACTCTAGAAGGTGGGAGGTGGGCGTTGTTTATCCATATTTTACAGTTAGGAAAACTGAGCCTTGGAGATGTTAAAGAGTTTGCTCAAGGGAAGTCTTTGTGGGACTTAGAGTTGGGATTCATACGTATGCTTGGCAGCCTGTGCTCTTGCAGCCTGTGTCTCTGCCACCCAAGAGACTGTAAGGGACCACCAAGCGACTGTAAGAGTCTGTGTTGGCTGGCAGTTGGGAGAGGGAGACAGAGAGTCGTGTTTGAGACCAGTGGGAGGCAGACTTGTGAGAAGTTTATATGGACAGATTCCAGGGTCAGGTTGATGTTGGAAGAGTCACCTAACCTCCGTGCCTCAGGTTTGTTTTCTTTTCCTTATCTATAAAATGGGGACAATAATAGTAACCACTCATAAGGCCATTGTGAAGCCTGAATTATCCATATAGACTATTTAGCACCTTGCCTGGCACAGAGAAAATTATTAGAAAATTTTCTGTGCCTCCTTCCTTCCTTCCTTCTTTCCAACATCAATTATTCATTGAGTATTTAGTAAATGCCTGTTATAGACTTCTAGAAGTGGAGTTAGCAGATGCGAACACAAGGGAGCCCTGAAAACTCAAAGATCTTAAACTTTTAAGCTTGGTGGGGACAATAAATTATATAACAACAGGATACACACTATTGTAAAAATATGAGTGATAGACTAGCGGTTGAGTTGCATTTTCCCAGATGGAGAAGTAGATCAGAAGGAAAGCTGGAGTGGGAAGAACAGCACGTGCAAAAATATGTGGCAAGAGCCCCAGTGTGGTAAAGGGTGCGAAGAGTGTAGACAGGAGTGATGGAAGGTGAGGCCAAAAAGTAGAAAAGGAGGCAGTGAAAGGCCTCAATGCCTTGTGTGGGGGAGTTATTTCACTTGTGCAGCAAAAGGTGTATTATTCTCACTATAAGCCACTGTTTTATGCCATTTTTTAGTGTCAACTCACTTAATCCTCGTAATAACCCTATGAGGTAGGTACTATTATTACCCCATTTTACAGATGGAGAAAATGAGGTGTAGCTCAAGTCACCTAGTTCGTAACTGACATAGGTGGGATTTGAACCCAGACAGTTTGGCTCTGGAGCTCTTGTTTAACCACCTTGCTTGGCTGCTTTGCAAATATGGATCTAATCCTGAGAAGGGGGGAATCTGCTCACTGATCTTAGGCAGACTTGGTATGTGGTCTTTTTTTAACTTTAGAAAGACTGTGTAGGTGGAATCCTTCAGTGATTTGTAGGGGGAGAGACTAAAGGCAGACAGATTGATTAGGAGAGTATAATAATCCAAGAGGAAAATGAGGGGGGCCAGGCCCTTCATTGTGGGTGACAAATTTCAGGTCAGTTTGGAGGCATGATCGTGGGGTAGTAGGGAGGGGAGGAGGAGAGAGAAGGTAAAGGTCACTTTGGTTTCCAAATTGAGTATCTGAGTAGATGGTGGAATCATTAATGCCCAAGAATCAGCCATGTGGAAAAGTGAGGATTGAGTAAGAAAAAGCAAATTCTTCTAAATCCGGGAAATATAAAATGCATCATTAGATAAGAATAATGCTATGGTTTCCCAGTATGCCAGTTTGAACCCCCACCCAAATACCCACAGAGCTGATAGGAATGAATGAATGTATATTTAACACTAAAGTGGTTAACAATGGTCAACAGAAATAGAGACATTTGTTGGGAAATATTTCTCTTTTATTGTGAAAACAAAACCATTTGTAGCATTACAACAAGGAGCAAGGAGCTAGGAGCATTGTAGCAAGGAGGAGAGGGTGGCAGAAAGGGTGAAAAGCAGTGTGAGGGTTGGCGAGGCTGAAGCAGGGCTGAGAGACTGTAAAACCATGGCCTGCTTGCAGTGTGGTCCTCCTGACCTGCAGGTTATTACCTTGCAGGGCTGGCAAGGAGAAGAAAAAGCACCAAATGAAACCACTAAACAAGCTACTTTTGTTGGTCTTAGTCCCAGGTCTTCCCTCCTTCCTGAATCCCATCATTATCCCTCTCTCTCCAATGGGGCAAGTGTATTTTCTCCAATTAAAACTAGTCATGTTGGGGCTGATCTCTTAATTGTTATGTTAGGGGATGAGAGAACCTCATAGGAGATGCTACTGAAACGTGAAGTGGAGAGAAATCAGGACTCTCACAGAATAGTGCCCAATGACAACTCAACAGCAGCTCTCGTCATAGGAATAGCCCCCCAAAGCCCACAGCTTTTTGCCTTCTTACTCCATGTTCACAAAGCTGTCTTAGGCAATTGTTAAAAAGTCTTGAAACTTTGCAGACCATTTGGACTACAGATTGGAATATAGTCGCAAAGAAGCAGATTTACTGTGTCTGAATGCAAAACTAATCAACTTGGAATGACAGTTTCATATGGTTAAGCCCATTACAACTCTTTTGACTCCTTTCATCTCTTGTGAGTGTATGGGATGCTGGTAATGTTACCAGATGCATGGCTTTCTCTGAATCCCGACAGCAGAGGAAAAACAGCCACCCTTAACAGCCATTGGCCCTCCTGTTTTCCACTTAGACAGCTATTGTTCTGCCAAGGCGAATGTGAAACAGGCTCCCACAATAGCAGCAATTTCCCAAATGCCCTGTTAATTTTCAGTAAACCAAAATAAAATGTGTTATTATTTATTAAGAATATGCACTACATACGGTTTCCAGATGATAAGTATTTCAGTTAAGTACCACATTGAGAACGATTTGGGTTGGCTTGCAAGCTGTAACCTTAGAGTAATGGGTATAGCCCAGGGTCAGAATTGTCACTTTTATTGAGTTAATTCAATGTTCATGGTTTACAGACTATAATATAGGACCAGAGAAAAGTTTTTCCATCCCCAGTATCAGCTGCATTATACATATAATTTTATGTAAAAGAGTAGCATCCCGTATATCGTTATTTATTCATAATGACATTCACTGAACAACTGCATGGCACAGGATGATAGTGTGGTCTGGGGTATAGAATATGGAGTAGGGATTCCAAACCCTGGGTCTGAGACAACTCCTTAAATTATGTTAACTTTAGAAACACAAAGTAGAAAAATATAATTTCACAGTTGCTGGGCAGCATGTCATTATTTCACAAATATGTATGAAAATTTGAAAGATCCCAGGTTTGGGGAATGTTTTGGGCTACTTTAGGAGTAGTTTAATATGTTAGGAATATTTTCTATAAAACTTCCCCCTGAGTCTCCACCTGGATTATGGGGAATCCTGATCCAACCTCTGGTTTCTAGAACCTTCCACACTCTGAGGAGAGGATGACTGTATCCAGCCAAGACTCTGGTGGTCATAGGGCACGTTCTGGGTCTGACCCATGCCAGACCTCCTGGGAGGGCTGCCTGCCTCAGCTTCATTTTCTCTCTCCTGCACTTCCATGTCCTCCTAGCTGGGTCTGTGATTTCCTGACCGAACGCTGCCTGGGCTGGGAAGGCCTTAGCCTCAGGTCCTGCTCTCCTGCTGGCCTTGCTGCTAGATGTTTGCCCAGGCCAGACAGAGGTCTGGAGCCCTGTGAAGAGTCTGGGCTGTGTCACTACCTCCCGTCCTGAGGTCACAACCTCCTTGTTCTCATGACTGCAGGCCACTGAATTAGAATTCCAGTTTGGTTCTGGCTATTTCCCTTAAAGAAAAGGAATATATACTGCTTTTTAAAAATTACACGTGACATACACATTCATTTAGGGAAATCAGAAAACTCTCTCCAAAATTACACAAACTCCCACTGCCCAGCGTTAACCACCACTAACATTTTCAATTTTATTCCTCAAGGCTTTTTTCTCTGCACATATATACAAAAACTTACTTTTCTTCCAAAACCGAGATTTTATATACAGATATATATATGGTATATATACACAAAGTTTTACGACCTGAATATGCATTTTTTTCTTGCATGAGCATAGTTCAGTATAAAAAAATACTCCACAACATTTTTAGTGGCTGTTTAGTATTCTAATTTGCTTTAAATCAATTTTGAAAATCCAGAATTCGAGAAGAATGTATTGTTACATATCCATTGTCTTTATTGCCTCCTCTGTTTTTCCCAGTGCCTCTGTCTGAAGCCTTATGATGGGTGTCTGTGACCCCAAAGTGGGACCATCATTCTCACAATGTGATGAATAGAAGAACCATCCCTGCCACTTGTTTGAAGTTTCTTTTCCCAGGTCCTAACTTCAGGTGTTTTCATTCGGTGACTTTGGAGTGGAGTTCTGGACTTTTAAGAGACCCTGAAATGGTTTTGCTTCAGCATTCTTCACTCCAGGCTGGAAGCAATGCCTCTTGGCCACGGCACCCGGGAGCCCTCTGCCCAGAACACCTCTCCCCACGCAGGGGCATGGAAAGCTCCTGCTCCTCACTCAACTTAGTTCTCAATTCGCCATCATTGGCGAGCTTTCCTGGGCTGATCAGGCAGTTATGTCCTCCCTCCTTTGTGTGTGCTTGACACCCATATGCACCTCTCTTTATACTTGCCATCTCCCCGAAAACACTGTGAGCTTCCTGAGGGTCACAACCACATCTCTCTTACGTATGTGCCTGAGATCGGGCTGGCATCTGACACAGAGTGGCTGCTCCACGGAGGCTTGTCGCATCAAAGGAGGGAAGGAAGAAGGGAAGGAAGGAACAAAGGAAGGAACGAAGGAAGGAAGGAAGGAAGAAAGGAAGGAAGGAAGGAGGGAAGGAAGGAAGGAAGGAGGGAAGGAAGGAAGGAAGGAGGGAAGGAAGGAAGGAAGGAGGGAAGGAAGGAAGGAAGGAAGGAAGGAAGGAAGGAAGGAAGGAAGGACTAATTTATTGTGGGGCATCAGGGAATCCCCTTCCTATAGGGGATTCCATTTGAGCTAAGCCTTAAAAATAGGTGCCATTTGATGAGTGGTAGCCTCTTTATATTATATTATAGCCTCTTTAATCCTCCCAACAGCCCCTTATAACAGTGCATTTCACAGTTTCCAGAGTTACTCATGAGTCCAGGGAGATTATCTTGTTCAAGGCCACAAAGCTTGAAAAAGCAAAGGATGTGAACCAGTATGGTCTGTGGGACCAGACATGGAGGTAGGAAAAAGGACATCATAGGTGCGTGGTGCACAAGGAAAGACATGGAGGAAGAACGGCTTGTGTTCTGGGGTAAGGATACCACAGAGTAACTCAGTTTAACTTGACTGTTGGGTAGATATAGAGAAGAGCAGGATTTGAAGCTGGAAAGGTAGTTCAGAGCTGAACTATTGAGTTTATTCATTTCACCAGCCTTTGGAGAGTCATTACCTGGTTTTGAATAAGAAAGTGCATGCTCAGAGCTTGAGGCAGAGTGCACATCGGATTGGAAGGGGAAGGGATAGGATGTGGGGAGACCAGTTAGCAGCTTATTGCAAAAGCCCAAGTGGGCAGTATAAGGACCTGAGGTCAGGCAGGGGCGGTGAGAGGGAGTGAACTGAGACACGCGTAGACCTAGACCTCAAAGACTTTAGTGACCGACTATCTACAAGCAAGGTCGGAAGAATCAGCCCGAGTGAATTCTGGGTTTTTCACCTGTGAAATGTGCAGCGCCTTTAACAGGAGTGGCGTGAAGAATTGCTATGGGAGGAGCCGTTCTGTGGGGGGGGGGGGGGTGCGGCGTGAGAACCTAGACTTTAGACATGGGGAATTTGAGATGTCAGGGGAATTGTTGCAGATAGAGATATACAGTAGGTAGTGGGGAAAAGTGGATCAGAGGAATTAAGACAGACTGGACGGTTGGGGTTGTGAGAAAAATGTAGAAGAATGAGCGAAGTTGTAGAAAATGCCAGCTTCCCCTGACCTTGAATACAGGAAGGTAGATTGGGGAGACTGAAGGGAAACTAGTGTCACGCGGGAGCGCAAGGGGTCCTACAAGAGGAGCAATGGAAGCAGGTCAAAGGAAAAGGAAAAAGGTATACCGAAGTGACTTAATGGGACCTTGCTCTTGGGTGTGACCATGGAAGAAATTACAGCAACTATCTTATTAATATAGAGATTAATAGACAATTTTTTTCTGTATGATAAGAAGTGTTTGCCTTTTAGTAAGGCTGGAAACTCCTGTGGACCTTAAATTCTCTATGCAAGGAAAATTTTCCAAAGGTGGAATTTCAGATACAAAACAAGCTGGTGGAAAGTGGTTGAAGTCCAGGGGCCTTATTAGCATGTATAATAATAATTAACATTTATTGAGCTTGTGTTAAATGAATTAATTCATTTAATTCTGACAAAATGACCCTATGAAGTAAAGTTTACTATTCATTCCATTTTAGAGTTGAGGAAACAGAGGCACAGAGAGGTTAAATAACTTGCCTAGAGTCACACAGCTAATAAAGGCACACCTGGAATTTAGTCTAAACAGCCTGGCCTCACTAGCCCATGTTCTTCACTCCTATGCTGAGCCTCTTCTCATCCCAGTAGCACAGTCTTCCTTGCCTCTTCTAGAGTGGGCTCAAGCCCCGAGTTGGTATCCTTCAGACATGGTCTCCGACAGGAAGACAGTCTCTTGTCTACTGTTAGTTCTTTACTTTTCGGAGGTGCAGGTGGGTGGGACATTGGTGGGAAGAGGCTTGGGATTATCTACTCCCTAGCCTGGCATCTCTTCTTGCGTCACTGCCATGCCGTTCCCTTGGAGTCATTTACAGTCTAGGATGTGCTGGAGGAGATAGATATGCTCTCATTTTCTATGCTCTGGTGCAGTATGAAGGAGGGTCAGGGGGTGGGAGGTGAGCCATCAAGTGCTCCTCTGACTTTCCTCCGGGATACCGTTGCGAGTCTGCCTGCATCCACGCCTACCCCTTCCTTCCATCTGCTTATCTGCTATGCCGCTTGGGGGAGTGAGGGGGTAGGATGGTGAGCATCAAAATGAGTAACTGAACGTGTGGATTTTATTCTAGCCTCAATCCCACATAAGTGTCATGTGTATATGTGTGTGTGTGCACGCGTGTGTGTGTGACTGTGTGTTGGCTTTGCCTCTGTGTGGTAAAAAAACACAGAAAGAATGGATACGTGATTCATTGGTGATTTTCCTCTTGTGTAGCTCTCAGGAGTGATGCTAATTTTACATGAACCATGATAACCTCTTATCTGTATGTGGAATATATATATTTAAAGAACTGTTGTTCTCTTGAATTGTACCTCAGTGAAAGGAAGGAACCTGCAGCTTCAATGAATAATTGAATCGGATGTATCAATGTACAACTAGAAGCCAACGTACACTTTTCTGACATCCTCTACTTCAAGAAAACAGCACTCTGACATATGACTAAAACATTTCAGAGTGGCGAAATCTACAGACACCACCTACAGGTAACTGACAGGCCATGTGATTGGTAGCTGAAAGGACAGGAAGTCTCCTGTGGTTGCTGGAGGAGGTGGTGGGGACACTTTCATCTCCCCCATCCCGCGTCTACTTTGTTGGAGCTCTGAGCACGCTCTCACCTGCCAGCCCCCAGAACACAATTGCATTCCTGAGGCTCCACTTTAATGCTGACAGGTAGCTTCTGTCTTCTTCAGCGTGGGCTTGGTGCTCTTCTTGAAATTAGCTGGTGACCTCTCACCTATCCTCGGATCTAACGCCAGGCTGGCTGTGATCCTGCCCCAAAGCTTGTCTCCTGATTCATGTCACCAACAATCAGGGGCTTACCAACAGTGAGAAGGAGGCCTTCGCTTTTCTGTACTTGTAATCAAGCTGAAGGAGCTCACTTTCCTTGGGGTAACATCTGGCTAGAATTTATATGGTGGGCATGGAAATATTATTGTCTAGATATTATGATTTCTTTGCTTTGGCATTGCTGAAAATGGCATGCCGCCACCACCAGAAACTAACCATGTCATTTTCCTCATGTCAACAAGCTTCTTGCCAGTAATGATTTCCTGTCATTCCTTCCCTGTTTCTAAGGGACGGCTGCTCCACTGGCGGCATACTTCAGGAGAGAGATCAAATCAGCTGATGGCTCTTGAGGTAGGGGGCTCCTGTGCCAGAGGAAACAACTTCCTTAGGATTCATTGCTACACTGACAGCTATGGTCTGTACTCACTCCATCTGATGCCTTACCAACAACTCCTTCCATAATCTGCCACAACCACTCTGCTCCCCAACCACAACTGAAATGCAGTTTTGGCTCAGTTGCTTCTCATTCTTTCCCCTCTTTTCCTTACTGTTAACGGTGCCCTCCTCCCCAGTGCTCTCTCCTCCTTTGCTTTCTAGGTCATTGGACTTCTTTAGCCCTTTGACTTTTTTCTTTATTTTTTGCTTGTTTCTTCTCTGCTTTCTCTTGTTCCTTTGGCCTCCCATTGTGGATCATGCAGCTCTCCAAGTATTCTATCCTTGGGACTATTCCTCTCTACTCACTCTGAGAGTTCACCCATACTCAAGGCTTTAAATGTCAACTTAGTGATACATAAACCCTTAGCAGTGCCTTTAAAAAATATTAAACTTATATAAGCACATAGTTTAAAGAGTAAAATATTCCTACAAAGCTTGATAAAATTAGTTCCCTGAAGGAAATCCCGCATGCTCTGCCATTTCCTGCTTCTGGAAACCACATTCAATTCTTTTAACTGATTTTTTTTGGTGCTTATCTCTAAATCTCTAAAAATGATGCTTGCATTGCTATTTCTTTCTTTCTGTTTTTTAAGGGCTTATCCAGTGACTTCCAACATAGATGCTGAAGATTTAGCATCTTCCTTTCACATATACCATATCATACCTCTTCACTTTTCTCTTCTCCCTAGTCTTCCAAAATAGTCATTTGTAATTTGGGATAAATGAATAATCAGTGTTTATACTTGACCATAAAAATGCTACTTACAAAGGGGATATATAATATCCTATGATTGTTTTGAGAGACAACATGGAGTAATAGTTAAGGAAACAGCTTCTAGAACCCAACTGCCTGGATTCAAATCTCAGTGATGCTACTTACCATCAGGGTGAGCTTGCATATGCTCCTTAATATCTCTGTGTCTCAATTTCTTCAACTGGAGAGTGAAATAATCATAATACCTACCCACTGTATTGTTGTGATGAATAATGGTTAATAAATATAAAAAGAGTTAGATCAACGGATGTCAAATAAAAAGCACTAAGGAAGTGTTAGGAATTTTTGTTTTTATTATTAATATCTTTCCCTGTGCAACTTTTAATTTTTCCTGGGATTAATAACAACAATAATAATAATCATAATAATTTCTATTTTTATTTGCATTGTTTTCCATGTACTTATGGCTAATTTATCCCTAATCTCTCTCTAGTACCTCTTCTCAATTATATTCAAATACATTTAGTGATGTATTAATCTAATTTTCACGAAGTCTTTCCCAGAATCTGTATCTGCTTTAGTCCATGCTGGGCAGCCTTCAGGCCACCACGGAGTTGTCATCTTTCTCTTTCTCTTCACCATCGTCTTGAGGAGTCCCTTTATTTCTTTCTTGTGATTGATCACCTGTTTCCTGGATCTTCTTTCCCCTATTACTGGGGTTTATCTCCTCCTTTTAGCAGACCATATCTTCCTAAGAAAAGACAAAAGTAAAATTTTTTTTTGAGATTCTGCTTGTCTGAAAATATCTCTATTCTGTCTACACACTTGTCGCTAGCTATAGTGTTCTAGGTTGGAACGAAATTCTCTCAGAATTTTCGAGACGTTGCTTCATTGTCTTTAGCTTCTGTGTGGCTGTTGAAAAGCTCTATGCTGTTGTAATTTTGATTCTTTGTATGCATCTAGTTCTTTTTCTCTGGAATCTTTTAGAACCTTCTTATCATCCCAAGTGTTCTAGAATTTCATCATCATGTGCTTTCACGTAGATCTGTGTCCATCTATCATGCTGAGCACTTGGCAGAACTTCAGTGTGGGAAATTCTCTGGAATTATTTCTCTGATGCTTTTTTCCCACTCTCTCTGTTTCTTACTGGAATTCCTATTATTTGGGTGTTGAATCTCCTCTAAGTTTTATACCTTTCCTCTCCTACTTTTAATCATTTTTCCCTTTTGCTCAACTCTCTGTAAGAATTAGTCAAATTTTATTCCAATCTATCTATTGAGTTTTTATTTCTATTATTCTATTTTTAATTTACAAAATTCTTTTGTTTTGGTTATTTTAAAAGTTTTTCTATCTTTGTATTGTCTGTTCTTTCCAAGATCTTAAAATTGCCATTTGGTTTGACATTTATCTCTTATTTTGGAGGTTTTCTTCAAAGGGCCACTGACCCTCAGATGCTGACTTTTGTTTGAGAGGGAGATGCTGAGAATCAGACAGGAAAGTCTATGCCTGCAGGTGGCGCTTTTCCAAGGTGCGAGTCAAGCGGGGCTATTAAATTAGACAAGTCCTAAGGTCAGTCTTTATCCTGGGCTGACCAAATTCCACAGAGAAGGTTCAGATTTTCTACCTGTGGAGTATAGTCTCTCTTTCTAGATGGAGGAAGAAGACTTTGAACATTTAATTTGAAAATGTGTACTTAATCGCCTGGTTTTAGTCCTGCACCCAGCCCTCCACTGTGCCTGGTGTCTTCTAGCCCAGAGAACCTTCATTTTACTGTTAGGTGAGGAAGGAACAACCACCCACTGGATGGGGGAGGATTTTGGAAGATTTGGCTGTTTCTTAAATGGATTTGCTTTTAGTTCTACGTCCTACATTCACGGGAACCTGGTGCCAAGAATTCCTGAGTCTTTTAGGACTTCTGTGGTGTAAATTAGGCTGCTTCTAGCCTTTCCTAGGCTTAGGATTCAGTTTTCTTGGGTCTGCTAGGTCAATTGCTACTGCTCCATCTGTTTTCTAGCTTCCAGCATTTTATTGCATTTTTTAAAATTTGGATGTATGTCTTAAAAAAATACCTCTAATTATCATTCTAGTGGGACTTCAGGAGGGTGCAGAGGGTAAGGTGTAGGGTACTATTAAGGAAGACAGATCTTAAACAAATAAACACATATAAATATATCACTACAAATTATAGCAAGACCTATAAAGAAAAATAATAAGATAATTTGAGAGAACAGCAAAGAGGGACCTAATTTGGACTGGTGCTTCACGACACGGCTCTCAGAGAAGGTAAGATTTTAGCCAAGTCCTGAAGACAAGTGGGAGTTAGGTCAAGAGGATAGGGAAAAGAATTCCATACAGATGAGCACTTTGAGGTGATAGAATAGTCTAGACTCTGGGATGAAAGTGACAGAAGCCTAAGTTTAAGCTAAAAAAGGAATTGAATAGTACATATAACTGGAAAGTCTAAGATGTGGAGATGGATGTGCTTGGCTGGATCCAGGGATTTATATGAGGCCTCAGGTGTCTGTCTCTCTCTCCATCTCTTAGTTCTGCTTATCTTTGCTTGGCCTCCTGCTCAGAGAAAGTTCCTCCATTTTGTGGCAAGGTGCTTACTAGCAATCTCGAGGCTGCGTCATCCTTATGGCTCTTGTCCCACAGAAAAAGAGAGAGGCTTTCCCCACTTTTTTTTTTTTTTTAACCAGCATTCATATATAACATCTCACATTCCTTGGAATAATCACAATAAAGGAGTTCTGTGTTTGGCTAGACATGGGTCCAACTCTACAGGCAGAAAATAATTTGATCCAAGAAAAATACTCAAAGAAATTTACTATCAGAAGAATTGTGAGAGATAAAATTGTAGGGATTTAAAGCAGAGTCCTGTGAGCGATGTTAAGCATTTGGAATTTATACTAAGTACAATGAGAAGGCATTGATGGATTTTCATCAGGGAATATCAGAAGCACTATTAATTACTGTTAATTCAACCCACACTTCCAAATCAAATTCCCTTTCCAGTATCCTTAGCTGTGTCAGCAGAACCACCATTTTCCTACTGCCTTAGCTTTGTATTTTAGAGTCATCTTTGAAGTTCTCAAATTTAGCAACCACACAAAATTAGTCACTAAGCCCAGTTGGGTCTTCCTTCCTTAAGTCTCTTGGATTTATCCTCGCTCCTGCTTCATGCACGTTGTCATACTATTGCAGGCTCTTATCAACCTGGACTTGGTTTTTGTGACAGTTTCCTTACTAGCTTCTCTTCTGTTTTCTCCCTAAGTCATCACACATGGCACTGTCAGATTGTTCTTTCGAAAATACCACTATCTTCATGTCACTCCTCTCATGTCACTCCATGTCCAGGAGCCTGTGTTGCCTCCCTATCATTTAATGAATCAAGCCTGGATCCCTCAGCCCAGCATCCAGAGCCTTCCATCATCTGGCCCTGGTGTACCTCCCTAGCCTTATCTTCCAGTTATCCCTCCACCATGATAAGATTACATGGGCCCTGACTCCCCATCTCTTCACCTCCAGGAGTGGAGGAAAGATAGACTGTTATCAATCACTTCGCAGATAGAAGGAGACAGAAGCTTGGGGAGGAGAAAGGAAAATGTGAACAATTCTAATGAGTCACAGCTGCATTAAGTAAAGAAGGGCTGTGGCTATAAATGTGCGGCTACCCTAAACTTGTTTGTGTGTTCAAGCTCCCCTTGCTGAGCAGCAGGGGCAGACGACAGTGCCAAGGAGAAACCTCAGTGTGCGTTCTCAAGGTGAGGCTTCGGCTGGAAGGAGGACGTTTACTCAGGGAGGTCTTTCTAAGTTGTAATACCCACTCCCTCTGACAAAATGTGTGGGCCTAGCTCGCAGGTTTCTGGGAAGTTGCCCGGACTTTTCAGGGTCAATTGGTGCTGCAGAGAAATGATGGATTATCCAGAGAGGTGTGAATAGTGTCAGGAAACATGACCAACCGTGGTGGGATCTCATTATTTATGTTTGCTCAGGTAGCTTTTTGGTGGGGTTTTGGCGTGGTGCTTGGGATCTGTGGAAGTAAAGTGCTATTACCATGGTAGAGGGATCTGGCAACTTGCAAAAAACCCGCTAAGGTTCTGAGGGAAATTGGGGAAAAGAGTTGCATCTAAATCCTAAGAAGAAACAATAGACAGAAAGTGTAAAACATTAGCACAGAATCACTATTATCTCTACCTGGGATTGATTTGGTTAACTGCTTACTACTGTCACCAGTTACAAGGAGACATGGGTAGGCATAATTGGTCCAAATTTTATAATTTCAATAAGACTTGAACTGAAGTATGTTTTACAAAGCAAGGCGTTTATGCCAGATTTTGAGTGGAGGAATTTTATTCATCCACGAGAACATTTAAAAAGAACATGATTTAAAGGTACAATAATTATGTGGTAGAAAGAATGATCGTTCCCCAAAGATGTCCACACCCTAAATTTCTGGAACCTGTGAATCTGTTAGCTTATATGGCAAAAAAGAACTTCAGAGATGGGACTGAGGCTGCAGATCTTGAGAGGGGGAGATTAGCCTATATTATCCAGGTGGACCCAATCTAATCACATGAGTCTTTAAAATTGGAAAACCTCTTCCACTTGGGGTTGATCAGGGGGAGACACCATTATGGAAAAAGGGTCAGAGGGATGCAACATTCCTGGCTGTGAAGATGGAGGGGTCGGCCAAGGAGTATGGTCGGCCTCCACAAGCTGAAAAAAGCAAGAAACAGATTCTCCCCTAAGACTCCGGAAGGAACCCCAGCCCTGCCCACACCTGGATTTTAGCCTAGTGAGACCTGTGTTGGATTTCTGACCCGCAAAACCGTAAGATGGTAAATCTGTGTTGTTTGCAACCACTGTTTGTGGTGATTCGTGATGGTAGCCGTGGAAAAGTAATGCAAATTGTTAGTAAATATGTTTTGAGTGAACAACATTAGTCTAAGGAATTCATGTAAACGGGCTTCTTTTGTTCAGGCTGGTACTTAAAGATGCTTTTTAAAAGTGATTCATTTTTAAACTAACATTTATTGAGCACTTACTATGTAGGAGGTACTTTTCTTTGTTCTTGTATTCAATCCTCACGATAACTGAGATCATCACTATTAGTTGCTGATGTAATCTTTCCAAAGTCCCACACTCAGTAAATGGAGAAGCTGAGTTTTGAAGCTGGGAAGCTGTTGAACTCAGTGTTCGGTCATGATGACTGTGGTTCCCACACTTAGCTGCATAGTAAAATCACTTGGGGTTTTTTATAAATCCCGGTGTCCAGATCACACCCTATCTTATTAAATCCAAATGTTCAAGTTTGGAGTCAGGCACCGGTGTTTTTTAAAGATCTCCTGTGATTCCAACACTCAGTGAAGTTTGGTAACCCCTGCATCTGGTGTATTCTCTCTCAAACTACAAGATAAATTTAGTTACTTACTCTATGTAATGAAAGAATTAAAATTCAGTTTGTTTAAAATTACAATCTAGATTATCTCATGCTAAACTGATGGTTTTATGATCATTATTACAGCAACTGCCATTAGTTGGATAAAAGGGCAGGTGTTAGCTAATCCAAAGACTACAGTAGAATTGATTTTGCGTGTAGACACAGTTTGGATTGTCAAAGTAATGTAGGGCCAGCAGTGGGGGAACCTTTCCCAGAATCAGATCAGGAGGAAGGAGAAACAAAGATCTTCATCTGGTATCTAAAGCCGGAAGAGAATGGAAAGTTGCCAGATGCGATTGGTGATCAAAGTGCCTGTCTGGACATTTTGTCACCACTTTTGTTAAAAGTCTGTGCCTTTCTGTGTCTTCAGCATTTATCAGAAGCAGCTCTGCTCTCCCCTTAAGACTGACACTGTGCCTGAGAGCCTCTATGTCCTCGATTTTGCCAGTCCTTGGCTTCCTTGTGCCATACTGGACAGCTTCTCCAGGGTCACCAATCTCATCAGCAGGGTGGCAGCCCCCCTCTAGTTAGGAAACAGACTGTAAGTTGGGGCATGGATGAAATTTTGGCTGCGATCATCTGGCTGCCACCATGGCAGATGACTGTACCTCCCTTTAAATGGCATTTTCCTCGGGTACAGTACCCGACTTCCCCTCGGCAGGACCGGCATGCTGTTTCTTAATCTGGTGCAGCACTTCTTAACTTTCTCGATTAGTTTTGCCAACAGAATTGGTGCAGCAGGTTTCAAGCAGAAACAGGCGTTGATGGTGGTGTCCAAATCTTCCATTGAGGTTCTTCTCTCCCCTTTGCCAGCCTTTCCATGGGCGGAATGAACAGGCCTGTGTTGGACATAGCAGATGCACATCTCCATATGGGCCAGAGCTCTTGGTTCAGATCACACAGATGAGAGTCATAAATTAAAATGCACTTTTGTCTACTGGTAATAATTGCAGACCCCAGCACATTGTCTTTTTGTATACACTAAGCCATAAACTTGCTTTAGCCAGGATTACTTCAGGATTCCTAACTGAACACAAGGCAATCTTTTTGGCCTGAGTTCTCTCAATTGACTATACACTGCAATGTCACAAGAATGTTGCTAACACTCTTCTCCAAGGTGTGCTGTGTAGATGTGGGAGTAATATAGCTAAATCAAAAGAACAAAAGAAATACTTTATAAATTTTGCATAATTGGCATTACTGATTTTCTCTTGGATTTATTAATTTTAGTAAATATTACAAGTTACAATTTAATTTTATTTTTATTGATCCTTATTTACTTTCTAGGCTTTTAAATTGGTCAAGAAAGGAATTTGGAGTTGAGAGATTACTCCCAATGAGATCATAGCCTAAGTGAAGTGGAGACCTTGTTGTTTATCTAGTGGATTCACATAACACAAACAGGCAGGTGGACCAGTCAAGAAGTCATCTTGGAGCAATTGCATAAAAGTGTTTTCTCATCACAAAGCATTGTCCTAGAGCAAGGACTGCAGGCTTTTCTGAGAACTAAAGATGACCGAAAAGATTCTTGAAAAATCACTGAGAATTGAGGTATTTCATAAGTCATAAATTCTTTAATACCAAAAAAAAACTTAGACTAGGAAAAATCAGTATTATTTTCTCAGAATTCCCCTCTTCTACTTTTTTCTTGTGGTTAATTTCAAATTTCCATTTTTTCAAAGCTGATTTGTATTTTTTACAGTTGTTAAGTGCTATCCTATGCTTTGCATTTTTTCAAGGAGCTATATGATTTCACTCTTCCTTAGAGATAATTTCAACACCGCTTATAGACAGACACACACACACTCCTCCACACACACAAATTTATCAGCCAATATCAGTAAATGACAAGCCCTGAGGAAACTGTTGAAAATTAAACTTGAGTATAGTACAGTGATACCTGCAATATGTTGGCTACTCATCCTTGTTTATAAATAGGACACAAAAGCTTAATTTTATCATAATTGAAGAGCAATTTTGAGAATGTCATGTAATTTAATGGTTTCACTGTCTGTTATTGCTATATGTAAATGGACTAAACAAGTGTTAAATGTTGAACACAATCTAATGCACTACAATTTCTTTGGAACACAATTTAAATTTCAAATTATGTTTAATGCTCTTGTACATATCACAGGTCTCTTTTTTAAAGCCTATCTCATAGAATTGATTTATTGGAGGAAAATGGCATTTGGGAAAACAGAAGTAGAAATAGAGTAGGTCATTTGGAAATCTGACCAAATGTGTTTAAAAAAGTGTGTCATTTACTTTTAAGTAGTTTTTTTCTTCCATTATTTTGAACTTTACCGGTATCTTCCTGTGTTGTGTATTCAGATGATGTCTGAATAAGACTTTTTCCATTTGTATAGTGTTGCTTGGCTTCAAACGTTTCATTTTACTTTTGTACAATTAGGCTTACAGGGAGAAGATACAATGTATGTATATGTTAGGCCACTTCTTCCCATTGAAATGATTCACTAACTGACATCGTTTGATTCTGTCTTTGGTCCTGTCCACAGGACCAACAATATCTTTCTGGGTGAATTAATGTTCAGTGAAAGAAGACAGAAAATGCTGTTCTCTTTGGATCCCATCTGATTTCAGAATATTACAGTTAAGATATAGATGTGAAGTTCAGATAAGGAGGTTAAAAAGTAGGAAGTGGAGGCAGAAACTGATGAGATTTTAAGATGGAGCTGTTAGAAATAAGCCAGAGCGTCTATCTTGCATTTTCTTGGACCACCATCAACAATGATGGAGGATTACTCTAAAGCAAACACATCCGTGAAATTTATAAATCTCAGAAGGAGATGACTAAAAGTATATTATGCACACAACAGCAGACTTTGATCTCATGGAGTTTTTAAAAAGTTCAGTTTTGTGCTCACAGGAGGACTTCAAATCATATTAAGAAGATATGGTAACAAACTTGCTTCTGGGTTAAAAAGAAGTCTACAAATCCACCATAATAAAGTTATTACAGAATTTACCACCACATAATTATGAATGCTCCAACAGGAAAAGTCTTGCTTATCCTGTAACTTACCTTCTCGGGGGAAGCTTTTTCTTACCTTCCAACAACTTCTCCAATTCCCAGGTATAGCTTATTTAAATGAAAAGGTCTCATTCATTTTTTTGTGAATTCATCCTTACTGTGTACCAGACTTTAAGGATTTATTGGTGGACCAAACAGTGATGGAACTTAAAGTCTTATGAAGAGGATAAATAGTAAATAAATAATTATATAATCATAATAAATTCCTAAACAGAGACTGGAATGCCAGAGTAAGAAGAAGGGACTTGTTTCTTTCTGTTGGTTCCTGTTCCTGTCAAGATGAAGCCAGCTTCTTGCGGTTGGCCGCAGCGATCAGTAGCCAAATGAGTGCAATTTGCAGTTTTTCCAATGCTCGTAGAACAAGCCTCATCTTTTCTTGGCACCAATATCTCTTCTCAGGACAGAGTCCCAGCCCTGTTTTCCCTCCTCTAAGCTTCTAAGTTTTAATAATTCCAGCCTCTTCCTTTTGTTTTCCAGTCTTAGGAGTGCTAGTTGCTTTTTGCAATTCCTACCTCTGTGATACCTTGGCGTTCCCATTTGCCTTTTCAATTCTCTAATACCCAATTAGCAATCTTTGCATTAAATGCTCTCTGTTAAAATAATTGGTACGAAATCTGATTGAAATCTCTCTGATACAGTTGTCAAAACTTGAACATTAATCACATGTACATTTTTTTTTTCCTGAAGACCTATATTGAGTATGTTGGTAACATATTTACATACTCAGGATATCTGGAATGGTATTCAATTTAAAAAATCAAACGAATAAGCCAGGCACTGTGTCAGGCTTTGGGAGATTATCAATACTAACTTTATAAGTTAATGGAGCAGGTGAAAATATAAAGAATTGATTATAAAATGACTCAAGAATTGAGGGTATGGAAGGTGTTTTTAAGACCATGCCACCCTGAGGGTAGAGAAAGCTGGAAAGATAATGGAAAACTCATTACTCTCTCACTTAGCTTTACCTAGAAACTATCTGTTAACCTAGGTTCTCTTCTGGCTTCAGAGGGGTCAAGTCCAAAGGCAAACATTGTCTTTTTTCCCCCTTTTTTTTTAGGAAGATTAGCCTTGAGCCAGCATCTGCCACGAATCCTCCTCTTTTTTTGCTGAGGAAGACTGGCCCTGAGCTAACGTCCATGCTCATCTTCCTCTACTTTATTTGTGGGACGCCTGCCACAGCGTGGTTGGACAAGCAGTACATAGGTCCGCACCTGGGATCTGAACCAGCGAACCCTGGGCCGCCAAAATGGAATGTGCAAACTTAACTGCTGTGCCACAGGGCTGGCCCCCAACAAATACTAAGTCTTAACCAAAAAGCAGGAGTGGTATTGTAAATAAGAAATGAAACAGATAGTTAACCTGAAACATTTAAAGAGAATTAGGGCAGCAACTTAAATGATCATTGGAGATAAGTGGAAACTTTTATTAAGCCTTGGTGTTTGGCCATTTCAGAATGGTTGACAACCCCAACACTACCTGCCTACCTCAATGCCCCATTGTTGCTGCCGCACTGGACTCTTTAGCATTAGCAACTGGGTCTATACCCCAATGTTTCTCCCTTCCAATTTCAAGGATTTGAGTTCAGTGCTAGTTCCTAGCCCCTTACGGTCTGTCTTCTCTGGTCATAGCTAATTAGATAAGGGTGATTGAAAAAGCTCTCATGTGTTTATAGGAACATCCCAGTGTCACATTATGCTTAATACACAGTAAAATATCAGTTGGTGATAAGCACTATTAAGAAAAGTAAAGCAGGATAAGAGTGTGCTATTTTAAATAGAATTCTTATAAAGTTCTGATTGATGAGGTAACATTTGGGAACAGACTTAAATTAGACGCAGAAGAAAGCCATGCAAAGATCAAGAGGAAGAACATTCTAGGCAGATGGAACAGCAAAGGCAAAGGCCTAAGGTGGGTATAGGTTTGGCCTATTTGAGAAAGTACAAGGATGCCCAGGAGTTGAAGTGGTATGAGTGAGGGGTTAGTGATACCAGATGATACTAAAAATGTAGCCAGAGTTAGGCGACGCAGGACATCTCAAGTTGTAAAAACTGTGGATTTTTTTGTCAGTGTGGTGGAAAGCCATTGGAGAGTTTTGAGCAGGAAAGTAATGTGATCTGACATTTCTTAAAGGATAACTCTGACTTTTATGTGGAGAATGGACTATAGGTAACTTAAGACTGGGTAGTATGTCATTGTAGTGGCATTCGCTACAGGGATAATGATGGTTTCTAATAAGGTGGTTCATGAAGATGTTGAGAAGTTGTTAGACATGAGATGCATTTGATGTGCAAGTGACTTACTTTGCTGATGGTTTATATGTGAGGCTTTAAGAACAACTGAACAATTGTTTCAACAATATTCTAATTACTGAGATGAGGGAAGTCTGTTGGAGGAGAAGAGTATATATGTGTGTTGTCTAAGAGAACTATATGTTGTGTTTGCTTATGCTATATGCTTATTTGATGGTCAAGTAAAAATGTCACATAGACAGTTATATACTCAAGTTGACTGCTCAGTGGAGAGTTCAGGCTGGAGACATAAATGTAGACACTGTTAGGTGATACTGAAAATCATGTGATTAGATAAGATTATTTAGGAGATGAGAGTAGATAGAGAAGAGAAGAGGATAGGCTACTGACTTCTTGGGCACTCTAACATTTAGAAGTCATGAGGAAGGAGAAAGTTCTGCAATGGAGACTGGAAGGAGAGTCAAATGAGCCATGAGTCAAAAAAAATCATTGGATTGAGAGCATGGAGTCATTAGTGACCAATATAAGACAACAGAAGAATGAAGGTAAAGCCTGATTGGTGTTTAGTCCATAAACTAGGAGATTATGAAACAGCTATTATAGTTAAGTTTTTAAAGGATTTTCTTTAAAGGGGGTCAGAGAAATGGAAGAAGAGTTGGAGGGAATGTCTGATTAAGAGAGCACTTTTTAAAAAAATGACAGACAGGCATAATTTTATGCTGATGAAATGATTTGAAAGAGAGGGGATGTTGATGATGCAGGAGAAATAAGTAAAAACTATAGCAACAAAGTCCTTAGTAGCCAGGTGGGGATAAAATCCAGTATCAACACGTAGGGGTTTGCCTTTGAAGGAAGTATGGACAATTGATCCATTGTAACATAATGGAACGAAGAGTGTATGAGTTTGATGCAATCAGGTCAATAGATTTGGTGGCAGAAGAAGGAGATTTTCTTTTGGTTGCTTCTTGAACCAAGAAACAAGATCAACAGCTGAGAGGGGGTTAGTGTTTTGAGAATAAAAGACAAGGTGTGAAGTAGTTGTCTCAGACTGTAGGAAAGTTGATTGGTTAGTGTATTGCAGTTGGATTGTTAAGTAGTGCCGAAGCTTTGAGGTGTAGTCATATATTTATGGTGATATCAGTCTGCGTATTCAGATGCCTGGATGAAAGGAGAGAGTGTATGGAGAGTCCTATTTAAAAAGGAATATGGTTTTGCTAAGTGATTACAGCAGAATAAAAGACATGTAGGGGAGTCAAGGTATGTATAAGGGAATGGTTATAATGATGGTTCATGGAATGGAATGCAAGTTGTGTAAGGAAAGAAGTGAGGATATGACAGAATAATACAGTGAAAAGGTGATTTGATCAATGTTTTTAAGCTCCTGATGGGATCAAATAATTGTATAACCATACTATTGATATTTTTGAGGTGATATAGTTGTTGGTGGTGTGAACATAGAGTTGGGGGCCTAATACAGGAAGGAGATAAGGAAATTGGAGGTAAGGATATCAAGGAAGTGAATTTCCAGGAATTGAGTTTCCACTGAGTTAGTGGTTGTTGGAGAAAGATGACAAGAGATCCAGTGGAGAGAAGGACCATAAACCAGCTACTCAAATATTCACTGAAGGAGAAAGAGTGATCAGAAGAATGGTAGATAGAACACTGAGTCCCAAAGGATGGTAGATAACTGCAACATGGCAGGAGTAGAGTCCAATAGCAAGCGCTTCAAAGGAACAGGTCAGTTTTAGGAATGTGGAAGAGTAAAAGACTTGGAAAAGCAATGAAGAGCAAGAAGTATATATGCCACTTTCAGGCTTCATGGTAAGTGGGGTGGATGAAAAAAAATAGCCACCCCTTGAAAGAAGAGGTAGCAAGGTCCTCAAGAGGTTTCATATTTCAGTTAATGCATGAAGGTGAAGATGAAGACAACGTTCAGAGAAATGTTTATGGCAGATATCTATTTCTGTACAGCAGCCTATGGAAACCAAATAAAAATCTGGGTCCAGAATAAAGAACGGTTAATGGATTTAGCTAAGAACAGTTCAAAAGTCCTAATACTTAGCCTAACTTCCAATCAAATTATTCTCATAAATATCACCAAATTATATTGCAGAGAAGAATCTTTGACAGAGTGAACTGCTTTTAATCTATGTTTTTATTGTTGCTGCTGTTGTGTGTGTGTTTTGCAGGTAGTCTATTATATAGGATATTTATGTAGACTATTACATTTATATTAGGTAGACGATTACATAGTCTATTATGTAGGGTAATTTTGTAGACAAGTTTAGTTATAAAGTTGTACTTTCCCTATGTAATAGAACAAAAGTCGATTCATGGGTGGGATTTTAAAGCTAACTGCACGAAATGCAGTGTTGGACAAATTTAGTTGGGTTTTGTTTCTGACTAACTGTTGTTAATTGCCCATCTCCTGTTTCCTAGTCATAGCTTTTCACTTGGGATTTACTACACCATCTCTCTTGTCTCTTTGCACCTTCTAGCCAGCATCAGTGTTGACCTTGGTGATAGACACATGCCTATGTTTTACAGATTATGGAATTAATCTTTGTTTATTTGTTGATTTATATTACAGACTTTCTGTGTTCCTCCTCCCTCCTCTTTTTTATCACGCTGAGCATGATTTCTAGCAAAATAGCTGACAATCGTGTCCACATTAAAGTATAAGCTTTATTTAAAGTAAAATGTTATCATTGATATAAGGGCTTAGACTTCCACCAGCCTTTCCTGGATGGATAATTGCTTGATCTGTTCTTATATCACATGACTGGCCATGTCATCTGATATTTATTATCTTATTCATGCTGTTATATAGCCATCTTGTCTCAATTGTAAGTTAGACATAGCACTAAGATGACAAAAACTCCCAAAGCAGCCAATCTCTTGTTATTGGGGTTGCTGATTAAGGGCAAGTAGTTTCAAATGAGACCTTATGGGAGTGCTGTGTAGCATTAGAAAAATCGATATTTCTCTCATCAAGAAAGATTTCCACAAAGAGTTTACTCATACTTCATGGGAAAGAGTTAACTATCCCATGCCTTAGAGGAGATATCATCCCATGGCAGATATTTTTGGAAAGTCAATCTTGAACAGGCCCCTTAGCCAGTGGCACACCAAGGGTGGATGTGAGCTGCCCTGGGTGCAGGAACTACAAAGAACTTAAAAACGATAATAAAATTCACTAAAAGTACGTTGGTTTTCATTATAACCATGTGCTGGCCATTCTAGACCATGTTAGTAACACAATACTTCTCTCTCAAAAAAAATCTTGTTGGTCTAAGTTCTAAACAATTATAATGTTGAATTTTAATAATATATATGTAAACTTCAAATTAGCACATTTTTATTGCCTGTCCTTTAATAAACATTGTTTTCTATGTGGAGTTAATTTGAAGAACACCCATTTATACAGTTGGTTCCCCAACACATATAGACTCAGCTGTGCTTGTTTTGAGAAGTTTGTTGAGGATTCAAAATGATCAGGCGCTATTTTTGTCTTCAACTCCTATGGCGTTCCATCTTCTTGTGTTTTAAACAGATTTGAAGCAAGTGGAGATACAGTGTTTGTAAAAACGAAGAAACAGAACTTGAGTTACTTCAATTCTATCATCCTGTGTGGCCACTTGGAGTTTTAAATCTGTGTTTAAAATGTAAGACATGAACTACAAAGTTTTTGATTGGAAATGCAAATTGTAGTTCTTACATAAAATATTTTGCTACAATTGAATAATATCTTTAAAATTCAACTTAATTAAATTGTCAGTTGTTTTAAAAATAATGAACAAATAAAAGAATACAATATTACGTCAGTGGTACAATTTAGTACTTACCTAAATTGTACTTTTTGCAGATGTTTCAGTTTTGCTAAAATCTACTTATTAGTTACTTGACAATTACCTACATAATTTATATATATAATTTTCAAGAAAAGAAACATTTTCTCCATCTGCAATTCTTTTCTGTCCATTATTATTTGTTTCATTTCTTGATTATTCCTAAAACTAATTCTGTCACAGAGAGGAGGGGGTGATACAAATGATCTGCTCTGGATGTCATATATGCTAGATTTGTCACTAAGCAGAACATTTCCATTAATAGAATGGAGATGCATGTTTTTGTCATTATGGGCTGTGCTCCTGTGGAAGAGTTAGAACAAGTTTGCTAAAGCACTTCAAATTTTTGGTGGAGATATATTCTGGAAGAGCAGAATACTTGTATCTGGAAAATCAGAGCGTTGAGATTCACCGGCAAGATAGTCATTTTCATTTGCCGGGGGCTTATTGCAGCGAGTTCAGGTCTTCAGCACCCTCAGGGCTGAAGGCTAAAACACAGAGACGAGCTTCAGAATCATATGGATCTTTATTTGATTCTAAGCCCTATCTCTTCCAAGCTGTATAGTCTTGAGCAACTTAATTTCTTTAAGTCTCAGTTTCCTCTTCTGTCAACATGTAAATAAAATACATATATCTCAGAGGGTCATGAGAGTTAAATGTTACCTAAGTGGAAGCACTTGGCTGATGCTCAGTCCGTGCGATGTACCCAGTGAATGTGAATTTCATTTTCTTCCATTTCTTTTAAATGCTCGGTTCAGTTATTACCTCATTCTTTGCATAAGTTTTCATTAGATGGACACTTCCTTGCACTTTGCGCTGATTTTTAAGCACTAAGGAGGGCCATTGAACATTTGCTAATAAGTTGTGATATGTGACACTGGTTTCTTGATGCCTTTGATAAAGTTTCCACAAATTATTTATTGACTGACTTAGAGATAAAATAAATGAGAAGCATCAATTTTTACTTTATTAAACATGTATGTATCTTTCAATTATAAATGGGATGTTTCAGCCCCAAGATCAGAGGCCTGGGGAAGGCGTGGAGAGTGCAGAGCGCTGGGGTGGGTGGTGAGTGAGGATTAAACAAAAGTTGATCCATTGTAACAATTTTACATCGCGCTCTTCCCAGGGAAGATTTGTATTGGTGGCCCTGAAGCAGAGAGCTCTGTATCCCATTACCAGCCAATGAGTCATTCAGTCTCCCACAGATCCAAATAAAGTTTTACAGAATACCCTATGGCATGTCTTTCAAAATATATGAACGCCATAAAATATATCATTTATTTTACCATATGAACTGACTCTGTCCCCCTTTCACCATTTGGGATAGCAATCTCACCATGTGTTTTTGGCTCTTAGGTTATCATCAGATATATTGTAGTTCTCTGAGCTTTTCCATTCTTAGTCCCCATGGTATTTTCAGGAGTTTTATAACTTGGTTGTAAAAATTCACTCTAAACTGAAACTTGGCAAACAATATATTAATCTGGGAAGTTAATTTCTTTTATAAAGTCAGGAATCTGTTTAGCCTCTCTTTTGAGTTTTCAGAGACCTTGGAAAAATAAATCGAGCAATTAAAGTGTTTTTGTGTCTTAAAAAAAAAAGTAATTGCGTTTTTCCAAAATCCCCTTCAACCTATTTTTACAGGTGAATAGCTTATATTTTGGACTGAGTTCTGATATATTGTGAAACAGATTTTTTAAAAAATTTTTGGCACAGTGAAATAGAGTAATTAGAAAAGGAACTAGACTGAGCTTACCAGTTACATCACTGGAATAATAGTGTAGTTAGAGTGCAGAGCCCGTCTGAACTTACAAAAAGGACTAAGATGTTAATATTATTGGACGTTCATGAACTCACAAATAAATCTGTGAGAAGTATCACTTAAAATCTGCGATATGTCCTCAGTCTTGTAAGAATTACTAAATGGTGCTAAAATTTCTGTTTGGAGTTGATTCATTGGACTTTAGGAATGACTTGGCCATCAGGTAGTGCCAGCAAATGGGAATTAGACTTGCATATGCTTTCAGTGCCAGGAAACGTGGTCACCACCTCCTCCCTCATATCAGGATGAAGCTCTGGGATGAACTGTCCAAACAAGTTGATTGACTACATGGGCTACACTAACTACCTTCTCACCACAGGGACAGCCCAGGGACAAAAGAAGCTCAATAAAGACAAAGGACAAAACAATGGAACATTTAAAATGAGGCTTTCCCAGCTTTAAAATACTTTCAGGTCCATTTTACTGAGGAAATGCAGAAGAGAATTAAATTATAGTTTCTAGAGTTGAACAGGCTGATGGTGACTAGCTGCGTGGCCTTGGGGAAGCTACTTAATCTTTGCAAGTTTCACTTTCTTATTCTTTAAAGTAGAAATAATAAGGGTTCATACTTCTTTGGGTTATAGGAAGGTTTAAAATAAGAAAATATATGTAATGCAATTAGAAGAACGATTAGGAAGAAGTAATTAATCAATATTAGCTTGTGTTATAGTTAATGCTGTTCAATTTTCCAGTTAACTTTATGGAGTAGATCTCATTATTATTGTCATTACCATTTTACAGATGAGAAATATTTAGATTTGAATGGGTTTTAACTTGTGCAAGATTACATAGCTAGTAAGTATGCTTAGCTAGGTCTCAAATCTAGGTTTTCTGACAATAAGTCTGGTTCCTTTTTTCCAGGTAGCCATAGTGCATAGTTGAAGAAGACTATTTCTTATCAAGTTGGATATGTGGTTGTTTCATAAAGGACATCAGCATTTTTTTCATGTTGTAAAGTTAGTTAAAAATTTTAATGCACAGATATCAATGTGTTTACTGGGTAGAGTTTCAGGGACCCTGAAGTTTTTTTTATTAAAGTATATTAACCATGTACTAAAATAGTAGGTATTGTATTCAATGTATCTATTATAGCCTGTTATGTTAATAGCACCCAGAGTTCCCAGTGGACTAGAACGGTTTAGAATGAAATAGCCATAACAGTTTAATAGCTTATTGATTTCTATATCCGTGGAATTCACTTGGTACTATGGGGTCTTGTTCCTGCACACAATGATCATGAGAGCAGCGAGATACAGCTGGTTACATCTACATATTTGAGGAGAGCAATACTTGAGAAGGAATGAGAGTTAGGGGAGGTTTTTACTTTTTATATGAAGTTAATGTGGACTTATTTAGAGCAAAGGAAGAAGGGGGCTGGGATTCATCAGATTAGCGGTAGATGTGCGGGATGTAGCTGTGCATCCAGATCCCACTTCAAGATTGAGTGCTCATTCCCCTAGGTGTCAGTGCCTCTCCCTGCAATGGAGACTTCCTCTCCCTTCAAGGGCTCTTAGCTGAACAGGGCTGTTTGCCCAGGGTGTTTCCCCTTTCCTAGACATAGCCTCTGTCCAGTGATTGGTTAATGTAGGGTCTTAAAGGCCTGGCCCTTTTGCCCCAGTTTGAGATAACATTGACATGTTATTAAGCTTGAGCTCCTGTAGGACTGGCTGAGGCCCCAGATGCCAAAGCAACACAGTTCAACTTCTCCCTCTGCCCAGTCAGCCTTACTTCCCTCTCTTCTTTATAAGTCTTAGTCCATAGAGTGCTCCCAATAAACGTCATGCACGCAGAGCTCCATCTGAGAGTCTGTTTCCTGGGAATCCCAACATAAAGTTGTAGCTATGCACAAAAGAGCTAAGTAGGCTTATCAGAAACCCCAAGGAGAAGCAGCAGCTTTACAGTTACAGAGGGAGCAGGAGGCAGAGTCAGAAAAAAGGAAATGAGAATGTATGAATTTGAGTAGGGGCTAAGGAGTGTCATATAGAGAGACAGAAAAAACTAGATTCGATGAGATGAATCAGAGAGGCTGAGCCTGTATTACTGTAGCATTTTTCTTTTATGATGGTCATAGCTGGGTGAGATGCTGTGGGTTAAGTCTTTATGAGATAATCAATATGTTCCTTTTGTGGCAGCTTGGTGAACATAGAATTGGAGGTCAGGCAGCTATAGGGATGGACCTTAGGGATGGTCTCACAAGTGACTCTAGCAGTGATACCCAGATGGGCAATGAGACCCCTGCATGAGGTGTGGCACTCAGTGAAACTCTCCTTTGTAGCAGCAAGGGCCAGATGACACCCACCCAAGACTTGAGGGATTGAATCCATACAGTTAGATCTTCTCCTGAGGATATTTGATTCACGTATTATCCGCCAACACAATGTTGAGCCTCCCTTCCCCTCCTCTCTATTTTTTTCCTTTTTTAAATCAATTTTTAATATTCACATTTAGTAAAATTTAAATTTTTGGTTCTTAAAGATCCATTACCCAAAAAATCATCTTATATTGTCCCTTTGTCGCTCATCCCTCCTCCCACTCCCAAGTCCCTGGAAATCACACATCTGTTTTCTCAGCCAGTAGGTCACATAACTGGATTCCTATAGTACATAGACTCCGGAGTTCTGGCTTTTGTTCATGCAACATAACATATTAAAGATCCATCCACAACATTGCATGTATTAGTAATGTGTTCCTTTTTATTGATAAGCAGTATTCCAATCTATGGATGTACCACAGCTTACTTATCCATTCACCAGCTGAAAGGGGTAGTTTCCACTTTTTGGCAACTATGAATAAAGCCATTATAATTATATAAGTATTTGCGTGAATTTAAATTTTCATTTCTCTTGGTGATGGGTCAATGTACCAGAAACAGACATTTGGGTCAATCTTCATCCCACATAGGGGAGAGTTGAGGTGCAATGAGAAAGGGACCAGAAAGATCAAGGGAGGGTATCCCAGCCTTTGAATAAATGAGGTAAGAGATGAAAAGAGGAGCTGAGTCACCATAAGGCAGAGATTCAGGTGCAGGAATTGGAGCATAATCAGCTCCAGTGTCTGGCAAATTCAGCAATAATGACTGGATTCTGAGTCTGAGACTGCTGGACTAAAGTGATTTTAATTGAAATCTATATGCTGATAACTCCCAAATCTCTATGTTCAGCCTGAATTCCTTTTTAAAAAAAATCTCTAAACCTATGTCTCCATTAGACATCTTCATGAGAATGTTCTACCGGAAATTCATATTAAACATGTACAAAACTCATTTTCTTCTCTGAACTTCACCATCCAGTTCCAACTCTTGGTTAATTACATTACCACTTCTTGGTTGTACTATTTGTCCCTGTCAATATCATACAGGAAATGAACATAATTACCCTTATGAAAAAGGGTCTTGAGGAGCCAGTCTGAATTCTAGTGTAGAAGGAGTTAGGAGTAGAAGGAGGTGTGGGAGTTTCTAGTTGGTCTCCTGTCCATTCCCAAGGTTTCCTGCTCCGGGTCCTGGTCCCATGACCATGACCCTCTGTCATCACATTCTCCACATTGGCACAGACTGTATGTCTGTGCCTCCTGGTATCTGAACTTGCCCCTCAAACCACTGGAACTGTGGTGGGTGAGGGACTTGAAACAGCTAGCTGTTCTGTGTCTTCAGCCCTCTCTTTCAATAAGTTCCATGAATTAGCTATAGTTTGGCATATTTGATCACAAAAACTAAGGGGAAAGTACTGGAAGAAAAATGTGTCGTAATTTATTGAACCTCAAACTACTCAAAAATCATTTGATCTCTTTGAACGTCATGATATTCAACTCAGTGGAATCAAAGATGATGTAAGTAGTGGATCACCTGGTAATTACTTCCTCAGCTTTCATACTGGATGAGAGTCACCATTCATCAGTGTTTCCCAACTGATTAAGTTGAAGGGCAGAGCTAATGGCAGGGAGACTCCTTAGCCTGTCACTCTGCCAGGAAGAATGTTGAGCATAAAAAAAATCAGAGTTCCCAGTGGGGTCAATTTGAGAAGTGGCTCAAGGTTACCTTTTCTGTATTCAGTTATTTGCTAAATACATATCAAACACTCTGTGTCTTTGGTGACTCTAGTCTTGTGATTTTGCATCTTTTCTCCTATATCTTTGTCTTCTCAAGTGCTCACTGTTCTCGTGTTTCTTTTTCCCCTACTGCTGTCAAATACTTCTCTCCGATTTTTTTCACCCATACTGACTTTTTAAGCAACCAGGACGTTACCTTTCTTTGGAACCCTTGCAATTAACCTTGTAATCCAAAATCTTAAGTTAAAGAATGAAGTGTGTATCAATCACTCTGAATTTAGGACATCTGGGCCTTCCCAGTCTCCCTAAAATCACATTACCTAATTGATCTATGCAGTAGACTGGCCGTAGGCTCTCGTGTCCAAGAAAACAGGCAAACCATAAGTGGATTACTGTAGAATGGATGTTAGAAGATACCAGCAAAGAAATCTCACTGAGCAGGTGGCTATGTAGCGCAGAGGAGCAGGGTCTTCGGCATTTGACAGAGTAGACTTTGAGGCTCTGTTGTAAAACCAATTGTGAAGGTCAGTTAATCACCTTCAGCAAGCTATAAACCTTAATAATTTATTTGCACAATGAGAATAATAATATTATGGTTATTGTGAGGACTATAAGAGTTATTCTGAGGCCTATTAGAGTTATTGTGAGGGCTGTAAGACATACTCTACGCAAAGTAGTTATAGGAAAGTGGTACACCACAATTGCTCAATAAATGTGATGCTGATAAGAAAGAGAAAGAGGAGGACTTGGAGAAAGAGGAGAAGGATAGGGCCTTGCACTTGATTGTTCTTTGAGAGAGCTATATTTGTGTTACTAAAGAAAAACTGATTGGCATGTGCAGCTCCCTGTTTTGGCTGCTTAGCACAGCTAGATCCTATTGTTGATCTCCACCCAGACTGGCACATTCTAGTGTGGCAGCAGAGGCCATGTCCTGGCTCCAAGGTTCCATTCTTGTCCCTGATTCTACCTTGAAGCAAGGAACCCTTGTAATTCTTTTTATTTTTCTCCAACTTTTATGGAGACTTGGCTAGCAAGACCTGAAATAAAGACTGGATTCTATAACTTCTTCTTGAACATGATAGTTCTCCTACTCTTTCATTTGACAAATATTTATTGAAAATCCGTATATGAGAGAGATTAATGGCTGAGGACTCACTGGTTAGTATTAACATGTAAATTCTGTGCTAGTGGAGCTTAAAATCCAATGGAGGTTCACATGAAAAAATACTAAATATCATTAGT
This sequence comes from Equus asinus, assembly GCF_041296235.1. Taxonomy (NCBI): domain Eukaryota; kingdom Metazoa; phylum Chordata; class Mammalia; order Perissodactyla; family Equidae; genus Equus; species Equus asinus. Next base: position 19,668,062 of record NC_091805.1, on the reverse strand, counting down.
CGTCAGGAGAATGCAAATTAAAGGATAACGACCTACTATTACATACCTACTAGAATGGTTAAAATAATAATAATAGTACTAGTAAAAACACTGAAAATGTAAACTGCTGGAGCAACTGGAACACTCATACATTGATGGTGAGAATGAAAAATAGTACAGCCACTTGGGAAAACAGCATAGCAATTTCTTTTAAAGTTAAACATACATTGACATACAACCCATCAAGCCCAATTAGGTATTTACCCAAGAGAAATGAAAATTTAAATTCATGCAAATACTTATATAATTATAATGGCTTTATTCATAGTTGCCAAAAAGTGGAAACTACCCCTTTCAGCTGGTGAATGGATAAGTAAGCTGTGGTACATCCATAGATTGGAATACTGCTTATCAATGAAAAGGAACACATTACTAATACATGCAATGTTGTGGATGGATCTTTAATATGTTATGTTGCATGAACAAAAGCCAGAACTCCAGAGCCTATGTACTATAGGAATCCAGTTATGTGACCTACTGGCTGAGAAAACAGATGTGTGATTTCCAGGGACTTGGGAGTGGAAGGAGGGATGAGCGACAAAGGGACAATATAAGATGATTTTTTGGGTAATGGATCTTTAAGAACCAAAAAGAGTAAATTTTACTAAATGTGAATATTAAAAATTGATTTAAAAAAGGAAAAAAATAGAGAGGAGGGGAAGGGAGGCTCAACATTGTGTTGGCGGATAATACGTGAATCAAATATCCTGAGGAGAAGATCTGTCTGGATTCAATCCCTCATTTTTGGAGACAGAATTCCTACGTGGCCCTGCTTATTTCAATGAAATACTAATAAGGCAAACATAAATTTTTAATAATTATAACAGATCAAGTCAATATTTCACAATGACAGATCTAAATTTTTTTTAATAAAATAAATAGGTATAAATGCTTACCAAACAAGACTTTAAAAATGCATCATTTTAGGTTGCAAAAAACTAAAGCCTATATACAGAGTATGGACTTTAAAGTCTTGTTGATGCAGCAAATAATTTACTTATAAAAGCAAACAATTTGATTTCCAGTAGCCTGAGTTTTGTTCTCTTTGGAAATAGCAATCTAAATCCAGCCCTGGCCAAGAATCCATTCATTTATAACAATGTACCTTAACTCAACTGGTCAAAGATGGTATTGTTTTTCATTTTGAGGCCTGCAGCCCTGGAAAGAAATCAAAATAAATAGTGGTTACTCTAGAAAGGTATAAAAATAAAAGTAAAGAAATAATAATGAATTAGACCCACGATGTTGACATTCAATATAATTAATTGGCTTTGTAACTGTCACATCTGTATATGTTTTATTTATTTCGAGTGTTTCCAATATTCAAAAGAATCAACCATGTCACATATATAATGGCAGTTAAAATTGATACATAATTTATCTTATTTATTTTTCTTATTTTCCCCCCTTTTTGAATAGGAATGCCTATAGTGCTCACCTTATTCCTGTCCCACAATTATATGACAGGTATATGAGGGGCAGAAAACTTGGGCTTTTTTTTAGTTTCTGGGATTTTTTTAGTTCAAACTCTACAGATAAGGGGAAATATACTGGGGGAGCTGTACTGAGGAAACAAAGCTATCAAGCCTCATCGGCCCCTGTATCTGATTTAGATGAAAAAATTCTGGATTTGACTTGATGTTATAATGGGATAAGACTTTTGAGAGCTTTGGGAGTGGCTAAGTATATTTTACTTGTTGGAAGGATGTGAAGGATTAAGGCCAGAAGGTGGACTATGGTAGCCAATCCTCAAGAAAGCCGCCGATAGTCCCTGCATCCTGGTATATGCTCTTGGGTAGTTCTTTCCCATATTGTACCAGTGTTGCCTGTGTGACCAGTAGAATATGACAGAAGTGATGGAGTGTCACTTCTGAGATTAGGTAATAAAAGACTATGACTTCTATCTTGGTTTTTGTCTCTTGGATCACACTTTGGGGGATATCATCTGCCATGGAGATGTCCCTGAGGACACTCAAGCAGTCTATGGAGATGTCCATATGGTGAGGAACTGAGCATCCGATCAATAACCAGCAAGCAACTGATACCTGCCAACACCCACATATGAGCTTGGAAATGGGTGCTCCTCCAGTCTAGCTGTTGGATGGCTGCAGTTATTACTGACAGCTTGATTGAATTCTCAGAAGACATTGTGAGCCAGAACCACCCAATCAAACCTCTCCTGGATTCCTTACCTACAGAAACTGTGAAGCACAACTTCATAAAGGGGTGCCAAAACATTGCTCCAAAGGAACACTTTAAAAATTGTTGCCCTGAAATGCCACGATACTGCACACAGCTGTCTGGGAAGCCCCTGCTAGCCCTCAATTAGCATTTTTTCTGTATCATAGTCAGAAAACAACAAACGGGAGCACAGTTCACACTTTCTTTCAAAGATAATCAGCATATCGCCATGCGTCCTTATTATCTCAGTCACTGCTCTGTGTCTGTCCTCCCTGGTCACTCATCATTAGCAGAATCATCCCGTCTTGCTCTGATCCAACCACCTTGTTCTCTTTTCCTTCCCAAACCCTATTTCTCTGCCCTCTGAGACTCCTTTGTTCAGTTCTTCTCTAGCCTCAAACTTTTGTTGGAATTATCCTTCCTTTATCACTTTAACTGAAGCCTGGCTCTCAAGGCAACTACTTTCCTGTAGCCTCCTCAGAGAAAGTCTGGTTTTCTCTCTCATGCTCATGTACATGTGAAACAGGAAGTGCAGCTGGTGTTCCTCTTAATCGCCATTGCCATTTTCAGACCATTATGGCCCTTCTCTCTCTCTTTCACACAAACACACACACACACACGTGTGATTGTGCACACACACACGTTACTCCACTGAAGCACATGGCATGCAGTTATACCATCCGCTTCCCTGACTCATTACTTTCATCTACTGACCCCTGCTCATTTCATTTATCAAACGCCTTGGTTCCTGGCTCAAAATATTTTTCTCTTTTTTAGATTCTGTGATTATTCTTGGTGACTTGAGCATCCATATAGATAAGCTGCCTAATACCCTGTGTTCTTTGATCTGCTCACATGTGCTCTCATTTTAGCTACCCAGGGCCACCCCTGAAAGTGTTCCACTTTTGAAACGTTGATTCCAAACACCCACTCTGATAAAAATCTTTCTGTTCTCCATACCTGTTACTCGACTTCCCCCAAGACCACTATTCTTTGACAGCATTGAAACTTCTAATCCTTTGTTACCCATCATTCTCTTTCTATCCATCAGCCCTCTTCTTGCTCTAGTTCCCTTTGGTCTGCCCAGTTTCCATATTCTATCACTGTGATTGCTCACTGAAAATACCCTCTGTACACTTGCCGTCCTCTGCCTCTGTCATTCAGACAAGACTCCAATGCTGAATGAACTCTCTCATCGCCTGTCTCAATGCCTATATTTGAGAAGGTTAATTTTGCTGGAAAAATGTCATGACTGAGTAGAATATTTTTAGTTTAAATTATAACTTTCCTTTCGACATTCAACAATTGTTTATTTAGCACCTATTTTATTTATTCCAGGTGATATTTTAGACAATGGAGAACCAAAATAAGCACCAAATATAAAATCCCTGCCCTTACGGAGCCTGCACGTGGGTGTCACTGTTCTCTTTTCTTCACTTCCAATTGACTCATTGCAGTTGGACTTATTACTCCTTCATAATTGCTGTGGTCCAGTGACTCCCATGTTGCTAAAACCAAGGGACAATTCTTTGTCACCTTAAGACAGCATTCTTTTCAGCCTCTCCCCCGCTTTTGTTTATCCATCTTTTGGCTTTTGTTGTTACATTCTTCTGCCTTTTCTTCCACCCCACAGGCCACTCTATCTCAGCCTCCTTTGTGATTTCCACCTGATCTTGTACTATTCCTCTCTGCCTGTGCACTCTCTCAATAGATGACCTCATCAATTTCTCTACATCTAAATGCTATCTTTATAGTGAAGACTTCTAAGTTTATAACTTTAGCCAGGACTTCTCTCCGGATATTCACGTCTTCATATCCAACTTAACATTTCTAGTTGGGTGGTTCATAGATACCTCAAACTTGACGTGTCCCAAATAGAACCCCTTTCACCATAAAATCTGCACATTCTCTCTTTCTAATAATTTCTACCTTAGAAAATTGCACTGTAGTTCACTCCTGCCAGCCAGCAAACCATATCCAGAATTCTATGATGATGGCTCTGTCTGGTCCTTGGTCTATCACACTCCCCTTTCTCTTTACAAGCCAATCATTCTAGTTTTTTTCCACTTCCTCAAACTCAGTCTTTACTGACTCAAGGACTTTGCATACACTATTTCCTCTTTTTGGAGTATTCTTCCTCCTACTCACAAAATGGCTATTTAATGGCCATGGAGAAGATAGTTTTCAGATTAAAAATGCTCCACGAGACCTATATAATTCCTTTCTTACCTCAAGTAGTATGAGTGTATGTATATGCATTTAATTTATTCTGATGCTGTATGTGTGTGGTTTTGATGGTGACTGCTGTCTCTTCCTAGCACCTGATTATAGTTACATGTGGATTAAATACACCCATTTGGACCCATGTTGGACAAACATCTAGTTATACCTCCTCCATTAAGTGGAGACAAGTTAGGCTTTTAGCAGTGTTTACAGAGTCTCTTCATTTATCACAGGCATAAACTGGAGATCCAAAAATGGTAGAGTTTAGTTTTTAATACCATTGAATTAGTATTAAACACAGCTGATGAATAAAAAGGGTGACATCTCTAGAATAGTTAAAATCTTTAAAAGGCTATTCCTGAGGACTCTGTGTCCCACATTGTGTTCTTTCTGTAGGGAACACCATTGGTTTTTGACAATGCTGCTCTGTATTAATGGTCAATGCAACAATAAATTTCTTCAAGTGTGTGACTAAAAGCTGCCCGAAAGGCTTTGTAGTCATTCAGCCCATCATTCTTCATAAACTTCCGCATTGCAATTCCATTTGTTTCTTGGTTATTTCGTACAGTTTCCCTTTAGTGAATGTCTGTCGACTTATTCACATCTGGATCAAATTAGAGACCACTCTTTATGTGAATATAATTATCTGTCTCTACATGTGCTCAGCAGAGACACAATTATTAATAAGAGTTTGAATATGGCTTTCCATTTTTAAATTGCTTTGTCCTTTTATTAGACAATCCTCAATAACTTGAATTCCAGTCATAATCCTGACTCTGGCTTTTAGAGAGACATTGAAAAAATTGGGGCACCAGAAAGTGGAATAAATTTGTTCTTATAAGTGGGCCAAATCAGGGGCAATCAAACAGTGCTGACTCCTATGTGGTATAATTTCAGGGGTACAAGGGAAGACCTTTGTCCAAAAATGTTCTTTGCCATGATGGTTTAATGAGTCCTTGCTGTTCTGCTACTGCCTTACCCACACTGTCAAAAGGGGTGGTAGATTTAAGCTTTTAGGTTGCTGTGGGTTTTTACTAAATTTTTGCTGTCATGTGTCTATCCTTTTGTTAACAAAACTGTAATTTCCTTTTGGAGAATCACTCCTTTTCCCACCTTTAATTTGTGTACAGCAGGGGGGAGCTCCACACTTACCTCCAGGAGTGGCACCTGTGACAGAAGTCTGGCCATTTAACACTTCATGTGTCCTTCACCATAGGGATTGGTTTAGGACTGAGGGTGCATCCTGAGTTGTCTTGGTAAGAAAACGTCTTGAGTCTTGGGAACAGCTCCAAGGAAATAACATTGAACTTGAAAAGACTTGTGCTAAGGTACTCGAGTCACTTTTTTTCAGTACAAGATGAGTGATATCAAGTATAAGGGGAGAATGCAGCCAACCCAGAGGAAGCAAAGCCACAAGAGGAGAGGGAGATGAGGTCCTAGCACCATTATTTGAACTGTTGGATTGATCCAAACCTAATGTTCCACTATCACTTTTATTTTTAAATTATGTGAATCAAAACCTTCCCCTTGTGTTTAAGAAACTTCGATTTGGCTTGCTGTTAGTTGCAACTGAAGGATTCTTAATTGACACATTGATTATTCACCTTCTAATTTTCATGGGTTTTGTTTTCTGAAAGTAAGTTTGATACTGGGGAATTGTAGGAAAAACCATGATAGCAATGGATGTGTGAGCAAACATGGGAATAAATCCGGTGAAAAGAAAAGGGGAGAGAATGGAAATTCTAGAGTTTCAGATTTAAGACTCAAAGTCTAATGCTTTTGATTTGGGGATTGATTAAATTTAAACTTCCTACTAGTAACTTCTGACAAGTGCAACTATTTGGAAATGCAGCGGGAGACACAAAAGAAAACCTAAGAATGTTGTATGGTATATATTATGGGCTGAATTGTGTCCTTGCTAATTCATATGTTGAAGCCCTAACCCTCAGTACTTCAAAATGTGATTGGATTTGGATAAAGGGCATTTAAGGAGGTAATTTAGTTAAAATAAGTTGTTAAGGTGGACCTTAATGCACTCTATTAGAAGCCTTATACAAAGGGGAAATTTGGACATACAAAGAGGCTCCAGGGATGTGCATGCCCAGAGAAAAGACCATGTGAGAACACAGTGAAGAGGTGGCCGTCTGCAAGCCAAGGAGAGAGGCCGCAGAAGACATTAAACTTGCTGGCACCTTGATCTTGGACTCAACCTCCAGAACTGTGAGAAAATAAACTTACATTGTTTAAGTCGCCTGAGTCTCTGGTATTTTGTTATGGCCATCCTAGCAAACTAATACAGGATATAGCTCACATTTATTATTCACCTCAGAAGTGGATTTTAATTTTAAGAGCAAATGGCGATTGTTTCTTTGAATTTCAATTACTTAAAAGGTGCATCTATTATGTGAAAGAATATGGAGTAGTTGTGGGAGAGTGGGCATTCTCAAATATACGACAAAATTCTGGAATGCATGACGTTTACAGTTGATTTGGGAACTTAAGCCATCTGTGCATAAAACAAAAAAATAGACCTAAATCAAGAAGTGGTAAGTGAATAGTACAAACGTGAGTATTCTGAAGATACCCAGGAAAGTGGGAAAGTTACTTTAAACTGAAAAGGTCAGAAAAATTTTGTTAGAGAAGTGTCATTTGAGTTGGGTCTCAATATCAGAAGAGATTTTAGTTAAGAGCTAAGAGAAGTCATTCTGGGCAAGGAAGATTTTGTCACTAAAATAAGAAAGTACAAAAGATCTTTTGGGAATAAGAATAAACCAGTTAGGCAAGAATACAAGATTCCTATAGAGAGTAGTAGGAAAATAGTGGAGAGACAGAATACGGAGAATTTGACTGTCAGATACATTAATTTGGATTTTTTCTTAAAGGCAAAAAATGAGAAGCTATTGATAGTTTTTCAGCAGAGAAGTCATGTGATAAAAGCCTGTTTGGGGAAGACTTCTCTTTTGGCATCCCAGAGGAGTGTCTTAGAAGGAGTTCAAGGTGAGACTGGAGTGGGGGGGATAGACAGCGTGGCTGTGGTCTACGAAGGAGGAGATTGGGGTCGATGAAAGTTCGCCTAACTCTCACCTGGAAATATGTGCCCAGGTGTAACTTTCAGTTTGATTTGCCTCAGGCAATGTGAACAGCATATTAACCCTTTCTAAACATATTCTAGATTCTCTTTTAAATGCTAAGTAAGTCCTTGTTCAGCTAACTTGTACATGAGACTTGGAAAATCCTAATAATAATATACTTTCTTGAAATAAGATCTTTATACTCTGTTACTAATTCCCCCTGGTGCCCTTGCATAAAATGCATGAAATCTCCTCCTTATTGCTTAAATGCCCTTGCCAATGTAAAACTATTTATTTCATTGTGGGAATTTTCCTTCAAACACCTGTTCCTTTTTTTAAAAAAAAATCTGCAAATTCTCTTTAGTTCAAGGTTATCTTTCTCTGCTTTTTTTTGATAACAAGTATTCAGCCCACTGAATCAGTTTTCTCATAGAGTCCACTGAGGAATGTACTGATCTGCTTTCTCTTTCCAGATGTGGTTTAATTGTTTAACATAAAGACATATGCTGAGATTTAGGAAGAACTCCCTCCAGAACTCAGTATTATCATTATGTGCCAATTTAAAACCATCAATGATCAACCAGAGATCTTTTCTGCCCTTCAATTAAACATACTAGATGGGCAGGATATGGTAAACCAGATGCAATAATTAAGAGAATAGTTTAACTGTTCATGTTGCACATTGCTGTTTGCTACAGCATGACCATTAAACAAAAAGTAAAGCCAAGAAGGGTCGTATGGCCTCATAAAAATTCCATTTGGCTTGGAAGTACAATACCATTTTACATTAATGTTAAACACTCCAAGAGATAATTACGCAGTCGTGAGTCAGCTGTGTCAAATAATTAAATACAGGAAATGGATCAACGAAAAAAAAAAAACCTCCCTTGACTTTGACCCTTTCCAAACAAATTAAAGAAAAAAATATTCACAACCTGTATAAAAGAATTTTTTTTGGAAGCCCTATCCCTTGGGAACTGCAGGTGGCAGCATGGAAAATATATTAGTATTACATTCCACATACACAGGAAACCATTTCCCCTGGCAGCTCCAAAATTTTTCAACAAGATCAATTATCTAGGAAGAGTAATTATTTGGCTGATCCATTAAGTGATATCAAAGGATTGCATAGCATTTATTAAGTTGTATGATGAGATAAGTTATTACTTTCTATTTAGGTGATTATGGTAAGGTATTCCATGAAAATCTAATGGAAGTCTTTCTGATTATACAGCATATAACAATATAAATTCTCCAGCTAGTTATTTCTGCTGAAGATAATCATATTGCCAAACATTCCATTTTTGAGCATTTATCTGGAAAGTATTCATTACTTCACTGTGAAAATTTTCCTCCTTTCCTCTTTTTGTCTCCATTTCTTTCTTCCTCTGCAGAATAAAGACATCGTTCTCTATCTAGTTTGTTAATGACAAACTGCTCTGTTTTGGAATGGATGTGTGGAAGTTTAAATGCATTTGTAATATTTCTCTTATGAGGGACACAGGTACCTAACTTCTCTTTGATAGCGTGTGGTTAAGCCCATTAAAATCTCTTTTCTTTGGGGTTTTCAAAGGTCCCTGAAATGAGAGCAGCTCAGAATTCCCTTGTCTCCAATTAAGCTATTGAGGGAAAAGGTAACTAGGGTTCTCCTAAGAGCTTGATGTTCAGGGCAAGAACTAGCTGTTAACTTAATGAATCAATCAAAGGAATTTATAAAAAGGGGGCAGGCATGGGGGAACCAGAAAAGCAAGTGAAAAGGGAATTAATCAGTTATGTAAAAATCAAGAAGGTGAATTTAAATCAAATTTACTGAACTTCTAAGAAGCGATAATTTCATTTGAATTGAATCTGACCTTAGATTTTGAGGATTTTATAATAAAGAGTTATGTACTCAGCTCCTGTTGGCTTTCTACCAGGGAGTTAAATCCCAAACCTTGAGGGTTAGAAAAGTCCTTTTCACCTCAATTATGTGTGACTCATACCTTAATATTTGTATTGTCTGTAGACTTCCATTGTTGTCTTTTATAGAAGGAACATTTTAACTTAGATCAGCAACTCACCCACGTTAATGAGCCACTTGGAGGAGAGCCCAGAATTGTGCAGCATGAAGAGACACTCCTATCAGGAACTTTCCAAGTTAGGGTAATAGGTAGTAAGATCCAGTGATGAGTTATACATAACACACAATTACATTCTTATAGTACAAATCCGTAGAAGCCAACTGGATTATATTCACAGGGTGTGGATTTTCCTGATGCACTGTGATAGTTTCTGGCAGAGATTATAAATTTATAGCATAACTCCATAGCTGGGGTCAGTTGCTATTAAGTATTATCCTGAAAAGTCCACCTTGTTGGAGAATAAAATAGACAATAATTGTGATTTTCTTCTATTCTTTAGTTCAGTTTGTTACCCTCTGTTGTGAATATATCATTGCCTGGTCATCCTTTAGTAATAATTCTACCAGTCCATATAGCTAGAGTGGACTGTTACCCTCAGCCCTGTCTCCAAGAGTGGGCGCATGACCCAAGTCAAGCCAATCAGAATACTCCCTGGGACTTCTCTGCATTCTTGGTAAAAAATGCTCACTATTTTTCAGTGAACTCAAGCTGGAAGAATGCTGCGGCCATCTTGCTGCTCCATGAAGAGAGCCATTTGGGGAAAGGAGTCAAGCAGAATGAAGCAGCAGGAGAGGAGTAAGAAACAGGACCCTGAGGACAGTGAGCTCTCAGAATTGTGTTTGGCTCCAGCCCCATCTTTTCAAGTTTCTAGTTTTTTGAACCAATAATTTTTCTTCTTCGGTTAGGTTTTTGTCGTATGCATCCTGAAGGATCCAAATACAATTTTCAAACAAGGAACATTAATAATAGTGTTTGAGACAGGGTTATCTGTTTCCAGCTTTCAAGGATAAAAATGACTTCAGGATGTTTCCAAGGTTTCCAGTGAATACTAAATACTAGTAAGGTGACAGATTCAGATTGTAGATCATTCCAGAATACGTATCTCCTATAGCTTCCTGGGTACCTTTCCAGAGATTTTGGTTAAATATACCTGAAGTAGGGCCAGTAAGCTCAGCTCCTTTCTAATGAGCTCCCCAGATCTGGACAATGGGACCGATAACTCATAGAGAAAGAATAATTGCATCAGACTATTACGTTTACTATAAAGAGTGGACAGTGTGATCAATTCAAAGACCCTTCAAAACATAAGGTGATGGTGATTAGTGCCATGGTAGAGGATTTTCCCGAATTATATGTCCACTGTTTCATTAGAGTGATAGCATATAGAGTTTGAAATATGTTTAGGATCTTTTAGTCCTAACTTCTATGTGGTACATTAACTTACCTTATTATATTCCCATTTAACTTTTGCTTGAACACCTCTATCAATATTTATTATCTCCAAAGATATCTCATTTCATTTTGAGAAGATTTTATTAGTTAGAAAGTTTTCCCTCACTGAACATATATTTATTGCTGTTTAACATTAACCTAGCATACTAACCTAAAGATTTATAGACTAAGTCAACTCTCTCCTCCATTGATTTGTGTTTAGGTATTTGAGGACATCCAGCGAGACTTGACAGCCTTCTTTCTGTCTGGGGATCTCCTGTTAGTTCTTTCAACCATATCACTTATGCCCACTTATGCCCTAGCTTTCCAAAATGTTTCTATCCTGTTGGCTGTTTTCTAAATGTGCTTCAATTTATTAATCCTTCTCAAGAAGCATGCTTAGAAACAAATACTACTCTTGAGATGCAATCTGAAAACACAGGCAGAAATACCAATATTTTCCCTGGTTCTGGACATTAGACTTCTATTTATGCAATTTAAGATAACTTATTAATTAGTTTTGGCAGCCTCATGACAGAGTTAATTTGTTTTGAATTTGTTCTTAGCCATGGCTAATTGATGGAGCACTATCGGATTCTTCACTCCAGTTGTCCCTTTAAGGTTTTGATACAATTACGCTTACTATGCTTGTCAGTGACTCCTTAATTATCACATTCTAATATAGTACCAGCAACCATCTGAAGTCTTGTAAGTCATTGGTCCCGGAAAGAGTGATCACATAATTTATCATCCAAGTTGTGACTCTTTTGAGAGGATAAGGGGTGTTATTATTAAAAAATTACTCCAGTGTAAATAGGAATTGACCCAGCCAAACTGAGATTATAGTTTCCCCAGCTATGGAGAGATTAGAACTACTATTTATACATCCTTCAATCTAAAGGAGAAGGAAATCAAACTCAACAGTTTGAAAACGTTTGTTAAGTACTGAGTAAAAATCTCAATGGTTTGACTTTATTTACGTGACTGTGGTTCATTAATTTAGTAGAACTATTTTAGTATTTTTCTCAGTTCTGCCCCTTTACTATGGGTGGACTTAAAGAATTCCTCTTTGACCCAGATTTCCAGGTTGGCTAACCTCCTTTGCTTCGGAGAAGTATTTGCTCCAAGCCAGCAACTCCAGTTTCCAGCAAGCTTTTCTAGACATCCTTCTTTCCCCCTAAGTCATCTCATGGGGTATTGTTTCCTCCCCTGTGAAATAGTCTGGCCAGTTGAGGTCACTCTGCAAGCATTTAATTAACAATCATCAGCTGAAGGCTGTGTGTCTGGGCTCCACCCATGGGCTCCAAGTTAAAGATCTGAAGAATTCCACATCCTTCTAAAATTCCCTTTGGGTGTAACAAGGAAGAGCCTGAAGGCTGAAGGCCAACTTGTCCTCACTTCCACTCAATGCTCATTATCCACATGGGAACGGGCAGTTTTAAAACAAAACAAACAAAAAAAAACACAATCCAATCCTTCTTCCAAATAAACTTTGTGAAGTATCAGATTAAAAAAAAAAACCTTTGTGCTCTTTTTGCTTTTTACCCTTCCTCTCTGGATGTTGCATATGGGCTGTTTCCTGCCTTGTAGTCAGATCCAGACTCCAGGCTTGCGTGAAATTTCAGAGGTTTAAAAGAGACATGCTTTTGGGTGGAGATGAGGGTTAGGCAAAGGGAAGTGGAGAGCAGGAATGGCTTTGAAGTCAGTGAGTCCTGTCTTCCAGATTCTGCTTGGTGTTTTGCAGCAGTCTCAGTCATTGTAAATATCTTCTGAAAGCTTGTTTATAAGAAGTAAGCTAGATTTGCAGGTCATTTTCAAATTAAAATTTATAAAAATGTTACATAAAAATGTAATTTATTCCACACCGTGGAAGGGATATCCTGTTTCTGTTTCTCTTCTTTGGCACTCCAAAGACATCAAGGGGATCACATGATCCCCATAGTCTTCTCAAGTCTTATTTCTGAGGCTGCAGCAACACATGCCACAAAAGACTTAAGTTTGAAGACTGATACTTTTACTTTAAAAGGCATAGACTTTCTATTGAAGAATCGAATTAACAAGTAGATGAACTCAAATTATTTACTTGTTGTTTGATTTAAGTGCGCCAAATGCTTAAGGGCTCTGAAGCGCCTGTACGAAGTGCAAGTGCTACACTAAAACTCAAACCAGAAGCCTGTCCACTTTGCATGAATCCAGGCCCAAGAGATTTAATCTTATCTACAGTTCCCAAAAAGTGAACACACTGGAACTAAATCTGGGTTTTCGGGAAGTCTTAAAAAAACAGAGAGAGAGAGAGATGCAAAAATCATAGCAACACACTCAGCATGGTACCACTGTCTCTTGGGCTCAATGCCAGGTCATGTTTTTCTGGATACCCAGTTGACAGGAAGGCTCCTGCTGTATCTACTACATCATCCACATTTGCCTCCTTTGATATAAATAAGGCCAATGCCACCACCGGCCAACAGAGCTGCTGCCATCATTCCATCATTGGCAAAGCCATTGCTAAGAGATGTATTGTATAAAAGAAACTAAATGGATTTTTCAGATTCTAAACATAGACTGTCTCTGATGCTCAGGAAGTAGGCAAGGAATGTCCCATGTCTCAGCTGAGAAAGCTACTGTCTCAGTAGATGGTACAGAGCCTCAGCTTCAAAACATTAATGTGGTGGGGTGAGCAGACACTGTGTGCTCATTGTTGCCACTCACCATATTCAACCCTTCCCCAGCCCTAGACACACGTAAAGGGAATCTGTGTAGACTTGAAAAATGCTTGGCTGCTCTTGGACTGATTCTATGATGCCCTTTAGAACTCAACTAGATTTTAAGCAGCCCACATCTCATGAAAAATGATTAATACATTTTCTCAATTAGACCACTTGAACCCCCTGAGGGATGAATATAAACTTTGCAAAGTTTAAAATATAGTTTCTCAATTTTGACATTTTTCTCCATTTCTTTATTACTATTCGGTAATTCTAGATGTATAGTCAGTTGATAAAAAAATTCTTATCATTCCAGAATATGGAAGATGGGATAGGTAACAGAAAAACACATTTTCAGTTCTATATACTTATTTTTTTAACTTTTACGGAGTTCATCTGCTCATTTATTACATTATTTCTAAAGAAAAGAGAATGGGATTTAGTATATACTGCAAGTATTTGCAAATAAAAAATAGGGAAAGCAATTTTATCTATTGTTTGGAGTTGTGATTATCATTTAGGATAGTGGATATGAAAGTGTTTTGTAAACATTGAGCATTACATTGTTAACATTTATTATTTCTTTCATTCATCAAACATTTATTAATATATATTATATTCCAGACGTAATGTTCAGTGCTGTCTATATGAGCAAGACACAGTTTTGCCGTGAAGATGCTTGCATCCTATTGAAGGAGATCTGCTCTATCATCATCCTCGTCATCATTGTTATTTGTTTCACACTCAATGTGACTCAGGCTCTGTTCCGGGCCCAAGGAAAAAACCAAAGTCTCTGCCCTTTTTGGATTTAGAAAGACAGTAAATGAGTAAGTAAATAAATATACTCTTTCAGATAGTGATAAAAATGATGAAGAAATTAAAGCAGGATAAGGGGATAGAGTAACAGGTGAATATTTTTGATAGGGTGGTCAGAGAGGAACTCTCCAAAGAGATGATACATGAGTTGGGACATAAATGATTTTGAAGAAGAAGCTATGCAAATATCTGGGGTCAATAAAATGGCTCTGAGGCAGGGGGAAAACCAAGAGAGAATTAGCGGCTAAGCCAAGAAAGAAGAAGAGGTCAACTCTTAAATGGTATTGATGAGCTGATCAAAATTGGGAGTGAGAATTGACCCCTGCATGGGTAAAATGGAGGTCATTGGTGAACTTGTAAGAGTGGTTTGGGCAAACTTTTTGGGGAAAAATCCTGAATGGAGTGAGTTAAAGAATGGTTGGGAGGTAAGGAGGTGCAGCCACCTTATATATATAAAATTCTAGAAGTTTTGCTTAAACAGAGAGATGTGGAGAAACAATATGGTACTTACTGAGGGACATAGAATCAATCTAGAGCTTTTGAAGATTCTAGGTGAGTAGTTCTTAAAACTCTTGGGTTTAGGAATGCCTTTAAATATAATAATATATATTATGTATATAGTTATTAATATTTACTATATTAGAAATTAAAATGCAGGGGCCAGCCTAGTGGTGCAGTGGTTACGTTTGCATGTTCTGCTTCAGTGGCCCGGGGTTTGCTGGTTTGGATCCCAGGTGCAGACCTATGCACTGCTTGCTAAGCCATGCTGTGGCAGGCATCCCACATATAAAGTAGAGGAAGATGGGCACGGATGTTAGCGCAGGGCCAGTCTTCCTCAGCAAAAAAAGAGGATATGTGGTGATGTTAGCTCAGGGCTAATCTTCCTCAAAAAAAAAAAAAAAAAAGAAATTAAAATGTAGAGCTATTTAACACTTTTATTAAATTTTTCAAAAATAACTAATAAGCTATCACATATTAACATAAATAATATATTTTGGAAAATAACTATAGTTTCCTAAGCCAAAAAATAGTGAGCCAAGTTTTTACACAATTTTGTAAATCCCTTTAATGTTTGGCTTAATAGAAAAGAGATGGATTCTCAAATCTGCCTCTGCATTCAATCTATTGTGATACATTGTGTTGATTAAGTATATGAAGAAAATAAGGCCTCATACAGATATGCATTTTAATAGGCTTCTCTGATCATTGTGAATATATCTTGTAACCTATTCTTAGAGAATGAAAAATGCAAATAATGTCTTTCTTTATGAAAATAATGTTGACCTCATGGACACCTTGAAGGGGTCTTGGAACCCTCAGGAGCTGCTAGACCACACTTAGAGAACCAATGAACATATTTTATATCCAACAACATCAGAATTTTGTTTGTATGAAATATTGTTAGGGTAACAAAAAGTGGAATAACAACAGTGGCAGAGAGTTTGTGAAAAGCTGAAATTCCTTTTCTTCCAAAAGAACTCTAACTATGTTATTACATAGCATCTCATAGGGCATACCAGCTGCAAGACTTGGTGTCGGGCAGTCCCCGCAACCGCTAACCAAAGGTGCTGTTAAGTTAAATGGTGGCTGTTTTTTCTTTCTTCTCGGCTTTATTAGGGTATAGTTGACAAACAGAGATTATACATATTTAAGATGTACATCAAGTCGTGTACTTGTATACATTGTGAAATGATCACTGCAATCAAACTAGTTAACATATCCATCGCCTCATGCAGCTACCTTTTTTGTGTGTGGTAAGAATACTTAAGATCCAGCCTCTTAGCAAATTTCAAGTGCACAATACAGTATTGTGAACTCTAGTCACTATAGGTGGTGGCTGTTCTTAAAAGAGTATTTCTGGTGACTAGAGCTTTCCCATGATTAGTAATGGATTTTAGAAATTGTTATTTGTCCCTTTCTTTCAGCTATGAATTATTTTGGGGTGATAGATGGATATGTGCTAAAATGCGTTAATTTTAATGTGTTTCTTTATTTTTCATGTCACAAAATTAGAGATGGAAGAGACCTCATGAGTTGTGCAGTCCATCACCCTGGCATAATATCATGGTTCTTTCCAGAAATGCTTTGTCTGGCTCAGTTTTAAATGAGAAAGGCAATTATACTCCCATTAGTTCCCTTGGGAGACTATTCCATTTACTGATAGATCTCCAGTTTGAAATGTTGCCTAACATTGAGCCCATGTTGGTGGAATACTATTAACCCTTGATGGGATAGGCCTTATGTGGTAATCTCTACAGGAGAGCTTCGTTCACATTATTCCTGTAGTAAATGCTCTTCTTCTAGCAGGCAAGCAATCTGTGGTCTATGAACTGTGCCACCCAACTGGTTATTGAGCATATTTGCACACTGGCTTATAAATTCTCTCCTGTTGAATCATCTGATAAAGAATTTATATAATTTTTGTAAGATTTCTGCAAGGATCTTTATTAAAAGGGCATTGGGGATTATCATATATAGAAAATAGGTGTTAAGATGATTTTATTTGCTAAGAAAATTTTTACACAGCAAAAGGAATGAAGTGTTACTGAGTTATTCAACGTGTTAACCAAACAATAGCCACCAGTGATTGTTTTAGAGTCACCCTAGGAAAATAACTGTCATCTGAATAAGTGAATAAATATCTCAAGTGTTTGTAGTAATGATGATAAAATAATTTGATAAACTCTTAAAAGATGGAGCATATACTTCTATTTCTATATCAGAAAGATAAGATGTAAATCTCTGAATCATGCTTTTAAACAGGAGAACACTTTGTATGCCTTGAGGATACTCATACGGCTTATTTAAACATTATTTTCTGAAAGCATAAAGTTTGAGTCCATGCTTAGCCAATCGGGTGATGGTTTGGGAGACATTACGCTGCCCCTTTCCCTTGCATTTAAAAATTTATTTCCATTTCCTCTTATAAATCTAGATTATTTTGTCTTCACTTTGAAAGCAATTTCAACCAATCCCTTGACGTAGTCCAGTAAACATTCTCATGTAAAATGATCTCTAAGTTATTTCTTAAGAGGCAGATTTGCCCCTTAATGACATAACTTCATGTTTTGTTCAAGTTAAAAAGAGGAAAGAGCAACAGACCAGAAATGGAATTATGCTTATTTTATTGCTCCAGTCCTAAGCACTTAGACAGAATGTGGTTGGTTTTTATTCATATAGAAGAATTGTTCTTCCTTTTTCTCCCCCCCCTCGCATGGCTTCAGTTGGTTGGTTGCTGCTGTTTTGTCTTTAAAGGAGACTGGATGAGTCAGTGAAGCAATAATGAAAAACAAGAGGTTGGAAGTTTCCTCTCCTCTCTCCCAGACAACATGAGGGAGGCAAGTGTCCACAGGATGTTTGGGAAAGAAACTCAGTTCTTAAGATCTCTGTTAAAAGCACAAAAATAAAAATGAAAATAAACAAAAAAGCCAAAGGCCCTTCAGTGGCTGCTAAAAGAGATCTTTCTTTATTCAATCTGGAAAGGCAAATAACCCATCATTCTTTTGGAAATAGTGCTTTATCATCTTTAGGATTTGTTTCACAAGATTTATGGCAAAGCCAATTCCAGTACCCAGTAACTCCATGATACACCCCCAGATATTTATGTTCTTTACCAGGAAATGAATGAACAGAAATAGAAGGTAAGATTAGTAAACTCTTAGAGGAATGGTTAGATTCTCTTTGCTATTTCAGATCATTTTCAACTCTTGGGCATATTCTCAGCTCTTCGAATTCATTTAGAAAAAAGGAATAAGGAAAAATAAATTTAGCTGTCATCTTAAACTGGTATATGTGTGTGTGTGTGTGTCTGTACACTAACTGCTGTTTTTAAACATGAACAACAAAATAATTTCTCTTTTCCATATGCAAAATGGGTACTCTTCACTGATTGCCCTACATAGAAAAATTGCTAATCATTTCAGACTAATAGCTATAGTTGACTTTAAGCTTGTTGGGTCTGTGCTACAGAGGTTAGGCATACTATCCACCTGTGATTTCTCACCAATTTACACAATGTTTTGGGAAGTCACCAGGCTAGACGTGATCCTTTAGAAAGCAGTCATTCTTTTGAGAACTCTGGGAATGCCAAAAGAAGCTCAAAAGCTCTTCAGTGGAGCTAAAATGGGTTGCATGCCACATATTTAACATCATTCGTTCATTTATCTGTTCATTTATTCATTCACTCATTCATCAAACATTTGCTTTTTATACACAAGGTACCATGCTAGATATTGGAGGAGGAAAGACAAATGTGGATTGTAATTTTCTCTTTTTGCCTAATTAAATATGAAATTCATGTAGTTTTTCCTCCTGTCTTTCTTGGATATGCCAAAGGCTGCAAAGAAATGAATGAGAATAAGAACTGATTTAAGGTGATGGTGATCAAAGGCCACTGGTACTTGGTGAAAGTATATCTTTCCGTATAGTGATGAAGGGGCACATTGAAGGAGGTTAAACAGAGAATGAGTTAAAATAAAGCTGAGGCTGAGGTATGGTAATACAGCTTAGAGACTTTTTTCAATAGAAGTAAGAAGAGTATTTGGAAACAGAGAATATGACAAGGTCAAGAGAAATGCTTCTCTTCCCCACTAAAGGAAGGAGACTTGAGATATGTTCAATCAGAGGGGAAAATAAAAATAATAATGGAGAAAAATATCTGGAAGATACTGTCGCTGGGGATGGCGGTGGTGATGTATATATTGTGAGATAATCTGAATAAAACTAATGCCTGGAGAAAGTGGGATGAAACGAAGTGGGAATCCCATGCCTGGCGGATGCTCCCTTGTGAGCTCGGCACCGTCAACAGGTAGACACCCCATAGAGGTGGGGATCTGCAAAGCCCTTAGAGTCAGCCTAGGAAAATGACTGTCATCTGAATAAGCAAAAAGAAATATCTCAGAAGGCCAACTATTTGTCTCTTACTTTGTATAATTATCTCTATAAATTTCAGAATAGGCTACTGCTTATCCTATACCGCGGGGCTTGGTTTCCAGATACCATACTAACTAGCAAGTTACTTAAATTCTCTATGCCTTGGAGACATCACATGCAAGATGGGTATATTAGTAACCATCTTCAAGGGATACTGTGATGATAATTAAATGTGTTAATACACATAAAGCACTTAGAAAATTCCTGGCACATAGTAACTGCTTATTATTATTGGAACTTTACACCCTCTAACTATGTCATTGGTGTCTTTCCATCAATCATATCATCAGTAAGTGTATTCAAATGATTTGCAAACACCCTGTGACCCTTATATTCCTGAGAATATGGCTTTCAGGAAAATTCTGGTACAGTCCACTGTACCATTCTAAAGTAATAATTTGTTAAGTGGGGTTCATAATATACTCAAATAATTCATGCACTTCAGCAATTGGCACATGAATTTCCTTTTTACCAAAAGGCTCTAGTGTCCCTAAAATGGGTAATGCAGCTTTTATCACAGAATTTACTTTTTCTCATTACTAAAATGATTCCCATGATTTTATAAGAATGCTTTAAAATCTCCTTTTTTAAAAAGATCTTCTTTTGATACCCTACTCCCTTCTAGCTACCATCCCAATTCTCTCTTTTCTTTATGGAAATTTCTTAAAAGAATTATCTATGCTTGCTGTCTTTTTTGTTTTCTTTTTTTGAGGAAGATTGTCTCTGAGCTAACATCTGTGCCAATCTTCCTCTATTTTGTGTGAGATGCTGCCACAGTGTGGCTTGACAAACAGTGCTAGGTCCATGCCTGGGATCTGAACCTGCGAACCTCAGGCCGCTGGAGCAGAGAGCATGAACTTAACCACTATGCCACCGGGCCAGCCTCTATACTTCTTGTCTTGAATTCTTCTCCTCTTGTTCTTTCTTGAATTTGATACAAGACCTTCACCCCTAGTGTCCACTGAAACTGATCTTTGCAAGATGGCCTGTACCTCCGTGTAGCTGTACTGACTGGCTGAACCTCACGATCAGCTTACTTGACCTATCGGCACATGAGCATGGGCAGCAATTTACTCTCTCCTCCTGGATCAACTTCCTCCTTTTAGCTTCCATTGCCTTAGAATCTTTTGGTTTGCCTCCTATTTCTCTAACTCTTACTTCTCAATCTCCTTTGTTAATTCCTCCTCATCACCCAAATATTCAAAGGCTGAGATGCCATAGGGTGCATTCCCCAGAACTCTTCTCTAGGTGCAGCCATTTTATTGTAAACTCATCTGGTCTCGTGGCTTTAAGTACTGTTTATATCCTTATGATTCTCAAATTTACATTCCAGACCTGAACTTGTCTCTTTAACTTCAGACTTCTCTCTCCAGCTGCCAACTCAACATTTCCATTTGATTGTCTAATAACAATCTCAACTGAACATGCCCCAGGCCAGACTCGTGATCTTCCTTACAAAGGTTATTCACCCACTGTGTTTTCTATTAAGTTAATTGCAGCTCCCCATTTCTGTGTTCTCAGGCCCCAAACTTCACATTCATCCTTGAATCTCATTTTTCTTTCTCATACTCTCATCTAACCATCAAAATTTTATCATCTCTACCTTCAAAATATATCATTTCTCATCACTTCCACTACTACCATCCTGGTCCAAACCACGCTCCTCCACTGGATGATCACGATGCCTTCTGACCGCTCTCCTGCCTGACCCGCTTGCCTCCTCACTATTCTCCACCAATTGATGTGTTGCTCCTCTTCTCTCTGGTATCTAATCTTGTTCTGAGTAAAAATCAGTCCTCATCAAATACTGAGTCCAGGCTCAAAATATAGAATGGCACTTAACAAATGGCAAAACAGAAGGTCCAAGGGGCTGGCCCCGTGGCCGAGTGGTTAAGTTTGTGCGCTCCGCTGCAGGCGGCCCAGTGTTTCGTTGGTTCGAATCCTGGGCGCGGACATGGCACTGCTCATCAGACCACGCTGAGGCAGCGTCCCACATGCCACAACTAGAAGAACCCACAACGAAGAATACACAACTAGGTACCGGGGGGCTTTGGGGAGAAAAAGGAAAAAATAAAATCTTTAAAAAAAAAACAAAACAGAAGGTCCAAGACATAACTTATCCTCCTATTCTGTCCTTATTCCATGTCACTCCACTTAACCTTAAGAGAGGTACTTCATGGCTGTTACAAACTCCTCTGCTACAACATCTCAGCCTTTGACACTGATGATGGGGTGAGAGTAAGAAGAAATGGTAACCGAGAGACTGAGATAAGTTTGGACACTAGGATCATGTAAGTGCCATAAAGATTAATGAGGAAACACCCAGTGCTGTGCTCTCAAGATTTAGCGCAAGACAAGCTAATTGCTGCCTAAAGGACTCTTAGGTTAATCTTTCATGTTCTTTCACATAGCCTTAGTAGTTAACACACTGGCTTTAAAAGATCGTCTGTTAAACATAATTGTCATTTTTAGGGATAACCACATGGTATTAAGTTTACACCAACAAATTTGATTTATAAATATTTTTTCAAACAGGAATTTTCAAGCCCTTTTCCGTAGCAATGGAAGAAAGACAGGAGGCAGATGGCTGAGAATACACAAACCCAAGTAGGGCTGTTGAGGGCACAAAAGCTCGAAACAGAAACAGACTCTTTGTTAACATCCCGTAAGAGTGCTGAGAAATGATTGTGGTTGTTTTCTGTAAATATAGGACACCCTCTCTCCCATTTATCTTCTTAAAATAATTTTGTACAGACCATTTTCTCCTTCAATCTGGCATACTCTAGGCTTACATTGAGAGTAATTCAACAGAGATTTTACAAAAATTGCTGCTGGGTTACTGTGTCTGAAAATTTGTATAATGTTATTGAAGGTAACAACTTGTGTGCAAAAATTTCAAATGACAAAGGGACAAGAAAAACTCATCTTTACTGGGTGCACATTCTCTGCCAAGCACGAGGCCAGAAGATTTGCAAACATTATCTCCTTCTGTCCAGGCTCGTGGATGTTCACACCTGCTGGCAGTCCTAACTTTCTCCTAGTCATCTCTCCTCCATTCTCTGCAGTGTCTTCAGAACTTTTCTACTCTGCTCACACTGCTGACCTTGTCATCTTTCCCCACTCTTGGGAAATGGCTTTGCCTTCTACAGTACACAGAAAACAGAAATCATAAAAAGGGATTGCCTTGACTTCCTTCCACCGAATTAACTCACTTGAACACACCCAACTCTTCTTTTCCTTTTCCTATTAATTTCTAACATAACACTCTCCTATCTCTACTGATTCTAAAACACCAACATTAAAAAATGCTTTGGAGTACTGGCCCTGTGGCCGAGTGGTTAAGTTCGTGTTCTTCTCTTTGGAGGCCCAGGGTTTTGCTGGTTCAGATCCTGGGCATGGACCTAGCACAGCTCATCAGGCCACCCTGAGGTGGCATCCCACATAGGACAACCAGAGGCGCTCACAACTAGAATATACAACTATGTACGGGGGTGCTTTTGGGTGAAGAAATAAAAGATTGGCAACAGATCTTCGCTCGGGTGCTAATCAAAAAAAAAAAAAATGCTTTGGGAGTCTTTTACCTTAAAATAACAAATGAACAAGAAAATAATCAAACCATCCAATCCCTCATCTGTATCCCTTTACTCCCTTCAGAGCCAAACTTTTCTACTCAGTCTCCACTCTGCCTCCCTTCTTGTGGCTATGATTTGTGGCCATGACTCTGCTTTCCCCGAGATCTCCCTCCCTTGACCTCCTAATTGCTAAGTCCAACCGACTCTTCCCTATGCTAATGTCCCTTGGCTTCTCAGTGTCACTTGACCCTTCTCGAAGCGTTCTCTTGAGTTGACTTCCCTAACTATGTGTTCTTCTGATGTTTTTTATGGAAATCCCTTCTCATTCTCCTTTGTGGAATTCTTTTTCTCTGACCAGTGTAATATTTCTTGGGGCTCTGGCCAAGAGCTTCTCTTTTCAGTATATGTATTCCCTGGCAAGCTCACTTCAGCAATTTAATTTGTAGTATTATTTCTTTTTCTTTCCCCTTTTGTTGTTATGAAATTTTTGTTCAAGGAGCCAGACTTCTATACATTTTGTAAATTTTCTGGAAGCCTTCTTTATAGTAGATAGAATGAATATTCCTTTCTGATTATGAGAACAAAAGTAGCGTTTTCATGGATGAATTTTGGTTTGGAGCACTCTCCTCAATTCTTCTCAATCACTTTTCTTTACATCTTCACAGCTTCTCAGCTTCACAGTTCACACCTCTCTTTTCCTTGGGGCAAGTTTTAGCATCAATGGTTTAGCACTTCACCTCCCTCTTGCAGTTTCTTTTTAGATTACAACAAGTACGTTTCCAGCCACAATTCTGCCATACAACACTGCAGAAAACTTGTCTTGATGGATATTCAGGAGGATGAACTGAAGTTCTCTTTAAGGAGGACGTGCACAGCTGTTTGTACATCAATAGGCATGAGGACCCAGTGTGGTCAGAGGAGATGGGATGGGGTGGGTGGACAGTGGGGCTGTGGTTTGCATTGAGTAGTAACTTAATCCATAGGCACAAATACACACACTGGGTCTAAACTGTGAAAGATTAATGAACTTGTTGATAAAATCTTACCTATTATAATAGCTTTGCCATACTATTACTAAATGAGCAAGGTTTATTGGTGGCCCTCAATATATCCACTTAGGATGAAGAACTTTAATAGGCTTCATTCAGTATAGAACTCTCATGATATTGAGTTTCCCTTTTGCAAAACCTTGTCACAAGGGGCACCTTGATATGGATTAAAAAGCTATTGAAACAGAAATAAATGACCCTTTGAGCACATCATAAACACATAGGTCAGGTCTTCCATATATAGGCTTACATTTTTCACACATTACCATATGTTCTTCACACCTTGTACACCTCTTATTCAGAATCTTGGCTGCCACTCAATTCCTCTCACACCTGCCTTAAACTACACGAATATATGTTTTATATTTTTATGTCTAGTGTATGTGTTTAGGCAGGCCAATATCCCACCTTTCAAAGAGATTTATTCAGTCGGGTAAGGTCTACCTTCCCTTCACTGTGCGTGCATAACTCAAATGAAAGCTAAGGTAGGTTATGTTTTCACGTCTTGGGAAAAATAAACTTCTTAAATGCTTTACAAGGCTTTTATTTTGGCACTGGGACAGGACCACCTCGTGTTCTCCAAGTCTCTAAAATATGAAATCGTTGATTCATTTTGGTTTCTGAAGGCATTTTTTTTAACAGCAAACAGGGTAATCTTGGCACCGTGATGTACTACATGCCAAAGTATATTCAAGGTAATGAGCAAGTTTGAAATGGAGGCCACTAGTAGCAAGAAGATCCTTAAATTGGGGGGAAAAAATGTCCGGTTTGGAGCCAAAAGCTGTTGTCTTGTTAGGAGCCAACACCATCTATCGTTTCAAAAAATGTTCAAATGGTAATATGTGAGGGAAGTAGCTGAGTTTTGTAAAAGATGAAGTTTAAAGCGCTTCTCTTGTGCAGCAAGTCAACCTTAGATGAAAAGGCCCACTGGGGTGGAGAGAAAGGTAAGTTTTCCACATGGCTGTACATATTTTTAATAAATAAACTAAGATCACTTATTCTTCTTGTGTCCCAATGGCCACCTCTCTGCCACCTTGCAGTTCAATTTACAGATACTGTGTGGAATGTTATTTTTATCTTCATAGTGCAAACACATAGCAGCACAAGGCAGCAACAGAAATGCAAAATGACAGCCTTTCTAATTCAGATACTTAAAGTTAAAAAGTGGCTGAGGCTTACTTTTGCTAGAGCCACACTCTCCGTTTTGGCCAGCAGCAGGAGACATTACTGCATCAGAGCCAGAAAAGGCTGTAGGCCTTCTGACTTCTTAGATGTCCCTTCCATCTGAGCCCAAATAATTTCTCCTCTCTGAAACCACCTTTTCCATCGGCATCGCATTTGTCTGCACACAGAGAATAGGGTGAATGTCACGTTAGAAGGTAAATTAACTCCATCTTATTTTACACCTGCTCTGAGGCTAAACCTGCTCTGGGTCCTTTGTTATCTGCAAATTGATATAAGCTAGGTTTATAAGACATCAGCATCACCTACACATTTGGTCAAGTAACTCAACAGAGTAGAGGAATGAAAAGTAAAAACAAAACAAAAAAATAACTGGGTTTATCATTCAATCTATTATTTTCAACAACCAGAAGAGTCAAATCTCAGCATCCAGTAATCCCATGTAAACAGGTCCACTGAGCCTTCAACTTTGACCTGGAATCTGCCACTCTAAGGAGAAAGGCTCATGTAACATTCTTACACGTCAGCAAAGCACAGCTCCACGTCACCCAGAGACAACCCTATGTGGGCTGCATCCTTTGCATCCATCTTGCACAGATATATAAACAGCATTTTTCACTGTACAAATATCACCACAGCCCCAAACAAATGAACTTTGCAAATGACACTGTCTATGGCTATGATGCCTGCCTCTTACAGACTGCAGGAGATGAGCAGGGAAAATGAGGAGAAATTAGTTTGTTTTACTAACTGCAAAGATTGGAACATACTCTATTTTTATTATGGCATAAGTGTGTGTGCTGTGATTCCTGGCTACATGAACATTAAATTCCTTTATAATTATGCTTTTTATGTAATCATGCTGGGGCATAGCTCAAAATATTTGGATTCACAGATGATGTACAAAGGGGAGTTTTCCACACAAAGAAATACTCTAATTATATACAATGCCTGTCTCAGATAGGTGGCATGAAAGGCGGTGGAAAGAAGCTATTGCTTGCTTTCTCAGGATTTATTGTACCCATTGGTCTATTTCATCATGAAACTTCTTTGTGCCCAGACCATTAGGGTAAAGAAAAAAATACATATTTCAAAGTGTGTGTGCCAGCTGTTGAAAGGGCATCCTCTACCAAATAAATCTTAGACCAAAATCGTCATGCAGCCTTTTGTTGAGGCTGGGCCATAGAACCGTGCTTTTCAGAGGAGCAGAAGGGCATCTATTCCTCCAAAATGGCCCTTGGCCTAAGTGACTGGGCCTATGGGGAGGGATTCAGACTGTCAGGTTCCCATCTAGCACTTGGCTTTGTCATTTTCCCTCCTCCTGTTGACTGTCACCCCAGACTCAGCAAGGTTGTTTGGATTAAGACTTGCCTTGCGTGAATTTGGTGACAACTTTTTGCTACTTATATCTTTGCTCGGCCACACTCTGAAATACTCAGGACACAGGGAAGAACTTTAAAAAAGTCACCATAAGGAAGCATCAGCCTTATAGAGAATGTGAAATATTCTCCATAACTTGATTTCTTCAATAAGACAATGGCATGGGGAAGAAAAGAACTAGGGAAGAGAGAGGTTCGGGACTAAAAGAGATTTTCTTACAAAAATCAAGAGGCATAGCAATCAAATACAATGAATGGAAATTGTCTGCATCCTTTTTTCAAACCAATGGCAAAAAGACATTTTTTAGACAATCAGGTAAATTTGAATATGGGTTAGGCATTAAATAACATTAAGAAATTATTGCCAATTCAGTTAGGCATGATAATGATATTGTGGTTATGAAAGAAAACATTCTTTGTTTAAAAAAAATAGTTTTACTAAAAGATACATCAGGGCAAAATGATATCAGGCCCTAGAATTTATTATAAAATACTCCAATAGAAAGGAAGATTGGTAAATAAGGTATGGCAAAATGACACTGGTTTTTGATGCTGAAGTACATAATGGTTCATTGTATTCTCTTTTTTGTGAGCACTTAGAACTTTTCACTGGAAGTTAAAGAAGTAATAAGTCCACTGGAAAGCATATATTTCAAATATTTTGTGACAATAGCTAGGTTTAAATAATATCCTAAAAAAAATAGCCTATTTGAGTCATTGCTATGAGCCTTTATGTGACTGTAGCTTTGAGAGTCCAGGGCTTTGACTAGTCATGTTCTAAGTTATCCACCCCTATTTTTTGCTGCAGGAGAAAAGAAAGGTAGAAGGATGTACTTGACTCTAGTAACTGGTTCTTGGTTGCCTTAGTCACTGGTTTTACTTGGGCTTTTCTTCTGAACTGCTTGTCTGTCTTTTCATTTACAAACCTCCATGTTTGGGGAACACCTTTGCTTTATATTCTTGCCGCTTCTGAGTCAGCCCTTCATCAAAGGCAGACTGATAGTCATGAGCTCAGGGTTCTAGTCCTTCTTCCGCTCAGCAGGATGGTCTTAGGTCTAGGTATGATTGCATTAGTTTTTTATTACTGTTTGTAACAAATTTCCACCAACTTAGCAGCCTAAAGCAACACAAATTTACTATTTTATAGTTCTATAGATTCGGGGTCTGTCATGGGTCTTACTAAGCTAAAATCAGGGTGTCAGCAGGGCTGCATTCCTTTCACAAGTGTCTAGGGGAGATCAACTCCATGCTCATTTGAGTTGTTGGCAGAATTCAGTTCCCTGTGGCTGTAGGACTGAGATCTCGGTGTGTGCTGGTGTTAGTTTGGTGTTAGTGATGCTGGCCTTGGTTTCTAAAGACCACTTGCATTCCTTGGCTCGTGGCCCCCTTTCCTCCATCTTCAATGCCGGCAACTGTGGGTCTAATCCCTCCCATGCTTCCAATCTCTCTTCTTTGTTGTTCCATTTCATCTTTCTAACCCTCTTTCGCTGGAAAAGATTCTTTATTTTGAAGGACTCCTGGGATTAGATTGGGCCCACCCTGAAAATTCAGAATAACCTCCCTATCTCAAAGTCTGTAGTCTTGATCATGGCTGCAGAATCCCTTTTGCCATGTAAGGTAACGTTCACAAGCTCCAGGGCTTAGGGCCTGGACATAATGGAGAGCCATTATTCTGCCTACCACAATGATTTTTACCTCTCTGTGTCCCAGTTTCTCTGGCTGTGCATGAGACTGATAGCTGTCAGCTATATTGTTGGGAAGCTCCACTCACTGATTTGTACTGAGGATCAATTGATGAGGTATGTGTGCTCTGTATACTTGAAAGTAATGTACAAATATCACATATGAATAAAATTGTTAATAAATAATATATTTGTTAGGCCATTTGACTTTGGGTCTCCAGTGACTAGCAAAGGACCTAACACTCAATAAATGTTTGCTGAGTGACAGCATGAATAACTTAATATTATTATCTTTTATCAGAGCAGATCCTATTTTTTGTGGGACTCTGAGTTTATACAATTTGTAGCACCCCCTTTAAGAAATAGAATATAAAGTTATAAATATGCAATTAGGTACAGGGGCCTTGGAAGGCCTGAAATTTAAGCTTCATTAGTTTCCCCCAAAATCCACCTCAGCATCTTATCTTTTACTATTTGTTTTGTTTTTACTTTCTTGCTCCACACTGCCCCCTCGACTTGCTCCTAAACTTCATTCCTGGTTTTTTTTTGGTGTTGCTTACCTGGCTTAAAATCCCATTTCACTGATTTCCTACTATCTCTGGCTCAGTGTGACAGTAACTTTGTGAGAAGCAAATACACAATTAATGTACTTAACATGTATTTATTGAGTGCCCTCAACATGCCAGGCGTTGGGCTCAGAGCTGTGGTCACTATGATGACATCATATGTTACATTTCACAAGTTGCCTAGTTATGACTGATTAAAAGATAAATCCTGAGGGCAGAAGGTCCCAGGCAGGGTATTTATCTAAAGTAGCCTGAGGAAAACTAGCTGGAGCAGAATTAGAACTGCCCAAAGAAGACATGTCTCAAAATCCATCTGGCAGAAGAATAAGCAAAATTGGGAAAGAAGAGTATACTTAAAGCCTAGGATTTGGAAGCAAGACAGGCCTTGTACATGCAAGGAGAGGATGCAAGAACCCAAGTCAAAATTCCAGTGCTGAGGCCCCTTAGGACACAAGGTGAATGTAGGCTACGTGGCGTATCACGTATAGTGGCTAAAAGGAGGGTAACGTGCCAATTCTGAAGTTGTTCTTTATCAATTCACCTTGAAACCTTAATATGGCATCAAAATCTCTTTCCAGAGTTTTTTTATCAGTTGTTTTTTTTTCTGATTTCAAGACAAACTTAGGTTATTAATCTCTCACAGACATTGTGATGTTTGACACACATAATATTATTGGGCTAAATGAAATTATTAATAGAAATTCCAAGGAATCTGAAGGCTCTTGGGAAATATGTTCAAAATGAAGGAGACACGATTATTTTATTTTCTGGAAAGTCACAGAGAGCACATGACATATAACCTCGGCCATATCCAACAACGCACATTTGGTGCTTAGTATATGTTGACACACAATATATGCTTACTTATTAAATAATTGTGTGGGATTTTATGTACTTGAGGAATTTTCACATATTTTATATAACTTTTTTTCCTATAAAAACTCTCAGAGTTAGGGAAGGTGGCATCCTTTATTTTGCTTGGAGTTTGTTCTTGCCGTCATTGATTTATTCTCTAAACTCCTGGAACTGTCTATTTTGTTCCAGAAGCTGTGCTATGTGCTGAGGACCCTAAGACAAATAGGTCATAATCTCTGCTTTTAGAAGTTTCTAGTTCAGTAAGGGAAAATATTACATGTCTGGTGAAACAGACCGCAGAGGAGAAAGGACCCGTTCGCCTAGAGAGTCAGGGGAAAACTTCCCAAAGGCTGACATTTTGGAGCTGTGTCCTGAAAGGTGAGTGAGAATTTGTCATGCAGACAGAATTAGTGGGAGGAAATAGTTATTTAATCAAAGTGAGGGAGGAATGGGGTTAGGGTGCAATATTGTGATTTGTGGGAAATACGTATTTGGTCATTCAGATGTCCAAAATGTATTTCTCATATATATTTGGTCTTTGTCCATGGTTCCTAGCTCACAGCTCCCCAAACCTTTGGAATTTCCTGAGCAATAAGAGCAATAGGAGCATCTTTTGTCATAATGTTTGATTTTTTGTCCTCTGTTCCTGAAACACATCAGAGCGATAATGGTGAAATGGGTCTTGTTATTCATAACCATCCCCTTTCCACCATGACTGGGTTTGTGTTAATAAAGTGGCTTTTGAAAAGCACCTAAAAACTGAGCTGGTTACCAGGGAAACCAACCATGAATAGAGGGGTGGAACTTTCTGTCCTACCCACTGATTTCTGGAGTGGGGAGGAGGCTGAAGTTTGAATCAATCACCAGTGGCCAATGATTTAAGCAATCACACCTATGTAATGAAGCCTCCACAGAAACCCAAAGGACAGGGTTCAGGAGTTTCTGGGTTGGTGAATACATGGAGATTTGGGGAATCTGGAGCTCTGGAAAAGAGCAAGAATCTCTGCACCCTTCCTATAGATCTTGGCCTATGCCTCTCTTCCAACTGGCTGTTCCTGAGTTATGTCCTTTTATAATAAACCAGTAATTTAATAAGTGAAATATTTCTCTGAGTTCTGTGAGCTGCTCTAGCAGATTAATTGAACCCAAGGAGGAGATTGTGGGAACCTCTGATTTCTAGCCAGTCTGGTCAGAAGTGCAGAGAATACCTGGGCTTGTGATTGGCTTCTGAAGTGGAGGGCGGTCTTGTGGGACTGACCCCTTAACCTATGGAATCTGATGCTGTTTCTGGATAGATAGTGTCAAAATTGAGTTGAATTGTAGGACACTCAGCTGATGTCCCAAGCATTGCTTGACGTAGGGGAAAACCTCCTTCCACACGTGGGAATTGGGTCCAGAACCTAAAATAGGAAGCAACGATGTGTCAGGACATACAGATGAGGATTTTCAAGTAGTTTACATGGTTGGAAGGACAGGAGAGGTGGCTGATAAGGTTAGGAAGCCTAATGTCTTGCAGTTATGTCAGATCTCTTGACACTGGGTTCAAGTCTTTTCTCATCTGCCACTGGGCTGCTTCCTAACTGGCTTGTTTGGCACTATGTCTCTGAACCTCAGAATCTGGCATGTCATAGGCACTCAAATTCCACTGTGGAAGGATGAAAAATTGAGTGGATGAATACCACACTGCTTCTTAACTTATCTCAAGTCTCTTTTTTACTTTTGGGCATTGTAGACAGATCCATTTTATTTCTCTGTCCTATTTTCTCTCTTATTGTGCTTTCTCTTTTCTGCTCTCCTTCATGCTCTCCCTTACACACACACACACACACACACACACACACAGGGTTACTCAACAGAGTCCTTTCTGATTGACAAATTGTTTATACTTCTCAGGTCTAAGTACATTCAGGAACTTCAAAGCTGGTTAGTCAATACTTTCACAATGAGCTCTGGATATGTGGGCTGGAGAAAATTTGAATGGAAAATCTTAGTTACAAGTTTTAACAAGTTCGAACCATCCGTAAAATTTTTGACTGCATTTCAACAATCATCTCTTTTCTGATTCCTCTCAACTAAAGAAGGAGGGCTGAGAAAGAAACATAACATCTCCTCTTTAGTTTCCTCTTCTTAGAGCTGTTTTTCCACTTGGCCAAAGCAAGAAAAAGAAGGACTATCTACGAATGAGATGTAATAACAGTCCCACTGACTGCATTGACTTTGATTAAAAACTGGAAATTTTCTACTATATTAAAGAAAACATGAAATAACACTCTGTTTCTTTCTGATTGTGACTCATTTAATGTGCTACTTAATTGGTCAGCTGGTTTTTCAGTAAGTTGTTTTAATTACCATTAGGAACAACCCAAGTTTATATATTCTTTGTATAGAAAGGAGATCCTCTGATTAGCATTGGAGCAAATATTTTGAGTGCAGATTTGAAGAAGTTTCATGGCTATTTTCTACCTTTCCTCTGCCTTTTTCGGTCTACTTTTTGATCTGACTTCTCCAGAAAGTGTCCCTTTCTTTACATCTTGTTCAGCCTTCCTGAAGCCCATACTTTATTGTCTTATATCTCATTCCCTCGTAGTTTTGCTCTCAATGGAATGAAGGAATTTATTCTGTAAACCAAAGCATGTTATTGAGGGTGGTGCGTGAACATGTTAACTCTCCATCTGAAAACCCAGAGTCAGGGCTATCACAGCGGGAATTTTATGTACTATTTGGACAGACAGGAGTAACTTTTCTTGTTTTTTTTTTTTTTTCCAGATAAAGTACTAGTCTCAAGCTAACACATGGATGAAAAGAGGAGAAGTTAACTATGGTTTCCAGTTTTAGGGACAAAGATGGATGGGCTTCTTTCAGATTGTGGAGCTTGGACACAAATGTTCTCTTTTGTGGCCTCATGAGTACAGATTTCTTTTCCTTTCTCTGGTAGACACATTAGACTTCAGCAAATACCTGTGATCCTGAGACACTGCCATATTTCTGATGACATTTGAGCTTATATAGACCCTCTGAAAAGGTTCCTTTTCGATGATCTTTCCAGCTGCTTCAGCTGCACAGAAAAATAGATGAATCACTTTACTAACAAGGGTATTTTCCTAACAGCATGGATTGAGTAGCGGGGTGGAGGGAGGTGGCAATGAAAAAAGAAACTTGATTGCTTCTGTTGGAAATAACTATCTGATTAAAACAACAGCAACAATCACAACACCAACAAAGAGGAAAATATACTCTACCACCGAAAAAACAACAATTTTCACTTTAGATGGACCATTTCCTTTGAAATGAAAAGAAAAAATGAAGCAGTTACACCGTGGGTGTCCCTAGCACAAGATGTATCCAGCCTATAACTTCTGATTGCTCAGAAATTCACAGAAAGTAAATCCAGATAGGATTAAGAAAGCCCCCAGGGACTAACAAGTGGGAGAATATTTATTCGTTTGTACCAGATAGTTGACTGAATAATGAATAACTATTAGCTTAAATTGCAATAAACGCAGTTATTTAACTGAGATCTAACAGTTTGCATTTCTCTTTTTTCCTCCTAAGCAACCTCTGAACAGCATCTTCAGAGCATCTCACAAAAAAGACTACGATCTCTATATCTGAAAAGCAGCACTGTTTTTCAGCAATTTCCTGATCCTTCCTTTGTTCTCTAAGGTTTCACTTGTTACAACATAAGAACAGACACAAAAATACTTCCCTGTTTGGACAAGAGTGAAGGTTTGCTTTATCCAGAAATATTTGTCTTTTATAAGAAAGTGATATTTTTAGAAACAGAAGAGTAGGTTCTAACTCAGACTTATGTTTCCGAATCACTGGTTATCTTCACCCTCCGCTCCACCCATGTCCTTGGGCAGTGAATGATTGCTATTAAGGTTTAGAAAGTTATATCAATTGATGCATTTATATTTTTTCTTATATTTTTTGTAGGATATACCTTTAAAGAATAAATTTGTAGCCAGAAAACAACCCTGAAATTTTAGGGAGCAATTCCCCTTTAAAAGGGGGGGCTGGACAGAGCCTTCGGGAATCATTGAAATTTTTTTATGTATAAGATTAAGAGCAGGGCAAGAGGGCCTATTTTGGAGAGAAAATGGAGTATAAGGGGATATTTGTCTATAAGACCTCAGGATATTAGCTTATGTAGAGTAAGAAAGACAGAGCCTTTGGTCCCAGTGTGATGAAGGGGTTGTAATGATATCTTTGTGTTTATAAGTATATCTAGGGTAATAATTTGCAGTATCAGTCTGGAATCTGCTCCCTAAAGTGTTCCTTTTCTTCCTTAATCAAACTCAGGAAAGGCAAGTGAAAAGTTAGAAGGTAGAAATAGCTTGCTGATACTTTTATCTTTTTATTTGTTAGTTAGTTAGCTTTTCAAAAGGCCCAGGGAGGAGAGAGAATTGACATGTTGGCCAAAACATCTTGGCCAGAAGCAGGAGGTCGAGCTGGACTCAGTTGTTTAAGACTAGAGAAATACGTCTTAACCTGGAAAAAGAAAACAACATGGCATGTGCAAGGCCCCGTGTAGTGGGGGCTGAGGTCTCAGCCATCAACTGTCAGGGTGAGCACTGGCAAAGTCTCTGAGAGGAAATGGCTGTGTATTTGACCGTGTAATGGCTGTGTAAATGGCTGAGTATTTGAGAAGATGGGATCCATGGATAAGCTGAGGAGAGTTTCATGTCCCAAGTGTACTTGAAGGCACAAGCGAGACAGCAGGCCAGAGGGGTCCCATCTCAGTGGCTACCTATGTGGATGAATGCTTGAAGATCAGAGAAATCCCACTCCAGAATCCCACCACACTCCCCAAGACCCCAAAGGAGATGGAAAAATCATGAATGCGACAGAGTTTAAGTTTCCCACCAGTGCTGTGAGAAAGAGGGGTCTCAAAATTAAAAGTAAGTGAGTTTTATAAATTATAAGATTGTGTATTTCTTGCTCATTTGAATTTGTGGGCTGAGCTTCACACCTGTTAATAGAGCTAAAAAGAACAAAACTCTAATATTAAAATGATGATAAAGGGGTGGAGTTGGGAAGGGAAAACAGGAAAGGAAAAAGATCATTACCCCTATTGGGTGGCAAGTACCTGAACCATCCTGTCCTGGTGCTCTGGGGCCAGCAAGCTCTGAGTTGACTGCGCAGGAGGCTGAAAGGATTGAGCACTAATTCCTTCAATCAATATGGGGACCCCAAGTGTAGCCCTGAGGGCACAAGGTCCGTGCAATTCCTTGAAAGGCAGCTGGATAACATTTAGACCCATGAGACAATCAAAGAAGGGGAACAGCGTTGACTAGCGGACTGTGTGGGGCCACTTTTCATTGTCCACTTTGCTGCAGCAGGATGCAAAGCAAGTGGTTATTTGAGACACTAAGATTCTGCAGGCTTGGGTGTAGGAGTCTGTAATATCCTCCTTTTAGTTTGTGTAAACTGCCATGATTATGCACAATCCAGGGGAGTGAGGAGCAGCACGAGGGAGAAACTGGACTTCTCTCTTATAAGACAGGTAATGCTTGAACTATTGATTGGAAATACAGACATGTTAATGTCTGCACTCAGATTTTATGGAGCAATTCATTTAGGAGTAACCTATATAAAGTGGCTGTCTTTAGATAAATCTGCTTCATCTGGCAGTGCTGATTCTCTGAATGTCAGAGGATTTATTTGGGCCAGTCAGTCTTAAATGATTTCTTGTAGCGGATACAAATTCAGTTCATGTTGAGGTTGGTTTGTTCAACCAAGTAGAAGACCCTGGGTTAAAACTACTAGGTTGGAATCTGGACTCCAAGTTTTGGGAGTCAATATCTGGGGCATGACCTATCTGATTGTTTCCTCATTTGTAAAATAGAGATGACAGCAGTGCATGGTGATGCAGAGGGGAGCTGTGAGTACAAGTTGACCTCTTGACCTCCAAGGAAGTATCACGGAAGTACAGGAGAGGAATCAGTAATCCTTCCTCAGGGATGGCATCACTGACATTTGGCCTTGGGATTAAAAGTTGAGTAGAATTTCACTGGCGGCTACAACAACAATAGAGGCAGTCCCTACAGAAGTAACAGTTTAAGCACCGCAATAGAGGTGTGAGTGAGATTGTGTGCCACGTGCACTGAATTAGTCCTGCATCAGTTGCCCACCCAATCTCCTTGGTGTTCACCATTCTGGTAGCATACATTCTGTTGGAAGTGCTTGTAACTCTGCCAGAGACTTTCTGTTTGTTCTTACATGGGACAGGCTGGAAATGCTAGGGAGTGAATGCACTCAGGAGCAGTTGTTGGCCATGACAAATGGACTGGAGAACAAATACCCCCACCCTCCTTGCCCTTGGAGGCAGGTGGTGTTGGGCATTGGGTAACAGGGAGGAGTGTTTCTCAACATCTCCCAGGATTCCCCAGTCAGATTGATCCCTGTTTGCTGTACTTTTAAAACCTACTTGATAATGCACACCTTCTTGGTTCTCTTTTCTTCCCTGTCTCCCTTCCCCAGAAATTTATGGTGCTTCCTGGGGTCATCTCCCAAATAATAAGACAATTGCACTCTGTCTTTGTCTCTGGATCTGCTTCTGGGGAAACCAACTTAAGATAGAGAGATTTGTTGGGAATATAGGGCATTTAAAGAGTTTAGGCAGGAGCTGACGGGGAAAATGTTGTTTGGAGGCAGATAATGAAGTCTGGTAGAACATGCTAAATATTTGGATAATGTAGAAAATAGGAAGGCAGAGAAAGTCTAAGCACAGGGAAACTGGGAAGAAAGTAGAAGCAATATTTCATATCCACTTTTTTCAGACTTTATTTTTTTCTAACAGTTTTACATTCACAACAAAATTGAGAGGAAGGTACAGAAATTTCCCATATACCCTCTGCTGCCACACATACATAGTCTCCCCCATTATTAACATCACTCACTAGAATGGTACGTTTATTACCAAGAATGAACCTACATTGACACATCATAATGACCCAAAGTTCATAGTTTACATTAGGGTTCACTCTTGGTCTTGTACATTGTGTGAGTTTGGACAAATGTGGAATGACATGTATCCATTATTAATACAGAGTATTTTCAATCCCGTAAAAATTCTCTGTGCTCTGCCTGTTCATTCCTCCCCCTACCACAACTCCTGCAACCACTGATCTTTTTACCATCTCCATAAGTTTTCCTTTTCCAGAATGTTCTATAGTTGGAATTATACGGTATATAGCCTTTTCAGATTGGCTTCTTTCACTTAGTAATACGAATTTAATGTTTTTCCATGTCATTTCATGGCTTGATAGCTTGTTTCTTTTTAGGGCTGAATAATATTCTATTGTCTGGATGTACCTTAGTTTATTCATTCATGTACTGAGAGACAGTTTGGTTGCTTTCAAGTTTTGGCAGTTATGAATAAACCTGGTATAAACATTTGTGTGCAGGCTTTTGTGTGGACATAAGTTTTCAACTCCTTTGTGTAAATGCCAAGGCACATGATTACTGGATCATGTGGTAAGAGTATGTTTAGTTTTATAAGAAACCACCAAACTGTCTTCTAATGTGGCTGTACCATATTGTATTCTCACCAGCAATGTATGAGAGTTCCTTGCTAGCATTTGGTGTTGTCAGTATTCCAGATTTTGGCCATTCTAATAGGTGTGTGGTGGAATCTCACTGTTTTAATTTGCATTTCCCCTACGACATATGAGGTTGATCATCTTTTTGTATGTTTATTTGCCATCTGTATACCTTCTTTGGTGAGATGTCTGTTAAGGTCTTTGACTCATTTTTTTTTTATCAAGTTTTTGTTTTCTTATGATTAAGTTTTAAGAGTTCTTCATATATTTTGGATAACAGTCAACAATCAAATGTGTCTCCTGCATACATTTTCTCCCAGTCTGTGTCTTATCTTCTCATTTTCTTCACATTGTCTTTTTCAGAGCAGAAGTTTTAAAGTTTATTGAAGTCCAGCTTATCAGTTATTTCTTTCATAAATCATATCTTTGGGGTTGTATTTTAAAAGGCTATACTCAAGGTCATCTAGATTCTCTCTTATATTATCTTCTAAAAGTTTCATAGTTTTCCATTTTCTATTTAGATCTGTGATCCATTTTGAATTAATTTTTGTCACAGGTGTAAGGTCTGTATCTAGTTTTATTTTTTGCATGTGGATGTCTGCTTGTTCCAGCACCATTTGTTGAAGAAATCATCTTTGCTCCATTGTACTGTCTTTACTCTTTTGTCAAAGATCAGTTGACTGTGTTTATGGGGCTCTATTTCTGGGATATCTATTCTGCATTGATCTATTTGTCTTTTCTTTTGCAATACCACCTTTTCTTCACTACTGTGCTTTATAGAAGTTGAGTAGTGTCAGTCCTCCAACTTTGCTCTTTTCCTTCAATGCTGTGTTGGCTATTCTGGGTCTTTGCCTCTCCATATAAACCTGTGAATCATATTGTGAATATCCACAAAATAACTTGCTGGAATTTTAATTTTGATTATATTGAATCTATAGATTAAGTTGGGAAGAACTGATGTCTTGACAATATTGACCCTTCCAGTCCAAGGACATGGAAGATTTCTCCATTATTTAGTTATTCTTTAAATTTGTGCATCAGAATTTTGTAG
Source organism: Equus asinus (assembly GCF_041296235.1). NCBI lineage: Eukaryota > Metazoa > Chordata > Mammalia > Perissodactyla > Equidae > Equus > Equus asinus. Next base: position 19,629,883 of record NC_091805.1, on the reverse strand, counting down.
TTTTTCTCATTTAAATTTTGTACTTATTTTGTTAGATTTATATCTAATTATTTCATTTTTGGTGTGCCTATGTAAATGGCATTGTGTTTTTAATTTCTTATTGATAGGAAAGCAATTGACTTTTGTAATATTAACTTTTTTTCCTGAAACCTTGTTATAATTGCTTATGAGTTTCAGGAGTTTTTCTGTCAATTATTTCAGATTTTCTACAAATCAAATCATATCATCTGTGAACAGTTTTATGCCTTTTATCTCCATTTCTTTCCTATTTGCACTAGCAAAGACTTATAGTAGATGTTGAAAAGGAGTGGTAAAAAGGGATATCGTTGCCTTATGCTTGATCTTAGTGGGAAAGTTTCAAGTTTCTCACCATTAAGTATGACGTTAGCTATAGTTTTGTACATAGTCTTTATCAAGTTGAGAAAGTTGCCTCTATTCCTAGTTTTCTGAGATTTATTATCATGAATAGGTGTTGGATTTTGTTAAATGCTTTCTCTGCATCTATTGATATGATCATATAATTTTCCTTTTTTAGGTCTGTTAATGGGGTGGATTACATTAATTGATTTTCAAATATTGAACCAGTCTTGCATACCTGTGATAAGTCTCACTTGATGGTGATATATAATTCTCTTTATACTTTTTGGATTCAATTTGCTAACATTTTATTGAGAATTTTTGCATCAATATTCATGAGAGATATTGGTCTGTAGTTGACTTTTCTTGTAATGTCTTTATCTAGTTTTGGTATTAGGGTACTTCTGGTCTCATAGGATGAGTTAGGAAATATTCCTTCTGCTTCTACCCTCTGAAACAGATTGTAAAGAATTGGTATAATTTCTTCCTTAAATGTTTGGTAGAATTCACCAGTGAACCAATCTGAGCCTAGTGTTTTCTGTTTTGGAATGTTATTAATGATTGATTTAATTCTTTTAGTAGATATTAGCTCATTCAGATCATCTGTTTTTTCTTGTGTGATTTTTTTGGAAATTGTGTCTTTCAAGCTATTGGTCCATTTCATCTAAGTTATCAAATTTGTGGGAATAGAGTTGTTCACAAAGTATTCCTTTTTTATAATTTTAATGTCCATGAGATCTGAAGATGTACCCTCTTTGATTTCTGATAGTATTTGTGTTTCCTCTCTTCTTTTCTTAATTAGGCTGACTAGAAGCTTATTGGTTTTATTGATCTTTTCAAAACACCATCTTTTGGTTCTGTTGATTTTCTCTATTTCCTGTTTTCAATTTCATTGATTTCTGCTCTTATTCTTATTATTTCTTTTCTTCTCTTTACTTTGGATTTAATATGCTTTTCTTTTTCTAGTGGAAACTTAGATTACTGATTTTAGATCTTTATTTTTTCCTAATATTGACATTCAATGCTATAAATTTCCCTCTAAGCACAGCTTTTGCTGCATCCCACGAATTTTGATAAGTTGTGTCTTCATTTTCATTTATTTCAAAATATTTTCAAATTTTTCTTGAGATTTCTTCTTTGACCCATGTGTTATATTTAAAAGTATATTGTTTAGGGGGCTGGCCCCGTGGCTGAGTGGTTAAGTTCGCGTGCTCCGCTGCAGGCGGCCCAGTGTTTCGTTAGTTCGAATCCTGGGCGCGGACATGGCACTGCTCATCAGACCACGCTGAGGCAGCATCCCACATGCCATAACTAGAAGAACCCACAACGAAGAATACACAGCTATGTACCGGGGGGCTTTGGGGAGAAAAAGGAAAAAATAAAATCTTTAAAAAAAAAAAAAAGTATATTGTTTAATCTCCACGTATTTTGAGATTTTCCAGTTATCTTTCTGTTATTGATTTCTAGTTTAATTGTGGTCTGAGGGCAGACATTGTATGACTTCAGCTAACATCTGTTGCCAATCTTCTTTTTTCTTCTTCTTCTCCCGAAAGCCCCCAAGCACATAGTTGTATATTCTAGTTGTAGGTTCCTCCAGTTCTGCTATGTGGGACACCACTCCAGCATGGCTTGATGACCGGTGTCATGGTGTCATGTCTGCACCCAGGATCTCAACTGGTGAAACCCTGGGCCACTGAAGCAGAGCACGCGAACCTAACCACTTGGCCATGGGGCCAGCCCTGGGAGTTGACTTCTTTATCTGGAAGAAAGAGTATTCTACTATTTCTTTAAGGTACTATCTCTAACTTGGGGGGGGATTTCTTTTCATAGGTACATAGTGCTTTGGATTCAGAAAGAATAGATTGACATATTATGATCTGGAAAGCTTCACATTAGTTAAATTAACTAAGAAAAGTGGAAAAGAAGAGGTGAATAGTCTAAAGAATTATAATTTCCCTGTGTTGGATGTTGTAGAATAATAAATCTCACAGGGCATTTTGACTTGTTGTGTATTAATGGGTTCTTCACTGCTAATGTTGGTAGACCCTCAATGGCAGAGAAAATGAAATAAATACATTTTTCTTCTTTTGATGTTATTTAATTAGTTTGTAAATACTAATATTTGTTTGGCTTCCTGGAGAAGAAACAATGGCTTATTTGCGTTTTGAAACTTGGGGAAAAATACTAAAAAATATGTTCCATGTTTTGCCTATTTTCTTTCTTTCTTTCTTTTTTCAATATTTCAATACAATTTAGCTATCAGTAGTCTATTTTTCCCTGAAGGAAGGCAGTAAAGGATCTTGTGAGGATAGTGTACCAAACTTTCCTCAGCTTGCTGTATAATTCTTGTGAGCCTTTATTTGTGTAATCAAAATAATACTGTTTTGAATCATTCATCTTTTTGAATACTTGAGCTCTTTATGTCCCAGTTTATAATAATTCAAGAGGTATGAGACATCTGCCAATGTGAATTATATAATCTCATAGTTTTTACCATTGTGGTGATAGATTTTTAAATTATTGTGTCTATAATTTATCTTAAATTATTCATTCCTAATATTGCATATACTTACAAACTTCACTCAAAATCAAATATCTCTTTCAGGATATTCACACAGCTGTGACAATTTAAAATATATATCACTTCTTGTTTTATAATTTTTTCTTATTTCTACAGTCAATCAATCAATTAATCTATAGGTATTTATAAAGCTTCTATTTCAGGTATTTAGTAACAGATATTTAGACTTAAAACTCTGGCCTTCCAGGATTATTCATATGGGAAAAAACCCTCTGATTAACCCACACTTTCAATAAATATTCCAGCAGGTTGCTGGTTGCTTGCCTTTGGTGAGTGGGCACAGCTATAATGAAGGCCCCAAATCATTTATCCTGACAAAGGAACATTTCTCAAAGAAACTGATGGGGTCTTCCTCTCAGCAGCTAGGGAACTTGTAGGACTTGAGACCCTGGAAGCTTTATCCCTTCTTTGTGTTGCTCCTTCCTTTTTTGAGGATAAAAATCTAAACTTCAGCCACGTTAAGGAGATTTGCATCTTTTGTGTATGGTGATGCCTTTCTGAGAACCACATCCTCATCATCCATGTGACAACAACACGTGACCCAATTTTTGCCAAAACTCTATGTAGCACTGGAGATGCAATGATAGGAAGGCACTGAATTATGCATCTCTCAAAAACCAGAGGCATACAGGATTGCAACTCTCCTCAAACATTTGGTATCAGGTATTTTCTCAAACTTTATTGTCTTAAAAAAGTGATTGAAGACCCCAAAGACCTTTTGTTTTGAAACGGATGGTAGCTATTTATATTTATCATATTAGGAAAAAGTGCTGAGAGTTTTTTGAAATTTTATTCATTAGTATATTTACAATAACAATAACAAGTCCATTACAAGTTAAATGTGGCACCCTAGAAGCCAAAAGAAGTGTATCAATAAGTGTATCAATCAATAAATGTACCAGTTTGACATGTCTGTTGAATAGGGTAAAATCTGAGAGGGCTGAATATGGGCCATGTGATTTAGCAACCTGGAGATTATCTGCAATCTTAACATGAGCAGTTTGGGTGAAACAGTGAGAGTTAAGGCCTGATTACAGTGGGTTTCTGAGAGAATGAAAGGAGAGAAACTGGATAAACTGAGTATAGACCACACTTTCCAGCTGTTTTGTTGCAAAGGCTAGATAAATAGAGTGATAGTGGGTAGGAGGAGTGAGTCCCCTAGAAGGGGTGTTTTTGGTTTTTACTTTTTAAGATGGAAGAATTAATAGCATGTTTGTGTGCTGATGAGGATGATTCAGTGACGAAGAGAGTTGACAGTGTAAGAGTGACAGAAAGAACTACGTAGACTGATGCCCTTGAATGGGCAACAGAATTTGGGATCTACACTTGCGGAGGGATTGGCGCTAGAAAGACCGCAGAAAACTCTTCTTTCAAAACAAACAGCCAGGAAGGCAGAGTGAGTACAGGTGCCAGTGGGTGGGTGAGGAGATGCAGTGGTGGGAGTCTCGGCAAGTTCTCTTCTGATTGCTTCACCTCTTTCTGTGAAGAAGGAAGAAAGATCATGAGCTAAAAGTGATGATGGGCAAGTCAGTGTTAGAGGTTTAAAGAAGTAGGTGTGGACGAGTCACCTGGGAGAGTAGACCGGAAATGAACTAGAACAATGGTTCTCTAAGGGCGGTCCCCAGACCAACAGCATTAACATGACCTGGGAACTTGCTGAAAACACAAATTCCAGGCCTTACTTCAGACTTACTGAATTGGCAACTCAGGGATTGAGCCTATCAAGTCCTGTGGGGGTTCTGATGCACACGAAAGTTTGAGATTCAGTGGATAGATAGTTACTGTATGATTTTTGGGTCACCCCAACTACCTTGAATGTCAAGAATGTGCAAACTAATGACAGTCAGTGTATCGCAGGTTTTTCTCAAGCCACAATCAAGTATTTGTCTTTGGATAGTCAAAGAGTTGGATTTACAGGTTATGGTCATTGTTCTATAAAAGATTAAATGATAAGTCTGTAGAAATTACAATAGTAAAGATTTTTATGGGCTGAGTAGTGTCTCCCCAACATTCATATGTTAAAGTTCCTCACTCCCAGTACCTTGGAATGTGACTATATTTGGACAGAGGGCCTTTAAAGAGGTAGTTAAGTTTAAATGAACTCATTAGGACGGGCCCCAATCGAATATGACTGCTGTCCTTAGAAGAAGAGGAAATTAGGACACAGAGACACATAGAGGGAAGATCATATGAAAACCTAGGAAGAAGAGAGTTACCTATAAGCCAAGGAGAGAGGCCTCAGAAGAAACCAAATCCGTCAACACGTCAATCTTGAACTTCCAATCTCTAAAATTGTGAGAAAATGAATTTTTGTTGTTTAATCCATCCAATCTTTGGTACTTTGGTTATGGCCATCCTAACAAATTAATACAAAGATATCAGAAGAAGGTCTTATTTTCCAAACCCTTAAGGTAAAAGGGGCTGACTTACTGATTCAGTACCTTGGCCCACTGACTTACCCTCTCTAGTGTCTTTTCCCCTTCTATAAAAGGGAATTATAACAGCATCTACCTAATGGGCTATTGTGGAGATTAAGTGAGATAATTCGTGGAAAGCCTTTGCTCAGTGCCTAAGCTGTGAAGTCCTCAAAAATGTCAGGATGAGAAAAATGGAATCACCTCAAAAGAGACTGTATATGTGGCCAGGACAGTCCTCCCTCAGGAATCCAGTTAGAACTCAAATTGCAGAGACCCTGAGGAGTCAGGCCCTGCAGCTGTTGATTGAGCTGTGAGCTCCTGAGCCTCCTGGCACTGCCCTTTTATTCTTCTCCAGGATTGATTTCTGAAGCAGCCGTAAAGGCCACAAGGCAGGGCTTGGACTCCTGGATTGATTTTCTGTGTTGACACAGCAGGCCAGGCCCTGTCTGGTTTATAAACTGATGATATATTATTTCCAGGTCTCTGATGAAACTGAACCAGGAAAGTTGTTCTTACAGGACCACGGGATTTTCTTTTGTCTGGTTTTGTTTGGGGGGTGGTAGGAGCAGGGAAGGGGGACAGGTCGGTGACTGAGAGTGATTCCTTTTCCCCTCTCAATTTTAGATGTAGCCATTTCAAAGTGTCATCATACTGGAAGATACTGTGAAATTGGCAATATGATAGTTTCCTATGTAACACCCGGTCTAGGCTTGGATGCTATTTCCTGAGAGGGTCATTTCCAAGGGTGGTGCTTTGTTGTATTTTTCCTTCACAAGCAGTTATTTGTTGATAATGGATTTCTATAAGCCAAATTATACCCTCCCTTTAAGGATCATTTTGACTGTGTATCTACAACACTCTTTTCAGAAAGGGCTAATTATTATTGACAGGGATAATAGAGAGAGAGATTCTCCCTGTTTTGGGCAATTAAATAACCTCTTGTCCCAGTTTGCTTCTCACAGATCTGTCGTTGAACCAGCATCTTTGATTTGTGTTTAAACTACGATAAAAATGAGTGTGAGAAGTCTCCGTTTATGCAAAGACCAGTACTGCTATGATCTTAAAGCCTTTTTAGAATTCTCCAGGTGTGCTGTTTGTGGATTGTACAGAGTATTCTTAGGGTCATTCCGTTTAAAGCCATCATCTGCAAGTGCCTTATTTGTCCATTAAGGTAGAGAACCAAACTGGTGGCTTACGGTTGAATTAACCCTACCATCTGTGAGAACTTGATTCATTCACTGGACTTTTCATGTTTGTCTTTTGGTTGCATGTGACCTTGATTTACGAAGGATCTCAATCTAATATCTTTTCTATTTGTTCAAAACTTTTTCGAAGGTAGTATTGGAGTTTTAATTTTATTTATGGTGTTTTCTGTGGTGCGTAGCATAGTGTTTTATATCCACACATCTCTTTATATTTTCCTTTTTGATGTAAGTTGAAAATTACATTGTCTTACTCCTCCCCCCAATAGCTCAATAATTATTTCCACATCTTTCTATTCCTCTCAGATTTGAAATGCCTCCTTTGTTGTGTAGTACTTTCTCATTTATGCTAATAATGTATGTCAGATACACGCCTACTTCTGTGACTTGTAGCTCTATTCTTTTATCAGTGCCATACTGTGACTGAACCTAGACTATATTTTCATATATGGTAAGGATAGTCACCTATTACTCTTTTTTATCAAACCTTTTATTTATTCTGAGCTGTTTATCATTCCAAATATAATTTTAACATTGTAATTCCATATGTCGTACTTACATATTTTTTAATTATAAAAATTTTCAAATGTAGGAGGACATCAGGTAAAAAGTAAAAACCTCTTTCATTTTTCAATGCCACCTGAGGATCAAACACTTAATTCCGTGAATGTACTTTTGGACCTTTTTCTATGTATTTGTATATTATGTATTTTCAAAATAGTTTAGGATTTTAGTTTTACATGAATTAGAATAACATACATACACATTTTTCCATATACGTCTTTTGAGCAGCCACATGTAGTGGCCCTGGGATACATCAGTGACTGAGACGAGCAGAAATCACTGGGCTTGTGGAGTTTACATCCTAGTGGAGAAAAGCAAACAATTAACAATGCACATACAATTAAATCATTTAACATCTTAGAATATGGTAAATGCCATGAAAAAGAAAACCAGAGTTAAAGGAGTAAGAAGTTCTCTGTGTCTAGGCAGGTGTGTCACAGTTTTAAATAAGACGGTCAAGCAGCTCCACTGAGAGAGTAAGATTAGAGCAAAGACTTGTAGGAGGTGTTCCAAACCTTGGTTTTAACACAACATATCTGGAAGGTTTTTCTCCTCCGTACATAAAGATTCCTTCATTCTTTCAATTATCCTTTAATATTCTATAACATTTCAATGCTTCTTTCTTGAAAACTAACTAAGAGTACAGAAGATTTAAAGAACACAATGGATAACATTTATTTACTAGTTATAGGAATATGAAGCCCCAATTAAGAATGTACATTATTTTCTAACATTATTGAAATATCTACAAACAATTTGCCATGTAACATGCATTAATCTTAATAAATTGAAAGCAAACAAAAATAAACAAAAAAACTTTTTAGTTGATATAATTCAGGCTACATCCTTAAACCACAATACAACAAATTGAGAAATAAATTTAGAAAGACAATAAATTAAGAATGAATTAAGAAATGAAATAACCAACTAAATTTATTTGCATAGAAATTAGAAAAAAATTCATAACTGTTATAATTCTTTATTGATAGATAACAATTACAATCCCTTATTGGCTTTTAATACTAATTTTGAGAATCAAAATTGATTAGAAATTCTTTTAAAATCAGTGAGAATACTACTTAATTCCTGTGAGAAACAATAAAAGCAATAATCAGAGTTAATTTTAAAATCCTCAAAACACTTATTTGAAAACAGCATAGTTTAAAATAAAGTATTATACTCAAAATCTAGAAGCAGAATAAGCAAAATGAAAGTAAAATGGAATTTTTAAAGAAAAAATAGTGACTGAATATTTAAAATATATATGGTAGTTTGAAAAGACATATATTTTAAATATTGTTTAATTTGCAAGTCTATTGAAGGAAAGAAGATATGGGAATATAATTACAAATAAAGTGAAACATTTTCTCAATAAAAAAGTATGGTCCAGGGGCCATAAAGTGAGGGGCCATAAACCAATTGACGGGAGACAGCCCAGTGGTCAAGCGGTTAAGTGCGCACGTTCCGCTATGGTGGCCCGGGGTTCACTGGTTTGGATGCCAGGTGTGGACATGGCACTGCTTGGCAAGCCATGCTGTGGTAGGGGTCCCACATATAAAGTAGAGGAAGACGGGCATGGATGTTAGCTCAGAGCTAATCCTCTTCTTCCTCTTCAAAAAAGTATGATACATATATATGTACAATAATACATATGTTAAAAAATCCAGAATCCAAATGAATTGCATAGTTTCTAGAAAAATGTAAATTACTAAAATTGAAGTCGAGAAGAGTAGATAATCATAATAGATCAATTACAATAAAATAAACACCACATAGTCAAAGATAGTGCCTTAAAAAGACACTTACAAGCTTCTAGTTTTCAGGGCTGGCCTGGTGGTGCAGCGGTTAAGTTTGCAGGTTCGGCATCTGAGCGGCCGGGGGTTTGCAGGCCCGGATTCTGGGTGGGGACATGGCACCGCTTGGCAAAAAGCCATGCTGTGGTAGGCGTCCCCACGTATAAAGCAGAGGAAGATGGGCATGGATGTTAGCTCAGGGCCAGTCTTCCTCAGCAAAAAGAGGAGGATTGGCAGTAGTTAGCTCAGGGCTAATCCTCCTCAAAAAAAAAACGAAAAAAAGAAAAGCTTCCAGTTTTCACTTGGTTCGTTAAAGTCACCATTTCCCACTTATTCTCTCAAACATGAAAAAGTAACTGGAAAAATAAGAAAAGAAAATGTAAACTCAATTTTGTTGAACCAAGCAGACTGAAATTCCTGAGCAACAAAATAGGAGGAAGGTCTGTCTAAATCAGTCAGCATGAAACGGGAGTGGAGAAAGACGCCGGAAAGGAATCTCTGTGACTTCAGAGCTCAGGAAATGCCAGTAAAGCACACCTTTCTAGCATAAGCGGCACACCTTGTTGCAAAAGCAACATCTTTTTCTTTGCAACAACAGACCCAGGGCCTAGGGCCCGTCAGTGGGAACTTCCATGGGTTTGGTTCTGCGGAGAAGGACGGGAAGAAAGCTGCCAGGGGGATTTTCACAGACAGGCTGCAGTCGCAGAGAGCAGGATGCCAGCAAGGTAGAGGACAGGAGGAAAACGTACAATGTGAGCAGCTCTGCAGGACTGATTTTGGCAGACTGAGGAGGAGTAAGCCTGAAAAAACACACGCAATTATCTCTTTCTAGGCTGGTACATGACTCTGTCCCTTCTCTGTATATTCTGAAGATAACTGGTCCTGGATTTTTAGTCAAAATGAAAAAGAGAGTTCTAAAAAAGAAAAAAAGCTAGCATGGTATTTATACAAAGATACCATTTACTATTAAAAAAAGAAGAAAGAGAGCATAAAAAATAAATGGCAGATACAGAATATTCTCTGGAAAACAAAACTGTTTTTCACAGAACACTGCAAGTTGTTACTAAATATGTAATGTGGGATTTAAATATGATGTAAAGCAATTGTTTTCACAAAACAAAAGCACAAAGAAAATATACAAGAGGTTAGGATAGATACGAGAGGACTACGGAAAGAAATATGGCCTGGCAGAGTTCAGAAAGAAATAGAAGATTAAATATAATTACATCAAAGAGGATGAAATGGACATAGCACAAATGCACACACAAAAACTACACTCCACTGAAATGCAATAAATAATGCTAAAGGATACTGTGTGGTACAAAACAAGCAAATGAAAGGGAAGTGAGTAAGAGAGTAAAAGGATTAGAGAGAAAGTTATAAATAAAATAAACATAATCCTATCCCCACAAAAATAACTGAAATCATGGAACTGAAAATATACTTGAAAATATAATTCAAAAAAACTGACTTAAATAAAAGAAAACTTAAAGTTACATATTTAAAGGACTTATTACATCCCAGGAAGAGTTCGATATAAATTAGACAACAAGGCATATTCTATTGAAGATACTGGACTGGAAAGACCATGAAAGAATCCTCAACCAGGCAAAAAGTTGAAGTCTTCTCTAACAGAAAACACCAGGGCTGCCTCATTCGCTCCACAGTATCATGAAATGCAAGAGTTGGTTGAAGCAATGACCATAACCTCTAAAGAAGAAAAAGGAATGTGATTCCCTAAAGTTTCCACCCAGAAAAACTGTCATTCAAGTATAAAAGGCAATTAAAACTACAATGGTAACATACTTTTGCTCACTAGATTGGCAAAGATCAACAAGTTTGATAACAAACTGTATGTTGGCAAGAATGTGGGAACATGGCGACTCTTACACAAAGCAGATGGCACGACCCAATGGCACAACTTCTATGCAGAGCAATATGACGAGATCTGTTCAAAGCATACGTACAAGTACCTCTGATGCAGAATTCCACCTCTAGGTTTTTTCCTCCAGAAATAATTGCACAAAAGTGCAAGGATCTAAATACAAAAATTTTTATGTAGTATTTTGGTTATAGAATATGTCTGGAAGCAAACTAAATAACCATCAATAAAGAAGTATTTAAATAGATTATTACATAACAAAAATCTCTTTAAACAAGGTAAGTAAATTTCTATTGTAAACGGCCTGATGGCAGCATTTTGATCAAGGCCAGATCTGGCTTCTGACTGTACAGTCAGGCTCCTATCAAGGTCTCCTTGATATTTAGGAATAAAGCTTCTATAAACATGTCTCTTCACTTTATCCTGAATGCCTTCCCTAACCTATGCTGCCTTCCACTAAGTGTCCTTGTATTCTCTACCTTCTGATCCATCAAAACTGTATCTTAAGAAAGACTGGCAAATTCATTCTCTTTAAAGCACAATTAGCTCATAAAATTCACTGAGTAACTTGGGATTGTTTGATGTTTAAGACAAGACAACAATTAAGCCAAAAGAATTAATTCGTAATTGTACTCTCTGTGTCAGCTTGCCTGGCGATGAGCTGCTTGTGGGCGGTAGGTGGTGGTGGAAATACAATTCTTTCTATTGTTTCCCCAAATCTCATACTCTGCCGACTTGAAATCCTGGCCTTGCCCAGAAAATACGTGTTTGCATACACTGGGAGATAGAGAGTTTTTCTCTCTTTGAAGTTCTGTGAGGTAGTTCATCCTCTCCCTTGGGTGCTTGTGTAGAGGCTTTGTTTATTGTTTGTTTTATGTCCCCTCTGCCATATTAGTGTTCCATACTACATTCAACAAATGGCTGGGGAATTCAATATAAGATTTTTGCAAATTCAATATTTTATGTGCAAATCATGTCTAAGCATTCTCCTGAGCATTACGAAGAACACTGGAAATTTTCCTGAGCTCTTCTCTCAATTTAAGATTCACTGGGTCCCTTCCCACCACACTCTCTCATATTTCCTCTTTCACTAGCCCCTATTCAGTGAATCTTTAACGTGGCATACCACCAAAAAATAGCATATGTGCTATCTCTCTCTGGCGTTGCTGGTATGAAGTTTCAGGGTTAACATTTTATGAATATGCTTCTTTGGTTACAATGTGTTGTATTCAGGAATATTTCTTTCATTGAACTAAGTGCTATCTCTTCCACACACAAATGTTTTGTGTTCATTATTGGCACAAAATTATACTAACATGCTTAATTCTTTTAAAAAAGTAGATAACTAACATAAGTCAGTGCTTGCTAATAGGGACCTCCATTGCCCCTTCATGTCCACATTGGGAAATTAGTGGCTTTATGAGTGTTTATCAAGTTGTTCAAGATGGATTAAAATGATGCAATCTCACTTGCTGCTTCCTTGCTAAGGAAGCAGGCATTCTCAACTCCCATAAAGGAGTCAGCTCCCTTCCTGTCCTGGGTTTGGTGGTCTCTTCTCTCCTCTCTGGCTGTTGCCTTCAGTAGCCACTGGGCTTCATTCACTCACTTTCAAAATCTGGAACACATGTTCAGAAACGATCCAGTTTATAAGTCGTAGGTTAGATCGTATGTTTTACTCTTAGTATTATCATTTTCTCCTTTTTCTCCCCTATCTCAAATGTCTTCACCTATGGTTTTGCTACCAGGTGGCAGTGCCTCTTGTGGTCTACTTTGATTTTTCTTTTACACCAACACCTGCACCACATTTCCGGTGACATCTTCTAGAGTGCCATTCGCTGGTTATGCATTCGGGGTTTACTATTTTGTGTGGTGGCTCTCCAACCAGATTCTAAGCATTTCCATGTAGCTAACGCATCTTTGTATTCCCACTCCCACCCCACCCAACCCACAGAACCCACCACAGAGCTGATGCTTGACCATTAGTGTCTGTTATCAAGGGGATCACACGTGATCCATGCTTTCAGGAAGGGTAGGCAGGATGGCTCAAGTGTTCTGCTGCAGGTAACACATGAGTTTCCACTCTCCGCTGATTTTCCTTCCCAAACTTGGTGTTTAAAGTGAGGTTGACAAATGTCATAGCTGGTGGCTGGTCAGCTCCTGGGGAATGTATCTTTCCTACTAGGAACACAGGCATTAAAGAGGAGAAAATACACCAGGAGGCAGCCCAGATTCTTCTCCCTTTTGTGCTCAGATCCCTTAGAGGATGGATCAGAGTTGTAATTTAACCTATCCTGAAAAGAAAGGTGACACTTTAAAGCTGTTTTTTCAGGGTCCCAAACACCCATTGATCCAGAACCCACACTACTTTCACAAATCAAACCTACTAGTAAATCATTTCCTCCTAAAATATCAGGTCAGCTCTCTAATTCCCGGGGAAAGTGGAAATCTCATTGGATTTGAGCTTTATGGATGAGTACTTTTTTTCAAGTTTGTGGGAAATCTGGTAAAATGAGATTAAAATAAGATGCACAGGAGTGAATTCTGTGCACAGTCCTGGAGCTTGTTTAATCCTACGTATATACACTTATTCTCAGAGGATAGCCTAGAAACGTAAGAAAGTGAGACCTACGAACCCCTTTTTAAAAGGATACTGCACCTACCTTTGAATTGTATCTTCCTGGAGGAAGATTATTTATTGAAATAATTGTAGAAGTTGACAATTTTTTTCCAAGAAAGTTAGAAAAGTTTCCTTTGTGTTTTATTCATAGTAGGAGGCAGTCTGAAGAAAAGGTCTCTGTTGACCTAGATTCGCTGTTTTCCTGTATGCCAATAATTCAAAGAACCCAAATTTATGCATCTGACACCATCTCATCATAAATAACAATATTCCTGCATATATAGTATAGAGCTCTTCAAGAAGTGCAAATCATTTCGCACACCTTTTCTCATTAGTCCTCCCATGCCATTATCCCCAAATTTCAGGGACATGGAAATTGAGATCAAGAGAAGTGGGGTTAGTTACCCAAAAACGTTTCCTATGCTAAGTAAAGAGCTGAGGAATGAATTCCCAGAGTGCTCTTTGTAGTAGACTGCAGTCCTGTCCTTTCCCACAGCATCATTGGAACGTGTTCCTGCATAAAGCACCATAGGCTTTAAATAACTGAGAATATATTTGTAGGCCAATTAAACACCTATCTAATTTATTTACAGTAGCCACAATGTCTCCTTTGGAAGATCAATACCTCACCAATACTGAGCCATGAAACATAAATTCTTTTGGTTGAAAGAAAGCTGCTTCCCTTATCGATTTATAGAACTTGGCTGTTAGCATCATGGCCCTGCCATCTTCCCCCTTGGCATGGGTTTTGATAATTTATTTTGCCAAGGGCAAGATTTATACACATGAACCATTTTTATTCTAATAACGAATGCATTACTTTCTCTCAAAAGTACAGTGAAAAATTACTATGAAGTCATTACTCAAGTTCAGCTGATGGGGCTGGGGATGAGGAAATAGTCCTTTCAAGTTTTTTCTTTTTTCTTTTTTCTTTTTTATACTGTCTTGAAGCCGTCCTTCTTCCACAGGTGTGGGAGATATACATGCAAGCCATTCTATAAAGAAGGCTGTTTTCAGTCTTCTGAGGAGATGCCTTACTTAACCTCCGTTTGACCTTCCTATTTGGAGTGATTGGAAGGTTAAAAAGTACACTTCCCAGCCTCCTTTGCAGCTAGGTTCTGTCACTTAGATGCACGTGTATGAGATCCAGAAACCAGAAGTGAGACAGGGGCTGGTTTCCTGCAGTTGTAGCAGATGACACATAAGTTCTGACAGTTGTGCGGGACGCTAAGTCATGGGACAGTCGTCAGTGCCGTTGGTGGGAGGAGGCTGTCGTGGCTGGAGTAACAGGAATAGTAGCAGTAGCTGCTGCCTCATTTGGGTTTCATGTGCAGTGGTATGAACTTGAAACAGTAAGTTCAAGAGCAGTTCACTGACGTTCATTCCTCCAGCCCTCCAAAGATTTGTCAGCACACACTTGCCCGCATGAAGCCACTTTCTGCTCCTATGCTCTCAGTGGTTTTGGAACCTGACAGGACCAACAGCTGTTCTCCCACTTTCAAGTGCTGAGGAATAGACAGTTGAGGATTGGGTCATCACAGAGGGGAAGGTCAGGCATATTTGGGTCCAAATCCTAGTTTTGACAGTTGGTAACTCTGAAACTTTGGTTCTGTTTTTTTTCATCAAAAAATGAGTCTAAGGAGACCAACTTTACAGGAGTTTTGTGAATTTTATAAGTAATAATCTGTATAAAACACTGAATCAATTAGGTTGATTTGGTTTTAATAATAATATTTTTTAAATGCTTTTATTAAAACTGGTTTAAATAATAAAGAAATTTATTGTCTCAAGTAATTGGGAGTTAATATGCCGGATGAGCTCCAGGAATGCTATGATCTGTGGCTCAATGATGTCAAAATAGTTCAGTGATGTACACAGCTCAATGCCTATTTTGAAAATAAAATTTTATTGAACCACAGCTGCACCATTCCAGTGACTTTTGCACTATAGTAGCCAAGTTGAATAGTTGCCATGGGAACCATGGACCATCAGGTTGGCAAAGCTAAAGTATTTACTTTCCAGCCCTTTGTAGAAAGTTTGTTGACTCCTAATGCATACAGTGACTCTACTGTCCTCAGCAGTAATTTAATCCTAAGGATGGATCCCTTCATGTCCACAAAATGGCTGCCAGGGGCAGTCAAGGCTGCATGCTTCCCTGTTTATAACTAGAAGGATGGAGAAAGAGAAAGAGAGAGAGAGAGAGAAAGGAGGAGAGGGAGAGAGAGAAAAAGAGAAAGAGGGAGAGAGGGAGAGAGGGACAAGCATCTCCTTCAGGTATGGCACATTCTTCAGTTTGATTGGATCAAATTATATCACACAGTCACTCCTGGACCAATAACTGTTGTTGGGAGACCTGCTGAGCGTGAACTGGTTTAGACCAAACAGAATCCTATTCTGGAGCTAATGATGGGCTGCTTACCTGAAAAATTTGCAGTCTTAAAAGGAAGATGAAATATTTGTTCAGCAACACACATTATTTACTAGAAGCGACTTACAAAGCACCTAAAAAAATGATAGGTATTCAATGATTATTCATTCCTTTGCCCAGCCATGATGGTGCCTGCTTGGGTAGAGTAAAATGAGCACTGGACGAGTAGTTGGGAGAGATGACATTTCAAACTGACTCAAGCTAAGACCAGCTTTTGACCTTAGGGGAAAATCACTTAACTTTAATGTTGCCCTTGATGGGAAGGGCTATGGATTAGACAATATCTACAGACCATTCTGGTTACTAAAGAAGAGCATTCATTAAAAAAAACCTGTATTTGTGTAGTGCATTAGAGTTTTTAAACTGATTTCCATATATGTTAATAGGAAGCTTGCTGCAAAAGTTGAAGAGAGAATGTCCTCAGGTTGTAAGATTAGATTGTATGATTCTATGTTCACTTCTTGATAGATGCACGTCCTTGCTGGGGCTGAATGTCAACCAGAGCAGGGAGATGAACACTGCCACAGAACTTCTCATTCATTCATTCATTCATTCAGCACATATTATTCAATGCCTACTATGATCCAGAGACTGAGCTAAATAGAAAAGGGAGCCTGATCTCATAGAGTCTACGTTCAAATGGGAGATGGAGAATAGTTGATAACTTCATAAAAAATAACACAATTTCAGATAACGACCATGTGCTATGAAGATGATAAAGCAGGTGGATATGATAAGAAATGACTCTGGGGGTTACATCATGTCAGGAGGTCAGGGTATACATCTGTGAGAGGATCTTTCATCTGTTAAGATGTGAATGTGTAAATCTGGAGAAAGAGCATCCCATTCCTTTTCATATATTTTGCCTGATTGTTAGCTTCCATTGATACGGCTATAATTTTCCATTTCTCTCCTAAGAGTTTTCTCTGTTGAGACACTCTTACAAGTCTTCCCTTGGGAAAACAGTATGTGATGGAAGAAGGAAGGTTGGGGAAGGGGAAATTTTAAAACAGTTTTTGAGTTATTTTGGAATTAGAGATGTATGTCTTCTGAGGTTGTAAGCTCTTCTTCAGCTGTTATAAAAGTTAAGCTCATGTTTTCTAATTTCGGAAGCCTATTTTAGGCAATAGAGACTGAAGTACCCAGAGACCTATAGCAGTATCTCTATACGCCAATCAAATTGCATGAAGAGGCACAGAAACAGCACCCCAGATTCACTCTCTCTTGCGTAACGTGATTCCTTAAGCTTCAGGGAAAAGGAACAACATCCTTCAAGAGGCAGAAGCAGTATGGTCCTGTTTGGCGTCTAAACTGGAGATGGATTCCTCACTTGTGCAGGGTTACAGCCTTACTCTTACCTCCACCTCTCCCACAACACTAGATGATGATAATACCACTGAATTAATCCCTTCACCACTAAAGCAAGTGTCTTACGTAACATTTAGTGAACCCTCCCTCATGCTTCCTACGCTGGCATCCCTAAAACCTTGTTTCTACTTTTGAATGTGTTTTTCAAAGCAGCTTATAAGCATTTAGACATTTGGCTATATTGTTAATGTGACACTTGCAAAAAGAATTGTGTTAATCTGGGAAATCCAAAAGCAGTGTGAGAAGGAATAATCCTGCCTCCAGGCAAAAATGACCCAGTTAATGTTTGTAATGATTGGTTTGCAGGGATTTTCTAAAAGTCAGTTTCTCTTATCTGTGGCTGAGTCTACATGGTGCAGAAGCAAATGATGAATTCAATTAATTTTACCCCAGAAAATGGTCAACCTGTTTTGATTCACGGCTCCCATGGCAAAACTCTGAAAATATCACTTAATTCCTACTGTGTAAATGATTAAATCCTTTTGAGCTCATAAAAGCCAAAAAATTTTGATGATAAAAATATAAAAGATGAAGTTGATTGGGAAATCATATAAATATATACGTATAGGAATAATATATGTAAACAATAATAATACTAAGATATTTTGCATGCTTATCATACATCAGGCTCCATCATACAAAGCATCCTTCATGTAGATAAATTCTTTAGAAATTCTAAATCCAGACCCTAAATAGCACCCTCTTTCCTTGGTGGCTACCCCAGTCTCCATATTGGCCTGGGGAGAGGACAAGAGACGTCGGGTATGTATACATGTAGAGAAGGATCATAATTATCCCTGTTTTAGAGATCAGAAAATTGAGGTTTAAAGAGATTCTAAGTAATTCTCCCAAAGTCACATAATTCATGAAGGTTGGGTTTCCAGCTCAGGTCTTCATAATACCCAGCTCTCTCCACTCAGGACACCTGCTCTACTATGCTTTCACATCTCCCATCATGTCTAGCACATATGGAACCCTCATAGTTATTGGCTGATTGAATGAAATAATGCCAATACATATGAATATTCAATGGAATTATTAAATTATGCTTCCAACTTTCAGTCCTTAATTATTTTCACTCTAAGAATTACAGTCTAGATTGGGGTGGGCTAACTTTTTTTTTAAGGGGCCGGGTAGTAAATATTTTAGGCTTTGCGGGCCATACAGTCTGTGTCATAACTCCTCAACTCTGTCCTTGTAGTGCAAAGGCAGCCACAGATGATAGTAAACGAATGAGCACGGCTGTGTCCCAATAAAACTTTATTTATAAAACAGGGCTTGCCTGTGGGTCTAGTTTGCTGACCCCTGGTCTAGATATTAAAACTATTCTGCTTTCTCCCGAGTACGATTCCTCTGACTTCCAGCATGCGCTGCCTGTATCCACGTAGGCAGTGCTCACTTTGATTTGAATTGTCCTTTTATATATCCTTCCTGGTACTTGTGACTGTCCCTCTTGTGGCCTATTAACTGAAATTATGGGCAGTGATTACATATTTCAAACTACCAAGGCTTGAAGTTTGCCTTTAGGACCGTTTACTTTGTGTTACTCTTTTCAACAAAGCATGGATTAGGGTAAGTCCCTCCCCTCATTTTAAAAGAATGGCATTTTACTAAAATTTCAGTTTTCTGAGCAGTTCTGACTTCACTCATTCCTCAACATTCCTTCGTCAGAATCCCCTCTGCGACATGCAGCATCTAAGCTAGGATGACTTTTATTACCGGTCTTTTATATTTCTCCGTACGACTCCTGAAAGCAATACCCAGCTAAGTGTCACCCAGGCAACCAGTTCATTTAGATCACCTTCTCTCCTGCCCTGAGTGTGTTCTCAGAAGAAAAGATGCACACCCAAGAGCCTCATTGGAAGCTTCCAGAATGGAAGCCAAGCATTTGGGGAGTCACTTTGGACACCTTTAAAACACAGTCAAGGAGAAGAAAGCATTGTGAGGAGGAGAGAGAAAGGGAAGGGAACACATTGGTTGGGATATTTTCTTTTCACAGCATTTTTGCAGCCCGCAAAACGTCTTTCATATCTTACTTGTTGCATATGGCCTTCTGAAGTTTGAAACCCTTGGATATTTTGAAAACCTGTAGACTCAGAGCGGGAAAGTGAGATATCAGTATGCTTGGTAAATGGTGGAGCTAGAACTGTTTTCATATTAAAATCCATGGTGTTTCCTACATTTTCCCATGGGAGAATTTTATCCAAAGTTTTAATTTTAAACCTGAAATCATCAAAAAGCTTATTACCAAAATTATATATATGTACAGTATAATTTATATATCACATAAAAATATATAACATGTATTAGTTCTAACTGTAGTATAGTATCTCAATATTTGTTGAACAGATATATATAATTGTCATGCATAATCTCATTTCTAAGGAAAAATGCTTTTCATGCTAACTCTAGGCACAAAATGTTTTTGCTGTATAAGTGATGGCAGCACCTTCCCTAGTGACATTGGAACAGAATCTCCACGGGGCAGTGGATAGAGGGGTGCAGGCACCAGAAACATGGTGATGCATACAGAAGAAACAAAAAGTTCTAAGTAACAGAAAGCACCTTTCAAATACTCTCTGGGTCAATGATAGCGAAGAAATGGTACCCATGTTACACTGTCTCTTTTCCTGCCCATGGCGGGGATTGTACCTGCTACTGCCCTGGGAAAAGAAGAAGACCGTACAAGAGGAGTGCCATTTATTTGCTCTTATGGATTTTAATATTAGAGGAGTCCTGGATCAGCCGTTTACTAAGCGTGTTGACAGCATTCTTTGTCATTTATCGCAGAAGTGATCTCAGAATACTTCAGACAGCACTCTGGGCCTCCAGAGCCAATTAGTAGGATTTTGTGTGGCAGTTAAAATCTGCTTGCCAACCCTGCTGTCGATATTCTCAATTGGGTACCCAGAGTCAATTGTTTCATTATTGGGATGGGTTCTGGAAGTGATTCATTCTTGCAAACACATGATAAATGTGAGTTGCGGCCTATCTCTATGGTGGAAAACTTCATTACACAGAGAGGTCATTCAATTTATAGTAACTATGAGTTATACCTGGAGCTACACTTAATTCATTTGGACTTTATTTGGTCATCTGCTTTTTATATCTCACTTCAGTCCTTTCGACCAGAATAAAATAAAATCAACAAAAACGATGAACTTTAATCTAATTTATTATGCTGGACATGGCATCTAGAGATAAAGTGAGAGTGTAATTTTTCTGTTAATCTCATTAATGATTCCTTCAAATTATTCCCTCATTTTTCACAACTGATTTAATTTTACATCAATATTTCTGAGAAATTGTATTTCTACATTTACTTTAGAATTATAAGGCATTTCTCAGACATACTTTCTGTTTGCCACTTGTTTCATGTTTGGGGTTCAATTTTTGTTTTTGCTTTCATGTGTGTTGTATTTTGATACAGTCATTAGAGATAACTTGAACGTGGAGAATAGTTTAGCAAAAGTATGAAGAATCTTGATACTAAAGTTAAATTGTTTGAAAACTGGATTTGAGATTTGTCATTTAATACGGTTACGTGATCAGTCCCCAACTTGGAAGTGAGTTATTTTCTAAAAGTTTCCTCGTGAATCAATTGTTTAACCATTATAGTTAGATTTTCAGACTAACTTTCAAAGTCTAATTAGCACATAATATAGCTTCAGGGTTTATATGTAATGAGGAAAAAGGCAATAACATGGCAATATGGATAACACAATTGGGTAAAATAGCGTTTCATTTATTTTGAATTGTGTAGCTTAATAAAAAGCTTGTTCACTTAAAGGAAAAGGAAGGTATAGTTGGGATATTTTATAAAACTTCTGAAATGGAATTTGGGATATCTTTAGGAATGTTTGAGCAAGAAGGCATTTTTTAAATTTGTATATAATTGTCTTTGAAAACATGACTCTCTTTTTATTTGCATTATTCTTGTATTTTCTGCTCAAATTAGGGCCGTTTCTAGAATCTATAGGAGAAAAACCAGAGGAAATGGAATAGAAATTTTAGTTAGGTAAGTGGGGAAGAGTTGAAAGAAGGAAATGGAAAAGATGGTTACATATATTTGTGAGTTTGCCTCAAGTGAAATCAACAAAGTTTTATGTGATGGAAGTCAGAGAAAAAAGCAGAACTGGGAGGCGAGGGGATGTTGGGAGAAAGACGTTTTAGATTATGGTTCACAGTACAGTCATGATTGACGTAATTGGCCTAGGACAAATTTCTGCATGTCTCCAGTGAGGGATGAAGATGGTAAGGAGGGTACAGCCACTTTGGAAGACAGTCTGGCAGTTTCCTACAAACTAAACATACTCTTACCATCTGCTCCAGCAATCACGTTCTTTGGTATGTACCCGAAGGAGCTGAAAACTGATGTCCACACAAAAACCTGCATACAGATGCTTATAGCAGCTTTATCCATAATTGCCAAAACTTGGAAGCAACCAAAATGTCTTTTATTAGGTGAACGGATAAATAAATTGTGAAACATCCAAACAAAGGAGTACATACAAAATAGAAGAAGATTGGCACAGATGTTAGCTCAGGGACAATCGTCCTCAAGCAAAAAGAGAAGGATTGTCAATAGATGTTAGTTTAGGGCCAATCTTCCTCACCCCAAAAAAATGTTACTCAATCACAGTTCTTTTGGTGATGATCATTACCATTCAAAAGCTTTCATCTTGTCCTCTAGATTAAAAATCTGGATTTTGTTCATAAATCCATTATTCTTGGTCCAGTGCAAACTTACTGAGGTGCCCTTGAATTGTCCCTAGGTTTCTTAGGAGCACCAGACAGTTGTCCATCATAAGTGACTGAATCTTTCATGTGTGATTAACAGCAATATCAGAGATTTTCACACATACCCATACCGGGATCATTCTCCATAGATTTTTACCGCCTTCAATGAGCAACTTGTGAATAATCTGATAATTCAGGTAAATTTATTATTAAATTGCTATTGATTACATTCATTTTTCCTTCATATACTCTATGTTTCTTGCAAAAGTATATAGAGAGAGTTAAGATTTAAGTGCAAGGGATTCTTAAGAAGATGTTACCTATTTCTGAATTAATTTTATAAAGCATCTATACCTGCTGTCTGGCTACTCACGGCCCTTCTTAGAATAATCACTTCCTTATCAGAGGAAATAAAAGCAACCAAAGTGATTTTGTTCAAGTTTAATTATTTTGAGCCTGTTTTCTGGCTCTGAAGTCTCCATGTGCCATGGTCTTGACATGTAGAACACAGCTTCCATATTAGATTTTATTTAAAAGATTTGAGAATAGTTAAGAACACCAAGGTCTTGAGATTATTTCTTACACATTTTCTGAGGAGAGTCTTCCTTTAAAAATTGGCAAACACAGCTGTAACAAAATAAACTTAGGGAAACTATGCCTATATATCACAATTTAAAATTTCTAACTTAAGGACATGATCATATTTCTTGCATATTGTAACTAAATGTTCCAAATTGATGTGGTAAAGGGGCAATTTTCCTAGATATAGTTTGAAGACATAGGAACTGTTTCTAATTTGTTGATTAAATAAATTTTATTGATTACAACTAGAGTCTGTATTTGAAAACTAAAATTTGGATTAACCTACTTATCAAGTAATGATTTACTAGTGCTGAAGAGATGCTGGGGCTTCCAGAATTTCTGTAGAGAGGTAGGAGAATGTGCGTCCTGGCTGTGTGCACCTGATGCTTATATCAGGGCAAGTGATAAATTCTCTTTGAATAACGTTGGATGGGAGAGTGTTTATAGAGGGGAGATCACAGGACACTTGGGAGCAGAAACCAGTCCTAGATGCTGAAGCTTGTACAGCAGTTGGATATGACCACAGGGGTGGCGAGCATTAGCATGCTTTCCCCTAACTCCTCCCACTGGACTCATTCTTTGAGCTACAGAACAGAGTGGGCACTTGACAGCACCCCACAGGGTCTCACTATTTGCTTGAAGACTTCTGAGATTTCCTTCCTTCTTATTTAGCAAATGAGTGAAAAGAATTAACGCATCTTTCAAAAACACCTGATCGATTTTGGTTTCATAGCTCTTAAATGATACTGATTTTTAATTTAGTGAACGAGATGGTGTGTTCATTGTCCTTCTTATTCTATGCTTTAGTTTATAACCCAAAGAACCATATTATCATCACTGGGAATAATAATTTTAAAGCTCCGTGACCCAAATCTTATGTAGATGGAATATCCTAGACATCAGCATAATGCCCCGGAGCCAGCAAACTTTCTCTGTGGCAATATGAATGCTATTGAGCAAGAAATGTAAGTCTTTGGAATATGGAGCTGACTACATCATGTGATTTGAAAGATGCTAGAATTTTTAAAAATTTGTCTTAAATCCTTTCCCATCACGTAACTGAATTAAAAATCCTACTATTAAAGATAAACATCTTTAGTTTAAAACTTCATTTAACATTTAAATTCTCTCTTCTTGATTTTGGGGAGAAATAATTATTTTTATTAATTATATATAATTATTACTGATAGAAGTAATAATAATGATAAAGAACATTAGACTCACTTACTGAGCGCTTGTTGTGTGTCAGCCACTGGTTCCAGTTTTCTATACGCTTAAGTCCTTATAAAAGTATCTATAAAGAATGCTCAGATGGAGGAAATGTCCTTATCCTCATTGTGTAGTTGGTGATAGTACAGAACAGAGAGTTAATCTCCTTAGTTCAGACCATACCATCAGTGATTGAAGACAGAACATTCATTCCCAGAGCCCTTTCTCTTGATTACTGTATACCTTGTTTATTACCTTGTGTAATGTAATCATCTTTACATTACTAAAGATAATGTCCTATGAGAGTATAAGAAGCTAAGAATGTAAGAATATTACCGCATTGGCTCATGCATTTTCTTCCACCTTTGCTTTCTCTGTCAATTGAAATCCTCTATAATCATTCTTCCATGTCAGTCCAAATGCTACAGGCTCCAAGAAGTTTAGCTCAGTACCTCCCATCCATTCCCATTCCATTCGTTGGAATTATTCCTTCCTCTCTGCCCTAAGAGCATGTTATCTGTGCCTATATTCTAGCACGTCTCATTGGGCTTATTTGATCATGTCTATCCCATCCCTGAGATTGCAAATTTTCTCAGGAGTGTGAACTGTGTTTATCATCTTTGAATCCCCATACCCTAGCTCTTTTACCAATTAAATGTAGACAATAAACAACTGTTGCAGATTTGAATTTATCCCACAATACTGGCTGTAGGAAATGCAATGTTTCTTTGTTTTTTCCGAGTCGTGCCCACCTGTAAGTGGAAAATCAGTTGGGAGTGCAGGGGAGAAAGGAATACAGAGAAGGGAGCTGGCAAGGAGTGCACTATATTCCAATGACTGTACATTTTTGTTAAGAGGCAGGCCAGAGGAAAAAACCTGTTAGTCTTGTTCCAGGAAGCAAGTGGCATACCAAAGAGATAAATGACCAGATCTGGAGTGACTTTGGGCTGGAGACAGGGTCTCTCTAACCTCAGTTTTCTTATTCGTCCTTAGAGTTTGACTAACAAATACCTGACAAATAACAAGAAATTTTAGCTGTAATAATCATTGGTGTATTCTTACTGCACAGATGACTGCAGACAAGGTTCTGAGTTTTTTTGAGCCTGTTTTTTCTTGTCTGATCTCCTCTTGGAGACTCCAGTACTTAATTTTGGGGACACTGTATGTAACTGACACACGATATTTACTTGATGAGTCATTCTTGCTTCCTCTTTCTTTTGTCTCAACTGAATACCTCTCAAGGACTATTCTGAGCTTAAATCAAACCAGATATCTTAGTGAAAATTTGGCCTTTTTTTAAAGCAAGATTTTACCCTGCACTGGATTTGCAGCCCAAGGTTTGACTTCTTTATTAGATTCTTTTCTGATTCTCAGTTTGTTTGTTTTCAAATGATAGCTGAACTAATTGTGTTCTAGAGAAAAGAAAAGTATTATTTTTGTTACGCTCTGTTTCTATGGCCAAGCAATATACACACCAATGTAACTTGACTGGATTACACACTAAAATATGAGCCATTCAGCTGTAACACGTTCCTGCTCATGAAGTTGCAATGTCTAGACTTCTTTCAGGAAAAATTAAACTTTATTTTTAGCAACATTCTTCCAAGCACTAAACAGTATGGCTCATAGACAATTCATTAGGTGAAGACACAATCCAACATGATCCTTTTCTTAACAAATAATGGCAAAAATAAAATAAGAAAATATGAGAATTCGTCATGTTCAAGCAAGATTGTTTACAAGTTGTTAAAGTCCTTGTGAACTTGTTTTTGAGGCAGGCAATAGTGGCCCCTTCATTTGTGGAATGTAAGTAAAGATAAAATGGTTGGTGTTTGGCATATCATAAAGGTCACGAACAAGGTGGGCATGGCTTTGCTCACCAAATCTCAGAATATTTGAAAGTTTATATAAGTTTATGAATTCCTAACATGTTCATAATGGAAACAAATGAGGATTGAGGTACATACCTGACCTTTTGAAGTTAACACAAGGATAAATTCTGTCCTCCCACAAAACATTCCAGAATATCCCTGTCAAAGTTAAAAATGCACAGAGTAGTCCATCCATCTCTGAAACAAACACATCTTTTTCTTAATAGAAATGAAATACTTTTTAAAAATTAAAAACACAATGTTCTTTTTCAAATTGATGTCTTACACGTATAATTTGTAGTTCTTAAGCCAGGGAGACTCAAAATCTGACTCATAGCAACTTCCATGGAGCCTTTTTGAATAAACGAATGAATGAATGGAAGCATCAAGGGAACTTCAGAGACGGGAAAGCAAAGTGACCCTGTGGATTTCCTCATAATGTTCCTCTTCAGAAATCTTAACCAGTGACTGCAGCTCCAATTTAACTACTTACAGCTACCATTTTAGTGCAAACCAGTATAAAAATGCAAAAGAGGTCATGTAATTTAGATGGAAAATTGATGCTTTGTTGCCTTTTACTTTCACTATTTTTATTAATTTGCTTTATTTACAATTGCGTTTATTTTGTTTACTTTATTTGCCATTATCTTTACTTATGTTTTCTTCATCTGCCTCCTGGATGTATCTACTGACTTCTGGTGAAGCCCACTGTGGCTTGGCTAATCCATCAGCTCTTATGGCTGGTCGTGTGCTGTCACTAGGCTTCTGGTTGCAGCTGCCACTGGGATAGCATCATCTGGGTCATCATTTGGGTCAAAATCCTCATTATTTTGGTCAGAGGCTATTTTTTATGCTCAAATGGACACTGCCTATATTTCACTGTCTTTTTCTCTAAAGAAAATATTGAATCACCCCAAAACCTGAGATTTTAAAATGTTGGAATGGCTATAGGATACAAGACCTTAGATTTGGCGGTTACGTGTGGTACATCCAAAGATCTGCTTAATTATGAAGCAATTCCAAGGTACCAGTTGGGCCATTTCCTCTGAAAGGAAATTTGAAATAAATGTCAAGAAATCATCACTTATTAAATACAAATTCCAAGAGTTCATATCCGCATATATTATTCCTCTTTAAGGAATAAAATTCAAAAGAGAAGCTCATCTTAGATGCAAAGGCCTTTAAAGATTGTTCTTTCCTTTCTCTTTAGTTTGCTCAGCCCCTGTGTCTTTTGGGTTCATTCCCAAGTTTTCTTTGTTACATTTTTCTTTGCAGCATTACCATCAATCCCATCCAGACTGGGGCATGAGATCTATGTTTACAAAGGACTAATGCCTTCATTTGGGCTCCCAATCTCTCTTTCTGACCTTCATTCCTGCTGTTACAGAAAGAAGCCCAGCTCAGTCCTAGACAAACATCTGTCTCCCCTCAGAAGCATTTCTTCACAGGCCAGACAGCCAGGAAGACGTTAAATACCAAAGCCAAGGGTGCTTTTTTGGACAAAGTGTGAAGCCAGAATCTTGAATCTATAGTCAGTTCACTTTCTCAAACAAATACAATTACCTTTTGAGGAGAGGCTAACGACTCCTAAAAATTTTGGTTAAGAAGTGATAACACCTACAAATAAAAAACAGACTAAGCAACAAGTAAATATTGAATTTTTCATAGGCTCCAGGTGATTGTTACTATAATGGACATTAAAAGACAAATCCATCTCTCAGGCCATTAAAATCAATGTTATTATCCAAACGGATTTGCAAACATTAAATACATCTTCCCATAAAACATAAATAATGTTCCCTCGTTCTGACCTTTTTGAAGGTCCATGTGAAACAGAAGAAATGTTCATTAATGTTTCTGGCCCACATCCGGAACTGAGCCAAGAGTAGTTGGCTTATTTATAAACAAAAGTCCCGATAACTTGCCTTTGCAGGATCACAAATTCCTACCATGAATCATTCTGTATTGTCTGATATATTTTCTAAATTTAGGACACAATTCATTATCTAAATCCTTGCATGTTTCAAGACTTTTGCCCTTTGTTCTTCAATGTTTAAAAATAAAATAAAAAGTCCCTAAATCCACAGCACAATATAACACGACAAAAAGCTCTTTGTTTTAGAAAATTGCATGTCAGTACTGTGTAATCTATGGCACCAATTAACCAAGAATGATAATTATAAGTTTTTAAAAGCTAGCAAATTTGTTGCTGTATCTTAGAGATGATGTTGATTTTTTTCATATTCTTTTGAGGTTTTTCCCTTCCTCCATTTTATAAGGCCCCTCTTTTCAAGCACACAAAGCTATTTATAACAATAGATGTTTTAGGAATTGGCAACTGTGAAATCCTGGATGGAATGGCAGAACAGCCTCTCAAGGAGCGAATGGACTTTATTCTTGGTGAGTTCCAAATACGCAAAAAGAAAGGGCTTGCTGGTTGCCAGTGGGAAGTGAACATAATTATGACTTCACAGCTGCTTCTCCTGAAGAAAAAGGAGAGAAAGAAAAAAAAAGGAAAAGTCATGCGTTTTTTTCATAGTGCATCTAAAAAGAATATGCACAAAGGGAATATATTTATGCCAGATAGAAGAAGCCATAATCAAAGTAAGACTGTACTACCAAACTCATGCCAAGAAATTCAGAAATCTCAACTTGGCAGACTGTAAATCAGAGATATGCATCTATAGTACTCTAGTAATTAGAGCAAAGTATGGAAAATTGAGGTCATCAAATATGTTTCCAATAGTTTGTTTCCACTGAGACAAGTGGAGTGGTCTTTCAGCAAAATTGTCATCATCTGCTTTACTGGTTTGACATTTGCAAATTGACCCCATTCAGAGAATTCAAAACTTGATGGGTCTGACTCCAAAGTGTGTGGTCTTAAGGAAGGACATTTTGGAAAGTTTTGCTTGGGACCTTGAACATTAACTTTATGAGTGCTATGAGGTAGTCAAGGTTACCATTCATACCTGCCAGGACTGATACATTGTTTAATCTAGAACAATTATTAGCAACTTTTCTGTAACTGGTTGGATTGTAAATATTTTAGACTTTGTAGGCCATATAGTCTCTGTCTCAACTACTCAACTCTGTTATTGTAGCATAAAAGCACCCATAGACAATACGCAAATGAATGAGCGGGGAGCCTATACTCCAATAAAACTGTGTTTACAAAAACAGGCAGCAACTCAATTTGGTCCTGGTGCCATAGTTGGCAGACCCTTGATCTAGAAAATTTCTGTCTTTACACTGGAATTGCAATAGTCAAATAGTTATGTGAATCTTTATCAACAGTGATATTTATTTAATGCCATCAAGGCTTTTAAGAATAATTTAAAAGTGTGAGTAATTTTGTTAAGATTTTTTTGTCAGTTAGTTGTGGAGAGATGGGAACCAGTAAAGAGCAGTCCTTTATCAAAAATACTGCAAAAATACTTTGGTTACTTGCTTTCTTCCAAAATCATTGTATGAGGTAACTGCATACAGGAACTTACATTGAACCCCAAACTCTTAATACTTTTATCTTCATTGGTGCCTAGCAGATGTAACAAATGGGAAGAAAATATGAGCAGTCAACCCGATTTCAATATAGATATTTCGGGGCAGGGAGAAAGGAGGTACTGGCTGAATTGGAGGTAATTATGAATCTGCTTGAGAAAGTCTCATGAAAAAATAATCTTTTTAATCTGCTTCCTACATTCATAGGCTATCTCAACCTTCTGAATAAATGTCAAATTATCTGAGTGATAACTATAGGTGAGTTCAGGGTGATGTCTTTCCTTGGTTCTTCCAGTAATCTGCTATTGACCTCTAGATGCCACTTAACTTCTATTTGATCTATTTCCCAATTTACAAAGTAAAGGAGAATAAAGAGATGTCTGTAAAATGGTTTGAAAGCCTGAGTGAAAAGCCCTATGAAACACAGGATGGCTGAGCTTCAAAGAGTCAGGAGGACACTCTGGCTATTGAGGATGCATTTTAAATCATGTAAGTGGACACAATGGTAATCTTGTGAATGTCATATTGCTCAGCAGTATTCCAGAGGGTCAAATAGATAAGGATGACATAAAAGTTTAATATTCAAGTTAAACTTTTTAATTAAAATAGATACGAGAAAAATATATAGAAGGGATGAATTTTGAGTTGAAAGTTGTTATTTTGTAATGTCAACACAGACATAAATTCACTCAGACCTTTTTCAAAGGCTCTTCTATATATAATAGAGTTACTCCAGCTTTCATTTTTTCATTGTGTTTTATTTAACTTTTTTCTTACTCTACTTTCCTTCATATTATCTTCTGTCCTTTGGGAGATGCAAGCTTGAATATTTTTAGTAATCCTGATAAGAGTATAAAATTAATATCTTAGAAGCAGCATAAGTTGGTGGGTTTGTGCTGGACCCAGTATCATAATATGGGTCTGTATTATTTGCTTTCTCTAGCCTTTAGCTTCCCCACCAGTAAAGGAGATAAGAAGGAGCTTGCAAAAGCTTTTTTTTTTAGGAGGTTAAGATGTTGAATGAGAAAGTGTTTAACAGTTACAGGTGTTCAATAGTCAAGATTTGAATTTGAGTTTGAGTTTGAATGAAGGATGCTGATTAAGTGAGATACTTGGACTTGGTTAATTTCTCTAATAGAAAAAAGAGAAGGAACAAACAATTGCAGTTTTCTCAACAAAGGAAGTGTTGGCATTGGGGCATGACAATTTTCAAGTGTCTTAATGTTCTCATTGCAAGATATTTAACGTTTTCTGTCCCCATCCAAAAATGCCAGTAGCACTCTGCCATGGTCATGGTGAAGACCAGAATGGCCTTTCATGTTTCTAAGTACCTCCTAAAGGGTTGATACCAAACCTGGATAATTTAAAGCATCTGTGAGTCCAAAAGGCATTAGATTTTTTTGGCATTTTAAAAACATCCTAGATACCCTTGTGAATATGCCAGCATACCTGAATTTCTCTTCTTAATGACCAGGGATCTGCTTAGAATTAGGGCAGACGTGAGAATGGGAAATTTTATAAATTAAAATAAACACTCAAGAATGATGATCAAAAAGATACACACACATATACATGTACACACACAACCTAGTTCAGTAATGTAGAGCCTTGGTAAATGGTCATAGGTCCCTCTGCCATTCCAGTGACAGAGACTCAAAGATAGCAAGGCTCAGGACAGTTCAGGACAGTCAGGGCTGGTGACAGTTTAGGGCAGTCAGGGCTGGTGACAGGCCATGAGAGTTGGTGGACCCTCATTTATTGGTTGGCTTTAGATGACTTTCTATATTAATGGAGTATACATAGGAAGTTACGGGGCAGAACCAACAGGAAGTTCCTTTTCTCCATGCTTGAAGAAGTGTGCTGTTTATGAAAGGAAAAGAAAAGGGAGGAGAAGAGAATCAGACTTAAAAGATTCTTTCATCATACTACACAATTGTTAGGGAAGTACTGAAGTTTTTTCCCATTTAATAAATGGTAAAAATAGGGAATGTGGGTTTAGTGCTCACAATTAATTCAGGGTGGACACAGGGAAATCTTAGACTAAAAATTTTATGAATAAATTTTTCTTCCCCCTGATTATTTTGATTCTACTATCAATAAGCTGAGAATTGCTTCTGAAAGTCTATTCTGGCTGCCTTCAAACAGAAATGCAGAGTTTATCAGTCTGGGGAAAACAGTCTAGCTATCTGTACCAACAGCACACACTCATTGGGGTCCCAGTGTGTGTCCAGTTATTGTCCAAGGAATTTTATGTACTTAGTTCTTTTGCTCTTCACAACACAACCATAACTTTGGTACTATCATTGTCTCCATTTTCAGATGAAGACATCGAACTTGGAAAGTCAAATATCTTACGTGGGATCACACAGCCGATAAGAGAAGAACCTGAAATCAGAGCCAGAGCCTCCTGACTCGGGGTTCATACTCCATCTGGTGAGAGAGCTAAAGCAGGAGTGAGGAATGGCAAGCGTGGTGAAAGCAGAGGGAAGCGCTTCCAAGAGGGATCTAACAGTGCCCATAGTACCCTTTGCGATACTGGATGCAGAGGCCAAAATCCATAGTTCCTAGACTGTGTAGATGTCACAACCCAGTAGATATCGATTTAGTTTAATTAAAACCCTCTGTTACCCCTAAAGGGAATGTGAGCCTGTACCACCTGCAATGAGACAAACTAAATCAGCTGATCAGAGGATTATTTGCACGGTCCTTTGAGGAACCTTCCCCACTCCCACTCTGTCATGCTTTACCTGCAAGAAGAGACGTTTAAAGGGACAACTCAAAGCATACAGGGTGGTCATGAATTTCCCCTTGCCTCACAGGCTGGTAAAAGAAATTTGACTCCTAGTCACCAGAAAACAGGAACTCTCTTCCATGGTCTTCTGATCTTCTGTTGCTCTGAGGAGGGCCACATATCATTGCTTTGCCACTTCAGGCCATTAAACCCATTTGCTCCTTTATATATCTGCTAAATATAGACACTGAAATGGAGAAATACCGCCTAAATAAGACCACCAATAACAGCTTGCAGGAAGTATTAAAAACAATTAGGCAGAAGGTTAGGAGCCATGCCGTTTCCACTGTGAGCTTTAAAGGTGCTCTCTTGGATCAGCCACAAGGTCGCTTCACTACAGGTATGACATAAGAAATTTTGCGACCTACTGAGCACTGAATTTTCACAGTGTATCAGCTAGAGGTTATTATGCACCGAGGGTGCCAAAGGCATCATATACTGAGAGATGGAAGGAACTCATGAGTCTTCCTGCCTCTGTGTCCTGGCAGGCCACTAACAACAGCAACCTCTGGGTGTGTCTTCTCTGACTCTTGGTTTTGCAGGCTGCACCTGAGCTGCTAAGAGGAGAGACCTACAGAAAAGCCATGAACTTGGAGGTTGACTGAGCCAAGTCTGCCAAACAGACCAGAACCACGGATGCAACAATTTCCTCTCAAGGCCTGTGATGATGGGCCCTGACACATTGTCAAATTACCCATCACTCAAGGCTTTAGTGAGGCAGTATAGAAAGGCAGTTAAACTCAAGGGTTTTGGAGACAAATAGAGTTGGATTTGATTCCTGATGCTGCATAATGTGGCCTTTGTTGAACTACTTTATCTGTATAAGGCACAGTCCCAGTTTGTAAACCAGAATTCATATTAGTAGTTTCTATATAGCATTGCTATGAGGATTAAATACATAACGCAATGTACGACGTATAGTGAGTGCTTCATTCATGGAGGTTACCGTTATTGAGCAGTTATGTGCATATCACTTTTCAGCGAGCTTGGGTAAATACAGAAGTAAAAGAGCACGTGGTTTTCTCTCAGGATGCATATAGTCTAGCTGAATTGACAGGAAAAGTACACTTTTAGAAAAATTAAATAACAAAAAGTAGTGTACAACAAAATGTTAACTGTGCAGCCTGGGTGGTCACTGTTCTATTCATTGATTCGTTCATTTATAACACACGCGCTGACCACTTCCTATGTTGAAGCACTGTGCTAAGCGCAGAGAAGGGCAGTGGGGCTTAATCCTCACAGTTATCATTACATGCAGAGTACTCTTGTTATCCCTATTTTTTGCTTATGGAAAAACTGAGGCGTAGAGACAGAAAGGAACATATTCAAGGTCTCGCAAGTTGTAAGTTGCAAGGCTGAGATTTGAACCCAGGCCCACATGACCTGAAAGCTCATGATCTTGTAGAGTTGCTGTTAAGAGCATGGAGCTCGAGGCAGAGACTGGGCTCAGATCTGGCTTCTGCTGCTCATTAGTTCTATGATGCTGGGCAAGTTACGTAACTTCTCTGGACCAGTTTCCTCATCTGTAAAGTGAAGATAAAATGTTAATATTTACTTCATGTGGTTTTTTTTGAGGATTAAATGAATTAATACACTTAAAAATTTATCTCAGTGCCTGGCATGCTGTAAACACTGTACATATATGCTCTCTTATTATCTTAACAATGAGCACTATAATTTTTTCTATCTTAACCAAGTCATGGCATATACACAGAACATTGTTTGGTATATAGTAAGTGCTCTATGTTATTATTATTATTATTACTATTGCCTAATAGCTTACATTACATTTGAATAGTGTACCTGCCTTCAGTCAAAATTGCCATTCCCTGTTCCTACACCTCCGTATACCCTCACCGTATTAATGGTATCACAATACCCCCTATAACATTATTTGAAAAACTGATGTCTTGTTGACTTCAGAAGATAATCTCAGAAATTCTGGCATAGGGGTCTGGCCCTGTGACAGAGTGGTTAAGTTTGCAAGCTCCACTTCGAAGGCCCAGGGTTTCTCTTGTTCGGATCCTGGGCACGGACATGGCACTGCTCGTCATGCCATGCTGAGGTGGCGTCCCACATGGTACAACCAGAAGGACCTACAACTAGAATATACAAATATGTACTGGGGAGCTCTGGGGAGAAGAAGAAAAAGAAAAAAAGAAGACTTTAAAAAAAAAGAAATTTTAGGGTTAAGGCAGGCCTAGGTTTAATTCTAAATTATGGTTCTTTTATGAAAATTAATGCACAATTGCATGTAAACTACTATAGCATACGATACATACACAATAAATGTTGGTTATTGTTATTATGATAAATTCATCTACTTTCTTTTGACAGATCACAGTCAGTGAGTCCTATCACTTTTCCTTTCAAACACTTTTCATATCATTTCTTCTTACTAACCTGCTTGTTACAAATCTTTGGGCTCTAGGCTTTCTCTTAAGTGCAATCCATGCTGCATATCATTGTCGGTGCCTTCATCACATTGATTAGACTAAGAGCACCATCAGTGGCTTCCTTTTTCCCACCATGTCAGACATTTCTGCCTGATGGCCAAAGTCTTCCTTAATCCAGCTCTATTTTGTCTGACTCGTTTTACTTCTCATAGTGCCACCATTCTAGTCTAAGTAGTCTCCTCATTAGCTTACAATAACTTGCATCCTATGTGGACCTTGCACTACATTCCTGTGCTTTCCCATTCCTCACCTGAGAGCCCTCCTTTTCACTCTCTGCTCACTCAAACCTGCCTATCCCTCAAGGCCAAGATCATGTACCACCTCTCACTTGAAGCCTGCCTTGACTGTACCCATCTGTATAAACTTTTCCCTTCTCTGAAACCCTATAGCCCTGAATCCTCTTGCCTAACATAGTTCATGATGCAGGCTGACTACTACAAACAGATTAAGTACATGGCTTCTTGACTTATATCATCTGAGTTCCAAACTTGGCTCTGCTTCATCCTAGCTGTGGGATCTTAGGCCTAAGTTTCTTCATCTACAGAGGAGACATAACAAGATCACCTATCTCACAATATTATTTGCAAGGCTTAAATGACATAAATCATACAAACTGCTTAGCATAGGAGTTGATGTGTAATAATTATTCAATGAGGTTATGATGTGGTTACAGGAAGAACTCACCACATGTTTGTTGAGTGAATGAATTAGACTATTCTTTTTATTTCTTCTCATCTCTATAATGTCCATGTTTAGTCAAAATATTCAGATAGTACAAGAGATTTGATAATCTAAAGATGTGTATTTTTGTTTACCATCAGAATGTTGGCAGTCCTCAGTGTCATAGCATGCCCAGTCAGACAGTTTAAATGCTCTCCTCATCTTATTCTGAGTTTATCCCTCTCCTACTGAACATTGTTGTTGACCTTCCTTACCCTATCATTAAAGAAAGAAGGAGGATGATGGAAGATTTCAGGTCTCTGCAGATAAAATGCACAAAGACAAACCCAGGTTTTCCCATGTTGACTATAGGGAATGCTTTGGGAGAACTCTTTAAGAAGGTTGAAGTTTCCCTTAGAAACCATAAAGAGGTCAGTGATTCATAATCCAGAGGAACAATAGAGAGGAAATGTTCTCTACCTGCCCGTGTAAGAGAGGACTGTCTTGCAAGATCTTCTAATGTAGTCAGAGATTCAAAGAGGTTAACACCCTTTTCTCCCTAACTACTTGCAATGCCTTCTTCTAGAGGCACTTCTGCTCTTCTCCGATTCAGTTTGGCTTAAAACATTATTTTTTCCACCATTCACATTTCTCCTCTCCAATCCTTTCTTTATTGCTTTTGCTCTTTAGTGATCTGGCTTTGTTGCTGACCCCGATGTACCCTCTCAAGGGCACTTAGCAAAGCTGTTGTCTCAGGCTCGAGTTTTCTCCCCGTCCTCTGACCAGTGATAGAACAAAGGACAAAAGGCCATCTCTCCAAGTAACAATATCTCTTTATTGAATCTTTGTTCTGCTGCTTTGGGCCTTTTCTCTCTGATTCACTGGCCTTGCATTTGAGCAACTTTCCCATTTCTCTTCCTTCTATTAACTCCCAACTTCTAGAGTGAGTTGGTTAGACATATTGTTTCTAGTTTCTCACTTCCAATAACTCCTTCAACACACTTTACTAAAATTTGGGGATGATATGGGAAGATGGAAAAATCAAACCAATGCCAATCTTCATATTTAGGCCCCCTGCTCTGTCTTGGTGGCCAGAGCCCTAGGTCCTGCACTTCCCCTCCTTAAACCATCTCCAAGATTTGCCAAACTTCTGGAGCTATTAAGGCTTGACTAGCTGGTGGAGGAACTGGTGCTCCCAAAGTTCCTTCCTTCTTAACAGCCCCTCCCTAGTGGAAACTGCAAGCAGTTCTGGAGGGCTTCAGAAAGACGCTCATCAAAATTCAAGGATGTACCCCATTACCATTTAGGATTCTTTGTGGCTCTGCCATTCTGTTTCTACTTCTCACTGCTCCATTAGTCCCATAGCAAGCCTAACTCTGGCCCAGGACACACCTCCTCCTCTCCACTTTTACTGCCACCACCTTAATTTAAGTGCTCACTATTTCTTGACTGAAGTATTGCAATACTTGTATGAGTTTCCTAGAATGGCCATAAAAAGAGCACCACAGCTGGGTGGCTTCAAACAGCAGAAATCTATTCTCTCATTGTTGCGGAGGCTAGAAGTCAGAAATCAAGGTGTTGGCAGGGCCGTGCTGCCTCTAAAGGCTCTAGGGGAGAATCTCTTCCATGCCTTTCTCTCAGCTTCTGCTGTTGGTGACAATCCTTGACTTTCATTGGCTTTCAGCTGTGTAATTGCAATCTCTGCCTCTTCTTACACGGCCTTCTTCTCCCTATGACTCTATATTCTCCTTTTTGTATAAGGACAATAGTCATATTGGATTAGGGCCCACTCTGATGACCCCATCTTAACTTAGTTACATCTGCAAAGACCCTATTTCCAAATAAGGTCACATTCACAGGTAATGGAAGTTAGGACTTCAGGATATCTTAAGGGGGGACATGATTCAGCTCACAACAACCAATACCCTAATGAATCTCCCTGTCACCAAGGTTTCCTCTCTCTAATCCATCCTTTCTGTACCTTCCAGTTAACTTTCTAAAACACGTATCAGATCATTCACACTTGAAATAAAAATAAATCCACTCCCTCTCCATTTCTTTCAGATAAAATCTTGAGAATTGCATTTCAGGCCCTTCTCATTTTAGGGTCCACGCATATTGCAGCATATTCTTTCATCCTCTGTATCACAGACCCCATGTGCCTACCACTATGACTGTCAGAATAGTCAAGCGCTCGTATATTTCCTTGCCTTTGCTTACCTAAGCCCCATTCTCTCCTTAAAATGAATCAATCCATCCTAAGATTTTTCATAACCCTTTGTTTATGCTGCTAATATATATAGAATTAGCCACATTGTGCCATTATCTTATTCATCCTGAATTTCCCAATGCCTGGTACCTACTATCTGTAAATAAATGACGTTGAATTAATAATTCCAGAGAGGAATAAAGGATTTGGCAATTAATGTTGCAAATCTTTTTTGTATGTATGCTTTTCATGAGTTCCAGAAACTTGATAGTAATTTGTCAATATAAATATCTTATTCATATATTTTTAGCCTAGTAGCTAAGGAGGCAGGTTTGGCAACCAACCTGCTTCAATTAGAAGTTATGTGATTTTTGAGTCCTTTACTTAACCTACCTGTCCTTCACTGTCTTTAACTGTTAGATGAGAATATGAGTTCCTAATTTATAGAGTTACCGTGAAGTTAAAATTTGAAAAATCTTTACAGCTGTAACTGATACAAATAAAATGGTTAATATTTATTGGCTATTATCTTTATAACCACTATTACTATTACTTTTAT
This sequence comes from Equus asinus, assembly GCF_041296235.1. Classification (NCBI taxonomy): domain Eukaryota; kingdom Metazoa; phylum Chordata; class Mammalia; order Perissodactyla; family Equidae; genus Equus; species Equus asinus. Next base: position 19,592,099 of record NC_091805.1, on the reverse strand, counting down.
TAGTTGTCACTTGTTGAAATAGAATTATATAATATGTGGCTCTGAGGTTCAATAAATAACCTTTTTTTTCCACCAGAGATCAGAACCAAAAACAGATATAGTGAGTAGATATAAAAAATTAAACTTTGAGCTTTATTTATGATAAAATTGTTGGAGAACGTGGCTTAGTTGTTTGACAAGAAAGGGCCTCCCGATCCTCCAATCCAGAACTGAGCTTTTCCACCCCGTTCCAGACACAGCTGAGAGCACAGGCCCCTGCAGACATCTGGTTCCGGAAGAAGAGAGCCATGAATGCCTAATTCCTTCCAAACTCTCCAGCCAGATAGGTTGCTTCCCCCTACCCCCTGTGCGCTCCCCACTGCTTTCTCAAATTGTGAGTGAGAGTGAAAAGAGAGGTCCAGGGAGCTATTCTACAGGGAAGTAGTGGGAAAGGGGGAGAATCAATATCCCCCCAACATATAACAGACCCCCTCATTCCATATGTTTTACCTATAATATCTTTAACCTTGAAAAGAAACCTGTGATATAAGTACAATTATCATCCTCATTTTAAAGATGAAGAATCTGAGACTCTGAAAAGTTCTTGGACCTAAAGTATCCTAACAGTAAGTAGAAGAGGTATGAGTTGAATCCAAAGTCCTCTATGATGGCATGTCACCTCCCCTCTCCCCCGAAACCTAATCATAATAAATTATCTCTATCTATCTGTCTATATATACAAAGCGTTTTTGTTTCTTTTAATTTTTAAATTTGGATCTTTATAATGACAACAAAAAATATTGCTTAGAAATGATTGTCTCTACATCCTGCATAGTATATTAATAGGCAAATGGAAATGTACGCAAAGAAACACTAAAGAATAGATTCTTAGGAGAAAAAGTTGCGTTCACATTGGAAATAAGATGCCGAGTTTAATTTCATCAGCATTTAACATGGGGTTCATTGCGGTTTTCCCAAAGAAAGAGGAGGCAGCAACTGAAAATTTGGTCTTACAGTCTCTTTCTCTCCCTTTGATGTACATTAGTTCCCATGGAAACTACATTGGGATGGCTTGAGAGTGAGATCTACAAATGTAGTGTAAGGTCATTTTTATCTAATGCTTTGAAATTTAAACCACGATTTGTGGTATACAGTGGAGCTTCCTTAGCATATTCTGAAGGACTGTGAAAAGACAATATTCTGAATGCAGAAACAAGACACGTGACTGCTTATGCCAGTTCTCAGACAGTCCAACATTGTTCTGTGTGTAGAAAAACAGAAAAAGCCTCATTTCCCCAGTTTGCCTCCAGGAGATCCTGGCAACGCAGCTGGCCTCCTTAATATGGAGAGGAGAGAAGCCCCTTTTTCTGCCTCCTTTGTTTTGCTGGTAGCCAGTGAGGCCACCAGGTAAGGGACAAGTGTTCAAGGCTTTAAATGATGCAGTAGGTGACTGCATGTGGGCTGTGATAAAGCTGCAGGGGTTTTCTTGCTTCCACACAGTTTCTACCTGGACCCCTGGCCTGCCCTTCTTAGGACACTGACATTAGTTCTTTTTTTAATTTGCCAGTGCTTCATCCATAAATTCCAGGTGCATTTAAAGAGATACAAGTTTCTAAGGAGAGGAACTAAAGCCCACGTATAAAATTACTTGAAGTTCAGTGGAATATGATCATCTCAGGCTTCTAAGGCACTCTTCAGAGAAGAAAAATCTAGAGGCTGATTTATGAGATATGGAGTCAAATCCTGTCTCATTTCCTTTCTAACTATATGCCTTGAACAAGTCAAAACTTTTCTGAGCCTTACTATCATGATCTAAAGGATGTGGTAAAATTTTAAATGGGTGAACATGTGAAAAGGAGATAATGTAGAAGAAAGTGCTTAGAATAGTTGCATGCTAGGAACTCAATACATTTGCATTTCATAAATGAATTAATTATCCCATAAAGCTTTATACCTATCTTTGTTCTTTATGTCAAAAGTTGTGAAAGTGTCCATCTCTGGTCTCATGTCGTAGATAAATGTGGGTGAAATGGCTATTTCCATTTTACAATCACTGTCTAGAATAGTGGTGGCCTTCAAGGTCACTTTTGGCAGTGAGAGAGAAGGCTGGAGGAGGCACATAGGCTTCCAGTTGCCTCAACCAGAAGTGACATGTGTCACCTCCACTCAGGCTATTGGTCCCAACCTAACTGCTAGGGTGGGCTGGGAGGTGCCAGCAAGCATGTCAGGAATTGGTGCATACTGACTCTTCTATGTTAAAAAATGTTCAATAAATCTTTTTACTTAAAACTGATGATTGTAATAAAAAAAAGAATCATAAAACAAACACATTTTTAAAAAGAGGCAAACGCTATGTTCGTGATGACATTCTTGTATGATCTGTTGTTCCAACCCTGCTAGTTTTATCTACATGGAGAAAAAGAACAATACATTCTTCATGGATATAGTAAGTCACATTGCTTCATATTTCCTGCCCACAGACTTAAACTTTAAGAGGCGTATAAATAAGCAACTTAGCATATGTGACCTCCTGACCGTGAAGTGTTAAATTCCAGGAACGATATTACTCTACCACTTTTATTTGTCTGTGGGAAATCACTTGATTTATGCCTGATCCCAGGATACAATAAAAGTGTGCAGGTATGCCAAACTAGACCGATTGGAATCTGTCAAATAAAAATTTTAGTTGCCCTTAAAATCTACAAATAAAAGTAACCTTTGATTAAGAATAATATGGTTTAGATCATACTTTTGTCAGTATTCAGATACAAAACATATCTAAATAATTTAATTTCAATATACTACAATGCACCACAGCCTTTGGAGAGAAAGATCCCCTGCATGATGAAAAGCAAAGTTTCTTATTTGCGAAGGAGTTATAGCAGAAAGGCAGTTCTAGCCAGAAGGAGCTAAACCAGTATAGACAAGGCAGATTAACAGAAACATTCAGCCAAGCAAGGTCTGAAGTTTCTCAAGTTTGGCTTATTTACATTGACCGTTCATTCTTATTTTATGCGTTTTAGAACTTCAGCTGGGGTCCAGCTAGGATTATACACCACAATGCCAAAAGAACCCACGAGACTGTTGGAAAGGAATTCCAAGCTAAGTTTTCAGACTCAAGAGATTGGGACCATTCCAAAATGATTCTCAGCTCTTAGATATTTTAGGCAGGTCCACACTGGTGCAGAGTGAGACTCAAAAGCAACCTGGAGAATTTCCATCTAATTAGAACTTCATTTATAGTATTCCTATGTCAAGCCTCAACCTTGGAGTTCTGGTCTTAGCTTAAATATAAGGGAAATAAAATCAACTCTAGTCAAGGAGCTGAGTACAGATTCTGTTGCGTATCACTGTGGTGTAAGCATGCTTACACCTCCTTCGAACTCAGACCACTCTGAGTGTTCTTCAGAGGAGGAAATATTTCTTTAAAATTTTTGTGCATTATTGTTTCTTTGTCTTTAAATGCCATACATTTGTATTCTGGTTTATTTTTCAAAATGGATTTTTTTAGATATAATTGACAGATAACATTATATTAGTTTCAGGTGTACAACATAATGATTTGGTATATGTATACATTGCAAAATGATCACCATGTAAGTCTTGTTAATATCCATCACCATATGTAGTTACCACTTTTTTTCTGGTGATGAGAACTTTTAAGATCTACTCTCTTAACTTTCAAATATACAGTATGGTGTCATTAACTATAGTCACCATACTGTACATTACATCCCCTTAATTTATCTATTTTATAACTGGAAGTTTGTACCTTTTGACGCCTTTCAGCCATTTTAGTCATTCATCTATCCAGAGACACTTAGGTTGCTTCCATGTCTTGGCTATTGTAAATAATGCTGCAGTGAACACGGAGGGGCACATATCTTTTTGAGTTTGTGTTTTTGTTTCCTTGGATAAATACCCAGAAGTGGGATTGTTGCATTAAACGGTAGTTCTATTTTTAATTTTTTGAGGAACCTCTCTCCTGTTTTCCGCAGTAGCTGCACCAATTTACATTCCCACCACGGCGCACAACGGTTCCCTTTTTGCCACAACCTTGCCGACACTTGCTATTTCTTGTCTTTCTAATAATAGTCATTCTAACAGGTGTGAGATAATATCTCATTGTGGTTTTGATTTGCATTTCCCTGATGATTAGTGCAGCCGAGCACCTTTTCATGTACCTGTTGCCATCCATATGTCTTTTTTGAAAAAATGTCTACTCAGATCCTCTGCCCATTTTTAAATCAGATTGTTTAGATTTTGTTATTAATTTGTATGAATTCTTTATACATTTTGGATATTACTCGTTTATCATATGTATGATTTGCAAATATTTTCTCCCATTCCGTAGGTTGCCTATTCATTTTGTTGATGGTTTCTTTGCTAGGCAGAACTTTTTAGTTTGATGTACAAACTGAATTTTTGATAGCCAAAATTATTAAACAAAATCACTAGGGTTTTAAGTCATGATCCACCTTTTTGGAATGTGTACTGCCCTACTCTGAAAACACCCCATACAATTCGCGGCTCAAAAAATTGTCACTGTGGAAACCTCAGCAGCGGTTAGATAGGACCTGTGCTTCCTTCACCTTTGTGTCCCCAGTGCTTAAGGCAGCACCTGTCAAGTGCAGATGCTCAGTGTTGGAGAGTGAGGCAGTAAATGAATGAACGAGAATGAAATATTTCTGAATGTAGCCACAGTTTACCCCAGACAGATTTTGTTCAGCACTCCCCCTGTGAATCAGTACAAGACCTCAGTCAAGCTGAAGACTACATAAGATGGCGCAGGTAAATCATCACTGGGGTGGTGTCAGGCTGCAGGGAACCTGGGAGAGCTGGCCCGCCTCCAGCACCACTGTGCAGATTACATCAGAAAACGATTGTAGCCGATTGCTGGGCTGGAGTTCCTGTAATTTCAGGAGCCTGCAGATCTGTGATAAGTTTCTAGTAACTTTTGATCACCTGTGATTCCAGGAGTGATCAGGTAATGCACAATAACAGGTGCTTGCAAAGTCCTTTGTGTTAGGTTTGATGTGCTATGCATCAGATTTACATTTTTAATTGTGACTCTCACAGGCCAAGACAAACATCAGTTATTCTCACTTATATAACTCACTTTTACTAAAGCTTATTTGAGATTAAAAACATCTTGTGAAAAATTCAAAGGTCAAAACAACTATATATGCACATACATGCATAAAACATACTTGTGCATGAGCACACACACATACTCACATAATAGCAACACTCATGTAATTTCATATTGTATATATGTTTCATAACATATATGGAAATGTGTATTGTGTATATGCATATATATGAAATACATATATTTATGGAATTTTATAAGTGTTTTATTATGTGAGTATATGTGTGTATATACATATTTTTTAAACTGATACCATTCTCTTATTCATCAAATATAATTGAATATTTACTGTATCTAGGCACTTTGTTAAGCACTTAGAATACAAACAGTGAATCTTTCCCCATGCCTGCCTTTAAGAGAACCACAGTTTGCTAGGGAAGATAGATTCATAAACCCACACGTGCAGGTTAACAGATGACTCAGGCAAATGCTTCCTAGAAGTGCTTAAGAAAAGAATGTTCCAGATTTTCACCACTGCCTTCTACTTATCACATGCACGTCTTTCTTCCTTTAGCTAATCCTATCTATCTTCCAAGTAATGAGTTTGCAGATAATTTTTAATTTAAAACCTCAAAATGATTGCAACTGTTGATGGAAAGGTTTTGATTTATGCTTCTAAAAAATATAACACCATTTGCTTTTCCCAACTTCACATGAAGATTTGTAGCTTGAACTTTGGAGGGGATTCTCTCCTTTTGAATGTCTTTCCTTTTATCCTATTGTAATTTGTGAAACGGTATGATTCACTAAAGGTTTTCTTGTGATTTTTCTAGGTCATCACATTTATAAATGTCTCAGCAACATTCAGAGAGTATATGTAACTGTGTACACCTTGGAAGTAAATATACACCCAAACATACACATGTTCAGATGATAAAAACTACAGTGTAATTGTCTGTAGCATGATCTATGAGTGCAGGCATGGTGGGAAAGTCTGATATATTCTGAACGTTCTGTCTCAGGGTCTTCATCTGTAAAACGGAACTAGCATTACCTTCTCTTCTCGTTACATAAGATTGCCATGGATTTTAAATAAGATAATATGAGTAAGTGGTTTATGAGGTAAAATATACTAGAGAAATATATGTCTGGCCAAGATGCGAGGGCCATTTGGCCACATGTGAGACTCTCACAGGTTCCCAAACTACCAGAATGGTTTCTCCAGGTGACTGTAAGGGAGCTCAAGTCTATATTTGATATTTACAGTTTTCTTCCAAATTACTTTTCCACTTCTTTCAAAAGCCCAATTCTGTCCCATTTCCTGACTTTTTTCATGGGTTTTAGTTTCTATCTTTGTTCGTGTCTTTCAATTAGATACTTTCTGGTAACAATATTGGTTCCTCTTAAGCAAATTTTCAGATGCAACCCAACCTAAGTTGCCTCTCGGTCACCTTTCGCAACTTGATGCAGAATCCTTCTTTCCTTTCAAGTCCAAGCTCCTGTGGTCATGTGATGTTTTTGGTCGGCTTGCTCAAGCATTTCTAAAAGGCAGTAGATAGTATGCATTTTTAGAATTATTCAACCCTATTTAATAATGGCAGAGTGCTGGGCATTTACTGTCCAAAAGGCTTATGCCTTGGGGAATGTAGGGATTTTTTAGGCATACTCAACTTAAAAAAAATAAAAATCTTGCACTCTAGTCTCCCTTGAGGTAAGAACCTTGATGATTCATCAGATAATTGTAGTATTGCTTTCAGTGCTCCATTGAAATAAAAAGGAAACTATTTGGGTCTGACTAGAATCACGTAGACAAGTAAAATATGGTCTTTTGGTGAAAATATCTTACAGGAGGCATTTTAGTGTGATATTTAACACAACAGAATTTTATTTCAGAAAAACTTGAGTTTGAGTTTTGACCACGATATTTAATAGATCTATGATATAGGGCAAATTACTTGGCATCTCCACATCTTAGTTTTCTCATGTAAAATGGTCTTGATTGGCCATGCTTTTGCTTAGAATGTAGAAAAATGCAAGAGAATGTCACTGCACCATAATAATAAGAAAAAAAATCTATGAAAGCATTATTTTTCTTAGGACCATTAGAGAGATGAGACTTCCAATCGCGTGAACTGATTTCCAAAGGCTGAGAGATCTCCTCTAAAGAGAGATGAAGCAAATAAACTGTTTCACCTTTGGAAGAACATAGGAGAAAAAGGTGACTGCCAATAACAGCAAGCAAAGAGAAAATAGCCAAAATTTTAATTATTTTTAAAGGCCAAGCATGACTTAGTATGACATAGTAAAATTCCTAGGAGTTCTAGATACGAGTGGAGGCTGTACTTTCTCAAAAGTGTTTTTCCCACCAGTGCTCCCAAGAACTATTCAGGGAAAAGGGGAAGAACCAAGTGAACTCCCCTCAATGGTGCATCTTCACATTTCTCTCGAATGAAGTGAAAGTCTTAAGCTCCCAAGGAAAACACAGGTAACCACTCCCGCGCACCACGTCCTTCAAAGACGGGAAATACTTGGGGATGCGTATAACAACATAGCCGCAAGATTTGTATGCTAAAAATGACAAGATGTTGCTGAGAGAAATTAAAGAAGATCCAAATAAATGGAGATATATCTACTATGTCCATGTGTCAGAACACTCAATATTTTTAAAATACCAATTTCCCCCCAATTCATCTATAGATTCAATGCAATCTCAATCAAAATCTTAGAAGGCTTTTTAGTAGAACTTGTCAAGCTATTTAAAATTTTATATGGCAAATCAAAAGGCCAAGACCAGCCAAACAATTTTGAAAAAGAAATGCAAAGTTGGTGGACTCACACTACCTGATTTCAAGGCTTTATTTACTATGAGGGTAAACAAACTATACTTTAATAAATCTGACTTTAAAAAATCAACATACTAAAGTACTTACTTCAAAGAATTGTTTCAGGAATTAAACGAGGTGACAGTGCCAGCACAGGGGAAGTGCTCAATAAATGGTAACTGTTTTCGTTGGCATTTATTATTTGTCAGAGTGTCGTAAAGAATAATTCCTATTTCGCTCCTGGCTCCGCCTCCCCTGTCACCAAATGTTCTGGAATTAAAATGGGTCTTGTTATGTGGGACATTAAGAGACCTTTCTCTTCCTGGGTACTCTCTACAGACTCAAATCATTACTAGGTCATGGATATGTATTCTGATGGATCAGACTCAGAAGTGAGCATCCTTCATTTTACCTTGTGAGTGCAACTGTGGAGCCCTGGCTGGAAGCTTTGTGTCCCTGTGAGATAAATATGGCAGCTCCCCAATTCCCTCTTGTCAACAAGTAGGCAGTTTAAGAGTTGAAGTAAATTCTCTATAAAGAAGCATAAGCGTCAGGTCCCCTCACTGGCCTTTTTCAGGGTGCCTGGAGGGGACTCTAACAAAGTATTTACCTGATCATAGGTTGCTGTAAAATTTGTAAAAGAAAAATATGTTAACCACAGTTATGTAAAAGCACTGTCTCTTTCCACTCTGTTCTCCCCTCTGTCATTCTTCCCTTCATGTCAGATAGGATTGGAGTGGCAGCAGTTCTTTTCATTTTCTCTCTTTCTTTCTTTCTTCTTTTCTTTTTGGCGTTTTGCTAAGGGAAAGTTGAATTGGAGACATGGTTTGATTTCTTTAGTCACTTACAAGTATAATTAACTTATTGTTAGTCTGGATTTGAATGCCTTCTGGGAATATTCCTACCGCCCACGAGGCTGACTTATCTGGCATCTTGATATAAAGGTTCTGGGGTGGAGATCATATTGTGATATGAACATGAGCTACAGAGCGCAGCAATAAAAAATATTTGGATATTGGCAGAGAAACAAGTTTGAAATATGTGGAACTAAAATCTAGTCTTTGGAAAATTCTTCTAAACACCAGACATGAAAAATTGTAAGAGGGGGTTGGAATTAAATTTTTGTAGATAGTCAAAATGAAATTTCTCTCTTATTAGGAATGTACCTGAAGTGTATACAATTATGTTCCCACTATCTATATTTTTATGGGAATTGTGTAAAATACAATTTATCAGATTTCCTGTATTTGTAGGCACAAACGTGAAACAAGATCACAAAGAGTGGGTACAACCTGGGTGAAATGCATCCCACTATATCTGATCATATCAAATGTGTCTGACATATCTTATTTTGATGAAGCCTGAAAGTTCCTGACAAAACAGTGTACAAACTTGCCACAGACGGTTAACCAGCCTAAGAAAACAAGTGTCCTCATGACAGAGCATATACACACATTCATCAATAAGTCAATGTAGGTAGCATATAAGAACAATTTGATTACATAGTTATCTAGCTCAATGCAGTATGGAAGACTTTTAAAATGCATTTGAATGTCTCCTATACATGCCATAATTTAAATTAATTTTATATATTCTCAAAATTATTGGTTATATTCTTAAACAGTATAAAGATTAAAGATAATATATGTGTACTATATAGCATGATACTAAGAACATGGGTTCTTCATCAACAGTACCTATTAATTATTGTTTTATTTCTGTACATTTGGTGAAATAATGGGTCATTGTTATAGAGCAGTTGTTTATTCTTGATGGTGCTGTCTAGTTGATAACTAAAGATTCCTTTAGGGAGTTTCCAGAGGGAGATGAAGTATACTGACATGGGCCTTAAGCAGCAGACATTTCTTTTTGTAGATGGCTTCTGCATCCATGGCAGTACACTCTCAGACTTGCCCTGCTCCAACTTTAGATCACAAATAGAACCTCATTTCTCATTGCTGCAGGCCAGGTCAAGCTACTTGCTTTTGTCACATCTCTAAGAGAATTTCCAAATGCTTAGATATCTGAAAAGGTGTTTCTTATTTATTTCAAATACAGGAGAAATGCCGGGTGCCACTGTCATTGGTGGAAAGGAAAATAAGAAAAACAAGAGCAGAATCTCTCTCCCTGTTTCCTTTGCTAGTGAGATACTAGGTCTGCAAATGAATGATGTTTAATTGTGCGTTCTTAGAACTCCAGTTATTTTGGCATGGCAACATAATGTAATGATTATGGAAGTAAATAGCTACTAGATGTGTTATAAAAATAATGAAAATATTTTATATTCTGTAGCTCTTTAAGTTCCTTAATAGATTGACTTTGAAATATTTGAACTTAGCATTTCCACTCTCCACATGTCCTCTTCAGTAAATACGTGCAATGCTTCATTGACACATACCACTAATATAGATGATGATGAAGATATTAAACTACCCTTTATCTTATATCTGTTTTATGGCACTTTACATATAGTAATTCTGCATTTGGCTACCTGCAGCCAAGTAGCTATGTAGAAAACTTAACAACGACTTAAATATATGGGCATTTGTTTTTCTCAATGAGTAGGCAGGAGATAGTCCAAGGCTGACATAGTGACTCCATAATGGCATTAGCAACTCTGGCTCCTATAAGCTTTCCCCTCATTCTAAATATGCGGCTTTATTCTCATAGGTACCTCAGAGTCACAAGATGGCTGCTTTACTTCCAGCATCACATTTCCTTTCTGGGCAAAAACAGAGGGAATTTGAGGGGAATCAACAGGTCAGATCTGCCCCCTTCTGAAAATATTTTAAAAATTTTCCTCTGAAGGATCTAATCTTCTGCTTATATCTCATTGGCTAGTGCTGTGCCACATATGGCATACTTGCCAGCTCTCTAGCTGCAAGGGAAGCTGCAAGGTGGGGTTCTATGTATGTAGGTACATATGTGCACATGCATGCATATATTTTTAAGGAAAACACATTGCTGTCACAAATGGATTCTGACTGAAGGAAGGGGAGACTGGATCCTGAGTAAGAAGCAAGTAGGGTCTGCCATGTAGAGTAATCTTCATAAAAGTCCTATAGAGTGGGTGTTATTATTCCTGTGAAGAATGATAAAAGACAAGTTAAACAGCCTTCCAAATAAGTTGTAAAAATTAAGTTTGCACCCAAGAAGTCACATTTGGTAGGAGATTATTACAAAGAACTTGTTGTCATCAATATGCTTCAAAGAAATATGGAAGGATAATAAGGAACTTTCACAGGCTTAGAATGGTTTGTGCTTCACAATTTTCTCTAATTTATAAGTGCTTTTACAGTTTCATATTACTAGGCTTCTCTTGATTGCTCCAACATTCCTTGGAGCTTTGTTCTTGTTGTTCCCTCTGTTTTGAAGCCTTTTCATCTGGTGTTTAGGCTGTCCAGATTCTTCTTCTACTTCAGGTTTCAGCTCAAATGCCATCTGACCAGAAAGATCTTCCATGAGCCATCTTGGTGTTGTCTATCCAAAAGTCACTCTCTATCCAGTTATCCTAGGGTTTCTATCCAAAATGATCTTCTTTCTTTCTTTATCTCTGCATTTGTCCCCATCAGAATGTAAGTTCCTTGGAAGCATGAATTTTTTTCTTCTTGATCGCTGCCCTTTGCGTCTTCTCAGCTCTAACGCCTGATAAATGGTAGGCTCTGAAAATGTTTGTTTATTTCTGAGCATGTATACTCTGACAGGGAGGGGGCTTGAGGCAGTAAGGGGTAAAAGACAGGGTTGACAGGCATATTTCCTCTAGGTTCTGGTCAGTATCTGTGCTCCTATAGAAGCAGGAGTGTATGGTGGGAAGTGGCTGGATTTTGGCCCCAGATAGATGGTTCTACTGAGCACAATGAAGGCAGAGAGTGAGTGCAAACAATTAACAGACTAACGTCAAGCCATCAGAACCTTTTGGCATAAGAGTGCTCTGATTATTAACGGTGTTTACATGGAATGGTGGGAAGAGGAAAGCACAGAATGTTCTGTGTCTCTTTGAACTTTCAGAGTGCTTATTGCATAGACATCCGGCTTGTCTGGAAAAAAATGTACAGCTGAGCAGAAGGCACCAGTTCTTAAGACATGTGGGGGACTTGAAGTATGGTTCTGAGAAAAACCTAATTCAACCCAGAAAGCTCAGGAATGAACCCTTCAGAAATATTTAATTTCATGGTTATGAAGCATTTACTCGAGCTGAATAATAACTGAAGTGTTTTCCTCTTGCTTAAGAAAGGGAACGACCTTTATGTTCTTAAGCAACGTTTCCTTGCCAAGCTAAGAATTGTGACCCAGCACACTGCTTTTTGCCTACAGATGTTATGAGGAACAGCAGAAACCAGTGGCACTTCTGAAACAATTTAAAAGTTTGAAATTTTGAAATGAGTAAACTGTGCTTTTGTCATCGATAAACATTTTATTTTCCCCAAATTTTGGACAAAATACCGTGAAAAATTGTCTCTTTGTTTTTAAATTATGAGAGATTATTTCAATGATATTATATGATATTGTATTGTCTGGATGGAGCTTTATAGATGGCAAAACCACCTGCTATATTCTGTGTGGAGACTTCCTTCTGGCTTTTGTTGACAGTAATCTCGAGGTAATCCTTTGAAATAAAAACCTATAAAAAATGTTGTGACAGGACAAAGAGATAACATGTGTGACAGAGGAAATGAAACTAAAGTGTTTATTTTTCTGATAAAATAGGAGAGCCTCTTTTTTCCCAGTGGTAGCATAGTGACTCAGCTCAGTGAACTCTATAATCCTCTCTGGAGCTTAATTAGAAACCTTGTAAACTGAGTGCAAGAGGCTGGAATATGTGTTGGATGAACACAGAAAAGGCTTTTTATCAAAAACAGAAACTCCCTTTGAATCATCTTACAATGGAGTCTAATGACTTTGTAATTGAATTGCCCAATTAGGGTTCAGAAAAGGGGACCTTCTGTTTCTACAGAAAGATGGTGAGAAACGTGGACTTCACATGTTTATGACAAAAATATCCTTCTTTTGTCCCCCAAATTTCAGAGGCATAAAATACATTGATCCAGATTCTCCCAGTAGCTGACTTTTAGGCCATGAACTAAAGCCCTGCAGTGGTTTCCTAGATGGTACCCTAATGGGCTGAAAGAGTTAATGCCCAGCTTCTGCCAGGGTGTAGAGAGCCCCTGGTTCAATAAAAAAAGATAATGGGCTATCAGCAAGGAATCTAAACTCACTGTTTTCTTGAGTAATCATGCAATAGCCCCTCCTTTGGTGGGAGTAGGGGGTGGGGGGGGGGGTATTGAAATGTAGGGGACTCTCTTCAAAGGGGTCAGTTGATTTCTCATCTCTTGTAAAGATAGAATCCATTTTTCTGCACTCAGATGATGATCTGTGGGTCTCTTCTAAATATCTTGTCCTTTCATTTTTCCATTCCTTTTCCTTTTTCCTTACATTTTCCTTTTCCCCTCTCCATTGGGCATCTATTTTGGCTTTTGACCTGTTTACGTGAACTTTTACTGTTTTTATTGTTACTCCATAGTTTTCCATTTTGGAGGTTATTAAGGTTTAATGAAAGCTGGTCTCCATTTTGAAACCTAGTTTGATTTATTAAAAAAACTTGTTTGCTAGGAGTTTACTTTTATTAAGCAAAACAGGCACGTTCTTTGCCCTGGAGTTTGCAGTCTAGAGTACCTAATATATTGAAGGACTGGAACTGTTCTTCTATAATGTTAGAGATTCTAAGCACCAGTGATAGGAAATTGTTCCCTAAAATTAAAGTGCATTTTCCTATTCATGTGACTTGCTTTTTCATCAATTACATCGACATATATTAAAATTTATGTCAATTTATAAAACATGAATAATAGTATATAAATGGGTGTATATTTTTAAATGGCAGCTTGTGACCATAAAAACACACGTAGGATTGCTACCTAGTCAAATTCCTTCAGTAAACTCATCTTTTCAACTCACTACTTCTCCCATTTTCTGAAATATGCTGAAGGATGCTTACATTGCATCCAAATAAATGTACTTTGAAAATGTTTTTGTATTTTTTGAGATGTTTACCTCATTACATGATGATGAGGCAGGTGATTCTATGTGTTTTGCAGGGCTGTTTTGGTGTTTTTTGTTTTTAGATATTTTCTTTTTTCTTCGTGTAACTGTAACTGATTAGGCCCTGGTAAGAGGAGAGAAGATCGATGCTGTCTTCCAATTGTAATATGCCGTATGACATTTGCACTCCAACTGCCTATTGCTGAAAAAGGATAAATACAATCATGATTTAAGACAAATTAAAAAAGGTTCTTCTATCCCAGATAAGCTGTCACGGTTTTCCAAGTTGCTTCAGATGCCCTTTAACTCCTTATTTTGGCTGATGTTTCTGCCTATTATATTTTAAGGTCTTCAATTAGCACTTTTCCCCTAGTACCTTCTCCTTGTAAAGGTACTATGCTAGATATTAAGACATAATTCCTGCCTTTAATGAACAATAATCTGAGGCAAAATGAAACAAGGACAAAAATGACTATAACACAAAGTAGAATATGATACAGGCCATAAAAAAGAACTAGTGAAATAACATGTTTAAAGTGCCAGGCACAGAACACTGCATAGAGTATAAGCTCCTAGGTGATGGTTCCTTCCTCTTCCCCACTATGGTGAGAAAGGCTGCATCTGGTTGGAAGAATAAATAAAGCTCCTATGGAAAAAATGACGTTTTGGTTATGAAAATGTGGGAAAATGTCTATGGAATAGAAAGGAATTTAACTAGACCTGAAAGTAATGTAAGGATAGGAAGGAAGTTGAAATGATTCTTGGAAAGGTGGGCTGTGGCCTGATGTGCAGGGTCTTGCATGTCAGGGGGAGAAATTTCAACCTTATTTGACTGATGATAGGAAACCGTGCAGGATTTCAAAGTAAAGAGAATCATACTACGACCTGTGTTTTAGAGAAATATTCTGATAGCTTTGTGAAGAATGAGTCAAAGGGCAGATGATGATTGAGGTTAGTTGTGCAAAAATACTAATAATTATAATCTTTACTATTTCATTTAATGCCTATTTTGGGCCAGAATTTTTACATAAAAAATTTTTCATCATCCCAGCCATCTTAGAAGATAGATACGCTCATTTTTACTGGTTAAGAATTTGAAGCTCAGGGGCTTAATCATGGCATGCCTAATCAATGTGTACCTTAACTTACACAAGACATAGCTACTGAGTAGTGAACGCAAAGATTAAAGCCACAATTCTCTGACTCTAGTCCACAATAGAAAGTAGGACCTACACTGCTCTTAATAAACTGTGTGACTTTGGATAGGTCCCTCAATTTGCCCAGGACTCAGTCCCTCCATGTGAGGAGGCAAATCAAAATTTAAAATTCTACAGTCTATCTATGCTCATACATCAGTTCTCATTGTGGCCAATGGTGTGCATTTGCATCCTAAGTGACAAGGGAATCAAACAGAAACCACTATGAGATTTCATCAGAATTTATTGTCTAACTAAGTCAGCTAATTCTTCAGGCTGAAGGATAATGAATTTGAGCAATTTCTAATAATACAATTTTTTATAATTAAAATGATAACATAGGGAATTTACATTTACAAGTCATACAAATTCTGTAGAAATAAGATAATATTTAACTATAATTTTGTAAAAGGTACATTTAAAGAGATCCACCCCATGAAATTTCACTTGCAGATATTCTGAAGTTAAAAAGCAAAATATAAAGGCCCTAAGCCCCTATTACTTCCGTTCTACAAGGAATCAAGAGCAGAGTTCGTCAAAGAAATAATTGAAGACACCCTGGGAAGAGGAGACTGAGGTTTTCGAGTTTATCATAAATCATTCAATGCCCTTGGCAAAGCCTTGGTGGAAATTATGAAACTGAATATTGTAATGCAATTTAAGTTTTCACTAAGGACTTAATTCTGATTCTGATGGGAATTTTACCCAAGAAAGGACTGCAGAACTGAATCCCAAGAGGCAGTCTGTTGATCATGATAATGTTTTGCCTTTAGCAAAAAGGTGAGCTGCTGTTTTGAACTCAAATGAGAAGCATTTTTAGAAGCACCACATCTATGCCTTTTATACTGAGCAGGAGTAAATTAAGGAAAGGACGTGAAAGCTATTCCTTTTCTGGAAAAAGGATAAATGAAAATTCCTTTATTTGTATGGGACCGAACGGAGAAATCGCCTCTGAAATCTGTATCAAGTGTTTCTAAATGGTATAGGCGTGTGCACCAGTGATGGCTCAGTAGATCTGAACCTGTCTGAAAACCAGAGCAATTGGAAAATGTTTGTGCTCACTCACCTCCTGACAAAGGAAACAATAACTAACACAGTAGGAAGCTACAGCTATCTTCTGACACATTATGTTTCCAGCCCCAAAATGTCACCTGAAACCCACTGAATGGAGATGAATGAAAACCAGCAGTGGTCCTGAAACACGCGAAAGGAGCAAAAAGCCCAGCTGCAAAAAGGCTGAGGTTCTTCAAAGCCCAACAAGCTGTTGACTCAGACCTTTGCAAAGTCAGAGCGTGTGTTCTCTGCTAAGGCCAAAAGCCTTGTAATTGACAAGGCAGGGAAACTTAAAATCTCTAATTTGAGGTACAACTGTGACATGTGAATTCTTTGCAAGAAGCCGTTACAGAGAAGAGTTATCGTAAACCTTAGAATGATTTTCCATTTCTCTGTCATTTGAAAATGTAAAGAAAGACTCTGAAGCACATAATGTTTGAAGAAAAAGGGACCCAGGAGCTTCTAGAATTCGAATTTATTCTGCTAGAGCTGACTCTACAAATTTTGCATCCAGTATCCTGTGATGCTAACAAAAGACTCTTTAAGAACTTGTGAGAATTGAAGACAGCTGATAAATGAAGCTGGGTTACTAACTTTGTAGTAATATCCTTCCCAGAGGTTTTCCATAGGACTATTTTCAGAGTCAGCGTGAACTTTTTAAAGCACAAACATTTCTTAATGAGTGAAGTTAGAAATGCATGCTTATTTGAAACTAAAGGGGAGAATGAGAAAATGGGGGTTATGCTTCATAACTTAAAAATTCTTTGGTTATTTGAACCAATAGCATACTGTAGGACTCTACTGAGCAAAGTTACTGTGAACATGCGAAGAAATATAATTGAGTTTGAAGTATGTGCTGGGCCTCAGAATTTCTCCGTTCTTCCTAGTTTCCTATTTTCATTGATTGTTTGCTCTGAATTTGTCTAGATTAAAAACTTGGCTCTCTTTTGAAAAGGTGTACACGTTAACGCTGGTGTCTTGCAAGATCCAAGAAAGATTGATCTTGTCATTGTCACGAAATGAGTGTGGCCTTGAGTCAATATAAAGCACCAAGTTTGTGACTGTTTTCCTGTTTCCAAAAGGGAGTGTTAGTGCCTTAAGTTGTTGTTTAATTATTGTTATTAATGTTTCAGATTATTGTCTTTTCAGTAATATTAACAAACTCATGAAACTGAAGTCAGATTTTGAAAATTGTGTAGCTAGCTTCATTGATTGGGACTACAGCACTCTAGTTAGACAGCTGGTTTCAAAGGTGAGAAACTGGCAGGAGAGAAGGGAAGGGCTTCACGTTAACTATCTGGTTGGACGGCCCATCTGTTTTTTTGAATAGGAGAATTGCATTTTGACCTTAAAGAACATAGAAAAAATTAAAACAAGTTTTAGGGATTTCCTATATTTGTGATAGGTGTATTTTAGGATAGATTATTTTTATACTTATGTATAAATTCTTAGATCTTTCTCTTCCAAGGATCTAAGATTTCATAAAAAATTTTTCAATTTGAAAGGAATGGTGACACGGAATTTGGATGCTGGTGATATACGCACAGACACTAACATATGTCCATATTTTGGCTAAAATGAAGTATTACTATTCGGCTAGGTAAATAGATTCCATTCCTCCTCATTACCCACTTATAGTTCATAATTGGACAAAAAATGGGTCTTCTCTTTTTTTCAACACTTAGATCTGTCAGAGCTCAATAACTGTCCCATGATTAATAATAAAGTGACTCCCCTCAAAAATGGAATTATACAGACTTTATTTTCCCATGCACTTGAAATCCCTCTGACAGGAATCCCAATGTGATATGTCATATGCTAAGCTGAAATTAGTATAAAACGTTGCACATTTACAGCTTCCCCTTTAATTCTGCAAACCTTTATTTTGGTTCTGTAGGTATTATTTTCTGATATTTAACAGTAGTAGGCAAAATACATTATTGGAGAGATATGCTAGAAAAGTAAAGAGAGCAAGGTTTGAGGCAATTAAGTTATATTAACGGCTTTCTCCAGCTTTATTTTAAAAAATTGATGCAATAAATGTCATTTTAAATATTTTATCATACGTTTAATCTGGTAGAGAAGGGCTTTGACAATTTATTCTTGAACATAATGTTTTTTAATAGGTTTTCATACATGAAATTCATTGGTATTTAGAACAAAGAAAAATAAGTGAATTTTTACTCCTATATCATCAAGCTTATGATTTGTTAGTATTCTAAAGTAAATAAACATGGTTTTTACACTAGTAGATTAATACTACATATGTTATAAAAGTGTGAATTGTTCAATTTTCCTAATTTTATGTTTTAACATTATATATACTAATTATATATGTATCTAAGAGATTACTCTTCACATTTTAATCATTGCAGGTAGTAGCTTATAATGAATTTCATTCTCTTTGCTTCCAGATAATCTAAAGGGACTCATTGATTCATTCATTGATTCATTCTTTTATTCAGAAATATGTATTGCATGCCAATATGTCCCAGGTAAGAATCCAGGTTCTGGGAGAACAATGGTGAAAAGACACATTTCTTGCCCTCCAATACTGTGGCTACCTCAGAGAATCATGGAAAGGCATATGAAGGCTTAGCTAATGCCTGAATTCATGGATTACACCCTGTAGAGTTGGCATGCTCTCCTTTTGAATGTGTATATAAAGCAAATTAATCGTCAATATATAGTACTGTGACTCGAAAAGCCAGAATGCATGGGACCAGGAACCAAGAAGTAGAAGATTGGCCCCTTTGTTATCACTCAGAGTAACTCAGTTGTGGAATTTGCATTTCCCATGCCCACAATTTAGGCTCTGCCGGATTAGGAGTCTGGTGTCCGCGGGGGCAGGAGGGCACATCACTTGGGAGAGTAGTAAGTATTTTATAACCTTGAAACTATGACTATTGCTTGGTGATTTGGGTCTTCTCATGCAAGTGAACCCAAAGGCAGAGAAAGAATTCATCATGTCGGTGGGAATAATTGAATATGATTACCGTGAGCAGCTATGATTGCTGCTGCATAATGGTGCCATGGAAGAGCGTATTTAGAACCCAAGAGCTTCACTGAAGCCTTCCTGGTGCTAACAGAAAGTGGACCATTGTCAAGACCATGGCCTGACTGAGTATAGTAATTAAGGCCTCTGACCTCTTGGGGGGTGAAGGTCTGCCATATCGCACCAGACAAGCGTGTTTAGACTAACAGAGTTGTGAGTGAGAACAGGGGAAACACTGAACGGGAATGGGTGGAGGAAATAGATGGTTAATGTCAGTTGGGGGCCAGAGACAGTTGTAGCAGCAGGGACTCTAGCTTTTTCCACTAATTTTACTTATATTGAATCTATTGTAGAAATTGCTGCTGGCCACTACCTTGAAGGCTCTGTGGAAGACCTGAGTGGTGCAAGAGGTGGGCTCTATTAGAAACCTCTTATGTCCCACCTCACATACTCTCATCCAACCCTTTTGTTCCATCCATTGACACAACTAGCTGATTGCAGGTGTAACCAGCTAGCACCTAGGCCCAACTTTTGCCACATGGCTATTTTGAGTGGAACATCTGTGGAACTAACTAACCACATTCCAGGGGACGACCTTTGAACAATGGGAGATAAGAGCCTATGACCCAGCTAGACAATTCTGAAGTGTGTTATACAAGGCTCCCCAGAAGGTCCCTCATGTTGTTAAGCCTTAATTACCCACACTGGCCACCAACTTGATAATGCACCACTGCATCAGCTTTCTTTCTCTTTTGTTTCGCTCTTCTCATTTTCCCACTTCTGTTCCTTGCCATTACTTCCAAAAATAAATCACCTACACACAAGCTCTTGCTGCACGCTGTTCTTTTTGGCCGGGGAGTGATGCAGGAAATGATAGTGAGAACAGTTTTAAAGAAAAGTAAGGCAGGGAATGGGGTACAGGAGTACCAAGACAGAAATAGGGGAACTGGTGACATTTGAGGAGAGATCTAGGGAAAAAGAATAAACCATGTGGATGTTGAATGGAGAACAATGAAGGCGGATGGAACTGTACAAGCAAAGGTCTGTGGAAGTTTGCTTGACACATTTGAGGAGCAGCAGGGTGGCCAGTGTGGCTGAGCAGAATGAATGAGGAAGAGAGCAATAGGAATAAGCTCATAGAGGCAATTGGGCCAGGTGAAATAGAGGTTTTTATTGTCTATGTCAGGGTATTTGCATCTGTGATCTCTCATTTGTAAATGGGGCTAATAATGCTGAACTGCTATGGTCTTGGGAAGTGTTCAAGAGAATATAGTGTCCAGGAGGAATAAGACTGTTATCTATCTAGCTGTCATCTATCTATCTCATTTATCTACATTTCACTTCTTAATTTGCCCATTCTCTTCCATCTCCTCCTCTAGCACGGCACTCATTGATACACAGTCTGTTCTGGCCATATGGACAGCGATAGAAAGGCACTGGAGGGCTGAGAGCCTTTAGTGGATGGGACTCTCACACCTGTGTGTATGTCACATCACTCATTTGCCTCCTTTTTTCATCCTGTGTCTCCCTTCAGTCTCTGGAGCTCTGTCATCTGTTAGTTTAAATAGATCTGGTGACTTCACTTCTGCCCAGTTCTGTGAATTCTACTGCTTGTAGACTACGTGAGATCCATTCACTAATTTATTTGCCAGGTAATGTTTAATTTTATAGAGTTGTAAAAATTGTTATGATTGTGACTTGGAAGATATTCATACCTTGTCATCCTTCTCCACAAAATTTTTCCTGACACTTTTACTGAGGTCAATTGGGCCTCTCACTGTTTCCTTCAGCAAGTATCTGAGTGTGCCTGGTACTAGGATATAAGAGCATACAGGACTTGAGCTCTCATGGAACTTAGAGTCTTGGGTAGGGAGTATTGATAAGTAGTTGTAGCAAAGGTGAACGACAGGGGTCAGAGGAACCAATAACAGAGGGATTGGCCAGTCATGGGCCACTCTGTAGGTCTCTGTTGTGCTCTGCTCCTCATTAATCCTCTTATCCTGCCACTTAAAGTCTGCTACCAATAATTGGAAGAAGTTAGAGACGCAAGCTGGAAGAAGACATAGTTTGCCTCATGAAACAAAGCAACAAGTCCATGGGGAATGTGGAGAGGAAGTTCAGCAAAGGACTTCTGTAATGCGAGAGCCCAAGAGCCACTCAAAGACGAGCCGCTCAGAGATTCAACCTGAGTTCTGTATTATGCAGTTGGGTTTAATATGGATTTAAACTAATAGGATAGTCATCAAATTATTTCCTTCTACTTTATCCTCCTACCCATTTCTATGTCCCCACTAAAACCAAAACCAGATGAAATGTAAACACTCTCTTAGATAAAATTGGCCTCCTATTTGGTAGTACCTCAAGTTATAAGGGTACTGATACAACTCCAAATTGATGTAAAAAAGTAAGCCAGAATCACAAAATGTTTCTCGTGGCCTAAATACTGCAAAGTTCAGACTCCCACAAACCATGCCTGGGGTAGGAATTCCAAAGATGAGAGCTTCAGCATGACAGAATCTAAACTAAGAACAAACAAAAAATAAATAGTTCACAGGAATTCTAAAATTGGAGAATTTTTATAGTGTCAAGCATTTAAATCTATACCTGAGTATCTCAAGCAAGCATACATATATGTGCTTATGTTGATTGATGTCACATATACAACACACTATAAAAGATTAAAGGGATTTTAAGATAGATTTTTGAAATCTTAACAGAATTGGGACAAACTTTTGAATGCTCATGACATTATTCTAAATAAAGAGATTTCACTGTCATTTCTTTGAATGTTCTAATCAATAATTGTACAACTCAGATATTTTATATTCCAAAGTAGTTTTTGTTTAAATAAGTTTAAAAATATTCACCATGTTAAAATCCCATGCTATTTGAGAATGAATAAATGATTTGTTTTTAGAAATATATATATTTTATCATCACCCTTCATTTCTTTAATTATTTTCTTCATTTGGCTTGTAGGACTCTGCGCTCACCCGGATTCTTTCCTTGCTAACTGAGCACATCTTCTCAGTCCCATTTTTGGATTCTCCTTATCTCCTTGAACTCTAAATAATGAGTGCCCAAGAATTCAGTCTTTGGATTTCTTTTCTCTGTTTGCACTCATGACCTCATAGTCTCAAGGCTTAAGATGCCTCTAGTGAGGACTTGCCTGACCCACAGGCTCTTATATCCTCTTGTTTACTCAATATCTTTTCCTTATGTCTAATGTTCAAACTCCTAACCCGCCTGCACCCACCAAACCTGCTTCCCCCCAATTTTTCTCCATTTACTAAATGGCAACTCTATGCTTCCGTTTGCTCAGGTTAAAAACTTGGAATCATCCTTGACTTCCTTTCTCTCACATTTTTTATATAATTTACCAACAAATCCTGTCTACTACAACTTCCTAACTTATCCAGAATCCAACTTCTTTATTCTACCTCCACTGATGATACAGGCCTGCATCATCTCTTATCCGGATTATTTTAAGAGCTTCTAAACTAATGTCTTTGCTTCCTTTCTTGCTCCTAATAGCTTATTCTCAATGTAGCTTGGATGCTCCTTTCTAAGTCGAGGGGCAGATCATGCCACTCTTCTGCTTAAAATCTTTTGTGGCTTCCCAGCTGAGTCAGGATAAAAGCCATTCAAAGGATGCCCACCTCTGGCCCTCCACAAACACACACGCCCTCGCATCACCATTTCTCTGACCTCATCAACTGCAGCTCCTTCCTTGCTCATTCTGCCTCAGCCACATTGACCTCTCCACTGTTCTCCAAACCCTCCAAGGAGGCTACTGTCTGGGGGCTTTTGCACTTGCTTTCCCTCTACCTAGAACATCCTCTCCCAGCCACCAACTGCATGGCTTGCTTCCCCACTCCTTCAGGACCCTTTGCTCACATGCCACCTCTTTAGAGAAGCTCTGCCTCATCATTCCCTCTTTTCCATTTATTTTGTTTTCTCCATAACACTTATCATTAACCAGCGTACCTCACACTGTACCATATCTCTCTACTACAATGTAAACTCCACTGGGGCAGACGTTTTGTCAGTTTTGGTCATTGCTGTTTCTCTATGGTAAAACTATAATTTTAAAGAAAAGTTACTAATATGCACACACTAAGAAGCTTGCATATTACAGATTCTATAACTGGATGAGCTGTGTGGCATAGTGAGGACTCCATGTGGACTTGGCTTTGAAACAAATCATGTACAGTTAAGATTCATAAAATGACTTAAAGACCAAGACTTCTGCTTAAAGTCATTGAAGGGTTTAAAGGTACAATTTTCAAACTACTATGAAAAAAAGTCACAAAAAATTATTCGTCTGAAAATATCACAAGTTTAAAATGGTTGCCACTTACATTAACATGTGATTATCAGCAGAATTCACTGTGTTAATAAATCATCAAAAATACACAACAATGGGGCCTGGCCCAGTGGCATAGGGGTTAATTTCACACTCTCTGCTTTGGTGGCCTGGGGTTTGCCAGTTTGGATCCCAGGCACAGACCTACACAGTGCTTATCAAGCCATGCTGTGGCAGGCGTCCCACATATAAAATAAAGGAAGATGGGCACAGATGTTAGCTTAGGGCCAATCTTCCTCAGCAAAAAGAGGAGGATTTGTGGCAGATGTTAGCTCAGGGCTAATCTTCCTCAAAAAAAAAGAAAATACACAACAATGGTGAAAGAAACTTCCAGAGCCAAATCTGTCTTAATTAGAGTGGATAGCTGCCTATCATAGAAGACAATTCTGTAATCCACAGTATGAGACAATTTCTCACAACCATTAAAAATCTCTACAGGTCCCAGGAGACTCTATATTGAAGCAGGTCAGACATCATGTCATCCATGCAAAATTAGGTACGACAATTCATTCAAAGTATCTTTTGAGGACAACTAATGGTTCTCTTAAATTTGGGGCTGCAAAACAAAAAAAGATGAAATCCTAATATTGTTAACTGGCTGACATCCTTTCTGTTTTTTTTTTAATAAAAAAGGGATTTCCAGTGCCACAGTGCCATATTCATTGTCAAACATAAGAATGGTGTGTATGAATAAGAAGTAAGTGGGGATGAGCATAGTGTGCATCATTGTCCATGTGAATCTTGTGAATTTGTACAGATTTAAAAATTATCATGGCCCTGTACTTTGCATTCCTGGCAATAATAATCCCTGGAATTGAGGCCTGTTTGTTTACAACTTAGAAATATAGTGTTTCATTTTTCCTCCTACTAATGGAACTTAATAGCAATGGCATCATCTTATTATGAACACAAACATTTCTCAATAAATTCACAGCTTGGTGCTCTGGCAACAATGAAATGCCATTTAAAGGACAGAGCCTGCAAACTGAAATATGATTTAGAGAAACAGCAGTGACAAAATTATTGAAAATGAACCTCATCCCACCGCTGGTTTAATAGCATTATTGAACCAATCAAGATTGCAATTTGGGGGCTAATTTCACCTGCTAATGAGTAAGTCACTGACAACTGCTAAGGTTTCTAATTCAGATTTTGTGTGTTTTGCAAGCTTAAATGCTAAAGCAGAGATTTGACTACTTCTCCCTGTCCCTGTCCACATCCCTAACTTAGGTAACAGCCTGCAGTCTTCAGTATGTCAGCTCTCCATTGCTATGCAAAGTCAAATTGCCATGGAGGGATAATTGCTTAGAAATTGAACTATAGGCAGTTCTGTCCACACAGTGTGTCATCAGACAAATATTTCAAAGGGAATACTGAAACTTAGAGAAGCACAAATGGTCTTGGCTGCGGATGTCTTAGGATTTCAACTTCAATCAAAGAGAACAGGACTTGCTTAAAAGTAGTCACCTCCACACCCACTGCAGCCTGAAGTCAGACCTGCGTAATCACAGACACTCCTTGTCTAGTCCCTGCAAGGTGCCCCTGAAACGGGGGTGCACACGCTGCTCGTGAGGCAGCGCATTCAGGTGAGTTGTGGCACAGGATCAGAAACCGCTTCAACTTGTCTGAAGGGAGAGAGCAAGACACTTTAAGAAAAGAGCACAAAATCCTTTGTGATCTTGATTCTTGGAAACATCTATTTTCTTAGTCAATGTAAAGCATGGAAGGGTGTGTCTTGCATTATTTATTCCTGGCCAGGCGTGTATGTCAGAGTGGAAGGGCTTTTCTGGGCTGGCATACAGGATTGGGATGAGACAAACAGCAACACAGATATTCCATTGTTTCCCTCTGTATACAAGGGTGGGTGGTGCTGGAGACAAAGGCGCTGGAATGTTGGAGAAGCACTTTAGCGGAAATGCTGGTGAGAAGCACCAAAGGCTATCTTCCCCTTCTCCCCCGCTTGCCTTCATTTTTCTGGAGCTGAAACAAAAGATAACTTTAAAAGCATCCACACATACAAATAATAGAAAGGGGATGTGCCAAGTCACAGTTATAAAGGAGCAGAGCATTCTTATAACATTTACAAAAATGAAAACCTACCCGGAGCCCCCTCATCACCATGCATACACCCTCAATTAAAACAATGCCCCTGATAGCAGGCAGTATAATCTGCATTTTATTTCACTCATGAGCAAAATAACAAGTTACTCAGGCCTGCGGCACTCATGAGTGATATGGGGCGTGTAATATCCTTTCCATTGAGTTTCCTATTATTAAGCTTGAAATAAGGAGTTCAGAATTAACTGTGACAATGATTTTATCTAGTGTTGGCATCACCATTAGCTTTTGCAGTTTACTGCTAATAAAACTTTAAATTTGCTATTACTTCTAATAACCTTCTTGCCACCTTAGCTGTAGAAATTAGACAAAGAACCCTGCTGACATGTGGCTAGTGACATTTTCTGGAAGTGTAGAAAACTCCGATGACAACAGTGACTGTTATTTACCAAAGTATAATAAAGCCAGGCCCTGCTGGCCTTCGGCAGCCTAATTTAAAGCACCTGTTCCTGAGGCTCGAAAAGGGCTGTAAAAGAACAAAGCATAAAATTTTGGTTCTGTTACCGTTGCTCTGAGCATCAGAGCTTTCTTTCATAGCAATCCAGTAGATTATTTTTTTTTATTATTATTTTTCTTTTTTTTAAAGATTGGCACCTAGGCTAACAACTGTTGCCAATCTTCTTTTTTTTTTTTTTTTTAAGGATTGGCACCTGGCTAACAACTGTTACCAATCTTTTTTTCTGCTTTCTCTCTCTAAACCACCCCCCCCCCCCCACCCCGTACACAGTTGTATATCTTAGTTGCAGGTCCTTCTAGTTGTGGGATGTGGGATGCCACCTCACTGTGGCCTGATGAGTGGTGCCATGTCTGCACCCAGGATCCGAACCCTGGGCCGCCGCAGGGGAGCGCGCGAACTTAACCACTCGGCCACGGAGCCGGCCCCAATCCAGTAGATTCTAAAGTAGGAAAAATAACTTGTGACTAGGCCTACATGAGTGAAATGAAATATTAAAACAAGTCATTGTCAGGTTAACCCAGAAACCCAAATGTATTCATCTAAAGCATTAAAAAGGGATGCAGTGATAGACATCTGTGGGCTTGATCACTTTCCATCAAATCTCTAGACTCAGTCAGCCCTTCCTCTGTGATATTGGACATTACTTTTCCCCAATAATTAGGGTTATGAATGCTCTCCTGCTTTCATACTGTCAGCAGAATTAATATATATTTGGATGATATGACTTTGGTCATGGTAAAATATAAATGAGACAATGGACTTAGGTGTACAGAGAAAAATGGTTATAAGTCTTATGAAACATTCTTAAAGCATTTGCTTTTAATCACAGAGAAAAGAATTAGTCAGTTACCAGATTTTTGTTTGGGAATCTGTGTTACATCTAGTCAGTTTCTGCCTGGCATGACAATTCCTTCCCTCCCACAGTTTCATCTCAGGGCATGCTGTGATATTGGACAGTTTGGTGTTTACTTTCATTGGGCAGTGTGGTTATTTGACGAGAAAGTCTGCATTCCAGAAGACTGAGAATCAAAGGGAAGCTTGTTGGTCAGTTAAAAACATGTCTTTGTAATTATTCTGCTTTATTCCGTCTTCTTTAACCAACTCTCTTCTTATTTTAAATAACTGAATTTTATTAAGAAATGCGAGACAAAGAGGGAAGAAGTTTTTCCCCTAAGACACTCCATTGAGGATATTCTCTTTACCAGCAAGTGGGAAGTCAGCACTTCTAGCAAGGCTTTGAGCAAGATCGGCTGTAAGTGGCAATAGAGCAGCCAGCAAGCTCTTGAGATTTCCTGGGCTGTGAACGAGTTGTTTATAACTGCAGGAACAAGCTCAGACTGTTCTCAGCCTTTACAAAGTTGTGAATGGCTGCAGCATATGGCAGCACTTCCTTCCTCAAGGAACTTCATGGTTAAGCTTCTCCCTCTGGAGCACTACAATCACATCCTAAGAGAGTGTGAGCCATGCACCCATTTTTCTTTTCTCTTAGTCTGTATTCTCTCTCAGTCCAATGCACACTGTAGATGTAGAGGTCGTGCTACTGCTTTTTCTGAGCCTTTTTGAAATAGATAAGAGGGTATATGGGTGCCAACATGAAATCTCACTAAGAGTCTTGAAATGGGGCATGAAAGAGATCACTAGGAAAGCAAGCTCTAAAGGAAGCACTTGGAACTAGGCAGGATATTAAATGGTATTCTTTTGACTTTCCTAGTGACCCAGGAAGTTTGTCTTATGGTTTTTGTTACAGTTCCCGATTCCCTCGCAACTCTAGGAAATGCTATCTTGGCATTCTGAGCCAGGAAGGAATAGTATCTTTCCTTTAATGAGCCAGGACTTCATTTGCTGTGAATGTGAACTATGCTTCTCACATCTGGGATTCATCTGTTCGACCACAAAATGTTGGTTAAGAAAGAAAGAATTTAGAAGAGAAAGTGATATTCAAGGCCAGCTCATTCTGAGTTAGCTGGAAATTTGGTTCTAAGAGAGAGAAAATAACTGAGAATCAGGTGAAAACTACCAATGGCTGGAGAGTGATAGAGGAAACCCCTAGCTCCTGACCTTCATGGCTCACCCCTCAACTTGCATTCCAATCCCCCTCTCTTCAGAGCCCCATCCCAAGTTCCAGCTTTCAATCCACACGCTCTATCCCTGAAAATTCCATTTGTTTCCTGTAAGTTACAGATATGAGGCTTGGGGAAGAAGGAGAGAAGAGGATATCCTGCTTCAGCACTGAGAGAAACTTGCTCCTGACCTGCCCCAACTTAGGGATGATGGCCAGTTCCCAAAGCATCCTTCTTTGAAAATTGTGTTTAGACTCCAGTCAGAGCCATTAGAAATTACATTGTCACTAGATGTGACATTACTCATATGAAATAATGCATTTTGGATTTCTAAAATGACTCCTTTCAACAGAGTTTGAGAAAATACAATTGATTCATAAATTATTTTTGCAGAAGTACTGGTTGTGCTAATTTCAATAGATTGCCTTAGATTTTGTTACCTTTTGATAGCTACGAGCAAACTATATTTGTTGAATTCTACTTATTTCTTATCATTCAATTGGTAAACACTTTTCTAAACTCATTATTTGTCCCGTAAAACAGTACTGAAATTGTACATACTTGTCCCCAAATTGTTTCCTCCTCTAGTACCTTTTGTCCACTTGGACTATTCATCTCGATCACTGAACCACAAAAATCGATGTCTTTTGTTATATACCAACAGCTTTCAATCTGCTAATTAGGGCTAATGAGAGGGCAATTGAACTTTACTTTCCCTGTGTCTTTCTCTCTTAAACTGTGGGCTGATGGCATTTTGCAGGCTAGAAGAATGAGCAGCCTCCCTGAGCCTCATACTCTTTTCATTATGCCACTGCTACTATAGATATTTCCTTGTCAGTGTTGGCATATAGGAAGTTGAGGTGTGCAACTGTGCTTATTGCACATGCTCAGGGAAACTAATTTAAGGCAACTGAGTAGAGCTGGGCTGGTTCTAAAGAAAACCTTCAGTGTGGGATGGGAGAAGGAGTAGCTAGGCAATCCCTCAGAATTCACTTATTCTCCATGTTATTTAGAGATATTTTTGCCCTAAAAGTTAAGGTGCTAGAATTTTCTGTTACTCTGTTCCATATTATTAACTGACATGATTTCCTTTTATCCACCTTGTGGAGTGGTCAGGGTTTTTTGCTCTGTTTCTTTGAGAAATGGGAGCTTGGAGAGTTACCTGGAGAGGGAATACGGCAAGGTGGGAAAAACATGGTCATTGGGGTCAGAAAACCTTGCATTCAATTTCTGCTACAGCTTTTCTGTTGTTTACTTTTGTGTGTTACTGAAACACTTGGAGTTTCATTTTCCCTCATTAGTTTATGGAATGGTAGTACCCAAAGGTTTGGTGAGACTCAGAGTCAAGAGCTACATTGAGTGAGCTCAAGATCATTCATTCACCAAACTCTTATTGAAATTCTACAATGTGCCATGCATGGTAAGATGTTAGACATACAAAGATAAGCAAGATGCTGTCCATGTCCTCCAAGGGGTTCTGATCCAGTGGAGAAGATAATCATGGTAATAGAAAGCCACAAGACAATGAGATAAGCAGTGTGGTATGTATGGTGACTCCAGGAGGACAGAGGTAGGTCACCTGGCTCAGCTTACAGGACTTCAGGAAGGTGTCCTGGAGAAAGTGAAAATTAAGCTGAGTCTTAAAAGAAGGGACAAGTTAACTAAATCAAATGACAGGTGAGGTTAGGGCAACAATACTCGGGGCAGCAAATGAGTAACGGCAAGTGGCCATAAAGAGAATTCAGGAAATTATAAATATACAAGTTATGGATGAGAACCCAGGATTGGGGGTAGTAGCTAGAGAAGTGGTTGGTGGAATAAGAGGTAGGAGAGAGTTAGGATCATAATTAGGAAGGGGCGGAGTCAGGGTTTGAATGTAAATTTTCTGATTTTGAATCTTATCCTCTTTCGTCACAGTCCCCTCCCAGCTCAGCGTGTGTATGTTTGTGTTTGTATGTGTATAGTCATATGTTGAAATGAGTCCTCCACATATATTTTTACCACTCTCGAAGCAGTACTTTTCTTTGCAGCTAACATGTAGATATACATTATATCCTGTTCTAATGGAACCAAAATGTCAACATCCTTTGAGAGAAGCGCTTGGCACTTCTCCAGTTCTTGGCAATTTCTAGAGAGAAATTTGAATGTCAGCTACTTTTTTGTACTTGAATTATTATAAATTTAGATTCATAGATAGGTGATAGTGGACAGATAATTTACCTATACAAGGAAGTGCCTATTACATTTGTCTTTTAAAACACAACCAATGTGTAACATAAGACCTCAATTCTGTATAGAATGTAAATATTCTAGCCCAGAAAGTCAGTTTCCTAAAGAAAGTAGACAAATTTGTGTATTTTAAGTGAGACCCATATTATTCTAATCTTCCAATCCAGGCTATTTGATTGCAAAAAGCACAGTGAAAACATCTAAGAATGAAAAAATAAATAAATACACAAAACAAAACTAACTTAGCCCATATCTAAAACTTAACAAATTCAAATATTTGTAATAAATAGGCTCCTTACAAGGGTGTGATTTTAGAAGAATAGCCTAAAGTTCATGAACATTTTAACCTTGCTCTGGCAAACATGTGACACTGATATTTCTTCCTTTATGGATACAATGCATTATTTTCAAATAGCATCTATGATTGAATGTCTTCAAAGCTAATTCCTGTTTCCTGTTGTTTTTCTTGTAACCTGGGGGAATATTTCCATAGGCTGAATTAAAAGTATTTTTTTTTTTTATGGGGTCTGTGGGGAGGTGAGGAAGAGGTTAGTCATTCCCACGGCTCCTGGGCACATTATCACAGTATTTGTCCTTGCTGCAATGTTGCGTTTGCTAAGAAGCAGAAGGCAGAGGTTAACAGATTCCCATCTCTTTTGTACTCCTTTGTTTAATTTTGTTTAACTTCTATTCCTCAAGATCTGAACAGTTTCTCCCGTGCTTTTATAGATATTCTTATTTCATACTTATAACTCCCAAAGCCAAATATCCTTCTTAACTTGGTCAGGGTACGTCACATGTATGTTAAAAGGGTTGCATTTTCCAGTTCTATTGCAGCTGAGGACCTGCAAGTATATCGCCAATTCTAAAAGCACAGAGCATACATCTAGAACAAAGCACGACTCTGTATACCGCTGTGATGGTCGTTTTCCGTTTGACCCTCCAGATCATTCTCCAGCTTTCTCCCCAGGAGGCTGATCTGAAGGGACTGAAACTAAGTTTCTTTTCCTCTGGCTTCAGTGAGGCTCAGCCAATGGAAAGCCCTAGTAGAACTGGGGGACATGAGGAAAGAAAAATTGGAGTATTTGTTCTCTGGTTCCCTCTCATTGGGTCATGGGTGGGCAGTGTCTGAGTTCCTCTTCCACCGGCTCCTTTTGGGCGACCCTCCCTTCAGATGCGGGCCTCACCCTAGTTCCTAAACACTCTCTCTTCTTGTTGCTTCAGCCTTGCTAGTGATTAGGAGGCTCAGAAATGCCTGCTTCCCCTTCCTTGGTTGGTGCCCCCTAACTCTGCCTACCCTTTGGGTCTTCTTTGAAACTCTCTTCAGTCACTTCTTTTGAGTGCCCCATCTGCTTCTTGCCAGAACTTTGACTGATACAAATTCCTAAAGCCAAAAACGATGAAAACAGCAGGAACAAATATCAAATTTGGGCATTGAATCAACTGAGATTTGTTTTCCTGCATCTCAATATACTGCAAACAGCAAATATATGTGAATACAAAGTACACTATGTCTGAAAAAAAGAGGTCTCCCTAGGAGTCGTAAATTATTAGTATTACACCATATTTAGCATTTGCCGGACATTAATAACATGCAACTGGCAAAATTTGCACTGAAAACTACACTGTTTTTCTTCTGTCCTGGAAGGCTAGTTTTTTTAATGTGCCAATGTTTTCCTGCAAAGATATGTACTAAAGATGGAATATCATAAGCCAACCCCAGATAACTTCAAAGCCACAGTATTGATCATTTTACAGGCTCTTCAATCTTTTCTTCAGAATACTATGGTAATGGTAAAACCCTGCCCCCCGCCCCATCCATGGGCCGGTGCTTAAGACAAGCTTCAGTGTATAATGACTTACCGCAAACTCCATTAATGTAATTTGGGGGGTTTGTTGTGTTTTATTTTGTGGCTCATTTCTTGTTCCACACTGCCTTGGTCTCCAGTGCTGCCTTCTACCATAAGTTAGAAATGAATTTTTAAAAATAAGCACTTGTACTTTGAACCATAAAACAAAATCTGAAGCTGAAATCAAAGGAAGAAGGTAAATTACTTTTAGTGCTCCGCAAAGAAACTTTCACTTGGCTATTTCCTGTTGTTTTGAAACTCTGAAAATCAATACAGAAACATATCATATTCTGAAGGCAGGTCATCTGTGCACTAGGTGTTTTTAACAGTTGGCTTTGAAGGGGATACTTATGCCCCCTTGACATGAATCTACAGTTCTTCACACTAAGCGTCCCCATGAAACTACATTTTTGCTCGGGCTATCCATCTCAATGGTTATTACTTTTTACTGTTCCAGGCTCCCATCTTCTATTATAGATTCACTGATAGATCAATATGACAGAGGCAAGATAAAAGTCAGTTAGCTGCACATGTCTATTATGAGCCTGAAAATTCAGACACACATTTCTCTTGACAGAAACCAGGCACGTAACTGAGTCGTTATGTGTCTGGGTGGTTTTCTGGTTCTTTCTGTACAAACTTACATTTCTGGACATCTTTCTTAATTTTGAGGTCCTCATGGCCTGTCAGAGAGTTAGGAGTGAGTGGTTCCCTAGGGGCTAGAGTGATTTTAAAATACAATCTTCGCTTTTGAAAGGAGAGAACAAAACACATTTGCTGCTACTCTGAGGCAGTAAAAGGAGTGCTGACACGCTTGGTTTCTAAACCACAGGCAAGCGCACTGTAAACCAAGCTAGGGGTTCAAAGTCAAGGGAAGAATCTTTGCAGTCCTCTAGTGGGTAATGGGAGTGAGGAAAATGACTTTGGATTGGTTGGAAACCTCAGGTTCCCTCTGGCTGGATCACTTCAGCTAATAATCAGCAATGATTCGAGAAAGGAGTAGAACTCTGTCAAACATTTAAACCACTGTCCACAAGATGGTCTGTAATATCCGCCAGCGTTCACAGGGCAAGAGTGCTCGAGCAACACCTCAGAGAATGAAGAAACGGGTAGCAAAAGAGGCTGAGATTCCAATGGTTTCAGAGTTTAAGATTTTAGCTCTTATTGCAAGTTCTCATGGTTAGATAATTGACACGAGCTATGAAACTTGAAAAGTCCACCAAAGGTCATTAGAAATTCAACTAGGAGCTGGCCCCGTGGCCGAGTGGTTAAGTTCGCGCGCTCCGCTACAGGCGGCCCAGTGTTTCGTTGGTTCGAATCCTGGGCGCGGACATGGCACTGCTCATCAAACCATGCTGAGGCAGCGTCCCACATGCCACAACTAGAAGGACCCACAACGAAGAATATACAACTATGTACCGGGGGGCTTTGGTGAGAAAAAGGAAAAAAACAAAATCTTAAATAAAAAAAAGAAAAGAAATTCAACGAACATTTAGACCTTTTAATTCATTAATTTATTGTCTCACACATGGATTTAATAAACATTTATTGTGTTCTTACTCTGTATCAGACACTACAAGGTAAACAGGCAATTAATGAAAAATATACACAGACATGACAATACATTATTTTCAGAAAGAATTTTCTAAAATCAAAAATCCATTCACATTTATGGATCCAAAAAACGGAATACAGCATACGTCTATGGGGGAAGGAAGTGGCAGGAAGAAATGGGGATAAGGGAATAAATAAACAAAGGAATGACAGTGAAAAAAGAAAGGCATTATGCAGACTGGAAATAATTCTGTGAACTGAGTTTGGAACAAAAACTTAGAAGTCATACGAACTCTATATGACTCCACTCATAGGTGGAAGTTAGTATATTGATAAGGAGATCTGATCGGTGGTTACCAGGGAAAAGGGGGGGTGGAGGGAGGGCACAGAGGGGGAAGTGGTGTACCCACAACATGACTAACAAAAATGTACAACTGAAATCTCATAAGGTTGTAATCTATCATAACATTAATTAAAAAAAAAAAAAAACTTACAAGTCATAATGCTGTGTGGTGTGGGCACACATTGCTTCTAGAAACATGGAGAGCAACACTTAGCCCAGATGGGTTTTCAAGGAATTTCTGGAGGATGAGCAGGGAGTTATCAGATGAAGAGGGGTCAGTGAAGATATATTTGCATCTATATAAACATTCATGTATTCATCTATTTTTTATTTTATTTATAAACATGAGATCTACCCTCCTAAAAAATTTTTAAGTGTACAGTTCAGTATTATCTGTAAGCACAACATTGTACAGCAGATCTCTCGATCTTTTTTACCTTGCGTGACAGCAATTTTATATTGCCCCTCCCCCCAGTACATGTATCTATTTTCAGTTTTAATTTCTCCCCTCCCCCACCCACAAAGACAAGGGAGCACTTACAGAAAGGCATGAGGGAGAAGAGCAAGCAGCTTACCGCTCAGTCAAGGGGGAGAGGGGCACGATTTCATGTGGTAGTCAGATCACAAAGAGCCTTACAAATTACACTACAAAAATTTAATTGTATCTGGAGCAAAAGGAAGCCTGTGAAATTTTTTGTGTGAGGGCTTGAAATGGTCAGGATATTTACTCACACCCATCACTCTGAGGGCAATTAGGAGGGCAGACGAGAGGAGGGTGAAAGCAGAAGCAAGTGAACCAGTCTGGAAAAAGTGATAATTTAGACAAAAAATAATGAGGGCCTGAAGCAAGGTGTGGCTGTGGTGGCGGAGAGAGTGAGGATGGGAGCAGGGCAGTGGGTAGTATGACAGGCTCTTAGGTAACAAGAAATGCCAGAAG
Source organism: Equus asinus (assembly GCF_041296235.1). Taxonomy (NCBI): domain Eukaryota; kingdom Metazoa; phylum Chordata; class Mammalia; order Perissodactyla; family Equidae; genus Equus; species Equus asinus. The sequence goes on along the minus strand of NC_091805.1, from coordinate 19,557,009 downwards.
GGGAAGGGCAAGTGACAGAGCTGTGGACTGTCCATTTACTCACTTTCAAAAGATGAAGCAAGTCACGGAAGCAACCTAGGTGCCCATCAAGGGATAAATGGGTAAAGAAGATGTGGTATATAAACAAGTGGAATACTACTCAGCCATAAGAAATGATGAAATCCAGCCACTTGTGATGACATGGCTAGAACTTGAGGGTATTATGCCTTTGAAATAAATTAGAGGGAGAAAGTCAAATACCATATAATCTCACCCATAAGTAGAAAATAAAAACAACGACAAACAAACACAAAGCAACAGTGATTGGATTGGTGGCTACCAGAGGGGAAGGGGGCACGGGGGACGACAAAAGGGGTGATTAGGCACACGTGTGTGGTGATGGATTATAATTAGTCCTTGGGTGGTGAACATGATGTAATCTACACAGAATTCAAAATATATTATGATGTACATCTGAAAGTTATATAATGCTATAATACAATGTTACTGCTAGAAAAACAAAAATTAAAATTTAAAAAACAAAACAATATGAAACAAAAAGATGAAGCAAGTCAAACCTCAAATCTGGTTGGAAGACAGTCGGCGGACTTTAATTCAGGAGGAGCTCCGAGCACACCCGGTTTGGCTGTAGTGTACACACTGAAGTTGGCCTCTGCGTGCAAACCCTAAGAAATGACAAGGAGTATCCTTCTTTTTCACAGATTAATTTTAAGAGCAAGAAGAGCATGAGTGAGTTTCATAGAAAACAAGTTAAGAAAAGGCAGAACTGGAGCTCTGTGAAAATCAGCGTCTAGTAGTGAATGTCAAAAATTCTCCATCGTTTCATTTCTAAAATGTGTCAAATCTAGTCAGTAGCATGTGGTTCTAAAGAAACAACTCTAAGAGTTTTGTTTTATTTTGGCTATAAAGTATTTCCAATCAACGTTAACATTTCTATAAAATAAATGAAAAACAACCAAAGTCCAGGAATTTGAGAGGGATGGAAAAAGAGGTTAAAATAAAGACCAAGCCATGCTTTGGCCAGAGTTGGGATAAGTGTTTATATATATATTTTTTAACGGCTTTATTGAGACATAATTCACATACTATAAAGATATCCCATTTGAAGTTTACAGTCAAATTGGTTCTAGTATACTCACAGAATTGTACAAACATCACCATGAACTAATTTTACATATTTATCGCCCAAAAAGAAATCCTTCCACTCATTAACAGTTACTCCCCATGCCCCCTCCCCTGGCCCCAGCTCTAGGAAACATCTAGATTTCCTTATTCTAGGTATTTTATTTAAATAGAATCATATAGTATGCGCTCGTTTGTGACTGGCATCTTTCACTTAGTATGATGTTTTCAAGATTTATATGTCATCACATATATCAGTATTTTATTCGTTTTTGTTGCTGAATAATTTTCCATCATATGAATGTGCTGAATTTTGTTTATTCATTCATCAGTTAATGGACATTTGAGTTGTTTCCACTTTTTGGCCATTCGTGTAACACTCTTATGAACATTTGTGTACAAGTTCTTGCATGGACCTAGGTTTAAATTCTCTTGGATATATATCTAGGAGTGGAATTCCTATGATTAACATTTTGATGAACTACTAAACTGCTTCCAAAGTGGCTGCACCATTTACGTTCCTACCAGCCATGTATGAGGGCTCCAATTTCTCCACATCCTGGCTAACATTTGTTATTGTCTGTCTTTGATTATGGTCGTCCTAGTGGGTGTGAAGTGGTGCCTCACTGCAGTTTTGATTTGCATTTTCCTATATGTTTATATTTTATTTTATTTATTTTATTTTTTTTTAAGATCCTATTTTTTTCCTGTTTTTCCCCAAAACCCCCCGGTACATAGTTGTATATTCTTCGTTGTGGGTCCTTCTAATTGTGGCATGTGGGATGCTGCCTCAGCGTGATTTGATGAGTAGTGCCATGTCCGCGCCCAGGATTCGAACCAACGAAAGACTGGGTCGCCTGTAGCAGAGCACGCGAACTTAACCACTCGTCCACGGGGCCAGCCCCTATATGTTTATATTTTAAATCTGGTGATTCAATAATCTCTTTTTTCATTATATATAAGGCAGATTCCTTTTGCATTTTTTCAAATCTTGTAAAACTTTGTGAAAATTCACCAGTCATCTATCAACACAATAATGATGCTTAAAAGCAGTGCAAAACTCAGGCACTTGAAACATTAAGCATCTATTAGTTCGTGAATCTATGATTTAGGCTGGGCTCAGCTAGATGGTTCTGATCTGAGCTCACTCGGTTGTCTGAATGTTGACTGATCTAGGCTGACTCTGACGAGACAACTCAGGTCTCTTCCATGTGTCTCCTGCCCTCTAGCAAGCAAGACTAGACATGTTCTTCCCAGACAGTGGCCAGAGAACCTAAGCAGGAGTGACAAAGTACAAATGCTTTTCTGTGCCTTTGCTTCTGGTACAACTGCTTATATCTCATTGGCCAAAGCAAGTCACATGGCTAAACTCAGAGCCAGCAGGCCAGGAAGTATGTCCACTTCTTAATGGGAAGAACTACAAAGTCTCATGGCAAAGGGTATAGATACCACGAGGGTGAAGCAACAAGGCCATTCAAGGGATCAGCCCACAACACATGTGACACTGTCACTCAGAAGAGAGATGGGTTAAATTGGTAGGTCAGCAATCGCTGCTTCACCAACCTCCACACTAGGCTGCATGTGCTCTCAGCTTTGCTGCATGAAAAATGGATCCATTAGCTACTCTCTAGGGTTAAATATTCTGGTAACAGCTGCTCTACTTTTCAAAAATAAGAAAGATATTTAGGTGGCAAATGAACACTCTATTGTTTGAAAGCCTCTCCAGCGCCATAATGAGAAATCAGCACAGACCTAGATCAAACAGCAGCAGGTATTCTGAAATATTCTGGGAAGTGTTTAAACCTGGGAGAGATGACATTAGTTAAGTATTTATAAATGTCATATCATCTGTTTTAGGAAAAGCTAATAAAATATCTTGCAGACATTTCTGGTCCTCCCCAAATTGCTTCTGTAATCTATTCTATAGAATTGGCAAATGGGGAAACAGACATATCATGGGTCAATACCAGTGAAAGGACTCTCTGCATGGATATAGGATTCACAGTCCATTAAGCTTCAGGTCTGCCCTGATGTGGATCCCTCTGATGTATTACTATTATAACCTATTTTTGTTGACTCAGTTACTATGTCAGCAAAACCAAACATTTTGGCTTGTAGCCCAGCCTTGAGCTGTCTATGGAGGATATGTTTTTGCCTTTACCACCATGACAGTAATAAGCAACTGGCATTAGTTTGATTTGCATAATTGTGTGTTTCCAACTTAGACTCTGTGTCAGTAGGAGACAACTTATTGTGATGATACCCACAGCATATTATCTGTTTTGTGCTATCAGCATTTATTTATGTAAATTCCATCATTACAAGGGGTCATTTTCCAACCTTCTACCACGAAATCACATTCTCTGCCAATAAGCAGGAAGAAAATACCATAGGAGAAGAGCTGGGCATATTTTATCATTCACAGTTGTTGGTCAAGGAGTCAGAAAGGGTATTTTTGATGGTTGCGTGCTTGTTTGTTTTTTCAGGCAAGTTTGCTTTAAGGATTGACAGATATGATGACAATCTGCAAGTCTGTTGATGGCCGTTTAGTACTAATGCCATCAAACAGACACATTCTCTTTCTCTCTCGCATACACATATACACACACCACAAAGAGTGTCCGACTCATCTAAGATTTTCTTTAAGAATAATTTATGGTCTAAGAAAACATGTTGTGTTCCCTAGATGGTGAGTCGAATGCTTTCTTTGATAAGAAGCAGAACTCTGTAATTTATTCATGCAAGAGATAAAAAGATAGAATAACTAACTAGAATATCCCACTTGTAAAAGTACCTGAAAGAATGAATAGGATCCATGTGGAACATGAGAGTTCATAAACCAAACTTCACAACTCTGTTCACAAAAAATAGCCAAGCTCAACTGTGCATTTTGTCTAGAGGTAGATTTGAGCCTTCTAAGTGTCCATGTAACCGGAGCTGTAATTTATACATTTCTTTGATAGCTGTCTCTAGTTAAGCACAAAGGGATGTCAGCATTTAACCCTACTTCAAGGAGTGACAATGTAGAAAAAAGGAAAAAAAGAAAAAAACCCAGCAGTCAACCATTTTAAATCTAGTTGACACCTGTCAAAAGGAACCCTGACCAAAAGGAGGATAATTAGAATATTACTTTATTGTGAGCTGGTAGTTCCCAGCCTACTCTGTATCACGCTTCAGGCTGGTCAGAGAAGAGAAAGAAGGGGGAAACAATAAAAATGAAAAAAATCAGCCAGACGTCACATCTCATAATTCAGCAACCTCATGTTTAACAGTTGTCCTTGCAGAGGGTCTTAATGGGAGCTCAGCTGATCGTTCAGCTCAAAATGAACTGAGAAATGATCTTTTAAGGAGTGCAACATAAAAACTACATTTGGGAAAGTTTGTAAAGAAGAATACGCAGGATTTCCCTAGATACCTTTCCAAGCCTCAGTGCTAAATCGAGAATCAACAGACAGATATTCCACTAACCCCAAACTTCTTAGTATAATCCTTTGAAAGAGTATCCTGTCAGGTGTGTGTTTTGTTTTATTTTTCACTGAACTTTTGACACTTTGGCAGGTAGGAGGGCACTGATTCACAGGTACACAATACCCAATAGCGCGGGATGCTCTTTCCTCTTGCAGAAACATTTAGAGCTTCAACTCATAACTAAAAAGTTTCTCATGACTTTTTTCCCATTCTCTCCATTTCAATTGCCCTTCTCAATAATATTTCCTTTATTCTGTATTTTATAATTGAAATGTCTTCATATAAAGCGTGGAGAATCTCCTGCCACTTTGACTTCTATTGACCACCTGTGGCAAATGAAACTGAATGAGGAATAGGGGGATCCAACGGTAGGCGTGATGCACAAAGCATGTGATTACGAGCTACTGGACAGGATTTAATTCCCAGCCATTTGTACTATTTATGTAACATTTGTCCGTCTTTTAACATGTTGGCTCCTCAGTTTCCTCATTTGTAAGATGCAATGGAGAGATGTAAGGGTCTTTTTAATGTGATCTTTGGAACAGCACCACGATTTATGTCATCATTTGCTGGACTGCTTGCATGTGGAATAGAACCAGGAATGGAAAAGTTAGGTCTCTTGATGTGATTTCTTGTGTGGACAAGTTCTCAAAGGGAGAGGAAAAGGTGCTCAAAGAAACACAAAGCCAAGCAAACAGAGCACACGTTCTCTTAGGAATATCTCCTCAAAAAGAGTTCAAATAAGCGACTGAGGAGAAAGGCAAAGCTGGCCATGGAAGAAAAGCTGGGAGAAGCAAAGATCTGGCCACCGCTTCATGTCCAGTGGGGGAGTTATACCGCACACATGTCAAAGGGAGAAAGCAGCCTTTCTGAACAGCCCACCACATACTTAGAGAAGTGGAAGTTGAAAGGCAATGTGAAATGTTACCTAAAAGTCAGAGGGGCAGAATAGTAACACTGGGAAAAATTATACCAACCCCAAAATGGGCAAGACAACTGAAGGATGTAGTTCAAGGAACCAAGGGAGACCCATATTTGGCAGTTGAGCAAGAAGGACTGAAGGAAATGACAGTAGCAGTCAGAAAAAAGTTAATATGTTTGGCCACTGGGACTGACAGAAGCATCTGGAAACAATGAAAGGCAGAATTTATTTTTCTCTACAAGTTTTCTTTGAAAATAACTCTCCAGTGGAACAAAAATTATAATAACCATATCCTTAACATTTCACTTGTTGTGTTTTAAAAACAGATCTAAGAAACAAACATAAAATTCTGGCTTTGTTAAATAAGTGGAATTATGATGTACCAAACAATTCTTTGTGGGCTTTCTGATTTCATGAGTTCTTACTCCACTTAGAAGAAGCCTGAGGCGTAAGAAAAGCTTAATGAATACTTTTCTCTATATTCCCTACAGCCATCTTTATGCTGCTCATCCTCTTTTGGACATATGGAAACATAATGGAAGGAATGAACAAAAGACTCAATGATGTCCTGTCTTGGCTAATGACAAAGGAAAAAACCCATGCTGATCATTTATAATGCGTAATGTCCTCATATCAAAGATAACATAATCAGAGGAGAGTGGGTTACAAACTACCCAATTGACTCAGCAGGTATCACCAAAATATTTGCAGGTTGCTTGGTAACCCAATTAAGAGTCTCTATTTAAATCCCAGATCATTAGTGACTGAAAATCACTATCATTTGATGGCTCATCTCAGTCCAGTTCTTAGGGGAGATTTTCCTACATCAAAAAAAACAACAACATATTTGGCACTAATTGGCTCCCTTGGTGACAATCTCAGCCTATAGGCCAAGAATTGAGTGGACCTCGGAGGCTAAGCTATTCCCCCAGCCTGAGAGTTGGTGCTTCTCAGCACAGGCTGAAGGACACTGGTGGGTTAATATGAGATTTTTACACAGATATTAACTGTCTTTGAATAAATTGAGATGTTCTGTATAAGGATATCATATTGGTAGCAAGTTATGTTTTTAAATTAAGTTCTATTTAAGACTTTCTTTTTAAAATATCTCTCATCTCCTCCCTTGTTCCCCATTTTTACATCCTCCCCCAAACCTACAATGATTAACATGAAGAATGTTACATTTTATCATCTCAAAATAAGAACACTGGATTATAGACATTGATACTACCAAAAAGATAGACCCTGATTAAAAGGGAAATTGTTTCTTCACTAAAATTAATGGGTTGGTAGCCTTGTTACTTTGCTGCACATGATAGAAACTTCTGTAGAAATGGACAGATTTCCATAGCATTCATATAAATATAAGTGAGATTTAGCGTTATTTGAATGCTTTTCTGTTGGAAATTAGTCTGAAATTGATCTTTTGAGAAAATGGGTTTTCCACAGATTGTGGTGTTGAAAGTCGTAGACAAATTCAAAATCAGTGAAGAGACATAAGTGTGGGGAACATATGGTTAGGGAATATTAGATTTGCTACTAGAAATAATGTTGTAACTATGTGTGTCTACCTTGGACATTTGACTATGAAGAAGAGCATGATACAGAGCACTGCAAGACAAATGTGTCACATTATGGTACAATATTTGACACAAAAAAGACAGATAATGAGAAACATACGTAATAGAACAAAGTTATGAAAAATAAAGTATAATACAAAAGAACTGGACTATAAAAGGGGCGGGGCTCCAGGCAGATGCCTACTATATCTTTGGTCCTAATTTTCTTACCTACAAAACTGGAAATAAGGATATGCAACAACTCTTCCTTCAAAAGAGATTCCTTTACAATTTTCTTTCTACTGTTGTCTGCTTTTGGTGTACTGGGATGTGGAAAGTCAGTTATATTTTATCTTCAAGGTTTTTAACAAAAATTGTAAAATGACAAAACCTGCTGAATTTATTGGACTGCAGTATTTTCTAAAATGAATCTCAGAGGATTCGCTACAAGAAATATTTAACCAGATATATGGACACTTTTAGTTTCATTTGGCCACAGTGCCATGTAGGAGGAAGGTGGACATGTGGAGTCGTATCGAAAGAAACAGTAAAGAAAACTCCTAACGTTTTTGTAGCAATGAACCTCCTCAAGGCAGAAGTCAAGACCACAAAGATGCAGTGCCTGACTTGATAAAGTACACAGGCTTCCAACCACTTACAAATCAGAAAGATTGGTTTTTTTCCTGAATTATTTTCTCAGAGCAGCAGAGCACAATAATTTCATATTTTCCACCGTTATCGTTAAATATTTTTTGAATTTGGGACCAGCGTTTCAGAATTTGTCTTGTGCAAGTGATCCTTCATTCTTCCTTGTAGCTAAGGCTTTGAGGAGGGAAGGTTCCAGGCACTGCTCTCCAGTTGATTTCTGTGAAAATATGTACGATCCAGTTAAATCCTATCTCATTTTCTACAGCCGCAGTGTACATGTTCGGCTCACATTCGTAAAGATGATCCAGTTCTAGGAAAGTATTCGAATGTGTCATAAAGTCATGGAAGAGACTGTAGGGGGTATCTCAAGCCACTCTTTGGTGCATAAATTCTCTATAAAACATAGTTTACCAAGTAAGTTTATAAAATACTAGTCCCAAGAGTGTCTCAATGAACTAAAAAGTTTGGTGCTCAGTTAATTTAGGGAATGTTGCATGCTATCCCATTCCATTGGAGAATAACAGACTCTCATAATGTCTCTGAGAAATCCTGAAGTAGGAGGCGAGCACTGTCTATTTGCTAATTTAGAGTCTCCTGCACAATTTGATCATAAATCTATTTTTCTCTTTAATTCCTATTTACTTGTATTCTAAAGTTATTCTTTAAATAACTTTAAATAAACTTTAAATAACCTTAAATAAAGTTAGAGACTTTATTGTCTCTAACAAAGCCACAAGGCACCCTCTGTGCAAACACCTAGAGATTTTCAAGAAAAACATGATTTTTTTCCAGTAAATTCTTCCTTATTAGGAAGTGGAACGCTTCTTTGTTGCCACCACCTATTCATTGTTACAGTGCACCCTAAAGACATACAGTGAATATTGACCTTGTGGCAATACCTTAGATATTTTAAGTCAAGGAAAGAATTAATTTTGGGTCTATGACTCTTCTCCTGCACGTTATACATCCCCAGTCCTCAGACATTCCTTCTGTGCCACAGATTCAAGAACATTCCCCATCTCTGAATACGCTTTGGTTTACTCCTACTTCTCTCAAGGGCAGCACTAGAGATGGATATAATATCCTGAGGGGCTAGAACAGAGCAGAGCAGAGGAAGACTGCCACCTACCCCATGGAGTAGTCAGTTGTTTATCAGGTGGTCAGGATTACTTGCTCTGCTTTTGCCTAAGAAGACCTGTCAGAGATGTCCACTACGGTGGGCAGAATTCTAGGATGGCCCCGAGATTTCCCGCTCTCCTCATGCTCATTCCCAGAACAGTCCCTGAGGCTATGAATATGATGGATTTTACTCACAGAGATTACATTATGGCACAGTTGACCTTAAGATAGTGTGGGCCTCACATAAGCACATAAGCCCTTGAAAAGCAGAGAATTTTATCTGCCTGCTCCTACACCAGTAAGTCAGAGATGCAAAGCAGAAGGATTCAAAGAGCCATTGCTAGCTTGAAGATGGAGGGGACCACATGGCATGGGATGTAGGTGAGGTGACTTTTAGGAGCTGAGGATAGCCACTGGCTGATAGCCAGCAAGGAAACGGCCAGCAAGGAAACGGGCACTTCAGTCCTAAACCACAAGGAACTGAATTTGGCCAAAAACATGAATGATCTTGGTAGTAGATCTTTTTTCAGTACCTCAAGATGAAAACTCAAGTCAGGATAACACCTTGATTTTGGCATTTTAGGACCCTGAGCAGGGAACAGAGTAACACTGTGCCGGATTTCTGACCTACAGAACTCTGAGCAAATAAGGATATTTTTAAGCCGCTAACTTTGTAGCAATTTGTTGCACAGAAATAGAAAATGAATAAGTCCAGATGACTGAAGCTCATCATCCTTACCACATTTTGCTTTTATATGTGCTGTATGATATATGTCAATAATGCATTTTCCATTTGCTCTGGCTGAACAGCTTTAAGTATCTCACATAAATAAATATTACTTGCATGTCTCCTTTTCTTTGCTTTCACTAAGATACTGCCAGCTTGCAGCCATTCTCTGATTCATAGATTTCCCTACAAATTCATATTTTATGGACATACAGATCTATCTAATTTTTTATACTTCCTTTGGACTTTTTCATTAAGATATGCCCTTTCAATTTCAAATTCTAAGTGTGAGACATATGACATACCTGATTAAATATTTATAATAGCTATTTGTCTTTTTCTATTAAGATTGTAAGTTTACTCTGTTGATTACTCAAACCCTAGTATTATTATGCTGATTGACCTCAAGTATTGATTATGACTTCTCCTCTCATTTGCTTTTTTCTTATGAATTACTTGGCATCTTCTCTGCTAATATCTTTCTGACTCATGTTCTTTGTCCTTTATAATAATTGATATTAAAAATTTCTTCTTCTACATATTATCTTCAGTTTGATCAGCTCTTGTATCACTCATTCTTTCACCAGCTCTCTTAGTCCATCGTTGCAATATTTTGAGCCAAAGTCTAAGACACATCTACTTTTCCGTGGTACTCTTTTGTATCGAAAGCTCTTCACTGCCTATAACCTCATTTCTCTTTCTGAATCCCAGCCTTAAAATGAATAAAAAGGTAGAGTTGTTACCTGGGGCCCCAAATTCTTCAGAGTTAGATCACTGTAGGATTTGTTAATGCTCTTCCTTTGGTTTTCCTTGTCCTGCGTGGATAAGCAGTGATAGATAATAGTTAGAGGGTCTAGTGAGCCTCAGAAGCTACAGTGTTGAATAAATCCTCTTCAAGAAGTAGCAAATCTCCCAATGGACAAGCCGTTAGAGAGGAGTGCTACCATGTCCTCCTAGGTTTGTTTTTGGAAACATTAGCCATTCCTTCTCAGTCTCCTTTGTTGGCTCCTCCTGCTCTTTTGTGACTATGTACACACTTTGACTATGAGCTCAGTTTGGGCTGGAATTTAGACTTGAAGGCGAGATAAAGGACAGTATCATTTGGATCCCATGTACATGCTTGGCTGGCTAACCGAAATCTTAGTGAACAATGAAACATCCCCTTCCCTTTTGTTCTTTTAATGGAAATTAAGGAGTTATACTTTGAAAATATGATTCCAATTATCTGATTTGAAAATGGCTAGCGATCTATGTTACTAAATATCAAAGATTAACATGTGCTATAGCCTGAATGTTTGTGCACACACCCCGCTCCCATTCATATGTTGAAACCTAATCCCCAACCTGAAGGTATTTGGAGGTGGGAACTTTTGGAGATGATTAAGTCACGAAGGTGGAACTCTCATGAATGGGATAGTGCCTTTATAAAAGAGACCCCAGAGAGCTCCCTCGCCTCTTCTGCTATGTGAGGACACAGCAAGAAGATGGCTGTCCATGACCTAGGAAGCCAATCCTTACCAGACACCGAATCTGCCTGTACCTTTGATCTTGGACTGCTCAGCCTCCAGAACTGTGAGAAACAAGCATCTGTTGTTTTAGCCACCAGTTTATGGAATTTGTGTTTTAGCAGCCAGAATGGGCTAAGACTGAATCTAATGGCATTTGCTTCAAATTGCCACAGTTCCTAGATCTCAGGAAGAGCAATGGGTTTGTCTGATTCTCCAGATGACAAATTTCAAGGGAAGTTCTATCTTTGGTCTTGATATCCCAAAGAGTGATTATTGAATTTAAGCACCTCAATTAACCCTTGGTCTACTCCGATAGTATCTATCTTTTGTCACTACTATTTATTGTAATTGTTTAGTTGCTTTAGTTCTGAAAACTTGAGTAATTGGTGAGTGGTGTAGTACATGCTCATGCATATAGGGGTGATTCTCTTTGGTTGCCATGCTTTTCCAAACATTTTTCTATGCTTTCCTTTTTAACTATTCATTCTGAAACTCATATCTATTATTTTACTTTCCCATTTTCCTATAAACTTAGTAAATACACTTGATTTTTGCTTTAGAAATTTTCACGTTAAGCAGCATCTCTCTAATTAGTTCAACATTTTCATGAATATTTGCTTTGAATATCTACATTTTCCTTCAATTTCAAACCACAAAATCTGAAAATATTTCTTTAACTACACAAATTTGGCAAATTTGTGTGCAAATTCTCTTCCATCCTCTCTTTTCAATAACAATAATTAAAAATTATCAGAACATATTTATACTGCTTATAAAGCATTTTTTCCCTTTCCTGTGTGCTCCATAAGAGCAACACAATGTTATTTTCTGTTATGTAGTTTAATCCTAAAGCAGGATGTCAAATTAAATGTGAGTTGGGCTCTAAAATCATTAAGAAAAAAATCTTATATATAGAAAAAGGGCCATTGAAGATATCTTAGAGAAAGATCATGTTGAAGACCACAAACCAGTATTTTCCTTCAGCATTGGAACAAACTATTGTTTCCTTAGTTGAGTTTCAGATAAAATGATTGGCATGAATTTAAGGATCATGTTCTACTGAAAATAAGTATTTTTAAATGATAAAATTGTTCTTCCCTCAGTGATAGACAATTACCGAATGGAAAGCCAAAACATGTCTTCATTTCTTGCTTGATAGGAGATTCATGCTCCTTTATTGGAATTGTAGTAAGAATCTTCTGCAGCTATTAAATTCTTCTTCTTCTTTTTTTTTTTTTTGACTTGCTTACTTTCTCCTTTTGGCAAAGACAGCTGAATTTACATAATTTAAATCTATGGATCAAGTGAATACACGTACAGGATGATATATTGGTATGATAACAATTTGGTTTTAGTTGAATAACCTTAGAATGACGAGACAAAATAAAATATCTTTTATTTTATTTACTCTCATGATATAGTTTAAACTTTTAACTTTTATTTTGCCCTGTGAGAAGTGAGAAAATGAAGACAGGAAAATGAAAAAGAAAATTAAGATTTATTGAGCATATATTCTATGGCAGTAATTTTACATTTTGTATGCCATCAAATCTTCAAAATAATCTCATAAAAATGCATTATTTTACCCATTTTATGGGTAAGAAAAGACTCATCATTTGTTGAAGACCATACAACTGATACCTGATACATACATATGCTTCTCTAATCTTCCAGAAAGCAGTCAGATTCTAAGGCCCAAGTTCTCTCTAGAAAGCTCCCCACCTCCTGTTCACCTAATGGAGTTCCTATTTTAAGACAATGGCTTTTAGGACAGCAGACTGAGGTTTCCAAGGCCTTGTTGACTCTCCCATAGTCCAAGTACAGCAGTTTTTATTCCTTTGTAGAAACAGGAAATTTATTCCCTGTGGATCTGATTTATGTGTACTCTACTCGCAAAGAGGTCTAATGTTTTATCAAGAGCTTTTGAACTGCAAACCAGATGACTTTTTTTTTTTTAAAGTTACTGGAAGTAAAACGTTCTTGATATAAACAAAATGGAAGCACCTCAGACTATTGGATCAGAAACAAATTTAAATCCCTATGTTTATACTCACAATGATGTGCTATAAACGGAGCAAAGCACATTTTATTGTTTATACTTCTGAGTGCCTAAAATTAACACCATAAACACGAGTGTGTTTTTTTCCTTAGTGCTTATCAGGTGTGTGTTTGTGTGTGTGTGTGTGTCTGAAGCTACCATTTGCTCTTTACGATTCATTGGTAGACTATCTAAGTTAAAAAATAACAATATTTCTAGGAATTTTTTTCTACATAAATCAGCATAGTATGTAGGCCCATGATTGAAGTTGCACTTAAATATACAATGCCAATGATTTCATGCAAAGTTAAAGATGGTGGCTTTTAAATCATAGAAGTGTAGTAGTTCAGAAACGTCAAAAGTGAACCTCCTAATTCCCTTAAAAAATAGTTGAGACTGTGGAGGAAACAAAAAGTGGTTGGCAATTAGTGAACTGAGGGCATAAATCCTCTGTATAGATTGACTTCTTAATGTCACAAGTCAATTTAGAAATTATGTACAAAATAAATCTCTTTCCTCTCATTGCACCAATGTATTTAGCATAATCATCAGCATCACTGGAGACAGAGATTGAAAACTAAATTGTTCACTGTCTCCAAGACAAACCCCAAATAAGAAACTTGATATTCTGCATAAACTCTATCTCTGGAATATGCTTTTGAAAAAGCATGGTATAATTACATGTGGCATTATAGAGACTCTTGTGTTTATAAATATTTTCAAAAGCCTTTGAAATTGTTTGTAAATCCAAAGTTTATAAATGACTTATGAAATCCGCAAATTTGCTAAATATGTTTCTGTGTTTTTGTATTATGCTCTGTGATTTTTCTTTCTATGTGCTGTAAGTCAAAGAAAATGATATACAATATGACTAGATGGGACTAAAATTTCCAAACAAAAGAAGCATCTGTTTTTCTAATTTAGTTTTTGAATTGATGTTGGTTTCACAATTGGTTACACTGCAAACAATGTGGTTCAAATGACAATAACATTGATTACAAGTCTACTTTGCACTAAGAGCACTTTTCATCCACGATTGTCAACTCCCTTAACCAGCAGTAACTAAGTCTTTCAGCACCTCTGTACCTTGGATATTGTTTTACCCAATCTGAAGCAGATTGAACTGTATCTCTGGAGGAAGCTGACAGTTTTCATGAAGCCATAGATGGCTAGAATTTTATAGATTGGATTGGAAGGCTTATCTTTTGATGTACATTTTGAAATTTTGGATTAAGGTATATATGACTATGGTTTCTCCACTATGCTTATCTTTCCAACACTTTGAAATAACTTCTGGGTCAGGGACCATGGACCAGGTAAGCTTTGCCTCACATTAATTCCTATTTTCTTTGTGCTTCTATGCAGTGTGTTCCTGCTTCCTCTCTTAGCCGGTGGAAGAGGCCATATTACAAGTGAGTAACAGGCCTCCAGAGTGTCATCCTATCATACAGACCTTTGACTTCTGATGTGGTTTCCATCAATTGCTTTAGTCCAAACTTTCACTTTGAAGATCATCTAAATATCCATATCTGCACCTTGATTTTTTAAAAATCTTTTTATATCTGTGCTGTGTCCAAATAGATTGTGAGTTCTTCAAAACAGAAGAAATTTACATTCCTTGTATTTTCGTCCAGTCATTTGCTCATTCAGCAAACACTTATTGAGTAACTACCGTGTTTAAAACAGCATGCTCAGAGCGGGCTCATAAGAGCCACTGAACACATTTTCCTGGTTAAAATACTTATTATTTCAATAAGGTGAGAACTCTAAGGAAAACTCATTGGAGACTGAGTTGACCAATGTGCTCTACTGAAATCCTTTCACGCTGTAATTTGTGTCTATAATATTAGAACTTTTCCACTGTGTAATTTTTACAGTTATAATATCTTAGTCCTGATGACAACCATTTTGCTTTTTCTCTGTTGAGTGGGAATCATATTACTCTATGACCTGGAAATGGAAAGCTCTGAACCATCTCCCAAGGGTTTTGCTTTTACTGTGATGCCTCCAGTGATTTCATTAGTTTTTAGTTGTGTATTAAAATACCACTTTTGCCTAAGGTAAACTTAATGGGCATTTTTTAAAGTGACAAGAACAAAATGTTATAATAAGGTATTAAATGGAGATCATTTCTCAACAGTGAGACCAGACTTGCTTTAATGTATGCTTCATCAAATGGTATTTTATACTTCAGCAAGAAGAAATTGCCAGCTCAACTGTTTAATTACTACCCCACTGAGAAAACCCAAAATGGCCTATTACCTGATTCCTTTTCATGCCATTTTTGACATTACTCAGACATGTCAACTTACTTGAATGACCTTATAAGACAATGGATAACCAACCTGATTCTGGAATGAGGCACACTTGCAGTACAAAACCTGCTTTCGCCTCTAATGAACTATATAATCATGGAGAGAGAATTTTGTCCCAAGTAAAGTCAGTTTTGCCACCTGGGAACTGGAAGAATAAAAGAGTATTTCCATAAGTTAATGTGCGGGATACTTAGAAAGGGACCTAATACAAAGCAACCACTCAAGAAATGTTAGCTAATGCTATTATAATGGTTTTCAAATAAATCAAATTTATGCTAAATTTATTGGAATAGATGAATCCAGTCATATGGGATCACAGATAAGTTAATAAATTATTCTTAACTGGTTAGAGAGCAACTGACACTTTTGGTGATTCTCAATCTATCATTATTATGCAGAGCCTCACCACGTAGTTTGATTGAAGTGACTATAGAGTCACTTAGTATCTATAAGAGACATTTAGTCATCACATCACAATACCATTATGATGTGGCTAATATGGTGTTCAGTCTACAATCGTGGAAACTGAGGATCAGCATGAGAAAGTGATTTTTCAGGGTAAAACAACTGTGAAAGGGGCAGGCCTTGACTGTAGGTGTGTTAGCTTCCACATATTGTATGCTTTCCAATAACATGTCATTCTAGTTAGCATTACCTAAATGTAATTAACAATTAGTTATTTTTATCAAGAAAATCAAATCATCACTGCTGATCTAATATTATTAAATGTCTGTTACTTGCTCAATAATATGTAGCAGGCTTTAATGCACATTTTTGTAAACATAATCCTTCAGTCATTGGCTATACTTATTGGGCATCAACTCTGCTGCTGTACTAGCTACCAGGGATATTTCAAAGAAGATACATTCCACACTGTAAAGAGCTTGCAATGTCACATGAGAAAGACACAAATGATCACACTATTATAGAACAATATGAGTGTCAACACAATGGATTTTTTTCCCATTATCCCCATCTTACAGATGAAGAAGCAGAGGCTTAGTGAGAAACATAAGCAACAGTAAGACAATGATTAATGTGAAGAACAGCCTGGATTCAAACTCAAAGCTTTCTATCATTTATCCTTTTTAAAATTTCAATGTACCATGCCCATCGGCATTGTCAGCAATGGATTTCTACTGCTTAGGGGCACAACTCTTTGTGTAGCTGCATCTTGATGGGTGTGGTTCTAGACCTGTGTGGCTCTGACCTGAGGAACTGTTTAATGACATGGAATGAATATAAAATATGGCAGACACAGTTGTTTGCATACTAACCACCATTTCCCATCTTCTTCATTATTAAAAAAGAAAAAAAAAAACCACAGTTTTTTTCAGGTGTCTCATACCCATGCATTTCTGGGTTCTCCCTAGCTCCAGCAAGTAAACCATGATTGGTGAAAAGAACCAGGGCAAGCCCATTCTCCTTGACAGTTTTGGTTTAGTCCTATTATGCAGTTCTGGCAAATAGGCTGAGAGGAGACATCTGCTGGGAGCCATCTGGATAAAAATCCATTAAGGAGATGCACAGAAAGAAAGACTCCATTTTATGCTTTTCTACGTTTTGTAGCCATCTTGGGTCCATAAAAGGCAAATCAACTTACTGAGGATGACAGATCATAAAGAGAGAAAAAAGTGAGGTCATTGATGATGTCAATATGCCACTGAATTATTCAATTCTCAAACCACTTTACCTCCAGAGTTCTAAATATGTGAAATAATGAGTTTTATTTATTGCTTAAATAACTTTGTGTTGGATTTTCTCATTTTTGTAGGAAAGAAGTGTAAAAAGGTATTTTTGTGGGATTCCTCACATAAGATGTTAAAAAACATTTTCGTTTTTCTTATTTGAATTTTTCTCATGTTCCTCGTTCTTCCTGATATGATTTTTCATGACATCTATATCCTAAGGTCATATTGAAGGGTCTAAGATGAAGTTTAAACTCTCTGATTGGGTCCAACTTTGGATATCAAACCTTGATTTGTGAAAAAGGCTATAATTCCTGGGCACCTGAGACACTCAAAGACACTTATGGATTGATCAGCTTCAAAGACATCTTAATCCAGAAATGTGTTTGATTATCTAAAAGTACAGAGCAGAAGTGGGGCAATAAAGCTAATTGCGATATATAAATTTGGATGGCAATCAATGAAAAAATGATTCTCTTTTACTCAGTGTTATTGCAGCCATAGAAGGCAAATGAAACTAGGTGGAAATCAAAAGATCTAAGAGAAATAATAGAATATTTTGCTATGCAGATGTGCTAAGCTGTATTGTTCTGATATTCAGTCAAAGATCTACCAGTACTGTAGGGGAGGTTGCAGAAAATAAATATGTGTTTTGTTATCATTTTTTGTGTGACTCTATAGTAGATACTTAATCTACAAAAAGATGGATGCAACATAATCTTTGTCTACAGAGTGGCTACGACATGGAGATGACAATTGGTGGACAAGTGACTGAACAGTTAACGGTTTACTGCCATAAGTGCTAAACAGAGATGTGCCATGCAGTGCTTACAGGGATGGCCTAACTGTCTGAGAATTGATGGTAGTGGATTACAAGTGGGTTAGAGAAAAGAAGTTCCACAGAGAAGGAAGCACCTGATCTGAATCTTAAAGAACGCACTCAAGGAACTGCAAATAGCTTAGGGTAGCTAGAATGCATCCTCCATGGGGAAGTATGGCAGGAAATTAAGCTGCAGAGGTAGGTAGGAGCCAGATTGTGAATAGGGAAAAAATAACAAGGAACTACATTAAGGTAGTGGGGAATGGGCAGTGGAATTAACTAATTGGTCAGGTGGCTACTTATCTCATTAAATGTATCATCCAAACTGGAATAAGTTTTAGAGAGAAAGTGAGCACAATTAATAATTATGATAGACAACAAGTATAAATTGGAACTGTGTGGGGTAACTTAGGGTGGACAGCCACCCTAGTCAAATTGGAATATACTCAAGAACTCTTCATTTGACAGAATTAATGGTACATGGTGGCTGATCTCTTCTGGAGGTGGTGAGTGAGGACAAACAGCACAGAATCATCCTCAGCCTTCTGATGCAAGCAAGACTGATGGTGATTACTTTCAACAAGATAAGAAATATGGAAGAAGGGTCAGGAAGTTAGAGAGAGAAAATGAATTATGTTTTAGACATGTTGAGTTTGAGATGATGGTAGGAAATCTAAGTAGCCGTGTCTGTAGAAACCTGAAAAGTGGATTAAGAAATTAACAGAGAGATGTTCAGTACTACAATAAAACTTTGGGACTCATTAGAATAAGATGGGAGTTGAAGCTGTGGGGAAGGTTACTTTTGCCTTCTCTCACTATATGCAATGAGAGAAGATAAAAGAAAGGATCCTCATGAATAACAACAAAAAAATGGATCATATGAAAGAAGAGAATTCCATGGAGGAAACTGAAAAAAGTCATCAAAGACACAGGAAGAAAACATAAAAAGAGTGTAATGGAAGAAAAGGTGAGAGTTATTTCAGTAAGTATACTGAATGGACATCTATAGTTTTGCCAATGTGTCTCTCTCTCTCTCATCTGGAAATAGAGTTCCTTTATCTGTGAGAGCCCCATCCCCTGTGCTCCTTGTCCCTAACACACACACACACACACACACACTCTTCAGCACTAGGATTGATCATTTGATGCCAGTTATTATAGATCATCTTTCCCAGAAAATAATGATTCATTCAAGTGTAGTAATGTTACTTAAATCTATTTCTCCCAGGTATTGTAATCTTGATTGAATTGGCACATGGAGACATGGTGGTGGGAGTGAATCATTCCAATACTAGTTTTCAAAAGGGACTGTCCATGAGATCCCGGCTGAGATCCATGAGTCAGCCCTGGTTCCTCTACTTCATAAGCCCTGGTTATTCTGTCTTTCCTTAGATTCTGTGAATTAACTAGTAACCTTACAATAAACTTCCTTTCTTTTTTCTTTTGGTTTCTGTTATCTAGCATTGGTTTCTGTCTCTCACAATCAAAGAACTTCAAATGATGCTAAAATTGGGAACTGGAAGTGGAGTGTAATGGTATCTAACAAGTTGTTGGTTGAGTGGAGGACAATTAGATGCCCTGCTCCAGACAGAGAAATTGGCAGACTACTTAAAATACAGCAAAGCATGTGATCAACCTATTACCTGTTGTGTTTTGTGAATCGGACCAAGTGCTAATGAAATTGGAGTGTTAGTATACTTGATAGCAGAAATGTCAGGATGCTGGAATGTAAGGCTTTTTAGTGTAGTCTTCAACATAGTTCTACAAAAAGGAAATATTTCAGTCTGAGCTGGTTCATGTGGAAGCAGAGAAGTAAGGCAATGAGCCTGCCCGAGGGAGGTCATTTATGACTTTGACTAGGGTTTCAAGGTGGTTGAATGTTTGTTAATCATTCCTTTTGTTGAACGGAAGAGTCAGATTCTCTTCCCCCATGAAAATGAATGTAAACCTACACAGGAGCAAGACTTGGTGGTAGAGAAATTTGCAAACAAAAAGGAGCTAAAGAAGGTGATGAGGCGAACTGACCACCTCTTCTTCTGCCACAGACCTCCTGCTGTTTAGCTTTTGCTTGATAAACAAAAATTATTATCACTAATGTAAAAGAAAGAAAGCCACTGGTGTATGGTCTAGTGGCAAGTGGGAATATCAGATTGAGTGCTTTAAAATTGCTGCCTTTTGCTTAGCATTTTTCCCCTAAGGTAGATACAAGACAGTACTTAGGTTCATAGATCTTGACTTATCAAAAATTCTGAGTTTGTGGGGCCGGCCCCAGGGCCAAGTGGTAAAGTTCATGAGCTCCACTTTGGTGGCCCAGGGTTTCGCTGGTTCGGATCCTGGGCGCGGGCACAGCACCACTCGTTAGGCCACGTTGAGGCGGTGTCCCACATGCCACAACTAGAAGATCCCACAACTAAAATATACTGCTATGTACTGGGGAGATTTGGGGAGAAAAAGCAGAAAAAAAACAAAAGAAGATTGGCAACAGTTGTTAGCTCAGGTGCCAATCTTTAAAAAAAAATAATAATTCTGAGTTTGACTACTAACCTAGGAGTCACAAAAATACAAATAATCCAGCAGTTGTCTAAAATCATGAGGAAGTTATATAGCCAAGGAATCCCAGAGCCTGGTAAATAGAGGCTTGTATTTGCTCAATGCCTGCACCATTTCCTGGTTCCCAAACCCCAACCACCAGGAATTGATCTGCAGAAACAGAGAAGTCTCCAAAAGGAAAATACTCTCCATTTTCCCTCCTTTATGTGGCAATAGAGGGCAATGGATAAGGTAAAGCCAAACTACAGCCAGGCCACTTGACCAAGGAGCTCATTCCTCTGCCAGGGCAGACAGACTTGGTTATCCTTGACCGTGAGGGTGTGCTATAGGTGCTCACCCATTTCCTCAAATACATCACAATCTCTTTTGCATCTGTGACTTTGTATACTGCCTTCCCTCTGCATATCTCTTTTTCATGTGATTTTCCAAGACAACCCTGTGCATTCTTCAAATCCCAGCCTATACATTTTCTTTCTCAAGCCCACCCCTCCCTCATCGCAACCCCCTGCTTGGATTCGCTGCCCCACTTTGTGCTCCTGCTGCAGCTAGTGCATTCCTAGACTTCCTTCACTTATTTTCTTTGGCTCTGTGGTCCTTCTTTCCATCATGAAGTTATGCATTACTTTAGGTCAGAGTAAGTTGCATTTCCCTTTGTTTTTTCAGGGCTTAACCCAACATCTGCCTTCAAAATTACAAATTACAAATATTATTAAGTGCTCAACAAACACTCTCTGAATGCATGAAGAAATCAATCAGTATAGACTATTCACTCAAGAAGATTTACTGTGAAAGCAATGAGTGTAGAGTGGGGACTCAATAATGAATGTGAGCATTAATTAAGCCCTTACCATGTACCAGATACTCTTTTATGGGGTTTATATTTCATTAAGTCATTGACTCTTCAAAACAATCCTCTTTAAAGCAGCTACAATTATTATCCCCTGTTTACTGATGAGGAAACTGAAGAACAGAGAAGTTAATAACTTGTCCTAAATTATACAATCCACGAGTGCCAGAGGAGAATTTAGCCCAGGTAGTCTGACTTCTTACCCAGTTTGATAAACCACTACTCCAAACTGCCTTTGTTGAGCATGAGAAAACTAGATACAAAATCCACTTATTTTTCAAATGTTCATTTAAACGTTTACTTGCAAACCAGTAGGGAGTTTCAGTTTTATGCAACTAGCTTTTTAATGCTATCTAGACTTTAGGGAGCTTAAAACTTAACCTGTTGATTGGATTCTAGAAGACCAAAGTGCCTTTTGAATTATGTCTGACATATATGGAAATGCCAAAGCAAATCAGATTATAAATCAGGCAAATATTGCCACGGGCACTTGTCTGAAGGTAGTGACTTTTGACTGTCATAGAAATATTTCAATGGTGATTACATAGACATTTTTCATGATTATAGCACCGGTGGTTTTGCAAACTAGGTAAACTTGGCTGTGTTAACTGGCTATTGGTTCTTTCAACTAAATTTTTGATTGCATAATAATAAAACCCCCTAAAGGTTCATATAGTTTTAAAGTAAACCAAACTAATTAGCAGCAAATTAATTTGAATTTATTGGTTGGATTAAACTGACGTTAATTACTGTCATTTACTTTCTGACTGTATATGCCTCCAACGCTTCCCCTGCGCTCCACATCATTTTGAGCTAATCTTCTTTGGTAAAATGTCTCTTGAATTGTAAAAGAAATGCATATTTTCCTTGTCAAAAACTATGATGTAGATAAGAATTGACATTTTGAGATATTTTCTTCCAATCTTTAATTTTGTAAATTTAGAGTTACAGCTATATCTATAGACGAATGTATTTAGATAGACATAGATACAGTGAAGGTATATATTTTTAGACAATATCTTCAGTTTTCATTTAAACTAAAAATTTTCCATGTTATTAAGTACTTTTTAAAAGCTATCAAATAGAGCATTCTATGGGTACCTCTTAATTAATTCTACTATTCCTCTACTGCTGCACATTCGAGTCATATTCAGGATTTATTTTAATAACCGGATAAATGGCAAAATTACTATGCATAAATCTTTGTTCATGTTTCTGATTATTACTTTGGGATTATTTTTTATAAATATAATTACTAGGCCAAAGAATGTGCAAGTTTTAAGGTGTACTTTATATGCATTTTAAAATTGCTTTTCAGAAAGATTGTCCTAAATTGTTGCCTACCAGAAAAGTGTGACAATGTCCATTTCATATCCTTGTCCACAATGAGAAATATGATAAAAAATTGCTAATTTGGAGAGTAAAAATTTTATCACATTCATACTTTTATTTGCATTTCTTTATTTGTGAGTTGAATTTTTCCATATATTTATAGCCTACTTGCATTTTTTCTATAATGTTCATATCATTTATGGGGTGTTTTTCATATTGATTTATGTGTGCTTTTTTGGTGGTATGGCTATTAACACTTTGTTCATTATTTTTGTGGCCACTGTTATTATGACTTATTTTAATCTCATGTATATATTTTGGGTTGTCTTAAATCTTCCCCTGCTAAATGTTTTGACTTTATTATAATATTTAATCAGATAAACCACCTGAGTTATGTCACTGAAATCGTGCCAATAACGTGCCAAATAGTTAAAACATTGGCAAATAACTAGACAGCTGACTGAATTTTTCATCTTTCTTGTTAATAATATCAATTTCCAAGTCTCCACATTAATATTTAGGATATAAGTGTTTAGAATGAGTAAACACTGATTTAAAATTAAAGAAATTGACCAAGTGTGTTCTTTACTGATTTTATATTGCAAACATTCTGCTGGGCACAGAGATGAAAATAAGGTCTGACCTTCAGTTTTCTGCTCTAATCATTGGCTTTATTCAGAGAAAATTCAGAGCAATTAAAATGCTATCAGTTGCAAGATCCCATATAAGCAAATCCTGCGGCTCTGATTTATTTGCTATTCATTTAAGGGTGTGATTCTGCTCTAAAGGGTTTCACAGTTGCCGGAACATTTGCAAATCTCTAATCTTCAACCTATAGAAATTATTTTTAAATATGCAAAATATAGGCACTTTTGAATTTTGGAGAGAATTAAATTTAGTTGTATAAACTATTAAAATTATATTGTAAACTGGGCAATAATTTCATTAGCCTGTTACAGAGAGGTTAATGAAATACATGACAACCAAATGCACTATAATCGAATTAAATATGATTTAACCTCCTCAGCATTCATATTTACTGCTCTTACATATGATAATTGTTTACATTTACATATATGTCATTGTACAATTGCACAGTTAAGACTTTAACCTGGTCTAGTTTAAGTGGCAGATATTTTTGACTAACTGCTCATTTTCAGTGTATACAAAAGATATCTGAACCCAAATATCATGTTGTCCTTATCAGTTCATCTTTCAATTAGACTCAACATTATAACAATCCTGTGTGGCTGTGTGGAAGAAAACATTGGAAAAGACTGTTGATAAGGCTTATGAATATTGTCAAATCTTTCTTCACTGGAATAATTAATCATATCCTGACATAACAGTAATACACTATGAAATATGAGATTTTGGTCATGCAAAATAATATTTCATGCACTAACAATACAAATAATATAATTTTAGAATTTATAAATACATTGTATTTATGTACTTAACATAATACAATAATTTTTTTGCAATTATGTTTAGAACTAAATGAACATAGTCTTTAAAGCAGGAAAAATGTTCAGAGCATGTGTAGTGCTGTGCTCAGCATTCAGTTGTTGAGCCAATAAAAAATGACACAATGATAGTGTAAATGCTGTTGGAAAGTTTGGGGCTACATTTGTTAGTACTGGACATTTGAGATGCAAGGTCAATAAGCTTAAGCAACTCAAACCTGTTTTCCTTACTTAATCTGGCTGCCTAGGCAGGTACCTTCTTTATCCTCACACCTCCATGAGTCACATTCCCAAATCTGCGCCCTTGAAGCAAGCAAATGATCTTGTCTCATTCAGTAGCATTGTTCTTCCTCAAAGATGCACCTTCTCCTTTCCCATCACCCGCACTGGTCCAGTTCAAGATCTTAGTAGCTCTCACCTAGACTGCTGCAGCAGCTTTCTAAGTGGTCACTTTATTTCCAGCCTCATTTCTAATAGGTACCAGATTTGTTTATTTAAAGCAGAAATCCAGCCGTAGCATCCCCCTAATTTAAACTCTTCAGGAAAAGCTGGAACCCTCATACATTGCTGGTGGGATTGTGAAATGGTGTAGCTACTTTGGGAAATGGCATGGCAGGTTGTTAAAAAGTTAAGCATGAGGCTGGCCTGGTGGCGTAGTGGTTAATTTCACACACTCTGCTTCAGCCGCCCGGGGTTTGTGGGTTCACATCCCAGGTGGGGACCTACACACCACCCATCAAGCCATGCTGTGGCAGCATCTCACACACAAAATAGAGGAAGATTGGCACAGATGTTAGCCTAGTGACAGTCTTCCTTAAGCAAAAGGAGGAAGATTGGCAGCAAATGTTAGCTTAGGGTCAATCTCCCTCACCAAAAACCAGAACAAAACAAAAAAAAGTGTTAAGCATAAATTTACCATATGACCCAAAATATTGTATGCAAAACCATATGTTTTTGCAAAGAGTTGGATGTGAATGTTTATAGCAGCATTATTCGTAATGACCAAAAATTGGAAACAATCCAAATGTCCATCAACTAGTGAATAGATAAATTATAGTATATCCTTACCATGGAATATTATTTGACAATACAAAAGAATAAACATCGACACATGTTACAACATGGGTGAACCTCACAAACTGTGCTAAATGAAGGAAGTCAGATGCAAATGACCATATACTGTATGATTACATTTATGTTAAATGTCCAGAAATGGCAACTCTATAGATACAGGAAGCAGATTAGTGTTTTCCTGGGCCTGGGGAAGGAATGCAAAGTGACTAAAATGGGTATGAAGTATATTTTGAGATGATTGAAATATTCTAAAAATAGGATTTGGTTAATATTGCACAACTCTATAAATTTAGTAAAAATCTTTGAATTGTATGCTTAAAACAAGCGAATTTTAAGATATGTAAATTATACATTTTAATAAAACTATTTAAAAACAAAGAAGGAGGAGGCTATGCATATGTGGGGACAGGGGTTACATGGTAAATCTCTGCATGTTCCCTTTAATTTGCTGTGAATCTAAAACTGCTCCAAAAGAATCAGTCTCATTGAAAAAAGAAAAAAACCAACATAAAAAGGAATACGGGGAATTTTTTTAAAGAAAACAAAAGCAGAGACACTTGGAGTGAAATAAAAATGGAAAAATGTCTAAAAGAAACAAAAAAACAAACAATCCGCCAACAAAAACAACAAACTCTTCAAGAGCTCCTGATCCCAGGATCCAGCCTAGGCTCCGCCTACCGCTCCCAGGATGCTCTCCGTTCTTGTCTCTTGCCTACCTCTCTGCTCATATCTTATTGTTCCCAGTGTCACTAAGTGCAGGTTCCCCCTGCTATCCGAAAGTTTGCTTTGCGCCACCTTGCTTTTACGAAAGAACCTACATTAGAACCTGTTTTCGCCAACGGAAAGAAATCTGAAGATTTTCGCTTTTACGAAAAAAGGCAAAAAGTGAAAATAGCTTTCAGTGTTTGTTTTGCAGCTAGCTGTTACAGAGGCTAAGCAGTCAAGCATGCTGTCATACTCAAGCCTCCTTGATCAACCACAGCAGACAATGAACCATGACCTTTGACACTGAGGCAGGAAGACATGGGAGAAGGTGTAGACATTGGTGACCTGCCTCCCCTGATGGATCCAGACGATGATGATGAGATACTAATAGTTGACCCTCTTCCTCTCTCACCCAGACCCTTGTCTCGTGTATCTCCCACCACCCCAACCTCCACTGACTCAGCCTAACACACCATCATCCCCACCACCACTTCTCAGCCTTCCAGTGTGCTTGCTGTCTTCCCACTTCTGGTAAGTGAAACTATACTGTTCACACATTATTTCTACTTTATATAGGGTGTGTATTTATCATATCATTCCTGCTTTTACTATATGTTAGTGTTATTTTAGGTTTATGTGTTATTTGGTATGATTTGGTAGGTTATTTTTTATTTTTTAAATTTTTTTTTGCTGAGGAAGATTCGCCCTGAGCTAACATCCTTGCAAATCTTCCTCTATTTTTTAGTATATGGACTGCTAGCACAGCATGGTTTCTAACAGAGTGATGTAGGTCTGTGGGCGGGAACTGAAGCCACACTGCTGAAGCGGAGCATGCTGAACTTAACCACTAGGTCACTGAGACTGTCCCAGTAGGTTACATTTTGAGTCTGAGAATGCTCAAAAATTTTTCCTATGTAAATGAAAAGTAATCACTTCTTCACTAATTTAGCCATCGCAGGTTACAAAAGGTTTCCTAGGAAGCTCTACTTTCAGATAGTGGGGGAAACCTGTAAACTCTTACAGTATTACCTGTAGTTCCTTGTGCATTATAGGCTATTTCTTTTCTCTTTTCTTTTAAGGAGTAGGAGTTAAATTTTTTTTTATTGAGGTCATAATAGTTTATAACATTGTGAAATTTCAGTTATACATTATTATTCATCTTTCATGATACATATGTGCCCCTTTACCCCTTATACCCATCCCCAAACTCCCTTTCTCTCTGGTAACCACCAGTTTGATCTCTTTGTCTATGTATTTTTTTAACTTCCACATATGAGTGAATTGATATGGTGTTTGTCTTTCTCTGTCTGGCTTATCTCACTTAACATAATAGCCACAAGGTCCACATATGTTGTTACAAATGGCACTATTTTGTCTTTTTTCATGGCTGAGTAGTATTCCATTATGTATATATAGCACATCTTCTTTATCCATTCATCAGCCGATGGGCACTTGGGTTACTTCCATGTCTTGGCTGTTGTGAATAATGCTGCAATGAACATAGGGGTGCATAAATCTCTGAATTGTTGATTCCATGCTCTTCGGATAAATACCCAATAGTGAAATAGCTGGGTCATATAGGATTTCTGATTTAATTTTTTGAGGAATCTCCATGCTGTTTTCCATAGTGGCTGCACGAGTTTGCATTCCCACCAGCAGTGTATGAGAGTTCTCTTTTCTCCACATCCTCTCCAACATTTGTTATTTTTTGTCTTGGTGGTTATAGTCATTCCAATGGGATTAAGGTGATACCTCAGTGTAGTTTTGATTTGCATTTCCCTAATGATTAGTGATGTTGAACATCTTTTCATGTGCCTATTGGCCATCTGTATATCTTCTTTGGAAAAATGTCTGTTCATATCCTTTGCCCATGTTTTGATCAGGTTGTTTGCTTTTTTCGTTGTTGAGTTGTCTGAGTTCTTTATCTATTTTGGAGATTACTCTTTGTGGGATATTTGATTTGCAAATATTTTCTCCCAGTTGATGGGTTCTTTCTGTTTTGTTCCTGATTTCCTTTGCCTTACAGAAGCTCTTTAATCTGTTGAAGTTCCATTTGTTTATTTTTTCTTTTGTTTCCCTTGTCTAAGCTATTTCTTAAGTCTATGCCTTTGCTCACTCCCCTATACAGGAAATGTCACTCCCCCCATGACCCCATTCTAACTCCTTTACCAAGCATGTTTCTTACTCATCCTTTAAGCCTTAGCTTATGTTCCATCTACACAGAAACTTACTTTGGCCTCCATGTTATCCCTCAAACTCCCACCTCAGAATGAAGTACTCTCCCTAATGCTCCCAAAATGCTTCCAAATACTGAACAATACTCATGTATACAGCTGTTTGTTTGTGAGTTTGCCTCTTTCTTTAGATTCTAAGTTTACCAATATTATTTTGGTGTCTTTAGAAGCTAGTACAGTACTTGGTACCAAATAAGTGCTCAAAATGTTTGTAGAATAATGAATTAATATATTCATGGCTACTAGAGATTTCAGAATCAGTATTTATGGGGCATTCTCATCCAACCTGACATGAAGTATTTTTTTCAACCTTATTTTTGGCAGCTGAATTGCAGGAGAGATGACATAATGACATCTACATGAGATCACAGGTTAAAATATTTCATTTATGAACTCATATCAGTTCATGTTTTCCAAAATGTGAAATGGCAATCTTTTGACCAAATTCATCACTTGCAGATAGGATGGATCAAGTGTGTGGGTGTTGTGACTGGTGCCTCGCAATGATGATAGATCACACTGCCTAACAGGCTGTCAGTTCCTGACATGATTTACAGTTCACAGTAGAGACCACAAGGGAAGATGGAAGGCCACTTGGGGACCACCTGTTACAGGTGAGGAATGCAGTATGATTTTCAGCTGTTATGAAATCACCTCATCAGGAGGATTTGGAAGCCAGTCAATAGGCAGTGAGTAAACAAATATGTCAGGCAAACTAAGCACCATCAAATGATGGATTTCAGACATGGGAGTTCAGATAAAGCTAGGAGTTTCACACTGCTTCATTTAGTATTACTAGAACTGTGTAGGGGATTGCGGCATTACTAAATTCTGCTGTACATAAAAATGAAGCCACAAAAATGAACACTATTTCCTGGGGGCAGTAATATCAAGCTGATATCATTCTATACAGTGTAAGTGATTTGTTTGTTTCAAGGCTCTAAGGATTATGATTGAAAACAAATCACATAGCAAATGTTCTAATACAAACTGTGAGCAGAAACATGTTATTTATTCATAACCATACAAGCAAATATAATAAGGAAATCTTTTAGGAGAAGATAGAAGGAAGAATGCGTAGCCCTATGAATTTTTGGTGTGGGCTTGCAGATCGTTGGGTAGAATTCCATGTGGGGCTATTTCAGATTTGCAGAGAGGACAGTGACGTCTTCCTAAAAGTGCGTGGAACGTCATAAAAATGCAGAAAGTCTGGCTACACAAGGAACTGGAGCTTCCACTGGTTGCAGCATGGAAGTTTAATTGTTCTTGCTCTGGTTTTAATTTAAAAATTTTTTAAAGAACTCAGGAAGCAATTAAAGATGGCAGAGTAAAGACATTTCTGCCCTGTTCTTTGAAACCATCTTAAAACCAACACACAGAACAAAGAAGCAGAAACGAAAACTTGGAGGGCTGCCAAAGTGTTGTGAAATTTATATCTGGGTGAAATGAGGAAAGCAGCAGGAGGTGTGTTCCTCCATGTTTGCAGGAAGCAGGCAGAATTATCCAAAGGTAAGCTGCACTTTCGGAAAGGTCGCATCAGTGACCTCTTCCTTGGAACAGCAAGGGCTCAGTTGCTTTGTGGAATGTGGGCTATCACTAACCCTGTTGAGCAGAGAGGAATGACAGGGAAGGTGGAGCTAAGTTAAGTGCTTAAATATCATCTTTGGAAAAAAAAAAAGGGCAATCAGCCTAGGTGGGTAGAAGGGAAAATGTGAATGGCAAGCAATCTTTTAGTTGATTATCTGGTACAGAAAAGTAATGTAAACTCCAAATCATCACTCAAAATCTGGCAGCCTACTTTATTATGAGATACGGAAGGTATACTCTAACCCAAAAAGAATCAAAATCAAAATCCTAGGACAGGCTTTTGTTGGGAAACATTTCAAGAGAAGGGATCTGAATTCAAAGCTACCTGAATATCCAACTCCCTCCACTGATGCCCTTTCTAACATCATCCTCTCATGCATACTTGGCCCAGGGAAAAACAGTAACAAGAAAGACAAACAGAAAGAAAGCACATGAGAGATACATAAAAAAATTCTGGAAGAGAAAATATAGAAAAAAGGTAAGAACATATCAAAAATATGAAAATTATGAGAAAACTCTTCTCTGAGAATCCAAAGGTAATTTGAAAAGTAAAGTCTTCTGAATATGTATAGTGGTAAAGGTAACTACCAGATCTAACAGCAGAGAATATACTTTCCAAATGATATGACTAAAACACGTGCACACAAGAAACACAGATGAATAAATAAATAAACAAATAAATAAAATTAAACTATGAAAAGTATAACATGAAATAAAACACTAGAGCTAATTGTTATGTCAGTAAATGCAAGTGGGATAAAATCACCCGTTAAAAGTAAAGGACTTTCAATTATGATCAAAAAGTAATATAAGTCCTATATATGATATTCATTGAAAATTAAAATAAGGGCTGGATGTAAAATACAGGTTAACAAATTCAAACTGAAAGCAAGTAAGGATCTTTTTGTCAAAATTATAGAAGATCTAATTTTAGGGAAAACACATTAAGCTATCAAATAAAACACACGATAATGAAAAGATCAAAATCCACAATCACGATTCATTATGAATCTCCATAAATTAGCATATTATCAAAATTCAAAATGCCAAAATTTCAGCAAATATAACCAATAGGCAGAAAATACAATATTAGGAGCAGACTTTAATTAGCCTCTCAGCCCTTAACAGATATATTAAACAAATATTAAGTAATGTTTAGAGGAAATGAATAACACAGTTGAAATAATTATTCTTAATAGACAACAAAATATATACCTACAATTAGAATAGAGCCTTTTTTCAGTTGCCACTGAAAATTTATGCATTGATCATGTTTTATGCCACAAAGAAAACCTCAGCAAATTCCACCAAGTAGATCTTATATGCACCACACTTCAAAATCATAATAAAATAGCATCAGAAACCAGTAATATAGAAAACACACCTTAAACCACATATAAATTAAGATACATATTAAAACAACATGGCAGAAAAATCAAAATTTATGTTATAGAATAAGTAGGAATATTAATTATAAAACTTTATAACTCTATCAAATCTTATAAAATAGGTATATTTCCAGTGCTCAAAGTAAAATATGTTGCACCAAATACTCATGTTACTGAAGTAGTAAATAAATGAATAAAATCTTAGTATAAGAGATAATGTCTAATAAAAGCAATAGATAAACAGAAATAATAAATAAATGAAGTTATATAGGGTGAGATAAGCTAATATTTACTATGGGGATATAATAAAATAATACATAAAACTAAGAGCTATTTCTTTGGGATGAAAAATTCTATAACAGAAAATAGAGTTATCTATCAGATAAATTAATTACTGAAAAAAGAAGAAAGTCAGATTCTCAAAATACAAATTAAAAATGGATGTATAATCACAGATACAGAATTATAAAATAGTAAGTTTCTAAATGCCATGCAAATAATTTTTTAAACCTGAATGAAATAAATGATCTTCTGCGAAAACAATCTGTATGATGCCAGAGGATATAGAAAATCTATAAAGGTTGATTATCCCCTAAAAGGACACCAAATCAAATAGCCTCACAGGCAAATTATATAAAAGCATCAAGGAGAAGGAAAGGTATTAGAAGGAAGAGAAAGGAAGAGAGAGTGAGAGCAAGAGCAAGAAGGAGATGTAGAGAAAGGAAGAGAAGTTTCCAAATTCCTTCTGTGAACACCATGACCTTGATGCTAAGACCTGGAAAACAGAGCACACACACACACAAAACTAACAAACGGCACATATGAATAATGCCTCAAAAATTCTAAAAACTACACTGGCAAATAGAATCCAACAGCCGTTTAGAAGAATCATATGTCATGACGAAGAAATGGTTTTCTCTAGGAATGCAAGAAGGGTCAATAATGGGAAATCTTTACATCTAATTTAGTGTAAAAAAGAACAAATACACATCATAAAATTCATTATTAGCTAATACATGGAAAGTTCCTTAACATGCACACACGTATACACACAAAGATACAAGTCAGCTTCATCCTTACTGATGAAACACTAGAAATACTCCCATTAAATTCAAGACAAACACAAAACCCAGAATCGTGAAAAAATAGATTAATAAATTCAAGTACTCAAATATCATATGGTCATATCAACTTAGGCAGCAAAAGTATTTGAAAAAATCCAACGTTCGTTTGTGATCAAAACTCTCAAAAAGTTAGGAATAGAAGTGAACTACACAACTTGATAAAGAGTATCTATAAAAACCCTACAACTAACATCATAATTAATAGTGAAAGACAATGCTTTCCCTCTAAATTAGAGGAATGTAAGGTAACGATATCCATTCTCATTTCACCACTCTTGTTCAACATAATACTGGAAATTCTTACCTATGCAATAAGGCAAGGAAAATAAAAGGCATATAGATAGGAAAGGGGAAAGTAAAACAGTCCTCATTTACATGATTATGTGGAAAATCATTAGGAATCTACAAAAAAAATTTAAACACTTCTAGAGCTAATATGAGTTCAGAAAGGTTTCAGGTTACAAGACCCGTACAAAAAAATCAATTTCATTTGGGGCTGGCTTGGTGGCATAGTGGTTAAATTGTCACGCTCTGCTTCTGCGACCTGGGGTTTGCCAGTTTGGATCTCTGGTGGAGACCTACGTACCGCTTTTCAGGCCGTGCTGTGGCAGGCATCTCACATATAAAGTAGAGGAAGATGAGCACTGATCTTCCTGTTATGTAAGGGGTGAGGTCTAGGTTGAGGTTGAGGTGAGGTCTAGGTTGGGGGTCCTTCCTGTTAGCTCAGGGCCAGTCTTCCTCAGCACAAAAGAGGAGGATTGGTGGTGGATGTTAGCTTAGAGCTAATCTTCCTCAAAAAAAAAAAAAAATCAATTTCATTTTTGTATATTAACAATGAACATGGGAAAGGAAAAATTAAAAACGGAATACTATTTACAATCACTCCAAAGAAAATGAAATACTTAAGTATAAACTTAAGAAAACACGTACAGAATCTGGATGCTGAAAAAAATGAAATGCTGAAAGAAATCAGAGACCTAGAGAGATATACTGTGTCCAAGGAGGGGAAGACTCAACATGTTAAAGATGTCGCTTCTCCCCAAATTGACGTACAGATTCAACACAATTCCTATAAAAGTACTAGTAAATTTCTGTAAATGTAGACAAAATCATTCTAAAATATATGTGGAAATGCAAAGGAACTAAAGTAGCCAAAACCATTTTGAAAAAGAAGAACACTGTTAGAGAAATCAGTCTCATTACATAGGTACAGTAATTAAGATGGTGTGACATTGGCAGAGGGATAGATACATAGATTAGTGGGACAGAATAAATATCCCAGAAGAGGTACACACAAATATGCCCAATTGATTGTTAACAAAGGTGCAAAGGCAATTCAATGGAAGAAGGATAACTTTTCAACAGAGCAATTGGACTTCCATTGACAAAAAGTGACCCCCAACCTAGACCTCACCTCAACCTCAACCTAGACCTCACCCCTTACATAAAGATTAACTCAAAATTGATCAGACACTTAAATGTAAAACATAAAACTAATAAGACTTCTAGAAAAAATCATAGGAGAAAAATCCTCAGAAATTATGGCTTGGCAAAGTGTTCTTAGAAGCATGATTTATAAAAAAAAAAAAAGCATAAAAAATGAATAAATTGGATCATCAAAATTAAAATTGTTTGCTCTATGAAAGACCCTGTGAAGAGTATGAAAAGAGAAGCTATATATTGGGAGAAAATATTTGATAATCACATATTCAACAATGGAGTAGTATCTAGAACATGGAAAGAACTCTTAAAATACAACAGTAAATAAGATAAATTAGAAACCTTTGGAAAATGGTCAAAAGATATGAAGAGAATTTCACTGAAGAAGATATAGAGATGGCAATAAGCACAGGAAAAGATGTTCAAGATCATTAGTCATTAGAGAGATGTAAATTAAAACCACAATGAGATATCACTATATACCTCCTAGAATGATAAAAGATAAATGTAACACCAAATGCTGGTGGGCATACCAAGAAGCTGGATCACTCATTCATTTCTGATATGAATGTAAAGTGGTGCAGCCACTCTGGAAAAATCTATGGCAGTTTCTTACAAAACTAAGCATGTGCTTGCCATTGACCCAGCAATTTGCGCTGGTGAGCATTCATCCCAGAGAAATGAAGACTTATGGTCATGCAAAAACCTGGACACAATTGCTCATATCTGCTTCATTTGTAGCAGTCCAAAACTGAAAACAACCCAAATGTCCTTCAATGGGTGAGTGGTTAAAAAAAACTGTCACACATCCACACGGTAGAATATGACTCAGCAACACAAAGGAAGGAACCATTGATACCCACTTAGAAGGATTTCAAGAGAATTGAGCTGAGTGAAAAAAGACAATCGCAAAACATTTCATACTGTATGGTTCCATTTATATAATATTTTGTAAATGGCAAAATTAGAGGGATGGAGAACAGATTTGTAGTTTTCGGGGGTTAAGCGCAGAGGGAGGAAGGTGGCTGTGGATATAAAAAGGTAGCGGGACGGTCCTTGAGGTGGAATGGTCTGTCACTTAACTGTGGTGGTGTTCACACAAATCTACCCATGTGATAAACACACACACAGGCACGTGAGTGAATGTCAAACTGGTAAAATCTGAACCAGTTTGGTGAGTTCTATTAGTGTCACTTTCCTAGTTGTGATATTGTACTGTAGTCTGCAAAATGTTACCAGTGAGGGAAACTGGGCGAAAGGTATATGGAATGTCTTTGTCTTATTTCATGTAACTGCAAGTGAACCTACAATAACCTCAAAATAAAGTTAAAGAATGTCACCATGGTTAATGAAACCAAAAATAAAATGGAAAGGAAAACAACAAGCTGAAAAAACTGGCAGGGCATATGATGTTGGGCTCATCACTTCCAACATATTAATTTTAAAAACAGTAGAAAATGGGGCCCGGATTATGGACGGATCTTTCATAGAAAGGGTGACACAAAAAAACTTTTAAATACATGAAAATATACTCATATTTCTCATCATAAGACCAATGCATTTCAAACTACAATAAAATATCTTTTTTCACTGTTAGATTTAGAAGGATCAAAAGGTTTGATAATAAATGGCACTGGCAGGAGGTATGAGGACAAAAGCACTTTGGTGCACTGTTGATCAGAATATAAATGGACGTATTCCTTTGAAGGCTATCTGGCAATATCTATCAAAATTAAAACTTCACTTGCCATTTGAAAGAAATTTCACTTCCAGAAATTTGTTTAACAGGTATTCTAAGCATGTATAAAGGGCAATATGTAGAAATATTGTATGTAATAAGGAAGAACCCGAAATTGCGTAAATGTTCATTAAAGGCCAGCCATTCAATAAATTATGGCACGACCATGCAGTAAAATATGCTATTAAGAGTGATGAGGTAGCTTTCTGTAATCTGATATAGAGTGATCTCCAAATTACTGTGTTAAGAGAAAAATCACAAGATCATGAATAGTGTGTATAACATATCTTTAATTGTGTAAGATTAAAAGATACATATACATTGATGTATATGTATGCACAAACACACACATGCACTTTTAGGTACCTATGTTTCAGGAGAGTTCACGAGATAATGGTGGCTTCCTCCAGGAAGGCAGTGGGGATCTCAATTTGGAGAGCTGCATCCATTCTCTTTTGAGCCCATTGTCCGTCTTCAAATAGTTAACATATGCGTCTATTTTCATTATTGATGTGTCCCCTCGAAGCCGAACATTTGCTTACTACATTGTAGTGGCTAAATAAACATTTGTTGAGTTGAACTGAACAATATTTCTATGTTATTCACCCTCGAGGAGTAAGTCAACATTTCAACCATCAATTACTTTTATTCGTAGAAAGCTCTATACTTTTCACAAACCTTTTCTAATACACCATCTTATTTAGTCCTCAAATGTTTTTCAAGTTATGCAAAGTATTTCTAAGTTTTCCCAATGTGCGTATTTCAATTATGTCCTGCAATGAAGTCATTGGTACATCTATAACAATTGCATTCCTTTACTATAAACTTTCGATTCACATTTTGTTGCTTTTCCCAGTTGCCTGACACTTTTCTCTTCTGTATTTTACCCTTCTGGCCAGTTCTTCTCCTTGCTCTCCTGCGTTAATCACCTACCACACTCTTTATTACCACATCTATGATTCATTATTCTTTTTTCCTGCTTTCTTTTTATTTATAAAACACTCTCTAAAAACAGAAAGAAAGAAAGAAAGAAAATTGAGCTAGTTCTCTTTGTGTCCTTCAAGTACTCCTTTGAAATCTATTTGGAAACTAAATGCTGCAATTTCTCCTCCCCACCCCACCCCCACCCGGCTTTCTATAGAGCAACAATTCCTTCTCCAGCCCACGAATTATTGGCTCAGGCCAGCAGTTTGTCATAAAATATTCTACATGACATCCATGCTTTGTCCTAGCTCTTCTATTTCCTGCAGACTCTTAAAGATCTTTTTTAATATCCTTATTCTCAAATCCATCAATTTCCGTGTTATAAGGCGAAAAGGCCTTTGCAATTACTCTATGTAATACTTTCCTGCCTTCTTTTTTAAGGACCTCATCCTGTATTCCTCTTTGTGCTTCATTTAATGGGTTCTTTTGAAAGGTTAGCCTTTTCTAGTTAGCCCCACTTAATAGTACTATTTACACTTCTGTTTCCGTTTTCTGGACCTTTTACCCTTCTCCTAAATTCTTTAAAAACCTTGGTACTCCACTCCTCAAAAAGATGATCACGCTGTGTCCATTTCCAGAAGAATTCATTTTTTTCTTGCTTTTGATCAGTTGCTTATGGGAATTAACAACTTTGTACTTTTATCTATTTAATTTCTTACTCTTGAAATAGTTCCGTAAAAAACCCCCACAACAAAACCAAAAGCTCTTTGATCATTTGTGATTTCTCTTTAGACATTGTCTTGATCTGTCTTTTTTTTTTTTTTCAGTGAGGAAGTTTAGCCCTGAGCTAACATCTGCTGCCAATCTTTGCTTTTTGCTTGAGGAAGATTGTCCCTGAGCTAACAGCTGTGCTAGTCTTCCTCTATTTTGCATGTGGGATGCCACCATAACATGGTTTGTGAGTAGTGTGTAGGTCTGTGCCTGAGATCCGAACTGACAAACTCTGGGCCACTGAAGCGGGGTGTGTGAACTTTTCCAGTGTGCCACCTGGCCAGCCTTGATCTGTCTGTCTATTTTTATCTCTTAGGCTCAATGCTCAAGTCATCTTGATCACTCTAGAAGGTTTCTAGAAATGTCTCAATCTTGCTTCTTCTTGCATTTGTTATTTGGGTTTTCAAGAGTTTGTTTACAGTTTTCTTATTGTTTTCTGTTCCTTTAGTAATCCTGTCTGTTGATGATATCTCCAAAATTTCTATTTTGAGCTGTAGGGTAGGTCTGGCTGCTTTATTGGACATGATGCTACAAACCAACCACTTTGAAATGCATTGGAGTACAAAAACAAGAATTCAGGGGCCCGGTGGCACAGCGGTTAAGTTCGCATGTTCTGCTCCCGGGCGGCCTGGGGTTCGCCGGTTTGG
Organism: Equus asinus; assembly: GCF_041296235.1. Classification (NCBI taxonomy): domain Eukaryota; kingdom Metazoa; phylum Chordata; class Mammalia; order Perissodactyla; family Equidae; genus Equus; species Equus asinus. Next base: position 19,519,248 of record NC_091805.1, on the reverse strand, counting down.
ATCCCGGGTGCAGACACGGCATCTCTTGGCACGCCATGTTGTGGTAGGCATCCCACATAGAAAGTGGAGGAAGATGGGCATGGATGTTAGCTCAGGGCCAGGCTTCCTCAGTAAAAAGAGGAGGACTGGAAGTAGTTAGCTCAGGGCTAATCTTCCTCAAAAAAAAAAACCAACAAAAAAACCACGAGAATTCATTTTGCTCAGTCTGTGCTTGTTGATCAGAGGGGATATTTGTGCTCTAGGCTGAGGGTTGGCTAACCTTGGGCTGAGCCTTCGGGATTGGCTTTGGGTTTGCTCCACATCCCTCATTCTCCTTGCACTGACGGTTACTGGTCCTGTTCTTCCTGTAATGAAGCACAAAAGGCCCATGCAAGCATGTTTAAAGGCTCTGCTCACATCACCTCCTCTAACTTCCGTCTGGCCAAAGCAAGTCTCACATATACTCCGTTTCCTCTGCTACACTGCACAGGAGGGAGTGGAGAATGGAAAACAAGTGTGCAATCTACTACAGCTGTAAGTAGTCTGCTCCTTTGGAAACCTGATGTCTGTGCACTCCCTTCTTCCTCTTCAAGCAGACACACCCTGATGTCTCCCCTGCAGTCATTGCATCATGCTCCTCATTCATCTCTCTGGATGATGTGTAATCCCCTCCATTGGTTCTTAATTTGGCTCCCCATAGTTGAGTTAACTAGATAATTTTATGAGCATAAAGACATGAATAACCTCTTTGGTGCACAATGATCATCGAATCTTGCTGAGCAGAAATGCTGACAGCTCCCTGGCCTGGCTGTGGAGTGAGCTGTTTAGTATGTCCTGGTAGCCTTGGGTTCTGCTCTTCAGCAAGAACTCTCTTGTCCATTTTCTTTTGTGGTTCCCTGACTTTGGGATAGTCTTCCTTTTCCATTAATCTGTGGCCCCATCTGAGGTAGACATTCAGGAGCATCTCCTTCCTAAGGATCACACATATAGAACAAATCACTTCCTGTTAACATGGGTTCAGGATCCAGTGGACCATTTTTGGACAGTAAGTTACCCTAAAAAATATAGTAGGTTTTCAGCATTGTTGCTTTTTGGCCATTTCCAACTGTGAGTAAACATGGCCAAAGATCTTGGATAAATAGAATTTTTAAGCTTGAGAACTCTGGTCTTTTATTTATAGACCTCTGTGCTCTGCCCATCCAAAAAATTCTCAGCTTGCTGTCTGCTACATTGAGGATATCTGAAATAGTGCAGCATCTTTGCCAGCATTCTCACAACTTCTGTGTGGCGGGGCACCAGTCATATTTATTGCTGACTGCCATTTGCAGACACTTCTTTTAAATGCTTCAATCTAGGGCATAAACAGTTGGCCTTTTAAACCTGAAAGTTTTCAAATTACCAGACTCTCAGTCAGCTGAGATTGCAGGTTTTAGGCAGAGTGCCTCCCTTAGCGAAGATGCGGATCTTTCCATTTCAGCTGTCAGACTGGCCAACCAGTTCCACCTTGAATTCATCATTCTTTTAGGATTTTGCTGACAACCCATGCCAACATTCTGCACATATTTTACTATTTCTTCTATCACTATGTATAGTCTTTGTCAGCATATGGTTGGCCTTCCAATGTATGGTACTTGACAATTTGACTAAATATTCTGTCAGCATATAATTAGGGTCTTGAAGTCTTCAACGTTCACTAGTTGAGTCATAATTATGCACCTACCCAGCTCTTCTTCCATTCCAGTGAAACGTTTTAGTTTCTGTTACTTGAAGGACTTCACTTCCATATACTAGATCAGTTGGATTAAGTTTTGAATGCATATAACTGGAAAAAGAAATAGTGGAAATTGCAGTGGTTTAATCAATGCAGATGTTTATTTCTCTCTCATGTAAAAGAGAAATTTTAAGGTAAATGATCTAAGCCTGCTCTGGCGGCCTCAGTATGTTACTATGGGACAAATCTATTTTCTTTCTGCTCCTCCATTTTTAGCATGAGGCTTCCTTCTTTGAGGTCAACTCATAGTCTAAAATGGCTGCTGTAGCTCCAGCCATCACTTATGTGGTAGCAGGAAGAGATGGAGAAGGATAAAAGAGTATCCATTTACTTTGAATGAGTTGGTTCCTTTTAAGCAGCCTTCTCAGAAGATCATAGCAAAATCATAAGCTTACACCTCATTGGCCAAGTTGCTGTGAGCACTATTGAGTTGATTCTGACTCCTAGCGACCCTGTGTACAGCAGAGTAGAACCCTGCCAGGTCTTTTTGTGCTATCTTCTCACCTTCTGGTGCTGTATCAGACAGTGCTTCACTGCTGTTTATAGGGTATACATGGCCAATTTTTTTAGAAGTCAGTGGCCAGATCCTTCTTCCTAGTCTATCTTAATTTGGAAACTCCACTGAAACCTGTCCATTATGAGTGACCCTGCTGGTATTTGAACTCCCAGTGGCATAGCTTTCAGCATCACAGCAACATGCAACTGCCACAGTATGACAACCGACAAATGGGTGGTGTGGTTCCCTCACCAGGAAAATGAACCTGGGCTGCGGTGGTGAGAGTGCCGAATCTTAACCTCTAGACTGCCAGGGCTGGCTCAGTGCCCAGGACTTACATGTATAATCTTGTCTTGCTACAAGGAATGATGGGAAGTGTAGTATTTTATTTGTTAACTGAATACAATTGAGATTTAGTTATTAAGGAAAAAGAGGATCATAGGTATTGGAATTCTGCAATTAATAGCCTGGACCAGAGATTTTGCCTTTAAACTTTTGTTTTCATTTTTTTTAAAACACGCTCAGTTAAACTTCGACATCTTGAAAGGACAGAAAATAGCCTCTCTCCTTTATTATTCTTGTATCACAATTTAAGTCATCCCTATTAAAACAGCAACTTGCTCCCCATATACATATGCCACATTTCCAACCTTTGTAAGAATTAATTTCACTCATTACTCCAGTCTTATTAAAAAAGACAGAATCTTTTTCTTTATATAGCACAGCAATAATTCTTTTGCACAGATCTTGTCAATCTGACTGGTCGATTTCCTTTTCTTTAAAGTACATTCCAGACTGCTACTGTGTTTATCTAAAAAGATTTTTTTTAATGCCTCATTTAATAATTTCATTCTGCAGATGAGAACACTGAGGCCTGGAAAGAGTGTATTAAGCCCTTTCATGTCATGCAGCAAGGAATTAATAGACAGTCTTTGTGCCTATATTCTTGGCTTTGTTTGCAATGAAATGTGTCCACATATTACTTTTTTGGTTTTTTTCCCCACTCAGATTCCCGTCTGCCCTTTTTGGTTATGCAGTGAAAGTCTCCTTCCACCATTCTTATTATATGCAGGAGATAAGTCATGACCCAAAATAATATTTCCTTTTCAAATTTCTCTTATGGATGGGGATGGAGCATAGTATATTCATAAATCTGATATTTCCTCTCACTAAGGAAATCACACACACGATCATATATCTTCCACTTCAAATCTCATATATCTTTGAACATTTACATTTGTGTGATTGGCAACCCTTCTCCCTTTATGAATTTTTTTTCCCTTTTGGCCAGTGTAAAGAGCCCTGAACCAAGTTCCTATCTATGCAAAAGTAAATTCCCCTCTTTGTCCTACTTCTAAAATGAATCTCATTTTCCTCCCTCTCATCCATGCCTTTTGTTGACTAAGTTAACAACATTTACAGAGTACCTTTGACATGCAGGGTACGAGAAATCTATGACTTAAAGTGGGAGCATGCAACACAAATAACATGAAAACATATATTTTGCTTGATCCCTGGAAGTTTCCTTTCAACTCCCAGGTCTCTTTCCCTACTGTGATTTTCCTCCTACTGCTTCTCTTTATCGCTAGAACACAGCATGTAGCGAGCAACCATCAACGTTTTTGCATAGTGTTGAACCTCAGACTCTGCTGTGGCAACATCTCTTTCTGCTCTCTTCTTTATCCTTCAGCATCTCATTTGCAGCAGATAAATGACTTGTAGTGGTTGCTTGGCTGGGAGACGGGAAGTTTTGGCTTGATGTGTGACACAGAGTAAATTCAGGACTTACCACGTGCACATTTATGGGTTATGCTTTTGGTATTTTTGGTATTGCAATTTTGATTTTTTTTCATGCTAAATTCCACCTGACCTTGTTCACACCATTTTTTCATCTTTTCATACATCTCTTGGAGGTTATGCTTGACCTCAACCCTCTCTTGTGGTGTTCACTTTCCTAATTCTTACCCTTGCCCAAGCCCCACGCCACTGTCCCTTTACCCCAGGTAGCAGCATTGCATTCTTTCCAAACCGCACTATTGATTTCTGCAACAGAGATAATCAGGAATATAGTTCCTAATGTGATGGCCCGCACTCAATAAGTGGAAATTGTTCTTCTCCTCTTTATTAAGTGATCTTCATCATACTTTTGCATGGTGGATATGACTGGCATGGAATGAGCGAACCAAAGTATAAGATATTGATAGGGCTAGTTAAACACTATCCAGCTAATTATTATTACAGTAAGGCAAATAGATTTAAAATCTCCCTCATTGACTTAGACTAAATAAATGACTTCATTCTTGCAAATTACATCCCCTTCACAGAGCTCTGCTCCTCTTTAGTTTTCAGTGTAATATGAGACAGAAGAGGCAAGGAGTTTGCAACAAGACACCCTTAAATTTAAGCCTTGGCTCTATTGGTTCCCATTATGTGAAACTGGTAAGTTATTTGAATGCATTGTAACTCAGTTTCTTTTGGGTGTGAGTTAAGGACTATAACACCTCCCTTGTTGGGATGGCGTGAGCATAAATTGGAAAAACCATATCCAACTTGCCTGGTGCATAGTATAGGTCCACAAAAGTTAGTTCTTTTATTCTAATGACAGTTATTGGATACGAAACCAGTGGCATTTATTGGATACTACTTAAAGTTTTTACATATATCTTCTTTTTTCTTTCCCATATCCATTCATAAGTCTTACTAATTATTTTTCAGTTATATTCTTAAATCTCTAAATGAAAGTATGTTCTTTCCCATTTTTCAAAAAGACACCAAGGAAAGAGAAAATAAACCAGCAATTTGGATAAGAAAATACAGCTTTTAGCCCAGGTTAAACCTGTTGCTGGGCATACCTGTTTCCCTGGAAGTCTGAGGTAAAATATGCTGCTTCCTGGTGATAAAGAATTGATGTGATTTTATTTTGAATGAGCTTTGAGGGGAAAAAGCCATATTTCTTCAGCATTTTCTCATCTTATCTATCTAAAATGGCAACTGATTTAGGTAAAAGCTCTTTAGGAACTGGTCTTATAAACTTAGCTCTAATAAACTAAATGTCAATGCGATAAAAAAAAAATCCTTACTAAGGGAAAAAAACCAACTTTGTGCCACTTCTGAAAAATGTGCTTTGCCGCAGCTCTGAGAGGCTTTTTGGTGTACTCTTGGGGTCCATTCACTTACTTTTCACAGAGCACAAACTTCCAGGGAGAGTCTGGCTGAACAAGCCACGGTATTTCTCTCAGTAGGTGGTGGCAACGAGGCACGAGAAAGCTCCTTTTCCTTCTTGACGAGCCTTTGCTTCAGAAGATCCAGCGTGCACAAATCTGAGGAAGAAGCTCCCTGCTCATCATTCACAGGTGATGAGTGTCCAGGGTCTAAGTTGACAAAGGGAGAAGATGGGCTAATTCCAACATAATGACATTTTACAGAGAAAACTGTAAGGTCGTTTACATGAAGGTCAAAAATTGACTCACAGATATGGAGTGGTTAAGATGTATCTTAGTAGCAAACACGGGGAGAAAACACCCTCTTCATTTTGTCCCTACTTCAGTTCCTTCAGTGCTTTCTCAAACCATTCTACTGTTTAGCACAGCTGCTGACTTCTCTACGTGTCATTCTGTTCTCCATTTTGCTCTCGCTGGTCCCACTCCCATCACACTGGACTTCCTCTAATTCCTGGAAAACTTTCTGTGCTCTGATTTGACCACGGGCCTTCACACGTTATTTCCTCTTTTTTGCATGGATAGCTCTCATCTATTTTTAGCCAAGGTCTCAGATTAAACACCAGGGAACACTGCCAGGCCTCCATATCCCACTGGGTTACGTGCTTGCAGAGTATCCCTACCCCAGCTATTTTATTACCAGGTCCTGCGACATCACTTGCAGGTTCCAGGGCAAACGGAAAAGGCAAGGCTCTGGCTTGTTCTTTTGTTAGTCCCTTCCTATAACTCGATGCCTCCTAGAGACCTTGTGAACCTCAAAGCTGAGCCCTGCCCCGTCTGTCTTTTGGGGCCAACCTCTCACCCCTCTCAACTTTGGTCTGTATCAGACATTGCCTGTACTACTATTCATAGAATTTTCATGCCAATGTTTCAGTAGTGGGTGGCTAGGTCCTTCTTCCTAGTCTGTTTTAGTCTAGATGCTCCGCTGAAACCTGTCCCCCATGGGGGACCTGTGGCATAGCTTTCAGCATCACAGCAACTACAACCGCCAAAGTAGGACAACTGACACTTGCATGGTGTGTTTCCCTGACTGAGAAAGGAATGCCAGGCGCAGTGGTGAGAGCGCGGAATCTTAACCACTAGACCACCAAGTCTGGCTAGGGCCCTAGCTGCAGCGGGGAAATCACCCTCCCCTTCTCAAGGGCCACCATCTCCACACACGGGGGACAGAAGACTCTCAAACAATTGCGCTCTCTGCCCTGAAACACGCTTGATGGAGTGTGAGTGTGGGGCAACTACCAAGCTGCCTGCTAAACCTGCTATGGCATTGTCAGCCTGGGGCAGGGATGCATGCTGCGCACACACACACGCACGCACGCGCACACACACACACACACACACACACACAAGTGCCCCGCAAGATGCCTTGAGACCGTGCATCCGACCCCGACTCTCCTTGTGTGCACACACAGGTGCCCCCTAGAGGTGACGGCAGAACACAGGCCTCCCTCCACCGTGGAGCCTTGTTTCTACCCCAGTGGAGGGCAGCAGTGGCTGGGACACCAAAGGAAAGAAAGCTGGGAGCTGGGGACCCTCCTGGGGAGGTGGGGGAGGCAGTGAGAGGCCAGACTGCACATGAGCTCACGCAAGCTCCATTGTCCCATTAGAGTTTATTTACAAAACACTAATTCAAAGATGAAAGTATTAAACATTTCAAGGCAGCCGCCGCAGGCCTTTGAACTTCAAGAGCTTGGCCCTTCTGAGTACATGGCCCTGTGTGCCTGTACTGCCTGCTGCCTGTGAAGCTGGCTCTGTTTATAACTGAGCCCTCCTTATTTTTATCCCCATTAAATTGTATCCTTTCCCTCACAGAATGTAAGCTGCATGAGGAGAGTGTCCATATCTATAATAAACATTTAATAAATATTTGTTGAATGAGTAAATGAATGGACTAATGAAGCCCTTCCATTAGTTGGTGCGTGTTCCTAATCGATGTGGAAGACGCACGTAGCACCCTAAACCTCATGCTCTCCTCTTTGTTTATGCCAGTTACTCTCACCTCTGCGGCCCCTGCAGAATGTCAATGCTCTTGTTCAAGTGCTCATCATTTTTCTCCAGGACAACTGGAAAGCACTTATAATGGGTTTCTTAGCTTCCAGGGTCATATTCTAAACTATAGATACGTTCATTCAACTTTTCTGCTTAGAAAATGTGCTGGCCACCATTGTCCAGAAGCTAAAATCCTGAGCTCTTCTTGTGATATCCAAAACCTTCCATAATATGGTCCCAATGTATTTTGTAGGATTAATTTCTTTCTACTTCTGCTTTATATGGAAACATATTTGTTCTTCCAATTCCAGATTAAATAACTGAAGACCTGTCCCCTCTCATGTGAAATCTCTTTAGGTTATACCATCAGCTTTGGAGGGCAGTGTCTCTCTCTCCTCTGCACTTCGAGTCCTTTGTGATACCGTAGTATCGACTGAATAAATGGTCAAGTTAAACTGTAGCCTTTTTACTCTAAAAATTGAATTTCTATTATTAAATAGCAACTTTTGGGATGCTGCTTAACAGTGTTGAATTCAATTAACATTTTAGTTTACCATTTTACCATGTTGTATATTAAGGGTGTTTATGTACCAATATCTATGTTAGGTCCCAGGGGAACAAACAAACAAAAGTGATTGTCGTGAACCACCCCCACTCCAGAGAAGTGCCTGATCTAATAGGAGACAGAGATAGACAAAATGAAATGCACTATTATAAGCATTAGAGTAAATGCAAAGAAAAAGATGTCTTTGACAATTAATGTATTTCCGGAGTTAGGAAAATCATGATGGTGAGTGTACTAGGAACTGAAAACTCTGAGTATTTTGGAAAGAAGTAGTTTCTAGAAAATAGACAAGACTATGGAGTAACTTGAAAGTCATTCAGTTGAAGATGAATTTCTTTTATTTTGCACACTTTTAGAGAACAGAAATAGAAAAATAAGTGGAAGTTATGAAGACAAAGGTTTTGAATCAGGGTGAAGATCTTTCTGTAAAGGAGAGTATTGAAAAACAGATGGGATTTCCTCAGGAGGTGAGGACTTCCCCATTGCTAGAGTTGTTCAAGTAGGTGCGGAATGACTAGCCTCCCTTGTTGACTCTGTAAAGTACAATGAAACAAGAATATTTATGATGAACTGATTTGGTATAGCAGATAGCGGTGTGCAAAATCAGAATTTTAGCCCACGCACTTTGTTTTCCTGATCATATGAGATAGATGCTGACCTCTTTGACTCCATTTCCTAATCTGATAAGTGGAGACAATAAATTGTGCTTTAAAGGGTTGCTCTGAGAATTAAATGGGATAAAGTAGTCGAAAGTACTCTTAAAATGTAAAGTGCTGTAAAATATGAGTTATTATTATTTATGTTGATAATAAGAAAAATAATAATAGTCACATGCATTATTTCACTCTCTATAGTCCTAGAAGATAGACAAAAAAGTTATCTTCTCTTCTTCCACATAAGAAAAGTATCAGATTACAAGCGACCTTCCCATAGACATACCTGGTCAGTGGGTGGCAGAACTGGGAGTCATGGCTTCTCCCATAGAGATAAGAATCATTTCCCCTGCAGCACACTGTCTTTCTGGTGATGGAGAGCCTATGACATTTTACAGTTGCCAAAGTACTTTGGACCAAAGACACTCAAGTTATTATAGACTCTGTTTAGACATCATTCTCTAAGTGAAATGCTTATGTGATTTTTCACTCAGGGTACAAGGATAAAAATAACAAATGTTGGCTAGATCTACCCTTTCTTCAGTAAAAAAACACCTTTCTTTAATAAACGTTGACAGGTCTTTTTTCAAACAGGAGCTTTAAAAAGACACAACAAGGGATTAATCAAGATGAACTGAATACCCAGTATGGAATACCACACATATATATGAAATTATAAATGATATGCAGAACAACTACTATTTTACTTTTGGTGTTAATTACCAGCCCCCATTATGCTGGTAACTGCTTGGGTCATATCTCCGCTCTTGTTCTTTTCATCTACTGTCCTTATTTTGCATGTTCTCTTATTTAAGTGTTCTAGTTCTTGATTCCATAGTGGCTCGTGATGAACCAAACATTCTTGTGTGACAAGGGGCACATACTGTCTACAGGATGTTCTCAGTAATGACTCAGTGTTTAGTCATATAAATGTGGATACTTTCTGCCTAAACTGTTTTGATGTTTATTCTAATTGCTGTTCCGTAAATGTTTCAAGAAAGGAACTTTAGGAGATGTGACGACTCTCCTAAATGTTGTCCTCTATAAAAATCCAATGTTCTTTGTGAAAATTTTCTGGGGCTTCAATGACAGCTCTTTTTATAGTTTTCCTTGCGTTTAAGGGTAGAAAATGAGTATCTTCTAGTCTGAGTGCTACGTTGTATACCCTCTGCTATTATTTAAGTGTTGCCATTTCTTACCATCAAAAGCTCCCTCCCACCCCCACCCATTTACAGAATTTGGGATTATAAAAGCTCTCGCTGGAACAAAATGTTTTCTCAACAGGATCTTGTTGTTTGACTGTTTGAAGACAACCACACATGAGTTGTTCTTTTATATATTTAGTCTCATAAATATACACCAGAAAAATTGAGAAAGTCATTGTATACAACCAATCTTTTGAAAATATGCCAACTCTGATTTTCTTTTCCTAATAAAAGCTCACAATTCACTAGCTAAGAAGTTTGTGAATATTTTTATATTCTTTTCATCTAGCAATACGTACAATTTTAACGGACTTATGAATTTTTTAATCACATGGAGTTTTAATGCCGGCTGTCTGTGATGGTGTGCAGTAGCATAAGAAGTAGGTCGGTGGTAAAGCTTCAGTCCCACTTACAATTCAAAATCTCAATAAACTGGTAAATGCTCCTACTCAAGAAGTCACAGTAGGGGCCTTCATTCCTTTTATATCTATTATATCTTATACATATTTATAATGGAATTTATAAATCCATTGAAAAAGGAAATATACGTGTATTTCCTAGCAATGAATCTATTCATTGCCTTTGACTTTAGAGAAAAGGAGAAAATGAAATTCTTCTATTTCAATTAACCGGGAAGGAAAGGACTGAAAATGACACCAATCTCACAGTCATTTTTCTTTTCTGAAAGCATCTGGACACGCAGGAAAGAGCCGTCTCTGCCCTCCAGGCGGCAGTGCTGTACACGAGCCGCGGTTTCACTTTCATGCTCAGGGGCCATTACAAGCACTATCCACTTATATTCCATTACAATTGATTGAAAATTATACATCAAAAAGTAGAGAGAAAATGTTTAAGATTTTATGAATGCAAGCGAAATGATTAGAGCTCACAAAAGCTTTGAATTCTGAAGCTTGGCTTCTATCTTGTCCTTACATAAGCATCTTTGATCTTCTCTTCACCCAGCTTTTTAGATGACTTTCATGTGGTCTTATAATTGTTTTATTATTTTAGGAAAATTTGTCATGTAGACTTCTTTCTTTCTTTTTTTTTCCTATAGAGGTTATTTTTAAGAGAAAGTTTCCATTCCGTTACAAGTCAGGGGATTTCTCAAACCAGATGGAATTAGTGTTTACTCTTCTGTGTGTTATAAGGAATAGAAGTTGGAAGAGCTAGGTTCTGATCTTGGATCCTCCATGAAATAATTTTGTGACCTTGGACAAATCATTCTTTGATCATGCTTTAATTTTTCTCTTCCTACAATGGGCCCCTTGTCACTTTTTTCAGGATTAACAGAGTTAGCCTATTTTGAAGAGACTTGAGAACTATTTTACAAAGGTGAGACATATTAACATAAAAATCCAAGTTTTAAGGTTAGGTTTATAATAAACATTCTTTAATAAGCAAGAAGACACTGCACAAAGGACACTCAGCCTCCTTTCAAATTGCATTGTTTTCCCATTAATAACCACCCTCGACTATGCCTTCATGTGCAATGGCAGGTTGCCAAAGCTGTGCAAACTTTTCCTGTGGGGAACCCCTTAAGTGTAATCTCTCAGAATAGAGACAGGATTAGGAAACACCTGGAAGTCTTGATTTCTGCATATGAACCAACCATTGGAAAGTCTCCAAATGATAGAATTTTAGTTATTATCGTTCTACCACCATTGATTTATTATTTGCTCTATTTGATAAATAATTTTTGAGCACTTTCTCTGTGACAGACATAGTTCTACACACTGAGAGACAGCAGCAGCCGCCAGACCACGTCTTTCTACTGTGAAAGAGTAGTGGACTCCAAGAGAAATTTTGGTGGAGCAAGTAGCAATTTCCCAGAAGTCGAAGGAAGCTGTATTTGTAATGTAGACAAATTTGCCCTCACTTTTCTTTTTTCTTTTCCTCCAGCTGCAAACCTGAGCTAGAATTTTTGTTCCACTCTTGTCTTTCATTTTTCCTAACTTGAGTGATGTGGTCAGTCCCCAACCATGGCACTCCCTGTCACATCATGTTGACCTCTGCCATGTTTTATTGTGTGTCTTTTCTGGTCTTATGATAAGTGCATTCAAGGCAATTTTTTTCCTAAAGTATTTGCCATGAAAACAAGCTCATTAAAGGCTCTGAGAAGTCCTACAGCAAGAATTTTCTTTAACTTAATTTAACAAAGGGTTTTCCAAGCTTATTTTTGACTGCAAACTGTGCTTCACCCCCCACCCCCCACACTCCTAATGATATCCCTGGGTACTTATTAGCTGAGTATCACATTCTAGGAACTACCGCATTAAGCAATCTAAAATATGTACTAGCCCTTTTCCTGTAATTCTCTCTCAAAGGCTAGGTCTTGATAAAAAGGTTAAAACAAGAACATTTTCTTCCCTTAGGAATAAGCTTCCAAATTAAAAAAACCAAATCATATAGTAAAAATACAACTATTAGATTATTTGTTTTAATTACTGAAAGATAGGAAATAAATGCATCATTTTTTGTTTTCAGATTAGCACATTTATTCAAAATAAGTTGAGAATAGGATTAAACAGATCAATAATCACTATAGTATTGTAATATGTTGATGGTTTGAAAGAAAAAAGGTTAATGGTATGAGGAAAGTGTTAAAGTGATAACGCATTAGTGTTATATAGCCAGGTGAATCTAATAATATTTCTAAAACTTTTGAAGACATCACCTTGAGATAAAATATCACTATTTAACACATAAACTAAAGCTCTTTAGAACATTAAGACATGAGTTGAGGTCTTGAGTTCATGGATTTATTCCATTTTTTTAAACTTTATTGAGGAATAATTGACAAATATAGTTGTATATATTTAAGGTATACAATATGATGATTTGCCATACATATGTATTATGGAATGATTACCAAGATCAAGATAATTAACACATCCATTACCTCAGATAGTTCTCTCTTTTTTTGTGGTAACAATGCTTAAGATCTACTCTCAGCAACTTTCAAGATTACAGTACTGTATTATTAACTATAGTTACCATGCGGTACAATTTATTCTTATAGCTGAAAATTTGTACCCTTGACCAACGTCATCCCATTTCTCCTCCCCCCAGCCTTTGGTAACCACCATTCCATTCTCTGTTTCTATGAAATCAGTTGTGCTTTTTTGTTTGTTGTTTTGTTTTGTTTCAGAACTCACATATAAGTGATACCATATAGTATTTGTCTTTCTCTGTCTGACCTCTCTCACTTACCATGTGTCCTCAATATCCATTCATGTTTTCACAAGGACAAGATTTCCTTCTTTCTCATGGCTGAGTAGTATTCCTGTGTGTGTGTGTGAGTGTGTGTGTGTATATATATATATATATAGTACTTTTTAAAATCAATTTGTCCATCCAAATACATTTCTTTTTCATTCATCTAGTTTTTTCTTTCTCATTTGCTTTAATTAAAGCCCTATAAAAATTTTCTGATTGGAATGCCAATTCAGTAAGTTTTCTTAACAGTATTGTAAGTAGATTTTATTCAAGTCTTTTCTGGCATGTGGTTTTGTTATAAAGCTGCTTGCAGGATCTGTGGATTGCTGAAGCGTAACCTCTCAATCATGAGATGTACTCCACATGGCCTGGCATCTGTGCCCTTGCTCACCCCTTCCTTTTCCTTAGCTCTGCTGTTCCTCCAAGTTCTGCCTGCCTTGGGCCTCTCCCTTTTCCTTCTAGACATTCTGTCTGGGCAATCCAGCTTTTCATGGCTTCAAATGATATATGTATACATTTGACTCTAAACAATATATCTCTAAGCAAGATGTTTCCCCTGAGCTCAAGGTCTAAGTGTCCACCTGGGCATGAGCCTTCCCTGAACCGCAGTCAACACAGTCACAACATTGTAAAACTGAACCTTTTGTCTTTTGCCTTAACTCACCCTCATACCAAGCGGACAGTATAGACCAGGCTTTGTTTGTGGTTTACTTCATCTTTTACACACCTCTGTTCCAGCATCTATAGCATTTCACTCTTCTTATCTGTCCAATGATTGGCTTCCCTTCTTATATTCTAACCTTAAGAGCAGGAATTTTTTTAAAAAAATTTCTTATTCTCTTTTATCCTTATGTATATATTTTATCCTTGGAGCACAGCGTAAGGCCTGGCACATAGAAAGTTCTTGATGCATATTTGCATTGAGTGGTGAGTCCAAGGAAAGAGTTGAAATCAGGTGCTGTGTTGCAGGGAAGGCGTGGCACTGTTGGTTGGTGAGATATGTTCTCATGAGGAGATACACCTCCAAAGAGGGAGGGTGTCCCAGGAGAAAAAGCAGGAACTCAGTTATAATGTAAAGCGGGCAAGAGGGAGGTTGGTAGTCGGTTACTGAACGTGGATCACACTGTAGTGCTAAGAGTGAAAAGAGCCAGAAGGTTTTGCCTCTCCTGGCCTTGGCCACTAATGGTGTGTATTAACATTGTGTGTGGCCTTTCTTTCATATCAGACTGGGACTTCACAGGGGGCAGAAACTCTAGCACAGTCAATTTTGTGTCAATGGCCCTTAGCTTAATGCCTGGAACCCAGTAAACACTCAGCAAATGCTGTTAGGTAAATTAATAGGCTAGTTAATAAAACTTTTGAATCTCATTTTTCTGATATATAACATAGGGATTATAATAACTACTTTAGTGATTATTTTAAGGGTTAAATGAGAGAGTGTAAGTAAAACAGCAAGCACAATGATTGAATAGAAAGTCCTATAAAAATATGTCACATTCCTCATAAGTTTGTTACTCTAAGACCATGATTGTTTCCAAAGATTGGAAGAAAAAAAAAAGACGTAAGGAAGAAAGAAATGATAATGTGTTTTGAGGACCTACCAAATGTCTACTTTCACGTATTTATTTCAGGGACTCTTCTCCTCAACACTGTGAAGGAGGTAGGCCATTTTCCAGAAGAAAACTGATGCTTCACAGAATTAAGTGGCCGGGCCCCATCCAAATAGTTAAAAGTAGCAGCAGTAGGATTGAAAACTATGGCTCCTGAGTCTGACTCATGAGCTCTTTTCACTGTAAGGAGCAGGAATTAGATTTCCTTGGTGTAGTGGGTAGGTGGGTTCAGACATGGGGAGCCAAATAGGAGGCTAATGTTTGGCCTCATCTAAGATAAACTGATTATCCTAATTGTGCAGAGAGACTGTTACAGCCACAACCGAGACTTCTCAAAGAAACTAACACTAATTAATACTTAACAATTATTCTCTTCACAAATCACCATTTATCTTTAAATGTTCCTGTACTCCCAACAACCTCTCTGAGCTTTAAAAAACATATCTTTCTAATATTAATCACTGGAAGGAAAGTGAAAAAGTAGTGTCAATATGTACAATCCCCTCTCTTGGGATCCATGCTTAATGACTAGCATGTTTTTTCCTAATTTAAGGAGCATTTTCATTCTATTTCCTTGTATGTGAATGACTCCATTTTTTTGGATGATGATAAATTGATCTTTAATCGCTCCCATTCTTACTCCTGTCTTCTCTTCTCCATCTCAGACTCGCTCTCCGGTCTTTGAAGTTTCTCCTCTCGACTTCATTCTATGTTAACAAATTCGGCCAAGCAGCTTGGAAACCCCCTGGCAGCAAAAAACCCAACATATTTAAATGTTTACTGCAGCTGGGAGAAATACAATTACATCTACTCTCAAAGATGACAAGGATGCCATATTCAAAATGTCTGAAGGGAAGCTTAAGGGGATTTTAATGAATCGCCTTTCTTCACTTAGGTCCGAGAGACTTGAACATATCTAATGTCCCAGGTTAAACTGCATGATGGGCTAGTCCCGCCAGCATATGAACTAAAGTCATATTTGATATTTTTACAGTCTAGATGCTCATACTGTCACACATGAGGTTTTCTTGTCTGATTTTATGGATAATAATGTAGTCATGCATCATGTCTATTGGAAAACAATCTCTTCCTTACTGATTCTTGGAGGAGACTTAGAACTCATGTGGTAAAAATTGCTTCATATGTCTCTGGAATAATGAAATATGAGGGGTTTTTTTTGGTAATTAAAACCTTAAATGGAACATATATCATCCTCTTATAGAATAAAATTAGTGATGAAAGTGTTAAATTCCCTAGAAATGCTTATTGTTGTTGTTATTATAATTACCATTAATGTTATTGACATAATGCCTTATAATTAATTGATGGCAAATATTACATGCTTATAGAATGAAGAATAAATTAATGAATTCAGCCCAATTCACTTTTTTTTTTCTCTTTACTAAAAGAAAAAAAACCAAAAACAAAACCCTTCATACTGCAAGATGGGGGAGGAGACTGTTCTTGTTCTCTTGTTCAGCAAATATTCTGGTTAAGAGAGAACCATTGCCACCGCTTGTCCCATCCTAGCTCTGCTCCATCTTGAACTAGTGGGAGATGACGCTGGCAGACTGTCAGCGGCCTTCTCTCTGTTGTGGTCCAAAGGCTGACGTGTGCGGAGAAGAATAGATCACTCTGCCACCTTCCAAAATTTGTCTCTAGAAAAGCCTGCCTGGTGTTTTCTTCCTCCTGATATCTGTATGTCATGGGCATTTTTTCAACTAAGACACTTCTTACAGACGATAGAGAATGTCAAACTTAAACTAGCTAAATCTACAAAGATATTTATTGCTCTCCCAAGTAGGAGTCTAAAGAAGGCACGATTCAGGGTGGCTTCTTCGGGTGCCGAGTCTTCTTTTCCCCGCAACTCGCTTGGCTCTGCCTTCCTTTGAGTGCTGGCTTTATCCTAAAGTGGTAGCCAGTTTCTGACCTCATGTCTGCATATGGTAAAATCTAGAAAAAGAATATTATCTCTTCCTGTGTTCCTGATTTAGCAATGAGAAAATATTACCCAGAATCCCCCAAAATTTCCACTTGCATTTGATTGGCCTGAGCGAAGTTACATGCTCATTCCTTTAACCAGTTCCTGTGGCTTAGGGTGAGATCCCGAGGGATGACCATTTTTGGTGTAGGCTGATGAGGGTCTCCTCTCTGAGCTGTACTCAACCTCAAATGGCTGGGTGTGCAGACTAGGTATTAGCAAGTCTACCACAACATCCTTCATGAACACCTAGAATTCCTCCATTGCCCTGGAACCTTCTGGAATATAAAGCAAATCCCCATCTGGAGAGGAGAGACTTTTTCCACTCGTGATATTTCCTCTAATGCAGTCCCAGAGATTTTCCCTAAGTCAGATCTACCCTGATCTAAATTGAGTAGACGTCTTGGATTTAACAACTTGATTAAACTGATTTTGAGCAGGATTCTTGGTATTATTTCAGAAGTGATGTTTTACATCCACCCTGAAACACTGGGTTAGATGTTCCAATATATTAAAACATGTCTGAAGCTAGTTCTTCAGATGCCTTGGGCTCGATTTTCTGTGGATTGTTGTATCTTTATTTTCACTTTGGTCCCCAGAGTTGTCCATACGTCATGGTTCTTTCTTTTCTTTGTATTTTCTCTCTGTTTTGTTTTCTTGTTAGTCTCAAACTGCTCTATAATCTATACCAGGTATCCTAACTTATCCTGTGAATAAACACTGGTTTATCATTCATACTGTGTATAGATTATCAGGGTTAATATGACATTCAGCCTCTTTCTTTACCAATTTTGGAGGCAAAATCTCTTGCAAGATTTTTTGCTTCCAGATAAGTTGTTAGGCACTAGTTATATGATTATTAACTAAACATGTGTGATTGTTAAAACACATATACACACACACAACAAAAATTAACAAAAAACAGATATGGACCCCGAACCTCCTGGAGCTCATATTTTAGCAGCTAGTCAAGGCTTAAATAAGAAAGCACACACACACACACACACACAGTCATACACGCACACACAGTTGAGATAAGTTCTATAAAGGAAAAGCATAGTATAATATGAGAGAGAGTAGAAAGGGATGGGTGAGAAGTACTTTAGACTGGATTGTCAAGAAGGCCGCTCTGAGAAATTGACACTTAAGATGTCTCTTAGAGGATGAAAAGAAGCCTGGATGTGAAGAGTTAAGGAAAGAACCTTCTCGGTGGAGGAGACAGCATACGTGAAGACCAGCAAAGGAGTCTGCTGGGGCCGAGTGGGTGTGGGCCACAAGATAAGAATGAAGAGGTCAGCATGGCCAGATCACTCAGGAACTTGACAGTGAGCTAAGGAGAGCGGATTTTATTACCAGTGCGATAGGAAACCTCTGAAGAATTATAAGTCGGATAGTGACACCCTTAGGGTGTAAAATGTAAAAGCTCGTTACAGATGCTTCTTAGATAACAAAATGGAGAGGGTAGGAATGGAAGAGACAACTCAGGAACATTGACATATTCCAGGCCAGAGAAGATAGTTTACAGACCAGAGTGATAACAGTGAAAAATGGAAGAAAAGTGAATTAGTGATGTACACGGGAGGTAAAAGTGACTTATTACTGAAGCATTTCACAGTGGGCTGGAAGGAATAAACAAGAAGGACTCCGACGTTTCTGATGTGGGGCAACAGTTTCCCTGAGATAAGAAAACAATGAGAAAAAGATTGTTGGGGTAGTTTGAGTTTGGTTTTATTCAAGTTAAATCTAAGTAGAGCTGTCAAGAAAGCAGTCAGAAATAAAGTCTGGGGCTCAAACAGAGGAATTTTAGCTTGAGGTGGAACTTTGGGAATGGTAAACAAATAGATGGAATTTAAAGCTGTGAAGCTGGATGAGATCCATTGGAGACAGGAGTAACTAGAGAAGAGATGAGAAGACGAATGAAAGAAAAGTTTTGGAAAGCCCCTGCATTTACAGGTTGAGTGGAGAAAGTAATGCTGTGGAAAGAGAATGAGAAGGTGTGGTGACAGAGAGTGGGGCAAAATCTAGGAGAATGTGAAGTCATGGGAGCCTTGTGATACCTCATGACAAGAGGACTGATTTGAATGCTACTGAGAAGTCTCGTGAGAGGAGAATTGAAGAGTAGTCCTTAGATTTGTTATGTGGAGGTCATTGTGACTTGGTGAAAACGGTTTTATTGGAGTAGTAAGGGAAGAAGCCAGATTGAATTGTTTAATGTTGACAGGTAAGAAGAATTGGATATGTCGATTGTAGACAACACTTGTATTTATGGAAATCAATCTCCTTGTTTTTGGAAAAAATGTTTAATAGTAATGTGATTAGAATCATGCTGAAGAAAGCAGCATTTATTAAACCAAACTCTCCTCTGATAAGTGTTCTAAATCTTATTTCCATCAGGGACCCTCCTCTCCTGTTGTCTCACATTCCTCCTCCAACAAAAAAGATATATATCAGAATTGCCATATGGTGAGAAGAAGCAGGCAGATAGAAAGATGTGTGTAAAAACAAAATAAAACCCTGGAGAGACAATGTAAGCCAAAAGAAAAGGGGCAGATGGATAAGCTTACACAGAAGAATTAGCCCTTAGCCTCTGCACAGTCAATAAATGTTGACTGGCTATTGACAAGAAAGGGGACAAGAGAGTGAGAATGCACATTGGAAGGAAAGGCATTTCTTCATAACAGCTGCTGTTGCCACCACCAAGCAGCTGTTCAGGTCCACAGCTCAGAACTTTCTGCTCCCCTTACAACTCTCCGCGGGGCCCCAAACTCACACCCTGATCTTGCAGTCTTAGAAGAGATGTCATGTGTGATTTATATTGTATTGAGCCAGAAATTGTTAAATCACTGAGCAGGCTGAGAGAAAACTTTGCCTATGCAATGAATGAATGGAGTTTACACTCTGCTCTCTTCACACCATGGGCATTGGTGAGCCTCAAAGCCAAATGGTAATATTTGGGTCAAACAGAGTTACAGCCTTTCCAGCTGTAAAGAGGAAACCATATTTCAGAGATTTAAAAGGGGAACATTCTCTTATCTCCTCAGTGGGATTAGGTTTAGGATGGTTAAGATGAGGTTAGGTTTAGATTATTATACCCTAAATTCACTCTTCCATGTCTGTTGGAAATACCGTTCTTGTATATGCAGTCTGGGAGGATCTTACTAGCGGTGTTCTATATGAAGGTGCTCCTTTACTGCCTGATACATATTTCCTGTGATGACAATTTTTCCCTTCATCCACAAGGAACTGACATAGTAAACAAATTCCTTTAACTTTAAAAAGAAGAATATTAATTTATTAATGTTTTAAGGGTGTCTTGGGTAGAGGCAAGTATATTGTCATCACTATAAAGGCATACACCTCAACATCGTGCCCAATCGACTGCCTTAGGAAGACATCTGCTTGCTTAACATGTATGTGATGGTCTGCTTCTCTCTGGCTGTGGGAAAGAGTGAGCAGCTACTCAACCCCACAAGAAAGTATACCTCTATAGACATAACAGTGCCTCTCCTTTGGGTAGGGTTGTTGATTTTAATACCAGACAAAAATGACAATACTAAATATTTCGTTTTTCTCATGCAATACTAAAATAGCACTAGCAATATTGGTATTTTATAACAACATGTTCAGAATTTATGAAATAAAACAAAAACAGTAAAAATAAATATGTATTACAATTCCACACAAACATTTCACCACATTCATCTGGCATTATTGGTGGAGGAGGGGCAGAGGGAGATGGCAGGAGCTTGTAGGAGATGACGGGAAAGACGCTGCAAGAGGCCGGGCTGTGGATATCAGAGTTGTGAGGGGTAATTGGAAGGTGGGGAAGGATAAGGATAAGAACATAGAAAAAAGAGTCAGAAAGATGAACAAAACTGCTGACGAATGTCCAAAACATTAGTATTACGCATACAAAAATACTCCAGTTTGATTCTTAAAAGCAGCAGCATATCAGGAGGTCAGTATTATACTTAATAAACAAGTCGGGAGAAATACTAGCGAACGTTTGCCCTTTGCTTTCCTTTGTTCAAGATTCATAGAAGACCGCCCGGAAGACTCCTTTTTATTCACAGTCTATAATTACTAGGTTTCATCTTTACTTATTGCTTCTGACAAATAAAAACATATGTGAACGTGTTGTAGTCTCAATACTAGTGTTCATCTCTAATGATTTAATTACCATAGCATGCAATCTATGTACACATTTATCCTATTCATTTCCTGCATTAAGTAAATCTACCGTGACCGAGGCTTATTCGGAAAGTGACAGTGAAATGCGAGAAACTAATCCAAAACATTGAACGTTCCATCTGGGAGAATCGGACCGCATAGAGAACAAAAGCTGAGTGAGATGGGATTAATTTACTCCCTGTATATTTATTGAACACTATATCAAACATAAGGAAAGCAAACACAAAGAAGAGCAGTTTTTACCATCAAGGAACTCACCCTTTAGTAGTGGGTGGGGAAGAGTGACTGCCATAGACAAATAAATCAAGTGTGATGGGGGTTAGGAAAAGGGCGAGACAAGGCACCATGGAAGCCTTTAGGAAGTGCTTTTAATCCAGACAAGAGGGTGGGAAGAAAGGAGAAGGCACGGAAAGGGCAGAAGGGATGAGTCTGAAGCTGAGGCTTGGACAAGGCAGAGGTGTGTTAATATTCCAGGTGGGAGCCGTGAACCCTGGCCTGAAGTTAAAGACAACAAGACAAGTTCAGGAAAGCAGGATTAGTTGTTCATGTGGCAAGGTCAGGCATGGAATCTGTATCAGGAGAAAGCAGTGAGGGATGGAGAAAAAGGCAAGTGGAGCAAGACCATTAGAGGCCTGTTTTTGCTGTTTGGACTTTAAGTGAAAAACCACGCAGAATCACTGGAAAAAACGTAAATATATTTGCACTCTAAAAAGATGTCTCTGACAATATTAAGGAGAATGATCAGGGAGAGTGAAGCCAGAGGGTTAGGAGGCCAGTATAGTACTGTAGCAAAAAATGAAATTAAGACATTAGAGTCAAAATGACTCAGTGTTGTGGGGAAGGGAGTAGACTCAGATTTCTTGTGTACAAAGTGCTTGGAGAGTGGAATTATTCTTTGAGGTAAGACACGTGGATTCCTTCATTCAATCAGAATTCACTGGGTGACTACAATGTACCAAGCACTATTCTGGGTGCTAGGGACACAGCAATAAGAATATGGACAAGATCCTTTTGCTCATGGCCCTTTAGCTCTAGTGGCAGGAGTGGAATCAAGTTTGGCAGCAGAGAGGAAGCTGGTGGCTTTCCTCTGGGACACAACGAGTATGAAGTGTTGGGGAGAGCATCCGGACAGGGTTTGGTAGGAAAGTAGAGATTGTGGCTGGAGATAGTGACATAGAGTAAGCAGCTTATAAGTGCTTCTTGAAAACATGAGAGTGAATGGAACACTTGGGATAATGCGTGGAGTAGGACCTATGAATGAACATTAGGAAGTTCATAAAAATCCCTCTCATTGTATATAAAAATCATGGCATTTGTTTGTTTTCCTGGCACATCTTTGGCTTTTAAGAGATTCTCAACGTGGTTAGGAACCAACGGCTTGTTTAGAGTCAGAAGAGGGAAACATGAAGAAAGGATCATGGGCTACAAAATCAAAGGGATAATTACAGGGAGAGGGGAGTCAAATAGAAAATTGAGGAAAGCAGCAAGAGAATTGCTAGAAAAAATAAAATTATTGCATTAAGTGGTCCAATGGTCAGAGTCTCAAGAGGGAGGAAATGATTGATAACTTCAAATGCTGTCGAAGTCAAGAAAGATAAGGAATTGAATAACTGGATTTAACAGCAGAGACCACTGATGACCTTGGTGAGAACAGTTTTTATGGAAAGATGGACGAAAGCTACATCAATGAGTTGAAGATAAGGGGGAGATAAGAAAGCGGACACAGTGAGTATACTAAACACTTCCAAGAAATTAGGGTGTAGGTAACAGGAGAGAAAGGGCAGCAGAAATAAGCACACAGGTCAGAAGAAGCTTATCATTTATTTGTTTTAATATAGGAGAGACCTGAATATGTTTAAACATTAACAAGAAAGACCAGGATACAAGAGGATATTGGAAATCCTAGAGGAGATGATAACTGATAGATCCAAGTCCTTGATGATCAAGAGGGAACAGGAGCCAGACCCACATTACAGAAGAGTGTGGACACCACTTCTATAATGGAAAGGAGGAGGGAGAGATGTTTGCAGATACAAATGATTTTGCAGGTTCAGGGGCAGAGCACAGATCTAGTTCCCCTATTCTAACCTCCATTTTCTCCCAGTGTGGGTGGAGAGGTGATGGCATTCAGGACTTGAATCATGATGATGTGACATATGCACTGTGGGGAGTGGGATACATTCACTGGAAAGCATTAAAGCTCATTTATGTTGGAAAGCCTTGAAGTTTTAGTGGCATCAGTTTTCACAGTTATGATTTTCTCCTTTAGTTTTCAGCAGCAGATTTATTGAAAGATGGTGTATTCTAGGTTTGTTCAACGAAAAATTAGGGATTTTTCATTAAAAATTGATTGAAAATATTAGTCTTACTTGTATATTAATTGGAGTGATGGACCATGAGTTTTAAACTGAAAGGACAAAGAAGAGAATAGAGTGACTGAATGATTAGGAGAGAATCAGGGAGACAATCATGTATCCATGAGCTCAAAGAAGAAAAGTTATAGAGTAAAGGAAGAGCTATGCGAGAAGCAGGGAAAGACGGTGTCCTCATGGGAGGAGTGGAGCAGAGCTGAGGCACAAAGGTGAAGGAAAAGGCCAGTGAAAACTGAGACTATGGGAGAATTTATCTGCTTTAGAATAGGATCTGAAAGGAACAAGTTACAGAGCGGAAAGAGAGCTAGGATTGGAGGTTTGAATGAAGGGAACTCAGTGCAGTACAGGCGTTAGGCTCATGCGTAAGGACAGATGGCTGGCAAGAGTTTGATTCTGGCTATGACAAAAGATGACAGGGACCTGAAGCATCTCAGGTTCTTTAATAACTCTTACATGGGTACACAGATGGTTTGCAAGAGAGCTTTTAAATTCCTGGTTTCTTAATTGCCATTCCCAGTCTGTTTTGAGGTTTGCCTTTATAAGTTTTTTCTTCATATATACATTTTTAGGTTTCAGGATTTATCATAATAAGGCAAACAGATTCCTTTGGAAAAGATAAACCAAAAGCTAGTGAAAAGTTTTTACTCTAGCTTTCTAAATAAGAATATTGATATTTAAAAAAATATAAAGATAGCTTCCTTTTCTCAAAATCCAAACACTTTGAAGAGAACTAATTATACACTAAAGAAACTAAAAAGGAAAGAAGTTCTTTCAAATATTATATATATCAAAATAGCTGACAGGCTTCTAAAGGCTTTTATTTTAAACGGTACAATTGGTTTTAATAATTGAATTGCTTTATAAAAGTTTATGGGAAAATGTTTTGTAGACTTCCAGGTAGCCGTTAGGACATGAGCTGAAATTCAATTTGTAATGACAAATGGTATTGAAATAGAGAAAAGCTGGCATGTGCACTGGAAACTGGAGAAGGGTGCCTTTCCTATGGCACACACTTCAAGGAACATCTACTAAGTGTATGCAGATGGGGTCAACTGAATGCTGCAGTGAAGGACTGACACATGACATCTCCTAATACAAGGTAACTGCTTCAGCAAAAGTCAAGCTCAGCATCCCTCACTCCTGCTCCTATCTGTATACCCTGCATGTTCATCTTTTGTATTAACTTGACCAGAGATAGTTGCCCATACTTCTAGAGTGAACTTAGCAGTTCTAATTTTTTTTTTTTTGGTGAACCCCTTGTGTTCATTGTTAATACATGTGATTGGGATGGAGCTGACAGTATCTATATTTAAAAATTTGGATTTAGTTGTGAATGACAGAAAACTCAAGATAACAGCTAAAACAGGGTTGAAATTTATTTTTCATGTAAATTAAGACTGAAGAGAGACCTGGAATGGCAATATGCCCTTTGGCATTACAGATCTAAAGGCCGTCATTTATGTTGCTCTACCAGCCTGTCCCTTTCACTTCCCTGAAGCGGCATGTACCACTTCTTACTTGCTGTTGATCAGAACACAGCTACTAGTGCATACCTAGATGCAATGGATCCTGGAAAATGAAGCTAAGAGGGCAACTAAAATGCCAGGATTGTCTTTATAAGGGAAGAAAGGGAGAATGGGTTTTCAGTGAAACTGGCAATCTCTGCCACACTACTCTTAGTTCTAGAGTGGGCAATCAGAGCATCGCATCCTTTTGGCTGCTATGGTTGGTTCGGAGAGCGTTTAAAGGGTATGTACTAGAAAGTGTACCAGAGATTGTTAGAGAAATGGCAAACATACTAAGCCAGGCAGATATGACCGAATTCTGGGAAACTCTTTTCTTCCAGACTTGAAGGTGGGTCAATGTAAACCTGGAGCTGCTGGAGGCCACCGTAATAGTAAAGACAAAGAGGAAAACTGAGCCAGGAGATGGAGAGATTGAGGACTGACAACATCTAAGCCTGGAGCAGAGCCACGCCTGAGCTTTGACTAACACTGGACATTTCAGTTGTGTGGGTCAATAACTTTTTGAGTTTTTAATAATAAGATGTAAAGCTTATTGACAAAAAGAGAAGACTAGAGATAGGGACTTACTAAGGAAAATGCCACTTGTATTCTATGTACGCCTCGGACAAGCTCCACCTGAAAACCACGTCTAGTACAGGATGAGGCACTTCCGTTCGCAAGAATAGAAGAATGAAAGAACAAACCAGCCCACATCCAGACACATTCTGTTCAAGTTTTAGAACATCAAGAAAAACGAAAGCGTCTTAAAATTTTTCAGAAAGAAAAAAGAACTGTCAACAAAGGAATGAAAATCAGACTTGTGTCACAATTCTCAACAGCAACACTGGATGCTGGAAGAGAACAGAGAAATGCTTACAACATCGACAGGAAATAAATTTCAACCTTGAATTCTATAATCACAAGAAGTAGTAATCAAGTCAAATAGAATTGAGATATTTTTACATGTTTAAGAGCTTAGAAATTTTACCGCTCATTTCAATATAAAATTGTACTCAGTAGCTAACAACTGAGATCAGAAATAACAGTTGCTTAAACAGAATCGAAGTTTTTCTCCCTTCCTCGTAAAACATATTTGTAGCCAGTAGCCATACTTGTAAGTAATATGTCGTGTTGTACGTATGTGATATGTAATAAGTAATATGTAGTACCCATGTTTTAAGCAGGTCTATGATGTCAGCAAGGCCTCAGGCTTCCCTCTGTCTTTTTGTTTCGTTATTCTTAGTGCATGGCTTCCATCCTCAGGATTGCGGGAGTTCCTCCTGTCTCTTCTGCATTCTAATTAGAAGTAGGTACATGCGTGTCTGTGGAGTGTTATCAGCTATTTTCACCCGTCTAAGAAGTGTTCCCTGAAGTTGCACCCAATAATGCCTCCTTAAATTATTACATATACTTGGCTGCAAGGTGGGATCTTTTATGTGGGCACTTAGCAGCCTGAAAAAAAATTTGAGACTCTGTTCCTAGGTAAGAAAAGAACAGATATTGTGGAAGCAACTAAGTACCACACCATCTAATGAGCAGCCATGCCCCCCAAGTCTCGTTTTGTAAAGTTAGCTGAGTTTGTACTCTGGCAAAGTGAGGGAGCAGACTAAGAAATAAAAAGACATAAGAACAAGGAAATAGTGAGCAATGAAACGAAACCAGGATGGCAGTGGTCTGTCAGGCCTAAAGGCGGCTGTGCTAGAGTGCACTAGAAGGGGGGGCTCTCAGAGGGAGGTCTCTGAAGATAAAAGAGGTTACTTGAAAGGAATTGTATGATTAAGGGGATGGAACAAAATGGAGGCATGATAAAGCATGTTACTCAAGGTAAAAGGGAAAGCAATATGAAATTCCAGAAAAAAAATTAAAATGTATATAAACAGTACATTTGAAGCAATTGTTGGGATATAAGAGAATTCATCTTTGTCTTGATGCTCCTAATACTCTCTTCTAGGTGGCTCAGGAGTTATGGCATTATTCTCATAGGAAGGGGGATGTAGTCTTAACACTTATTCATAGTAAAACAATAATATTTAAATAGTTTTCAGTTTTAGTCAACCTATGGACAAATTGTGTAAGACTTACTTGTGGATGTGGAACAAATGTAAATATCAACAAAAAGCTGGTATAAAGGTTAAATAATAGCACACAGACAATGGGAAGTGGAAGGACAGAGGAACTGTGGAAGGAAAGACAGGGCCACAAATATTTCAAATACTAAATATAATTGAATAGCAAATAGAAGAATCGCAACAAGCATTGAGAAGAGAAGTGGAGGAGGTTAAAGGTTTGCTAAGCCAAACTTTTATTTAATTTTAGGAAATCTATCAATATTTATTTGGAATGTTTAAATCAAGAGACAGAGATATAAGCGTATTAGTGTTTTGAAGGTAACAGAGGGTAAAACAGGTTTCTCTTGGGGAGGGGGACTAAAGGTTTAAGCAGGTCGGGGTGGGGAGGTATGGAAATTATGATAGGTAACCTTATTATTTGATTTGTTCATATATGCATAATTATTTTAATAACTATAAATATTACAAAAATCAAAACAGCAATAGAGGAAGGCTTCACGTTTTGCTTGGGAGTCTTACAAAGCACAAATCTCAGCGGGAAAGCAAGGGCTTGTTACTAGTGAGTGTGGGCTTCTCTCCCATGCAGTGGGCGCCAAGCTGGGGACTGAGCACAGACACAGTGTGAACCTGCTCTAGCCAAACAGAAACTGAATGCGGAAAATCAACCTCGGGTGAAGCAGCTTTACTAAACAAGAAGGGAGAGAGCCTGGAAAATGTTCCTCTGCTGGGACATACTCCACTTGGCCTCTGTCTTTGCAGGTTGTTGTGTAACTTAATTATTACTCTGAATTTAGATCTACCAGCTCTTTTAGCATGTTCAAAAATTCTAATAATAACCAGGTACACAGTGAGGGGGAAGAAGGACATTCTCTGTTTAAGGATATATACACCACAGATAGACATCGTGTGGAGCCCGTGAAAAGATTCACAGTATAAGAAAATAGCTAACAGCAATTATTATGAATAAACAGATTGCAATTTTAGAAAAATTATGACAGTAAATAGAAGTAAAGTGTATACATTACTTGCTGAAATATTAGGAAAAGATTAGGAATGGTTATATGGTATATTAGTGGGGATAGGCAAGGTCTTGGTGCAGTAACAAAATGCCCAAAATCTCAGTGGCTTAAAACAGAAAGATTGTATTTCTTGCTTATGCCACATATCTAACAAGGATTGACAGCAGGCTCTGTTCCAAGCTGTCTTCACTCTAGGATCCAAGATGATGAAGGAGCCACTATTTGGAGTGTTGCTGATCACAGAGCCACAGGGATTATGAAGAAGGATATAGCAAATATCACGTGACTCTTAAAGGCATGTAAGCATGTAAAATCCACATTTGTCTTCCGTTCACATTTCATGGGTCAAACCAAGTCACATGGCCATGGGTGATTTTTAAGGGGAAAAGTATAGTCTCTGTGACCAGTAAACATGAAAACTAAACAGGGGCGAACAGCCTTAGTTACTGCCACATTAGGAAATGGGAAAGCAATTTCAGAATGAAATCACCAGTGGAAATTCAGAAGTGAATTGATAATTCAGAACATCAAATGATCAATTAGAAGGACAAATCATAATTGCTCCCAAAGTACAGCAGAAATATTGAAATATGTAAAGACAATAAGAATGAATACAGTAAATACTGAAGGCCAGAGACAGGAGATCCAAAGAAATGTGTAATATTTCTTATTAAAGAAGAGAGGAAAAACACTGAAGAAGCTTTCTCGGTCTGGAGAAGGCCCAAGTGTACAGATCAAAATGCTCACTGAGCAGCAGGGAAAGCTAATGAAAAGATAAAAATGCCTAGATAGATCCTGGTTCAATTCTTAAACCTGAAAAATAATGGAAGAATCCTGGGTCTCCAGGAAGGGAAAATTTTTTATTTTCTTGAAATTGAAATATCACCTACATAACAAAAGGTGCATAAATTGTAATTGAACAGCTCAATGAATTATCCCATGAGAATAGAACTGTGTGACCAACTACTACTCAGGCCAAGAAGTGGAACATTCCTTGTACCCTAAAGACCTGCCCATGCGTTCTCCTCCCTAAAGGTAACCACTAGCTTAACTTCTAAACCTCTATCAGTTTCGCCTGGTTTTAAACTTGATATAAATGGAACCACATAGTGGAGGTTCTCTTATCTGACGTTTTTTCTCTTTTCATTATGTTGTTGAGATTCCAATATGTTGCTTTATTGTCATTGTAGTAGATTCATTCATTGTTGTCTATAATTCTGTGTGAATAAACTAAAATTTTTATTTATTCTGGTGTTGATATTCATGATAGAGTTGTTTCACATTGTTTGCTATTGCAAATAATGATTCTACAAACATTCTCCTACATGGTTTTTTTTTGCTACAAATACATATATTTCTATTGGGTGTGAAATTGTGAAATTTCTTACTCCATTGTTATCTTTATTGGAGGTTGTCTTTGGTTGCCATGCTTAAAATTGCAGTCTTCCTGTCATCTCTCAAAACTCACATTCTCCTTTCTCTGCTTTATTTTCTCCATAGCACTCAATCCTCATCTAGTAAACTATGTTCTACGCATTTATTTTGTTTATTGTCTCTAGTTTGCTCATTGGGATATAAGCTCCATTAGGGCTGAGATTTGTGTTTATTTCGTTAACAGCTATTTTCCCAACATATAGAAGAGGTGCTCAATAACTTTTGCTGAATGCAAGAATTATATTATATAATTATGAATGAGGCTCAATATTGCTTCATGTTTTAATTGCACATTTGTATTTCTTTTCTGTATGCTGCCTGTTTGTAGCTCTTGCTAATTCTTCAAGATTTTATATGTGCAATTTGAAAATTTGGAAAATTTATTTTGGGGTTATTACATGTGTTGCAAAATTGTTTTCCAGTTTGCTGTTGGCCTTTTGACTTCATTTATGGTAATTGTTTAAATATACGTTTTATTTCAATGTAGTCAGTGTTACCTTTTTTCTTTAAAGCCTCTAAGTTTTATGTCCAATTTGAACATATCCTTCCTCATTTCAATATAATAAATAAATGCACAGATCTTTCTTTCTAGAACTTTTATGCTTACTTTTATTCTTTGCTCCATCAAAATTTATTTTGTTTTAAGGAATGAGGTGAGGACCCAGCTTTGCTTTTATCGAACATGATTTATAGAATTAGCCCTGTCGAGCCCACTAATTTGAAATAACATCACTATCATAAACTAAACTCAATTGTGTTTGAATCTATTTATTTTCCTTCTACTCTGTTTCATTGTTTGGTCTAATTTATCTCTAGTGCCATCATAAACATTTATTCTTCTCTAGTGCTAAAGCTGCAAAAATTATTTTGTATTTGTAATATATTTTAAAATTGCATGACTATCTATCTTTATTATTGGATTTTTCTGACTTTCTCCATTCTTAGAAAACTTCCTAGTTATCTTTACATATTTCTTTTATAAGATAGACTTAATATAACTTTGTTTAGTTTCATACAGGCATAGAAATCAAATCCCAAACTGAAAACTATAAAGGAAGAAGCCTACGAACAACAGCAAAATGCTCTTGGTATGTTAATTAGGATTGTGTTGAATATATAGTTTAGTTTAGTGAGAAGTGACATAACCATGGGATTATATCCTTCTATCCAAAAGCATAAGCTATCTTTTCAGTTATTCAAATCCTTTTATGCTCCTTCATAGAATTTTTTAAGACTTTTAAATAAGGTCTAGTGCAATACTTGTAAAATTTATGTCTAAGTACTTTATCATGTTTCATTGTTTTCTGAAACAATATACTTTTTCTAATATTCTGTTTTCTGACTTGACTTCTACATATTAACTTTCCATTCCACCACCCTAGTAAAGTCTAATATTTTTTGTGACAGATTTATAACCAATTCTCATGGCATATGTGCATTATTTTCTATGATAATTTTACCTAGGGCAAATGAGTTGATAAGAGCAGAATTTAGTTAATTACAAAAGGGAAAAGTTATAGAATTGATTTATAAATCCAAGATGTAAGAATACTGAAAAATTCAATTGATTTAAAAATATTTATAAAGTAGGTACATATCAGGTAGTCCTTCAAAAGAAATATATGGAGAGATGAAAAATAAGATATACACACTAAGGGATTTAAAATTTCATTATAATGCTAAGTACAGCTCTTTGATTTTTGATGCAGATGTCAACACACATTGATGGGAGAACAAATAGTATTTTAAATAAATGGTGCTGAAACAACTGGATGTCCCTCTTGAAAAAAATGAGCCTTGACTTTCAGACCACACACAAAAATTAACTCAA
This sequence comes from Equus asinus, assembly GCF_041296235.1. NCBI lineage: Eukaryota > Metazoa > Chordata > Mammalia > Perissodactyla > Equidae > Equus > Equus asinus. Next base: position 19,488,141 of record NC_091805.1, on the reverse strand, counting down.
AATGAATCATAGACCTAAATTTAAAAGTTAAAAGTACAAAAGAGTTTGGGGGAAGGAGAAGAAGAAAATCTCCATGACGTTGGCATAGACAAAATACTCAGTAACAATAAAAGAAAAAAATTCAAAAATTGAAATACAACAAATGTAGAAACTTCTGCTCATTGAAAGACATTTAAGAACACAAAAAAGAAAGCCACAGACTTAGAGATAATATTGAAAATACCTATATTTGATAAAGGACTTGTTAAACACACAAACACACATTTTTACAATTCATTAATAAGAAGACAACAAAAATCAATTTAAATGGGCAAAAGTTTGAACATTTACTTCATAAAAAATGATATATGATTGATCAATTATCATGTGAAAAGATGTTAAACATAGCAGTTAGGGAAATGCAAATTAAAACCACAATAGAGACACTACTACATAGCCACTAAATGGCTAAAATTTAAAAGTTTGACAATACTAAATGTTGCTAAAAATATGAAATAAGTGAAATCTCATATAATGTCAGTGAGTATGTAATGTGGTATGACCATTTTGGCAAAGTAGCAGTTTCTCATAAAGCTAAATTGCATTTACCATATGGATCAGCAACTCCACCAGGAAACAAAATAAAAACAGATGTCCCCAAAAAGGCTTGTTCACGAATGTTCACAACAGCTTCCTTCATAATATCTTTCACCTTGTGTGGTAGGAAGAATAATGACCTTGCAAAGAGTAGCATGTCCTCATCTCCAGAGCCTGTGAATATGTTACCTTATGGCAAAAGAAGCTTATCAGGTGCAATTAAGTTAAGGATCCTGGATGGGGAAATTATTCTACGTGATTTGTGGGAGGCCAATGTAATCACAAGGGTCATTATAAATGGGAAAGGGAGGCAGGCAAGTTAGAGATGAGAAGGAATATCTCCTGGCTTTGAAGATGGAGGGACCTCAGGAGCCAAGGAATGCGGGCTGCCTCTAAAGGCTGGATAAGGCCGGGAAAATGCTTTCAAGCTTCCAGAAGGAATGAAGTCCTACCACACCTTGATTTTAACCCTGTAAGAGAACTATTTTGGAGGTCTGTCCTCCAGAACTGTAAGATAATACATTTGCATTGTTGTAAGTTACCAAGTATGTGCTAGTTTACTACAATAGCAATAGGAAACTAAAATACCCGACAACATTTGAAATATTCATCATCTAATGAATAGATAAACAAATCATGATGTATTCGTTAGAAAGAGACTACTCAGCAATAAAAAAGAATCAACTATTGACACATATAACTACAGGAATGAATCCCTACATCACCATGCTCTGCTGAGCATTTGCCACGTGATTCAATTTACACGGGATTCTCATTTAACATAACAAGGTAGATCAGTGGTTGCCTTGGGCAGGGTGGGGACGACTGACTACAAAGGGACATGGGGAAACCTTTCTGAGTGGTATGAATGTTCTCTCTCTTGTTTGTGGTAGTGGACACATGGGTATATACATCTCTAAATATCAATCAAAATGTACGCCTTAATGGGTGCATTTTATTTTACGTAAATTATATCTCAATAAAGTTTACTTTGTGCAAAAAAGCAACCAACCTTAGAATTAAAAAGTGTGAAATAATTACATTTACCATATGGTTAAAAATGAGAGTGCTGGAGAGAACAAATGAGAATATTTTAAGATAAAATAAATAAAATTTTTGAATAAAATAAGTACCATGAAGAAGTTCTTTAAAAATTACTACTTGCAAAAAAAAAGGCACAGGGTGAAAATAGTTTTTCCAAAAATTTTTCTAAATTTTACGGAAAAATTAAATCCTAAACTAATTAAACTGTTCCAGACAGTGTAATTTATTGGTAGAAATTCTGATAAGTCTATACATAAAATAAAATTCAGTCACTAAAATATTTTTTGATATGTAAAGATATTAATGACATACTGTTGAGTGAAATTCAGTTTTCATTTTATCCAACTCTTACTGAATACCTACTATGTTCTAGTCATAGATAATAGAAAAATAATTTCTGGTCCCTGTCCTCATGTTGCTTACTGTCTTGTGAGGGAGAAAATTAAATAAACAAGTACAAATTACTATGATACTGTGATATTGTGATTTATAATAAGAAATACGTATTTGATTTTCCTCTGCCGCTCCTGACACAGAGCCCCTAAAACCCTTGGAGTTTCCTAAATTACGGGAGTGACAAAGTGTCTTTTGCTATGTTAATGAGGTGGCTTTTGAACCACACCTAAGGATGAGAGCTGGCTGCCAAAACCAACCATGTGATTACAAGGTTGGAACTTTCAGTCCCACCCCTCTGACCTCTGGGGAGAAGTGAGGGGCTGGCGATTGAGTTCCACCAGCAATAGACGATGATTTAATCAATCTTGCCTATGGAATGAAGCCTCCATAAAAACTCAAAAGAATTGGGTTCCCAGAGCTTTCCGCCTGGTGAACACCTGGAGATTTGAAGAGAGTGGCGCACTGGGAGAGGGCATGACAGCTTTGCTCCCCTTCCCCATACCCTGCAGTATGCGTCTCTTACATCTGGCCGTTCCTGAGTTATATCCTTTTATGATAAACTAGTAATCTAGTAAATATAATGTTTCTCTGAGTTCTGTGATCCTTTCTAGCAAATTAGTCAAATCCAAGGAGGGAGTTGTTGAAACTTTTGATTTATAGCCATTTAGTCAGAAGCCCAGGTGACAATCCTGGGCTTGTGACTTGTGTTTGAAGGGGTGGGGCAGTCTTGTAGGACTGAGCCCTTAACCTGTGTGATCTGATGCTATCTCTGGGTGGATGGTGTCATAATTGAGTTGAATTGTAGGACACCCAGCTGGTATCCTGGATTGCTTGTTGGTGTAGGGAAACCTCCCCACTACACACACACACATGCACACACTGGAATTGGTGACCAGAATAGATAGATACATACTACAATAAGAAAATGATAAGGTACTTCATGCATATATAGGAGCAGTGACTAATTTAGATTTGGGCTAGGAAGTATAAAAGGAATCAATTTGGCAATATTTCCTAGATCAAAAGATGTTCAGACTGAAAATTGTGTGTAAGCCTTCAGTTGAGAAATCTTTTATTCATCATACGACACCTAGTCAGTATATTACCAGAAAGAGAAGCCTGCTCTTTAATCTTCAATCCACTGCAATCTGTCCCTTCTAGTTCACTAAAACTATTTCTCGCCAAAATTGATGACTTCTTATTTCCTGATCCTACAGGCACGTTCTCAGCTTACTTTCAATCTTACTTATCATAGTTGATCACTTCCTTCTTTTTAAACTCTCTCTTCTCTTGCTTCCTCTATAGTCTGCTAGGGCTGCCATAACAAAATATTGCCGACTGGGTGGTTTAAATAACAAAATTTATTTCTCACAGTTCTGAAGCTTGGAAGTCCAAGATCAAAATGTTGGCAGGTTTCGTGTCTCCTGAGGTCTCTCTCTTTGACTTTCAGATGGCTGACACCTTGCTGTGTCCTCACATGGCCTTTTCTCTGAACAGTTGCTTCCTCTTCTTATAAGGACGCTAGTCCAATTGGATTAGGGCCCCACCTTTATGACCACATTTAACCTTAAATGCTTCTTTAAAGGCCTAATCTCTAAATACAGTCACATTGGAGGTTTGGGCTTCAATGTATGGATTTTGTGGGGGACACAGTTGATTTCAGAACAGTTCCCAATCCAAGAGACTTTTTCTTCCTATCTTCTTTAACAGCTCTCTTTTTCTTCCTTCTCTCTTTTAAATACAGGAGTAATTTAGCGCTTAGTGTTGGGCACTCTTTGTTTTTCATTCTGACCATAGCTCTTCTTTCACACTCTAATTATTCCACCTTTCGTCTAAAAGGCTTTGTTTTCCAAACACGTGTCTCAGTCTACTCTATTCCTTTAACCATAGGAGACCAAACAAGTTCTCCAAATGTTAACGTCATACCATCGTGCAGGGTCATATCATGTCCAGGGTAGATGTGGAACTCTCTCCAAAGTGACTGACACCAACCCTAATATCAGTTCCCCTGCATTAAAGCCAGCATATATGGGGTTAAAACCAAAGCACTCATCCCCTCTCCCTGCTTAATCCCTGGCTTCCTGGCACCAGAATCCACCATCCACTACAGAGGCAGGCAACCAAGAACATCCACCTGTGGATTCCCTTATCTTGCTATCCTTCTCCCTTCAAGCAACCTCATAAGGCCAAACGCAGGCTGGTGGGAAAGCACTGACCAGTAAGGCCACAGGATCCCCTTCCCTAAAAGCAGCCTCATTCCTTGCAAACTTTAAAACCCCTTACCCACTTCTTGATGAGGAGCTAGCAGTTCTGAAGGTGCTAGCCGGCTGCTACTCCCTTTGCCTGGCAAAGAAAATAAAGCTTGCTTTCCTTTTCACCCAAAAGTCTGTTCTTGTTATTTGGATTGGCACCGAGTTCAGAGACTGAACTTTCAGTAACATGACCTTCAGGTTCATTCCTTAAATACCAAAAACACTTATCTGAGATTGTGTTAGTAAGTGTTTCATTTTACATCCCGTTACACAACAGCAATGACTAGAACTTACTATTTTCTATATACCAAGCATTCTTCTACGAGCTTTACACACATTAATTCATCTTCATAATCCTCATCTTATTCCAATTTAACAGATTAGGAAACTTAGTCATAGGATGGTTAAATAAATTGCTTAAGGTCACACAGCTTGTAAGTGACGGTAATTACTTTGTAGTGTGACTTCAGGGCTCACACACTCAACCCCTGTGCTAAAACTATGATTACGTATATAACACGTATCTTACGATAAAAGTGGCATTTTAAATCAAGATAAAGAAGTTTTAGTCAAAAAAATTGGGATAATTGGAATATTATTTGAGGAAAATTAAGGTATTGTTGGATATTTTTGTCTTCATAGTATATGGTAAATGAACTAAAAACTTAGGCATTAAATGCACATCTTTAAAAAGCAGAAAACATATACATGTCTTTTAAAATACTTTCAGTGGGGAAAGAGGCATTCCTACATACAACCTTACAAGCTGAAAATAAAGATAAATCTAGCAGATTTAACTACGACCACTTAATTAAGAAAATTCTATGTCACTAAATACCGAAAGCAAATGAAAAGACAGATGTAAAACAGGGAGAAAGTTATTATTGACTAACATGAAAAACGAATGAATGCTACATCATGAAAACAGGAAATAGCATAACAAATATCTTGCAGAAGGATACATATACATATCTCGTGAACATATGAAATCACCATATAAATATTAAAACAACATTTTTTCCCTTTCAGGTTGCAAATCTATTTTTTAATGATAATTCCAAGTTTGGGTGTGGATGTGGGTGTGAGAAATATGATATTCCTATATTTCTGAGCTGGTGGGTGTATAATTTGCAAAACTTTTCTGGAGAACAATTTTGTAATATATATTTGCCTTAAAAATCGTTTATTTGTCTTGCACACTTTGTTGTCTTTTACTTTAGCATTTCTATACTAAGAAAATTACTCTTATGGAATATTTGCATGTTACTCTAACAGAATATTCACATGTCTACACATCTATTTTGTAAGGATATCTGCTCAAGTTAATTATAGCAGTGAAATATCGGTAACAATCTAAATATCCCATATGAGAGGATTGCCATAGTGGTTGGAAAAATGATTTTATCCTTAAATGCATAATACTTCATTGCAGGATTCAAGGTTACTTTCAGAAGTAGGGTCTCCACACTGCCAAGTCAAGGCTTGAACTGAGAATATAGATGGTAGAAAACACTGAAGACGGACTCCTGGGCTGTGTCTGGGAATTCTATGACTTTTGGCATAACGTAGTTCTATTATATCATACAACTTGAACTCTGTCACATACTAATTTAGTTTACCATATGCCTCATGTTGTAAAAACTCTCTTTGTGTTTTAAACCTCTTCCAGAACTTCCATGAAGAAGTAGCTTCCCTTGAAAAAACGTCCGTATCATCATCATCATTATCATTAGGATGATTGGTACTGTGTCAATTTGGTTAAACTGGGTTCTACACTTTCCAGAACTCCCTTCTCTCTATAGTTCTGGGTTACGGTTAACCAAAAGAGATGCTTGGATGAGATTTGGAGGGTGGAAATGAAGCAGCAGCCATTATCTTTTGAAGAGTTCTTTGGTCAGATATAGTGATGGACAGGTGCGGAGGGGAGCTCCTGTTTCTTCTCACTCTCCTCTGCTCCATGTCCTGCTCTTCTTTCTAAGTGAGGACCCTGTTGACCAAGAGCAGCTCCAGACCTACCACCAAATGCTGGCCTTTGGACCTATAGTGGTGAGACCTACACAAAGAAGAGATCTTCCCAAGACCTCCCTAAGAACTTCTCCTTCATTCTCTAGGGTTGCCGGGTAAAATAGAGGACCCTTATTTAATTTGAATTTCAGATAAACAACAAATATGTTTATGTACAAATATGTCCCCAGTACCGCAGGAGTTAAGTTAGCAGTGAAATATTGGTAACAATCTAATATCCTATAATACAGGATAATCCTGACTGGATTGGAGAATTAATCTTATACTTTATTCTTAAACATATTGCCCTTCACTGCAGGGACATATTCAGTCTAAGAAATGATTTGTTCTTTATCTGAAATTCTAATTTAACTTGGCATCCTGCACTGTTTATTTGCTGGATCTGACTATTCTGGCTTTGGTGGATTAATGTACTTGGTTCTTAGATTGACTGATTGACGACCTCTTCTCCAATCCTCCAGGCCTTCTTCCAAACTTTAACTCCTCCAGCTCCTTCTTTCACTATTGTCTAAGATCCACTTCCTAGAGTAAATAACCTTTCCACAACACTCAGAGTGATTCTGCCCCTCTGATTCCTAGTTTTTATAATAGTAGTAATGATGACAATAAATTAGCAGTAAATGCTAAAGTTTACTGAAGGTTGCTATGTGTGAAACCCTGTGGTAAGCACTTTACAATAATTCCATATTAGTCACTGTTATTTACTTCCTTTTAAATTGCATACATCTTAGAATTTGTCACTTATGTACCATTTCCGTTAATCTCAGATACTCTACACACCTCTTTCCCTCTCCTTTGCCTTGAAGAAAGTGTGAAGTGAGTTAGTTCTTACAGACATCTGTATCTGATAAGAGAGGAAACTGAGGCACCAAGGGTTTTAGAGAAACTTTCAAGGTCATACATTAAGTTAATGGAGCACTTGGGAGTAGAATTTACCACCTCTGAGATTCCAAGCTGCTGTCTTGACTGTTGTGCTGAGCAAAACTATATATCTTTAGAAAAGAAAGGAAAATAAATCTCGCTATTTCACAGAATCAGTCTCCATTAAGTTTCTACATCCTGCCCGGGGACATTTGTTCTTAGATCAAAATGTCCAAATGTAACTTAGTCCATAAGTTTCCATATTTATTTTTAATCCAAGAAGCTTACATAGCCCTCTGTTGTTCTGAGGAAATAAGATTTTATATTTCTTATCAAACGTGTTCGAGTTCAGTTTCAAAATGTCAGCATGGTTTTCGTGAAAGTACCCCACAAGACTTGAACAATGGATTTCCTATGTAACCCAGAGAAGATGTTTAAAATAATCTCTTGTAATTTCTTGCTTTATTAGAAGTTCTTTCTTTGAGATGAGATTTAGATGAGAAAAGTTTGGGACAAAAATCAAAGAAAATGGCAAATATTCTTTTTTGGAAATGAAGTGAACTTGAATGGTACAAAAGATTTCAATAAAAGGGTAATACCAACCACTTATCCTTAACAAGTCAAACTAGAAATTGTCTCATGGAGAAAAATGTGATTTCGATATAATTTGAATCACTGCTATAAAATCTCTAAACATGATAAACGTATTTTTATTTGTTCTATAGTTGATTAACACAGGATTTCCAGCAACAGGTATTCATTTTCCCCTCTTTTTCTTATTTGGGGGATATTTGGCAAACAGAGGTCATTTTCTTCTAGGCATCAAACTCACGTCTAACTCTGTACTGTCTGTGTATTATAGAATATTTGTTTTGTTGAAGAGCTAGTGTTCTGGTAGTACCCTGTATAATCCAGAACGGAATAAGAGGGGGAGAAAAAGGAGAGATTTGCCTAGACCAGGAGGACTGATATTGAGAACATGGTTTTAGTTTCATTCATTATTGTTTATTTTCATAGTATTCATAAACACATTCTTCAACTTAAATTAGGTGTAGCGATTTGTAAAGCCTATCTTCTATTTCTTGAAGCAAGGCTATCTTACACATTGCCCACAATACTACAACTAAATAATCAATTACAATGATAGAGCATCGTGACTTGGAGTAGAGTTTCTTGAACTATCTGTGATGAAAGACAAATTTTTCTTTCCGATCTGTCGCAGACCAATATTTGGTAAAGTGCAATAAACACAAATTACTGTAAAAATGATCATGTAGTTGGATATTGAGACAATACCAAATAGCTATAAAATTTTTCAAATACTTACACTCAGTTTCTGCACTTATCTTATGGACATGTACCAGTCGATGGCCACTCTATGAGTGGCATTGCTTTAGAGTATAATCTTTGGTATTCAATTGCTTGGGTTCAAATTCCATCTCTGCTATATTTCATTTGCCTTGTAACCTTGTTTAAGTTACTTAAAAGTAAAATGAAAGTGATATTAGAACTTTCTTCAAGGTTTTCCATGAGGATTTAATAAGATACTATATGTGAAACACTGGGAAGAATGTCTAGCACGCACTACAGAGTCAATAAAGATAAGTCATTATAATTACTGCATACAGTTTTACAATACACAAAGTGCTTTCCCATACATCACTTCATTTATTCCCCACAAAATCTCTGTGGGGATAAGCTAAAGAGGTTCTGATTATCCTCCACTGCACAATTGAGAAAACCAAGGGTCAAGTGTTTAAATGGTTACTCAAGTGTTTAAATGGTTGCACAGCTGGTAAATGATAAACCCAGAAGTTAAATTTGATGCTAGTTCTCCCTTATTCCATCCTCCCCTTCAAGACATGTCAAAAGCTACATAAAGTAGTTTCCTTCATATAGAAAAAAATCTTCCCGAGCTTCTTGGTCTCATGACAAAGCTTGACAAAAAACAGGACCATCCTAGCAATACCAGGATCTCTTGATCAGCTCTCATTTAGTAGACTTCTTCCATAGGAGAGGCTCTTGGTGACTCTGCACTTACGTTTCCTTTTCATGGCTAATGCAGTGCAAGATGTGTACAATTTATGCTTTCAGCACAGAGTGATGTATATCTGGTTAATGTGATGGAAGCTATATGTTAGATGTTGGAAACGTCAATTGGAAAGTAATTTCCAACCCTAAAATGAGAGACATGACCATTTCTTTTCATATGTTAGTGGATGGTCTGGCTTACCTTTTCTGCTTGAACATGTCAAGATGATGTGATGGTTTCTTTGGTTGAGGTTTTGATATTTTAATTCTTACAAGTCCAAAGAGATGTTTACTTCTTCCTGTGGTTAAACCGTGTATGTGAAATATCAGAGAGTAAGGCACATAAGAAATTTATATGGGACATTAAATGTTATAGTAATTATGATCTCTATTTGATGCAGAGACAAAGGAAAGAACCAAACTCAAGATGTGTTAAGAGAATGAAATTTTCCTGTGTTAGTAAATTAAAAAGGGAGTTAAAAAAGCAAATACTACAGATGTATTTTCTCCAATAATGCCTTCAGGGAAACTTACCTTCAGAAAGGAAAACTCTTCAATTATACAGCACCATAAAATGAGTTTAGTGTAAACAAACCATTGTCCACTACTCTAAATAAGGTAATGAACATCCCATTAACTAACTTAAAAACTAAGTGATAAAATGAGTTTTAAAATTGTGTAGAATAAAGAAACGTGGGCGAAGGTAAACCCAAAGCCTTCAGAATTTTGTCTAAGTGCTACACTGTGTATATCAAATCTCTACAGAAATGAGTCCTTTAGGATGAAACACTCTCTCTTCTGTCAAAAGTGTCAAGTCAATGAAATAACTCAAACACACTTGTTTGGGAGCAGCCCTGTGCTCTCAAAATTCTGGGCTGAGGTCAGGAGTGCTATGGCAACCACGATGAAATGTGAGATTCCATTGTGCTCTGGACCCTTGTTTACTGCACATAAAAGCCTTTGCACTAGATAAACATAGAGAGTTCCAGGCATTGCACCGTTAGTGATCAAAAAACAAATGACCCTTAGTTGGAAAGTAAAGCTGTCCCAGATCTAACAGACAGGGATTCAGGGCTGACTGCAGTGTACATGGTAGAAGCTCTATTTTATTAAAGGTGAAGGGAGATTACCATGGTGGATACAATATTACCTGCCATCTGCTTAAATATTCTCTTTGCTATACATTCTCAATAGGTGATCCAAAATTTTGAAGCCAGAATGAAAGCATAGACATAGATGAGAAATAAGATTTCTAGTTAGAAAGAAGAAATCTGTGATTAATTTGAGTTCCCTCAGAAGTAAACCCTGAGGCTAGTGTGAGAAGTAGTAGGTTATTAGGCAGGTGACCTCAGAAAACATTGTTAGGAGATTAGAGAAGTGAGGCAGGAAGTGGAAGTCACGAAATAAAGGGTGCATTTTCAAGCCAGTTACCAAAATGGAAGGGGCAAACTGGAAGGTTATCCTAAGCAGGAACTCAGAGGTCCCTATAAGGCAGCTGTCTCCGTTAGCTCAACCCAGGAGCCCAGGAGCTGGAGTATTTGGATTCTAGATCTATCGTTGGTTGGGCAGGAGAGGAGATGACATTTTAACACTATTGATCTGACATGTTGGGACTTTCAGGCAATTGGAGGTTCAGTAAGGCCTTAAAATAGTGAGGCCTCAGGGAATATAGTCGGGGTATCCGCTGCAATTTGTGAAGCCAGATTTCCTTTGGATTTTATAGCAATTGGTGCTATATCTTAGGAGCTCTGTAGACTGACAGTAAGATGATAAAGTGGAAAGAGTAAACTCTTTGGAGTCAGCTACACCAAGATTCAGATCCTAGCTTTACCAACCAAGTGAACTGGAGCAAGTAATTTAATGTGTTCCATCCTTGCTTCCTTTATCAGCAAAATGAGTAAATAATATGCATTTCGCAGAGTTGTGATAATATAGTTCAAGCTCCTAGCCCAGTACTTGGCATATAGTAATATGTAAATGAAGGTTAATTATGATCACAAACATCTCCACCAGGACTACCACCACAACAATCAGTAACAGTAACATCATCATCATGATCTTCTTCATCATCTTTTTTCCTTATTCAGAAAGCTTAGAGGTTTCTCTGTAGAAAAGAAATATACCTCTTTCGATGGAACGGGAAGAAAATCAGAGCAATCTTCAATCTTTAAAAAGGTGTGAGAAGGACTCCAGACTCTTCTGAAATGCAACTTGTCGTATTTTTATTGCACTTAGCATTGGGTGTACAGCTGCTTATGTTAGGACACTTAGACAGGTACTAATTAACAGGCACTAACAGCTTCAAGGGAACAGAGTCACGTAAATACTTATTTAGAAAATATTTAAAGTAGTCATTACAGAGATTCTCCAAATTATCTCATATTTTATGGCAGTCTATTTTCTAAAATGGATCAAGGGGACGAAGCCATTCTGTTAAAATGCCATTTAGTAACGCCTCAGTACAACTGGATGCACCATTATATGGCTCCAGGTACAGATTTCACACAGTAATTCCTTTTCCTCTCTTCTGAAAATTATAGCATTAAAGGAAATAATAGTCACTTACATAAAGTAACTATACTAACTGGGTATCGCTGACTGAGTCTACATACATAAAGAATCTGGATTATCTAGGTTCTCAAAGGCATGGCGACCCACATATATTGCTAACTGAGGAGGCCATTTTTGTTTGATACCTCAGTGATTCAGATGTGAAAACCTCAGGAGTGGTTCTATTTTAACTTAAAAATCCAATGATCCTGATAATGATAACTAAACTCTCCCCTTTATTGGTCTAATCTAGATCCATGATTTTAAGCACCATTGGTGTGCTGATAACTCTCAAATTTTATCACGCATCCTGAGTCGTTTATCCAAAAGTGTCCCCTCAACTCACCCCCCACCTTAATATCTTTATCAGGATGACTAATAGGTAGGTCAATATTATGTAAACTAAAAGAGTGGAACTTATTTCACATCCTCTACTACTGGTGTGCTCCTCCTGAAAGCAAATCTTTGAGAGCCATTTCTTTTTTTTATTGAGTTAATGATAGGTTACAATCTTGTGAAATTTCAGTTGTACATTAATGCTTGTCATTCGTGTTGTAGGTGCACCACTTCACCCTTTGTGCCCACCCCCTACCCCACCTTTCCCCTGGTAGCCACTAAACTGTTCTTAGTCCACATTTTTAAATTCCTCATATGAGTGGAGTCATACACAGATTATCCTTCTCTCGCTGGCTTATTTCACTTAACATAATTCCCTCAAGGTCCATCCATGTTATTGCAAATGGAATGATTTTGTTCTGTTTTGCAGCTGAGTAGTATTCCATTGTATATATGTACCACATCTTCTTTATCCATTCGTCTGTTGATGGGCACTTAGGTTGCTTCCTTGTCTTCGCTATTGTAAATAATGCTGCAGTGAACATTGGGGTGCACAGGACTTTTGGGATTGCTGACTTCAAGCTCTTTGGATAAATACCCAGTAGTGGGATGGCTGGATCGTATGGTAGTTCTATTTTTAATTTTTTGAGGAATCTCCATACTGTTTTCAATAGTGGCTGCACCAGTTTGCATTCCCACCAGCAGTGTATGAGGGTTCCTTTTTCTCCACAACCTCTCCAACATTTGTTACTATTAGTTTTAGATATTTTTGTCATTCTAATGGGTGTAAGGTGATATCTTAGTGTAGTTTTGATTTGCATTTCCCTGATGATCAGCGATGATGAGCATCTTTTCATGTGCCTATTGGCCATCCGCATATCTTCTTTGGAGAAATGTCTGTTCATGTCTCCAGCCCATTTTTTGATTGGGTTGTTTGATTTTTTGTTGTTGAGTTGTGAGAGTTCTTTATAGATTATGGATATTAAGCCTTTGTCAGATGTATGACTTGCAAATATTTTTTCCCAGTTAGTGGGTTGTTTTTTTGTTTCAATCCTGTTTTCATTTGCCTTGAAGAAGCTCTTTAATCTGATGAAGTCCCATTTGTTTATTCTTTCTATTGTTTCCCTTCTCTGAGAAGGCATGGTGTCTGAAAAGATCCTTTTAATAACTGATGTCAAAGAGTGTACTGCCCATGTTTTCTTCTAGAAGCCTTATGGTTTCAGGTCTCACCTTTAGGTCTTTGATCCATTTTGAGTTTATTTTGGTGAATGGTGAAAAAGAATGGTCAATTTTGACTCTTTTACATGTGGCTTTCCAGTTTTCCCAGCACCATTTGTTGGAAAGACTTTCTTTTCTCCATTGTATGACCGCAGCTCCTTTGTCAAAGATAAGCTGTCCATAGATGTGTGGTTTTATTTCTGGGCTTTCAATTTTGTTCTATTGATCTGTGCACCTGTTTTTGTACCAGTACCATGCTGTTTTGATTACTGTAGCTTTGTAGTATGTTTTGAAGTCAGGGATTGTGATGCCTCCCATTTTGTTCTTTTTTCTCAGGATTGCTTTAGAAATTCGGGGTCTTTTGTTGCCCCATATGAATTTTAGGATTCTTTGTTCTAATTCTGTAAAGAATGCCATTGGGATTCTGATTGGGATGGCGTTGAATCTGTAGATTGCTTTAGGTAGAACAGACATTTTAACTATGTTTATTCTTCCAATCCATGTACATGGAATGTCTTTCCATCTCCTTATGTCGTCATCCAATTCTCTCAAAAAGGCCTTGTAATTTTCATTATATAGGTCCTTCACTTCCTTAGTTAAATTTACCCCGAGGTATTTTATTCTTTTTGTTGCAATTGTGAATGGTATTGTGTTCTTGAGTTCTTTTTCTGTTAGTTCGTTATTAGAATATAGAAATGCTACTGATTTATGCAAATTGATTTTATACTCTGCAACTTTGCTGTAGTTGTTGATTACTTCTAAGAGTTTTCCAATGGATTCTTTGGGGTTTTCTATATATAAGATCATGTTGTCTGCAAACAGTGAGAGTTTCACTTCTTCCCTCCCTATTTGGATTCCTTTTATTCCTTTTTCTTGCCTGATTGCTCTGGCTAGGACCTCCAGTACTATGTTGAATAAGAGTGGTGATAGAGGGCTTCCTTGTCTCGTTCCTGTTTTCAGGGGGATGGCGTTCAGTTTTTGCCCACTGAGTATGATGTTGGCTATGGGTTTGTCATATATGGCCTTTATTATGTTGAGGTAGTTTCCTTCTATGCCCATTTTGTTCAGAGGTTTTATCATAAATGGCTGTTAGATCTTGTCAAATGCCTTCTCTGCATCTATTGAGATGATCATGTGGTTTTTATTGCTCAGTTTGTTGATGTGGTGTATCACGTTGATTGATTTGTGGATGTTGAACCATCCCTGTGTCCCTGGTATGAATCCCACCTGATCATGATGTATGATCCTTTTGATGAATAGCTGAATTCTGGTTGCCAAAATTTTGTTTAGAAGTTTTGCATCTATGTTCATCAGTGATATTGGCCTGTAGTTCTCTTTTTTCGTGGTGTCCTTGTCAGGTTTTGGTATCAGCGTGATGTTGGCCTCATAGAATGTGTTAGGAAGTGTTCCATCTTCCCTAATTTTTTGGAATAGCTTGAAAAGGATAGGTATTAAATCCTCTCTGAAAGTTTGGTAGAATTCCCCAGGAAAGCCATCTGGTCCTGGGGTTTTATTCTTTGGGATGTTTTCGATTGCTGTTTCAATCTCTTTCCTTGTGATTTGTCCATTCAAATTGTCTTCCTCTTCTTGAGTGAGCTTTGGGAGATTGTAGGAGTCCAAGAATTTATCCATTTCCTCTAGGTTATCCATTCTGTTGGCATATAGTTTTTCGTAGTGTTCTCTTATAATCTGTTATATTTCTGCAGAGTCTGTTGTTATTTATGTCTCCTCTTTCATTTCTGGTTTTGTTTATTTGAGCTTTCTCCGTTTTTTTCTTTGTAAGTCTGGCTAGTGGTTTGTCAATTTTATTTATATTCTCAAAAAACCAGCTCTTTGTTTCATTGATCCTTTCTACTGCCTTTTTCGTTTCAATAGTATTTATTTCTGCTGTGATTTTTATTATTTCTCTCCTCCTGCTGACTTTGGGCTTTATTTATTCTTTTTTCTCTAGTTCAGTTAGGTGTAGTTTAAGATTACTTATTTGGGATTTTTCTTTTTTGTTAAGATGTGCCTGTATTGCAATGAATTTTCCTCTTAATACAGCTTTTGCTGTGTCCCATATGAGTTGGTATGGCATGCTATCATTTTCATTTGTTTCCAGGTATTTTTTTGATTTCTTCTTTAATTTCTTCAATGATCCATTGCTTGTTCAGTAGTGTGTTGTTTAGTCTCCACATCTTTGTGCCTTTCTCAGCTTTTTTCTTGTAATTAATTTCTAGCCTTATAGCATTATGATCAGAGAAGATGCTTGTTATTATTTCAATTTTTTAAATTTGTGGAGGCTTGCCTTGTTTCCCAACATATGGTCTATCCTAGAGAATGTTCCATGTGCACTTGAGAAGAATGTGTATTCAGCTCTTTTAGGGTGAAGTGATCTATATATGTCTATTAAGTTCAATTGTTTTAGTTTTTCTTTTAGCTCAACTATTTCCTTGTTGATTTTCAGTCTGGATGATCTGTCAATTGATGTGAGTGGGGTGTTGAGGTCCCCTACTATTATTGTGTTGTTTTTAACATCTTCCTTTAGTTCTGTTAATAGTTGCTTTATGAATCTTGGTGCTCCTGTGTTGGGTGCATAGATATTTATAAGGGTTATTGCTTCTTGATGAAGTGTCCCTTTGATCATTATATATTGTCCCTCTGTGCCTCTCTTTACCTGTCTTATTTTGAAATCCACTTGGTCTGATATGAGAATTGCAACACCTGACTTTTTTTCCTGGCTATTTGCTTGAAGTATTGTCCTCCACCCCTTCACCCTGAGCCTGTGTTTGTCCTTGGGGCTGAGGTGTGCTTCTTGGAGGCAACAAATTGTTGGATCTTGTTCTTTAATCCATTTTGCCACTCTGTGTCTTTTTATTGGAGAGTTCAATCCGTTTACATTGAGAGTGATTATTGATGCATGTGGACTTAATGCTGTCAATCTGTCGCTTATTATGTTGTTTTCCTGCCTTTCTTTTCCTGTGTGCTTTAGCCTACCCATTTAATACTGCAATTTCTTATGCTGGGTTTCTTAGATTTTTCCTTATTTATGATTTGTGACTCTGTTCTGTATTTTATTTTGGTGTCTACCCTGGAGTTTGTATTTAGAATCTCGCGTATAATATAGTCTATTCTCTGGTGGTCTCTTACTTACTTGGCCAATACTGATTTAGACCCTTTGCTCTTCCCCTCCTAAATAATTATTTTCATTTCTTATTCCAACTCGTGTTATGAATTTGTAGTTAGAGCGATAAGATCGTCCTTGCTTTGGTAGTTTCCTTACCTTTACCCTAATGCTATAGTTGAATATTTGCTATCCTGTTCTGGTTCTATCCATCGGTCTCCCTAGTCTGTGGATTGTGACCCCTTTCTCCCTTTTTTCAGGTATGAGAGCCTTCTTGAGGATTTCTTGTAGTGGAGGGCTTTTAGTTACAAATTCCCTTAACTTTTGTTTGTCTGGAAAAGATTTAATTTCTCCCTCATATCTGAAGGAAATTCTTGCTGGATAGAGTATTCTTGGCTGAAGATTTTTATCTTTTAAAGCTTTGAATATGTCACTCCATTCTCTCCTAGCTTGTAAGGTTTCTGTAGAGAAATCTGCTGAAAGACTGATAGGGGCTCCTTTATAGGTTATTCTCTGCTTTTTTCTTACTTCCCTGAGTATTCTTTCTTTATCTTTCCTTCTTGCCAATTGTACTACCATGTGCCTTGCAGTAGGTCTTTTTACATTGACAAATCTAGGAGATCTGAAAACTTCCTCCACACACATTTCTCCGTCAATCCCTAGATTTGGGAAGTTCTCTTCAATAATTTTGTTAAGCACACTTTCTGCTCCATTTTCCTTTTCCACGTTCTCAGGAATTCCTATGATCCTTAAGTTCTTACTCCTCATTGAATCCACTCTCTCTCGGAGATTTTCCTTGTTTTTTTTTAATTCTTAGTTCTCTTTCTTCCTCTGTCTGGAGCCATTCAGCCTGTCTATCTTCAATTATGTTAATTTGCTCTTCTATGGTGTCTACACGGGCATTCAGGGAATCCGTATTCTGTTTTATCTGGTCCATTGTGTTTTTCATCTCTAGTAATTCTGTTTGATTCTTCTTTATGATTTCAATCTCTTTTGTGAAGTAACTCCAGAACTCATTGGCTTGTTTCTCTATCTTTCTCTCTACCTCATTAATTTTTGATTATAGCTGCTCTGAACTCATTATCACTTAGTTTACCTAATTCCAAGTCCTCAGGACTTAATTCTATGTTTTTATTGTTTTCCTTCTGGTCTGGGGCTTTTATAAATTGCTGGATGGTAGAGGAGCGGTTTTTTCACATGGTGGTAGAATTCGGTTGCAGTTACTGCCTGTTGCCACTAGATGGGCGCTGAGAGCCGTGTGTTATGAGCTCTCCGCCTTCGGGCAAGATGGCTGCACCCAGTGGCATTGCTGGGAGGGAAGGGCTGCTATTCTCACAGGCTGATCTGGATTCAGATCAGTTCTGTTCTCTGGTCTCCCAAGGCCCTGGGTTTATGGGGTCCTCATGCATGGAAGCTTTGCCCCATCAGCGGGTTTCCACTGAACCAGTGGCAGGAGTCCTGAATGATCCCCTGGTCACACGGCCCCTCCTCTGCTCCTTCCTGGACCCCGCAGCAGCAATCGCAGACTCTAGGGGAGGGAGCAACGTTCTCTCCTACCGTTCCAGTGCCTCTGAGGCCATGAGCAAGGTTTATGATCTCCGCCTTCTTGGTATCATAGGTCTCTGACGTGTTGGCATTAGATTTATTCTCTGAAATTCAGTTTTTCCAATCCTTTGTTGTATTTTGGAGGGGAGAGGATCAACTCACCCCACCATTTTGCTACTCCCCTTTCTCCTCTGAGAGCCATTTTTGATTCTTCTCTTTCCGTCAACAAGTTCTAAAGGCTTTGCTTTCAAAATATTTCTTGATGCTGTCTACATATTGTCACTCAACTGCTCCCATTTTTCCAAACCACCATCATTTTTTGCCAAAACTACCTAAATAATCTACCCATTGGACTTCCTGCTTCAAAGCCAACAATCCTTTATCAACTGATCTGGAAAGGCATCTTTTAAAAAGCCTGAATCAGATCCCATTACTTTTCTGTTTAAAATTTTCCAGTAGTTTTAGCTCATACTCCAAATAAAATTAAAAATGCTTACCAAAAAATATAATTTTCTACATGACCCTTTGCATCTTGGAACTCTTTTTTTCTAGCACTTTCCCTCTTACTTTCCAGGTGTAGTAGCTTCCTTTTTCAGGGACATACCAAGTTTCTTCCTGACTGTGGACTTGCTTTCTTGCCATCTGAAATATTCTTCTCCCAAATCGTTTTAGGGCTGGCTCTTTATAATTCAGTTCTGAGCCCAAATATCATCCTTTAGAGGAGCTTGCATTAACAACCTTATTTAGTGTCTCCCCCACATCCTCTTCAGTCATTCCATCCATAACTCATTTTTAAATTTGCATCATTCACAACTCTTTGAAATAGTCTTGTCTATTTATTCACCCCTTTATTGTTTATCTCACCCACTTGAATATAAGATCTATGAAAGCAGCCAGTGACTGGAACTCCATGACTATAAATGGAACTCTCTGGATAGGATAACGTGCCCCTCCCAGGTTGTTCTTCCTATGTAGATAAATAGTCTTCCCCCTGTCTGCTTCAGGAGACTCTGACATGCTGCCCAGAACTGGTTATCCAGCTGCTTTGAGTTGTTTCCTGGTCTCAAATAAGCTATCTTCCTGAGGAGAAGAGGTAATAGTTGAAGTCAAAATATATCACAATCTCAGATGTGTTTTATTCTCGTGCAGGAGTGATTCCTCTGACTACAATGTGCAATTTGTCAGTTATGCTAAATCAAAAGCCTAATTAGATAGCCTATGACTTGGAAACACTGTTGACTAGCCTAGACTTTCAGGCCAGAGTAGTTTTATACAATAGAATAACTATTGAATATTGGCCACCTAAGGGGGTACTATACTCTGACCAGCATCATGTTTTATGTGGATTATTACCAAGTGGAAAAGTAGAACAATCATTGTTCAGCATATGGTAAATGGCAGGATGGTTGTCTAAGGCACCCCAATAAGAATCCTGGGACCTCCTCTTCATCAGGTCAGGGATCCCACCCTCTGATATAGTGGAAGGCTTCAAGTGTTCTTCTTAGAATTATTTCTTCTCTTATTTACTGGTGTATCCATCCTCCAGAGTCTACTATAGTCATGTCTCTAACTAACTTTGCAACTATTATGGGTTGAATTTATACAAGTTGTTGATATATTAATATGTCATCTATAAAGTCCCCCTTTTGTGATCAGAGAGAAGGTATAAACTGAGAATAAAAGTTAGTTTTTCCAAGAATTCTTTGCAAGTTGACCACCTACAGAACTCCATGAAAACTGGCCATAGCGAATACCTAAGGCAATCTTGGTAGAGAGCTGAGGGAGTAAATCAGATCACCCATTTACCATGCCGTATAAGCTGCACTACAAGGCTTGGACCCCAGCTCTCTGATCACACTAGGTGTATTAGCTATCTATTGCTGTGTAATAAATTACTCCAGAACTTAGCAATTAAAAACAATGAACATTTATTATCTCACAGTTACTGTGAGTCAGAAATCCATGAGTGGATCAGTGGGATGGTTATGGGTCAAGTCTGATGAGGATATACTCGAGTAATATCAGGCTGGTAATTTAGAGACTTGATTTAGGGAGGATTCACTTCCAAGTTCCCTCGTGTGGCCTTTGGCAAGATTCAAAAGATCTGTTTCAAGTTCAGTCATGTGGGCTTCTCCTTAGGGCTGCCCCATGACATGGCAGCTGGCTTCCCCTAAAATGAGCAACCCAAGAGAGAATGAGAGAGAACCAAAGATGGAAGTCATGGTCTTCTTATAACCTAATCTAGGAAGTAGCATTCTACTATATTCTATTCTTTACAAGGAGTTAATAAATCCAGCCTACACTCAAAGAGGAGGAGATTAAACAAAGTTCTGCACGCCAGGAAATGTGGCTCATTGGTGGCTATGTCAGAAGCTGCCTACAAAACTTTAGAGGGGTAGGTGATCCGTAGCCATAAATAGTGTGCATATAGAATAGGATTGGTTTTCCTGTCATATTGATGTTGGATCCTAACCACTGATAATACCAGTAAGTGCTGATGTTTTCCTAATTATACAACTTAGAAGTCCCGCTCCCAGTTTGATTTCTGGCTCTGTTAGATCTCTATGTGCTATCCAAGAATGCAATGAACAGTGAGGAATCTGAGCTTCTACTACTGCTTCTGTTTTCATGATTTTCTCCTTCACTAACTAGTATCCCTGTTAAGAGAAGCTTATTGTTATTTTAGCAAACATGTCATGCATTCTGTCAAGCCATTTGCTTTTGTTGGTGCATCACTTATTTTTGTTGTTGTTGTATTAGTATTTTATGTACTGCCAGTATTTCAAACCCAAACTTTCCTTAAGTTGTGTGCATTTACTCTTACTAGATTAAATTCTATTAGATTTTAATAGGATTTTTAATATAATTTAATAGATTTTTAATACTATTTATTGAACATTTTCTTTAAAAAAAAAATAGTCTCTCCTGGAGATTTCTGACCTGTTACACAGAAGCTGAATTGGATTTTCCTTTGCCATCATGTTGGGGATTACTTTAATTTCCAGTCTCTGCTGGATTCTGTATTTTTTGGGTTCTTTATCTCAATTTTTCTTATTTTTAGTTGCTGTTTAAATTCTTGGGTTCTGTTCTTTAGTAACATCTTGAAAAAATGGTGATTTGGAAGTAAAATTGTAACACATTGGTATGGAATTCTAGATTGGAAGTTACTTTTTTCTCAGAATTTTGAAGCCTACCTCTATTGTGTTCTAGATTAAAAATATTCCTGTAAAAAAGCCCCATATCTTTGTATAAAATGTGTTTTTGTTTTACCTCTCTCTGCAAGCTAGTAGCATCTTCTATTTGTCTTCAGTGCTCTGAAATTTCCTAATGATGTAGCTTGAGTCATCCATGTATTCTGGTTGCCTGGTGGGCTCTTTAGATCTAGGAGGTCATGTCCTTTACTTCTGTGAAGTTTTCTTGACTTATTTCATTGAAAATTTCCTCCCCTCTATTGTCTTCTTTCCCACTTTCTGGAATATATATTCTTAATGTTTTTGTTGCCTCTCATATTCCGATTTCGGAATTAACGCTCAAAACTCCATTTTGAGCAAAAAGAAAAAAATCTTTGCTGTTGCTTTAGTAGGCTTATATGGGGTAGAGGGATGAACAGAAGTTAAATGTCTATATTCAATCCATCATCTCTATCTGGGCACACTGAATTATTTTTGACATTGATTTCTTGGCATCTGTATGTAAATTTAATTAATTTTCATTCAAAGCATTTAATATAATTATTGATGTGGTTAAGTTTATATCCACTATCTTGCTATTTTTTTTTCTATTTGTGCCCTCTGATATTTGTCCCTCCATTTCTGCCTTTTTTTGTTACTGAGTATTTTTTAGTGTTCCTTTTATTGTCCTATTTGATTTTTAGTTTCTCTTCTTTGCATTGTTTTGTTGGTGGATTGCTCTAGGTATTACAGTGCACACACTTAGCAGTCCCCTATGAGTTAACATTATACTACCTCTTATAAACAGTAAGAACCCTATAGCATTATAATTATGTTAACACATCCTCCTGTCTATTATGTTGTTGTTATACTAAATGTTACTTTTGGTCTATTGTAAGCCCCACAAAAACTGTTAGTACTTTTGTTTAAACCATGAATTAATTTCCAAAGAATTTAAGAAAAAAAAATATAATCTTTTATTTTTACCTACATATTTACCATTAAATTTCTTCTTAGAGATTTATATTTCTATTTTGTATCTTTTCCCTTCAACTTAAAGAATTTCTAGCATTCCTTGTAGTGCAAGTCTGTAGACAACACATTCTTTAGGTTTTTATTTTTCTGCAAATGTATTTACTTGATTTTCATCTATTAAGGATGCTTTCCCTTTTATATTATCTTAGGTTCACATTATTTTCTTACAGCACTTTAAAGATGA
Organism: Equus asinus; assembly: GCF_041296235.1. Lineage (NCBI taxonomy): Eukaryota > Metazoa > Chordata > Mammalia > Perissodactyla > Equidae > Equus > Equus asinus. Next base: position 19,465,815 of record NC_091805.1, on the reverse strand, counting down.
TGTCTTCTGGCCTCCGTTGTTTTCGCTGCAAAGTCATTCTTGTTGTTCCCCTGTAGGCAGTGGATTCTCTACCCTTCCCCAAATCAATTTTAAGATTGTTTTTCCTTTTCTTTGGCTTACAAAGTTTAACTACAATATACCTAATTTTGTTTGTTTGTTTATTTTGTTTTGCTTTCATATTTATCCTGCTTAGGGTTCTTTGAACTTTCTGGACATGTGGATTGAAAAAATTACTTTTTCTGCCCCATTTTATCTCTCTTCTCTTTCTGGAATTCCAGTTACATATATGTTAGATGGCTCAATTTTGTTCCACAAGTCATTGAGATTACAGTTCTTTTTTTCTCTCTGTGATTCAACTTCATTCATCCATTCTTCTGTTGTGCAATATGCTGTTAAACTTATCTAGTAAATTTCTGGTTTCACATATTGTGTTTTTTTTTTTTTAAAGTCTAGAATTTCCATTTGGTTTTTTGTAAAATTTCCGTGTCTTTCAAACTTCCCCATGTCTTCACCTGTTATGATTGTCTTTTCAATATTCTAAGTCTTTTATGAAGGTGATGGGTTTTGTTCTATCAAGGAGTTTAATTACTGGAGGCTTGGTTTGGGACTTTGTTGGGATGAGTCTCCTTGGTTTTACCTTTTGTCCTTGGGTATAGACTTTTGGTGTCAATGGTGTTTACTAAGCCCCTCTAACCTGACAGGACTTAAACTCTAAACCCTCTTTCTCCAGTAATGGGCAGCTGCTGAAATCTCTACTCAGTTCTTTAAGTCTTCCAGCTGTTGCTTTCTGCTGGCATACCTGACGTCTTGTCTTACACATGATCAGGTTAGGGTCAGCCCAAGATATAAGGGGAGTTTGAATGCATGTTTATGGCTGCTCCTTCTGTAGTTTCATCTTCCTTAGGTGTTCCTCTCACAGTTTTCCACTGTACTAGGAGATCTGAACTCAAAGATATGACTTCACAGCCCAATAAAATTGTGGTTCCTGCTTGAGCTCTATCCCTTCATGGGGCACAAAACTGGCAGTGTCTTAAGGAAAAATGTCAATATTGGGTGTGAATCTCACCTAGTAAGCTTCCTTTCTTTCAAGGGTAATACCTCCGCTGGGTTCTCCTACTTGTATATAAACTGATTTATTATAAGAAATTGGCTCACATGATTATGGAGACTGAGAAGTCCCAAGTCTCGTAGTTGGCAAGCTGGAGACCCAGGAAGCCAGTGGTGTAGTTCCAGTCCAAGCCCTAAGGCCTGAGAACCAGGAGAGGAAATGGTGTAAGTTCCAGCCTGAAAGCCAGCAGGCTTAAGACCCAAGAAGAGCAGATGTCTTAGTTTGAGTCTGAAGGCAGGAAAAGACTGATGTCTCAGCTCAAGGCAGTCAGGCAGGAAGAATTCTCTCTTACTCAGCCTTTTAGTTCTATTCGGGTTTTCAATTGATTGGATGAGGCTAACTCACATGGGCATGGCAATCTGCTTTACTCAATCTGTGGATTTGAATGTTAACCTCATACAGAAACACCTTCACAGATGCACCTACAATAACGTTTTACCAAGTGTCTGGGCACCCACTGGCCCAGTCAAGTTAACACATAACATTAACCATCATACTCCCTAAGTAGATGTGAGTTCAGTGAAAGAAGAAAATTTTCTCAAGCACCTGCTTCTTACTTACGTCGCTGCCTCTCAGATATAAGTTGTGTCACTCTTTAAACGGCTTAATATATTGTTGTGTGGAAAATCGTGGGTGGGTTTCAGCATGGCAAGTGTATAGAAGTAGTAGATGGCATTCCTCAAAATAGGGTCATATTTAGGTAAAGTCTTAAAGGACGTGAGCCAAGCATTATGCTATTTATTTATATTTTATAGTTTAGGTGTCATGAAAATGCAAATAATGTTGACTTAAAAATCAGAGAAAAAATAAGAAGGTATGGTGGGTTTCGGATGTACCTTCCTCAGGGCTGGGGCACCGCATCTCTGTAACTTTCTTGGTTCTTCCCTGCTTAGTGTGTTAGCATTGTCCTCAAGATAGCTTATTTTATAAGCTTATGATGGTTAAAGAAATTCCAGGCTTCGTACCCACTATCAGGAAGAGTAGTGCTTTAGTATCTCAGAATTCTCCCATAAAGTCTTTATAAATGTGCTAATTAAGTCATCCCTTAGCTAATTTCTTAAATAAGATAATCCATGCAATGAGCTTATTTTGGTACCTGGTACATTATTAACAAATATTATCAGTTGGTACTGCTGTTTCTTTCCCTTCTAACTATTTCCATAATTCACATCACACTTCTTACCCTATGCTCCTAAAGCAGGGTAAAAGGTGATTTTGATCTCTCCTGTCCTATAGCTGACATTGTAGTATGAATAAAATTTACCAATTTTCTCTGCCTGAAGTAATTTGCTGGGAATGGAACCAACTGATACTAATGGCGGTGGTGATAATGGTGACAATCAGTCCCATTCGTTGAGTGAATGATGGTTTGCCAAGTACTTTCTTACGCAATCCCTATGCCAATTATGATAAAATGAATCTGTCTTGGTGGAATGGAAGGCATTTTGGAACCTGGCTATTTATGGAAAATGCAAGGATTGCATAGTACCTCTCAGATCAGATGTGGGCAATTGCTTATCCTGCATGTCTATAAGAACAGCCCTGCTCGGGACTCCAGTGAATGTTAGAATGCCCAAAGCTACTCCAATTGTCTGTGATTGTCTCAGAATCAGCTCACTCGCTGAGTGGATGCTCTGGATTAAATTTTGTCTAAGAATATTGTGGACTTTCCTGCTCTCTATCTGAAAATCCAGCCCTGAACTGTGTTCCAAACTTAAAACAATTACAATGTAATCAACTGGTCTTAGGTAAAAGCTAATGTGAGCTTGTATTTTTGGATACACAAATAAGAAAAATAGCTATATTTATCTCAGTTAAATAAAGGACATTCACAGATACTATCTCACTTGAACTTCACAACTCTGTCAGAAGGGAGGGGAGAGTGGAATAAATATTTGTTCACTGCATAGTGTGTACCAGACACTGGACATTAAAAAAATGTACATATAGCATAAAAAACTCTCATGTAGTCTTCGTGACAAATGTGTGACTTATGAATTATTGATCTAGACTTTAGAAATTAGGAATTTAAGACTCAGAGAAGTTAAGTGACTTGCCCAATACCATGAAGCTAGGAACAAGTGAAGCTGGAAGTCAAGCTGGGTCTTCTGACTCAAGGTCCTGTGGATTTTGCATTATCACCATTGCTGCCTCTGACACTAGTGATGCATGTTAGAAGTAAATTTCCTCAGCTTTTTCTGCTGGTTGGCATTTTAAAATAGAATCAGAGAATAATTTATTGTCTCCTTTTGTGTGTGTGTGTGTGTAAAGTCTTTTCTCCCTTTACATGTGCTTCTATTTGCAGATTCATAGCCTAGACGACCACGGCTGCAAGTATTCACTGGTGGGCTGTTATGATGATGTTTGCTCTTTCTCACTAATATCATAAATGGGTGTAAGCCTTGATAGCTATAAATGACGGAAAAATATTTTTATAGATATAGAAGGCACCCATGTCTTTGTAATTAAGCTTGCCTGAAATAAGACCAAGCGCGTCAACATATTTATGCCTCATATTGTGCAGCCTCTTTTCATGTTATTTTACTAACATAAAGGGTGCTTTTAATTATACAGAGCTACAAACTGCATTATTGATATTCTATAAACATTAACTACACCTGACTCTAATGAAGGAGCAATGAAATGTAGTCTCTTAATTTGTAAGATTCTTAGAAAGAAAGAAAATCTGTATTATAAAATAAAAAGTAGTTGGAGGCATTATCCTCCTTGAATTGTTACTATATGTGGATATGGATATATTTATTTTCATTGTTTGGATTTCCCAGCTCCATACCTTTTGTTCAAATGTTCCTGAATTGTAGTAACACATTTAAAAAATGATACTGGAGATTTGTCATCTGATTCTATTTGGCACACTTTTATTTTTTAACACATCTTATGCCATGTGGTCCACTGGTAGGTTTATGAGAGTATATCAAAAGGGTTGACTTTCAATTAGCATTTGTTTTGCACCTCTGAAATCTGTCAGTCAGGTTAAATTCTTAATGGAGTTAAAGGAAATAGCTAGCTTCCAGAATCAGAAACACTAAATAACTTTTCACTTGGAATTGCATTGCTTTGTATTGTTTTACTAGTTGAGTTCACTTTTGAGAGAGAGAGAAAAAGAGAGAGAGAACGAATGAGAATAACTATCTTAACCATAATTGTCTATTTTAGATATGTCACATGGGATTCATTGCCATTAAAAATATTGTGGAAGGACATGAAAAAAGAGATCATAAAAGTAATGACTACTGTCTTCCAAGCTTAAAGACATTAAAAGAACTGACAAATCAAGAGGCTTTGTTTTGTTTCACTCTGCTCCATCATATGGCACTTTGAGCCATAAACCCCTTCCACATCAGGATCAACTATGAAAAATTAAAAATGGTTTGAGCAAAATGACTTCCTATATCATATAGCTCATGAAGTGAAATATATATATCTTGCCATTGGAACCATCTTTATACTTTGGGCTTGGTTCAAACTTTGCTGCAAGTGTATTTATGAGTATTTTTTATAGCATTGCCCTTACAAAACTTGTGGTACCTAAGTGGCTTGATCTTTTATTCATTCCCTCACTTGACAAATACATAATAGGTATTTTCTCTCTGGATGACGAAGAGGACCAGCCAGTCATGATCCCTGAGTTTCTAAAATTTATGGTCTACTTGGGTAGAAAGACATTATAGAGAAAGTCACAAAACCAATTACAGATGCTGTGATTAGCAGACAAGGACTTTAAAATAACTATTAAAATATGTTAAATAAAGTATAGGAAAGATACATATTGCAGTTGAAGAGATGGAGAATTCTGGAGCTATAGGGAAAGAAAAAAAAAGAATCAAATGGAAATTCTACAAATGAAAAATACAATATCTGAAATCAAAATAATTCATTCAAGGAGATTAATAGCAGATTGGACACTTTAGAAAAAAGGATTAATGCACTTGAAGATGCATCAATAGACATTCAACTGATGCGTAGAGAGCAGAAAGATAAAAAGGAAACAGTAAACAGAGCATCAATGACCTGGTGAGACCCTATCAAGTCATTTAACATATATGCAACTGGAGTCCCAGGAGGAAAGGGAGAGAGGATAGGGAAGAAAAATATATACAGAAAAATAATGGCTGAAAATTTTCTAAATTTAATTAAAAATTTCAAACCACAAATATAAGAGATCCAACAAACTCTTTCTTCAAAAGAAAACACACTTTTGCCCAATATAGTGGAAGTGCTGAAAACCAATAGTGCAGTCAGCACTAGGAAAGAATGAAAATAGGCAAGGAAGAGGAGGGGTGAGCAAAATGTTACTGGGAATGCTTCTTTGTACAACTAGATATAATTCTAACAACCTCTCCCCCCAAAAAATTCACAGCTAAAATAATAATGACAATAATTATATAAACAACTTTGTATATACATGTATATATGTGAACTATTCATACATGATCTGAGTCAGATAAATAAAAGCCAAGGAGACGTATTTCATACATTTGATGGAGTTATTAGGGAAGCAGAATTTCTCTTTTCTCCTGGCTTTGAGAATTGTCTCCTCCAACCCCGCTTTCTTAAAATGTTGCAACTTATCATTATGTAACACGTATCTAATTGTCACTCTTCTTTTTAAAAAATCTTTAATAGTGCAGTGCAAAGAGCATGAGCCATGAGTTTAAATATACGTTGGTTTTAATCTCAGTTCTGTGATTTGTAATCAGGGTAACCTTAGATGTGTTTTGTAACCTCTCTAAGCCTCAATTCCCTCAGCTGCAAATGAGAATAATAGTGCCAGTCACAAAGCTTGACACGAAAAGTAAACTAGGCTCTTTATTCAAAGATGATGGATATGGACCTTCAAGAACTGTGACACTCTCCCTCCACCCAACACCCACACACAGGCTATATTATATAATTTAGCCTGCTCATTTACTCATGCTGGCGTGTCAAGACCACATAATCTGGTTCCACTATGTCAGTAAACTCCTAACATTCCTTTCATTTCCTTCTATTTAGCCAGTGTTCTAAATTCGTTCTGCTACTGATACCCCATCAGATTTTTTGATGATGATTTTGCACATGCTATTGGCTCTACGAGGACTATTCTTCCTTATGCTTACTGCAAGATAAACCACTCAACTCCTTTAAAATCTGACTCAGTCCTAAGGTTGTCTTCCTTGCCTCTGAAAAGCAAGTTTCCTCATTCCTCTATTCTTCCACATCTGTGACATTTCTAGAACATACATTGTGTTATAATCTAGTTTGATTTAAACACATAAATCATTAGCTATATTCCAAGTGCAGGAGAATAGAAACAGATTCTCCATGTCTCTGACTGTCAAAGTCTCCTACAACCTTCACATATAACGTGTGCCCAGCAAATATTCTCTGAACACGCAAATAAATGGATGAATGAATGCAGTTCGTGAGGCATAAGACAAGAGAAGAGATCTGCTTTAATTTCAGTCCAAATACCTAATTTCAACTCTGAGATTTGCAAATTTCTAGCTGTATGAGACCTTTGCCAAGTCACTTCATTCTGTATTTTAGTTTCCGCAGCTGAAGAAAGAAAATAATATCTTCCTGCCTGAATTGTTAGAATTAAAGGACACTAGTTATATGGAAGTAGTTTGTAAACATTAAAATATTGTGTGTATTTACATTGTATTACTTCTGTTATTAAAGATCTGTGAAAGAAATTTTTATTTGAATGATTCTTTAAAATGCTTTCCCAAAGCAGGCTGTGTCCATTATGTAACCCAACATCTTTTGGCATGATTGTTGGCATATACTTTGAATGTATAACAGTTGTACTCATGAATTCTGCTCTTGGGAGAGTGGGGAAGTGGGTTAGGAACAGCCTTGAAAGGAGGATAATTTTTGATGTTTCCATGACACATCTTTAATGCAATGGACAAAGGTTTGGGAGGAAAAAGACAAAAGAGAAGAATATTCAAAGATGAGGAAAACTGTTTTATCTGTTTTGTTTTGTTTTCCTGGCAAAGACTTTATCTTCACACTTAATTATAAATATATTTCAGTTTTAATTATGCACTACAAACACGCACTTTCACATACATTATTTTATTTATTCTTAGGTGGAAAAACCTTAGGTTATATATTCTTATTTCCATTTTCCTAAGTCCCCAGGCCTCAGCTCTCTCATCCTTAAAATGAAAGAAATAGTGTCAATCTCATAGTACTTTTGTGTGTATTAAATAAAATAATACATTAAAGCACTAGCACATGACACAAGCTGTGGCAAATATTTTCTGCTTTGTTATTTCAGAAAAGAATAAATATTTTTAAAGATTCCATCTACTCCTTAAGTGGGGCATTTCTCCGCATCAAGACTAAATGCAATCTCCTATTCTTCATCATCTTTGTTGTTCTCACTGGGAGCAAGAAATAAAACATAAGGGAAAACAATTCCGAAGTCTCCCCAATGTAAGAAAGACTTTGAAGGAACCTCACGGGACTCCAGAGATCTGAAATGAAAGTGGAGATAAACAAAGGAAACTCAAAAAGTGTGAGAAAGAGAAAGCCATGGAGAAAGGACAATAGTGACAGACCATGGAAATCAGGGGAAAAAAAGAGACGGAATTTATGATCGAAGCACACTGAATAATTCTGGTTTTGCTTTCTGTCCCGAGGCTACAGATAGTTTGTTGTAAAGGAATAATGAATGAATTTTGTTGTTCAAATAGTTTGGAACCATTTGGGTGATGGAGACATGGATTATTAGTTGAAGTAGAGACTTCATACCTTCTCAATGGGCTCTAGGTGTGAGATGCTTTAATTAGAAGTAATCTGGTTACAGAAATGATTCATTTTGACTTTTTTTCCATTAAAACAGCCCATTAAAGGAACATGTCACAGGCTTTTTTTTTAATTACTTTTTTTCTTTTTAAGGTAAGAGCAATTGCAAATGATGAAAAACATATAATTAAAGATTTCACTTTACTAGCTCTTAAGAAATATCGATTAAGGTATTTAACTGTTTTTCTATTTATCGGGATGACAAAAATTACAACAAATGGTAATAACTAATGTTGGTGAAGAACAGGGAAAACAGGCATTTTTAAACACTGCTGTTGAGAATACACATGGGGACCAAGGAAAGAAGGATCAAAATCTGGGTGAAGTGAGGAGGAATTTGGCAATATCTGACTAGGCATATTCTATTCCTCCTGAAATAATTTATCTTGAGGAAATGAATTTCATCATAGCCACACAGTAAAACAGTAAGGAAGCAGAAAAATAATATTGCATAAGAATATCTAATGAGTGGAGCAATGTTTATAATATAACTCCAAGTTTAAAAAGTGTTCTTCATTGTATGTAATACATTTATGTACAAGCAAGCCATGTCAATATCATTCTGGATATAGATAGAAATGAACCAAATGATGAGAGCCTATTTCCGAAGGCTGGGATAAACAGTAATTTTTCTTCATTTTGCTTACTCCCTCCCTCTGCTAAAGCTTCCTATTATGAAAGTAAGTAACTTCTGTAATCATAAAACACTATTTTTCATAATGAGAGTCTCTGTATTTTCCCTTTTAACATAATTGTTACATCTTACTTCTAAATTGAATTTTATTATTTTTATTTTAACATGTTTCATGTAGCTCATTTCTGCAGACTTGGAATCCCCATTTTACATTAAGAAACAGAGGACTGTTGGTGATTTGGATGGGAGCATCCCAAGTACATTTTTTTCCATAACTGAGAACCAAAGCCTATTTTTTAGTCATTCAAATAAGGAAGTAATTGTTCACAGAAAAAAAAATGCTATCAATTGTTGCAGAAGTTGTTGGGTCTTGGAACTTTTAATGGGGACCATGGAAAGAGGCACAAAAAAAGTGGAACAAGAGCCTGCAGTGTGTCAATGAAATGCCAAGGGATGCAAAGAGACAACATAATGAAATGTGACGTGTCTCTGCAATGGCATGTCAAGCCCGTACAATTCAAAGGCCAGGGTTTGCCTAAAACCTTGGCGAAGCATGGTTCCAGTTAGTTACATATAAGAGACCTTCAATGTTAAAAAAAAAAAGTTTATTAACAAAATGCTTTCACTATGGGAAAATCTTCCTGTGACATCTATTACCAGCGCAAAAGAATGGCTTGAATTGCAATTCTAGAAATGAAGCCAAGCCCCCTACGGACTGCATTCCAATAAGGAGGCTTCAAAGTAAAAGAAGACACCATTATTTCTGTTTTTTCAGTGCCTTTATTCAAATGTTCTTTCAATCTGATAAGTACATCTGTTTACTGTCCTATCCATTTTACTTTGAGGGCAAGAAATCTTGGAAGCTTTGCTTTTCTGATTATTGACTTTATATCACATTATTTTTAAATCAAACACTATTATGCCAATTTCAGTGTTAGTCCTTCAGGTCTTTGTGTGTTTTTGCTTTAACATTTAAAAAACCTGTGTGAGAGATTGATGCTATGCTTTCCTTTTGCACTTGCACGTTCATGTGAGGGCTTCTTTTACAGTTGCTTTGTGAGAAAAGGCCAGGACTCCATCAAATGGTGAATGGATACATATTTTTCCCATTCTCCTTACTATCTATATTCATAGGAGTTCATTTCATTGTTTCCCCAAATATAACACTTTGTTGAAACTGTTAAAGTTAGTGACTTTCTCATTGACTTTAAGTTTTCTACAGATATTTTATGTTATGGTCTCTGATTATTAAAGCAAATACTGCACGTTTTCAAAAATCCGTATGAGAATTGTCCATGTTTAAATGTTTGGAAACATCTTTTCCACTTCTGATGCTTTTAATGTGGTCTTAAAACTGTATGTAACAGACCACAAGTAACATGTTTCTTAAGAGTACCTACATTAAATACTCAGAAGTGAGTAGGTAATGCTATGCAGATGTTGTCATGGTAAATACCCATGACAACATACTTGAAAATGGCCAGAACTCAAGTTGAGATCCAACCCAGTCAGACTTAAATTCCTGGCTGTTATTTTTTAAAACGTTTTCCTTTATTTTAGTCTTAATGAATAAATGTTCTCATATCTGATACAATAATGTTTGAATTCTGTTGAAACCACAATTTTCTTCTACTCCACACCCACCACAAGTGGTATGAAGACAGAACTAAGAGACTGTGATTCCCTAGAGATCTTACTTTAGTGCATTGACATGGTTTGGGTTATTTTCCTCACAGTTTCAAGTTGGTCTGCTACAGAAATCTCATAAAAGTGGTCTGGAAGTGTTTCTTTAAAGAGGAGGTCTTTTCTTTTTTAATGATTTCGCATTCAGTTATTTATTAGGAAAACAGAATGGAATACTAACTACATGCAGAGTTGTATTTAATTTATGACAGACCTTCTCTTGTTCAGAAAAACATATTCAAAAAAATCACTGGACAAGAAAGCCACTGAGGTTCTGTCTTCCTGAATCTTTTACAGCTGAAATGGCATGACTAGACTTGCGTCTGTGCTTAAGGACACTATCAGGTGAAAGGCAACGAAAAATCTCATGATGTCTGTTGCTTAAAATCGATACCTTACAATAGCTTAAAATTTATATTTGGAGTTCTCAGCTAACAGGTTCCTTGAAGATCTTAAATGCAAATAATACCTAGTCCCAGAAGAATAAAACTGGAAATTCTTACGCGCAAGCTTTAAGGTATCTGCTGGATTGAAGATCTCAAAACTCTTGGATTCTTTTCCTAGCTTTTCATTACACAGAAGCTAGACTAAATAGCCTTGTTCAAACTTCTTACAGACTTTGCAACCTTGATCAAGCCTCTTAATTAGCAAGGACCTCAGTTGTTTTGACTCTTAAATGAGATTCATGTCTTCATGCATTTCAAGACATATAGCAGATTATTGATTTACTGCCTTGAATTGTTTGCTGTTTTGTATAACCTATGAAATATAATAAGATAGAACAGAATAGAATAGTTTCTCCTTAATATCTGGTATAGTGCCCAGTACATAGAAGGTGCTCAGCAAGTGTTTGCTATTGTTGATGGTGTTCTGTAGCTTACTCTTACCTTGATTTTGGAGAGCAGTGTCAGAGTTGACACACATTAACCTGCCTTATCTAAAATGAATATTTTCTTTTGCCTTCGGTGATAGCATGCTGTTAACAGCATGCTCTGTTACCTAATACAATATGCGAAGTTTAATCACCAAAAGTAGCTACTTCACAGTACACCTAGAGGAATGACCTGCTTAACGGGGCTTATTCCAAAGCAGAAGCTATGCCTTCAACAAATTCCGAAAAGCATAACATTAGTTTACACAAGCAACAAGCGTCAGAATACAAGTCCCCATTCTGTTATTCATTTTGTTCAATCACCTGTGAAAAGAGCCTTAATCTGTGATTGTTTATGACAAAACATATTATAGTATGCTTATGTCCTTCAACTTCAGCAGTGTAGCAGTCAGTTATTTTGTCCCAGGCAATCAGCACTTGGGGGAAGCAGCTGAAATATTTCCTTTCACATGAATGCAAAAGTCCTTCCAAAGAATGCCCTCTGGGAACGTGCACAATAATATCAGAACATGGGCTATCTTGAAGTCACAAATGCTGACAGTTCCTGCCTTTGGGGATGAAGAGAGCGTGGAGACTTCCTGACAAATGCTGTACTTGACTTACTTCCCCCTTATCTGCTCACAGAACAAGTCTCACACAAGGGATTACAAAGTCAATGGTGATTTCCCTATTTAAATACTCTAGGTGTTCGGCTGAGTTCCAAGCCAGGGAAGGACCAGTCACCTACTAATGCCTCCTGACCTGTCAGGCCCAGAGGAGCTCAACCCTGTAGTCAAAAGGAGTATAGCAGCTGGCATTGGATTTCAGCAAAAAATGAAACTGATGCATCTAGGAAACAACAAGCAGACAAGACTTCCAAACTGAACCAGGAAGAAGAAATTTCCAGACATATAAATTAGCTAGTGATAATTTTCGAATGCATTGTAGAAAATTGCTTTGTTTGGTTTGGTTTTCTATAGAAAAACCAAAACAAACATGATAAAGTAGAATGTAAACTAGTGGCCCATACATCCAGGATAGCCAATTCTTTTCTCCTGACCCATTGCTCTTAGAAATACTCACTTGACCTCAGAAACATACATAAAGATGGGAAAGTTTGTTGTTAACCGAAAGCCAGCAAATAATACTATAGCTTCTTTCCAATGGCCTGCAATTTCACAGTTTTTTAAGTGTTGCAGGGTTAAAGACTCTTCTTTTTAATAAAACTTATCCATTCTGTAAAATTTATGTTGTAAAAACTTTCCTGAGAAAAATTAGATGGAAGTATGGTAACTTACACTTCTTCCCCAAGTGTATTTGGAAATGCGTCAGATTTAGAAAGCAAGGAAATACTTACCATATGTTAGGGGGGAGGGATGAAATGAAATGGGATGTTTTTCATATGTGCACATAGTTTTGCTTGAATTCATGTAAAAAACATGGAGGAGCCAGTACATTTGTATATTTCATTTAAAATATCTTTTTTGTTTTACATAAACCTGCCCTTAAACTTGTACTGAGCAGTTGTATAAATTTTCGCATTTTATGATACAAAACCAACGTGTATAAAACTTCCTCTATGGGAATGAACACCTGAAAAGCAGCAGCAGATGGGCCTGGCCTTCCAATGTGCCTTGCTCATTAGAAGCAAACAAATAATGATTTCAGAATTTTTTTTTTTAAAGACAAGTGCAATGCAAAACAAAAAGCACTGTTGGCAGAAGATTGGTATAGTCACAAGATCACTACATTTCTTTGATTTCTGCACATGCCGGGCCTCCTGCAGAGGTGAAGTTCTTGAGAGTGTGAACACCCACATAGCTAATTTACAGAGCCTTGGTGTGGAACTTCCTAATTCAAGAACCCCAAGGAAATGCTGGCTTCCCTGGTGAAAACAAACATAAAATGACTGTTTATTTAAATGAGTTAATCTCCAGCTCTTTAAAAGTATCTATGGGATTCTCATTGTGAAGCCTACATCTTCTTCAAGGTATTGGCTCTTTCACAAAACAAAAATCCTCTCTCATTTTGAGTGGGTACCTAATAGTTCCAGAGCATTACACTTTTAATTACCTTTATTTAAATAACAAGTAATTTTATTAAATACTTAAAGGCACAGCTTCTCAAATGCCTTCCCATCTCTAAACCTTTTCTCATTCCAATGAATTAGCTTGAGACATGCAACTTGGATGAAAATATTTCAGTCTGTAAATTTCTTACTGGTGGTTAAACACACTGCCCATTTGATGCCTAGCCTGACACTCAGATAAGACATTATCTGACTTCATTACCACTAAGCTCACCTATTTTATCAGATGAGTTGAGCTTCAGTAATTCAGACAATGATTAGATGAAGAGCAAAATAGCCCCCAGCAATTAAGAAGCATATTTAAAAGCACTTTACATTAAATGTACCTCTTGCAGGATTTTTTTCTTCATTCTCTTTAGAGCATTTTCCAGACTCAGTCTTATAATTGAAAGAAAATTTAATCCTGCATTAACCATATAATCATTTTGCAAACTAGGTTCTGGAACTCCTCTTTATTGAAGTGGGTTAGTCCAGAATTTGTGGATTAATGATTTCAGCCCCTATTTAAAATCTTGTAGACTTAGCATGCCTCACAGAGTCTTTATTTTCATTCTTATTAAATCACTGGAATACTAATTCTTGGCATTTAGCACCTTTCATCTACAAGCTCAAAGTGTTATAAGAACTCTAGCAAAAGATAGTGAAAACCGTATTATGAGGTAAAGAGAATATATTCCCATTTCCTATCCAGCAATCAGATAATATAGAAATCAATCCATAGGTATTAAGCAGGCTTCTTGACCATGAGATAAATCAAATAAATTCTCCTACAGCAGCAAGGATAAAGGTGTATGAAATTAGGGGCTTTATTTAATAATTAATATAGTGTTTATTTAAATAATAATGACAACACAGTATTTTATTCTTAAATAAAAGTATTTTTCTATATTTTATCATAGAAAAATGACCAAAAAATAATACTTGTGGTAACATATTTGCATAGTTATTTGCATTTTAGAAAACTTGTTTGTGTTTTTTCTCGTTAAAAATTTTCTATAAATACCTAAGGTATAATGTCAGTCAACGTTTTGAGTCTTTAGTGATAGAAATCCAAGGAAAATTATTATCTTAAAGAAAAACAAAGGAATCCATTGGCTCATGAAACAAACAAAAAAAATTGCGTTCAAGTATTTGAATTCAAGAAAGTCCTCTCTCTCTCTCTCTCTCTCAACCCCGTTCCCCTCCACTTATCTTCATTCTCAAGAAGGCGCACTCCAAGCAGTGGCAAGTTGGCTGTTGGCAAACTGAAATTAAAGTTTTCTCTTAGCTCACACTCTCAGATGAAGGGAGTTTTCTTTCTGGTTAGCCCCAGAAAAAAATCCTAATAGGACATTAGTTGGTCTAGCTCACTTCAAGTGTCTATTCCTGTACCCATTGCTAGTGCTAATCCCGAATTGGCTAGGCCAGGTCACCAGGTCATGTGTCTACCTTGATAGAATTCTACCGATGTCACTCACACCACCTGAACTAATGACTATACTGTGCAACAGGCAATGACAGGGTGGGGCAGACGTTGGGGAGGGAGCAGGCATGGTTCTCCCAAAAAGTGCGCCAGGGCGGAATGCATGGTCTCCTACTGGTATCTTATAATTCTCTTTTACAGATGAGGAACCTGAGGACAAAAGAGATTAGGTAACTTGATTTGCATTTTCAAGTTCATTAAAATCAGATCCAATAATTTAAAACTGTGAGTTACTGTGAAAGAGCAACCACCCCATTGTTTTATTCGACCAATGAGAAAACTAATGCCTACTGTGAGAGGTAAAACTTGCAAGTTACAGAACCAAAACAAAACCATAGTTTTCTTGATGTCCAACATGTGCCCTTTCTATTGTTCAAGACTGTTAATTATATTTCTTTTTGAGAATTAGTAACCCAAAATTGTGTATGCGTTGCCAAAAAATGTTATCAGATAGCAATACTCTCTTCCATTTTTGTGATAAATATAGTTCAGTACTTTATAGAGCATTACAGAACTGACCCAAAAGTGTGAGAATGCTTTTTCCTGAGCTGATATTTTGAGTGCTAACATTTTTTTTCATGATCAGTAATTGAAGGGTAAGATCTGTAAGTGCTGAGTTCTATGATAATCTTAACTGCTCTTTTGAGATTGTTGATATCTAAAACAGAAGTGAATAACATTCAAAGAGAAATTGAAGCATTTTTTTGCAGCAGAAATCATCTAATAGCAAGTATGTGTTTATATTATGAGATTTTTCAAGAGATCTTTTTTTGTCTGGGCGAAGCACCAACTCTGAAATCTTGCCTTCCACCAGGAATCTGTCTATACCAAGAGGGTGCTTAACAACAGGACTACATCTTCTCCTGGGACTTAGAGACTAGTACGTGTATGAACCTTTTCCTCTATTTCTGATCCAAAGATACTTCTGCTCCGTAGTCCGTTCATTTGGTCCTCTCTTCGATCCCAGATCATGGTCTTACTGGGGTGAAAAGGCCCTGCTGCCTGAGAAGCATTTCCTGCTTGGGATGTGGCTGGGTACAACCTAAACTCCATTCAGAGGTGAGAACTGTACTGATTCAGAAGGAAGTTTCTGGTCATATTTGGGAATATTATCTTGTATGTGCGGTATCCTGAGTATCTCCTTGATAACTAAGCCAAGTTCCTGACAAATTGGAAAAGAAAAGAGCAGCTGTTTAATGTGACAACATCTTATTTTTTGCAGCTAGAAGAGGAGTCCTTGCAGGAGAGGATCTGCCTTTGTTGGAGAAATTCTTTGGTATGTCTTTGGGAGCAGATTGGTAAGAAGAGATAAGAGAAGAAATGGAGTGGTCTGCAGATATTTATACAGAGGAGGATTCGTATTTCCTTTCTGTGGTTCCCCAAATCATCTAGAAAATCAGCATCACAGAATGCTCTGTGATATTACGTGTGTGTGTGTGCACACAGCGAGATGGATGGGCTGATTGAAAATAGCCTGTGAAGAATCAAGAAGAAGGATATAGAGAAAAAATGCTGAGGAAGTAAACTCCTAGAAAACTGTAGAAATTTTTGGTGGGAGTGGAGGCTTCTCACGGGTGGTAGAGCTGAGATTCTTACCAGGTGTAGCCAACTTTCTGAGGAGAAGGTTCTGCGATTTCTATTTCATAATTCTCTGACTGTCTAAAGTGCCTGCTTCTTTGGCACTAGTGTCATTTTGGCCCATATGCTTGCTATCTGAGCATCTGCAACCTTCGACCCTACAAGGTACTAGCCTTATGAGAAAGAAAATTTCGTAAAACTCTTGAATCTGTGGGACTGTCTCTCACTGTAAGTAACAAAACCAAAACAATGATGTTTCAGGAATAGGTCATGTACTAGCTTGTGTAAGAGGAAATCAGATGGGCACTGTTTAGTGTTGGTTGATCCAGTGGCTCAACGACCTTCCCGCTGGCTTCATCCTGACTTTCATTTCTTCAGAGATTTAAGATGGGTGCCCAAAGTAATAGGGGATACATGTTTCCTCATTCGCAACCATGAGGGAGCGAGAGAAAAGCTTTCCTATTCACTATAAAGAGCAAGAAAGATCTTCCCCAAGGGCCTTTCACAAATCTTATTGCATGGTCTATTGGCTAGAATTCCTCACATGTCTATTACTAAAGCAATCTCTGACAAGTGAGTTAGGATTATAGTAGGAGTAATTAAACCCATCTCTGGATCTGGGGTCAATTCCCTCCACTTCAATCTTGCTGCTTGAGGGAGGGGATATTATTAGTAGCCACACTCTATGGACTGTTGAATATTATGTTAGATCACAAAGAAAACCATGGTACCCATTGTTCTCTACCTGAGATATTTCCAAATACCTACAAGACAAGATTTCAATTGCTGAGACAAATATGGAAACATGACCATAAGCATGATTATTTTTTCAATTCTAAATACTCTAACAAGTCCTACTCACTGTGAGTAGGACTGAGAAAGTGATTCTGAAATATTGTTAGAAATACTCTATAAGTTAACAATTTTTTAGTTCTATGAAGACAACTTTTAGGTATGTTAGATTATTTTATTTCTTTCTACCTTGATGAAATAAAGAGTTTTCCTGAAATGCTCACCCATGAAAAATGACAGAGCTCAAACTTGAAACCTTGATATAAACAAAGAAATCAGGAATGTTCTTGCTTATATCACGTTTCCTGAAGAAAAATTGTCCTTAACGTAAATGAAATCAAGATGAATATTTTCCGTCTCACTCATTCAGATTGGCACTGCTTTTGTAAAAGAACTCATCAGGAAGGATTATGTAAATTGCTCTGAATATTTTCACAGACCAAAGAGGGAATCTACTCAATGAAAGTGCTGGGTAATGGTTTGATCTCCAGCAGAGAACATCTTCTCTGATGACCGTTGGCTGCACCCATGTATTATGGGTTTGTTTATTTTTTAATTGCTCCGTAGTTGTCCACTGTATGAGAAGTCTAGTTCCATTGAGCTGGCACTTCTAGTTTTAATTTATGCATGAGTATGTACATTGTTTTTCTCCTGCAGTTCTCAAAGAATTTTATGGGCCATTACTGAGTAACTAAAATGGGTGCAGATTTTGCAAGCCTCTGCCAGAAGATGTTTATTACTGTCATCATTCTTAGGAAAATCATGTTCCAGCAGGTTCAGGCAGTGTGCAAAACGTGGCGCATGTGTGAATTGGCCATTTCACACCGCTCTTACAATATTGTCAGTAATAATAAAACCAAGGGAAAGACCTTGGGGAGGGGGATAAGCTACCCAATAATTTGGTCATGAAACTTTGATATGTGATCTTTGTTAGAACCAGAGATGAAAGGAAAGCTTGTTTTGTGAACTAGACACCAAGCACTGAGGCAGTAGCTTTATTTTTAATGGTTCCCGCTTCTGAGGGTGGTTCCTGTCTCATTAAGTCCATGTCTAGAATGTAATATCCTTGGAAGCTCCTGGATGATTCTGTCTGTGTACTTGTCTTGTTAATTTTGAAACATAACTTTCCACGTGGCATCTAACACTGTAGTGATAAGGAAAGCAAGCAAAAGGTGGTATTTCAAATTATGGCATATCTCTAGCTGTATAAAGCCCACCACAAAGTCTTCCATGTTCACCTTCCCACCTGGAATCCCTACCTTTCTAGAAGCATATTTTGCCTTCTTTTGGGATGACTGTTTTTGGGGTTGTGGGAAAAACTCAGACATATGAATTTGGACACAAATTCAGCTGAATATCTGCAGAATCTATGCTTTTTGACTATTACACTATTTCTTCTTTCATATGATGTTTCAGTGCCAATTCCTTTTTGACTTCTCAGAGTAACTCACATGATGTAGCCATTTATAAATATCCTTAGAAACATTTCTCATTTTTATGTTCAATTATTAGACACAATTTATTAACTGTAACAATTAAAAATACGGAATACATGCTTAATATTGTCCCACAAAGTTTAAGCTTCATTTCAGAAAGTCTAAGTTAAACACTCCCAAAGTCAGGTCATTCAAATAAACATGTAGCGTATACTAGTGATTGCTTAGCACCAGCACATATAAATTAGCAGGCATCATTTAGATTGAGGTTTCGAAGGAGGACATATACACAGTACCTTTTTGCTCCCAAGTTCTACAAATCAAGGTTGGGGGGGTGGGGACTAGTAGATGGGGACTGGAATATCACCTTTATTATTAATAAAAGCTAAGTTAAAGGGAAATCCTTAGACTGAGAGTCAAATGGGCTTCCTAAATTTGAAGTTGAGTCAGAGAGCTGTACCATCCCATCAAGAAGCTCAGACAGAGGCCTCCTGCCTGTACGTAGAGCCGCCCTCTGAGATATGAGAGGCAGCTTCTCCTAAAAAGGAAACAGTACACAGCTTAGAACTTTTGCCAATTCAGCCATTCCTAAGAGGGCAGAGAGAGACCAGCGGGACTTAGGGATGGGTCCTCCTCATTGAAACCAGGAGTGTTGAAGTAACTTTCCTCCCTAACGCTTTCCCACTATCTTGGATGAGTGCACGGTCATAGGCTGGACTCATCATCTGAAAACTACAGCCAGTCTTAGTCTTATCTTCATTTATTTTGTTTCCCATATAAAAGTTGTCTCTTTTTTTTATATTTTGGATAAATCATGCAGGTATTGAAGTTAACATGGGAATTCAAGTACAGTGTTTCATAGGACATACTTATACTAAAAATTACTCATTGTTTATCTGAAAAATACATCTTCCATGAGATGTATTTTTATTTGGTAAATTTGGCTACTCTAATTGAAAGAGACTTTTTTTCAAAAAAGATGTTAGAATTCATCATTTCTAGCTGTAGTTATAAATTTCCATGACTTATCCCCAAGATTCTTTCTCTTTCCAGCCTTTTAAAAGCCATGAATTTTTAGGTTAGGGGTAATTACCTCACCCCAGGCTCCAGAGATGATTCCTGATAAGTCTAATCCTGTTGAGATAATCTCATGCCACTTACCACAGTGTTTGATTCAGGTATGTAGGTCTACTCCCCTCAGCATAAAGTATTTCTTTGTCCACAGGGAGGTTTTCTGGCATGGACACATAATCACTATCAGAAGTCAAGTTGATTCAAGACTCTTCTTATCCATGAAATATCTCTCCACTTATTTAGATCTTCTTTGATTTCATTCATCAGAGCTTTGTAGTTTTCCTCATTTGATCTTGTGTGTATTTGATAGATTATAACTAAATATTTCATTTTTGGGGTGTTAGTGTAAGTAGTAGTATCCTTTTAATTTCAAATCTTACTTATTCACTGCTATTGTATAAGAAAGCAATTGACTTTTGTATTCTAATCTTGTATCTTGCAAACTTACTATAATTGTTTATTAGTTCTAGGAGTTTTTTGGTCAGTTCTTTGAGATTTTCTACATAGACAATCTTGTCATCTGTGAACAATGACAGTTGTATGTCTTCCTTTTCAATCCTTGCTTTCTTTCTCACCTTATTGCTTAGCTTCATTATGAACTTTCAGTATGATGTTGAAAAGGAGTGGTGAGAGGGGACATCCTTGCCTTGTACCTGATCTTAGTGGGAAAGCTTCAAATTTCTCACCATTAAGTATAATGTTAGCTGTAGTGTTTTTGTAGATAGTCTTTATCAAGTTGAGACAATTTCCATTTAATCTTAGTTTACTAAGAGTTTTTATCAGGAATGGGTTTTGGCTCTTGCTAAATGCTTTTTCTGCCTCTATTGATAGGATCTTACGGTTTTCTTTTTCAGTGTTTTGATATGATACATTACATTAATTGATTTTCAAATGTTGAACCAGTCTTGAATACCTGGGATACATTCCACTTGGCAGTGGTACATAATTCTTGTTGGTTTTAATTGGCTAATATTTTGTTGAGGATTTTTGCATCTATGCTCATAAGAGATGTTGATCTGTAGTTTTCTTTCCTTGTAATGTCTTTATCTGGTTTGTTATTAGATTGAGCTTCTTTTTATTTTAAATTATTTTTTATTTGAATTATGAAGATTCCTAATTTATACAAAACTCATTTTCATCCAGTACAAATTATTTTTGATAGGAAATGCTAACGTTTTAGAGTTTGGAAGTAAAATAAATCACATAAGTTTCATCATCAATATGAGGATATCTTTAGATGCAAGTCCACCATATATGCCCAAATCTCTGAATGAATCAGTTAGAATACAAAGTGAAGTTTACATCCAAATGCTATGTCATGTTTATTCCGTGCTCAACTGGTAAGTTAAGGATGCATAGACAGTGAAATGATCACTAAGATAATTAGTGCTCAACTCTTACAGGGTATAAAAACTAAATTCAAACTGAATTTTGAACTGAATTTAAAAGCAAGAACAGCTGTAATTTGAAAGGGGCAAAAGAAACAAGAGCTTCCATGAGATGTTGGAAACTTATCTGTAGGCATCAATTTCCTAACATTTATTATTGAATGCAAACTTTTATATTTTTGTCTTGGGACAAAAATATCTTAATGGATGTCACACTTAAAAGAAAAGGACTTGTAACTTCTCTCATGATCCTTTTAGCTAGAATCACATACTTCTTATCATGGATACGGACTTGTAGGAAAGGTCTTCAGGTAAAGAGATTAGAGACCTGATCTGGAAACCAAGATTGCCAATGTGGTTATCACATGATCAATAATTTTAATTATTTCATTCAACAAATACATATTGAGTAGTTACTATATGCCAGGTGGTCTATATACCCTAGAAATAAAAAAAGAAGAAGATATAATATCTGCTCTCAAATAGCTCACAATCTAGTGGGAGAGAAAGAAGGAAAAAATTATTAGATCATAGCATGAATTTTATCATAGAAACATGAATGTGCTGGTTGCTGTGGGAGCAAAGATGGAGGACACCTAAGTAGGCTAAAATGAATTTAAAAAGATAATGTCTGCATCTTAAAGCAGGAATAAGGGTTAGTCTAGTAAGTGTGTGAGAGAGAAAGTGGGAGTTGGTGGTGGGGTTGGAGAGAGGGTATTTGAGAGAGGGAAAATAGCATATTTAAAGACAGAGTTACAAGAGTGTGTGCTGCATTCAGAACCGTTCAGAATGACTAAAGTTTAGAATGCCTCTCAATAAGTGAGAAGAGATAGAATGGAACCAGATAATAATGTTGTGTGCTATATTGAGAAGTTGAGAATTTACTTAATTTTGGTGAGAATTCATTGAGATTTTAAGCAATGGAGTGATAAAATATGACCCAGGTCCTTCTGGCCAAAATGAAAATAGGTAAGAAAGGAGCAATACTAATGGTAAAACAAACAAACAAATGGTTAGGAAGCTATGACTATCTGTAATCCAAGAGAAAATGATGAGGACATGAATTAAGGAATCAGGTGGAAATAGGAGAATTTGTTTTCTTTTTGATCACAGCCTGTATGTGTGACTCTCAAAACTTTTTAATGTGAATCCTCTGAAATCTATGATTTATACATATAATAGGATTCTAGAGCACAATCTTAACTATGCTTATCTAGGTATGATAATATAAAAAATGTTTTATTTTTTTCTTCACCTATATATTCTAATTTTTCCACTATGGCCATATATTTCTAACATAAGTATATGTTATAAGATGTTTAAAATGTTCCACTGACCATAGTTGAAACAAAGTTGATAAATCCAGTGTGAACCTTTTAATATAACTAAAATATTTACTTGAAGCAAGATTACTGACAGAGGGTCAATTTACTTTTTATGAAAGATTTTATAGCTTAAGACTATATCATATTCAAGTGGCTTCTTTTTTTGACCATGAAAGAGTAACTCTTACAGGACTGACTTGCATCCCCATTTTAAACAACTAGGACACTGAAAAAAAATTATGAAAAGAGTCTTTTCAGACATTGGAAAGCAGGCAGATTAGATCTGGAATCTTAAAAGAAGGCAAATGAATGACTGAGCTCTGCATTTACCATAGCTTTCTACTTGTAGGCGCTAGACTTGTTGAAAACAATAGCACAAGGAGGGGTGGGGGAATGGAAGTAAATGATTGCAAATTTTATATATACATGAAGTGGTATGATAGCGTCTGGAGGCAGAATTGATAAATTAAAGATAGACATTTTAAACTCTAAAGCAAACACACCTGCATACACATACACACACACACACACAAATCTAACTTATAAGCCACTAGTAGAGATAAAATGGAATCATAAAAAATACTGAGTTAAAATAAGGTAGGAAAAGAGATAAAGTAGCAAAAAAAATGGGTAGATAGAAAATATATCTACCTATTCAAACACATTAACAATTACATTAAATGTAAGTGGTCCAAACACTCCAAATAAAAGGAATAAATTTAACTAAATATGTTCAATACATACAAGTGAGTAATTCAAAACATTGTTGGGACAATTAAAAGATAAAATCCCATCAGGCTTTTTTGTTTTTTTACATTGACAAACTGATTCTAAAATTTTTATGAAAATGCAAAGACCCTGAAACAGCCAAAACAATTTTCAAAAAGAGGAGTTACACTGGCTGATTTCAATACTTACTAAAAACTACAACACTCAAGACATTGTGGTATTGGTGGAAGGAGAAGCGTGTAGATCAGTGTAACAGAATACAGAGCCCAGAAATAGACAAACACACTCAGTCAATAGATTTTTAAAAACTATTTTTAAAAGTGCAAAAAAATATTGCACTTATTTAATGGGAAAGGGATGATGTTTTCGACAAATAGATATCCCTATAGAAAAAACGAACTGTACCCTTACCTCATAACATAAACAAAGATGAATTCAAGAACCTAAAAATTTAAACTTTAAAATTTCCAGAAGAAAACATAGGAGAAAATTTGTTGTAACTTTACATTAGGCAAATATTTCTTAAGTAGGATGCAAGAAACTAGAATAAAAAGAACTGATAATTTTACTTCATCAAAATTAAAACATCTCTTCTCTGAAGACCATCATTAAACAAATGAAAAGGCAACCCACAGACTAGGTGAACCTATTTGTATTACGTTTATCTGACAAAGAACTTATATCCAGAATATTAAAATCATTCTTACAACTCAAGAAGAAAACTAGCAACCCAATTTTTTATTAAATGGGCAAAAGATTTGAACAGATATTTTACCAAAGAAGATACATGAATGGCCAATAAACACAAGAAAAGATGCTCAATGCTTTTAGCCCTCAGGGAAGTGGAAAGTAAAATACGAGATATTGCTACACATCCACTAGAATGGCTAAAATTAAAAATACTGAAAATGCCAAGTGCTGATAAGGGTGTGGAGCAACTGGAAGTCTCATACATTACTGGCGGGAACATAACATTGAATAACCACTGTGATAATCAGCCTGGCAATTTCCTACCATAAACTAAGTAATTTTATCCCTAAGTATTTACCTAAAAGGTATGAAATGCCTTGCACCTGAATTCTCATAGAAGCTTTATTCTCAATAGGAAAAAAATTGTAAACCATCCAAATATCCAGCAACCAGAGAATGGATAAACAAGGTATAATATATTTATATAGTAGAATACTGTTCAGTAGTTAAAACAAAAAAGCTGTAATATGATACCCCAACTCCACAAATGAATATAAAAAGCATTATGGTGAGCTAAAGAAGTTGTACACTGAATGATTTCATATACCCAAAATTCTAGGTCAGGCAAAATTAATCTATAGTGACATAGAGTATAACACTGATGTGTGGAGTAACTAGTAGCATGACTGACAGACAGGAAAGGAGTACAAAGCAAGTTTTGGGGTGATGAAAACATTCTATATCTTGATTGTGATGCTGATTACACTGGTGTAGTCAAAGCTTATCTAACTGTTAGTCTAAGAAAATTATACAAAAATTATATGCACACACACAAAATTCTTGATTATAGAAGCATATGCCATTTAAACTCATAGGAAAGAGAAAAAGAACTGTGTGATTTTGGACTAGTCCCTTTTTCTCTATAGGTCTTCATTTTCTTCTATGTTAAAGGAAGAAGAGTTGAACTAGAAAATCTTTAAGACTCATCACATTATACATTTCTAAGGAAAATCTTAGATTTCTCCTATTTTTACCCCTAGAAAAGACAGCTTGATACACAGGCCAGAAGATGGTCTTGGACCCAGGCAAAGTAGGATAAATATTGGTATCCTCATACTTATTAGTTGGCTGAGCAGGAATTTAGCCTCTCATGGTTACAATTACTTCATCTACAAAATTAAGAGAAAAATCTATACTCTATAGACTGGTCATGAAAAACCAAAGGATTCAAAAAGTTATGAAAGTCTTTACCCCTCACTAGTAGCTGAATTGATGTAAGTTTCTCTCACTTTTCACCAGAAAAAATTTTCAAGATTCAAAACTAAAAATAAAGTTAAATAGAATTCTTCCAGAGGTCAAATATGTACTCTTATCAACTGAATCCTCCAGGGAGGACATCTGAGTTTCTATAAAAGATCCTGTCTTCTCCTAAGTATCTTTGCAGATGCTCGGAGCCCAGCACCTGTCATGCTGTTGAGGGCGAGAAGACAAGCATTAAGGAATGGTGCAACAGCGGGAATAAGATAGGCCATCCTGGGGGAGCCTTCACTTGGCGCTGGTTTCTCATGCTGAGTACCCTTAGACAGCTGAACGACATGAATCTTTTCTTACTCTCTGACTCAACTGAAAAACTCCCAAGTGAGCTATAAAAATTATTTAGTGCACTTTCTCTGTCATCTCAAATGTATAGTTGAATTTGGGGCAGTTCAGGAAATTCACGTTTTAAAAAAATCACTTTGATTTTGCTTTGGTTACTTTGCTTCTAGAGTAAAAAAAAAAAAAAAAAAAAAAAATCTCTAGCTTCTGTGTCTATTGAAGTCCCGAAGCCACAGGTAGAAAGATTTAGTGTCGTGAGGGCTTACATTAGTTTTGTGGGAAGCAAAATGCGACATTTTTTCTTAAACATACAACAATATTTTCTTTATGGGCAAAGACTTAAGGTTTTACCAGATCACAAGGGGGTGAAGAGTTTAAATGAAACTTCAATGACATACCAAATCAGACCAGAAAAATGTGGATATCTCTACACTCAACCACCACCTATAGACATGGAACATTTCACAACCTCTGTATCAACCAACCCCTGCCAATGGGAGAGCTTAAACAACTCCTCTCGGGCCAATTTAAAAGGGTAAACAAGAGAGAAGCTTTTATTAATGCTTTCCTTCATCACAAAAGCAATTTCCCACTGTCATCTGAGCTCTTTACGATGGCCCACTACCAGCACAAGCCATTTTAGTTTACCTCTGACTGTGCACCGAGTGGAAAAGAAAACAAATCAAATAATTAAAATAGTCAAAAATGTACCGTTTCAAAATGGCTCAATCCTTAAAACATTTGTAAGAGCCCATTTTACTGAAGAGGGCAAAGTGTGAAGAAGGAACAGAGCAATGACTTTCTCCTCTTCTCAAAATGAGCCAGGGCGTTCTAAATATTTTCTTTCCTGCGAATGTTACTGGGTCTGCTAGCATGGCTACTGAAACAGCTGTTGCCTATCTTCATCTTTCCAACTCTAGGTAATGTCTCTAGTTATCATCCTGTGTCCCAAATGCTTTTAGGGCAGGAATGCTTTCTGACTGATTAAAAAATTCACACTGGTTGATCATGCTGAGAAGTGAACATTATCCCTGTTCAGACATTAGAGGGCTCTGGCTGAAATAGGGTTAATTTTCTTCCCCTGATCCAGTAGCTCCCACACCTGTCAACCATCAAGGTCAGGCTTGCCAGGAACCTAGGAGTGAATGGGCATGGGCGCAGCTGTAGCAAATTAGTGTATTCTGAGGAGGTCCAGCATAAAAGATGTGAACTCTTGCATACGTCTCTATGGGGCTTTGACTGATCCAAAAACTATGTTGCTATGGGGAATCAAGAGTGGTAGGAGCCTAGGAGACTTCCACCACTGCCATCCCTTAATAATATATAATATGTAAAGTTGTATGTGTATCTGTATTTGTTTATCTATGTATTTTTCATAAGGCCCTTTGGGATGATAGTGGAGCAGCAACATTTATTTATAATTTTTTAAACCACAGGAAATGATTTGGAAAGGGATATAATGATGAAAATGGTTTTATGACTATCTCCATCACCAGGTATGGAAACGACATAATTATTGATGCAACAATATTTAATGATTTTCACCAATGCTCTTTTTTAAAAGTACATAGGTATCACAATACAGCAATCATATATGTGGATGTTTTAAAGAAAATAACTGAAAATGAATAATTTGGAAAAAAGATACTTGGCCCAATTGTGACAATATCTTGATATCTATAGATGCCAATTTCCATGTTATTTTGAACTCTAAATTCCGATTTGGGTTTGTTTCCATATATATACATACATATATATGTATATATATAATTTTTTTATTTTTTGGTGAGGAAGATTAGCCCTGAGCAGACATCTGTCACCAATCTGCCTCTTTTTACCTCAGGAAGATTGTCACTGAGCTAATTTCTATGCCAATCTTCCTCTATTTTCGATGCAGGACACCTCCACAGCATGGCTGGATGAGTGATATGTATGTCCACACCTGGGATCCAAACCCACGAACCCTGGGCCGCCAAAACGGAGTGTGCGAACTTAACCACTACGCCACGAGGCCAGCCCCTCCTTATTTTTTCAAATGTGAAAAATATCCAAAGAGTTATGTCATAATCCAGTCTCTTGTATCCTTGCGTGAGTATAAACTGTTCTAGGCCTTTGAACCCTACCCATTTCAGCTTTGTGCATAACAAAAAAGGAGTAGAATTGTAGAAGGGCAGAGAGGTTATACAGTGGGAGAGACATAAAGGGTGAAGGGAACATGGAGAGATGCTTAAACAGTACTTTACATTCCTGGACTCACTCAACTCCTCTAGTGGAACATGAAGTCGATATTTCAAACAATAATAGAATAAAAACATTACAGAAGGCTGTGCATTCTCTTTGTGCTGAACAGGAACTAAAATAAAAGTGGGGGCAGAGGGATATATCTTAGTGATTCCACAAAAGCAGCACATATTCTCAGTAGAGGAGCAGAAAAAACAAATAATCTAATTGCTTGTGAAATTTAGGCCCATTGACTATAGTTTAATTACAGTCTACCACCAAATCCTACATTAGTATAAAAAAGTGCAATCCTGAAGAATACAATGAAATGAGATTTTGGCTGAACAAATGTTCTAGAATCCTACAGGGTCGTGATTTAATGTTTCACACCCTAGAAGCATCATTAATAGCAAAGACATAATGAAGTCAATTTTGAAAAAGATTTTCTCCCAGGGCTCTCTATTTAGATGTAAAATTTTTGTAGGGGAAGAGGGCAATTGATGGGATAAGCATCAGATTTGGCTCAGCATAGTAACTTGAAGCAGATAAAAAACTGTCCAAATTGCTATCTGAAAATTTAGGGAACTTGTAGAGGTAATTGATTTAGAGGCTTCTCAATTCATCAAAGTACCCCCAGTGTCTTAAGAAAAGGAGTTGCTGTAATTATAGTGGCTCTTATGGGACATTGCAGTACCTGTTTCTTAAGGACCTGCGGAGTCTGCAAAGTCCTGCCGAGCAGATCTCGCCTTGCAATGGAGATGGCTAGCTGGGTCCTAACGGACTCAGCCAGACCAAGCCGACCTGCAGACTAGAAAGTCCGTGGCCTCGCTTTCTTCAGTTTCCATTGACACTGACCCATGATTGTCCCTCAACTCTGCCATCAACTTTTCTTGAAGGATGGCAGAAGTGCTTAAGAAGACTGAGGTACCTTCTTCTTCACCAAGACTGCCAACACATGTCCTAGCACATGTCCTGAAGTATTTTGTGATGTATGCATTTTCAGTCACCTTGAGATGTTCTCCAGGAAAGCAACTTACTTTGCATGTGCTTGTGGTAAGGCAATGAGTTGGAAAGACTTTTTTTCTCACTACCAATTGAGTACAATATAAACCATTGACTTAAGTATGGTCTAATTATTATTTTTTTTCCCTTTAGAGCATTCCCCACTTCAATACTATAAAACCATAATTGAATGAAGGAAATAGATCTCCAAATGGGAATTTGATTCCAAAATGATTTAATTCAATAAATTGTTTAAAGATAAGAATTGTCTATACTAGATTTATTGGAATGACTACTAATGGTCTTCAACCAATGACAACCAAAGGGTAATTGTGATAATCTCCTACAGAAAAAAACAGACATCAATGATCATCAACAATTTAATTACGTAATAATGATAATGCTGCTATATAACAGAAGGGTAGGCATGGTCACTCTCTTAGAGTTGTCACAGTTGTCATATTATCCCTTTTGGTGTAGAGATAAAGTCATCAGTAATGAATTGGGCTGTTTCTCTGCTCAGTGCTGGCATTAGTTGGAACTTTGGTTGTAAGAGAAACTAGGTATTCCTGGTATAAGGTGAGTGGTTAAACATCATATGCTAAGCTCATATATGCAAAAAAACGGTAACAATTTTTCTTTTTTTTTTTTTTTTTAGGAAGATTAGCCCTGAGCTAACATCTGCTGCCAATCCTCCTCTTTTTGCAGAGGAAGATTGGCCCTGAGCTAACGTCTGTGCCCATCTTCCTCTATTTTATATGTAGGGTGCCCACCACAGCATGGCTTGATAAGCAGTGTGTAGGTCTGCACCTGGGATCCAAACTGGCGAACATTGGGCTGCCGAAGCAGAGAATGCATAAATGTAACCACTATGCCACTGAACTGGTCCCCAAAATAACATTCTTTTTTATCTACAACTATGTTCATATTATTTGCAAGCTTCAATTCTTTTTAATGGTGGTAGGAGGAGCTAGGGTGGATGGGATTTTATATATGTCATTTAAAAGTAACTTGCCTCTTTCGTTTTAAAATTGTCCCTTTGGTGTTATGTCTGCTCATTTTCCTATCTCCTAGCCAAGATGGTACCTGGACATTGCATGAGGCATCAGAAAAACTCAAATTTGAGTGGAGTCCTTCTGTAGGATGGTCCTTGTCCCACTTGGTCATTATTCATCCTACCGTCAATTACTTTTTTTTTTTTTAAGGAAGATTAGCTCTGAGCTAACATCTGGTGCCAATCCTCCTCTTTTTTGCTGAGGAAGACTGGCTCCAAGCTAACATCCGTGCCCATCTTCCTCTACTTTATATGTGGGATGGCTGCCACAGCATGGCTTGACAAGCGGTGCTTAGGTCTGCACCCGGGATCCGAACTGGGTGAACCCCGGGCCACCAAGCAGAACATGTGCACTTAACTGCTGTGCCACCAGGCCAGCCTCAACTACTTTTGACATCTGTGGCTGATGAAAGTCATATTTATGTTTTCTCTGCACAGTAAATGCCTAGAGTTCCCTTTGCTCCTACAAAGAGGCTCTGTTTCTCTGATGTGGCCCCACCTCAGCCTTTCCAGCCACGGCTGCTCTGCTGAATTTCAGCCATAATATTCATTTGACCTCTCCCTGGAAGACCACTCCCTAACGAAACAATGTTTCTCTGTTCCCCACTGGGGGTTCGCAGTCTCTTTGACATTTCCCTCATCAGGTGCAGAATATGTAAAATCA
The DNA here is from genome assembly GCF_041296235.1 of Equus asinus. Lineage (NCBI taxonomy): Eukaryota > Metazoa > Chordata > Mammalia > Perissodactyla > Equidae > Equus > Equus asinus. Next base: position 19,435,601 of record NC_091805.1, on the reverse strand, counting down.
AGGGTGAGAGTAGGGAAGGATATTGTCTACAACCGTGAGCCATCACAACCCAGCTACTTGTGTCCAATGTTGGTGTGGGATATTCAACCAAATGGCCTCTTCCTTAAATCCAACAAGTTGTGGGGCTACAGGTGCCTTTTCTTTCAGTGTCCCCCTCACACACATATACCTCTGGGTTTTTTCTCTCATTGCCCAGTCTTCATCTTGAGGTTTATCCTAAGGTGACCTAGATTGGGGTGAAATAGACAACTGAAGACACTGGCATCTGATCTTTCCCTCTTTTCTCTCTCTTGCCCTATCTACCTTATAGACGTGGATGTGTTCTCTCTGTAATATCTCATGGTTGCTTTCTCTCTACTTATATTCTATATAGTAAAACAAAAATTTTAGGTGTCCAAAATTTGTTTTTAATGTGTAATAAAAAATAGAATTTATAAACTCTTTTGTCTTTCATTTAGGCCTAGATTTCAAAACTATTGTTTTATTGGGACACCAAAGCCCTAATTTATCACAAACACTTGACATCTTTCTTCCAGATTATATCAGACATTCTCCTGAATCATGGAAATGTTTTGATTTAATAGATGGGAAGTCAAGGAAGATATAATTTAAAGTAAATACAAAATGCATGATTTGATCCTTTAAAAATATTGCACCCATTTTCCAGCTCACAAATAATGGAAAAGGAAATATAATGATTCTGGGTCATCTCACAAACCAAAGGAGAAACTACATCTGAGCCTGGCACTGGGGCTCAACATGCTGTGAGAAAGCTCACCCGTATTTTCTGTCTTACTCTCTATATCTGTTTATGGCTTTTATCTTCTCATCTCTTTTATCAGTGTTTGTCTTTATGGACCAGCTTTCTCTACATCTTAGTCTACAAAATGGAAAATGTGATAGCCCTGAATCTTTCCAGTTTTTACATTTCCTCTTAAAGAATCTAACTTTGAGACTGGAATATCATTGCCCTTTCCAGTTTACTAAACAGAAAACTTTAATTGCCTTAGCTTGGATCATGAGCCCATCTTTCATTCAACCTATGGTCAAGGGAACAAAATGATATAGCACAAGCATGAAGTCATTTTTCAAATGCCTCAGGGTTGAGAGTGAGATTTCTTTTCCATTCCTCTTTTTTTTTTTTTCCATAAAGAAAAGAGTGGGGGACAGTATTGTGGCTGGGTCATTAAAGTTCCGTGCACTCTACTTCAGCGGGGTTCAGATCCCAGGTGCAGACCTATTCCACTCATGGAATCAGCCATGCTGTGGAGGCAACCTACACACAAAGCAGAGGAAGATTGGCACAGATGTTGTCTCTGGGTTAATCTTCCTCAAGCAAAATAAAGAGGAGGACTGGCAATGGATGTTAGCTCAAAGCAAATCTTTCTCACAAAAAAAAAATTAAAAAAAAAGAGTGTAAGGCAAAAATCTATAAATGTCCACTATAATATTCTTCTTAGCATCTATATTGAAGTTATTTCTGTTTACTTATGAAATAAATTTGACACTTCCTTGTGCAGTTCTCCTAAATATGGAGAAGTATCATTTTCTTTAGAATTTACCTTTTAAATTTGAAGGCTTAAATACTTCTATACTCATCTTTGTTCTGGAATTTGACAATGTCTCAAGACATTTTAACAAATCATTAATGACTAAAATAAAAACAGAAAGGAAAACCCAATGGGAATATTAATATTTTCCAGATCAAAGGTCATAGTTTTAAGAATTTAGTTTTTATTCCTCTCTGTTCTCCAGGACTTTGAAGTTTTTCTAAACCGATGACCTATCCAGGATATTTTTCTCAGTGTACACTATTTTAACTAATCAGTCCACCTTGCTTCAGTCTCGTGTCATTTTGAAGTCTTGTAGTTTAATCTACGTCTTGACAAATACAATACTTATTATGAAAAAAATACATTTTCCACTCTAACTTGTTGGCATGATGAATGATATTTGGTTCCTAATATCAAACCATCCTTACATGTTAGTTATGGCTACATGTATTTTTAAAAAAGTGGTAGATTATAATTCTTAAATGGAATCAAATTTTATTTTGGATTGTGCATTAACGTTCAAAAAAGATCTTGAGGTTTTCTTATCAATATTATCTGCCTTTGGCAGATGTTGGTATCAATCTTCTGCTGATTTCATAAAATATGTTGCAAGTATTGTATTCCTAATTCTTTGCAGTAACTTAAAAAGAATTTAGATAGAAAACTTAAATAGAATTAGCCATACTGGTTGGTTGAAGTTTTGAAATAATTTAGACTTAAACCTTTCTTTACCTAAACTTTTGGGAGGTTTCTCTTTGTCCATTTTTCTGGTTTCTTCTATGAAGATATTTTGTTGTTGTTTAGCTTTTGATATTTTCTTAATTTTGACAGTAAACTTGTCTTAGAAAATCACATGCTTGATTTCAGTTGTCATATTCATTGATACAGAGTTGAACAAAATATTCTCATTTAAAAATTCCTTCTATGTTTTTCATTTTTAAATTTGATAAAAATCATAATAAAGGAAACTAAGATAATACTGATTATTAAAGTAGAGGCCAAAATATTAAAGACTTTATAAGAAAAAACAATTCAACAATTGATAAAAGCATAATTTGTCACAGGTTGGACAATTTGGTCCAATGAAGTCATATGAATTGCTGAAGTTCATTTTTTTGTCACTTACTAGTTGTCAAATCTTAGACAATTTATTGAACTTCTCTGAGTCTCACCTCAAAAAATATTGAGGAAAGAATTCCTGCCTTGAAACATTTTGTCAGGATTACTGAAATAATCAATGAAATTACCTAATATAGTGAAAATACAAAGCCAATGCTCAGTAAATTTTATTTTCACTCCAGAAAAGTTTACCAATAGATAGGGTTATGTTAGAGATCCAAGGATGGTTCCATGTTTTGAGTTTAAATAAAATTAAATAAGAACTCTCAAGTGATCACCATAATAGATATTATGTCAATACCCATACCTCACCTTAACAAACAAAAAAAAAATGCATAAATATTACAGAGAACTATATGGAATTATTCTTTCATAATATGTCTCTAAAAGGCTAGTGATACAAAATTATCACATATTTTTAAATCATTCAATTTTAATTAAATAAAATACTAATCAGGTTAAGTATTAATTGAAGGCATTGATTAAATAAAATTATCCAATTAGGTTAAAATTAATTAAAATAAAATTTGAACTGTTTGATTAAATACATTATTTTTTTCTTTCACAATGATAAATATAAAGTGAAACATCCTTTTCTCTGAGATTCAGGCCTGAATTAAATCAGAAACTTAGGTTCCTAGTTCTACCTGAATGGACTTTTTTTGAACTGCCATTTCCTAGAAGGAAAAATCAAAAGTGTGATGAGTCCTGTTATTCTGTTCTATTGCTTCTCTCACGGCTGCATATTACAGCTGCTAAAAATAGGAAATCTAGATTTCCAATGTAAGCTCCAATTAAAAAAAGATGCCCCAAGTTAAACAAGGTACGACAAAAAACTACCCAGCTCAAGCAGTGCAATTGTCTGATGCAAGATCCAGGCTACAGTAGTACATGTGGTGACAGCCAAGGATCAATAGCTTTGCTTATAAAATAGTAGTTGATCCTATTTCAAGTTTATGGAATTTTGAATTACACCCAACTACAAAGGAACATCAAAGAAAGTTGGGCTGACTGTCTTATAGTTTTTTCATGACATACCTCTTACAAATTTCACACACATTAAATGTACACACACACACACACACATACATATATATTTTACCAAATGCACACCCAGGTTGCTGTAGTGGCTGGATCAAGATGGGTGCTATCTTCACAGTCACTTGAGCCCTAGCGTTGATGTCTGATCCCCTGCCCAGGTTGTTCTCTGTCCTATGGTAAATCTTCCTAGGTAGGAGGTGGGTGGATATGGTTAACTTTGTCTACCAGCTTGCCTCAATCAGGGCTATTTCATCATGTCCAGATATGTTTCAATAATGTTTATCTAGAGGGCAGGAATCTAGATTTCAGAAGCTTTGTTTCCAGAAGGACCTGGATTCATTAAGCAATTTTGCTCACACTTCCCCAGAGAACTTTTTGTGCTACATATGATATAGATGGAACATATTTATATGTGAGTAAAGGGAAAAGATGAATCACGAGACATACAGATATAAAATGCTACGACTAACTGATTCAAAATGACCTGTTTGTCATTAAACTTCCATTCTGATGACTTGTAGAAATAAAATATGCTCCAATGTAACTAGATGTCCTTAGTGGCTAACATTTAAATGAAATTTCTGATCACTAGTACATATATAAATATATTCGCTTACATGCACACACACACGATTTGTTTAAATTACATCTTATTGTACTGTAAACTCCATGAGCACAATGATTGTGCATTATTGTATTCCTATATCTAACAGTTTCTGGCACACTGCATATATCCAGTAAATGTTTGCTAAACTAATGAATTAAATATGTACATGATAAATAATATCAAAAATAGTCAACATAATAATTCATAATGTATTTTAGAGCAGCACTCAAATAAAATTTTGTTGGGACACAAACATGTCCACCCATTGATGACTTATCTGTGCTTGCTTTCTCACTATAATAGCAGATTTGAGCTATTGCAACAGAGAGAGTACAGCCTGCAAAGTCTAATAAATCTATTATTGGGCCCTTTACAGAGAAATTTTGGTAATCTTTAGATTTCCTAGAAGCATAATCTTTTTTTTAATTAATTAATTTCTTTTGTGAGGAAGATTGGCCCTGAGCTAACCTCTGTTGCCAATCTTTCTCTTTTTGCTTGAGGAAGATTGTCACTGAGCTCACATCTGTGCCAATCTTCCTCTATTTTATGTGGGATGCCACCACAGCATGGCTTGATGAATGGTGCTGGTCTGTGCCCAGGATCCAAACCCTTGAACCCTGGGTTGCCAGAGTGGAGAGAGGGAACTTAACCACTACACCGCTAGGCTGGCCCTGCTAGAAGCATAATCTTTAAATTTATGTAAATAAACGTGTTGAATAAATATTGTTATTGAACAATACTTTGTAATTTCTGGCCAGTACAATAATATCCGTAATAAATAAAAATAAATGATGAAAAGATGCAGAACAAAAAGTAATATGAGAAGATATTATGATTCTTTGAAAGACAAAAATTAATTATAAAATTATGAGAATTAGAGCTGACTCCATGGCCAAGTGGTTAAGTTCGTGTGCTCTGCTTAGGCTGCCCAGGGTTCACAAGTTTGGATCCTGGGTGTGGACCTACACACCACTCATCAGGTCGTGCTGTGGCGGCATCCCAAATAGTAGAACTAGAATGATCTACAGCTAGGATATTCAAATACGTATTGGGGCGTTGGGGAGAAAAAAAAAGATAAAGACTGGCAAGAGATGTTAGCTCAGGGCCAATCCCCCCAAAAATAATTATTAGAATCAGAAAGAGGTTTCATGAGGCCAACCTGGTGGCCCAGCAGTTAAGTTCACACATTCTGCTTCAGTGGCCTGGGGTTCACTGGTTTGGGTCCCAGTGCAAGCATGGCAATGCTTGGCAAGTCATGCTGTGGTAGGCGTCCCACATATAAACTAGAGGAAGATGGGCACGGGTGTTACCTCAGGGCCGGTCTTCCTCAGCAAAAAGAGGAGTATTGGCAGTAGATGTGAGTTCAGGGCTAATCTTCCTTAAAAAAAAAAAAGAGAAATTGGTTTCATGATGGTGACAAAATTAATTAACTCATTTGAAATATATTTTTTGAATGCCTACCCTTCACCAGACATTGTACTTGGTAGTACAGATTTTAAAAAACAATAGCTGGGGCCTGCCCATGGCCTAGTGGTTAAGTTTGGTGAGATCTGCTTCAGTGGCCTGGTTTGGGTTCCTGGGCACGGACCTACACCACTCCTATGTGGCCAAGCTGTGCTGGCGACCGACATACAAAATAGAGAAAGACTGGCATAGCTGGTAGCTCAGGGAGAATCTTCCTCAGCCAAAAAGAAAAGCTTATAAAAGAGATCACAATTTGTCTTTTTATCTTCTGTTCATCATCTTCTTTAGCCTACTCTACTAAAACAGCTCTTCAATTTCTGATTTTGTCCTTTTCCAGAGCACACACTTTAGTACTAATCAGCCCCTTTTCCTGCCTTTTGGTGGTTACCCATTTTCCTTGACATAAAAGCCCGCCATACTTAGTGTGCTTTACAAAGCCCTTCACAATGTGGCCTCAGTCCAAGACCCACTTGAGTTATATCGTCCAGTGATAAGAGCTGTGGGCTCTGGAGTCATCAGCTTGTGTTTGAATTCTGATTCCACTTCCAACTACCTGTGTAAACTTGGATAAGTTACTTATCCCTTCTCTGCCTTTGTTTCCTCATCTATAAAGTGGGAATAGCAATTATACCTGTGTGATAAGTTGAAGAAAATTAAATAATTTATGTAAAGTGTAGAGAAAAGCACTTGGAGCGTAGTGACTACTCAATAAATTATGACATCTGTTCAACTTTGAGTCTTTCCAATTCCTATTGTTACCTCAGGTTAGCTTCTCCAGTACTGAACAAACTAAGCCTATGAATGTGATGGCCCATTCCTTGCAATGCTCTCTTTGACATCTCCACTCTTGTCCTTCTGTGGCTTGGCTGTGTCCTACTTCAACTGCAACCCCCTGTCAAGAATTATGGGGAATCTGAGACTGTACACTGTTTGTAAGTTAGCAAGTTAGCCTACCACGGTTTTATGGATGCTGAGAAAAGACACGAGATTCCTGGGTCAGGGGCAAAGAACTGTATTATTCTTGGTAATCTCAGTAGCAGTGTTTCAGTATTTGCTCTGGTTCTCTGAGCCCAATTCCCACAGGCTGATGCAAAGAGAGTCAGGTGATACCTGTACACACAGGGGTTATCTTACTGGAGAGCAGCTCTGAGCTTACAGAAGCTGATTTTTATAATGGTCAGTAAGCATGTCTACCTTTTGCTGCCAAGGGAGACACTATATATTCTAAGACTGTAAGCAAATCTGCCCTTTGCTCTGGAGTGAAACACTATCTCTGCTTTCCAAGGCTATTCCCCGTACAAACGTTGGTGAAAAGATAGCTGAGGACAAAGGCAGTCAGTGCCTCTGCTAGCAAGAGGTTTAGAAATGCAAGAGTGCCGTGGGATGATGGTATCCTAACAGTCTCAACTAGAATTCTTCCATCCTATTCTTCCTCAAGAGATGGTTATTGACTCATGTAGACTATAAACTCCTTAAGTCTGTATTTCTCACCACTATCCCGATGCCTCACATGGTTCTTTGCACATAGTAGCCACTCAAAAATGTTCTTGAGTGAATTAGAAAGTCTAGTGTAAATGACACTATTTTTATTCCTCCCATTACTACCATAACCAGTTGGAGAATAAAATTTAAAAATACGTCTCATTCATATGAACAACAACTCATAAATACTTCGGATTGCGCATACTTCATGAAAAATGTGCACAAAGTATATACAGAAATATACAAAATGATTTTAGTGAAATAAAGAAAGATTTTGGTATATAAAGCTACATGCATAAAGATGGGAGCAGGACAGACTTTGAATTGCAATGAGAAAACATGGATTTTGTTTGCATCTTTGCAACTTAATAAGCTACATGCTCTCAGAGAAAAAGTGGAAGTCTTCATAAGTTTTTATGCATTTATTCAACGATTTACTGATGTCCTGGTGCTGGACGCTTTTTCAATAGTGATTGTCTCTATTAACTAACCCCGAATACTAAAAGTATCTTCTTAGAGTAAGCCTGTATTGATGCAATAAAAGCAATTGCTATTTCTAAGCTCAGTGACCATGTATAGAAAATGTTTGTGTCTTCATAATAATGTATTTATATATAATAATGTATATATAATATAACATATAGTATAAACTATAATATATATTATGAGTAGTACTTTATTTATATAATTAAATATGATTTTATTCTTGTAAGGAAGGAGCAATTCAAAACATAAAATTTTGTATCTGTTCTCAAAGTCACGCAAGACAGATAGAAAACTCAAAAATGGTATAAGAATGAATTATTTCAATAAAGGCCACAGGTGTACAGACCATTTTTTCCCCACTGTGGATAAAGCCTTCCAAAAAATATATATGACTAATTAATTATTTTACACCACACAACTTCTGTATTGGAGTAATAACCAGACCCCAGGACAAGACAGTTTCATATGACTCCCAATAAAATAGCACTTCAGTATTCTGCAAGATTGCCATTACTGTCAAGGATCGTTGGGTGGTGTTTACAAATAGTTAACAAGCCTTCCTCACAGCTGTTCAAAATTGAGGGCTCATGAACACTTATGCAAGCAGAGTAAAATCTTATAAGCACAGATGAGCAGGAAGAGTGGTGGCACACCAAATGCATAATAAATAAGAATTTTAATTCATCTCATCATGAAAACAATAAGAGATGAAGAAAAAGAGGACAGAGGCCTTGGATGCCCAGAATTAGAGACTTAACTCGGATCAATGGTGCCTGTCAGACTTAATGAAGATTGTTTATAAACACAAATTTGGCATATTTTAGAGCTGAACGTAAGAAACAACTACTCAAGTTCTATTCTAGTTGTGTGGTTCATGTTCAGGGATATTTTTAACTTAATCATTGCTCTGACAATGAGGAATCTAGGCCAGTAGGCCTTTCGATACTTGTATAATTAAAGTTTTTCTGAGATACTTCACATGCCATGTTTTAGATGTTAAATACTCTCCTAAGATTTGATTACTCAATTTATATTTGTGTGTGAAATATACAGACCAGAAATCTTAGGTAGTAGTATTTTTCTATTTAATCCATTGTAAAAAGAACCAAGTGGCAAAATCTCGATCATTATTTTGTGATTTTAGAACTAAAGTCCAACCTCCTCAGTTTAGAGGAAGCTAAGACAGAGATAGATAAGTTAAAAGTCTTACCCAAAAACACAAACATGGTAAGTGGCAGCTCAGGTCTCTTGCACCTTAGTCTGGAGTTATATCTACCATTTGTCACTCCTTCAGAGTGAGGTCATTCTATAAGTGAGAATCCAAAATGTAAGATTCTAGGAAATCGAATATGTCAATGGATATTCTATAAACAAACCCAGTCTGGATGTGCTGCTTCTGAAAAGCAAGGGACCTTGATATTTCAAAGCTCCTAGTTTCTTTCCATATTCTGTTTCAATGATGGTGCCACATTCATGTTGAGAAAGATTTAGCCAGATGAGATAGAACACTAGAATTTCATCTAGATCTTTGTTTTCAGACATGTGACTTAGAATTTAGTTTACTCTTTCCTGATAAGTAAATTTAGATTTATTTTTAAATACAAAATCACGCTTTTTATTTATTTTCTTGGTTTAGTGTTCACTGATTAATAACTTATGGTACAGTGACATAAAATCATAACTTTTAGAGGTTTCAAGCAATCATACTTTCATTCAAATATTAGATTTATCCTGCAGCAATTTTTTTCTCAGTCACTGTGCTTATTTCTCCAATTCTATTCATGGTAAATGGTAAGAATTAATAGGATATTTCCAGAATTAATTGTATTTACTTTTCATTAGCTAGAAAAAAATTAATGACTCTCTAATCCTCAGGTAAGACAATATGTATGCAAAACATATAGTTATTATTGCAGTGTATTCCTTTTTTATACTGTATACTGATTGCAAAGTTAACTCTAACTCATCAATACATTGAATTTGTGTAGATCATCCAGCCATGTCCCTCTTTAATACCCTACCTATTGCCACTATTTAATAACTGAAGAGCCTATTTCATGAGCCTGGTTTCATTAAGGCACTATTTGCCTTCACCAGTCCTGCAGAACAAAATTTAAATTGGTAAGAAACCTTTTAAGAATGTTCATACTTTCACCTTACATATTATAGTTCTTGCTGTTTTCCAGCATAAACATTCTGCTTCATATAGGCAAGGTTCTTTACTAACTTCTAATAGTTAGATCATTTATTTGTTCAACAAATATTTATTGAAACAACATAGTTATATATAACATGACAACTATAATAACTAAGTTATGTAAAATAACTTGGTAATCAATTAAACCGATTTGAGAGTGTTAGTTATCATTAACATAGTGTAATATTAAGTACAGTATTTACTATATGCAAGTTATTTAATAGACACTGTGGGAGACATGTGAATATAACATAATCACTGCCTGAAAAATTTTAGTGTTTGGTGAAATCACTAACACATTAGAACCATAAATAAATATAATAAAATGTAGTTTAATTAATGGCTTAATTTTAATGTGTGTTTCTCTGGTGGTGTAACCTTTATTCCTCCTACCCCTTACTCCCTACCTTGGCTGCAGTTTCCAATCTATATGATACTAACACTAATCAAAAGAAAACTGAAGTAGCTGTACTAATTTCACACAACACAGGCTTCAGAACAAGGATTATTATAGCACTGCATAATGAAAAATGGTTAATTGTCCAAGAAGATATAGAAATCCTAGGTGTATGTGCACCTAACAAGAGTGCAACAAGAAACATGAGGCAAAAACTGATAGAACTTCAAGAAGAAATGGACGAATCTACATTTATAATTGGAGACTTCAATGTCTCTTTGTCAGTAATTGATAAACAGAAAATCAGTAATGATATAGGTGACCAGAACAGCACTATCACTCAACTTGATCCAATTGATATTTATAGAATACTCCATCCAGCAATAACAAAATGCACTCTCTTCTGAAGCTTGCGTGGGACATTTACCAAGATAGAGTACATTCTGGGCCATCAAAAACACCTTACCAATTTAAAAGAATAGAAATCATACAAAGTATGTTCTCACACAATAGAATTAAACTAGAAACCAAGAACAGAAAGACAGTTGGAACATCCCCAGATATTTGTCAATTATACAGCACACTTCTCAATAATGTATTTATTTACATTAAAGATAAAATTCAAGAAATTTTTTTAAAACATCTTGAATTAAGTGAAAATGAAAATAGAACTTATCAAAACGTGTGGGATACAGTGAAATCAGTGCTGAGAGGGGAATTTTATGCTTTAGATGCATATATTAGAAAAGAATAAAGATCTAAAATCAACAACTGAAGCTTCCATCTTAGTAAAAAAGAGAAGTACAACTTAAGACTAAGTCAAGCAAAAGAAGAGAAATAATAAAAATTAGAGAAGAAATAGATGAAATAAAGACACAATAGAGAAAATTAATGAAACCAAAAACTGATTCTTGCAAAATATCAATCAAATTGATAAACCCCTAGGTTGACCAAGCAATGAAAATGAAAGAGAGAGAAATATGTATTACCTACAAAAGAAATGAAAAAGGAATCATCACTATTGATCCTATGGGCATTAAGAGAATAATGAAGGAATACTGTGAATAACTCTATGTCCTCAAATTTGATAACAAATGAAATGGACACATTCTTTGAAAGATGCAAATTATAAAACTCACACAGGGAAAATGCAATAGCTCAATTAGCACTATGTCTGTTAAAATATTGAATCAATAATAATGTTCCAGGGGCCAGCCCCGGAGCCGAGTGGTTAAGTTCACATGCTCCACTTCGGTGGCCCAGGTTTTCACCAGTTCGGATCCTGGGCAGGGACACGGCACCACTCATTGGGCTGTGCTGAGGCACCATTCCACATGCCACAACTAGAAGGACCCACAACTAAAATATGCAACTATGTACTGGGGGGATTTGGGGAGAAAGAGCAGGAAAAAAAAAGAAGAAGATTGGCAATAGTTGTTAGCTCAGATGACAATCTTTAAAAAATAATAATAATAATAATAATAACATTCCAAAAGAGAGAGCACTAGCCCCAGAAATGCTCAAAAGTGAATACTTCTACACATTTAAGGAAAAAATAATACCATTTCTCCACAAATTCTTCCAGAAAATAGAAGCTGTAGGTACTTCTTGACTTATTCTATGAGTCTAATGTGTCTAGTGTTACTCTAATACCAAAACCATATAAAGACATTACAAAAAAGGAAAATTACACAATAGCATCTCTCATGAACATGGACAAAACAATTTCCAACAAAAATTAGCAAATAAAAGTCAATAAAAGAACTACATACCACAAGCAAGTGGGATTTATTCAAGATATGCAATGCTGGTCTAACATTCAAAAATCAGTCAATCAGTAGGAAAAAGAAAAAAATCCTATGCCTATGAATTATAGCACAAAAAGCTGTGAAAACCCAATACTCATTCATAATAAATATTCTCAGCAAACTAGGAATAGAGAGAACTTCCTCAACTTGATTTAAAAAAAAGCTAAAAACACCCTACAGTTAACATCATAATAGTGAAAAACTAGACTTTTTCTGCCTAAGATCAAAAATATAGCAAGGATGTTTTCTCCCACTACTCCTATTCAACACATTACTAGAAGTCCTAGCTAGTGCAATAAGACAAGAAAAGAAAATGAAAGGCATGAATATTTGAAAGAAAAGGAGAGAACAGTCTTAATTTTTAGATAACATGATTGTCTGTGTAGAAAATCCCAAATGATTTGCAAATAAATTCCTGGAACTAATAAGCAAGTATAATAAAGTTGCAAAGTACAAGGTCAATACACACAAGGCAATTTCTTTCTTGTATACCAGCAATGAACAATTAGCATTTGAATTAAAAAAAAAAAAAAACAGCACCACTTACAACAATATCAAAACTATGAAATCCTTGGGTATAAATATAACAAAATATATATAATATCTATATTCATAAAAATATAAAATGCTGATGAAAGAAATTTTAAAATATACAAATAAATGGAGATTTCATGTTTCATGGATTAAAATGTTCAATGTTGTTAAGATGCCAATTATTCTCAACTTGATTTATAGATTCAACATAATCAGAATCAAAATTCCAGCAAGATATTTAGTCGATATTGACAAATTGTTATTAAAATTTCTATTGAAATCAAAAAATCTAGAAAAGCCAACACAATACTGAAGAAGAACAAAGTTGAGGATCTATCGCTACTCAATTTCAAGATTTGCTAGTAAGCTACAATAATCAAACAATGTGGTGCTGGTGAACGGATAGCCACGTAGATCAATGGAACAGAATAGAGAACCCAGACATAGATCCACGCAAAGACAACTGAATTTTGGCAAAGATGCAAAGGCAATTCAATGGAAAGAAAATAGTCTTTTCAATAAATAATGCTGGAACAATTGGTCATACATATACAAAAATAAATAAAAGCAACTAGACACAGATCTTACACCTTACCAAAAACAAACACTAAATGAGTCAGAGACTCATGTGAAATGTGAAATGTAAAACTATCAAACTTATAGGAGAAAATCTATGTGACCTAAGTTTTGGTAATGAGATTTTAGATACTCGTCACCAGAGCATGATCTACAAAAGTAAAAAGTTATAAGTTGAACTTTGTTAAAATTCTTCTACACTGCAAAAGACACTATTTAGAGAATGCAAAGACAAGCCACAGAGCAGGAGAAAATGTTTGCAAAACATATATCTTATAAAGGACTTGTATCCAAAATATAAAAGAACTCATAAAAATCATCAATAAGAAAAGAAACAACCCAGTTCAGAAATAGGCAAAAGATCTGAACATACACTTTACCAAAGAAGATATGCAGATGGAAAATAGCAGATAAAAAGAGGCTCAACTTCATTTGTCGTTAGGAGGACAGGGTGGAAAAGGTAAAGTACAGAGGATTTTTCTGGTGGTGAAACTACCCTGTCCAATACCACAACAGTGGATACAAAACATTAAGCATTTGTCAACACTAACAGAACTTTAAGCATAAAGTCTACAGCTTAGTGTATGCAAATCAAAAAAAATATTTAAGAGGTTGAAAGATTCCAATACAGAATGCATACTGTGACAAAATAAAAAAATCTAAATGTGTTACAAATGTGTGAAATAATCTTATTGAATGGGTTGGGGGAATAAGTTGCTGACCTCAGTAATTTTAGAAATGAGTGCAGTCTGTAAGACTAAAGTCAAAGGATTATCAATCTATTTGTAAAGTTATATCCTACAGTGGTGTGGGTTAACAATTCTGAAACTACTATACACGTGTATTATATATAATTTAACAAGTAAATGGATTAAGGATGGTGGGAGCTCGGTTTCTTGATGTTGGAATTGGAGGTTTCAAATAAGCAAGAGGAGAAGGCTACAGTGACCCGTGTGGTAACGGATTGGAGTTGGAGGTAGCAGTATTAGCTCATGTTTACTTTGATACAGACACAAATGGTTTTATATGGAAATATTTAGAGATATGTGTATATACATGAATTAGTACGCGCACATATAGTTCCTAGCTCTGTCAGCTGAAAAAGTCTGGAAGCAACAACACCTCACTAACAGCAAGTACACCTAGTGCCCACATCTTGGTTTCTAATACTATTCTCAGTAAAGGAACCAGGTCTCCTTGGAGAAAAGGCTTATTCTAGGACTGAGGCAGAAAATATACAAGATGAGCCTGTAACATCTTCTCGTGCCTGAAAATAAGGATGTACTAAGACACAGACACAGCATGCATGGGGTTTTGTTAAAGGGACATAAGAGCCAACTGAAAGAACTCCTAATGACCAAAACTGGAAAAATATAACCAACAAAATATAGTGTTGGATTATAACTCAAAGCATAAAATAAATATCCATGAGTACTGTTATGGACTGAATATTTGTGTCCTCCCAGAATTCATATGTTGAAGCCCTACTCCGTAACATGATGGCATCTGGTGATGGAGACATTGGAAACAATTAGGATTAGATGAGGTCATGAGGATGGGGCCCTGGAAACAGTGTCCTTATGAGAAGAGACACCAGAAATCTCTCTGCCCTGTGTACACACTAAAGAGAGGTCATTGAACTCACAGGGGGATGGCAGCCACCTACAAACCAAGAGAAGAGGTCTCAGAATGAAACTAGAATTTGCACCTTGAACGAGTACATATTAATTTAAATAGATGTTTGAAAAAATAAATGGAAAAAGTAGACCGATGTCCCCTGAATAAGAATGGCAAATAATTTATGTAAATACTCACCCTCAAGGAGGTAGAGCACAATTCCCCACTCCTTAAATGTAGACTCTTCATAGTGACTTCCTTATTAAGTAGGGAGTGGGGGAACGACTTTACAGGAGAAACCTGACAAACAGCACCTCAGCCAGGTGTCAAGATTAACACCAACAGTGATAACTCATGTTGATATGATATTGATAGTATGTACTCTTGAGATGACGTGATGAGAATGACACATTTCCTTTGTGATCTTCCTCCCAAAACCCATAACCTCAGTCTCATTTCTCAGTCATGAGAAAATCAATACAGAAATAGTAATTGAGGGACATCCTACAAATTGTCTTGACCAGAACTCCTCAAAACTGTCAAAGTCTTCAAAAATAAGAAAAATCTGAAAATTTGCCATAGCCAAAAGATGCTAAGGAGACATGACAACTAAATGTGACACGAGATCCTGGATGAGATCCTTGAACAGCCAAAGGACATCAGGGGGAAACTATGGAAATCTGAGTAAAATGTGGACTTTAGTAAATAATAATGTATTAATATTAGTTTATTAATTATGATAAATAAACTATACTAGTCTAAGATATTAGTAATGTATTTTAAAAAGGAAACTATTTTAAAAGTAAAAAGTTTATTTAAAAAATCCTTTGGTACTGTGGTAGATAGTATTAGACTTCCCATTTATTTGTGTGCCCTCTGTGTGGTAAGATTACACTTCTTGAACCACTGACAGTAGGCTTTGTTATAGGACCTCCATTGGCCAATGAAATCCAAGTGGAAGTAGTTAGGGACCCTACTGGGAAACTCCCATAAGAAGCATTCCTTGTTAAGTTTTTCTCCAGTGTGAAAACAGCAATGTCTCAGATAGAGGCTCCTCTTTCAGCCTGGATCCCAGAATGAATATGAGTCATGGAACTGAACCATAAGTGACTCAATGTATATTCATCATGTAATGAAAATGAGAGATAAACCTTAGTTGTAGCAAGCCACTAAGATTTTGTCGTGTTAGAGTATAACCTACGAAAGCTGACTAATTAAGAAATTTGTACACAAAAATCATGTTCTGCGGAAACAAAAACACCAATATATGCACCATTGGCTTTAGACTGGGTAGTTGGTGACAGGGTATTTATTGTTGATTGGACAAAGGGCAATCCATTATGCATGTGTGCAGGTGACATTTTATATAATTGTTGCCTCTTGATAACTTAAATGACAGGTAACTTACTGATTGAGCTTAGCTGTAGGTGAATTAGTTGGAAAACAGAAAACTACTCCTGTGCTCTTGACTGCATTTGGTAAGGTTCTGGAAGAGATAACTCAAAAAAAAATTGGCCAGTTTACCAACAGGGATGAAAGACGTAAGTTTTAAAAATTTCCCTCAGTAAAATATAACACTGGGAAATTTTAATGATAGAGGCCAATTAAACTCAGTTTCATGGCAAAGACCAATTTGTGGGAGGTGGATGCTAAAATCTTTTGTTAAAACTCAGAAGTGATTAACGTGGCACCCAGTAAATCTCTCCAACTGGAGAAAGTGTCTCAGGGAAAAGAGACTCTGAGAGAGGCTTTCCCATGGAATTCTGCTTCATGTAAAATATTGGCAGTTTAATCTAGAGAGAAAGGCACCTTACAAGTGGGGAAAAAAAGAATGTGTCCGTAGACACTGGAAATTGACTGGAATAAAGTAGATAAAAATCTTATGTTCTCGAAAGAGTTGTACCAGCACCCTAAATTAAATAGAATTTATTTGAAACTTGAAATTCCTTTTGGGTACTAGGGCTGCCAGAGTGAGTAAAGACACAGAATGCCTAGTTAAATTTAAATTCTGGATAAATAACAAATAACTTTTCTGGTATTACTATGTTCCTTATAATATTTGGGACATACTTCTACTAAAATATTTGTGGTTTATCAAAATTCAAATCCAGAGTCCTTTATTTTATCTGGTAACCACATTTGGGAATTCAAACTTCTATAGACAGAAAATAGACTGAAAAGCCTTCTGAATGCCCAAGGAGGGACTATTCTTGCCTATCTTCTTTTGATACAGCAAAGGAAGAAAATGAAAAAAGAATGTCCTTGTAGAAGTCAAATCCAAGAGCCATCACAAATAAAGGACTGAGGAGCTACTCCCGGGAAGGAATGTTCCATCTTCCCCCATTGCCACGTGATCTGCAGTAGCAGTTCTCGTGAGGGGATTACACCATCACTCTGCTGAGGCAGGTTGGGCCTTGTGACTGATGTTGATGAGTGACAAGTGAGTGGAAGTAACTTTTGACACTGTTGAGTGGCAACTTAAAGCACCATCACCTGGTTCTGCAATTGCTCTTTTCCCTCTGCTACCAGACTGTCAATGTCCCAGCCAGGAGCTTTTCCTTCATTCTGGACTCCAAGAAGAAGAAAACACATGGAGTGGACCAACAGTTACCTGCAGCTAACACAAAAGGTGAATCAGAAATCCATGTTTTCTTGGTGGGTAGGCGGAGGAAGAAATCCACTAGATTTTGGGTGTAGGGTTGTTTGTTAACCCAACTAAGACAGGTAATAACAGGTTCTGGGAAAGCCTTCATTCATTCATTCATTCATTCATTCAAGCCACAATAGAGCTGTAGTTTATTACTTTACAAAGTAATCAAGATTAAATGGTCTGCCCAACGTCACAAAGACTAAACCTGGATTCAGTTGTTTACTTGGCTTTTAATATGGGTTTGCTGCTGTTCAAGACACTGAGAAGTGCAAGAAAGTAAAACAGTCCCTGACTTCAAAAAACTAATCGCTTTAATAGGAAAATAAGTCTCCTCGTGCATGTGCATGCACACACACACACGCTCCACGTTGCTTGAGTTGTCACCTTTACAATACTTCACACCGTTCGTTACCCCTTCCTCTTGCTCCCTCAGGCTGCCGTGTCACGCAGCCGTCCACGCAGGCACGCCCTGGATGCCTCTCCCTTCACGCTTAAACAGCATCAGTGCATTTTGTCTCTTTTCTAAGAGAAACTCTGCCACCTGTTTTATAGTACCATATTTGTCATTTCTAATATAAAATAAAGGATATAATTTTATACATGTAACTTGAGCCTGATATACTAAGCTTTTACCAAGATGCATAAATTTACCCAATAAAAGCAAAACAAAAATAAAGTGTTGTTCTAATCAAATCATTTTCATTGTAAAGAATAAACATCCATTGAACATGTTCCAACAAAAGAAGCAGGGGAAGTTTTTAAAAGGAGTTGAAAGAAGAGGAACGTGGACTCACGGGAACGAAGACAACTTGAAACAGTAGCGTTAGCCTCGTATCTTTCTGATCCAGCAGCGTCTCCTGTTTCTTAGCATCTGTTCCATTTCTTTTGTCTGCAGTTGAGTTTTTCCTGCCCTCGCATTCTGTTTATTTACAATTCTGGTGGTGGCTTGAAGTTGCTGTGATACTCACTCTGGCCAAAAGTTTTGCATAACTTGTTCAATCCAGAACCCTTTGCCTTCTGCCCACAGTTCCTGTGCCTGTTATTTCAGATAATTGAGGGGAAACCGATTGAATCCCCTTGGATCAGATGTCCACTCCCATCTAATCACTTATAACCATTGAGGTGGGGTCACCTGGTATGTTTGATATCTTTTCTAAGAGTTTGAAGAAGATAAGTAATGTTAGAAAGAATTAGATGTGGCGGCAAATTCAACTGACATAGCCAACACAAAGACATGGTGTCTAAGACACACACACTCACATCAGGAGATTTTATGTATATACTTATATATATCAGGACTTCATAAAGTTTAAAAATTTGTCCGAGAAGGCCAACTAGCACAAATATATTATATTTTGGCACTGTTCTGCTTCATTTATATTCTAATATTAATTTTGTGTTAATTTAAATTTCGTATGAGATTCAGTTATTGACATTTGGGAGGTAGTTGATGCAATTAGAGGCATTTTACTTATTACTTTTGCTTTGATCTAAACTGTTGGTGATTTGAAAATCTTAATTTCTAAGTGAATTATAGAGATAGTTTTATTGCTTGAGTTTAATCTATTTTTGTATAATTAGGATGCAGTATTTTGTTTGTATCTTTTCTGTTTAATTAAGTTAACAATGTCTGCTTAAATACAATTTTATTAGCTAATTTGGGGGAATGTCTAAATTAACTTTCTTATTAGGACTGATTGGGTAAGAGTGACTTTTATCATAGGCCGTGCGTCTTCTGAATTTCAATATGAAATATTACCAAAGAATAACAAAATGAGTTGAAAAGAGTTCACATTCATTGACAAAACCCCAAGGGTCTAGTGAATACATTTAAATTAATGGTGAACTTAAAAAGGTAAATTTAAATCCATAACACCTTAAGAAATATTTTGTGTGTGAATAATGTGAATTTAAGATTATGAATTTTATAATTATTTTAACTATAGTATTTACTTTAAAATGTAAAAAATGTATGATAGGTGCTTTTACGTTTTCCTTATCTATTAAAGTCAGTTGAATATATTACCTACATAAAACGCAATGAGAAAATATAGGTAATGTGTTAAGCATAGTGCCTGGCAAATAACAAAAACTCAACAAATATTACCTTTTGTTATTATGATCATTGTAATTATCTTAAGTTTTATCACCATTCTGCTCTCCGGATATCAGCAGCATAAAACAATTGTTCCAGGTACAATATATGTTTTGCATTGTTTCAGTGTTGTCAAGATATTAATTTTTTAAATCTTAATTTCTAAGAGATCCTATGAATGATCTCACAGTAAATGCAATTTTTAACCCATATTTATATTCCACGTAATATCCACTCAATTCCAAAATTTTTCCTTGGATATGACTTAAAGTAAATTCTCCTATGCTCTCTATTTCCCTTTCTTCATGTGTACAAACGACTTTGGAAAATCTTAAGGTTGGAGAAGTTTAGTAGCAGATACAAAGATTAAAACTACCAATCTATTGCCAGTTAATGATTTATTTCTACAGAATCATATATTCTGGTCCTGCTTGATTAAATAAGATCTTCTAATTTCTATTGGTGACTGAATTTTATACAAATAAATATGCATTTTCTGTGGGTAGTGTGATGGCATTCAAATTATCTTGATTTGGGGGCTGGTCCTATTTCATTGTGGTCAAGTTCAGCACACTTTGCTTTGGTGGTCCAGGTCCTCAGGTTTGCATCCCTGGTGTGGACTTATACCACTCATCAGCTATCCTGTGGTGGCGACCTACATACAACGTGGAGGAAGATTGGCATGGAAGTTAGCTCAGGACTAATGTTCCTCAAGCCAAACAAAAATTATCTTGATTTTCCCCCATAATGTAGCATTGTCCAACACACACACACACATATACACATATACAATTCCAACTTACCAAGTAACATACAAAACCTGGAAGAATTATTTCAGGAAACAGATCTAGTTGAAATGCAATTACATTTAATAAAATTTCTATATCTTCTTTTTTTTTTTTGAGGAACATTTGCCCTGAGCTAACTACTGCCAATCCTCCTCTTTTTGCTGAGGAAGACTGGCCGTGAGCTAACATCCATGACCATCTTCCTCTACTTTATATGTGAGTTGCCTACCACAGCATGGCTTTTGGCAAGCGGTGCCATGTCAGCACCCGGGATCCGAACCAGCGAACCCTGGGCCGTCAAGAAGTGGAACGTGCAAACTTAACTGCTGTGCCACCAGGCCAGCCCCTCTATATCTTCTAAGGGAGAAAAAAATTAGAAAAGCTTAACTTCTCAAAGTCATAAAATACTCAGAATTTTGATGATCACAATCCAAAATTACCACCCCAAATTTCTTAAAAATAAATGACAAAAATCTAACTCTTATGAGGACAAACTGGGGAAGAATATTCTTCTGGAACCCACTTGAACTAAACAATAACAAGTTTATAATGGCAAATTTCAGGCAGAGGATATCGTGGGATACCCACAATTAAATTTCAATCAAAGAATTAGCCTTCAAAAAGATTAGAATGCTGGAAGATGATGCTCAAAGTCAAAGTAATGAGAGTTATCTGAGAGAAAGACATCCAGTTGTGTATCGGTTATCAACACTAAATATGTAAATATCCATAGGATGATAAAGGGCACGAAGACATTTATAAATCAATAATTTAAAAATTGAAATTAATACCAGACATTTAGGCATACTATATTTAGTTTTAATTTCCACAGCATGGATTAAAGCTATTCAAACAAAAAAATACCTTTCAGAGATAAGGGAGGCCACACAAAGACTGATTGCAGCCAAGCAAATCCATTCAGGAAGCCAATATTCAAAACCTTTGCAACTTCTGTAACTTTTATACTTGTTTAAGTCCTCAGCTCTTTCTTTATTTTAACACCTATGTTAGAAAGAATTCTCAATTACTGTAAAATTACCAGCAGATCAAAATGCTGGAGATAGGACAAACAAGTTTGTGAGAAACTTGAAAATTGTGATGCTCTTCTGAAGAAAACTCTTTCTGAGGACTTTGTTTTTCATTTTCTCTTATGAATCTCTAAGGTTTCCATTGAAAATTTATATCATGTCAAAAGTGAAAAGCAAAATGGTATAGCTGTTTTTTCCACCTCATAACTTTCATGAGTAAAACATTCATCTTTCTTGCTAAAGAAAGAGAAGAAAAGAGACATTACCTTTATAATAATTCCTAACTTTTTCTTCATGATAATTTGCGTCAGCAAAGACAATAGGTGAATTATAATAGAAAAGATTAGGATAAGGGCTTCAAATAGTTTGATATGTGGTGAGAATAATCATTTATTCAAGCTTTATCATCCACCTCTTGGTAAACACAAAGTATTTTCAGGCATAGCTCTGGTAAATTTTCCTTGAAAAGAGTCCTCTTTGTTTGCTGAGTTGTCAATGTTGTTCCAAATGAATGAAAACCATACAAAGCACTTATAATATTTTCTTTCTTAGCCATAGATCTGGAGATAAAGTATACTATAAAATATTTGGAGCTGAATGTTGATATGTAGCGGTAGACTACTGTAAATTATCATATAAATAATACTATTTAAATGGAAAAGATATCCCATGAGCCAATCGGTTTGAGTCATTTAAATACATTACACTGTGCCTGCCTCTTGATAATTATACCAATTAGATCGGAGAATCATTTATCAGGGTGCCAGTTAAGTGAATTCTACACTTTCTGGGACTTTAATAAAAAGTCTAACTTAGACAGGCCAAATAATGCCTATGTTTATGAGCATTTTAGTGGACTCTTTGATCATGTAACATGGCAATAATTTAACCAGTGTTCCTTACTCCATGTACCAGGCATACAGCCAGCTGAGGGCATAACTTACTCGTTCCGTTTGCTCTGCTGTTTGAATTTGAAAGTAAAATACTTTAACAAAAAATCTTGGCTTGGAATTTTAATTTTGTTCAAACACTGATTTTATGAACATTTTCCTTTTAGCTGATACTTAAATTTAAAGGTTAATTAATTTGATGATTCTTGGGTTGGTAGACTTGTAATTACAGTTGATTGGAATGTGTGATCTTTTTAGTGACAGATTTTTCTCAGAAGATTCAGAGGAGTGAGTTATACATTAACCAATATTTAATAAAAATGGAAAGAAATTTTTAGGTCTTTATAATAAAAGTATTGCTAAAATCTTTTTACCTATAGAAGTCTTGAACTGTTGTGTAAATTATGAAAGCAAAACACCTTTCTAAAGTGGTTTTCAAACATCTAACAGAGAAAAATGCTACTTAAGGAACTATTTTAACCACTCTATGAAGAGAAGGGTAAGAAATTCTAGCTATTTATTCTATGAGGGACTCTATATATTCAACCATTTAATACTGGGCAGGGCACAGCAAAAGATGCAATAGAGTAGATAGCCCTTAACTCCCTCCCCATATATTTCCGTAGAAATGACATTTACAATATTATAATCATAGATTAATAAAAGCATGAGACATGAACCATTTTGAGACAGAACAGTTTTGCTGAAAAATCTCCAAGCCATTCTTCTATGGCCAGTATCTTTATACACAAATGTTTTCACTAAGTCACCTGAAATGTTGATGTTGGTCAAAGAAATCCCTCAAATTATTTTAAGTGAAGAATATGCTTTAATGTTAAGTAGTTGATAAAATGATTATTTCTTGCTCCAAATTTATTTAAAATTATGCAGATCAACATTATGAGTGTCAATGTAGTGGTTTTTCTGAGAATACCATTGCCAAAATATTTTCTGATAGTGTAGAGTTCTTATACATTTTTACAATGCAATAAGAAGTATTCACAGTTTGAAGAGAGATGAAAAGAAGAGTTAAAATCTTGATTGAATTTGAAGAGATGTATATGATGAGCAGATATGAAGGATGACCTTTGAGTAGAAGAGTGGTACACTAATTGAAAACACATGTTTTATAAATCAAGTTGGAAGGGTTTAACATGCATCACAATAACGGATGGACTATTAGAAGAAAAAACCAAAATAATTAGATAGATAATTTCAGATCTTGAAGTTGAGGTGTCAATAAATCAATTCTAAATTGTATACAGTCAAATTAATTTACTTGAAAAGTCAGAGAAAACCTATTCTGCTTAACTACAGTCCTTGTAAACATTTCTTTCTATATCTATTTACTCTTATGAGTTGTAACACCAAGAAAATCCTTTGAAATCCATAAACTTAATATCCATAAGAAGACTTAAGCTAGTTTTTAATCAATTTAATACAGTTTAACATATACTTGAAGATCTACTATGTGCAAAATGCTGTCTTGTGGACTTGAGGGATTGTGAATATAAACGTGAAGTACTTCCTACTCATAGCAGTTTAAAGCCCAAGACCTAGGATAGGAAAAGTTCACACATGAATAAATTATATCACAGAATACGATGAGTACCAAAGTACAAAATGGTGCAAAAGAGTTTGCCATAAGCAACAATCATCCTAGGTTGTTAGGAGGGATCAAGAAAAATATCCAAAAGGGAGCAGGTTTCTGTTTATTTATCTATTTGTTCATAGCCAAGAGTAGAGAAAGTTCGGAATATGATGAGGAAAGAGCATGTGGTTCAGGCTTCTTGAAGTCCAGTGCAACAGGTAGAGGGAAGCGGGAAATAAGACGGGAAAGATAGACTGGGGTTGTTAAGCTGGAGGACCTTGAAGACCAGGCTGAGAGGCACTAGCCAGAAAAAGCGACATTTCTTCTTCTCTCATGGATAAGATTGCTAGTTCTGTGAGAAATTCATGTTGAGGAAGGATATAGAGAATTTAATGTGGTCTTTAAGGAATTCATTTAATTATCAATTACTCACTGAAGACCTATCATGTGCCAGGACTGTTTTAATTGTTAAATTTGTGCCGTGTATGGTGGCTAGAGAAGTTAAAAGTAACATGCTGGCTCTCAAATAGTTCCAAAGCAAGTTAGAAAGACAGACAAGTGAGAAGCCAGTTGAAGTGCAGTGTAAATAGTGTTAGGATGTGATCAGGAAACAGGGCAGCATTTTGGTTATCTACTACTGCATGAGAAGAAACTCCAAGACAGAGATGAGGTGAATTGTTCTCCCTCAAAATTTATATGTTGCAGTCCTAACCCCTATATGACTATATTTGGAGATATGGCCTTTAAAGAGGCAATTAAGGGAAAATGAGGTCTTTAGGGTGGGCCCTAATCCAATTAAACAGGAATTCTTATATGAAGAGGAGATTAAGACACAGACACACACAGAGGGAAGACCATGTGAAGACGCAGAGAAAAGCCAAGAAGAGAGGCCTTAGAAGAAACCCATCCTGCCGAGAATTTGAGCTCAGACAACTAGCTTCCAGAATTGTGAGAACACAAATTTCTCTTCTTTAAACCACTCAGTTAGTGGTACTTGGTTATGGCTGCCCTAGCAAGCTAGTACAAGTGAGTTAAGATAGTAACACTCATTTAATTTGCTCTTGAATGTAGAAATTGACTAGATTCAACTAGCTTGTTCTCACTTGTGACTTCTCATGTGGTTGAAGTCATAAGCTCTCTCTCTCTCTCTCTCTCTTTCCCTCTCCCCATGTAGTCTCTCCACATGGCACCCTCAGAGTAGCCAGATTTCTTAGATGGCAGCTGAAGATTCCCATAGTAAGTGTCCTAAGAGAAATAGAAGTCACATGACTTTTTCTAACCTAGTCTCAGAAGTCACACAGATTCACTTCCACTGCAGGGTATTTGTAAAGGCAGTCACAAAGTCCCTCATAGCTTTAAGGGAAGGGGCTTTATCATCCATCTGATGATAAAGATAAGTGTCAGAGTATGTGCAGACTTGCTTTAGAACCACTGCTGTCTGTCGTCTGGCTAAGAATTGCTTACATTCTTCCCATGTGCAAAATACGCTTGCCCTTTCCCAGGATCTCACAAAAGTTTCATCATTACGGCATCAGGCTCAGGCTTGAGGTCCAGGATCTCATCATTTAAATCCGGTCTGGATGTGGATGAGGTCTGTGATGCAGTTCCTTGGGTAGAGAGCTTGTTGAAGACTGTTCTGCCCAATACAAAGCCCTGTGAAGTAAACAGATAACTTTTCTGCATCTCTCACTATACGACCAACATACCATAGCAGGGAGACAAGCATAGGAGCACAGTTACTGGTTACTGGTCCACAGCAAACCTGTAACCCAGCTGGGCAGATGCTGCCAGTTCCTTGATTACGTCTCTGTGCTTTTGCCTGGGACTAACTCCCATGGGTCTTGGGTCTGCTTTCTGAGCTCTTGTTTCTGCTTTCTGAATTATTCTTCCTCTTCTATATTATATAGCCCGTGTTTGAGGCTGAGTTGTTTTCTCAACCTGCTTCTTGCTTGAATGAGTTTGGAGATCCAGAAGTCACTTTTCATTTTGTGATGTTTCTGCTCTTACAGCCCAAGCTGACAGCGTTACACCATGTATAAATCTTTTAAAAATATTGGGTTTCCGCCATGATACAAAAGCCACAAGTATACAACACCAGATGGGGTGGCTTATCTGAAACCTGGAGGATCTGCTTCCAACATGACTCACTCACATAGCTGGCAAGGTGGTGTTCTGTCAGCTGGAAGTCTCAGCCATGACTGATGGTTTTGAGCCTCAGTTTCTCTCAGCGTGGGCTGGACCACATGGCCTGGGCCTCCTCGGCTCAGTTTCAAGGGTGATCAATTCAAGGGGGAGAGAGCCAAATGGATCCTCTCTCACCCTTTATCACCTAGCCTTAGAAGTCACATAGCTTTGCTCTACTGTACTCTATTAGTTGAAGTAGTCAGAGAGATCCACCGAGGTTCAGGGGGAAAGACGTAAACTCAACTTCTTGATGGAGGAGTGGCAAGGTTCTAGGAAAACATGTGGGTCCAGAGAGATTGTTGAGGCCATTTTTGGAAAATACATTTTGCCACAGTGAGCTTTGAGGAAGAATCTGTCCTAAAATGAATGCATGAATCAAGAAATGCTTGAGAGAAGGAGATATTTTAGTTTTATTATATCTACAATGGAATATTAGTAATAAATTAATAATGAACATCAAATATTTTAAGGAGCTTTTTAGGGTTCATCTTAGAGTTTGTCCAAATGCTGATGGAACTAATCCTATACAGATAGGAATATGAATATGTTCCAGAAAAGATGGATAACTCCAGAAATAAAGTTCTTGACTTGGCAAAAGGGGATGTGATCCAGTGTGTAACTGGAGAGTTTGGCCATCGTAACAGAGAGAGTTCACTAATTTTAACAGATAAAGTTTATGGGCATAGATGGGGTTAATTGGGTAGATTTGGTAGTGGTAAGATGAAGTTTTTATTTTATGATTGCTTCCATTTTCTCTTTGAAATAAGAAGCAACACTGTCAGCTGAGGCACGGTTTTCGAAATCTGACTATTGAGCCATTATGAAATAGTCAAATTTGATAGTGGAGAATGGGGACAGCAAGAGTATGGCTGGGCAGGGCTCAGGATCCACTTGAGATTAGCGGTTGTGAATTTATTGGGAGCAGTCAGCTGAGTTGTGTGTTTTTCTCCAGCCACAGTTCACTGCTGGATTTAGATGCAAAGTAGAAGAGTTCAGATTAAATCAGGGTTGAAATTTTCCAGATAACTATAAAGAAAGGAAAGAAGGGCAAAGACATTAGGGATATGTGTAAATGAATAATTTTAGTGCTTGGCCTCACACTCTGACTAAGGTAAAGTGAGAAGTGAGACATGAGCTGATGGACAGGAAAAAGGTGGATATCCCTGTGTAGTAAAAGAATTTTTGAAATAAACTCAAATAAACTCCGTAGTCATACACCTAACCAAAGAGATCAGTGAATAGCTGTAATGTCAGTGCCTAAAGCTGATTCCTTCTCTAACCATTTTTCTTTGCCACTGCTTCCAAATGAAAGCAATTAATTTATTTGTTTACTTGTTTATTTATTCTGAAGGCTTTCTTTCCCTCTGCAGGCTAGAAGCACAGAAATAACGTCACCACGAGCAGACCTCAACCAAAGACTGATGGTGGATGGTATATAAATACTCCAACCCTCGCTCCCTTGGGTGAGATAAATCTGAGACGTGTTCTACACCATTGCCCAGATCCCCCCAGTTGGATTAACCTTTAGTTACCCACGTGGGAACTTGCTTAATAATAAACATTTAGTTGAATCTCTCCCTTTCCTATGTTGCTTCCTCACTCTCCTACCAGTGTCTTCTGGGGTTTTCTCTCAAATAAACTAATTATACTCAAATCCTTGTCTCAAAGCCTGCTTCAGAGATATCCCAACCAAGAAAACCCTTGTTCTCTAGAAAACCCTTACTGAACGCCTCCTTTGAGCCCCTAGAGCTCATATCATAAAACTTATCAAAAGATATTTTGGGGCTGGCCCAGTGGTGTAGTGGTAGTGGTGTAGTGCAGTGTAGCACATTCCACTTCAGGGCCCAGTGTTTGTGGGTTTGGATCCTGGGCGTGGACGTACACCACTTGTCAAGCCATGCTGTGGCAGCAACCCACATACAAAATAGAGGAAGATTAGCACAGATGTTAGCTCAGGGACAATCTTCCTCAAGCAAAAAAAAAAGAAAAAAAAAAGAAAAAAAAAAAGAAAAAAAAAAGAGGAAGATTGGCAACAGATATTAGCTCAGAGTGAATCTTCCTCATCAGAAAAATATATAAATATTTGTGTCTTCTTTTTTGTCCTTTTCTGCACTAGGCTGTATCCCCCAAGAAAGGAAAAGTAAATCTCCATCTTCTAGAGCCTTCTCCTAGCACAGTTTCTGTTAGCTAATAGGCTCATGTGGAATATTTCATTAATTTAATTGAAAAATCAATAAAACTTAATGGTTTTGCTGACCAAGGATTGGAAGTATCTTTTTAACTCATAGAAACAAAATTAGGTTGGATGAAGTATATCATGAATGTTAATTGTATCATGTTTTTGACATGATCATGCTTTAAAAATTGATAGTCCATAGTAGTTAGAGTGTCAAATATGAAATTTAGACTAGCCAGAATACGTCACTAATTTTAGATTGTTAAACTTAAGGGAGTTGAATAATACGATCTTTTCTCTTCAGATATATATTTAACAAAGTTAGGGAGTTGTGAGGTTGAGCATTTATCATTTCTCCCCAAGCTCTTTATTTTATGAATTATTTTAGTTTCAGAAACAAAGAAATAAATATAGAATGTTTTCTATTTTTTGCATCATAAATACCTAATATATAGGATGGTGAACATATATTCATAGGATGAGTATATTTGTGACAAGAAATTATCGTTTTAAAATGAGTTGTTGGAACTAGATTAAACTGATTTTTAAATTGGGAAACGAAATCACAGTAATAAAACGCTTTACATTTTTTTAAAAAAAATTGTGATTTGACTATCACCTAAGTAACTGCTATTTATATACCTGTTTGCTACTACTAATTACTGTATAAAGCTCAATTGGTTTAACGGCTAAATATCGCGACCATTGTGTAACTCAACCAAGAGCCATGGTGGCTGCCATACCGATTCACTTCTGAGGAAGCTTATTTGCATTTGCAAATCTCAACAACTGCTCAAGTGTCTGCTTTCTAGCAATTAGGCAGCTGCTACTTAAAGTCAATCGTGGCAAACTCTGGTTGCTTTTGGTTTAGAAACTAAGTGCTGTCTTGTGCCGCATTCTGGGACTTCGCAGTGTACTAATGAAGCCTCTTTGCTCCACGCTGCTGTATCGCTGCTCCTTGGCACCCTTTCCTCCTCAGCTGGCTAGTGCTTTACTTCTATTTTCTTTTCATCCTTTGTCTTATTCACAGGCTTTGGCTTTGAATAGTTTTGAATTTCCCTTGCCAAGAGTTCATTCACAGGCTTTAAAAGGTACAGCTACAGAGTCTGACCCAGATGAAATATGTTAGATAATTTATTACCAAAAGTTATGTGCGAAATATTTAAGAGTTCTATTTGGATTTCCTAAACAGTTGGGGAATTACTTTCATGGAAGTCACAAGGCATATATGGTGAAAACTGGCAGGCGAGAGAACATTAATTGACTAAAACGATATCTGCAGTTAGACTGGCTTCTGTTCAAGCAAAGCAATCAGTTTTGAGCGATGAGTTGTATCTCACTATGTGCTAATAACTAAAATATGTACAAAACACTCATATCAAATCTCCTGTATGCCTTGTCTTTGAGATTTTATGGTTCATACTTAATGTCAATTTTTGCCTTATTATGGTGTTTATGCAAGATTTCTTAGACTAGGAACGTGTTTTAGAAGGATAGGAAAATTGGCTTAAAAATATAAATGCTGACAGTAACTAAACCCTATTGGAATACTGCTCTAAAGTTTTTAAAGTCACCATGCTATTTCTTACTGGTGTACCTTTGCACATGTCAATTTGTCTAAAATTCACTTCCTTCCCTGCCCCACCCTGCCATCCCCTGCCTTCACCCAACCCAGGAAATTCTGCTTTCCTTTCTAGTCTCTGCACAAACTTCACATGAATCTCTCATTCAAAGCAAGATAGTCCATCCATTCTCCTTGATCCCCTTGTGTTTTGCCCATGGAAGATAGGACTAACATGCCATGGAATTGCTTATGTTCTAAGGGCTTTAATACAATGACAAATGTTCAATCTCACAATTTCCTAACTTTAAGTATATATCTCAAGTGATAATATTGTGCTTTCTCACCAATTTTCACCCTTTTACCTAATTAGACCACTTAAGCAAATATTTCTAAATGCATTGCTTTGCAGATATATCTCATAGAGTCTCCTAATTCATTCCACTTTAGTCCAGGATGCACTATTACTGTTGCTCTACAGCCTTTGGGCTTTATCCGTTTAGAACATTCTCGTAACTCTTTTTCTCTGTCACCTGAAGTCTCATCACTTTTCTCCTGGATCTTCACCCTTTCCCCTAAGGCTGTCATATAAGCTACCTTAAAAATAGTGAGAGCTATAACGAGAGACAGACAGCAATTTCTTTTCTGCTATAAACCCTGGAAGTCATTGCCATTGAAGTAGTTTTGGTTGACCCTATTACAAAACCTCAATCTTAATGCCCAGCCCAGTAAAATGAGATGCTATCTGCTGATAGGGAAACCTTTAAAAATATACAGAATATATAGACCCATCCTAGATATTTGACTATGTCAATGTCTATGGTTTCCCTCCTTAATTTAAACGCAATAGAACATTAAGAATTTAAAAGAGGATATTCGTTTGCTTCTAATTGTGCAAGAAGTTACACTACAGTAATGTAAAAATCATAAAAATAAATTTTACTTGACTGAGTCTTAGAGTTGTCTTGAATTTGAAGAGTTTAATGGTTTACAGACATAGTCTACTCAAAATATGCTAATTTTTACATCATTTTTTTAAGGATACAGATGCATATCTTGGAATGATGACTATAGTCACTGGAAAAATATTCCCTCCAACTATTCTTCTATTATTTCTCAAACTATTGATCTGTGAGATATATATGCTTGAATGATGAAAACATATTGTATATTGTGCTGTAGAGGTCTATTAACTTGAGTTCGGTTGGACTAAGAGGCTTTCTGAATTCAAAGATTAAAAGCCTTGCACTGACAATGCCACAATGATGAAACTAAAACACTTAGATTTGGGGCAAAAATAATTCAATTCAACTAGAAAATTACAGAAATGACAAAGTAACTTTTAGGTATTTGTTAACCAAATTGTCTCTACTCCTGCATTTTATCAATAGTTGCAAGTTTGAAAGTATCTGATTTAGAAATATGTCTATTTTTTTCATCAGCTGCTCCATGATAAAAAAAAAGGGACTGACACTGATTTGTTAATGCCTTTGAGTGCTGTCCTTCAAAAATGCAAATGCAGAATTACCAGAAGTTATGATAAGCCTCAGAAACAAAACAATGACTCACATTAGCACATCACTTGAAGCACTCGGGAACTGGGGACTTGGTTTTGGATGGTTAGGAAAGCAAAGAATGAGGGCAGAATTATCACTCCAACTGGAGGTGTGTTTATCCTGCATACCTGAAGTCACGGTGAGTCTGCTTACAGGTTTTAAAGATCTGAGTTTCCTCACAAGTCACTTGTGAGTGAGCATGTGTATGAGAGTATGTGTAACTATGATCTTATGGGAATGTGGGTGGGTGTTCAGCTTCGCTGTGCCTGCTTACTTAACCCTGGCACCCCCTACACTAACCTACTTGACATCATCTCCATCCTCGGCCTCGTCAGTTCTCTTTGAGGACTATGAGCCTGACTGGCTAGATATTTCTAGTTTTGAGGGGCTTCTCATAATTGAAACACCAAGTTGGAAATGTAAGGTAAACATTTAGTTAGAGACAGGTTGACAGAAACAGGGAATTGTCTGAAGGTAGTAAAGACCACAGTGATTATCCCAGGCCCATTTTAAGTTCTCTGAGTTTAAGCCTTGAGATGGTTATTGAGGATTGTGAGAATAAACTTGTTCATTCCTTCATTCCTTAACCATTTGCTAAATGTTAGGCACCGTGCCAGTTGTTGGCAATAGAAAGATGGATAAGCTGTGATTTCTATCCTCTAGAGGCTAAGAGCCAGGGGTTGGTGGAGGTGGTTGGGCGGGGATGGAGGGGAGACAATACCCAAACATTTTGCTGCATGTTTGCATTTACATGTATATAACCAAGTGAAAGAAAGACACTTTTTAAACGATATGGTCTTGCAAGATTAACATGTAAACTGGGAAATTATGTGAGTTACAGATGGGAGTTTCTCGGTAGAGGGAAAAGCATTGGTGAAATCATAGAGGCTTCACATAATCTGGTGCATCTAGGAGTAACTACAGCAGATTACTGTGGTTGAAGCATGGGAGGTTATAGGAATAGGTAACACTGGACTGCTAGGTACGTGCACATGTCACAGAGTAGGTTTCACCACAATACTGTACCTCCGAGCATGAGAGTTTAGGCTTTCCCAGCTACATGAGCTGCTTTCAGAAGTTAAGATACACCCCTCTCTGTTTCTTCATCTTTTAAATGTTTTGGACCATTGAAAAGGACTGGAGAATAAACATGCCAAGTGGTCTGTATGAAACATGAGCAAAGTTTTGGGACATGAGTGCCATCCTCCTGAATGAACTGCAGGAGGCATGTTGTTGATGGAAGGGCAGACAGGGCAAAATGAAACAGCCAGTATGGAGGTAAGCACAAAAGTGAGCCATTGGCCTGGCTTCCCCTGTTGGCAAGACTGCCATTCAGTGACCTTACATAGCCCTTGGACTAGCACAAAAGTGTCCCCTGAATTCTCTCAATGCTGACCTCCCACTCCTCTCTGCCACTGTTCATTCTCTCCTATCCAGTATTCTAGAAGGTCACCTGTTCTCATTCTTCCACACCGTTCTCAACGTTGGTGATATTCTTCATCTTCTCCCTTCTGGAGTGGGGGCTGAACTTCAGTATAAACTCTGATTCCCTCAGTTTCCCAATTTGATTTTTAATCCCTAATTGTTGACTATCTGCTTTCACTCTATTTCAATCTTATTACCCTAGCAATGAGAATGCTTTTGCATAACTAAGGGTAAATGACCTAGCAGGCTGAAGAAAAGAAAAGCATAATGATTAATATGTAAGATATTATATAGCTGTTCTAGTACATGGAACACCTTTTATCCTGAGAATAATGCGGAACCATTGAAGTATTTAAAGGAGGAGGGAAAAAAAACCCAATGATTTACTTCTTAGAGACTTCCTTTTGCCTAAAGCATAAAGGATGGATGGTGGTAGAACCAGATTAGGAAAGAGGAAATGTGAGGAAAATGTTGTTCAGCCAAGGAGAGAGATGATAAGGTCCAAAATGAAGGCAGTAGCAGAAAGGATGGAGAGCAGGTTTATGCTAACGAGATGTTAAAGAGACTTGGAGACTATATTCTTTGGGAAACAAATAACAACCAAGAAACAAGAATCGAGATGATCTTCTTCGGGCATAAGCAGCTGGATGGCAGTGTCATTGTCAGATATGGAATACACAAAAAGTAGCCTATTTAAACAAAAACAAATATTATGAATTCAGTTTTGGACAAATTGAGTTTGTCCAGGTGAGGATATATGGATATAGATATAGATACATCTATCTATCTATCTATCTATCTATCTATCTATCTATCTATCTATCTATGTTTATAGTTCAGCAGAGGACCTGGACTAGAAATTCTTATTGGGATGTCACTTACATTCAGATGATGGTTGGTGCTCTGGATGAGACTGAGATGAGGAAGAGAAAGCTTGTTATAGATTGAACAGAGTGACAGAATTTTTCCTCTCTCCTCTCTTACCTGCTCTACAGAATTGTGAATGTCATTAACCACATCAACTTTCCCTACGCTCTCCAGTCTACTCCATCGGGATTTAAGAAGGAAGATCTTTTCTTGATCCAGAGCTATCCGTGAGGGATTCTTTGCATCAGTAACTGTGAACATAGGCCACATGGCTCAACAGGAGAAATGTGATCAAATGAAATGTGGAGTTCTACCTGAATTCAAACTTTTATAGGTCTATGGATGTGGGCAAATATAAATTGACGATGTTGATAATGGGGCTTTTATCAAAGTAGAAATTTCTGCCTGCTTTGCCTATAATTTCATTCCCATTTACAGTAACAAAATGCCCAGGAATAACCTCAACAAAACACGTGTAGTGTATGTTTGAAGAAAATTATCAAATAGAGAATTAAAGCATAATTGAGAGATTGGATAGATACACCATGATTTAGAGAAAAGAAATGTATATTTAAATATATCTTTTCATTCTCAATTACTGCATGTGTTTAATGTAATTTCATTCAAAATAGAAAATGAAATAATTTTTAGGGAAGTTGAACTTGCAAGTTTAAATTTTATGTGCTAAAAACATGTCAGGAGGGCCATTTTTAAAGATAAAATTAAAGAAATAGGCAAGACCTATCAGACATTATATATGTTACAAAACTATAATATTTAATGAGCATAATGCAATTAGATAGACATAGATAAATAACAGAAAATGTACCTATGAGGATTAGATATTATCTCTCATGAGAAATTTTAGATGCCACAGAGACAGCACAAACCAGTGAGCAATGGAAGGATTACTTAATAAAATTGTTTTGGTAATCAGTTTTCTGCTTAGAAAATAATGAATTCATATACTCACCTTACATATTATACCAAAATAAGACATGAAATGCAAAAACTCAAACATGAATTTGGGGAGAAATAAAAATACTAGTTCATTATAATATTGAGCTAATAAGATTTTTATAAATTTAAATATGATACAATAAAAATAGATTTGAGGTATATAAAATTAGAACCTTATTCAAAAAAGAAATACAAAGTTAAATAATATAATTAATTAAAAAGGTCACAGAGAGTATTAATGTTACTAATATGTGAAGATTGCATAAATCAGTTTAAGAAATCCTATAATTTCACTAGACAGGCAACCGATGGATAGGACCTAAAGTTTAACAAAAAAGGACGTACAAATGGTTAATAAACATATGGGAAATATTCACCTTATCAGTGTTCAAAAGGCAAATAAATTCAACTGTAGATTTTCATTCTACGCAAATTAAACAAATATGTGAAACTATAGTAGAGAATGATACAGTTGTCAAATATAATGTGATAAAAATTATCTCAGAAACAACTTGGGACAACTTTGAAAATTTAAAATACTTATGCAATTTGATAGGATAATTGCACTTCTGGAAATCTATTTTAAGGAATTAATCATAAATTCTGAAATGAAACAAACAAAAAATAAAATTGGCATAAGTACTGATGACAGAATTGTTCTGAATAATGAGAAGCAAAACGACCTGTGATGGTTAATTTCACGTGTCAGCTTGACTGAGCCGTGGGCTGCCCAGATATTTGGTTAAACATTATTTCTGGGTGTGCTGTGGAAGTGTCTCCTGATAAGATTAGCATTTGAAACTGTGGACTGAGTAAAGCAGACTACCCTTGCCAATGTGAGTAGGCAGCATCCAATCTGTTGAGGGCCTGCATAGAACAAAACTGCGGAGAAAGGAAGAATTGTCTCTCTCTGCCCGACTGTTCAACTGGGCCATCAGTCTTCTCCTGCCCTTGGACTGACACTGTCAGTACTCCCGGGTCTGAGGTCCTCAGACTTGGACTAGAACTTATACCATCAGCTCTCCTGGTTCTCCAGCTTGATAACTACAGATCCTGTGACTTCTCAGCCTTTATAATCGCCAATTCCTTAAGTAAATTCATCTATCCAACTATATCTATCTATCTACCTACCTATCTACTTATCATATATTTATTCTATCGGTTCTGTTTCTCTGGAGAACCCTGACTAATACACAAGCGAAACGTATGTGATAAGATCATGATTAAGTAATACATAGCATATACATTCAGTGAGATCTTTGGAAGCAATTAAATATTGTTTAAGAGGTGTTAGCTCCTGGAAAAAGTGTATGACATTTTCATAAGTGAAAAGAAAGAATTTGAAGTTGTATATTCGCTATAAAATTATAGATAAATATAACAAATGGAAGTGAATATGAAAAACACATGGGTTATTACCACTTGGTGAAAATATTGGTGGTATTTTTAAGCTTAAAATATGTGTTTCCAGATTTCCCAGAATAAGTATATACTAATTTTAAAATGGAAAAACTCACTTTATTTTAACAGAGGTGATTTATTAACCAGCTAAAAATATTAAGTAAATTTGATAAAATGTATGCCTTTTTATGCCTTGAGAAGAACACAGGAATACAAAGTGGGGCTCGAACATAAGTACACACCCACACCATCTACTATCCAGACACACTCATTGAAAAATGGGAAATATTGACCCATCTGACTGCTAATGTTTCCACTAGTTCTCGTGTACTTGAACTTCATCTAAATACAGCCATTTAAGCAGGATACGGGAATATTTGAAGCTAAAAAGCCAAGAAATTACTTCTCTTGGCATAAAGTGGCTCCTAGGCAAGAAACACCCCCAAATGATTGGGATGACTCATTACGCACACTTCTTGCTAGAATGTGTCCCAGTTTTCTCCTTTAGTGAACAATAGTGACATCCTTGCACACAAAAACTCACACATTAATTTTTCTCTCAAGCAAAGAGAAGCATGAAATATCACTAAAAAAAATTCCTAAGCAAGTAAAAAAGTTAGGATAAAAATAAGTTGAAAGTTGGAAAAGCTATGGATATTTTCAAGCAACATTCTGATCTAGAAAGAAAACATCAATATACAGCGTTCACTTAGGAAATTTGTATTACAAAATTAATGCTCATCTTTCCAGGAAATGTCAATAATTTGTTTTTATTGCATAATTATTCCTGTAACCCCTATTGACTAAAACTGAGTTCTTTTTCACAAACATATAATGTGGGAATATGATTTTAAGATACTGATATGTGGTTAAGTTTTATGAATGTGGGTCTATATTAAATTTTACCCAAAAATCATAGATAATGCAAAATACAAACCTGTTTGCCATTCCAGTTTCACTACATTTTGGTAGCTACATATATTTTTCCTCCAATGTTTAATGCTGGCACCCAGCCTGTGCCCTGCCCAAATCCGGTAATCCTCACTGACTCTAGGGAACCCAATTCCAGAGTAGTCTCTTCTTCATTGACCCTGGTTTAGGAAGGACATGATGTTGATGTCGACCTCACTAGCTCATCTCTTATTGATTTACTAAATCAAGAGTCCTCTGAGATCTCTTTGGATCTCATCCATTTGAAGTCAGATAGTGAATAAATTCATTCCAGCATGCCCACCCCTCTACACAATTTGACCCCTTCCACAGTATTCTGCCAAGGCAGTTCCTGCCTCTCCATCCATTTACTGGAAGCCGACATTTTCCCAAGCTTTAGCAAGTCATTCCAATAGCAAATTTGGATAACCTCTAGGTATCTTTTCCATCATGGTGAACCTGAAGTCACTAGATTGTAGTCTATATTTACAAACTCTCTCCCATATAGCCTTATATTCTGTATGCCACCCCATGCTCCCTCCATTCATCTAGCACCCTCAAAATCCATTTTTCGTGTCCTGTCAGTACATATTTGTAAAATATTATAGCACTTTTTGAGGCATAATCCCTTCCCTCCTAGAGAAATTGTGTTAATTTACTAAACTTTATACTAGCTATCAGTCTAGGAATGATGCGGGGAAATGGAGGGAAATCTTGAGGCAATTATCATCTTGGGAAGTGCCCATTTCAGTAGAGTCCTCTGCAAGTTCTCCAGGCAAAGGAAGGCTGTTCC
The DNA here is from genome assembly GCF_041296235.1 of Equus asinus. Lineage (NCBI taxonomy): Eukaryota > Metazoa > Chordata > Mammalia > Perissodactyla > Equidae > Equus > Equus asinus. Next base: position 19,397,825 of record NC_091805.1, on the reverse strand, counting down.
CTATAGCAAGGCATGTGGGTCACTTCTGCAGCCTTGGAGGGTTCAAGGGAATCTGGGGATTCAAGATTCTCAAGTTTATCCAAGAGGGTGTCTCATCCCAGGTAGCTGCGGTCCATTCCTTTTGTACCTCGGCCCTTTCTTTAGCCTAGGAGATGTATCAGGACTGGGAATCACACCTTCTCTGCAATTCAGCTACTCTCACCTTTAGGTCCTGGGTCTGGTTTTGGTCTGATTTTCCCTCCAGTTGCAGGAATTGAGGGTCTCTTTAAATACTCTCAAAGATACCCTTTGACCTTACTTCTGTGCAAAAGGTCTCTATTGGCAGATTTGAGTCTGACATTTTTATTTAGTATATAAACGGAATTTAAAAATAACTAAATAATGTCACAGTCTTTATAATTACCACTGCCATCACATATCTCAAATGTCAGAGATATTGCATAAATCAGAACAACCTCTTCCACAGATATTCCATCTCAGTTCACCACTGGTAAGAGGCTTATTAATGGTTATCCTACGGAATGCCGAGGATTCTTGCCACTCCACTTATCACCAGCAGTGCAGTCTTTTTTGCCAACTGGCCAGCCAATGACTCAACCCTGGAATAGTGTCTTTTGAGGATCTGTTTTCTAGAACTATCTCTAACTCCCTTAGTGGGGTTCCCCTTAGAATCAGACCCTGGGATGAAGCCTGTGCACTCTTTATTTAATACAAAAAAAAAACAACAAAGGACTATGAAGATGATACAGGAAAGGAAAAACAGCTTGTCAAGAAATTATTAAGCATGATCTTCAGGGAAGCTCTGGGAAAGGGTAAAAAACACATGCCTCAGAATTATTTTGGCCAAAGGCAAAGGCGCTAGAATACTTATATTCTTGAACCCATTGGTTAAGGGCTGCTCTCAGAGAGCTATTAATTCGCAGCCATTTCTGGCCAGCTGTGCATTGGCAAAGAAGGCACCAGCAACACTGAGCAACCTTCCAACAAAGATGGCAGTGCTGATGATGGGAATGTCAGGTTGACACTCACAGAAGAGAGTAGGGATCCAAAGGGACCCAAGCAGAAAACTGATAATGATAAAAATTATTTGATGCATTTTTTTGCTTCTTATTTAAATAGTGATGAATTAAGCATAGTCTTAAATTTCTGGGTAAAATATGTTTTTTTTTAATAAATGAAGAAACTAGACAATTCTGCTAGGTAACTTCAAATATCAGTAACAGACCAATCACTATACATCTTAGTCATAGCAAATGGAAATACAATGGCAAAATGGCAAAATACTCACATAGCAGAGTTGCTGCAAGAATTCATTTATTCACAGATGATTTATGAGTGAATTTCCACGAGTTGGGGATACACAGGTGCACAGGCACAGTCTCTACTATCAGGTACATAAAGGTGATCAATTCATGCAAACTCATTATAATTGATGTAAATAAAATATTTAATATTAAATCATTTTAAAGAAATTCTTTCAGAGCAATTCCTGATGGCCTAGTGGTTAAAGTTTTGCACACTCCACTTCGGTGGCCCAGGTTCAGTTCCCAGGTATGGAAAAATACCAGTCGTCTGTCAGTAGCTGTGCTGTGGTGGCAGTTCACATAGAAGAATTAGAATGACTTACAAGTAAAATATACAACTAGGTACTGGGGCTTTGGGGAGAAAAGAAAAAAAAAAGAGAGAAATGAAGATTGGCAACAGCTGCTAGCTCAGAGGGAATCTTTCCCTGCAAAATAAAAAAAGAAATTTTTTCAGATTAGTGATTTTTTTCAAGGATTAATACTTAATCAATAATAATTAAACCAGTAATAGTACTTAAATGCAACCAGTGGGAAAACTTTTGCTTGGAAATTCACCGAGAATTGATCCACAATTCAGAATCTCACGTCACTGACCACAATGCTGCTAGTAGTATTTAAACCAGTACAAAACATCATTCTTTCAATCATTTAACAAAGTATTTATTGAGCACAGACTATCTGTCAGGCATAGCTCCAGGCACTGAGGATACAGCAGAGAATGAAACAGACAAAAATCCTTGCCTTTCTGAAGTTTACACAACCTTCATTTGTAGCTGTAGCTTCATGGTGCTAACACCTAAGAGTTCAAGTATCTGATTATTTTACTATGTCTTCTAGTCTTGCTTTGTCTGAGCATTTATATAGAGAAATCATAATTTTATTATACTTTGCCTTTATTCCTCCTTTACTCTAAATTTAAGGCATTGTATTTTTTGAAAATTGTATATGCAGGTATTATCTTTGAATTTAATTTCAGGATAGTAGATGGAGCATTCCATAGCATTTATTATTAAAGGAGGCATTAAGTCTCATTGAGTTGATAACAACTTCATTAAAGTACACACATTCTCATAGTCAGGAAGGTGACAAGGTCCTTGGGATCTACTATAGGGATGGAAGCCTAAGAGGTTTTGAAGATTCTAGACTAAGTGTCTTTCTATCTTCAAAAAGATGTAATATCCACTAAAAATAAGTACATTTTACTTCTGAAGTCACTTTTTCACCAGACAGAAAAAAAATGTAGTATAAACACCCATGAAGTTTCTCCACTAGAAAATATCTATTTTCTTGGTTACACTTCTTAAATGTCAACTCTCCATAGCTCTAACGTGGGGGAGGCATCCAATGCTGCATTGCCATTTCCTCTGCTCTCCTTCCTCAGTTGCAGAGATAGGTTGACAATTCCCAAGTCTCTCTCTATCCCAGTTCCCTTAAGGATGTCAAGATCTACGCATCCATTTCTCGACTGGAGGTCGCATACAGTCATCTCAAATCCCAAACTGAACTCATTTCCAATCCCCATTCCCAAATTTACTCTTTTTATCTTTTCTCTCTCTGTGAACGGCAAGAGGACATCTACCCAGTTGAACAGTGAGAAACTGAAGAATCGTCCTGATCTCCCTCTCACAACCAATCCATCTATCTCCTTATCTCTGACATTCTCCTCAGTGTATTCCTGTTGATGCTAAAAAACTTTTAGAAAGGCATCATTTCCAGCCTAGATGACTAAAAACGGTTCATAAGTTGTCTCCCTCCCTTAGTATCATCTGGTCTTGTGTATTTCTAGTCCATTTTATGCTCTGTAGTACCCAGAGTAATCACTCTAGAAAGAAAATCGGATTATGTCCACCTTAAAATCTCTTCGTTGGCGTCATATTGCCCCCCGGATAAAGTTCAAAATCTAAAATAGTATCAGATTTAATTCTCCAGCCTCTATTTTCTCCAAATCTAATTCTATACTCATAAACTCCTACTCATCATTTGGGCTTCCTTCAAGGTATCATGTCTATCATGTAATCCTCTCCACTCACCCAATCAGCTCTTGGATAGACCCCCTTCCCATGTGCTCCCAAAGAATACTATGCTACTGTTTTCACAGTGCTCATCACAATACATAACAATTGACACTGTAGTTTACATTATGATTTCCTCAGTTTTATATTTTTTCTTTATTTATGGTATTTCAGAATAAATCAGAAAACTGCATTATGTATTTTATAAATGTGAAATGAAATTTCTGAGTATTTGAGCTAAAATACGGGCAAACACTGGTAAAACTTATCTAATATTCTTAACTCACGAAACAAATATTTATTAAGTACCACAAATACGTGAAGCACTGTGTTAGTTCTGAGGACTCAAAGCTGAATAAGCAGCAGCCCCTTCCCTTCCTGAGCTCGCTGCTGTGGAGGAGAAGAGGAGCGAGTGACCTATTAATCAGGTGGCAGGACGGTAGATACTGTGGGGGGATATCTGTAGAGTGCCACTTCAATAAAGGAGAGAATTTTAAAAATTAAACTTCGTGTAGAGAAGGTGACTGGGGAAGGTTACCGAGGGATATGATAGACTAAACTGAATGTTGAAATTTGAATAGGATTTAGCAGATGAATAAGAGAAGGAAAAGCGCTCTGAATGGAGTAACAGCATGTATGAACGCTTGAAGCCTAAAACAGTAGAATATGCTTTGGTGGCTAAATAAAAGGATGTTACAGAGCAAGAGAGAGAGGGAAAAAGTCAGTTAATGAAGGGCCTTCATTTCTAAGCTAAGGTGTTCGACTTTTATCTTAAAAACTAGGAAGTCAGAATATTATGTAGGAAATGAGATGATCAGTTTAGCTTGATTAAAAATATCATTCTCTATTGGTAGAGCAAACTAAGTTTTAAAATACAAATTCATATAAATGTATGTATATGACCCAAATTTTGAGGTAAGCACTGGTAGGATCAATATTAGATGTGTAATTCTCAAATCACTAGAGAACAAAAAACTAAAGAAACTTTGAGTAATATAGCAAAAGAAGTGAACTCAGGGTGGAAGAATAGTGTGAAAGGTTAAGAGCATAATATATAAAGTACAGTAACAGAAGTAAGCCCAACTAAAGATAAATGTGCTAAACCTCACTTCTTGAAAACTCTTAGATTGTAAAACAAAAGACGACTAATAGGTATGAAGACCTAAACCTAAATAACACAAGTAAAATAGAGATAATGTGGCATGAGGAAAATCAAAAATAAAAGCAATAGTCGCAATGTTAATATTATACAAAGGATCAGCATCATCATCACCACCATCATAATCATCATAGCAATCCTTTATTTACTATGTTGTCAGATATTATATAAGGATTGAAAGTATAATATAACATGAATATTGAACCATCAAAAACATTTATGTGTCAAATAGTATGTCACTGTTTTATGGCCTAATATATGATCTATTCTAAAGAATGTTCCATATGCTTCTGAGAAGAACTTGTGTTCTGCTCTTATTGGATGGAATGTTCTGTAAATGTCTGTTAAGTCCATCTGATCTAACACGTAGTTTAAGTCCAAGATTTCCTAATTGATTTTCTGCCTGGATGATCTATCCACTGTTGAAAATGAGGTATTGAAAACCCCTACTATTAGTGCATTACTATCTATTTCTTCCTTTAGGTCTGTTAATATTTGCTTTATATATTTAGGTGTTCCTATGCTGGATGCATAAATATTTACAAATGTTTTATCTTCTTGTTGAATTGACCTCATTATCATTATATAATGACCTTTTTTTGTCTTTTTTAAAGTCTTTGTCTTGAGGTCTATTTTGTCTGAGATAACTACCCCCACTTTCTTTTGTTTTCCATTTGCATGAAATCTCTTTTCCATCCCTTCACTTTCAGTCTGTGTGTGTCCCTAAGCTAAAGTGAATCCCTACAGGGCAGCATATAATTGGGTCTTATTTTTTATCCATTCAGCCACTTTGTGTGTTTTGACTGGAGAATTTAGCTCATTTACATTTAGAGTAGTTATTGATAGGTATGGAGTTACTATTGCCATTTTGTTGTTTCCTGGTTGTTTTGAAATTTCATCATTCCTTTCTTCTTTTCTTTGTCTTTCCCTTTGTGATTTGATAATTTTCTGTAGTAGTAGTAGTTTAGATTCCTTTCTCTTTCTCTTTTGTGTATGTTATAAGTTTGCTTTGTGATTACCATGAGGCTTATATAAAAAAATCTTATATTTATAATAGTCCATTTTAAGCTGATAACAACTTAAGTTTGAATATATACTAAAGTTCTATAGTTTTCCTCTCTCTGCCCATGTTTTATGTTTTTCATGTCATAATTTACATCTTTTTACCTTGTGTATCCATTAACAAATTATTGTTGTTATAGTAATTTTTACTACTTTTTACCTTTTAACTTTCATGCTAGATTTATAAGTGCTTTACCCATCACCAGTACAACTTTAGAGTAGTCTGAATTTAACTATATATTTACCTTTACTAGTGAGATTTATACTCTCATATGTTTTACTGTTACTAATTAGCATTCTTTCATTTCAGCTTGAAGAAGTCCCTTTATCATATCTTATAAGCCCAATCCAGTGGTGATAAACTCCTTATTTCTCCTTTAGTTCTGAAGTATGACTATACTGGGTAGAGTATTTTTGGTTGGCAGCCTTTTTCTCTAAACATTTTGGATGTATTGTGCTACTCCCTGCTGCCCTGAAAGTTTCTGCTGAAAAATCTGCTGATCATCTTATGAAGGCTCCCTTGTGCAAGCTGATTTTCTCTAGCTGCTTTTAAGATTCTCTTCTTATTTAACTTTTGACAATTTAATTATAATGCGTCTTGGTGTGGGTATTTTTAGATTCACCTTCTTTGGCACTCTCTGGACTTCTGGGATCTGAAGGCCTGGTATTTTTTCCCAGGTTAGGGAAGTTTTCAGCTGTTATTTCTTCAAATAAGCTTTCTGGACCTTTCTCTCTCTCTTCTCCTTATGGGATCCCTATAATGTACATACGGGCTTTTTGTTGGTGTCTGATAAGTCCCTTAAGCCATCTTCCCTCTTTTTGATTCTTTTTTCTTTTTGCTCCTCTGATTATATGACTTCCATGGCCCTGTCTTTGAGTTTGCTGATCCTTCCTTCCAATTCATCTAGTCTTCTATTGAATCCATCTATTGAATTTTTTAGTTCAGTTGTATTCTTCAGCTCTGTGATTTCTGTTTGGTGCTGTCTTATACTTTCTATCTCTTTGTTGAAGTTCCCCTTTTGTTCACACATTGTTCTCCTGACCTCCATGTGCATCTTTGTGACCATTATTTTGAATTCTTTATCAGGTAAACTACTTATCGCTGTTTCATTGGTCTGTTTCTGGAGTTTTATCTTTTACCTTGGTCTTTTGTTTGGAACATGTTTCTTTGTTTCTTCATTTTCCTTGACTCTCTGTGCTGGTTTCTGTGCATTAGATAAAACACCACCTTTCCCAGTCTTGAATTAGTGGTCTCGTATAGGAGATGAAGTTTATCATTCGCCCTGGCCCTAGCTCTTGGTTGTTTCTTGAAACTTTGTGATTATCCAAGCCGTGTTTTTTCTTCTTAGTGGCTCTCAGGAGTTGAGAGTGCGCCAAGAGCTGTCAGTATTCCAAAGGGGAGGAACTCAATCAGCAACTAGATGCAGGCTGATTGGAAGTTTCATCTTCAGGCATCTTTTAAAGGCAGCTTGCAACTTTTAAAGTATGCAAGTTGACATTTTCCATGGAGAGATTTGGAGCTGGGTGTTTCTATCTACCTTGTGCTGAGCCCTGGGGTGATAACCAATTAAGAGCTGTTTCTTTGTTTGCTACAGCCCTGTGGGACCAGTAAATTCATGCCCTGCTGTCCAACAGAGCCAGACAATCAGGGGGTGCATCCACTGGGTGGCAGCCACAGAAACTAGAACAGCAGACAGGTGCACAAGCTCTTTCCAAGGAGATATGGGTGATGTGGAGCTGGCTAGAGGGCCAACAGAGAGATTGTGGCCTCCCTTGGCTTGGAAGAGGTTTGCAGTCATCTTCTAGATGAGTGTCAAATTAGAAGCCTGACTGACTCTCCGGCTGAAGTTCTTAAGATATGAAAATTAACCCTCTTTCAGGGAAAGACTGGAAGGTGGGCATTTCTGACTACTGCTTCTACACTAAGCGCTGGCGGGATAGGTGGTTAAGAACTATGTCTTGGTTTGTTACAGTCCCATTGAACCTGCGAATATAAGCCCCCTGACCCACAGAGCCAGACTATTAAGGGGTATGTATTTTGAGTGGCAGCGACAAAAGCTGGGGTGGCAGATGTGTACACAAGCTCTTTTCAGGGAGTTACCAATGACGTGGAGAGGGGCAGAGAGAATGTGTGAAGATGGCAGCAGCTGGCGTCACTGGACTCCAGAGAGGATTTTAATCACCCCACATGTGTACTAAATTAGAAGCCTGACTCTCAGGTTAAACTCTTAAAATATGCAAAGAAACCTGTTTAAGAAAAGACTAGAGATAAGCCTCTCTGTCTGCTGCCTCTGAGCTGAGCCCTGAGAGATAGCCACAGTAAGTTCTCACAAGCCCATTATGAACTGTTTCTTGTTTACGATAGTCTTATGGGTCTTGGACACAAACCCCATTAGCTTTCAGAGCTAGGTGTTTTGGAGGCCTGTCCTTCAGGTGGAAGTCTTAAAAGTTTTGAAGCTAGATGTTGGGTCTAAACCCTTCACTCCTCAGAGAGAAGTTGAGAGTTGTGAGTACTCTCCTGATCATGTCTCACTGTGCCAGGGTGGGGTTTATAGCAAGAGTTTCTCTCAACCTTTTCTATCTGTTTCAATGTGGGTTGTTTCTGTCTTTTCAAACAATTCTTAATAAATTTAAGAAGATTGGAATCATATCAAGCATCTTTTTCTGCTACAAGGCTATGAAAATAGAAATCAATTACAAGAAGAAAGTGAAAAATTCACAAATATGTGGAGATTAAACAACATGCTCCTGAAAAATCAATGGATCAAAGGAGAAATAAAAAAATATCTTGAGACAAATGAAAAGGGAAATACAGCATGCCAAAACTTATGGATGCAGCAAAAGCAGTTCTAAGAGGGAAGTTCATAGTGATAAACACTTACATTAAGAAAAAAGAAAGAGCTCAAATAAGCAACCTAACCTTATGCCTCAAGAACCTAAGAAAAAAAGAACAAACTAAACCCAAAGTTAGTAGAAAGAAGGAAATAATAAAAATTAGAGCAAAAATAAGGAAATAGAAACTAAAAAGATAATAGAAAAGATCAGTGAAACTGAAAACAGGGCTTTTTGAAAAGATGAAACAAAATAAGACAAACTTTTAGTTAATCTTACCAAGAAACAAAAGAGAGCATACACATAAATAAAGCCAGAAATGAAATAGGTGACATTGCCACTGATACTAGAGAAATACGCAGGATAATAAAAGACTACTATGAACAATAAAACACCAACAAATTGGATAGCTTATCAGAAATGAATAAATTCCTAGAAACATACAACTTACCAAAACTGATCATGAAGAAATAAAAAATCTGAACAGATTGATTACCAGTAAGAAGATTGAATCATTAGTCAAAAAACTCCCAACAAAGACAAGCACAGAAACATATAACTTTACTGGTGAATTCCACCAGACATTTAAAGAAGAATTAATATCAATTCTTATCAAACTCTTCCAAAAAATAGAAGAGGAAGGAACTCTTCCAAACTTATTTTATGAAGCCAGCATTACCCTGACATCAAAACCAGACAAGAAAAGAAAATTACAGGTCAATATCCCTGATGAACATAGATGTAAAAATCCTCAACAAAATATTAGCAAACACATTAAACAATACATTAAAAAGTAGGATTAAGTAGGATTTATTTGAGGGGTGCAAGGATGATTCAACATCTGCAAATCAATCAATGTGGTACACCACATTAACAAAGTGAACGATAAAAATCATATGATTATCTCAATAGATGCAGAATAAAATTTGACAAAATTTATCACCTATTTATGGTAAAAACTCTCAACAGTGTAGGTATAGAGAGAATGCACCTAAACATTAAAAAGGCTGTATATGACAAGCCCACAACTAACATCACATTCAATGGTGGAAAGCTGAAAGATTTTCCTTTAAGATAGTGAAAAAAGACAAGGATGCCTACTCTGTAGTAGTACTGAAGTACTACTGTAGTACTGTAGTCCTAGCCAGAACAATTAGGCAAGAAAAAGAAATAAGAAGTATCCAAATCCAAAAGGAAGGAGTAAAACTGTTTCTCTTTGCATATGATGTGATATTATTTAGAGAAAACCCTAAAGACTCCACTGAAAAGTTGAAAACATAAAAAAATTAAGCAAATTTGCAGGACATAAAATTGATATATAAAAATCACTTGCATTTCTATATACTGACAGCAAACTATCAGAAAGAGAAATTAAGAAAACAATTCCATCAAAAAGAAGAAAATATCCAGGAACAAATTTAACCAAGAAGGTGAAAGATCTGTACTTTCAAAACTATAAGACATTGATGAAAGAAATTAAAGAAGACAAAAATAAATGGAAAGATATTCTTTGCCCAAGGATTGGAAGAATTAATATTGTTAAAGTGTTCATACTATCCAAAGCATTCCACAGATTCAATGCAATTCCTATTAAAATTCTTATGGCATTTTTCACAGAAACAGAAAAAAAAAATCTAATATTTGTATGGAACCCGAAACACCCTGAATAGCCAAAGCAATCTGGAGAGAGAAAAATGAAGCTGGAGATATCACACTTTCTGATTTCAAAGCTAGAATAATCAAAACTGTATAGTATTAGCACAAAAATAGATAACAAATCAATGGAGCAGACCAGCGAGCCCAGAAATAAACCCATGCATTTACAGTCAAATAATTGATGAAAAAGTGGCCAAGAATATACAATGGAGTAAGCACAGTGTCTTCATTAAATTGTGTTGGGTAAACTGGACAGCCACATGGATAAGATGAAAACTGGATCTCTATCTCACACCACACACAAAAATCAACTCAAAGTGGATTAAAGACTTGCATGTAAGATCTAAAACCACAAAACTCTAGAGAAAACTCCAGAGAAAACTTCTAGAGAAAAACACAGAGGCTAAGCTCCTTGACATCAATCTTGGCAATGATCTTTTGGATTTGACACCAAAAGCACAAACAATAAAAGGAAAAGTTAATAAGTGAGACTACATCAAACTAAAAACTTCTGCATAGCAAAGAAAACCATCAACAAAATGAAAAGTCAATTTATAGAATGGGACAAAGTATTTACAAATTATATAGCTTATAAGAGGTTAATGTACAAAATATAAAAACAGCTCATGCAACTCAACAGCAAAAATTAAACAATCTGAGTAAAAGTGGGCAGAAGAACAGAATAGACATTTTTCTAGAGAAGACATACAGATGGCAAAGAGATAAATGAAAAGGAGTTCAACATCTCTAATCATCAGGGAAATGCAAATCCAAACCACAATGAGATATCTCCTCACACTTGTTAGAATAGCTATTATCACAAAGACAAGAGATAAGAAGGGTTGATGAAGATATGGCGAGAAGAGAACCCTTGTGCCTTATTGTTGGGAATGTAAATTGGTGCAGCCTCTATGAAAAGCAATATGAAGTTTCTTCAAAAAATTAAAAATAGAACTACTGTATGATCCATCAATCGTACTTCTGGGTACATATCTGAAGAAAACAAAATCGCTATCTTGAAGAGATATCTGTACCTCCATGTTCATTACAACATTATTTTCCAACAGCCAAGACATGAAAACAGCTTCTGTCCATTGCCAGATAAATGGATAAAGAAGATGTGGTATATTATACAATGAAATATTATTGAGCCACAAAAAAAGGAAATTCTACCATTTGTAACAACATAGATGGACTCTGAGACACTAGGCTAAGAGAAATAAGTTGGACAGAGAAAGATAAATACTGTATAATCTCACTTATACGTGGAATAAGAAAAAAAGAACTCTGAGAAACAGAACAGATTAGTAGTTACCAGAAGCAGGAGGTGAGGGGTTTGGGAAATGGGTGAAAGTGTTTAAAAGGTACAAACTTTCACTTATAGGACAAATAAGTTCTGGAAATGTAATGTGCAGCATGCTGACTATAAATAAAGAAAAAATATGTCACTCAACTATGTTAAGCAAAAGCATTCAAAATAAAAAAGATAAATGACAAAATATAATTATTTTTTAAACTTTCTTTATGATGATCAAATAATCCAAAGTCAAATAAGGAAATTGAGTAATTAAATATTATAACTAATATTCTAGCTCCCAGGCAGAAAATATATACACTTTTTAAATATTCATAAGGCACTTATAAATATTGATCAGATCTTGAGTCTTGAAAAGTTCCCAGAAGAAAAATAAAACATCATACCAATTCTTTTTATCTTATTTCGGTTAAATATTTTTATTTAACTTTAATTACAAAAGCAACACATTACTTAAGCAACACATTAAACTACATAGGAAACAAAGATAGTAACCTAAATGATTTTTAAGTCAAAGAGGATATCAACTTCTCGAGTTAGAATATACCAAAGAGTAGAGAACACAGACAAATATGTACTCTGAAGAATTTCCACTTGAAAAATTGGAAAAACAATAAATGAACTAAATGTTCTACACAGAGATGTGATAGGCAAAATTCCATGTTCCCCTGGTATACACACACATTTGCCCAGTCAGTCAAACACCAAGTTAGACACTGCTGTGAAAGACTTTTCAAATGTAATTAAGGTTCCCAACCAGTTGACCCTGAGATAGGAAAATATCCTGGTGTTCCTGGCCTAATCACGAGATCTCTTTAAACATGATCTAGAGGGTAGAAATGAGAGGTTAGAGATTCAAAGCGTGGGAAGGACTTAACACACTGTTGCAGGTCTGAAGATGGAAGACTCCATGGCAAGAAACGCAAGTGGTCTCTAGAAGCTGAGAGCAGCCACCAAATGACAACCAAAAAGGACACAGGACCCTTAGTCCTGCAAAAAATTGAATTCTGCAGACAACAAGAATGAGCTTAGTAGATTTTTCCTGAGAGCCTCCAGAAGAAGACAGCCTGACCAATATCTCAATTTTAGCCTTACAATACACTGAGCAGAGAACCCAGAAATGTCTTGTCGACCATCTGACCTGCAGTGAGCCAATAAATAGGTATTGTTTTAAGCTGCAAAGCTTAAAGTTGTAATTTGTTTTGCAGCAATAAGTACTAATATATTAGAGATAGTAAAAGTACATTGAAATAACCCCTAAGAATCACTAGAAAAGAAGTTATAAAGATGACAACATAATAATAAATAAGGAAAGTTAGAAATAAAAATCTATCTAAAGCTAGTTATTTGAAAAACTATAATAAATAGATAAACCTCTAAAAGATACTCACGGAAAAGTGTGCAAGAATAGTAATTCATAATATTACGCACGTGAAAGGAGATAGAATCTCAGACATAGAAAATTTTTTTTCAGGGTAATTATATGCATGAAATCATGCTCATGAGATTTAAACACTCAACAAAATGGTAAATTTTTTCTTATAAAAATAAATTATTATATTGACTAAAGAAATTCCTCAAATTGTTTTATGACCCATATGGTTTCATTGATGAGTTTGTACAAACTTTTAAGACACAATCTCTTTGCTTCTCAATCTCTTCCAAGGTGTAAATGAATTTCTCAGTTCATCTTATGAAGCTAATATGATGCTGCTGCCATCTCCTAACAAACATTAAATAAATAAAAAAAAGAAAATGACACAGCAATATGGAGACAAATTTATTTTATGAATATAAACACAAAATAATAAATAAATCAACTTTCACAGGCTCTTAAATTCATAAAGTATCATTATTAAGAGAAGTTCTCTGTAGGAATTCAAGGGGTTTTCATTACTAGAAAATAGATTGCCATAACCGGTCATATTTCATGGGCAAAGAGGAAAAACTTGACCTTTATGACAGATGCCCAAAGACCTTTGATCAATTGAATTTGATTTCTGATGGAAAAGAAATATTTCCTTATTAAATACTATCATGCTATTTTTTCTTCAACAAGATAAACGGCAAACATTTAAGCCAATACCACTTGGAGTTGCACCAGTGAAGTCTTAGAAGATTTTCCCATTTTAAAAACAATAAGGGGGCTGGCCTGGTGGCAGAGTGGTTAAGTGAGCACATTCCGCTTCTTGGCAGCCCGGGGTTCGTCAGTTCAGATCCCAGGTGCGGACATGGCAGCGCTTGGCATGCCATGCTGTGGTAGGCGTCCCACATATAAAGTAGAGGAAGATGGGCATGGATGTTAGCTCAGGGCCAGGCTTCCTCAGCAAAAAGAGGAGGACTGGCAGTAGTTAGCTCAGGGCTAATATTCCTCAATAAATAAGTAAATAAATAAATAAATAAATAAGAATGAAAAATGAAGCAGTGGAGCTAAATAGAGTTAAAAGGTCTATGGTTCAAGCGGCTGCAGAAAAGTGATGATGTAACTTGTTTTAGATCATAATAAGTATAAGGTGAGTTCTATAATCTCTGTGGTAGTCACTACAAATAGCTACAGAATATATAACTAAGGGGTTAATGTAAGGAAGAAATCCAATAATATTTTACTAAATCAAAGTCAGACAGAAAGCAGTAAAAAGAAACATTGTAGGATGGTGGACATAAACATTGCTATATCGGTTATTACATTCAACGTAAATAGGCTAAATTCATCAAGAAGGTCAAGGTAAACAACAACAACTATATATTGCTTATAAGAGACACACTTTATGTATAAGAACAGAAAATTCTTGAACGCGAAATGTTGGAAAATGATAGCATGAAACACTGACCAAGAGAAAGTTTGTGTTGCTATTCTAATACAAGGCAAAGAAGACTCCAAGGTAGGACCACTATTAAAGATGAGAGGGCCATATTAAAATATAAAAGAGTCAATCCAATAGGAAGATGTTACAAGACCAAATCTGCAGTCATCCGATACCTTAGATTCATATTACAGAACAAAAAGGAGAAAAGAAGAAATCCTCATCATTTAACACACTTCCCTCTATAACTGACAGAAGAAGGGAGCAAAAAAAATTAGATGTGAACAATTAAACTTTAAACACAAACTAATTGATATGTAGAGAATATTTCACCCACGAACAATAGAATATATACTCTTAAGGATCCATGTGTATAATTTACCCATATTCTGGGCTAAAAGAAAGACTCAACAAAATCCAAAGATTGAAATTATTCAGCTATGTTATTTGATGGGACTGGGATAAATCTAGAAATCAATAACAAAAATAAAAGTATAAAAATCCCAACAGTCTGTTATCACATAATTCATTTCTAAACCATCCATGGTGCAAATAGGAAATGAAAGAAGCAATTACAAAATATTTAGAAGTGTATAATAATGAATAAATAACATAACAAAACGTGTGAGGTGCAGTCGTTCCTCTTCCAGCCAAGGTAATGTAACGGGACTGAATTTACCCTCTCTTCTTCAACAACTAGGAAACAGGGAGGAAATAGGGAACAAACCTTTTCAGACTTTGGACGACAGGTAGCTCAGGAACGTGATCCATGAGACAAGGATTAGAAACAAGGTGAACCCTACAGTGACAGGAGCTAACTACTTAAAAGCAGTTTCCAGCCTGCAGCGCCACAGAGAGAAACTCAGATTTAAGGGCTTGTTGAACTGAGTAGCCAGAGAAGGGGGTTGGGGAAGCCATAGCAGGAAATTTGTAGATAAGGTATATTCTCTTATTACATTTTAACTGTTTGTTATGGGCTCTGATGAAATAAGTACAGAAATGAAGAGCAAAATTTAGAAATTTATTCATGCAATTAGCATTAGATACATGAAGAAGTAAGGAGGAAGCTCATTTGTCACATTAAAAACTATAAATATTGATTTGCATGGTGTTGGTTCAAAATGCGAAAAAAAAGGCTTGATATAGGAATTGTTCTTACACACAACTTTTTGTTTAGTTACAGTTGAAGAAAGGCAAAGATGTTGAGTACAATAGTGGTTGTCTATATTAGTCACCTATATACACAATTTAAATGAAGAATTTGCAGAGATTTTGTAGTTCTCTTTATGGTTATATTGATTGAAATGTAATTTTATGGCCATTAAATCTAAAAATAAGCAATTTGGACTTGCATCTTGGATGTCTTTGCCTTTTCATTTTATTTTTGTAGTAATTCCTTTTTTTAACTTTTAGCAAAAATATTGGTACCTGAGGTATCAAGAGAAAAAAAAAAAACAACCAAAAACTTGGTTCTTCACCACAAACACTTCTAAATGCACCGTCTTGGAAAGGGAATATATTTCTCTTGTCCAAACTTTCTTATTATAGTTTTATATCTAAAACTTAGCTCACTTCTGTGTATATAAAATACCTAATACATTTTTCTGGCTGAGGCACTAGGGTGAGCTTCCCAAATTAATTAAAAAATTTCAAATACCAATAATGGTATCAATATAATATCATTTAAACAAAAACTGTTTGATGAAAATTTTACCTAAAATATTTTTTTAAATAAAAATTCTCTCCTGCTAGATTGTTAAAATTAATTGATTGCTTCTGAATTGTGGACAGAGCCACTATCATGAAGATGAAAACTTTTTGATTTAATTTTCCAGATGTTTAACTCAATTATTCCTCTCCCTTTGTTAGTGGACATAAATGACATCCACTGAGAAAAATAAACATGTAAAATTCTGTAAGAATACTGATAGCATTTGAGTATCTGGTCCATATGCCTCAGACTAGAGAGTGAGGATGAACTTCCCCTTGCCTTTCCCCTGGCTAGGTCAGTTCAGTCAATAAGTCTCTTTGTCATAGCTGATCTGCATTGGATCTCTGACACCTGTAAAGAGTCCTGGGAAATGCAATAGCCTTGTTTTCCCCTTAGTTGTTCAGAGACATAGAGCATATTTTTTCCTGTTCCCATTTTCATGTATGCAGATAAAGTCTTTAGTGCTTCTATTTCCACTGCATAATGTTAGGGTCATAGAGGTCCAAGTGTTGAAAGGAAATTTATGACGTAGGTCTGGAGTTCACTAATAAAATCAAGTTATATTCCATCTATATCCCCACAAACAATTACCAAAAAAAAATCTCCAGTAAGGAATCATGATTTGTCTAGATTCTCCAAACGGTCTTAGTACTCTTTGATGTCTCCATTTCAAAGAGTGTTGTTAGACTTCTGCCCATATGGATGTTTAGAAATGTTTATAGATTTTAGGAATGCCTGGTTAATATCTGTTCTGAAAACTTTCATGATAGTAAGTTTATCTGTTCCTCAGGTAAACTCTAGGTCCCTCATTGTTCCCATTGATCAGAATCTGGCAGTTCTGACAATCTGGTACAAATGCATTTATTTTTATTTTAGATTGTGTGAGTTCATTGGTTGCTAAGTATAGATAATTTTTCATTCCTTCTCTCACTTACTACCATGGTGCTTGTGCTGTGTTGTGTGTGTGTTTATAGGCATAATTTTTCCCCGGGAGAGCTCACAGGATACTGATATTAATGATGCAAACAAACCATTGCAAAATACTGTGATGATTCCCCTAAAGAGGTGGTGTAGCATCGTTGTTTTAGAGTCTAGTTCTGGAACCAGACTACCTAGGGTTGAATCCTGACTCTGATGCTTGCTTGTGGTGTGACACTGGGCTAGGGATGATAGTAATAATGATGTTATTATTATTTACCACAACAGAGTAGTTGTGAGTTTATATAAGACAATATATGTAAAAGTTGTCGACACTGCTCGGCACAGAGTAAGTATTCAATAAATGTTAACTTTTTATGCCAAATTGGGATAAAGAAAGGAATGATCACATCTGCTTAACTGGCGTATGTTGTGGGGAGGGGTGGGCAGTTGGAAAAGGACACATGGAATCAGAGACCCTTGATTTATTCCTTTTTTTCATTTAAGAACTATAAACTGAGAGATAATCTGTGCCACATGCTCTTCTAAGCAGTGGGGATAAAGCAGCAGCTAGATTAATAAAGTTGTTATGCTCTGAGCATATATTTCAGTCCAGGAGATGGACAGTAAAAACTAAAAAACTAAATAATATAATTTGAATGAGTAGTATCTGCTATGAAGGAAATAAAGCAGTCTAAAGGAATAGATAATGATGAGATTGTCTACTATTTTAGACAGAATCACAAGGAAGACCTCTCTGAGAAGATGATATTGAGCAGAAACTTAAATGATCTGATTAAGGCTTGTCAAATTCTAGTGAGAGATTATTACAGAAAAAGGGATGGAATTCGGTGGGTTTGAGGAACAGCAAGAAGGTGGATTTGGAAGGACACAGAGGGGCCAGATTGCAATCTACTGGTAAAGGCTGTGGATTTCATTCTAAGTATTAGGAGAAGTTCCTGGAGGGTTTGAACAGTTGCATGATATAATTTAAAAACCCCTGTGGATGCTGTGTGGAAAAAGATGACAGAAGCAGGGAAACCACCTAACTGCTATTGCAATTTTCCAGGAGAGAGGAGATGAGGGTTTGCCCACAAGTGCAAAAATGGGGAGAATTTGCTCAAAGCATGGATCCACACAATAAGAGATGGTAGAGTCTTCCAGAATGGAAACAGCAAGTGTAAATGCATGGATAATAGAAATAGCATGATTATTTTGGAAAATTATAAATTAAAATCTTGCACAGTTTAAAGAATTCTCTTCTACACATCTTACAATGGAGTCTCTAAAGGAAAAGGATGTTCATTGGTATTTTTGATGTATGGAGACACCGTTAGAATTTTTTTACAGCTTTCTATGCCCAGACTTAACTCCATATTCATAGTCTCTTAGTGGAAACACTAACTGTTTGTGAGATCTGTGAGGATTTTCTAATAGCTCTCAAGTAGAAGGAACAACATTGGAGGAGAATCTTCACATGCTTTGGGAAGAATAGTTTAGCCATAGGAAGTTCTCCTTCTTTGATTTCCAGAATATTTGTGTAAATTAGCTATCCTTCAAAAAACTTGCCCAGTAATTTCATTCTAGGAGTGGAAATATAGGAAATAGAAGTAGCTGGGAATAAATTCTTTGTATCAAAATAGATGCCTGATTTTAGCACAATCGTAGGACTGTTTGCTGTACATAAAAGATCAATGTTTTAAAATTTTTATTTTTCCAAGATTTTGAAGTTCTTTTTTAAAATAAAGCAAATAATTCTTCAACATTTGCAAAATCAACAATAAAGACACATGCATTTCACACTGTTCTTCATGCAAATAAATTTAACACTTCCCCCCGATGTAAAATGCGAAAATGTTTTTCCAATGTGAAGAAAATATTAAATGTGTTTTAAAACACGTCACAGTATGTGAACTTCTGATTATTAGCAGGGCTTGATTTGACAAGATCTCCTTCTGTGTTCATAAACATGTTACCTGCTCTCATTAAATAATTTATATCTTTACGCTAAATTTCCCCAAATTAGAAAAACTCTTTTCCTTTCATTAAATGAATATATATTAT
The DNA here is from genome assembly GCF_041296235.1 of Equus asinus. NCBI lineage: Eukaryota > Metazoa > Chordata > Mammalia > Perissodactyla > Equidae > Equus > Equus asinus. Next base: position 19,378,988 of record NC_091805.1, on the reverse strand, counting down.
TATTTTCCCCTTTGAAATATTTCATAAATAAAACATTCTTTCTTACGAGAACTGGTTTTCCGATGCCTTTTTTTTGAAAATAACATTTAGATACGTTTCTTCAAAAAATAAACATTTGATCTTTCATAAGGAACTTTTCTGTGTTTAAAAAGAAACAGCTTTCAATATTTTGTCTTAAAAAGTGCAGCTCTCATGTTAATTAGAACCTACATCTACAGAGATTAGTCTTTAGCAAAAGAAATTACTCACACATAATCTGAGGGCTGACTCCCATTACTAGACCCAGATGGAATAATTTAGATATTGACATAATAAATCAGAGTTTATAAATAACTCCATATGATTCATGAAAGGTTAAGTTTTTCAACTTACTAAGTCAGTTATAGTAAATCCAGGGCTTAATTTTTTTTCTTATCCTTTGTTTTTATGGTGGAGGCAAACTGATTGATATAAAACAAGTACAGAAAGGTATTTAATAATTTAAAAAATGCCTTTTGGGTTATATCCAAGGGTCATTCAATCCGATCTACTCTATCTTCTAAATTTATATTTATATTTCCCATAATGAAAATTGGTTATCAAAATCATGACCATGAGCTATCACAATATTCTGAATCATTGAAAAAGGATATATTATGTCCACTATCATTGTGCTTATTCAGATAGGAAAGAAGACTAAGGCAACATTAAGGAAAGAATACTTTTGCAAAATATATTCTGCAACAATAACTGAAATTTACAAAGGCTTTTGCTTAACCACAATATTTATTTTATTAGAATAGCATATTACCAAAGGATACTAATTAAGCCAAAATTTTATTAAGCCCTTTCTGTAGAGTACTTGAGAGATGAAATGCACCATCAAAATGGTAACTCATTTCTTACCATTCATTTCTGACCTTGAAAGAGAAGAAATTTCCATGAGAATCACTGCTAACATGATAGTTTATTATCCTTCCCTCTATAACCTAAGAGATTGGCATCAGATTCCACATTTTTCTCCAAATACTAAAGAACACGACATTTTGAAAGAAATTTATACTTTCCCATACCTTTCCCCAAAATACCTTGGCCTTTATTTTAAACATTTAAGTAACTTGGCATGCATAACTGTTCATTGGGTTGTCATCATCGTTGTTCTACAATATTAAATTATTCAACCAATTTCATTAAAATCTTCTTCTTGCTTGACAGTTTAAAGACAAACAGTGACAAAGCAAGCTTAAACAGAGACATATATGATCTCTTGTCTCATGGAGCTTACATTCTGGTGAGGAAAACAGACATCCATCAATGCAGTATGCATAAACAACTATACCATGTCAACTCTGACAATGGCCACACAGGAGAGGTAGTCAGTGGGGCAAAACCCTGTTACAGGAGGATTTGACATAGTCAGGAAGTATGTAAGACTTCCTTAAAAAGTCGTATATAAGATGTAGCTGAAAAATGAGTAGAAGTGAACTTGACTAGGAAGAGAAAAGCAAATCTCAGTAGAGAAAATTGCATGTGCAAAATCCTCACTGTAGTAGTGGGTATGGGAGATCAAGGAATTGAAAGAAGTGTAGGGTGGCGGCTCTGGGGAGGAGACTAAGGTAGGTAGGGTGAGAGAAGAGCTGAGGGGAGAGAGTTCATATTCTTTATAGTATTTTAGGTCACTGTATCTCTTTTTCCTGAGGTTCTTTAATAAAAGGCCATCAATTTAGGAGGAATGAAAAACTATTGAAAGATTTTAAACAGCAGTGAGGGTTATAAGAGCAGATCAGCATTTCAAAAATATCCCCTCTTTAGGGTAGAGAATGCACAGTCACTCCTACACCATTTTCTTCATAGCCTCCCTCAATTTGCACTTCTCTGGAAGCCTTTCAGCTGGGAGAAGCACTGAGAATTTTCAGTGACATCTCTTGTTTGTTTTCAGTTCCCAGAGATATTCTGTTCCTGGGGCTGACTTAAGAGTCAGAAACATTGCTGCAAATCAGAATGCAACCATCCATACCAGTTCTTCAAGGAGCGAAGGTATCAGAAAGCTGTGCCAAGGGTTCTGACACAGAGATCCACTTCTTTTTTTTTTTTTAAAGATTGGTACCTGAGCTAGCAACTGTTGCCAATCTTGTTTTTATTTTTTCTGCTTTATCTCCCCAAATCCCCCCTGTAGATAGTTGTACATCTTAGTTGCAGGTCTTTCCAGGTGTGGCATGTGGGACGCCACCTCAAGGTGGCCTGACGAATGGTGCCATCTCCATGCCCAGGATCCGAACGGTCTAAACCCTGGGCCTCCACAGCAGAGGGCGCGATCTTAACCACTCGGCCATGGGGTGGCCCCGAGATCTACTTCTTCTGAAACAGTTGGGGTATCATTGGAGACACAATGACATCAAGACACGCTCCTCACTGCCCGGAGTTCACATCCTAGAAGCCTAGATGATAGTTCGAAGACCTCACTACTGTAATCTTCTCCATAGTCTGAATTCAGACATATGGTTTCAAAGCTCAACTTATTTCTGACAAAAGCAACTTCTTGTGTCCTAACCCGCTACTGTTATTTATTCAAATCTTCTTACTTTCTCCATGAATACCTTTTATTATCTCTTACTTATAGAGCATTTAGGTCTATATAATTATGTGGCCTTCACTCCTAATTGTGCCTTTTATCATGCCTTTCTCCATACCCAGGTGCTGATATATTTACCAGAATTGTTATGTGGTTATACTTAAGTCTATGCTACATTGTTGGTCTCAGACTGTAAGATCCTAGATGGAAGGGAACATGAAACGCAGAGGGCTTTTTTTTTTTTTTTTAGATTGAAATGTTTTTATTAAAGAATGATAGGGAAAATTAACCAAGAATAGCACCTTTTCTAGTTTTTAATTACTTGGAATTGCAATATTAATTTAAAGAGATTTTACTGTATGCATCATTTTATGAATAAGATCAGATGGTTGAAGATAACCAGCTATCTTGTGGATAGCTTTATTTGAAAGTGTGTCCTTACATAAGAAAGAGAACAAAATATGAGATTTTATTTTATTTTATTTTATTTCATTTTATTTTGAGGAAGATTAGCCCTGAGTTGACATCTGCCACCAATCCTCCTCTTCTTGCTGAGGAAGACCGGCCCTGAGTCAACATCCATGTCCATCCTCCTCCACTCTATATGTGAGATGCCTACCACAGCATGGCTTGCTGAGCAATGCCTCATGAGCAATGTCCACACCCAGGATCTGAACTGGCAAACCCCAGGCCTCTGAAGCGGAAGTGCGAACTCAACCGCTGTGCCACCAGGCCAGCCCCTAATTGGTTTTTTTTTCTTTGAAGGAACTTTTGATAAAACTTTCAATCCATTTTAATAAAAATAGGAACTTCTGAGTTTCTTTATGTGATACTCAAACGCAGAGGGCTTTTTGTGTGGTATAAAATTAAAGCTTAGAAAATAACTTAAGATCATAAACTATTTTATATGGATAATATCAAGTATATTATTGCCTATATATTCATGAGAAGAATAAAATTATGTCATTTATTATATATCTCAACTTTACTATATTATTCTTGATTTATCATGCCTGTCCAGGACTAGATAAAATATGAATTTCCTTTCTTTTAATAGATTATTGTCTCATTTGTGATAGACAACTTTATAGCCTGTCTCAGTTGGTGTAGTTTAAGTTATGCTGTAGTAACAAAAAAACCCCAAATCTTGGTTCTTGTTATGTTTAATGCAATTGGGTCATAAGTAGCTGGTTCAAATAACTGGATTAATGAATGTTGTAACATTTTTTGATGATTCCATCTCAACACCAGCTTTAGATGTTTGACTCTAAGGAGAAGGAGAGACTTGGAGAAGGAGAGACTTGGAGAATTGAGCACAAGTAATTCGATGCTTTATTCTAGGAAATAATTTTACTCACATTTTATTGGCTAGAACTAATCATATGGCCACACTTAACTTCAAGAGGGCAGGAAAGCACAATTCTCTGTGTCCTGAGAAATGGAAAAAAAAAATTATTGGTCAACATTAATAGTGTTTATCATTTAGTAAACGCTGATGACATATTTACCCAATAGTTGTAATGCAATAATTACCTTTTTTATTCTATTTAAGAAATTCTTTCACAATAAAAAGTATGCTCAATTTTTAAATATAGAAATTCCTTCTCTGTATAACCTCTATAGTCTATGTTTGTCTTTTTTGATGATTAACATTTTTTAGTGCTTTCACTTCAGTCAAGTATTATAGGGCAAAAGCTTTTAAATTATTTACCTTTTGTAAGTAATAATATTAATATTTTTACATTACAGTTGAGAATATTTATGTTTTGAAAGACTAATGAATTTGATAAAAGACTTACAGCTTAGCATTAAACCCAAGCCTATTAAATCTTTAATTAGTAAATAACATAGGTTCTCCAGTTTAAATTTTAACCCATCTTCTAAAGTTCAGGTCAAGTTTCATCACCTCTACAAGGCTTCCCAAACATTTAGTCTTCAATGATCAATCTTTTCTCTCCACTTTTCAAATATTTGTCTATGTACACATCTTAATTTTGTCTACGCCAGCATGTATGCACTAAATTTTATGAAACTGAACTCAACCCAATAGTGGGATTAATACGTTAATGAAAGTAATTATAAATTAAGTTCTTGTCTCAGGTTTCAAGCCTACATGCTTTGGTGATTTATTTGTAGAAGGCCTATCATTTTTTCTTTCAGTAAAGATACAATTCTCTCCATGATTAGCTGAGGCAAGATCACCAGCCAAAGACTTTTATATACGACCCTCTGTGTGAGTGGGCATAAACACTAGAATACAGATACTAATGAAACTATACACTGTATGCCAACAGCATCTGTGCTCCAAGTGAAATCTCAACATCAACAATGGGAAAATGGAAACTCAACACTGAATTGAGCTGCTAGAGCCTCTTTTCCAAGGTTGTCACCTCAACTCCACTTTGGCCCACAACCACCCAAAACCAGGTAGGATTTGCCCACTTCTGAATTCATAAATTTAGATTTCTCACTGTCTGAGCACAACCTCCTACCAATCCAGATCTTTAGCAGTTACTTCTCCCATGCTTCCCCATATAACTTATTAAGATTTGCAGATCTTGACCCCTCATCTTTCCCCCTATCTATCACTACCTTCCTTTTTTCACTTCCTTTTCCTCTGGCCTGTATTCCATGGTCCACTATTTCAATCTGCACTAATTGTATGGATATCTTATAGGAAATGTTGACTCAACAGTTCAGAGCTGAACTTGTTCCTACGTTCCAGCAAATGGCATAGCATCCATTCTGCTGTGCTGGCCAGAAACCTAAGCACCATCCCTGAATACTCCCTCTCCCTCACCTCACATAGCTAGTCATTTACCCAGTTGATTCTATCTCGTAGATATCTTTCAAATCCATCTTTTCCTTCCTCCTGTTAATACCCAAGCTGAGCCCTAGATCACAACCTAGGTGGATTGCTGCAACAGCTTTTTAAGTGGTTTCCCTATTTTCAGTCTTGTCTTCCTCCAGGCAATTCTCCAGACTGTAGCAAGACTGACCTTTCAAAAATACAAATCTGATCATGTTAAATTTCTATGCAAAACCCTACATGACTTCCCATTGCCCTTCCAATAAATTTGAAATTCTTTAACACGGCTTGGGAGCCCTTTCAAGATCTTGCACAGTTTATTTCGTAGGCTAGTGTCCTTCTAATCCACACCACCCACTTAATTTCCAGACAGTAGGCCTATTGAATTTTCAGTCTCTCTAAATTGCCGTTATTTTAAAAGATATAATTCCAGGGCCATGCCATGTCTGATTATTTCCTAGGATGAGAACATTCCTTTTCCTCCACTCTTCCCTTTCTACTTTCGTGTCCCTAATTATTTCTACTCCTTATGATCCCAGCATAGGTTTGTTTCCTCTTCTTTAGACTCTTAAATCTGATTTAGATGTCCCTCTCATGTGTTTTAATGAACACTAAATCTCCCCAAGGACTTCACAAGGAATTATATTTGCTCATTTTCCTAATCACGCCTATACAATTCACCCTGCAAATGGTCCCAGCCAACTCTCCATGCATCTATTCCAATAAATTTTCCATTAAACTGTCTTCATCTATTTTTCTATTTCTAGATGAAATTCCTTGTGCTACTTTCAAACTCATTTTCTGAAATAATGTTTAAAAGGCACTTTATTATTTTAAACCCCGTAGGCAATATACTATATAAATTTAGAAGTATATATAAAGCTCATCTTTGAAGTATACTTCCCCTACAAAAACACTCGAATGACAGAATCACAAAATAAAGTACAGTTCTCTCTTTCTGCCATTAAAGCTCTTCAATTATGTTATAAAATTGCACGTGCTGTTAAGATACAAAATATGCATTTTGATAAGAAGGGGTTAGTGGGATATTTTTATACTAAGTTAGAAAGTCATCTAGAAGGACATTCTAAATTTCTATTTTACTGTCAGTGACATCCACTTCAATTTTGCTTAGCTTACAAATTGAAACAAAAAGGAAAGGATTTTTTTTTCCTAATTGCTCACATTGCAAAGTTCGGAATATGAAAAATCAAGCGATGTTCTCTCTGGTCCAATATCACCTCAAGTAATAAAGTTTCTGCAATTAGCACTTTACTGACAGTTCAGTTGGTGATGTATGAGGCAGAATGGGAGCCGGCTCACTCTTCCGTAGCTGTAATATCGCTACATAGTGAAGGGAAGTGTAAATTTTGAAAGAAAAGTCAGCCGATATGTCTTGAAGACACCCAGGGAGCTAATATGCTGAATAAGGACGTGACATTTTTTGCATAGTTAACTTTTCTGAGTACATTCAAACCACAACTGCAACTCGTGGTTAGCAGTATTTTATTCTTAGCAAATGAACCATGAATCTTTTGGGTTCTGATAATTGGCAAATCTTTACAATTTACTTTTTATGATTTGTAATTTGTATATGCTTTATAACTGTTTCCAAATTAACCTGGATCAATTTAACTAAAATTAAAATATTTCCAAAAGTTTGTACCACCTCTATTAAACTGAGCAACTGCAAAACAAATTTGTTTCCTTTTCCACCTTTTCATGAAGACAAAGAAAATAATTCTATATTTGCAAAACCCATGCAGCAGAATATATGCTTACCTGTAAACTCAAAAGCACTGTGAAAAATATTAGAAAATTGGCTGTATTTACTTATGCTTTCCTGACCTAATTTTAATATACATACATTATCATAAGAACTCTGTGTAGAATTCACTTCAAAGCACATAACACAGTCCCTTAACCTTCTCCCAATTTATTCTCAATCTAGATTAATTGTCCTTTATTTGTCTATCCATAGCACTTTATCGTAACACTGACCTCGCTACTATACAGGTGGTCCTAGAATTTCATTTGACTTTCAAACTGTCCTCTCTTTCTTCATTAGACAGCATCCGCAAAACTGGCTTTCACACCTCAAATAATGCACTTGAAATATCACCTGGAAGCATTGCCGGCCAGTCAACGGCTCAGCTGGCTCCTTTTGAGACTCATTTATGTTAAAGTGCAAAGCTTCATTGATGCATAGTGTTCCAGGGAACATATATAACATTAATTCACTTATTTTTTTAACTTCCTATAAAATTTAGAGTAAAACACTTACTAGAAAAAAAATTCTTCAAAATTAAGCAGACTCTTGTGGAAAAGGGTGGAAATATTATGCACAGGAAGTTAGTGCATCGCAGAACAAGCCAGAGTCACGAGAAAGCCACTAAAGGTGGTTTGGCGAGCTTTAGCCCTTTGCTGTTCGAAGGTCTTCCCAACACAAAGTGCTGATGTGTTTTCTCCTTTTTAGCCAGAGAAGTAAGTCAGGCTTAGAAAGCTGGGGAAAGTATTTGAAAATTGAGTATTTTTACTCATTCTTCACTGACGCATTTTTAATTTACAGACATTACCATAAGAACTCTGTTTTATAATTCACTCCAAAATATTCACTCCAAGAATTCAGCTCACTTCTCTCTCTTCATCTAGCTATTTTCCATGTCTATTCAAGAGAGCCTGGTAAATCACTTATCAATGCCATGTCCTACTGTCCAACATATATATCATAGCAGGAAAACACTTACACATGAAGCTTCTATTTCTGTAAAATAAATGTGTGTACTGCTTTACCAATTTTTGAAAGTTTAAATTGCAAATCAAATCTTTGACTTAGAAGGAGCTCAGCCTTTTTTTCTGATCTCTAGTAAATTTTTCATATATATAGATATCTCAGAAGGAATTATAAATAGAAGTTTAATTTTGATAAAATTTTCCAAGACTTAGGTTTGGAGATTGTTTTACATTATTTATTTATACAGGTATAACATGCTTCAATATAAGAGTTTTTAGAAAAACTTTAATATAAGTGAGGGAAGTTCTTTATATCTGTATTCAACATTCTGAATACTAGAGAAGCAAGGATTTGGAGAAAGAGAAGTTTTCTATCTATTGTCTTTTAAGTTATTAAAACATTCCTATAATACTTTTATTTTCTGAGTCAGTTAATAATTGCTTCATCGTAGTGTTGCATATTATGAGGGTTACTCAATTTACAGGTGTTTTTTGCAGTACTCAGTTACGTTATGGAGGCTGGGTTATGCACAGATCTTTCTAATGGTTATATATAAAGCACTGGAAGCCTCTATTATTTTATAATAGGCAATACCTCGATGAATAATGAATTGGACTCATCTTTCTTACGTGACTCTAAAGGTCAAACCACACCACCTGAATATTTTTATCCTCTCTGAATATTTCCGTTTAAGAGTTTATTTAAAAGAATTTTTAAATCTTCTCATTATATCTTAACAGCATGATATAATACTCTACTTTTTGACTTCTCCATTTGATATGGAATAAAATTGCATCATATGGCCAAAGCACACTCTGTTAAAGTCTTCAATTTAGAAACTTTCCAGAATCAAACTGAGTCAATCTACGCTTTAAAAGTCCCCCACAAAAAGAATCCTATGTAAATTACTGTGTGTTTAAAGGTTTTTGATTTTAATCTATTAACTGAAATATCAAAACTACATTTTAATTCAGGCATTTGGGCATCACTGACAGGTGTTCTCGTCAGATTTAGGAACCCCGCAGAAAGATTTGTCAGTGTCAAAATGCTAAAATCCTAAATTTAGTGCCAGAATCCCTTTCAAATGGCATTTATATTTTAATATCTTAACCTACTTTGAATCCCTTTAGCATCTTGTGTATTTTTATTAGGAGATTTTGCTGTTTTTTTTAACTTTTGAAAGACTCTTTAAATTATCCTAAAGTCATATATTTTCCATGAGAAAGCAGGTGTCTTTTTAGAGTGTAGATGCTTAAGTCGCTCATAAAATTAATTTCCTCAGGTTGGAAGACGGTTTTTAAACTCTAATTTGAAAACTCTAATCTGGCATTCTGAAAACACTGTATCAGCATTCAGATATAATAAAAATAGAAACATAAAAGCATAATAAATTTAATTTGTTCTAGGATAGCATACGAGTAGGGCATTTTTGCATAGTCAACTACATAGTTTTTAGAGTCAAACACAGAGCAATGGTGCCTTTGTTTGGGGGACCCACTCCTCTAAGAAATGAGTACTGCCTTGCTGGTGCTACCATGCTCACCTCTTCAGTTTCATTTCCTCTGTCACCAGCTCTGTATATTGTGGCCTGTGCTCTGGACAGACAGAGGTACTTGAGATTCAGTGGATGAACTCCGTAGATTTTTTATTTCTTTCTTTCTAATAAACAGCTTATAACATAAATAAAAAAATTTAAAATAGAAACTAAAATGTGTATTTTTTCTGTAACCATTGCATTTATGGTTTTCTTACTTTTATGTAATTAGAATGCAATAACATATATTTAACAATAAAATTATATTGTACATAATTTAATCTTTGGTGATTCAGAAGGCACTTTAAGCTATTACAGTTTCTCAAAGTCAACATTAGGTACTTTATAATGTTTTATTGCACTCGTAAAACATGGAGCTACTTTTTAATAGAGATTTCCAGTAGATGCAATGTTTTATAAACTGGTTTTATTATATCTTTTCTTAACATAGAGATGGTCAGAATACAGACAGACTTCTGTATACACAGATAGACTAGATATTTCTGGCTAAATACACTTCAGGCATCTCCCTTTAGTGTTTCCAAAAGTAGACTGAGCACTTTGTCCTGCAATCTCCTCCTCCTTCATTTTGACCCCAGTTTTTATTTCCAAGATATCAGTGTCATTCTTATCTATTTTCCTTTTCCCATTCTCTGAATCTGAATGATTATCAAAACCTGTGCCTGCTACCACTTAAAAGACACTTGCATCTGTCTTTTAGATTGGCTTGCCCACTGTCTCTCATCAAAGTTTACTTTGACTACTAATAATGTTATTTTACTTTGCATTTAATACTTTAATACTTTTGCCAGACTTTAAGTTCTGAACATACACTATTTATTTAAAATTTTAAAGCAACCTAATTGTTTTTCTCACTTCAGAGATGAGTCTAGCAAGGGTTAGATAAGTTTGGTAACTTGCTCAATTTCAGAGAGCTGGATGTTGATCATCAGAATTGGAAGCTGCTCTTCTACGTTCTACTGCAACACAGTCAGACTGTTACCTTCTCATTCAGAGGAAAATCCAGACCTTTGGTGTGGTCTCCAAACCCTTTAGTAAAAATCCTCCTTTCTTATCTCAACTTCCATTCTCCACTCTATGTATCTGTTACACCTCTGACAATGAACTTTTCTACGAATCTAGAATATATTGTCAACTTACAGTGCCATGTTATTGCACAGGCTCTTCTTTACACTTCTTTTTGTCAAAATTCTATTTACTTCTCAACACAGTTGAAATCTCAACTTGAACATTATAACCTCCCAGTCTTAGAAGGCTTAATTAAAGTGGTGACTACAGAGTAGCATACAGCATAATGACTTTGGAGCCAGACTTCCTGAGTTTGAAACTCTGGCTATAATATTAACCAGTGTTTGTTTGTTTGTTTGTTTGTTTTTTGCAAGGGAAGATTTGTCCTAATCTAACCAGTGTTTGTTTGTTTGTTTGTTTGTTTTTTGCAAGGGAAGATTTGTCCTAATCTAACATCTGTTGCCAATCTTCCTACTTTTTTCTTCTTTTTCCCCTACAAAGCCCCAGTACCTAGTTGTAAGTTCTTCTGGTTCTTATGCGAGCCACCACCACAGCATGGCTACTGACAGATGAGAGGTGTGGTTCCATGCTTGGGAACTGAACCTGGGGCACCATGGGGAGCATGCCAGACTTTAAACATCAGGTCATCAGGGCTGGCTCTACTAACCAGTGTTTTGATCTTGTGAAAGTTACTAGACCTCAGTTTACTGATCTGTTAAATAAGGCCAATTATAGTAGCTACTTCATAGGGTTGTTAGGAGCAGTCAATAAGTTAATATATATAAAAAACATAGAATAGTGTTGACACACTGCAAGAAATGTCTACAGGTCTGTTGCTACCATTCACTCATTTCCACACCTCATTCCTAAAGTAACTGGAAAGGTGTTACAAAATTTACATGTGGTACAACAAGAAAAAAAATGATTGAATATGAGTTAAATGGAAATTATAAACACAGGTGAAGAAAGTGTAGAATAATACTTATGTTTTGGGGAGATTTCTTAAGTATATAGAAAATCAAGAAACTATGAAAGAAAAGATTAAAATAATTAACTGTATATAAATTTTAGCTGTTTATATACTAAAAGACAACACAAACAAAATTATAATGCAAGTGACAAACCAGAAAAGTATGCATTTGCAACATATATCATAGATAAGGGTTTTAATACCCACATCAAATAAAAAGATCCTACAAGTAAATATAATTAAAAAACAAAGTAATAAAATAATGAGCAAAAACTAATCAAACATAATGATATGTAAATATCCAATAAACATTTAAAATACATATTTAAACAAATTGTGATAATAATACCCCTTAAATGGGATAAATTTACAAAGATTGGTATTTGGTTTTGGCAAGGAATATAAAAGTGGTCAATCTTATACATTGTTAATGACAATGTAAATTGGAATATTATTGAAGGATATACAGAATCTATTGTAACTTTTTTGGAAATGGATATGTCTTTTGTGTGTCTTACACACACACAAACACACACACACACATTCCATCCATTTGAATCAGGTTCCTGGCTGCTGGTCTAACCTTGTGTAACTTCCTATTATTCTTCCCCTCTGTCCCTTATCGTACATCGGTCATGCTGTCCTTCTTGCAGTTACTTATATACTCAAAATGCTTTTATTTCTCAGGGTCTCTATATTTGCTATTACTTTGTTTAGAACTCTCTTTCCCCATGTATTTGTGGAACACTTCATTTCATTCAGGCACAACTGTCACCTTCTCAAGGAGATCTTCCCTGAATACCTTATATAAAATCACACCCCTGCTACTCTTTATTCCCCTCCTGTAGTTCACTTTTAATTGTAGCTCTTATTAGTAACTGATATCATTATCCAGGTATTTACTTGTTCTTGCTTGCCTTTATTTGAATGTAACTTTCATAAGGTAAGAGACGTGCTTTGGTCAGAGCTGAATCCTTAGCATCTATAACAACGTACAATATGTAGTAGGTGCTCAACGAATATTTGTCAATCAAATGAGCAAATCCCCAGGCTTTCTTGCTTCCACTGACTGGGATCAAGAGAGAGCCCCAGACATCCATCCTCCTCACTGACTCATGCTTACAGACCTGCCAGCATCATGTGCCTTGAATCCACCAGACTTAATTTCTTTTGTCTTTTATCTCCACATGGTTTCCAAGGCATCTCTCACTTCCCAAACCCTAATCCCCATAGTGCTCTGTACATCCCATCTTCATATCCCTTTTTAAACCTTTCCGTCTTCAGATAGTCTTCCAGTGTGTTCTCTGGAATTCAGTTTATCCTTAGAAAAATTCTTTAAATCTATAACTTCTTTTCTCCTGTTTAATTTTCTCTCTTTACCTACTGAAAACTCGGCTCTCTCCCAAAGGCTTTGGTTTCCCTGTCAGCCACAGCCGTCTGTTGCTCTTCCTTCAACATGTCTGCCACCTTCCCTCATGTGGACTTTTGTACTTGTTATTCCCACACCGGGAGAGATCTTCTACCAATGGTTAACTGCCCCTTCTCATTCAAATCTTTGCCCAAGAGTCCTTTTTCAGAGAGTCCTGCCCCAATCATCTTATTTAGAATTGTAGCTACACTCCCACTCGCTACACTTTTGGGCTTCTTATCCTGCTCTGCTTTTTCTCTTCCATAGGACTTGTTACTTTAGAACACATTAGAAAATATTGTAGAAAAACCTCTTTTTATTATATATATTTTTCAATTACCTGTCTCTACCATTAAATTTTAAGCTCCAGAAGGGCAAGGACCTTTGACTCTTTTGTTCACTGAGGAATTACAACAAAAACCCTATAAGAATATCAGCCAGGTAGTCAGAATCAATTAATACTTGTTAATTGAATAAATATATTTGTGCAAAAGATATATGTATAAGGAGATTTGGTGCATCCTTGTTTTAATAGGAAAAAATTGGACAATATCTATACTGGAATGGTCAAAGAAGGTTTTATTGAGTATATGGAAATTATGTCAGTAAAAAAGATGACATGGAAAAATTCCCAGACTACAAATAAACTTAAAAAGTAAAATAAATCATAGAATATGATCCCACTAACATGTTAAAATTATAAATGTATATTTCTCTCTCTATATATGAATAGATTGAGAAAGAAACTGAAGTGGTTTGAAATAGTACATACCATTAGGCAGGAGAGGAGGTTTGATGAGGTAAAGAGAGAAGGGTGAATATGGAATTTTTAATTGATTTTAAATTGTATGAATTTTTCAATTGATACTTATTCATCTATAGTGTTTATAAACTTTAAAAATGAGAAAATTAGGGCAAAGGAAAAGCAATATAAGAAAAGTAAGATGCAATCAAGAGTGAAATTAGTACTCCAAATACATATAAAAAATTCTCTACACTTGATAAATGTGGGTCATAAATTTTGCTCTGATCTTTTCTACCAACAATCACCAGTTAAATCATAGCGTCAACATGATTAAAAACAAACTAAGTATTCAGGAGATACACACCATTCCTGGGAACAGTATCTGAAGAAAAATTTCTATTCTGAGTCTCTACTGAGTGACGTGTGAGCAGCAACTTTAACCCCATTTTTGTAGTAACTTCAATGGGTTTCAAAGAGCTTTTTCTTCTTAAATGTTTTATGGAGACTGCCAGTGTTGCTTGGTAATACCAATCTTGTAGGCTTTGAGGAATTGGAGGAGGAGGCTGGCAATGGTCTACCAAGCAATGTGATCAAGAAATATGGCTCTCCTATCATCTTGGTTATTCCAAGAGCCATGTTTAGGTGAGAGGGAGAAATTGGAAATGTTGATCAAATAAGACAGAGTTTTGGTTATGCAAAATGAATAACTTGTGAAGATCTAATGGTCAGCACGGTTACTACAGCTAATGATATTGTATTATAGACTTAAAATTTGCTAAGAGTTAGATCTTAAGTGTGCCCACCACACACATACACACAAAAAAGGAGCCATATTTACAGTGCCATGACCCACGGTTCATTATTTTGTACTCTGCAAAAGTAGATTCCTTGGTCAAATATTTAAGAAAAATCTATATCAAACCAAGTTAAATATGTTTGTTTACATTAGGGACTTAGAGCCTTTAACATGCAAGTATGTATTATAAATCTTTAAGAGTGAGATAGAAAATATTGTGTCTATCAGGCAAAATTCTCTCTGGGACTCGGTTTTTGAAAGAGCATCTCCCAGGTCTTTTGTTCCCTAAAAGGCACGCTTTGGGTGAGCAACATGAACAGATAGCCCCTCCTCGTAAAGTGAGTCTACAGATAGAGTCTCGTTGTTGTTCTTTGCTTGTTTTCTTTCAATGGGACTATTAAGTGATAGGCCTTCTCTTGATCCTATATTTGATTTGTAGCTCTATTCCTACATTTACTATTTTTGCTGAATCTGACTTTTCTTTGCTAGCTTCTTTACCATTTTGGAAATTTATCAGTTTTTTGTTATTCAGTACCTAAGATTGCCAGTGCCTAACACAGTGTTTGTTGAATATTTTTTGAAAGAAAAACCTAAAAAATATGTTCACAGAAAGAACAAAAATCTATAGAGCATTATTTATATTTCTAAGGTATTTTCCGTATTCTAAGGGTTTCTATGTATAGGAAGTCAAATGAAATTTTTGGTTTTGGTGTCATTATGCCATTCCAATGTGCCAATGATTCTGCTGGTCAGAAACTCTGATTGGTAGCTGTAAATTTCTCTAATAATAGTTGGAAAACAATAAATATAATTTGTTGAATAGACAAAATTTTTTAAAATGTGAGATCTGACAAAGAAAATTATAACATTCTTGGTGGAAAAAAAGTTGAAAAACTAGTTCAGTTCTCTTACTTTACAGAAGAGAAAATTAAGGCTTATTGGGGGAAACAGATTTATCTACTCACACAAATCCTTTAGAACGGAGCTGGGTATTAAAATTCATGCTTCCTGACTTCCATGTGGCAGGGTCTTTGTTTCTCTTTTCTAGATCTCTCCCTTTGCAGGCTTCATTGTAACATTTCTCTTTCTCCTCGTCTTCTCCTTTTTCTTTCACTTACATAACATGTGACATTCTCTTGCATGTGTCAAGGACTCTTGCCATCTCAGAGCTGCGAGGTCTTGTGAGTCGGCAGTTGGGGAAGCTGCATTTCTGCTCATTTATTGATGGGAAACACTGCTTCTGACAGAACTGATTCACAGTGACGGGACAGGCTGGCTGAAAACTGGTAGGAGGACTTTGCAGCAGCTCTGGGGCCAAACTGAGGCCACAGGCCATATGTCTGGCTTCTCTGTCATAAAGAGACAACCAAGTGTACACATTCCCAGGTGTAATGTCACTGGGACCTTATTTGCAAACATATAAATGAATGACATTCAATTATGTTCAGAGGTAATGTTGTCAAAACCACCAAGGAAAGAATTTACTGCTTTTATACAGGATGTGATTCAGAGCGCGTTAGCAAGTTTTCATTGCTTAGTTGTTCAATATGCTTCTGAAGAGGTTCTTTTGCAGCCTGTTGTATAAACATGATACATATACTTATATAGCATACCTAGGCATGATGAAGTTGAGGGTTATTGCAGAATCAGCTCAGGTGAAAAATATTTTACATATATTCAAATAAGCTCATTTCTTTGTAAGCATTAGCCAATTCAAGGAAGAAAGGCAGGGTTTCTACAACTAGTGGAGTGAAGTTACCTGCTAACACCAATTGGTAGAAGATTGATGAAAGGCTTAAAATTTTGGCTCAAAGAGATTCCATTCTTGCTAACTAGTATCACATTTTCCCGCGGTAAAGAAAAAGACTCTTAGATTTATGTAAAATGGGGAGATAAAACAAGCGATAATACTTAACTTTACAAGAGGCCTCATAATGCCCTTATAATGTTCTTGGAACAAAAGCCATAGAAGCTAAAAGGACTCATTCCTAGGTTTCCTGGTTGACACTATTACCAGTGCTAATAGGAAATATCCAGAAAATTGAATCAGGGAGTTGAACTACAGCTTCACACAACACATAACAATAACAATAATAAATAATAATGTTCCTTTATATTGCCTTTTGATTTATGGTGTACATAAACATGAATTACGTCCTTTGTGAACTACATGAAATAGAAGACGGGGTATGTGTGCTGGGGGGCTGCTACAGAGGGAGTATATTATCATTATCATCATTTCTATCATTCTCATTTCACAGATTGCAGAACTGAGGTTCAGAGAAGTTAAATGACTTGCCCAAGGTCATATCCCAATAGTGGTAGGATCAAAAGTAGACACGGGGAGAGTCTTCCGATTCCTAAGGCAGAATGGTTTGTTTCACGCGTATGATACTGTTTCCCCTGTCAAGATGCAAAAAGGTCTATTTTGTAGCTGTAACTGCGATAAGCGTCTGAAAAAGGAATAGATTAGGAGGGGCAGGAGGTAGCTAAATTATAGAAATCTAAGACCCTGAAAGATGGTAATGCTCAGATGATAAAAGAAAAATGAAGAGATTTCTCAGCAAAGCAAGAGCTTGTATAAATGATTGGAGAATGAACATTGATTGATTGATTTAATAAATATTAAGCACTAATAGACACCAACTAGTACTGTAGGTAAAATTATTAAGCTTTGAGCAAAAGAGATAAGATCCCTGACCTCGTGAGAGCCCACACAGAGATGGCATAGAACAGACTATATATAAATAAGCAAAATTGAAAAATCAAACGTTAACTTCTATAAAGGGAAAAAATAGAGTAGATGGATAGAGTGATAGAGGGAAGGAGTATTCCTCCAGGTGGTGAGGGAAGGCTTCTCCTAGAGATGACTTTTGAGCAGACATCTGAATAATAAGGAACATTCAGCCGTGCAAATGTCCATGGGAAGCATTTTCTAGTAGACAAGTCCAGTAGTGCAGTCCGAGGCCTTTGGGGAGAGGATTGTAGGCTAGAGTTAAAAATAAATACCTTTCTAAGTGTGATAAGAAACCATTGAGGTTCTGATTTACTTTTTGAAAAGATCTTTCTGCTTTCCTCAGAAGTCCAGAAGGCATGATGAATGGAAGTAGAGTGAGCAGGCAGGAGGCCGTCAGCATCATTGTGGTGCCAGTGATGAGGGTGGTGCTAAGTGACCAGCTCAGATGTATTTTGAAGGCAAGACTGAGAGGAGTTTGGGGTGGTTTGGATGAAGTAGGAGAGGATTTTTGCAGGGGAAGAGAGTGAAGTGTGAGATTCAGGCTACCTCCTAAGTTTTTGGCTTGAGTATCTGAACAGATGAGATGAAGAAGACTACGAATGTGTTATATATAGTCAAACATGAGGTGGAGAGATTGTGAGACTGCCCATGGGTACCAAAAGGGCAGATGTGTTGATGAAAGTAGAAGCCAACAGCTGGCTCCATTCAGGGCTGTGGGTTTAATGCCATTGGACTATCCTAGACTGGGCCATGATGAGTTGTGGGCAGATCTGTGAGAAGGGAGATCTGCAATTTAGTCACAGCTTCTAGAACAACACCTCAATATCTTTAGCACTCATTTTTATTGTCTACAAAATAAGAGATTAGGCCAGATTGATAATGATAAACTCATTTTAGGTTTTGGACACCTTTTAGGAATCTAATGATTACTAACGACTCTCCAGAAAAAAAACTGTACATACATTCAAAATTTTCACAGAGACCTAAGGACTCCTTGGCCACTAAACATTATCAAAGATTCCTCTAGTTTGAGTCATATGATTCTATGTACTATCAAAATAAGCCAAAAATCATACAAAACAATAAGTGACCATTGCAGCGTGGTCGAGAGCTCTGGAGCAAAATTTCCCCAGACATGTGGATGAGGGCCCTCATCTTTGTAGCTGTAACATGAGGAAAATTCAACCTCCTTGTCCACTGCAGAGTGGGAGAGAGAATTAAGATTACATATGAGTTTTTACTTCTTCCAACTGGAGATGACACACATCCCTTCTAATTATAGGTTATTTAGTCAGACCTAATCATCTGGTACCTGGCCCCAGCAGCAAAAGGTATAGAAACTAGAGGAGAGCAGGTTTCATAAGCATTACATTCATTTTCAAGTATACTTTCTCCTTACACAGGTGTTTGTTTTCCTGGCTCATGGAAAAACTTTTGGTTAAATAAATGTAGACCTATCTAAATAAAGGAATACTATGAAGCTATCAAAAATATTTGTAAAGATCTCTAAGATATAAAGTTATGTGAAAGAGCGAAGTACAAAATAATGTGGATAGTATGCTGCCACTCATGTGAGGAAGGGAGAAGATGAGAATTTATGACTGTGTCTGTGTGCATTTGTGTAGAAAATCTCTGAAGGATAACGTTAAGGAGCTAGTGAAATGATTACCTGGTTATGGTGATGGAGATTGTGGATGAGAAAGACAGGCAAGAGAGTAAGAGCAAGACTTTTTACTGTACACCTTTTAGTATTATTTTGATTTTTGAACTATATGAATATATTGCCAAATCAGACTATTAAAATTTGATAAAAGAGTGGGGAATAAATACATTTCAGTCCATGTCTGATCCTCTTTACTCTCAGTGATGGAGGGTATCAAGACATCAGTGGCTAATTCCAGAGCTCCTACTGTGAAAGAAGGACAGTATCCGATGGAGTAGAATGTCCATGCATCAGCAAACAGCTCAAGCATGGCTTCATTACAGTGTAACATGCATCATGTCATGTGTTATTGCTTATTTAACAAACCTCACTCCATCACATGGATTAACCAAGAGAAAGTAAGTAAATATTGCCCAAGATTTCCTGTCTATGGATAAGGTTTCCATTTGCCAGGATGAAAAGTAGAACTAAGTAATAGATTGGTGGATTTTCTCCTCATCTTATCAGAGCTTTTGGGCCATAGTTTGACATGGGTTTTATGTTACAAAATTACTCATCTGAATAAAAAAAAGCTTCCCAAGGGAAAATAATCTCTCTTGATAATTTAATTTTATATGTTATTCCAACTTAGAATGCATTATTGTGGTAATATTTTTATTATTAACCTTTTATGGCTTTCAAAGTAATAGCAATATAAAATCATAGTAAAGAGTATGAGATTTCGAACTAAACAGCTATGGATCCAATTCCTACCTCTGCTAGTTGTGTTCCCATGGACTTTTTGCTTCATCTTTCAGAGTTTTCATTTCTCCACTTATAAAGTGGAAATCACATTAGCTACTTTATGTAGTTATTGAGAAAATCGAGATGAGGTATTTAAAATACTTAGCATAACACCTGACATAAGAAAGCATGCTCTATAAATGGTTGTCAATATTAATATTACACGTTGGACAACTAATCCCAACTGAGTAAAATTTATTTGCAGTTAGAGCTACAACAAAAGCTAGAAATGAGTTAGATATTATTTCTCCTTCCCACAGCTATGGTGAGATGTTCAGGGCAGATAAGTTTCTTTTGTTCCTTATCATAATCTGTGGAGTTAGAAGGAATTTCAAGATATTCAATGACATGTGAAAGAAGCAGGAGGTGTAGCATGGACTGGAGAGTCAAGAAAAAACCCAACATTGGCAAAATGTGGATTGTTGTTCAGATTAATTGAGGTGTTATTTGGAAATACACATCACATTGTGAGCACTTGCTAAATAAATATTCTCCTTAGCATTTCATGGTAGAATGAGAAGGTTGATAACTGAAACCACTAAGTCAAATCCAGATTCTAAAAAAGTCTGTCATTTAGGAAATAGTCTATATTTGGGGGAAGTTAGTAGGGAGTAAAAATGTTGGATAATTTGCCATTGTATCGATTGTACATATTATTAAACTCTAGGATTTTGGTTTCTGAAATCTTTCCTCAATGTCGTGAACTATATGTAATTTTAAACATGTTTCTTCTTTACTTTTTAAGCCCAGTGTCTCTCAAGGGAAACTTAATTTGTATGTTTCTGATTCTTTTATACTTAACTCATCCAAAAGTTATTTTGTAAAAATTCTTTGATGTCCAGAAAGCCTTATCATTTTCTTATAATGTATTCAAGAATTTTTTTCTTTGGAAAAGGGAAATCATGTCTTGCTTAAAGTAAATAAGCTAAAACACCCAATTTGGGGAAGAAGGTTATGAAATATCTTTCTCCCTCTCTCTCTTTATAAGCTGTCTCTGTCAGGATCATGGCTTCCAGCAATGATCATTCTAATTCAGGAAAGAATTGGAGAGTTTAACCTTCTTCAAGTTAGTTCGACTCAAAAAACATTCTTTTGTTACCTCTGATGGATGGAGAAATATGTAAGTTTCTATGAGCGATAGCAATGAAAATGATACAAAAAAATAAAATACAGTGCATATCCTCAAGGAGTTTGTATTCTAATGGTAGAAATATATGTATAAAAGAAATTATATATATAATATGTATAAAGAAAATTATAATGTTTGGCTGAATAAAGTAGTCTGAAAGAGGTAAAAGCAAAGTTTTGCGTAAATAGGACAAGAAGAATGTGAATTGAGTAACTGAGGAAGGATTTTCACATAATAGGTGGAATTCAAGCCAGCCTTATTAGAATTTCGGGGATTATTAGAATTTCAACGAGTGACAAAGTTGGTGAAGGTGTCCCTCTCTCCACAGAGCCACTTGGGCATAACAGACAAGGTAAAGCCAAAAGGGGCAGCTCTTTGAATGCCAAGCTTAGAGTTTGAATTTTATTCTCTAGGTAATAGGGAAACAATTTGAATGTCCTTGAGGAGAATAAGCAGTGCAAATGCAACTTGGGCTTTGAAAGATAAAGCTGATGGAAGTGTGAAGGGTGAGAAAGAGATGGAGGAGTCCAAAAGCTCAGAGACCAAGTCTGTGAATGTTCTAGTAGTTCAGGCAAGGGTCAGTGAGAACATGAACTACTGTAGGAGGAAAGCAAAGGTGAAGAACAAAGGAGGAGGAATGGATTACGACTCCTGGACTTTTAGTTAAGGTGTACTTGAGTTAGAAGATAGACCAAGCTGGCTATCGCAAACAGACCTCAGACCAGAGCAGTTCAAACAAGAGAGAATTTTATTTTCTCCTTGTGTCATAGTACAGAGTCAGCAGCATGGTCCAGGGTGGAAAAGTCACTTTGTTCTACAAGGTCATGCACAGTGTTGGGGAGACAGCGAAAGCTGGCTTTCAAGTCCTGTACCCCCTCCATTCCAGTCTTCGGAAAGAGGAATAAGGAAGTTGAAAGCAAGCAGCTTCTTTTTAGAGAAGTGACCCTAAGGTTGTACGCATCACATCCCTTCATATTCCATTACTCATATGACTTCAAGAGTTCTCTATTCAAAGTGTAAAACTTGGTAGTTCAGAGTCTAAGAGATTGTTTCCCTACATCTTATATTTATATCATAGTAGAGTTTGAAATTACTTTTGTTATTATTTTTGATGTAATGAGGTAGGCTGTAGATCACATGGATGGCAAGATGAATGAAGACAAAAGAGATGGCAGAAAAAGACGTAAAAGCCCAGGCAAGGCAGTTATTTTTTTCTTGGCCTGGATTGGCCCTAGCCAGGAAGACCCTGAAGCTGAATGCTTGCCTTGTCACAGGTTTCCAGTGCTGGTCTGGACGAGTGGAGCAGGGATCCACACGGATCCTATAAAGACACCAGACTCATTCATCACACTTACCAACACTGATTTTAAAAACTGTGTGATATTGGTTTAATGCCTGTCATGTAGACAATATCATAAGGTCTATGAAGGCAGTGACTTCATCTTTTTTGTTCAAAGCTGAATTCTCCCAGTGTCTAGCAAAATACCTGATACATTTTAGGAGCTAGGTATATATACATATATGTATATATATATATATATTTTTTTTTTTTGAGGAAGATTAGCCCTGAGCTAACATCTGTTGCCAATCCTCCTCTTTTGTGCTGAGGAAGACTGGCCCTGAGCTAACATTCGTGCCCGTCTTCCTCTACTTTATATGTGGGACGCCTGCCACAGCATAGCTCGACAAGCAGTGTGTAGGTCCACACCTGGGCTGTCGAAACAGAATGTGCAGACTTAACCCTGGGCTGGCCCCCATTCATATATATTTTTAATTTATGTCTTGAAAAATTTCAAACCTAAAGAAAACATAAAAGAGTAGTTCAATAAACATATGTGTTCACTAATTGTTAATGTTTGCCATATTTGCTTATTTTTCTCTTTCTCTCTTCCCCCTGAATCCACTGAAAGCAAGTTGCAGAAGTTATGACACTACTCTTAAATAATTCAGGAGGGAAGGAAAGAAGGAAGGAAGAAAGGAACAAAGACATACCAACCAGCTATCCTTTCAATTCCTTTAGTTTTTTTTTCTGCTTTTTCTCCCCAAATCCCCCCAGTACATGGTTGTATTTTTTTGGTTGTGGTTCCTTCTAGTTGTGGCATGTGGGACGCCGCCTCAACATGGCCTGATAAATGGTGCCATGTCTGCACCCAGGATCCAAATCGGTGAAACCCTGGGCTGCTGAAGTGGAGCGTGCAAACTTAACCACTCGGCAACAGGGCCGGCCCCCAAAATTCCTTTAGTTTTAAATTTACCAAATCTTTATGTTTTATCTTCAGTCCTGGGATAACTTGGCCAAAATCATGTGGGAAATTTTTTTTTGTTTCATTGATGCTTTTTTACAAGATAAACTAAAGTCATTTACACGACTGTTACTTCTGAATATTCTACAAAAATAGATTTCATTTTGGGACCAGTTAAGAAGCTATCGTAAACCAAATGAATCTTAAAATTAAATTTTATAACTGTTTAAGTGGATGCATTTTCCCCAAAGAACAGTTTTTAGCTTATAAAAAGAAAAAAATAGAAAGGGTCAAAATTTGGGTGGAGTAAAATTGTGTTGACATAGCTTTTCTTCACCTTGAGCTTTAGGAACAATCTTTGCTGGCTACATTTGCTCTACTTTGAGAAAGGTGATCTAAAAATTGAGGTACTTATAGAGATAAGGAAAAGAACCACCTTCAGAAGTTTCAACAGATCCTAAAGAATTTCTCTCTGCTAGAAGAATATGTTATCAGCTTTTGGATGATGTTCATAGATGACCCTAGAAAAGGTGATAAAACATCAATAAGCTCAAGACAATACTATAATTAAACTTTAAGAAATTGGAAGTGGAATAAAAAACATCAAACAAGCAACTTGTAAAACCATACAACTGATGTTAGGAAAATGAATCTATAGCTGGCTTCTCCAAAATTATAAAGAACATCATCATTTGTAAAGGACCTACCAACTTCCCAGGAACCCAGATCTAGTAAACAAAGTAATGATAAAAGCTTAAATTCATCTGACTACAAAACAAAATATTTTTCTCTACTTTAGTATATAGACCTTCATACACCAAGGAGAATAGATAAAGAACAGAAGGGGAAATCCTTTGTTGGGAAGGTTAGTATATTCTCCCTTCAAAGTAATGGAAACATTATATTGTATATGAATATTCCGTATCAGAACGTCGGCCATCGGATTTGCTCAAGGAGTGCTATAGTGCATATTTGCCTTATTCTCATGCAAGGCTGAAAGTTTTATACACATCTATAGATATATGAATGTCCTATATATCTTTTAGCTCATTAGTTATTCTACTTCACCCTTACAGTAACCTTGCAAAGTGTGTAGTGAAACTCCTAGCGTTCTCATTTTAAGGTGAGGTATCTGAGGAACGTCAAGAGTAAATGACTCGTCTGATATCATGCAGTTTGTTAGAACTGCTGAGAAGACCATCCACATCCCCTGACCATCCCCTGTGTTAAGCAGTTTATTACCTAGGGATTCAGAACTTCAAAGCTCTTTCTTGCTATTCTTAATGGAGAGATTAAGCTCAATTAAAATTACAAATAATCAGATCTATTGCTATTAGTGAGTTAATCTAAATTTCAATGTTATAGGTCATATTAACTTTTTCTAAATTAGATCTCTTAATTGTCACTGGGCAGACCAGACCATGACTCCTCCCTTATACTAATATGTAAAAAAGACATCAGGAGAGAGTGGAGGTGTACCCAGGATTCTTACAAACATCTTACTTGCTATCTAGCATTTTTTAGTATTTTTGGAATCGCTTTAAAAATCAGGTGGACTATGTGGTCCCTGTTCTCAGAAAATAAAAGAAAACAAACAAAACAAAACTGAATAAGGCCAGAAAACAAAAAGCTGGGGCAGGTGTAGATGATACAGTTCATTCACTGTGGGTTATGAAACCCCAGTCTGGGAATATGGGATTGAATCAATGTACCAGCTCTGGAACGTGGTAAGAACTGAAAGATTAATAGATGACAGAGCGTTACAGATGAATTCACAATGAGTCACAAAGGAAAAGGAGACCAATGGCAAGGGTGTAGAAGAACCCGGACCAGAAATATGATATTCCTTCAGTAGCATGACTTAGATAACGATCTGCATCGCTCTCTTGGCTCCCCATTTCTTGCGGAGACTATTCATGGGCTATTTCATTTACCAGAATATCTAAAGTAAACATTCAAGGGAAAAGCAATAAAAATAAATAGCACAATATAGAAATAAATGAACAAATCTTAAAAATACTTTAGATCTCTCCAAAATGAAAAAAGAAAAATATTTACAGAGATCTCTAAATTATAAAGAGAAGAAAGATATCTTATCATGGATAATGGAGCCATGAGTAGAAATAAATAGGAAGCCACATATGTGTATGCATTTTTGTGAGCATGAGCATATGTGCTCACACACATTTGTGTGTGTGTGATTGTCTAAAATTCAATTTATCTATCTTTCTAGCTCTTAATATAATTTCTTTGGCAATCTCATTGCTGATAGATTCAGGTGCAATCTCTCAAGGGAAGTGGTGGAAAATATAGCTCTTATTGTAGAATAATAAAATAGACCAGATATTCTGTGAGCAGACTGGTGTGTGCAGTTTCCAAGTAAACTCCAAGGCAGTAAAGTATGGAGATTGAAAAGAAAACAAGTTGCTAAAAAGGGCCTGGAATTCTGGAAACACGTCTACCTCATAGAATATATTTCTATTTAATCAATTATTATAAATATGCCTAAAATATTAGCTATTAATTAAATTGGAACTGTAAAATGAAAGACCAGTCGTTTTAAAATTTTACCGGAGTATCTCAGCAAACACGAATAGAGTTCTAACCCATCATGAGATGAAGAATAGGTTGCCTAGCAACTGTTTTAACTAATCCCCCTGAGGTTCTCAAGGAAAACGGGTGTTTAGAGGGAAAGTATTTGTTTTTGTTTTTGTTCTTATATCAAAGTTTCAGGATTACTTCTAACTAGTTTCTTTAGTCTGTATTCTTCTCGTCATCATCATCTGAAAGAAATAATGAAAAAAAGGAAGGAAGGATAGAAGGAAAGAAGGAAGGACTAGAGATAAGGATCAATGTGGGCCATTTTAAGCAGCTATTCAGGAATTCAAATTTAATGCAAATAGAAGTCAGGTGCTTCTGTTTATCATATACGGGCATATGCACCTTTTTGTGGAATGCTCACAAATCAAATTCAAAGTAATGACATTGGCTTGACAACTACAAGTTCACTGAAATGTGTGATAGGAAAAAACTATACGTTGGTGGCATTTCTTGACCCAGGATTCAAGGGCAACTTTGAATCTCTGTGTCCACTTCATGAAGCCATAGATCACCAGGAAGATGTTCTCATAAAGAAAGTGTGGCAGGTTAGGTCATTCTCCTCCTTCCAGACTTCCTGGCTAAGTAAAAGCACACTCATAAAACATTCACAGCATATTTTCATAGGATGTCCTAGCACGTAGGTCCCTGCTAGAGGAGGGGAGAGAAAGTATTTGGTGGTGATTCAAGAAAAGGTAGTTTTAAGTGTTTCCTTTGAGAGAAAGAGAGAGAAAAAGAGATACATTCAGTTTTCACTATGTATCTGTCATAAAGCCTTTATGAGTTTGGGAAGGAAGAACGAAGGATGGATTTCAGGTTAAATTCCAGAGTAAATGATGTGTTAATGAGGATGCAGGAAGCAAAATGAAGAGTAAGAAGATTAGAATCTTAGGCAAAGCAGAGGTGGTGGATCTGGAGTGTGATAGGTAAGTTATATAAATGAGATGCTTAGGAATATAAATTACCCATCTTCTTATTTTATGCCATTGTTTTTATAGCTTTTGACTCCACTTTAATGCTCTATTGCCAATTGGGTTTATTAAAAATAGTTTTGCAAACCTGCAACATAAAGGTGTTTCAACAATAAAAATTGGTTTTTATAATCATTGTGAGTAATGTAGAAACGATGTTCCTTCTAGAATTCTGAGCCCTGGGTTCACTTACAGGTCCATAATTGAACCAATATGAAACAGAATTTATTTGCTGTCTAGTACTTTCCTAAGCACGGAGGAGAAAGTGGCTGCATTGCTTTGAATTACCTGAGAAATTGCCCTAATTTGCTGCTTCACAATGCAAGGCTGGATTTCCTAAGTTACATTCTGACCTCAATGATAAGTTTAAATGCCAGCCTATGTTTTAACTATGCTGAGGCATAAGACAGACTGGAAACTCCATTTGTTTAGATTATAATGAAGACTTACTTTGACACATTATTCTATGTATTTCAGCATCTTCTCATCTACTAGAACATTATGAACATGAAACTTTTTGCAAGATAGGGAAATGTTTTTCCATTTTCTTATTTTTTATATGCTAGTTCTTCATGTTTCCTAAAGGTAAATAATGCATGAGCAAACCTGCAGTACCTTGACTAGCATTTTTCTTTAAATATTAAATATTATTTCTGAAAAATTTGAACTACGAATACTTGTGCGCAATAATTTTTCTGGTGGAAATAAAGCCTGATATTTATCCATTTTTCCCTTTGATGTCCTAGCATCCTAATGCTACGCAGAATGGTTACCTACTGAATTCCTCCAAAAAGTTATGACACTTACAATTTCATGAAGAAACAAGGATACAGATACTCTTTGAAAGAGTGACTTACATGTTTAGTAGAAGGTTGTTATTTTTTTTTTTTTTACAGTGGCTTTGTTTTCTTATGGATGAAGATTTCACGACTAAGGATATGTTAACTTTTTTTTATCAGTTTTTTTTATTGAGTTATTGATAGGTTACAATCTTGTGAAATTTCAATTGTACATTAATGTTTGTCAGTCATGTTGTAGGTGCACCACTTCACCCTTTGTGCCCACCCCCCACCCCACCTTTCCCCTGGTATCCACTAAACTGTTCTTGGTCCATAGTTTTAAATTCCTCATATGAGTGGAGTCATACACAGATTATCTTTCTCTTGCTGGCTTATTTCACTTAACATAATTCTCTCAAGGTCCATCCATGTTATTGCAAATGGAATGATTTTGTTCTGTTTTGCAGCTGAGTAGTATTCCATTGTATATATGTACCACATCTTCTTTATCCATTCATCTGTTGATGGGCACTTAGGTTGCTTCCACGTCTTGGCTATTGTTAACAGTGCTGCAATAAACATTGGGGTGCATAGGACTTTTGGGATTGCTGACTTCAAGCTCTTTGGATAGATACCCAGTAGTGGGATGGCTGGATCGTATGGTAGTTCTATTTTTAGTTTTTTGAGGAATCTCCATACTGTTTTCCATAGTGGCTGCACCAGTTTGCATTCCCACCAGCAGTATGTGAGGGTTCCTTTTTCTCTGCAACCTCTCCAACATTTGTTGCTATTAGTTTTAGATATTTTTGTCATTCTAACGGGTGTAAGGTGATATCTTAGTGTAGCTTTCATTTGCATTTCCCTGATGATCAGCGATGATGAGCATCTTTTCATGTGCCTATTGGCCATCAGTATATCTTCTTTGGAGAAATGTCTGTTCATGTCTCCAGCCCATTTTTTGATTGGGTTGTTTGATGTTTTGTGATTGAGTTGCGAGAGTTCTTTATATACTAAGGATATTAAGCCTTTGTCAGATATAGGACTTGCAAATATTTTTTCCCAGTTAGTGGGTTGTTTTTTTGTTTCAATCCTGTTTTCATTTGCCTTGAAAAAGCTCTTTAATCTGATGAAGTCCCATTTGTTTATTCTTTCTATTGTTTCCCTTCTCTGAGAAGGCATGGTGTCTGAAAAGATCCTTTTGATACTCATGTCAAAGAGTGTACTGCCTAAGTTTTCTTCCAGGAGCCTTATGGTTTCAGGTCTCACCTTTAGGTCTTTAATCCATTTTGAGGTTATTTTGGTGAATGGTGAAAAAGAATGGTCAATTTTCACTCTTTTACATGTGGCTTTCCAGTTTTCCCAGCACCATTTGTTGAAAAGACTTTGTTTTCTCCATTGTATGCCCTCAGCTCCTTTGTCAAAGATAAGCTGTCCATAGATGTGTGGTTTTATTTCTGGGCTTTCAATTTTGTTCTATTGATCTGTGCACCTGTTTTTGTACCAGTACCATGCTGTTTTGATTACTGTAGCTTTGTAGTATGTTTTGAAGTCAGGGATTGTGATGCCTCCCATTTTCTTCTTTTTTCTCAGGAGTGCTTTAGCAATTCGGGGTCTTTTGTTGCCCCATATGAATTTTAGGATTCTTTGTTCTAATTCTGTAAAGAATGTCATTGGGATTCTGATTGGGATGGCGTTGAATCTGTAGATTGCTTTAGGTAGAATGGACATTTTAACTATGTTTATTCTTAAATCCATGTACATGGAATGTCTTTCCATCTCCTTATGTCGTCATCCAATTCTCTCAGAAAGGCCTTGTAATTTTCATTATATAGGTCCTTCACTTCCTTAGTTAAATTTACCCCAAGGTATTTTATTCTTTTTGTTGTGATTGTGAATGGTATTGTATTCTTGAGTTCTTTTTCTGTTGGTTCATTACTGGAGTATAGAAATGCTACTGATTTATGCAAATTGATTTTATACCCTGCAACTTTGCTGTAGTTGTTGATTACTTCTAACAGTTTTCCAATGGATTCTTTGGGGTTTTCTATATATAAGATCATGTTGTCTGCAAACAGCGAGAGTTTCTCTTCTTCCCTCCCTATTTGGATTCCTTTTATTCCTTTTTCTTGCCTGATTGCTCTGGCCAGGACCTCCAGTACTATGTTAAATAAGAGTGGTGATAGAGGGCATCCTTGTCTTGTTCCTGTTTTCAGGGGGATGGGGTTCAGTTTTTGCCCATTGAGTATGATGTTGGCTATGGGTTTGTCGTATATGGCCTTTATTATGTTGAGGTAGTTTCCTTCTATGCCCATTTTGTTCAGAGTTTTTATCATAAATGGCTGTTGGATCTTGTCAAATGCCTTCTCTGCATCTATTGAGATGATCGTGTGGTTTTTATTCCTCAGTTTGTTGATGTGGTGTATCACGTTGATTGATTTGTGGATGTTGAACCATCCCTGTGTCCCTGGTATGAATCCCACCTGATCATGATGTATGATTCTTTTGATGAATTGCTGAATTCTGGTTGCCAAAATTTTGTTTAGAATTTTTGCATCTATGTTCATCAGTGATATTGGCCTGTAGTTCTCTTTTTTCATGGTGTCCTTGTCCGGTTTTGGGATCAGCGACATGTTGGCCTCATAGAATGTGTTAGGAAGTGTTCCATCTTCCCTAATTTTTTGGAATAGCTTGAAAAGGATAGGTATTAAATCCTCTCTGAAAGTTTGGTAGAATTCCCCAGGAAAGCCATCTGGTCCTGGGGTTTTATTCTTTGGGATGTTTTTGATTGCTGTTTCAATCTCTTTCCTTGTGATTGGTCTGTTCAAATTGTCTTCCTCTTCTTGAGTGAACTTTGGGAGATTGCAGGAGTCCAAGAATTTATCCATTTCCTCTAGGTTATCCATTCTGTTGGCATATAGTTTTTTGTAGTATTCTCTTATAATCTGTTGTATTTCTGCAGAGTCTGTTGTTATTTCTCCTCGCTCATTTCTGATTTTGTTTATTTGAGCTTTCTCCCTTTTTTTCTTTGTAAGTCTGGCTAGTGGTTTGTCAATTTTATTTATATTCTCAAAAAATCAGCTCTTTGTCTCATTGATCCTTTCTACTGCCTTTTTCGTTTCAATAGTATTTATTTCTGCTCTGATTTTTATTATTTCTCTCCTGCTGACTTTGGGCTTCATTTGTTCTTTTTTCTCTGGTTCAGTTAGGTGTGCTTTAAGGTTGCTTATTTGGGATTTTTCTTGTTTGTTAAGATGTGCCTGTACTGTGATGAATTTTCCTCTCAATACAGCTCTTGCTGTATCCCATATGAGTTGGTATGGCATGCTATCATTTTCATTTGTTTCCAGGTATTTTTTTACTTCTTCTTTAATTTCTTCAATGATCCCTTGCTTGTTCAGTAGTGTGTTGTTTAGTCTCCACATCTTTGTGCCTTTCTCAGCTTTTTTCTTGTAATTAATTTCTAGCCTTATAGCACTATGATCTGAGAAGATGCTTGTTATTATTTCAATTTTTTTAAATTTGTAGAGGCTTGTCTTGTTTCCCAACATATGGTCTATCCTAGAGAATGTTCCATGTGCACTTGAGAAGAATGTGTATTCAGCTCCTTCAGGGTGGAGTGATCTATATATGTCTATTAAGTCCAATTGTTTTAGTTTTTCATTCAGCTCCACTATTTCCTTGTTGATTTTCTGTCTGGATGATCTGTCAATTGATGTGAGTTGGGTGTTGAGGTCCACTACTATTATTGTGTTGTTTTTAACATCTTCCTTTAGGTCTGTTAATAGTTGCTTTATGAATCTTGGTGCTCCTGTGTTGGGTGCATAGATATTTATAAGCGTTATTTCTTCTTGATGAACTGTCCTTTTGATCATTATACATTGTCCCTCTGTGTCTCTCTTTACCTGTCTTATTTTGAAATCCACTTGGTCTGATATGAGAATTGCAACACCTGCCCTTTTTTCCTTGCTATTTGCTTGAAGTATTGTCCTCCACCCCTTCACCCTGAGCCTGTGTTTGTCCTTGGGGCTGAGGTGTGTTTCCTGGAGGCAACAAATTGTTGGATCTTGTTCTTTAATCCATTTTGCCACTCTGTGTCTTTTTATTGGAGTGTTCAATCCGTTCACATTGAGAGTGATTATTGATGCATGTGGACTTAATGCTGTCAATCTGTCGCTCATTATCTTGTTTTCCTGTGTTTCTTTTCCTGTGTGCTTTAGCCTACCCATTTAATACTGCAATTTCTTATGCTGGGTTTCTTAGATTTTTCCTTATCTATGATTTGTGACTCTGTTCTGTACTTTATTTTAGTGTCTACCTTGAAGTTTGTATTTAGAATCTCGTGTATAATATAGTCTATTCTCTGGTGGTCTCTTACTTACTCAACCAATACTGATTTAGACCCTTTGCTCTTCCCCTCCTAAATAATTATTTTCATTTTTTATTCCAACTCGTCTTATTAATTTAGAGTGCTAAGATCGTCCTTGTTTTGGTAGTTTCCTTATTTTTACCCTAATGCTATAGTTGAATATTTGCTATCCTGTTCTGGTTCTATCCATCGGTCTCCCTAGTCTGTGGATTGTGTCCCCTTTCTCCCTTTTTTCTTTTTTCAAGTATGAGAGCCTTCTTGAGGATTTCTTGTAATGGAGGGCTTTTAGTTACAAATTCCCTTAACTTTTGTTTGTCTGGAAAAGATTTAATTTCTCCCTCATATCTAAAGGAAATTCTTGCTGGATAGAGTATTCTTGGCTGAAGGTTTTTATCCTTTAAAGCTTTGAATATATCACTCCATTGTCTCCAACTTGTAGGGTTTCTGTAGAGAAATCTGCTGACAGCCTGATAGGGGCTCCTTTATAGGTTATTCTCTTTTTTTTTCTTACTTCCCTGAGTATTCTTTCCTTATCATTCCTATGTGCCAACTTTACTATTATGTGCCTTGCGGTGGGTCTTTTTACATTGACAAATCTAGGAGATCTAAAACCCTCCTCTACACACATTTCTCCGTTGATCCCTAGATTTGGGAAGTTCTCTTCAATAATTTCGTTAAGCACACTTTCTGCTCCATTTTCCTTTTCCATATTCTCGGGAATTCCTATGATCCTTATGTTCTTACTTCTCATTGAATCCATTATCTCTCAGAGATTTTCCTCATTTTTTTAAATTCTTAGTTCTCTTTCTTCCTCTGTCTGGCGCCATTCAGCCTGTCTGTCCTCGATTATGCTGATTTGCTCCTCTAGGTTGTCTACACGGGCATTCAGGGAATCCGTATTCTGTTTTATCTGGTCCATTGTGTTTTTCATCTCAAGTAATTCTGTTTGATTCTTCTTTATGATTTCAATCTCTTTTGTGAAGTAACTCCAGAACTCAGCTTGTTTCTCTATCTTTCTCTCTACCTCATTGAGTTTTTTGATTATAGCTGCTCTGAATTCATTATCACTTAGTTTACCTAATTCCAAGTCCTCAGGACTTAATTCTGTGTTTTTATTGTTTTCCTTCTGGTCTGGGGCTTTTATAAATTGCTGGATGGTAGAGGAGCGGTTTTCTCGCATGGTGGTAGAATTTGGTTGCAGTTACAGCCTGTCGCCACTAGATGGGCGTCCAGAGCCCTGCGTTATGAGCTCTCCGCCTTCGGGGTAAGATGGCTGTGCCCACTGGCTTTGTTAGGGGGGAGGGGCTGTTACTCACATGCGCCGGTCTGGGTTCAGATCAGTTCTGTTCTCTGGTCTCCCAAGGCCCTTGATTTATAGGGTCCCCGTGGACGGAAGCTTTCCCCCCATCAGCGGGTCTCCACTGAATCAGCGGCAGGAGTCCTGGATGATCCCCCGGTCACGCGGCCCCTCCCCCGCTCCTTCCCGACCCACGCCGCAGCGATGGCAGACTCTAGGGGAGGGAGCGATGTTCTCTCCTACCGTTCCAGCGCCTCCGAAGGTGTAAGCAAGGTTATGATCTCCGCCTTCTTGGTATTGTAGGTCTCTAACGAGCTGGCATTATGTTTATTCTCTGAAATTCAGTTCTTCCAATCTTTTGTTGTATTTTGGAGGGGAGAGAATCCCGGGTCAGCTCACCCTGCCATTTTGCTCCGCCCCCATTTTTTTGTAAACTTTTTTTAATAGATGTCATGACAATCTTAAATTAAGTCCAGTGATGTATAAATGAAATGATTCTGTGAATAATACAAGAGGGCACTTTAGTTAACTTGCTGTAAACCTTCCAAAGGGCAGTTTAGATTGCTCCCACCTAAAATGAGCATCTTCTTTGAAAGAGTCTACTGCTTTATTCATCCCAGTCTCCTACAAAATTGAGAAAAACCTTCAATTTATACAGTTGAGGATTTTATAATGAGGAAAATAATTACAGTTTTATACAAGTAAGCTAAAAGAGGTGCACTGATAGACGTTGTTGAACTAAGATATGAGTTGTAGCCTAAAAATGATCCAAATCATCAAGAAAACTCAGGGCAACCTTCTCTTTCCTTCCTTCCTTAGGGTTAAGGCCTAAATCTCATCTGCAGCATAAAGAGTGGTTGCAGAGTAGTGATAAAATACATGCATGTTAGGGGCTGGCCCCGTGGCCTACTGGTTAAGTTTGGCACGTTCCACTTCAGTGGTCTGGGTTTAGTTCCTGGGCCAGGACCTTCACCACTCGTAGGTGGCCATGCTATGGTGGCAACTCACATACAAAATAGAGGAAGATTGGCACAGATGTTAGCTCAGAGCGAATCTTCCTAAAGCAAAAAGAGAGAGATTGGCAACTGATGTTAGCTCAGGGCAAAACTTCCTCAGCAAAAAAAAGAAAACATGCATGCTAGAGCCAAACTGCCAGATTTACCAGCCACCTGACCCGGGAAAAGTTCAATGTTTCTATGCCTTACTTTCCTCATCTTTTAATGAGGATAATAATAGTGTTCACCTCCAGGACTTCTGAATAGTAAATGAATTAATATACATGAACCAACAGTGTCTTTCCAAACCATATTACCCAGGTTATGATATGACAATATGGTAAATGTAATATTGAGTTGATGAAATACTTTTATCATATCAGTCTTATATCACTTTAGGGTCTACCAAATAAAGATTTTAATAGGTTAAGTGAGGGGGTATCTTTCAATACATTTCATGTCTTTAGCAAATATTTATTGAAGATGCATATTTGAGTTCTGAGGTAGTTAGAAGGATCAACTCACTGAAATTATTGATTTTACTTAAGAATCTAGAGTATAGTGAAAGGCACCCGTCACTATTGCCCATGTCCCAGACCAATCACTGAGGATGAGTGAGTGTCTGCTGGACAGAATTAAATTTCTCTTATAGGGAACTATCTTTTGTGGGGAAGTGGACACATCTTTAAAGACACTTTAGAACCAAAGCAAAATCATAG
Organism: Equus asinus; assembly: GCF_041296235.1. Classification (NCBI taxonomy): domain Eukaryota; kingdom Metazoa; phylum Chordata; class Mammalia; order Perissodactyla; family Equidae; genus Equus; species Equus asinus. The sequence continues at coordinate 19,344,132 of NC_091805.1, read as the reverse complement.
CGAGGGGCCCACTTTAATATTTTACAATATTAAGAATTTAGGGGCTGGCCCTGTGGCCAAGTGGTTAAGTTTGTGCACTCTGCTTTGGTGGCCCAGTGTTTCACCAGTTTGGATCCTGGGCACGGACATGGTATCGCTCATCAAGCCATGCTGAGGTGGCGTCCCACATAGCACAACAGAGGCACTCACAACTAGAATACACAACTATACCCGGGGTGGTTTGGGGAGAAGAAGAAAAGAAAAAGAAGATGGGCAACAGATGTTAGTGCAGGTGCCAATCTTTAAAAAAGAAAAAAGAATTTCATCAAACTCAGTCTCCAGAAAGATGTAACGTGAAATAATATTTTAATTGCTTAGTATAAGTAACACACCTATTAGGAAACTTGTTGTATATCCTATCTTTTGTGCTTTTTGTGAACAGCTTCATTCACAGTCCCAATGAGAGCACATCCTCTGTTGGCCTCCGTACTGGGGGCTACTCTCCAAGCGAGGAACAAAACCAATTCTTCCTGGCAGGATACTCACAGTCTCACAGGTGGAGACAGGTGAATGCAAAAGTAACCCTAATATAAAGTTTACTGCTATACTTTTACAAGGCAGTTTTTGGATTGGACGAATAGCAAGGAAACTCTAGTTGGTTTAAGCAAGAGGTTGGGTCGTATAAATGTGAAAAGTTTTCTGCTTGCTGGGCAGACAAGCACTCTAACAGAATATTTAAGAACTTTCTTTGCCGTCCTAGAATGTGTAAGGCCCTGTGAGATATAGCCAGTTACATGCCTTAATTTGCCAAAAACCAGTGATCTCCAAAAGGTGGACACTGAATTTAGTAAGTTAAATTTCCAACATGTGCGAATTTAACTGCTATTTTAGGGTGCTATGAAGGGGCCAGACTGAGTGGAAAGCCAAGAGGGTCCCCAATGGAAATCACCACAAGCGAAGGCAAAGTGCAGCCTACCAACTCCAACCGAACAGTAGAGCTTGCCGACCAGAGGGAGCAATTCAGTGAAACTGCCAGGCAGTGCGTGCCCTTCCCGACATGCTCCCCTTCCTCCACTCCCAGATTGCCTGCCAAGAAGGCGAAGACTGAGGAATAGGCAAGGAATGGAGTCATTAGCTGCTGCAGAAGCCTGCTAGATCTGGCCTTGGGACGTAGAAGGTGCTCTCCTGTTGACCTCCCTAGGGCGGAAGAATAAACAGAAATGACTAAAGGAAGAGAGCAGCAGCATGGGCAACCTCAAGGGACCAGGAGGGCAGGGCAGGCAGCACAGGGAACTACTCAAGGCCAGGGACAGTGCAGGTCAAATGTGAGAACCAGCACCCTGCCAGCCCAGCAAATGCCACTCTCCCACCACCTAAGAGGCATCCAGAGGGATTTTGGTCCACCAACCAGAGACCACTGGGAATGCACTCGTACACCAGACAGAAAAAATAAATGTAGTGTCATGTAACTTGCTGCAGCAAGAGAAAACACAATCGAGGAAAACAGTGAGAGAAGTAGAGTAATGCAGGTTTTGAAGAGGGTTTTGGCTTGTGCTGAATGATTTAAGGAGGGATTAGGGATGTGGAACCAGCTCTGGATATACTGTCGAGAGGAGGGTCAGTTCAGTAAATGTGCATCTCAGTAATCTTTGCTTGGGAGCTGAGAAGAGCTAAACTAGCTGGGGCTGTAATTAGCGAAAGAGCCCCAGTCGCTCAGAAGCAGGTTCAGCGTGACCTCGTGCATATCCTGTTAGAAACATGGTTTGTTTTCTGTCGGTCTTGTCAGTGTCTCAGTGTCCTGTTGGAAACATTGTTGATGTTTCTTCCACATCAATACCAAATTTCCATTACTAACCATGCTAATGTTCATTTTCTCAAGTGGGAGATCCTTAGAAAGGATAAGACTCCAAGATGCTAAAATGAGGAAAGGAACAATGGTTGAGGGGTCAGTTCTGAATTTTGATATTTTGCTTATTTTTCCAAATGTGTCATACTAGCCTGGCTGGTGAGACCAAGAGACATGCAGATTTTATGTCACAAGTGTGAGCAGAGTTGTAAAGGAGAGCACAGTATGCAGTGGGGCATGGCTGTGATGGTACTGGGGACATATCATTTGGAAAATGTTTCATAAAATAGGAAACATTTGGAAGAATTAGTAGAAGTTTGACGGGCCTCATTAGAGTGTGCTGATTATTGCCCTAGAGGAGAGAGCATGGAAGGCATGAAGAGAGTGGAAAGACAGGGATGTGGCCCAGGAGAAATGAAGGGTGTAAATATTTTGAAGCATTGAGAGCTAAGCATTTCGGGTTTAAGAGAATTGAATTGCGTTGAACAACATATGTGGGTGAGAATGAAAAGAGGCTGGGGTAAGGCTGGAGACAAAACCATACATGGGGTTAATAAGTTATTCTACATGGTATTTAAAAAAAATTAATAGCAGTTTTAGGTTTACAGTAAAATTGAAAAGAAGGTACAGAAATTTCCCACAAATTTCCTACGGGCAGACATACATAGCCTCCCCCATTATCAACATCTCCCTCCAGAATTGTCTATTTGTTACAATTGGTGAACCCACATTGACACATCATTATCACTCAGGGTCCACAGTTAACAACAGGGTTCACTCTTGGCATTGTACATTGATGAGTTTGGACTAATGTATGATGATATATATCCACCATTTTAGTATTGAAGGGTGCAGAATATGCCATCCCAAAATATGCCACTGTGGCATAAAGATTATTTTAAGCTAAAGACATTTGAAAAACAGCAGATATAATGAGGGCATTCTAATCTTCCTTTTCCTCTGAAAATAGGAGATACAAATTCCCATAAGAAAGATGGCCTCCGTGTGCCAGAAGAAAAGTAACATTTTTCAATGGGGAATCAAAAGCAAGAGAATTCTGTACAAACAGACCTTGTTAAAACAATTCTTATCTTCTTAGCCTCCCAGTATAGTTTACTTACTGTTCCACCATTGCCTCTCTTTGTTCAATTCAATATAAAAGCATGCAGATTTTGCCATTTCTTTGGGTCTCTTTTGGGTCTTTGGGTCATTTCTTTATGAAGACTCCTATGCCACACAAAATTTGCATAAATTCATATGCTTCTCTCCTGTTAATCTGTCTTACATCAGTTTAACTCGCAGGCCCAGATGAAAAATCCAAAGAGGGTAGAGGTGAATTTTGCCTCCCCTACAGTATCAAACAGAGCAGTTTCACTGCCCTGAAAAATCCTCTGTGCTCTGCCTTTTCATCCCTCCTTCTCCTCTAACTCTTGGCAACCACTGACGTTTTTACTGTCTCTATAGTTTTGCCTTTTTCAGAATGTCATATAGTTGGCATGTGTTCTTTTGAAAGATCAAAAAATACGTTTTTGTGTTCTCTAAGCTTTCCTCAAATAGTAAATTTCATAAAAATACTTTCTAACTAAGACAGTTGATTTGGATGCAATTAGCAATTAGCAGATTTGAAAGAAAATAAAAATATTACAAAATTGTTAAACTGTTAGGCTGTGTTTTCGTAAGACAAGCTTACTAAATTACCACAAAGAATATCTTTTTCATTGTCTACACAGCCCAGAGGAAGCAAAGGCAAGAAGTTAATTATGTTTTTGACCCCAATAGGGCTCGCTAGCTGTCTCTGTTACATACTCACAATTTTTAAAATTCCAAATACATTGCAAAGTAAATATTGTTATTATCCTCATTTACAGAAGAAGAAATTGACAGTCATTGGCTATAAGGAGTTTGCACAGGATCACACAGCAACTAAAGGCCACAATGGAGAACTCAGCTCTGTCTGTTTCTAATTTGAAATGATATTATTTTTTGCTTAACTAATTCATCCTCATCTCTTATGTCCACTTGATCACTAACTCCTATAAATTCTAGGATTTACATACTCATTTCTCTGACACAGAGAAAACAAATAAAACTGTTTATCCATCTCTTCCCCTAACCACGGCCTCTTCTGTTAGCCTTAATAGAAAAACATCTCCAAAGAGTTGGTTGCCTCTTATTCTCTCTTTTTTTCGGGAATATCAGATGTTTTTAATATCAGTTTTATTGCAGTATAATGAACATATAGTAAACTGCATATAAAGTATAGAATTTGATAAATTTTGACCCGTGTATATACCTATCAAACCAGCACTATCATTATGTTCATAAACATATCTGTCACCCACAAGTTTTCTCACGTCTCCCTCTTACCCTTCCTCTCACTCCTTATTTGCATTTCTGGCATTTTTTTTGGAGGATGTGAGACATTTGTGAATTTTACCTTCTTAGCTGCTAGATACTTTTGCCTTTCTATAAACATTTTTGAGCTTCCTTCCAGGATGTAGTTAAGTTACACGGGGCTTGCTTTTAAGCTTTGCAACATGAGAAGAGAGCAGCCGTTAGTTTAGGGCTAATTTTACTGCACTACTTAGACAAAAATCTTTGAGCAATCTACTTGATGCCCTGTGAATCATAAGCTTTTCCATTCTGGCTGGTGGGAACAGCTCTATTCCTGTCCCTCTGTGAGTAGAAGACTTTTCTCTTTTATCCTTTTAGGTAGTTGTTTCCCCAGACTCAAGTAGGTTCCTCACATGCACTGAATAGCGTGCAGCTGAATGCTCCGGGGACTGTCTGAAGATCTGTGGAGTTTTCTCTTTGTGCAGCTCTCTACTTCAGTAGTGCGCCATATAAACACCAGCTACCTCGGTCTCCCTGGAATTCCAACTCCTCCTCATCAACTCAGGGACAGTTCTGTGCTCTGCCTGAGTTTCCCCTCTGTAATATGATAAGAAACATGTATCTGGTCTTTTTCCCTGGTTCCTCCCTAAAATCTGTGAAATTTCCTGAGTAATAGGAGCATCTTTTGTTATTCACAACAAACCTCTTTCAAGCATACCTGACTTTATGTTAATAAGGTGACTCTTGGCGAGCTCCTAGGTAGTTTCAGGTTGAGAGCTGGTTACCGAAGGAACCAACCAGGTGATTAGATGGTTGGAACTTTCAGCACCTCCATCCCCATCTTCAGGGATGGCAGAGAGGCTGGAGATTGAGTCAAATTACCAAAGGTCAATGATTCAATCAGTCATGCCTATCTATTGGAATCTCCATAAAAACTCCCAAATGACGAGGTTCGGGGATCTTCCAGGTTGGTGAACACATCAAGGTGTCAAAGCGGTGGTGCACCTAGAAAGGGCATGGAGGCTCTGCACCCTTCCCTCCGTATCTTGCCCTATACATCTCTCCCTTTTGGCTATACCTGAGTTATAGCCTTTATGATAAACAAATAATAGAAAGCAAAGCACTTTTCTGAGTTCTGTGAATTGTTATAGTAAATTATTGAACATGAGTGGCATCTTAGGGTCCTCCTAATTTGTTTTCAGCTGGGCAGAAATGTGGGAACCTGGTCACTCATTTGCAACAGGAGCATGAGGTAGGGGCAGTCTTGTGGGACTGAGCCCTTAAACTTATGGAGTCTGCTGATAACGCTGGGTGGTTAATGTCAGAATTGAATTGAATTGTATAACATCCAGTGGGTGTGGGAGAATCAGAGAATTGGTTGTTGGTACAGTCGTGTGCCACGTAATGACGTTTGGGTCAACGACAGACTACATTTACAGTCCCATATGATCAGTACCACACAGCCTAGGTGTGTAGTAGGCTATCCATCTATGTTTGTGTAAATATACTCCGTGATGTTTGAACAACAACAAAATCACCTAACAATGCATTTCTCAGAATGTATCCCTGCCATTAAGTGACATATGACTGCATTGAAAAACGTCCCAGACCCTCCTTGCACCGTGACCTGAAATCTCTCTTCAGGCAGTAAGATGGGGCAATTGTAGAGTTTGTCCCTTTGTTTTCATTTCTCAGAGCTCACTGTCCTTCATTGTTTAATGGCTAATGTATTGAGAACTTTTTTCTTAGATATTTTACCTGCCTTTTTAGTTGTTTCATGTTGGAGATTAAGTCTAGTCCCTGTTACTCTATCTTGGTAAGACACATAAATCCTTTTTTCTCTGTTAAACCTGCACCCAAGAGATCCCACCCACAGGCCTTGTAGATGCTCCTACTGTTTGGCTCACTTGTGATCTTCAAAAGTCGATTCTCAATCTTCATCTCACTTACTCTCTCACCATCATTTCACACATTATTCCCCTCTTTCTTGAAATATTTTCTTAGCTTCCAGAACACTACACTTTCTTAATTATTTTTTCTCCCTTACTGACTGTGTTAGTTTCCTCGAGCTGCCATAAGCAAGTACCACAAAGTGGATGACTCACATTAGCATAAATATATTGTCTCACAATTTTGGAGACTAGAAGTCGGAAATCAAGGTATCTGCAGAGCTGTGCGCCCTCTGAAACTCAGAGGGGAGACTCCTTCTTCGCTTCTGGTGGTTTGCCGGCAATCTTTGGCTTTCCCTGGTCAAGTGTTCCTTGGCTACAGCTCTTCAGTCTCTGCCTCCATCATCGCATGGCATTCTCCTCTCATGTATCTAAGTCTTCACATGGCATTCTCTTCTCTGTGTATCTCTGTCTCCTATTCTACAAGGATGCTATTCTTATTTAACGCCCACTCTAAGGAGCTTATCTAAACTTGATTACATCTACAAAGACCCCATTTCCAAGTAAGATCACATTCACAGATACGGATGTCTAGGACTTCAACATGTCTTCCAGGGGACGCAATTCAACGTATAACACTGACCATTTTCAAGCAGAATTTCTACCTCCTTAATTCAGGCAGATTCTTACTAGGATTATCCGTAATTCAAGCAGGTTCCTACCTCAAGAACTTGCACTTGTCCCTTCCTGCTTGACACAGTTTTCTCAACTTTCCCACAAACTTCTTCTCACAAATATTTGGTAGCTCACTCTCTTACTTCACACAAATCTCTGTCCCAAAATCATCTCCGGAAAGAGGAAATCTCTGATCACTGTGACTAAAATGGCACTCCCAGGTTTTCTCCATTTCTTCTCCCTGCTTTATTTTTCTTAATAATTCCATGCCTTTATTGACATTACGTTAGAGACATATTTATTTGTTTATAATTTATTTGTAAGAGATGTAGAGATATGTTTATTTGTCTCCGTCCCCTCCACTAGATTGCAGTATGTAAAAACAAATGCTTGCTTAATACATGAGATGTTCAAAAATATCTTTGAAAATTGAATGATTTTTGTTTATTGGTATACACCCAGGACTTAGAGTGCCTGGCATAAAATAAGTTTCGGTAAGTATTTGCTCAATGAATATAGAGTTTCTTAATGTGAATTGAATGAACAGAAACACTTAATAAGGAAGTGTACTTTAGATTTATGAGAACTCTATTGCTTATAAATGAATTCTAATCAGGTAGGTAGTAGCAGATCCCCAGGGAGGTAAAAGCTGTCATTTGGAATATCACCCTTTCTGAGTGGCTTTGTGTTTTTCTGATAATAATAGCAGCCGGGAAGATGATAAGATAGTATCAATGCTAAGACTGGCAGTGACAAGGAAAGAGAGGCCATTGCTCTTCAGCGATTGTCCAAAGTTATCAAATACTGGATTTTATTAGTGACATATAACTTATAGCTCTAAATTTAGAACTCTAAAGAAACCATTGCTTTTGAAATAACTACAGGAATTTCTAACTCTTGTGTTCCTAATATCGTATCTTTTTCCCAACTTCTAAAACTTAGAGTCTCTTTTCTTTTATTGATAAAATAGTGTTTGAGTCTTTGAAGTTGATTATGATCACATATCCCACGTTAAAACAAAATAGAGACTGTAACCCCTGAATTCATCATTTCTTCTTCAATTTTTATATTGCCAGGTTAGTTTGCATGTTCACGTCTCACCCAGGCTATTAGAGTAATCTCCAAATTGCATTTCATGCATTCTGTTTTCCCCCTCCTTTTTATTCTCCACATTGCTTTCTAGATTTTCTTTTCTAAAAGAGAAATATCAAGTCCCTTGCTTATTGAAAATCCTAATTGAAAATCCTAATGGCTGGCTTGTCGTGGCTCCTAAGGTGTCCCCAATCCTCATTGCATTAGTTATCTATAGCTGCATAACAACGTTGCCACAAACTTACTGCCTTAAAACAACACACGTTTATTATATCACTGTTTCTGTGAGTCAGGAATCCACGAATGACTTAGCTGTGTCCTCTGATTCAGGGTCTCACAAGGCTCCAATCAGGCCAGATCTGAAGCTCGAATGGGGAAAGATCTGTTTCCAAGTTTATATGGCTGTTGGGGCTTGTGGGCTATTGACCGGTCACTGTTCTCAGTTCCTGGTTGATTATTGGCTAGGAGCTGCCTAAGTTCTTCACCTCACAGACTTTTTCAACATGATCACTTGCTTCCTCAAAGCCAGCAAGGGAGCTTTCTTGAAAGATGGACATTACAATCTTATGTAACACAATCACCTACATCCCATCACCTTTGCCATATCCTATTGGTTAGAAGCAAGTTCCAGGCCCTGCCCACACTAAGGGGAGGGGATTACACAAGGGTGTGAATACCAGAAGGCAGCCTTAGAGTCTGTCTGTCATGCATCAGGTCGTCCAATATCTTTAAAATCTGGTCTTAAGCATCTGTCTTCCTTCTACCACAGCACTGTATATTTTAGCCTTACTGGACTATTTCTTTTCCTAGGAATTATGTTGGAGCTTACAAAAATCTGGTCTTTGTTGCCTCCTTGTTTTTTTCTTGTTGCTTTTCGTGCCTAAATTATACTTCTACACTTCACCTGGCAAAATCTTACCAAAGAACTTGCGCAAATTTCGGCTCTTCTTAGAACCCTCATGGTCCTGCTAGGCAGAATTAACAGCTCCTTCCTCTATCTTCCTAAACCTCCTATCGCTCTGTCCCGCTCGATCTCTCTGTCTCTTTGTCTCCAGCTATTTCCATCCTGATTTCATTCTGGCATAGTTTTCTGTGCCACTGAATTTTAAACACGTTAAGAGTAGATCATGTTCTATCAATCCTGAATTCCCAGCACCTAGCACAAGATCTGGTATGAATAAGAACTTAAACATTTGCTAATGAAGTGAACAAATATTGGGCTAATTTTAAATGTTTGTGAAATTGAATTTTTGAACACTCTGTTGACCAAACTCTTAGCAGGGCAATGTGATAACTTAGTGCTTCATCTGTAAAAAGCTACACCTTTGTATTCCAAACATAACCTTACCTCCTTTCCAAAGTTCTACAGATTAAATGAAACGTACAAAAATACACAAATAAAATAAAACAAAATTAGATAAGTACTCTAATCGAGCATAACCTCTTTTCCTGTCTTACTATTTTTTACATTTTGTATTTATTGAGGCATGGTTAAAACAAAAAAAGTGACTACTTAAAGAAGTGTGTGATAACCTGTTTCCATTCCCATGCTTTAAGAAATTATGACTAATCATTTTAATATTACGTTACTATTGTTTTTAATATGCAAATCAATGTTATCAATTTTTCACGTATTCATTTCTTTTTGTGGCAGATATATAGTTCAAGGCTTGAAAAACTTAAATAGCAAATCAAAGTCTTTTTAATTCAGTCTCTTCAACTGAAACTTTTATATATTTGGACTAGCACTGTTCTAGACTTTTCATTAGGCAATAAGCTAGATAATAAAGAAAAGTAATATATTTTCTGTTTCAGTGGAAGGAGAAAGTCACATAAGGACAATTTCCCAGGTAATTGAAATTGATATTCTTTATTGCTAAACTGTTTTTAGTTTTATCATTGGGAAGAAAGTATTTCTTAATTGGGCTATCCATGGTCTGGCCTCCTGGACCAGAGTTTAAGGTAATTTGAATTTCTAAAATAAATATCAAGCATACACAGTAGTGTGATATAACTATGCATTTAAATCCTGTTACAGGGAACCCATGCTGCAGAGGCTAACAACTGTGATTTTCTTATTTGTATTGCTTTATAAGTTTCTTTTTAAAATTTCCTTCCTGCCTACCAATATACCTGCCTCTAGCCTTGCCCCCAGCACCACCTATTCTTAGGCATTTGGATACATAAAACCATTAAGAGTAAACGTGACTGACACTGAAATAAATTTAACACTGATTTTAATATTATTACTAGCAATAGAGAACTTTGCTTGAGCTCTTCCTATGTGCCAAATACTGTTCTAAGTCCATTATACGCATACACTCATCCATCTTCACGACGGCTGTGGCGTAATATAAAATGGTAGGGGAGTGATAACCCACTAGGCAGATGAACTACCTTGTGTAAAAGAACCTCTGGGATAGAAAGAGTGCAATTAGATATGTAAACAAATCCAGAAGAGCTGGAGTGGAAAGTGTCTGGAGAGAGACGACTAGAAGCAGGAATTAAAAGTTAGGCAGGGTCAGATCTTTTTAACACCTTGGTCACAGCTCACTTTCTAGAAACATTCTGTGATATCTATTGAGCACAAATAAAGCAACCTTTTACTTTTGTTCCTTAAAAACGTTGCTCCCACTTTGCATTGTAATTCGTTATTTCTGTAATTCTCCTTCATTAGTTTGGCATTTCCTCAAGGATTGGATAATATCTTTGTTTCTTTTTTTAAAAAATACACTCCAACAGCAGTTATAGTGTTTTCTGTGATAAATGTGCAATAAGTGTTGCTGAACTTATGTCTGCATAGCTAAGTTGTAATTTGCTTGAAGTATGGTCTTTAGTAGAAAAGAACTTTCTTGCTTCTTTCTATGTTTCATTAAGGCCTGACTATCTTACCTCTTTCCTGCAGACATACTTACTTCTCCCTCCACTTCATGCACCAACCCCCCCCCAACATCCAACATGCATAAATAAGCATATTTTTCATTATAAATTCTTGCACATTCCTTCATTTAATAATAAAATCTAGTTAAAATAGTACTAAGTCTAAGAATGCATTGACATTGGATTCCTCCCCAAAGTGAATCTTGCTTTTTTTCTTTAGACATCAACGTGTATTTTTACTTTAAACATGAGAGCATGTGGTAATTCCCTTTGATTTGATTATGTATTTGCAAAATTAAATGGAAAGCAAATATAGCTTTGTAAAAATAACCTCTCACATAAAACAAGAAAATGTGAGAGAGGAAGAAATAACATAACAATTAGAAGCAAACCATCTTAGCAAGGTGATGAATTCTTTGTACAGTAGAAATGTGTAATCATCAAAGAGTTTTATCTCCATCTGAATGCTACATCACATAGGCATGTGTAAATGCCAACACACCTGCCTGATCATTGAGAAAAACACAAAGGCTCCATCAGTCATTCTTATACTGGGCTCAGTTTTTACCCTGAGGTGCTGTAGGCACTCATGTAGCACCGCATATTTTAAGACATTCAACACCTTGCATGAGTGTTCCTGCGCCAGAGCAGATTCTTCAAGATAATAGCCTGGAGTGGTGCCCGTAGACTTCAGAGAACTGCCTAACCCATCATTTGTTTCAAAAGGAGAGGCAGGTCCTTGAGAATAGACATTACCAATCACATTTCAATGTTGTACCAAATCCAGGAAGGGAACCAGAAGGTTGAAAGAAAGGTGAGCATTTTCCTGCTGCAACTGCATTAAGCATTCTAACTGGGAAAAAGGAAAAACAGCAGTAAATAAACAATCCGTAGATTAGGAAAAGAGCACATTGATAATCCAAGAAATTGGAGGTGAGAAAAATATTTTTTCAGCCTAATTTTTGATTGAAGGAAGAAAACAAGGAGAGAGAGAAACAGAGGAGAATGTTTTCCTCCAAGATATTGTAAGGGAAAATCTCTACAAGAAATGTCCTCCTTTAGATTGTTACAGTTTTGCTTCAACTAAAACCCTTTGTTTAAGATCCACAGTTTTTGTGATCAAGTTTGAAGAACACAGTAGACAATGTTTTGTTGGAGTGTGGAAAACTGATAGTAATGGTACAATTGAACCTAACGTCTTAGAGGTTTGGCCCTCCACATCTGAAACTATAGATCAATTTTACTAGACTATAACTTCTAGTATGACTATAAATCTACATTATACCTCCTATTCTCCTGGAAATTACACACAATGAAAAACATGTAAAATTTATTTTCAGAGAACCTAGGAATTATAGACCATACTGGCTTCAAAATATATGTAGTGTTTCTAAAAGCAGCTAAAAAAGCAAATGCATGTGGGACTGTATGACGTGAAGGAGCCTAGAAAATGACAAAAGGGCTCAGTGGTGGCAGATTTCAGAATATGCTGGTGAACTCTGCTTCCAGAGGTTAAGGACTCACCCTGAATTTCCAGCCATGTCCATTGTTTGAAGTAAAGAGTGAGGAAACTAGCGTGTGTGGCGTTTTGTAAGAAAAGCCTTTCTAGAATTGATCTGGATGGAAGAAAGAGAGGAATCAGGAATCATGTTTTTAGGGGGGAACCATGTTTATAGGTAGCTATCTGTCTCTGGACAGCAGAGAAGTAGAGAACCTCTGGGTTATAAACCCTGGAAAGACTACCCTACCTCCTCTCCTTTCACAAGAACGAGCCCCAAATAACCAGTCTAGGAAAATTGAAATCATTCAATTAGAATTAATAAAAGACGAAAAAGGTACTGGCACAAATTGATCCAAAGATACTGTATGAAAAATGGTAGAAAAGAGAAGCAACACATACTAACAAAGTCAATTCATCATATTTTTCCTCTATGAATTATGGTTTTTGTATAATGAAAAAAATCTTTGTTTTACTCAAGTTCACATAGGAATTGCTCCATCTTCTCTTCTAGAAGTTTCAGAGTTTTAGGTTTTAGATTTAGGTGCACAATCCATTTGTGTTAATTTATTATATAGGGAGTGAAGTATGGATTGAAATTTATTTTATGCATATGGATATCCAATTTTTTCAGCATATTGGCTGAACTATGCCTGTACCTTTGTTGAAAATCAATAGACTATATGTTTAAGTCTATTTCTGTACTCACTGTTCTTTTCCATTTATCTATAAGTATATCCTTTTCTGGGTGACATTCTCTTGGTCACTGTAGCTTTACAGTAAATTCTTAAATTACTATATTAGTATGAATCCTTTAACTTTGTTCCTTTAGTTTAAAATCATTTTGGCTATTCTAGTTCTTTTGCCTTTCCACATAAGTTTTAAAATCAGTTTGTCAATTTTGAAAAAATACCTGCTGACATTTCTAATGGAATTCTGCTGAATATGTAGATTAGTTTTGGGAAATTCAACATCTTACTATGTGTGTAATTTTAATTTTTTAAGATTTCTTAAGGGTTGTTTTGTGGCCCATGATGTGGTCTATCTTGCCGAATGTTCTATTTATACATGAAAGAAGTATATACTCTGTGGTGGGTTGTATAAATGTCAGTTAGGTCAGCTAGTTGATAGTTTTTCTCGGGTCTTTTATATTTTTCTAATTTTTGTCTTCTTATTCTATCAATTCCTGAGAGGAGAGTTGAAGTCTCCAGCTGTGAGTGTGGATCTGTTTATTTCTACTTTCAGTTCTATCAGTCTTTGCTTCTCTTATTTTGAAGAGCTACTATTCTGTAGATGTTTGTTTAGGATTGTTATGTCTTCTTGATGAATTGATCTGTTTATTATTAAGTAATAATGATATCATCCAATATTAATATAGCCACTCCAGCTTGACTAGTGTTTGCATGATATGACTTTTTTTCAGCCTTTTACTTCAAAAATAAGACATATGCAGCTGTAGATAACTAATGCAATGAGGATTGGGGACACCTTAAGAGCCACGACAAGCCAGCCATTAGGATTTTCAATTAGCAAGTGACTTGACATTTCTCTTTTAGAAAAGAAAATCTAGAAAGCAACGTGGAGAATGAAAAGGAGGGGGGAAACAATGCATGAAATGCAATTTGGAGATTACTCTAATAGCCTGGGTGAGACGTGAACATGCAAACTAACCTGGCAATATAAAAACTGAAGAAGAAATGATGAACTAAGGGGTTATAGTATCTACTTTGATTTAACGTGAGATATGTGATCACAATCAACTTCAACGACTCAAACACTATTTTATCGATAAAAGAAAACAGATTCCAAGTTTTAGAAGTTGGGAAAAAGATACGATATTAGGAACACAAGAGTTAGAAATTCCTGTAGTTATTTCAAAACCAGTGGTTTCTTTAGAGCTGTAAATCTAGAGCAATAAGTTATATAGCACTAATAAAATCCAGTATTTGATAACTTTGGACAATCGCTGAAGAGCAATGGCCTCTCTTTCCTTATCACTGTCAGTCTTAGCATTGGTACTATCTTATCATCTTCCTGGCTGCTATTATTATCAGAAAAACACAAAGCCACTCAGAAAGGGTGATATTCCAAATGACAGCTTTTACCTCCCTGGGGAACTGCTACTACCTACCTGATTAGAATTCATTTATGAGTAATAGAGTTCTCGTAAATCTAAAGTACACTTCCTTATTAAGTGTTTCTGTTCATTCAATTCACTTTAAGAAACCCTATATTCATTGAACAAATATCTACCGAAACTTATGTTATGCCAGGCACTCTAAGTCCTGGGTATATACCAATAAACAAAAATCATTCAACTTTCAAAGATGTTTTTGAACATCTCATGTATTAAGCAAGCATTTGTTTTTACATGCTACAATCTAGTAGAGCGGAGGGAGACAAATAAACATATCTCTACATCTCTTACAAATAAATTATAAACAAATAAATATGTCTCTAACGTAATGTCAATAAAGGCATAGAATTATTAAGAAAAATAAAGCAGGGAGAAGAGATAGAGAAAACCTGGGAGTGCCATTTTAGTCACAGTGATCAGAAATTTCCTCTTTCCGGAGATGATTTTGGGACAGAGATTTGTGTGAAGTAAGAGAGTGAGCTACCAAATATTTGTGAGAAGAAGTTTGTGGGAAAGTTGAGAAAACTGTGCCAAGCAGGAAGGGACAAGTGCAAGTTCTTGAGGTAGGAACCTGCTTGAATTACGGATAATCCTAGTAAGAATCTGCCTGAATTAAGGAGGTAGAAATTCTGCTTGAAAATGGTCGGTGTTATACGTTGAAAGGAAAGCCAAAGATTGCCAGCAAACCACCAGAAGCGAAGAAGGAGTCTCCCCTCTGAGTTTTAGAGGGGGCACAGCCCTGCAGGTACCTTGATTTCAGACTTCCAGTCTCCAGAACTGTGAGACAATACATTTATGCTAATGTGAGTCATCCACTTTGTGGTACTTGCTTATGGCAGCTCGAGGAAACTAACACAGTCAGTAAGGGAGAAAAAATAATTAAGAAAGTGTAGTGTTCTGGAAGCTGAGAAAATATTTCAAGAAAGAGGGGAATAACGTGCGAAATGATGGTGAGAGAGTAAGTGAGATGAAGATTGAGAATCGACTTTTGAAGATCACAAGTGAGCTAGACAGTAGGAGCATCTACGAGGACTGTGGGTGGGATCTCTTGGGTGCAGGTTTAACAGAGAAAAAAGGATTTACGTTTCTTACCAAGAAAGAGTAACAGGGACTAGACTTAATCTCCAACATGAAACAACTAAAAAGGCAGGTAAAATATCTAAGAAAACAGTTCTCAATACATTAGCCATCAAGCAATGAAGGGCAGTGAGCTCTGAGAAATGAAAACAAAGGACAAACTCTACAATTGCCCCATCTTACTGCCTGAAGAGAGATTTCAGGTCATGGTGCAAGGAGGGTCTGGGATGTTTTTCAATGCAGTCATGCGTCCCTTAATGGCAGGGACACATTCTGAGAAATGCATTGTTAGGTGATTTTGTTGTTATCTGAACATCACAGAGTATATTTACACAAATGTAGATGGATAGCCTACTGCACACCTAGGCTGTGTGGCACTGATCATATGGGACTGTAAATGTAGTCTGTCGTTGTTGTTATCTCTATAAGATTATTGAGTCAAAAATAAGTTTAAAATGAAATTAAATAATTATATCAGAAAACTTTAATGCATTACATATTCAAATGTATGTGATACGACTAAAAGTGTTTCCAGAGGAAAACTCATAACCATAAAAATAAACATGAAAGAAAAAAGAAAAAAATGAAAACAAGTAAATTCAACATTCAACTAAAAATTTTGAAACATAGCAATAAAACAAAGAAAAGGTTAAGGAAGTAATAAATACCATGATAGGCAGAATTCTAAAATGACATCCCAAAAATTCCTGGCCTAAACCCTGAGCCTGTGACCATGATGAGATATCATGCTGTGATTATGTTATGGTACATATCAAAAGATATTTTTTTTCTACAGATGTGCTTAGGATGCTGATCAGTCAACTCTGAGTTAATCACAAGGGAGTCTATCTGGGTGTACCTGTTCCAATCACATGGGACCTTCAAAAGCACAGAGTTTTCTCCATCTGTTAGTAGAAGAGAGAGTCAAGGCATAAGAAAGATTCTATGTGCTGCTACTCCCTTTGAAGATGGAGGGAGCCCTAGGATGGCCTTTAGAGTGTTCCTAGGAGCTGAGAATGACCTCTGGCCAATAGAAAATAAGCAAACAGGGATCTCAGTCTTACAACCACAAGGAATTGAATTCTGCTAACAACCTGAATGAGCCTGGGAGATGATTCTACCCCAGAGCCTCCAGAAAAGAGCCCAGCTCAGCCCAGCTGACCCCTTGACTTGAGTCTGTGAGACCCTAAACAGAGAACCCAGTTGAGTCTGGACTTCTGACCTACAGAATTATAAGATATTAAATGAATCTTGCTTTAAGCTGTTAAACTTGTTGTAAGTTGTCACATGATAATTAAAAACAAATGGAAAGATATAACAGAATTAAATGTTAGACAACAGAAAAGCAATTGAATAAATAAATAAATAAATAAGACACTTCTTGAAACAGTTTACAGTGTAGCTATATCATGTATAAATTAAGCAAGGAAAAAAGAGAAAGAACAAACATTATTTTGCATGGGGAAAATAATAACAGATATGGAGGAAATCAAAAGAAACAGAAGATACTACTTTGCAGAAAAGAGGAAGGATAGTATATATTCATATTTTATTGTATGTGCATAAAGACATTCTGGAACAACACAGAAGAAACTCTTAAATAACAGTAATAATCCAAGTTGGAGTGGAGGTGGAGGTAGAAAACTGAGTTAATGACAGACAGTCGTGAGAGGGAGTCTACCATTTTATATATCTGAGTATTTATTCTTGAACTGTGAGAGTTTATTTCCTTTTCAAAAAAAAATTACAAAACAAATGAATGCACAAATAATCCTAAAACATTACTAGATTATTTTCCTGACCTACACGACTGTTGGTTTAGTTTAACTACACATATTTCAGTTGGTCCTTTTTTGAAAACAATTGTAATTCTTTTTATATCATTTTTATTATACTAAAGTCAATATATGACAGACAGGTAATCGTCAAAACCTACACACCTTCAAACACCAAGGGAGTGTTTTTTTGACAAGTTTTTAAAAATTAATCAAGGTGTCCTTTGGAACAGCTAAGACAGAAACATTTGGAAATCTCTTTTCACTCCTCTGTGGAAAGTGTGGAAAATGAATAACGGACATAGGTAATTAAAATGAGAGTTTTTGAATTACCTAAGATGACATTCAGCAATACCAAGAGGACATCTTTGGGAACATGCGGAAAAATCAAAAGTCTTCTTAATAGCTTGGGGAAACAGGACAAGAAACAAGAATGACTCTTTTTTTTCAGACATGATGATAACGGTATTCCTTCTAGATTAGGTTCCTTGGTAAGAAAGAAGAGTTCCTTGTTATGTGAAGGAGGAAATTATTCTAAATTAGCTTAATATGGCAGGTTGATAAATATAAGAAAAGGATGTGATTGTCATTACTTTTGTAACTTTTTCTCCTAAAATATATCATGGAAAGAAGATAGAGAAGAATGTAAATGTAAAAGAGACCATATGGTAAAATTGTAGCTCCCAAATGACATCAATTTCTAGAGAGCACTCTAATTTGGAATATTACTTATAACCTAATTTTGGATCTGTTTCAAGCCCATCATTGTATTTATCTCTAAAAAAGTCAAGGGAATGCATTTTCAAAAAAGAAAATCAAACTTCAATTTGGTGGTTATTAAATGCATTGAAGAAAAATACACAAATGATACAAGTTGCATGGTGTGTGCTGATACATGATATGAAGAAGAAATGACATATGGCATGAGGAAGAAATGAGGGGTGAGATAGCACACCGATATAAGGTATTTCTTAAATCTTTTTTTTCTTAAAATGAAAAATCTCTTTGGGAAATGATTATATCAAGGGATAATCATAAGTAGCTAGGCAGTTCTTATATAGTATGCATGCATACCATGCATGTGCACACACACACACTCTATAAGTTTTTTATTTTAGCCAGAGATGGACGCAGGTAATAAAAACCCAACTCATCTCTACTTACAATAAAGCCCTAAAGAACAAACCTTATTATAAGGACATGAAATTTCAAATGAAAGTATAATTGGTTTGCTGCATTTTAAGACTGCATTACTGAGCTACAACATTATTGTTGTAACTTTATTACATACATTTAAAATTGAGCTTATTGTAAAGCAGTTTGGATTCTCTGTGTCTTTCTGTCTGTTTCATCATTCATCCTGCCTATTCACCCCAATTCCTCCTTGATGGAGAACAACGCTCTCCTGATTGCCCAGGCAACATGGGTCAGGGTTTACTCTCATTTTCCCACAAATGGTATCACATGGTCTGCACAAGATTTTCAGTCATAATTGTTGCAATATATCATATACGGATCATCATATTTTTGAAAATTTCCTGCGTAAGCATCAATTCTCAGCTAATAATATCATCAAGAAGACATCTCCTTGTCATGATTGTAGAGAAACTTGAACATGTTCAAGAACACGACTGTTCAAAGTCTTGTAGCTTTGCTTTGAAATGGGCAGAATCAATCAGGAAAAACAAGTTTTACCAAACTGTTTTCAATACATATATATTTTTTCCTGTAAAAATTTGTCGTGATCATAGAACAGTTGAATCATTTTTATTTTAGTTCCATCTTCACAAAAGATGACCAAAGCAAAACAAGAATGTTCTGCTTGAGGAGGAAATGGTTTCCATTCTAAGTGTAAAATCTATCCTTGAACAAAAATAAAACTTGATGCAAACACAACACTTAGGAATTAACAATTCATGATTCTACCACGCAAGTTTAGGGTAATCCAGGTCTTGTATTCAGACTGCCTGGGCTCAAATTTTGATCCACCATTTACTGAGCTGCGTGACCTTCAGCAGATTTCTGAACTGTAAAATGAAGGAAAAAAACCCGGCACTTCATAGGATTGTTATGAAGATGAAAGGAGATAATACTTGAAAAGTGTTTTGCACAGTTCCTGGCAAATTAATTAGCACTCACTTAACGCTACTATTATTATTTTATAAACATAAGAGTCATCTAGGGAAGACTTGAACTGTGTCAACTTCAAGAACAATTTATCTTCCATTTTATGTGAAATGAGAAAGGCGGAGAGTGAAGGTAGAGAGAAAAACATTTAAGACAAGGGAAACAGCACGCGTAAGAGCCAAGAGACTTGTCATAGTTCTATATAATCTCAACACATCCTTATCCCATGAAAACGTTCTCAAGTTAAGCCTACACAATTAAAACAAACAAAAAACTTCATCATAATCTCCCTCTCTTGCTACTGCCCTTTGTATATCCTACTCTTTGCAATCACACTTCTTAAATAATTGAACCTGGATACTGCATTGGTTTCCTCAGCACTTTCTCAGTGTTCAACCAATGCCAATATGGTTATAACCAAATTATTCGCCCTCTAGGTCACTAAATTCCTTGGACATATTTCAGTCGTTATCCTCCTTGAACCAACTTGTTACCAAACCATCCATCGTTAGTTTGCTTGAGGACTACCTGTTGTAACAGCATTGGAAACCATAGACTCCTTTCTCTCACTCGATTTCCATGACCTTCCCTGGTTTTTCCTCTACCTCTCTGGGCTCTCTCTGCTTCCCAGTCTCCTTTGCAATCTCATTACATGGTGATATTCTTTATAGCCATGTCTGCCCTCTTTCTTTCTGCCTGATATCCAAGGGAAGATCCAAGGGACCCAGAGATGGAAGCCACATATTGCTCCACTAGCCCTGAACTACTTATCTCCAGATATTTGTAGGTGAATTGTATCACCGTATTTTCAAGTCTCTTATAGCAGCTTAGCCTGCACTGAATACACACCATATTTCCTTTATTGTAACCTACAATTACTCTTTTTTAATGTCTGTTTAATCTGTCATACTTCATGTCTCAACCACTATATTCTTAGCACCTAACAAAGAGTCTAAAGAGGAATGAATGAATGAAAGCAAGTCTACAGGGTAAAGTTGGGACATGGTAGGACTGGACCTTAGCAGTCTCCTAATTCTTAGGCCCCTGCTCTTTGCATTCCATGGCATTATTCACCACCAGTAGGTGTCCCAACTAAAGTTGGGACACATAACATCACTAATCGCAGCACCAATACTGATATCTAAGCACCTCATCCTGAGTCAAAGTTCCAAATATTTCCTTAGAGAGATTGGATGATCTGAGCAGTAGAGCCCCTTAAATCAAGGTTCAGAATGGGCCACTTCCTGCTGACATGCTACATTTCCTTTTTTGCTTTGAGTGAGATTATACAGCACACTGAAATGACACCTTCAGTACTGAATGATTTGGCATTCAAGAGAATTAAAAAAGACTTTCTTTTATGGTTAAAAGCAAATTACAAAAAAAGGGATACTGGCAGGCAATTACTCTATAAGCTATAGGAATGAAAGGGATCTCACAATGTGGGTAGTTTAGATTCATATAATGTGAAGAGCTGTTGGCAAGTGGGAAATCCCTCAGCAATCTAAAGGAGAACACTGAAGCTGTGAATGCAATCTCTCTCTCTCTTTCACACGCATACATGCACACGCACACACACACACACACTCCACAAATGCACTAAATGCAGATGTTCCAAGGTCAGAATAAACATATTTAGCTCAAAATATGCTATATTTTTAATTTTAAAAAAACAGCTGAGAATGTCCATATTCTGGATATTTAGCATATAAGAAAATAAATATTACAGAATTAGAACTAAAATAGGATCTGCACTCTGTTGATATTATGTAATAGAATTTAAAATCTAGAATTCACAATATGATGGCTTTGGAAATACCCTGCTGTGGATTGAATTGTGTCTCCTCAAAATTCGTCTATTGAAGTCTTAACCTCCACTACCTTCGTATGTGACCTTATTTGAAAATAGGTTCTTTGCAGATGATCAAGTTAAGATGAGGTCATTAGGGAGGGCCCTAATCCAATATGACTGATGTCCTTATAAAAAGGGAAATTTGGGTACAGACACACACACATGGGGAGCACCATGTGAAGATGAAGACAGAGATCATGGTGATGGGCATCTAACAGCCAAGGAATGTCAAAGATTGCCGTAAACCTTCAGAAGATAGGAGATAGGTGTGGAATGGATGATCCTTCATGATTCTTGGAAAAACTAACCCTGCTGAGACCTTGATTTCAGACTCCTAGGCTCGAGAACTGAGAGACAATGAATTTCTGGTGCTTAAGCCACTCAGTTTGCAGAGCTTTGTCACAACAGCCCTAGCAGACTAATACATACTCTGATGGTTTTATGATTGTTCAAAATGCTGTGTTTATTCAACTTTTTAACATATGAAACATTCATGGTCAGCTCAGCAGAGCCTTTGAATGCTGTGCTCTGTATTACTACCAAGGAGAGAACGTCAAGAAAAGCTAAATTTTTAAACTCTGCTTGAGGAGGCAGAGCCCTACTCTGCAAGATTCAAGGAGCCCAAAGAATTATTTTTCAGGATTATTGCATATCATTGTGCAGGTTGAACACTGAATAGCCCTAGAGGTCATTCATATTGTAGACACTACAGGTTTGTACACTTACTAAAGCAATTTTCTGAACAGATGATATCAACATCTCATGTCCTAATGAAATCAACACAGTGTAATTTTTTGACATGTGGAAGTCAAGTGCCTTGAGGAAGGGGTATTTTTTTCTAATTTGCAAGAAGCTTGTGAGCAAGCAGTTGTTCTGGTGCGTCCATTCAAAACTATTTCTTTCACGTCCTGTTAATGACATCTAAAGTTTTCATACTTTCATTTCTTTAAATTAAAGAAGAGGTTATAAATGATTAGCGTAAGAGCCACATTTAGTTTACAGATACTCATTTTATTTTGTACCCTTCATGTTTTAAACATTCGAGCCAAAGTATAAAAACTAGATAATTTACATGTAAACCTATATGTTTGGCTCCTTTTGTAAAATAATCAGAAAATTTTGCTACCTGGACCTGCATTTCAACCTGACAAGGATAAGCTGGTGGTGAGTGGCAGTGGGATGAAGTGTCTACTCACTCCAGCCTCACCACAGTCCTAGACACCAGGGCTGAGTAGCAGGTGACACGTCATCAAGTTGTACTCTTGTTTATCTGTAAAATAAGCAATCAAAAGTAATTCTCTGGTCACATGTCTTGGGTTGAAAATAAAATAGAGAGACTAACTAATTTCAAGAAAAGTGAGGGAGCAGCACACATATATGCACCATCACTTCACTCTTATTTGTGGCTCACCCAGTCCTGACATATTTTAGTTTGAGACTCCAGCTTTCTGTTTAAGTACAAACCCTCCCGGGGAGAACCATTTAGCCTTATCAGTTATTAGCACCTTCCTGGGAATGTGCTTGTCAGATGCACTGCAACCCCTCAGGCTGGTGGTGAGAGCAGGTTTGATAAAGGAGAGAAGGAAGTAAAAAGTATCTAGAACATGAGGAGTGTCTGGAGAGTCAGCCCGAGTTGAACTCCAGATCATGAAGCCTGTTCTTACTGACATTCTCGTAATAACCGTATCTTAAAACTGGAATTATCTCCTTCTCTGTATATTGGGAAAAAAATCATTTAATATATTTAGTGATCTCCTTAAGCCTCCTGGGTTGCACACTTCTACCCTTACCTAATACTCTTAAATAAACATTAGAATCGATTCAGCAATATAATCATCTTTATATCTGAAATCTCACTTTTGTTTATAATACCGACTTCTCTTTAAATTAATTCCTGTTCAGTAGGAACTGACGTATTTGGTACCATGCCATATGTGCATTGGTACAAACATGTTTAAAGAAAGTATAAAGATACTTGTTATTAAAAATGTAAGCATCCAAGTGATCAGTGTATTGACCCAAATATGAGACAGCAGGAAAATTAGACCCAGAATCAAATCACCTAATATACAGCATGCTCCTTCTGTGGATCTAGCCATTAGTTAACTTTTCCAACTCTCAGTTTACTGCCTTTTGTAAATCCCTGCCATCTCCCAGTCTTGATGTGAGCATCAAGAAAAGAACAGTGGATGGGAAAATGCTTTGCAAATGAGGAAGTAGGGTTGTGTAAATACAAACCAACATTGTCAAATAAAATTTACCGCATTTAGAAAACTTCCATGTGGACAGTGTTCACGTGCATGCACGCGCGTGTGTGCAATAGTTCAGCATTCTGAGGTGGCTTTTAATCTCCTACGTTTATGAACGTGGAAATATAAGCTGAGAAGAAAGAAATTTACACAAAGTTATATGGTTAATAAGAAGTTTCAGACTTCAAACGCAATGCTAAACAAACACAAAGAACCCCAAAGTTCCACTGATTGTCCTTTTCCACAATAGTTCTTATAAAGGCTAAATAATGAAGAGTATCAGGAAATATTTGCCGCTCTAGAATATGCTACTTTGGCATGTGGATTATTTTGAGCTAAAGGCAATTGAGAATCAACAGATGCAGAAAGAAGCCTTCTTAGAGCTTCCCTTATCAGACTAAAAGCAGAAATTTCTGAGAAATGAAGACCGCTTTAAATCTTTTCTCCAGCAGAGCTTTACAGCTCCGAAGACGATGCAAAGTCAGTACCCAGAATGAGTCTGCACAGACCAATCTTACTAAAATAACCTTTGTCTTCCATTAGTTTCCCCATATATTTATCTTCCTACAATTTACCACCTCTAGAAACTCCAAGCCCCCTTTCCTTTGTCTAATCACTTCTGCACAATTTGTCACCAATTGCTAAAGTAGTATGTAAGCTTCTGGGTCTAACCACTTCTTTGTCTTTTCACTTCTCTTCTGTGTTGTCCTTGTGCATGTAAAATTCAAAGCATCAACTAAATTTGTATGTCTTTTTCTCTTGTTATTCTGTCTTTCGCTAGGTTAATTCACATAACCCAATAATGGAACATAAGAGGGTAGAGGAAAAGTTTTTCTTCCCCTACAATGACATTGCATATCATTTAATATGTTTTCAGAAATATCATTTTTGTTCCTTTTTTATGAACAACATTTTCGTTGTCTTGATTCCAACTCTGAATTTGGCCCTTACGTATACTTTTAAGAACATTGTGTCAAAAATGAACATAACAAATAAATAGAAACATATTTAACCTCAATAGAAGTCAAGAAAATTTAAATAAATCCATGATGACAGAATTTTCAGCTGTCAGACTGATAAAAATACAAGAACATTTAAGTCTCACAAGGACATAGGAAAGCAGGATTAAACATATTTTTATCGAGGATTAAATAGAAATCATTTAAAAAATCTATCAATGTTCATTGAAATAAAAAAATCTCCTTGGGCTGGTCCAATGGCACAGCAGTTAAGTTCGCACGTTCCACTTCGGCGCCCCAGGGGTCACCGGTTTAGATCCCGGGTGTAGACATGGCACTGCTTGGCACGCCATGCTGTGGTAGGTGTCCCACCTATAAAGTAGAGGAAGATGGGCCTGGATGTTAGCTCAGAGCCAGTCTTCCTCAGCAAAAAGAGGAGGATTGGCAGCAGTTAGCTCAGGGCTAATCTTCTTAAAAAAAAAAAAAAAGAAAGAAAAATCTCCTAACTTTTGGCTCAGTGATTCCACTTTGGAGAATCAGTCCTACAGAAATAACAACAAAATTAAACTCTTCTCTATACATACGTAGGGAAATGTGTATGAGGATATACACTGGAGTGCAGTGTTGTTTATTAATGTAAAACAAACAATACTGAAACACCTTGAATACCCACCAACTAGGAAAATTGTTGAAATAGTATAATCTAGCAATCTGTGTAGTATTATACAGCTATTTAAAATGTACTGGCTTGGAGAATGCCTGCAAAATTAATTGAAAAGGCAGAATAAAAAACAACATATTTTTCATAATCTCATTTTTATAACAAACTAAAAAATAAGAAAACACCTTCGCCACCCTTATCTCAGCTTATATATGAGTTTAAAATACAGAAATAGACAAGAGTAAGAAATTAATCAAGTATTTGTAAACTGAGGCAAGGCATAGAAAAGAAAATGGAGGGTTTTTTTCCCATAAAAGTCTCTATTTTTTAACATAATAAATTAAATGAATTGTATTTTGTGATTTATAGTAAAGCTTAATATAATTTTGAAGAAATGACCAGCTCAGAGTTGTCAGTTCTCTTTGGTGAAGCGAGATTTTGAGGTAAACTACAGCCAAGTAAATGAGCCCCTTTAGACTCCTTTTCAGAATGATTAAAAAAACAAGAATTAGCAGTGTCTCCATAGTTGTGCCCTTTGGTAAGGAAGGCAACACAGCAACAGGAATACCACAGCTTAAAACAGCATCCTTCTCCTTACCTGGGGGGGTTAGTTTTATTGTCAGCTTGGCTAGGACATAGTACCCAGTTATTTAATGAAACACTAATCTAGATGTTGTTGTGAAGGTATTTTGTAGATGTGGTTAACTTCTACAATCAGTTGACTTTAAAGGAGATTATGCTCAATAATGTGGGTGGGCCTCATCAAATCAGTTGAAGATCTCAAGAGCAAAAACTGAAGTTTCCTGTAAAATAATTCTGACTTAATATTACAGCATTAACTCCTGCCTTAGTTTCAAGCCTTCCAGCCTGTCTCACAATTTTTGGACTTGCCAGTCTCCACAATCATGTGAACCAATTCCTTAACATACACACTACATACTACACATATGCTGTATACTATATACTCCAGATTCGGTTTCTCTGGAGAATCCTCCCTGATACATTACTTATCTTTAAAATGTAGGCTGTCTTTTATAATATCACTAGGTTAAACAAATTATTAAGCATTTATCTAAACTACCTTTTTAGTGGTGAATATCTAAATCAACATACATGGACCAAAAGTGCTGATTCTATTCTGTTGTTTTAATGGAAAGGCTTGTGTTGGTTACAAACACCAGAAGCTGATGCTCTCTCTAGCCATGACAACATCAATATTCCCTCCAACCATCATCTGGGCATTCCAAAAGATCACACACATCTCTTAGATTTTTCTGTGTCTCCACACAAATGTCAAATTATGTTTGTATAAGGACGATAATTTCATATGAGATTTTCAAAGTGCTCATAAGTAGACAATGACCGGAAAGTGAAGATAAACAAGCAAAAACACCTCAGTGAGTCCATCTGATAAGGATTAAGAAGCCATTAATTAAAAAAGTCACAGAGGGACTTGCCTGGTAGCGCAGACGTTGAATTCTCATGCTCAGTTTCAGCAGCCCAGGGTTTGCTGGTTTGGATCCTGGGCACGGACCTACACACCGCTTATCAAGTCAAGCATGTGGGCTGTCCCACATACGTAGTAGAGGAAGATGGGCATGGTTATTAGCTCAGAGCCAATCTTCCTCAGCAAAAAGAGGAAGATTGTCAGTGGATGTTAGCTCAGGGCTAATCTTCCTCAAAAAAAAAAAAAGGTCATAGAGTAATGGTTAAATGAAGGACCAGTACTCTGATACTTCTATGTAATTACACTAAGTTTAGCTTTTAATAAATTAGTAAATAACGTAATTGTGAGTCAGCTTTTCATCAAGTACAGAAACTCCTCTAAGCAAAGATTGGACTAGACAGATAAAATTTTAAATTCTTGCAATTTTATTGAAGGTTGCAATTTTTTTTTCATGTACTCAAAAAGGCCTTAAGCACACAGACCATTATAAATAGTGAATCAGAAAAATTGTTTGACATAGGGTTAGCTCCTTTTCATTTATCTCCCTAGACCCATCTCCTCATGCCGATGCCCTCTGGCCTTATTTCCATTGGTAATAATCCGTAATTTCTGCTATTTTCTCTTTCAATACCACTAAGAGTCAGATTTTCCTGAGGACATATTACCTATTTATAGCCATTTAGAACATTTTACACCAATCGGCACTTTGGAGCTGTATCTGGCGGTGTAACTAGCATTTACGGGGTTTCTGTAGACTTTTATTACATGGTGTGACATTAGATTGATGGACTGTCTCAATCTTATTCTCTGTCAATTGTACACTGATCCGTGACAGCATAATGGATATGTGACAGTGTTTGGAAGGGTGAGAATAACATTTTGGGGAGGGTGGATATCAGAGTTCCTTTTAATACTCTTCTTAATTTTCCTCTCATATTAAAATTTTCAAAAGCTGCCAACATAGGATATGCCAATTTTCTTCATCAGAAAAAAAAAAAGTGGTACCTGTTTTAGACAAACGCTATTAAGTATGATGGCAAAATAGCTGTCGATCACACTGAACAGGGTATGAGGCATTCTCTGTAGCAAGGAGACTTCCAAGGATCCTCTCAGAAGGGAACCATGTTACGCTCCAGCCTGGGTCAAAGGTTACCACTTCTAGGAAGATGCTCTCTGTTGAGGGAGGAGAAGGAGGGAGTCACTCAGGGCTTGCCTGAGGAGATAGTTGAAACTTCCCCTAACCAGGCGCTTGGATGCTGTGCTGGGAACACGCCTCTGTGACTAGCCTGAGAGCCTTTGAAAACTGGCCAATTTCGAGTTTATTTACTGTTTCAAATGTTCCACCAGTGTCCTGTCTTGAGGGGCAGGGAAAAGAGAGCAAAAACACTTGCAGCTCTTTTCTCCCTTCTGAAATGTCATCAATAGTACCCTTAAGCCTGTGTTTTTGGTTTTGTTGGTGAGAGAGGTGCCAGGGAGCTTCAGGGAAGCGGCAGAGAGAGGGCCAGTTGGGTGGGGAGTTAGTAGCAAAGTGAAAGGCACTGATGGGCAGGAGCCACGCCTTGCCCTTGGCTTTGTTTCCCCAGAAACAGGAGTCAAGGTTAACAGAGCGCAGACAGGCAGGGTGGCAGTCTACAATGTTTGAAATGGGAATGGAGACAAGACAAGGAGCCCAGGAGAGGTGATCAACTCAGGCATGAAGAACCAGTCAGGAGTGCATTTAGTTTATTCTTTGTCCAAACAGAGAAGCTCGATTGAAAGTTTGGAAGTTGTGTGAATCAGTCTCATTTAAACTTTCCAGGAGCCATGTGATGCTTTTATTTTTGGAGGATATGGGTATTCTGAAATTTTTATGCATGGGAAATGCATCACATTCATCTCTCTTTCATTGCAATGGGTCAAAGCTAGACATACACACGTACACCCCTGCCCAAGGTTTTCTCAGTCTTAAAAGAAGTGAGAACAGCACATATAACAAAAAGACAACACAGGCCTAAGTGTGACAGTGGATTGGGTCAGAGAACAACAAGGGTCAGGACTCAAATGCAAACCAAAACTGCAATGAGATATCACCTCACACTCATCAGCATGGCCATAATTAACAAGACAAGAAAGGACAATGTTGGAGAGCATGTGAAGAAAAGAGAAGCCTCATATACTACTAGTGGAAAGGCAAACCGGTACAGCCACTACGGACAACAGCACAGAGATTTCTCAAAATATTAAAAATAGAAATACTATATGATCTATCTATTCCACTACTGGGTATTTATCCAAAAGAACATGAAATCAATAATTCAAAAAGATCTATGCACCCCCACGTTCATCACAGCATTATTCACAGTAGCCAAGATGTGGAAGCAATGCAAGTGCCCATCAACAGATGAATGGATAAAGAAGATGTGGTGTATATATATACAATGGAATACTACTCAGCCATAAAAAAGACAAAATTAGGCCGTTTGCAACAACATGGATGGACCTTGAGGGTATTATGCTAAGCTAAATAAGCCAGACAGAGAAAGACAAACACTGCATGATTTCACTCATATGTGAAGATAAACAAACCCATGGATAAGGGGAATAGTGGTTACCAGACGGGAAGGAGGTGGGGGGAGGGTGAAAGGAGTAAAGGGGCATATGTGTGTGGTAAAGGATGAAAACTAGACTATTGGTGGTGAGCACAATGCAGTCTACACAGAAACTGAAATATAATAATGTACAGCTGAAATTTATACCATGTTATAAGCCAATATGACCTCAATGAAATAATTTTTTAAAAAAGTCCTTGTCAACACAAGCAGGAAAAGGTATGGGTCTTACCCTAAGCTGTTGAATATTGAGAGTCTTGCTGCAGAAGGGTCAAAAGACAATTGCAATCAAGATCTTGGCATTCAGTTTCTCACCGGATCTTATTTCCACTGAATCAAATGTGTTATTTGACTTGCATCCACATAGACATGACTTTCTATGACTCCAAACCCAGTGGAAAAGACCATGACTCTGAGTCAGGTAGAACACTTGGGTTATAAATAATAGAACACTCAACACAAAATATCTTAAGAAACTAAGAATTAGTTTATGTGATCAAAATTCCAGAGGAAATGCTGGGTTCAGAGATGCTACTGCAAAAATGTGACCAGACCCTTCCCTGCTCTACTCCCCCAGGATTTCTCTTCAAGCTGGCTGCCAATGACTGGTTGGACTCAGGCTTTCTCTTTCATATCCTGTGAAGTTTGAGATGGCAACGTGTACAGGCCATGAGAAGGGATGGATCCTTTAAAAAATGTTTCTGTCAAACAAAGAAACAGATACTGAGTGGGAATAAATAACAAATGTCAAGTGCTGATCCTGTGCCATGTGCTGATCCTTACCATCTTCTCTTTTGAGCTTCATCCTCCTCCGTATCAATGATTAATTGACCAGTCATCCATTTAGCCAATTAATCAGTCAGCCTGCAAACAATTATTGAGCACTTAGTTTATGACTTGTGTTACATACAATAATGAATTCCCATTTTTAAGGAGCTTTCAGTGTAGTGGGAAGAAGAAATATAGAGTTTAATTAAAATATTATTTAGAAGTTCTAATTTATGGGGATATGTACAAGATATTGTGGCACCATGTCTATGCAGGAGGATGTCAAGGATGTTCTCACAGAAGCTGGCTTTGGACTTTGAGCCCAATAGGAGCTCTTCAGGCTGGGGACCAATTATGAGCAAAAGGAATAGTATGTAAAAACAAGGAGTACAAGTAATAAAACCAACCCCTTTCTTGGCAATTTTCAGCCTTGCTAATCGACAGCCCTTGGTCTCTACTCATACCAGTCATCCTAGTCTTGTGCAGTCACAGGGAACTGTTTGATGGTGATCCAGAATGGGGCAACCTGATCTGGGGTTCGTTCAACAAATTTCTGTCAAATGTCTGCTATGTGGAAAGCACTCAACTCCTACAAATGCATGCCATCTGACTTCAAACGAAGGCTGTCCACTGACTGGAAGCACTCTGAATCATCTCTCTGAAACCTGTCTTCTTTTTTTAAGCCCCTGTTCACTTCCTTCGCTCATTTTCTCTTCCGATGACCTTGCCTTTTTAAATGACTGAATATATTCACACCATATATAAATTCTTGAATTCTTCCACTCTTAGTCTTCAAGATATATCTTTTTTTACATCCTTTTTCAAGCCTTAATGTCCATTTTCTGATAAGATTTTTTTCTTCCTGCTTCCTGTTTCCAGTGTGTCAAGCCCCCTACAGAGAATGCTTAGGGCTTCCTGATGAAAGATGCTCAGCCAGTCTATTTCACTGTTAAATATGCTCATGATTCTGCCTCAGGGAGTAAGCTGTGGCGAGACCCTTCCATCTTCCATTGCCTCCCTGGTGCTTTGCTCCCTCATTTATCACTTCCCTCTCTTATTTTCTCCCTCTCCGCTGACTCCTGCCCACTGACATTCAAAAATGCTCAGATAATCCATCCTCCCCAAACAAAGGAACATTAAAAAGTATACGGTGATTCTAGTCTCCCTTAAAAATCTTTCTTTACATGAAAGTAGTTTATGCTTGCTCTTTTTATATCTTAACTATCCACTCATGCCCTAAACCATTGGAATGAACTTTCTGTACAGGGCTGGACACATGATCAGTGGGGCCCAGTACAAGAGGGAATTGTAGGGCCCTTTGTGCACAAAGCAGGAGAAGGATTTCTTCTTTTCTAACTCAAGGTATCTCTCTTAACCTGTCATAGAGCTTTTTATTTGCCTTTTCATGTCACGTTCCCTTGGGAACAGGGGTACTCACAGGAGAGAGCAGACCCTCACAGGTACCCAGAGCTCCACCCTGAGACTCCATGCACAGAACATGTGCCCGACCTCAACCTTTCCCACCCATGTCTGCACCAAGAACGCTCTGGGACTGGGGGGCAACAGGGACAGCATGTATCCAGGCAAAAACCCTGGTAAGAGGTGTCACAAACTCTCCCCTAATTATTGCAGTAGGTTTTTACTCATACCTCTGTACTACCTCCTCAGAATATTCCCCAAAAAATGATCAGAGTCATCTTTTTAAACTTGTGTCAAATCATGCCATTTCTCTGGATAGAACCCTCCAGTGACTGACTTCCTTCTCACTTGGGGTAAAGGCCAAATCCCTTGGAAAGACTTCTGAGACCTGTGTGACTTGGCCCTGTGCTCTCTCTCTGTATTTATCTCCTGCCATTCTTGTGCCTCACACACCACACTGGACTCTCTGTTATTCCTCAGCTATTCAAACATGTTCCTACTACGTGGACTTGGCAATTGCTGTTTTTGGGGAAAAGGAAATTTATTGTCTCCCATATGTTAAAAATTCAGGGTTAATTCAGCCATCAGGCAAGGCTCCATCTAGGTATCAAGCAATAGAATGATGAATCTAGCTCTCAGTGCTTCAGTCAGCTCTCCTCAGTTATAACCCCATCCTTGCCTCTCACAAGGAACCCTAGGCTTATCAACTTAGGAACACGAACACATAGAGTGTCCCTTTCTGATGGTTGCAGCAATTTTTTTGAGAGTTCGCATTGAAACATTTAGGGTTACATGCCTGTCTTACAAAAATTAAAAATGTGACTAAAATACTTAGTACTGTGATTGCCCAAGCTTGAGTTATGTGCTCACACCTGGAGTCTGTGGGAAAGGGAAGAGAATAAGAGATGAGTGCTTCCTGAAAGGAAAAGATCTTATGTCTCAACATAAAATGCATGTCAAATGTGGCTATTTAACGGAATATTGTTACCATTAAGATTAGTTTTTTGAAGAATATTACTTTTAATGACATAAAAGTCTCATGATACAATGTTAAATTTTAAAGTAGCATATTAAATGAGTTAGAGTGAGTGAATGGGAGAAAGAGAATTAAAATTCTGGGAGAGTAAATGAGGTATTAAGAGAATAATCCTTAAGTGAGGGAATTAAGCAAGGACTTCATTTTATTTCTTATTTCTTTATGTTACTGATATTTTGTACTATGGATCATGCATTTCACAAAACCATAAATATTCTTAGACAGACAAATAGATGAGGATAAGTATAAAATGCAGTGGAGCAAATGCTAGTGAGCATAGCTTTTGTAGTCGACTTTCTGGGGTCAAAGCCTGGATTCACCAATTATACATATGTAAACTTGGACTGGTCACTTCACTTGTCACACCTCAATTTCTTAATCTCTAAGGTACAAATGATAGTGTCTGCTTCATAGGGTTGTGACTAGGAATAAATGATCTCTATAAATTGTATTACTTGGCCCCATAGTAAGAACTTAAAACATTACCATCATTAAGGGGTAAACCTCTTCAGGGTGAGTACAAAAGCAGAGTGGTGCTTCAACGCTTCGTGTAAGATTATCTATTCTTATGCATGATCATCTTGTAACTTTTTAAAGTAACTTTTGGGTTAGCTTTTATAGCCAGTGGCTGTCTCAAGTTGATTGAGCCAAGGCAATAAGAACCCCTCAGCCACAGATAAGAAGAAAACTTCATGGCTTAGTTTTACGTTCCTGCCAAGAATTAATCTAGAGTCCTTGTTCAAACACTAGGAATACAGGATTGCTATCAGCCTGTCATCAGGGGATCAAGAAAGAGATAATGTAGGTGAGTTAAGCCATGGCTGTGGACACCCTTCAGGTAATTCTGCAGAACTCTTCATTTCAGACAGATTCCCCTTTTCTTATTTGCTTCACTATGAAATCTTTGTGGCCCTTGTGTAAACTGCCTCAACCATTAAGTAGGTGCCCATTTTTTTTTTTGAGTCTCGTATTGCTCCGTATTTCAAAAACCTTTAGTTTTTTTTTTTTTTTTTTTTTTTTGCAGGGAAAGAGTCACCCTGAGCTATCATCTGTTGCCAATCTCCCTTTTTTTTTTCTTCCCTCCCCCAAGCACCAGTGCATGATTGTATGTCCTAGTTGTAGATCCTCCTAGTTCTTCTATGTGAGCCACCACCACAGCATGGCAACTGACAGACAGGTGGTGTGGTGCCGCCACTGGAAAATGAACCCAGACCACTGATGTTGTGAGATGGCCAAACTTTAACCACTAGGCCATCAGGGCTGGCTCTTTGGTGCCTGATTTTTTAATGAAAATGATTTTTAACTTGTGCCTATCAGATGAGAAAATAAGAGAGAAAAAATGTCACTGGCTACTGCCTATCAAGTAATTGGTAGATAACACAGCAGCGTTAAATAAAAGATAAAATGGAAACAAGACTCTGAATAATACTGCCTGAAAGCAGTTTCCTTCTTGCACTAGGGCACTGCTGATCTGAAAGCCATAAATTTTAGAGAATCATGCAGGGCCTGAGACTTTGATTGTATAGTTAATAAAGGATAAAAAAAAAAAATCTTCATCTCCTACAGTTGATGACATGCAAAACAAACTCAATATATTCAGCAATGGAGTTGCAAGAATTTCAAATAAAAAACGAAACAGGAACTAAGGCTGTTCTTTTAACAATTCACAAACTTATACCTGTAGAGTTGGATGCTTTTTTTTTAACCACTGCATTGAGGTTTGGGACAGAAACTTACTTTAGATATTAATTCTCAAGATGCCTGTGCCATCTTTATATTGCCAGAAATTTATTTGACAATATAAATTAAATACCTAAGACTTCTTATGTATCAAAAGAAATATGAACTCACTCCAACTGGGAGTGTGTTTTAGGAAGACCCCCTCCCCTTGTCCCTTACCTTTTCCCTCAAGTCATTGCTTCTATTTGAAGGAAGCCAGTGTATTTGACCTTCACCCCAAGCCACTTAGCTCAAGGCTCCCTGATAGCTCAAGTCCTTTCCCAGAATTGTGAAGTCTGAACTTGAGGGGAAATAAATATATTTCACATTTTTAAGTGTAGTCGTTCTGTTATAAGCACATTCTTCTGCCAATACTGATGATATTAAAAGGTTAATGAAAAAAAATATAAGGAATGAGCCAGCCACTAAGACTCCAGACAGAAAGAGGATTGTCTGGCCAGATGATATAATTCCAAAAAGATAAAAGGGGTTAAGACTCCATTTAGTCAAGTACAGAAACAGAATAACAAAGTTCTGAAAATTAGCTTTGATGGATGCAAGCAAGAGAAGAATATACCATCATTTTTAAGAAATGAAAGAGGAAATTTCAGAGATGGGGCACAGAGATGACCAATGGGATGAATCTTGCCTTGGTGCAAGATCTATGGCCCTTCCTGCCAGATGGTGTCTGTAATTGCCATAATCATTTTAGAAAGAAACCTTGAAAACATTCTCTTAATGTATATATTTTTGCTTCTTTTTGCTAAATTCTGGGAATATCCTTAGATGTGGTAAGGGTCACTGAACTTTTTCATTTCTATTTAATGAAACTCTTTTTTCTTGCTGAGCTCCTATCCATGTGAATATTATTTCATGCTTTTAGTAACACAGTGTTGACGTTCTGCTTATTACATTTTCTTAATGAAGAGAACTTTGCTATAGTCTTGACCTCTTTTTCCCCCCAAATTACTTTCAACCAGGGTAGGCCAATTGAATTTGAATCTGCTTCTCCTTTGTGCTTGATCAAGTCTGTAATGGAGGCGGGGTGGGGGTGGGGAAAGGGACAATAGAGGCCTGTGCTGTGAAAAATTGTAGATGAGTTTAAAGGTGGCGTCCCTCACAGTCCTTTTAATCTTATCAAGTTACTGTCCTTTTTTTTTTTCCTTAGGAATTATTTATGAGTGGAAGTGGAGATTTGATTCTACTAAAATAATCAGGCCATCCAGGGACAAAAATGCAGGGTTCCTGGCCTTTGGGTAATGATCTTTTTTGACAGATATTATCACCTGATCTCAGCCCTCCAGCAGTACATAAAGAAATCTAGAATATGTTTGGTTAGTTTTTCTTGTGAAGAGAAATATAGCAAAAGTTCTCCTGGCTAATATGAACCAATCATTACCATGGGGAAAGCTGATGGCTTGTATTCTTTAGTTTTGGTATAAAAATTACTTAGACTTAATTGTAAAGAGGACTTCAGGTACACATTGGGTGATATAAATATAAATATAAAAATTTGTTTATAAAGATATAAATATTTGAGGCTGGCCATGCTATGGTAGGTGTCCCACATATAAAGTGAAGGAAGATGGGCACAGATGTTAGCTCAGGGCCTGTCTTCCTCAGCAAAAAAACAGAGGAGGATTGGCAGCAGATGTTAGCTCAGGGCTAATCTTCTTCATAATAAATAAATAAATAAATAAATAAATAAATAAATAAATATTTATGTATGTGTTTATATTTTATACAGGTATAAATGCATTTTATATTATGTTTATATGATTAAGTCAATCTTTCCATTTGATAATTCTAGTTTAATTTTTCAAGGTTTTATAAAGAATTGATTTTGTATGACAGAACGTAGGGAATCTATCTTTTTTTGCAAATTTCACTGGTGAGAAGTAGTTTTATAACACTTTGAATTTATATCTAATTTATAAGTATGAGAGAATTTCCTCTTGCAATTTTAAGAATGACTCAGTATGAAAGCTCTACTGGGGGATTCTCAAGCATAAGTACCATGCACGAGTGATCAATCTCATGGGAGAACTTGAAACACTTCTGCCCACTGCATCTTGATATTGGTGTTGCCAAGGAAAACACAACTCAGTCAAGCACTGGATGGAAGAAAGCTTTACTCACAAAGAAAAGAGAGAGAGCAAGATCAGCTTCAACCGTGGGTGCTGGTCCCCCAAGGCCAGCATGTCTCTCCTGGCAGCCCATACAAGGCAACTTGCCCATGAATACCCTGTTTGTGCCACAGTGGAAGGACCCCACTCCTCCAGATGGAGGACAGATACATCAGGGGGGTTGACTAGGTGCCATATGGTGCACGTGCTTAAGCAGAACAAAAGGGCACACAATGAATATGAAACAGCAAAAAATATTCTCACATGAAGTAAGAAACTCAGCATAGGATGTGTGGGCTCTTTATCTCTTGGTAAGGAATTCTTTCAGGGCCAAGGCCCATTTTTATGTGGCTGAGTAGGGGCTGAAAGACTGTGCACATGAGAGTGCCTTTCCCAACAGAGATAAACACAGCCTTGGTCCATTATGTATATGACTGCAAGGCTAAAAGTCTTCCTGCTTTGGAAGTTTGGGTTATAATTGCGAGGAAATTGAACTATTCAGAAAGGATGTATTAATACAATCTCTTAATGGTCAAGGCCATGCCTTAATTATGTTGTATACTCTGAGTGATGGGGCCACTTTTTCGTCGACCTGGGATACCTTTCTTATCCTGGACTAGGTTTATTATAAATTCTTTTTTATCTGTGGACACCAAGATGACTTTGGCACATTCTGGCCTGAAGGAGGGCTTAGTTAAATATGACACAAATTGGAAAAGGGGCCCGAATCCATGCTACTCAGAAGCACAGGGTCAGGAAAAGGATAGATGTTAGTATATATAGGGAAAAGTTAAGTGGCAAATTATTTAGGGCTTTCTGAGGAATGTTTTATCCAAAGTTTCCAATTGAATTCAAGATTTAGGTCACAAAGCAGTCTTGAGAAAAGCAATCAGCAGGAAACCATAGGTAGATGACAGCCAGTGGGAGGTGGGAAAGAGGCACTAGGATTTTACAAGCAGAGATTGGAATTTAGGAGTACAACATTTATTCCTAGGTTTTTCTTTTTTTTTTTAGGCTGCATAATTGGGATTTAGTTTCAAGAAAACAAATCAAAAGCTGAATCACCAAGAAATTAGGGCATTTAAGACCTGAGTAGAACCAGACATAAAGTTGATCATGGTTAGTCAGAGATTTAGAGACTCTTAAGTCAGCCACTCTTTGAATCAGGATTGATTTTAGAGCTTGAGATAAAGAAACGCAGAGAACATATCTAAAGGGAAGGGTGAATAAACTGGGTATGCCAACGTTTCTAAGCAAAGTAAATATGTGTATATGTTAATTCTTATGAAAATTACCATCCTTACCAAATCTTATTTGGTTTAGTTGAGTTACATAGGTAAGTCCCACATTGTTTTTTTTAGTTTTGGAAGCTCAACAGGTGCTGAGTAAGAAAAGAGGAGATGGAAGTGAGGAATTCTCCCATGGCATTCTTAGTCCTAAATGAGCTGTCCTTGATTTAGAGACGGTCATCTATTGCCCAACTCATTGATTGAGGAATTCTACAAGCAAATGATGGGCACCACTTTGAGTCTAAATTAGCATAATTTTCTTTCTTCTCTAAAGCTGGAGCCAAAGGCCTAAC
Source organism: Equus asinus (assembly GCF_041296235.1). Lineage (NCBI taxonomy): Eukaryota > Metazoa > Chordata > Mammalia > Perissodactyla > Equidae > Equus > Equus asinus. The sequence goes on along the minus strand of NC_091805.1, from coordinate 19,306,417 downwards.
AAAATAGATTGGGTTCTCTGAGAAGGGGACCGAGATGGACCCTGAGATGAATCAACAGCTATAGTAGGGAGAGGAAGCCAGCAGGATCTGGCAGAAGGCGTAGCTGGCTTTTGACTCTGGCCTGATGACAACCTCTACCGATAACCAACTTCATGGAGAAACTCTGGAGCTAAACCAATCTGGTAAAGTTGTTCTGCATTGAGTGGGTTGAAGTGACCTGGCATTTATATAAACCCCTCAGCAGTCATTTGATGTGGGCTGCGCCCATAAGGGCATGGCCTTGAGCAAGGAAGTTTTTTGCAGCTGAAGCCATCCTTGAAGGTGCTGCCAACTGAAGCTTGCCTGCCAACAGCACCTCCAGCAGCTGAGACAACAAGTCTTCCTTGAAGGAGGATTTGAGCAGCAAGTACTGCCTTGAAGAAGGATCTGGAGGGAGCATCACCTTGGCCACCACAACTTCCCTTTTTGTGATAATAATGCTGTGCCAGATAGGAAAAAGGTGTATATATGGATGGGTCTCTGGTTACATATAAGAATTGATTAGGTAAAATTTATCATTATTTCCATGGAAACCTTAGATTTAATGTTAATACCTACATAACACTTTCTTCTTTGTAAAAGAAGGCTTTCCGGGCATTTTTTTCCCCCAACTAATAGTATTGAAGTACCTTGATTATAGAATACAGTCAGTCTGCGCCCACATCACAGGTTCCGCATCTGTGGGCTCCACCAATCGTGAAACCAAAGGCCACCATGGTTGCATCTGTACTGAACGTGTGCAGACTTTTTGTTCTTGTCATTATTCACTAAGCAATACAGTATAACAACTATTTGCATAGCATTTACATGGTATCAGGTATTATAAGTGATCTAGAGATGATTTAAAGCATATAGGAGGATGTACTTAGGTTATGTGCAAATACTATACCTTTTTATATAAGTGACTTGAGCATCCGTGGATTTTGGTATCCACAGGGGTCCTGGAATCAACACTGCGGATACTGAGGGATGACTGCATATCGGTTTATCATTATGGACTTCTTTTTTTACATCTGGGAGCTGTCTGTTAGAAAAACTTTCAATTGAAAGAGCGTCAGACAGCTTTCAGTATGGATACACAGCAGTGTAGTAAACTGCAGGGTTCAAAATCCACTTAAGGTTTTAAGAGTTTTAAAGAAAGCAGTTTCAAGACTCAGAATCTAAGACGAAAGAGTCTCTAATATTCTGTAATTATAACCTATCTGGTATGAGTTTTACCCTTAAGTGACCTCTCATTTTATTTTAAAAAAATTTTAATGAAATATTTATTATCATCATTATTATTATTGTTATGCAGTACTTTAAAACTTAAGATCAGAGCTGGGTTAACAATATTTCTGCAGTAAAACATCATCATGTACAAATATTGCAAAGGATCTCTGAGTTTTCTTAAGTGTCTGCATCATGTTGTAAACCTTAAATATGTACAATTTTTATATATAAAAAAGGACCATTCGTTTTAAGAAGACTTCTCTGAACATTCTTGTGCTCATGTGGTAGTTTTGGACAAGGATCCCAGGTGGAGGACAACTCTGAAGAAACACTCTTCAGGAGAAAGTTGCTGTCTCCCTGACCAGAGGAACCGAAGTTCAAGTGCAAAACAGCAGAGGAAAGAGGACCCGTCACAGAGTTCTCCCGTGCTCTTGGGGATCCTAGGTAAGTCTACGCTGCCTGATCCTAAGGTCAACATCTGGGAGAACAGACCCAGTTGATCTCATCCAGGACAACCCACTTTTCTCTTTATGAATTCCTTATTTAGCTAAACTATAAATATTATTAAACATTTGCTTATGAACTGCCAGAGCCCCATGCTGTTCAACAGATGAGGCCGGTGTGTTTTAATTTCATGCATTCTGAAGGTGCTTAGTTCAGCTGCCTCTCTGCACTCCATATTTTCCTAAGTTCCAGTTATTGGAAAGACGTTTTCCTTACAATTCAAGGCACAGATTTTCTTAATTTTTTTTTCAGTTGGGGGGCGTTGGTTTGGGGGCATGTGTGAGAATAGGAGGATTATGGGGGGTGGAACAGGTTATGACACATTTTCATTTGCAGCTGCTACGACTCCCTTGCCTTAATCCAGCCCAGATCTCAGCGGAAACCTAACACCATTCCGGTGACCCTGGAATTGCACCAGTGCCTCAACTCACCAAATAAGGTAAGTCGTTTGTTATCTGAGCCATAAATATTTACATTCACTAGTGACAAATGTATAAAGAGCATGGAGTGACTGTGTAATTTCAGCTGCTCTCCTCAAGCCTGTCAATAGTCTTTCTTATCTCTTAAAAGCCCTAATGACTGATGTCTGCTAGTTGAGTTAGAATGTGCTCTCCAGCTTGTTACTCTCTTCTAACTGTTCATTATGACCACATTAGTCACCCAGGAAGTTTTTATTTTCCTTTTAAATTTAGGGCCTGTGACATGAAATTGTTCAGCCTGGCCAACATTCAGTGGCCTCCTGGTCTCCCTCATTCCTTCATATCCTCTCTGCCTATTGGTACCCCAAACCCAAGAGATCATCACCATCTTTTTTCTTTACTGACATAATAGTGACAAAACAATTCCAGTTTTTCCCTTTTTCCTGCATATAGATGACTTTGGAGGTTCGGTCTCAATGATGTGTCTGAGCAGTGCTCACACACAGGCTGACACTTTCTAAATCCAACAGGTGACCACACCACAAAGCGATTATGAAATGAAAGCTCTTTCAAGAAGCACAGTGAAAAATCTTTCAAATATTAATTGGCCTGAAGCTGAGCATGCTAAGGGCAAAGCAGATCCTATTTAATTCTCCTGTCAAGAGCTGGACTAGTAAGAAAAACGGAGAATTAGTAACATCATGCTGTTGGTTTTTCATCAACAAAGTCACTATGCAGAGCTTGTATTTTTATATAATTACCAGATAAAGAACTCCAAAGGTTACCTAGAGTGATAAAAGTGTAGTTAATGAATTTGAAAGATGAGAGCCTACAATATCTAAACATTTGGATTTTTCAACTTTAAAAGATCAGAATATTTTTTGAAAAGGCTGTGTGGACTGGCACCAACTCACTGCACGTATATCTTCATCACAGGCGGAAACATTGAGAAAAATGGCGCAGATTTCCCTAAAATGCTGTAGTGGCTTGATGGCTACAGTTCCATGGCTAAATATCAGATAGAGCAGCCTCTGTAGGATTACTTTCTGTAGGTAGAATTTGGATTTTGCAAGAACTTTAACAGATTCTCAGAAACAGCTGAGTTGATAACTTGCAGAAATTTGAATCATGTCTGAAAAGAAGACTCAACTAACATGTCCTGCTAAAAGTTTCCTGAATACTCCAGGTAAACTAAGTGCTACCCTTTTCTTCTTCCTATACCAGCCTGTGTAGGTTTCTATGGCAGCGTCACACTGGAATTTGAGCTCCCTGAATACAGGGATCTGTTGATTCATTTCCAAATCTACAAAACTCAGCACAATGTTTTGCAGATAATTTGAGCATAGAAAATATTAGTTGAATGAATGACTGAGAGAGATCTTTTAAAATGTTCTTTAGAGGGCAAGTGTCAGGACCTCAGCATTCTCTTCTCATCCCTCTCATTTGTGTGTGTGTGTTTACATAGTAGTGACTGATTAGGATAATTCCAGTATTCATGAGGCAGTGATTTATAGAAGATTAAGCTAGGACGGACTGCAGAGACTGAGCTGACTTAGGAAGACTTATATTTGTAGCCTTAAAAATTATTTGGAATTCAGTTACCTGAGTTAACAACCGTGTGAACAAGATAATTTTCAGTAACACGTTGGCTGCTATCCAAGCTCTGGGACATAACTTGCCTCTGGTCTGCAACTACCTTTTCACCTCTCGCTCTGCCTTCCATCGTCTAATTATTCAGTACCCTCCTAATGTTTCCTAGCTGTACAATGTTCTTCTCTTCCCACCAGGGCTTTGTATCCTCCATGCTCCCCAGTGGTCTCTTCTTCCCTGCCAGTAAAGCTCCTATTTCCTGAATTACTTCTTTTCAGCTTGATATGCGTGTGATTATTAAAATAATTGTCACCATGACTTATAGATTTGACCTCCCCAGTATATTTGCCTTTAAAAAGAGAAGTTTGCTGGTCCAAATTAATCTCTAATTGTTCAAATATTTATATGAGATGAGATGGAGATATGTTAATCAGAAGACCTTTCAGTGGCTCTTGTCTACTCATCCTTCTCCTGGCAGTGCACCCACTCTCACACCTACTTAAGACCTCCACCAAGCAGTACAATATGCAAATCAACATTGTCAGTTTTGTAAGGTCATATTCTACATTCCCCCGTGCTCTTTGGCAAGTGTCTTTTCACCCCAGAATTCCCAGGAAAAGGAGAATTATAGTCAGACAAATGAGACAAGGCTTTGAAGAATCATCATTCAAAATAGAAGTCACAATGGATAAGTGTGTCCAGTGTTGGAGACAAAGCTCCTTGGAGGCAGACCACCTGAGATCAAGATATATGACCTTGGGGTACTCATTTAACCTCTCGCCACCATTTCCTTATCTGTGAAATGGGAATCAATGCTGTTGCTGTGTGGATCTAGAAAGCAACGTACATGAAAGTGTTGAGTAACATAAGCATGTTATAAATAGAAAACAGTGTTATAATACAGAGTTTAAGTAGAATATTTATTGTACAATCATTACTCTTGAGCCAACAATTTTCCCCTTTGAAGAATAAATCCTCTGAAAGGCAAGCATGATGAGTATTTCATTCTTTTAATAATTTTTGATCCTTAAAATACAGCTCAGCATGGAGATTTCAAAATAAAGAAGCACATCATTTTTTCTCCATCATTGTTCTGATTCATAGGTGCTTTTTCTTAAGTTTGGGAATGACTTCTGTGAGGTAGTATGTATAGTTTGCAGGCAGACATAACAAATTATTTGGAGCACAGAACTCACCAGTAATCAGAAGCCCTCAAAAACAGCCTTAATGGTAGTTTTTCAACAACAGACATTGGAAATGTCACTGAGCCTTGGTTTTCTTATTGTTTAAAAAGAGATAATTCAACCATTTATTCAATAAATACCGTTAAGCACATTCTATGTGTTTGGCATCCGCGATGCAAATATCATTAAATGCTGCGCTTGCCCCTCAGGCTTCACCTGTCCTGTCTACCCTTCAGGAATTTTGTGAGGATCAAATTGGGTGTATAAGAATGTGACTTGGCCACTGTAAAATTGTCTTCATCATGCCAAGCACCACTTTCAAGGATGCTAAACAGCTATGTTTAATTTTTAGTGAACGTATGACCAAAGGCATAGGTTTTCAAATATCCTAAGAAGGCTTACCAAGAAGGTCTATGGAGGTTTTGTCTTATTTTTTAAAACAACAAGAGATTTAAATGCAGAAAAAAAAAATGGACAGGATAAACACCTGAGCTTCTTCCTCCTTTTCCTTTCTAGATCCTAGAAAAGGCAAATGTCAGTAACAATAGCTGGAGAGTATATTTGAATAATAATGCTGCCCTGTTCTTTATTGTATTTGAATGTGCTCTAAACAGAGTCATCTTAAGTGATTACCTGCAACTTAAATAAATCCAATTTTAGTTAACCTTTCTGGAACTTTTAAGTCAGGAGCCAGGCATGCACAATGACAAATTCTTCTTTCTAAAACTTGATTTAAATGATGATTCATTAGTAAACTGGGTTATAATTTAAGATCATATATTTTTAGAGACTTAAATTTAAAATCAAGGACTTGCAATTGAATATTAAAGCTCAGAGAAAAAATAGAGCTCGGCAAGTGTGTGAGCAAGACATGGTTCCATGCCTTTTGGTGTGAGTCACATGTTTAATGATGAAATCAGGTCCTGTGTGGGATTGACTGACAAGAGTCATATGCTGTCCCGTGTGGAAGGAGGCTGATTTTTTTCCGCTAATGTTCTACTTCATTATTGCCTTTGAAAGGCCCCAACAGTTCTAGTCACATGTATGCTTGGAACGTTTCTACTTCAAGTTGATACATTATAGTGTCTCAAGCTTATTTCAGACAAGATTTCTCCCTTCTTTATTACAATGGAAAGGTATTCTATGTGATTTGAAAAAAAAGAACTGTAGATCAGAGTGTCACGAAGAAAACATATTGCAGATCCTGACACACCTAATCAGTTTGCAGCCAGAAGGGGGGTCTCAAAAATATTAGTGACACAAAAAATGTATTTGGGAATATCTTCATTTTATATATATGATTTTTTTCCAAAGTGCTTCATTATTCATATATTATGAACTGTTCATAAGACTTGGCTTAGATCCTCTCCTTCAGGCACTTTGGTCTTCAGTGACCTGTTAAAATGGTCTTAGCACATTCACAAGGCTTTTCATTGCAGTCCAGCCTGTTTGTAAAAACGATCCATCAATATCATGTTCAGATGACAGTCTACGTAGAACCTGCCTTTGCTTAACCAGCCCGTCTAATGCTGAGAGCAAAGAATTCTATCCAGGAATGACATCTTGAATAAGTTTGGGTTGGGGTATATTGCATTCTTCTTCAAGACTATTTTTTTTCCTCTCTTCAGACATTTCCTTGCTTTTACAAGACTATAAAAATAGGAACACATTTTTCTTTCCTTTGAAATAATGTGGGCCCCAGTTTTTCTCTTCTCTGGGGTGAAAGATGATTAAATCTGTATGCAAAGAAGGAAATGTTTACAAAGCCAGGATTTTGATGTCATATGGAGAATTCAGCCCTAATGTCTATGACAGCCCATCCAACCTCTGGTTGTTGACATCAGCCGAATTATCTGATCTGACATTTATGGGGGCTATCATTTATAGGACTTTATGGTTGTCTTCCAAAATAATATGAAAGAAGTTCTGCAAAAGGTAGTTTCACAGTTGTTACCCACATTCTGACTGCTTTCTGTACTTGCAGGAGAAGACATGACTAATTAGACTGAATTAAAAATAGCCCAGAAAGCTGTCAGTGACAGTTATGCATTACATGCACTTGTTCTAGTCCAGATGCTGGAGATACAGCATACTTTTCTCCCTTTAGCAGCCCTTAATTGAGTTTCAAGTTTGTTTTGTGTACTTTTGAAAAGTTTTAATGGTTCCAAAAAAAAAAAATGGACTCACTTTTTATTCTTTTTAACGTTACTACTCCATTAGTAATCTTTTCCTCTCCCAGGGTGGGCCGGCTGACACACAGCATGTGCCTCTTCTCTGGATGTGATGCTGTTGAAAGGGGTCCCCACCACTTCCTTTCTGCCTTCAGCACTCTTCACTGCATCCCCGAAGTCAGCTCATGTGCTTAATAGTAAACATGCAAACAGACCCAAAAAGATATGAGTTCATATGCCAGGGAATTGAGAGGAGGAGGAAATCCAAGAATATAAAGTACTGTTTGCCACACATCTCTGTAGTCCACAGTAATCCCAACTTTTTATTCTAGAGGGTAGAAGGCTGAAAACACCTTACTTATTTGTCATACTTAGAAAGAAATGACACCACCATTAGAGCCCTTCTTTGTGGGTTGGTTAACAGTGCATTACTCAGCATAAGTGCATCTAACTTTTATGAATCTATACTCCAAGCCTTGCATTATATATCCACTTAGAATGTCATCTTATTGTTTGTCCTCTCAACAGCCCAGTGAGGAATATCCTATTAGTATCCGCATTCTGTAATCATGGAAACTGAGACTTAAAGAGATTAAATATTTTTTTCTGACACAAGAAAGCTAAGACATGGAAGAAAGAATACTCTAAGCCAGTGATGTTTGCCCACAAAAGCCCATGATTTTAAATGCTTTATCACATTGCATCTTCAGAGTCACAAAGTAGGGAAGAACTATCTATTTTGATATTGTCATTTTATAAATGATGAAAATAAGATCTCGTGAGTTAATGCTAGCTCCTTCTTATTTAGTGGCAGAACTAGAACTACAAGGAGTAAGTCTCCAAACTCTCAGTCCACATTTCCGGCAAGAAGCACTCTAACGATAACAGCAGATCCTTGATGAAATAATCCTGTTAAAATGCACTATCCAGATTGTTTATATTTTACACTGGTCTACCATTTTATGCCTAAGAACTGATAGGTATTCAGCGTTACCCACATATTAAGACACAAAATTCTGAAATTCAAAACTGTTAAAATATTGACCCCACTTCACCTCGAAGCTTGTGTCCTACGATACTTCTCCCTCAAACACTCCTTTCTGGTCATATGGCTTTATTCTTATCTCTCTGAATGCTCTATGTGCGTGTTTCATTGCATTATTAACCCTGTTTGGAATGTTTCCCCATTTCCTTTTCCCAACCTTATGAGACACCCTTATCCTCATGTTCCAGTGGAGGAAACTGAGGGTCACAGAGGTAGAGTCAGTAGCTTGACTTATTTCAATTGTCATTTCCTTAAGAGAAGGAGGCACAGCACAGGCTGCAATGACGTTAGGAGTTTGGGCATGAGAGAGACTTAAGGTTCAGTTCCCATTCTGAAAAGCGTTAGTTATACAAATTTAGTTAATTTCTTCCACCTCTCTAAACCACAGTTTCTTCATTTGAAAAATCGGGGTAAGAATACCCAACTCATTGGATTACAAGGCTCAAGGGTGACGATGTTAGACAAGCATCCAATACATAGTAGGCTCTCAAAAATGTTTAGTTTGCCTTCTCCTTTCCAGTCCATACAAATGCTGAAGAAGTGTTTGTTGTCAGCTTCAAAATTTTTGACTCAAGAAGTTGTTCAGCTGGAGAGCAGCCTGAGTAAATTGCTTTTTTGCCCAACATAAAAATGCTGAGTATCCAGTTGGAGATATGGACACCAAATGGAATGAGTAATTTAACAGGAAGAACTCTACTTTTCACAATTGCTCCTAGACTTACTGAGGAAGCAGACACACTAAACCATCTCCCTATTTCTTCATGGAGGAATATAAATCTGCAATGTAGGGTGATCATGAAAGAAGAGAGAGGAAGATAAGGGAGCTACGTGATGACGTATGACCATAGAAAATCTGGGCTGTGTTACTGGGGTTCAGGCCCAAATGCTTTCTTTAAGCATCATCCACAAGCAGAGCCCCCACAAACACACTATTTCATCAGATGATAATAGGAATTGGATTATATAGAACTGTTTATACTCGGCTTCAATTTTTAACAACCGTGTAAGTTAAAATTCAAAACTTCGGTGGACGGTATTTTAAAGAAGGATAGGAGGAAAAATTTCTAAATCACTAAGCATTGAACTCCCATATTTTAAAGCTTAACTGATATATTTCCTTATACCTGCCTCTCAGCCAACAACAGTAATAATAGCAATGAACTCTTATAGCCCTTGTATAGTGAGTTCCATTACCCCTTTCATGGAAGAAGAAACTGAGATTGAAGGCGTGAACTGTGTTTCATGGTCTCAGTGAATGGACCGAATTGTGCCAAACACTAGAAAAGATGTTTTCTTTCTTTTCTGAATCAAAGCATCTTTCCGGTTATATGATGATAATATTTTTAACTGTGACCTTTACTCCTCCGTGTTGATAATCACAGAAAAAAAGACAGGTTATAACAGACATTTTTTTTTTTCTTTCTATGTAAAGGTAATTTAAATCTCTCCTTAAAATCCTTGTATAGATTTTATTAAGTAAACTTCTCCTGTGTAGGACACACAGGAATATTCAGAAGTCATTTTCTAAAGAATTCTCTCACCAGTAATTTGTAGAAGTTGCTGGGTTGCTAAACTATATTTAGGACATTGCTATAAGCTGTGTTTTTTTGAAATGAAATTAGTAAAGTGGACAATTCCTTCCTATTCAGCTCCAGTTGGTCAGGTCATCAACTATATTGTTTCTCCAGGGCCGAGTTTTTTTGCACGACTTTATGGTACACATTGAGCCTCAAAAGTGACTGGAAAATTTATTATGAGATCCGATTTGACTCTTCCCAGATAGAGGGTGACTTGTGCATCCATTAGAATAGGCTGGACTTACCTATGCTAACAAATAACTCCAAAAACTCAGTGTTCTGAAACGATACATAGATTTTCCACTCAGACTTCATGAACAAAGCAGATCAGCAGGAAGGCTCTGCCCATCATAATGATTCAAGGACGGAGCTCCCAGATGCTCCATCTTAACATGCACTGCCATAATCACTGTGGTAGGAGGAAGGGAGAATGGCACATCACACAGTGGCTCTTGAAGCTTCCACCTGGGGGAGACATACATTATCTCTGCGCATATTTCATTGGCCAAGGCAAGTTCATGGCCATGCCTAATTTCAAAGAAGGTAGAGAAGTATAATTCTACATTTGTCTGAAGGAAGAGGCCTGGATTATATATAAATAGCCCTCATGCTTACCAAAGCTGGTATTCCAACTTCACTTGGCTGATGGTTTGGTGTCGTTTGCCTTGGAGTCCTTTTAATTAAGAGAGGTCAAGACATCTACTTCAGAAGAAGCTAAACTCCTTTTTGCCAGTCCTTACGTGGCTGGCCTTCAAGGTTTGGCAAGATACCATGTTTATTTTGCCATGCCTAGGATGTGAACTTGTTTCACTTCTTTGGCCAATCCCACTATGAATGGAAGCAACGAAATTTTATGTATTAGGAGAGAAAGTTAAATCAAATTTTTCAAAAGATGCTTGAGTAAATGTCAATCACTTAGGCTTCATGAGTTCCCCCTTATTCTATCCATTGCACTTTATCTTGATTGGCTTGGAAGTAATGGGATAAGCATGAAAACTAGAATTAGTTTCCAAATTTGAAGATGCTATTTCATTATCTATTTAGCATATACTCTCTTCTCTCTTATGGAAAAGATGAAGATACAGTCTGGTAATAATTACTTCAGCTTTGTAACAAACAATTGCTATAATTATTCTCTAAAGTCAAATAAAGCAAAAATGCTGTATTTTTAATGTAAAAAATGCCCTAATGTTAAAGCACAGAAAATGTAGTTATAAGATATGATTCAACGTAGATTAAAGAGAAGTATATTGGCCAAATTAGGTGATAACAACACACATAGACAGAAGTAATTGACTGTAAATAAAAAGATTTAAGGGTGTGGTTGTACCTAAAGAAATATCAGTATAAAAGCACTTAATATTTGTAACTTTTTACTAACTTTACCTAATTTGTTATTCTTTTTAAAAAGGGGAATAAACATTTATACTCTATATCTCAGGAAAATTGTGCTTATTTTTGTTCAGACTTTACATATTGGATTACATTTTCTTCTGGTTCCAAGGCATCCTCATGTCAGGAACAGAAAATAAGGACTTTGAATCACTAAATATGAACAACTAAACTAATGAAGTGAGAGTCAGTGACAAAATGGCCGACATTCCTGCGAAAAGCTTCTATTACTGTTGTTCCAAATAGTATAATATTGAATGTCATGTAACAGTTTTTCCCTTACTCTCTAACACGTGATTATGTGACTATGACATATTCCTATATCTAAGCAGCTGACCTGTTTTGGGATAAAATCCAAGATACCTTCATGATATTCTAAATTTTTTTTTGTACAGTTTTTAGTAAGGCATTAAAAGATTGATATTAAGATGGTATTTAGCCCAGAAGGACTTGAAACATTCTAATACTCTTAAAGTTGGCATCTTTACACCTCAAAAGGAAATAAATTCACCAAAGAGAAATACATGCACCAAAGACAATCCTGCAAATTAATATTACCTCAGGACTATGGCCCAAATCCCAATATAGAATCCTTATGAGGTAGACATCCACATGTGTAGACATATCTTTCCTGGATAAGGATCATTCTAGAACAGGATCCAAAGCAGGCTCAGCTGTTAGCTCTTCTTTTTTTCTCATTAAAACTACACACTAATATTGAAATTATTTTTCAGAAAAATATATCAGAAAAATCTCTGATTTGGATAGGCTTTTGGAAATCGCGGGGAACTGAGAAGTCAGAAGGGGCAGTCTTAAGGCTTGCTTCACCTCACTGCTCTGACATCCCAGGAGAAGAAATGTACTACAATATACGCCTATTATGTGTCTCTTTGGGTAAGATTTAGGATAGCGCCTGATTAGTCAATTGTGATGGTGGTGTAGGTGAATTGTGGATATAGAATGAATGTTCTGTGGTTGTTCTGCATTTTTCAAAACAATTACAGAACCTGTATTTATTTGTAAGAGCTTGAAAGGAATGGTTATAAATTCAAGTGTATGACCAACAGTACCTTCTACATAGCACACACCTAAAGACTTTGCTTTGATTTATTGAAAATAAAGAGTAATGTATACAGAATAGCTTGATCGCAGCTCTGGCTTTCTAGACTCATGAATACACCAAATTTTTGCAGCAATTAATCACTGTACTCTTTGGCTGCTGATTGCCAACTATGAGTTGGTCTTTTAATTATTGTCTAAAGCCATATGTGTTGAAGTTGCATGGCAATACCCTTTGAAACATTTTTCCCATGTTGCTTGCAGCAGTCTTAATTTGAGCATGTTAAATGGGAATCTACCTTTTTTCCCCCAATATCTACATTTATAGATCACAGTTGCATTATCTTTCGTTAAACCCAGCTTCTGGAGTTGTTTCAGGGCCAAGTGGCATAATAGAAATACTTAAGAGTGGTCAGATATCCAAATCACATATTCCACTTTAGAAGACCTATTATTGAGGACCTTGGTACGTTTACAATAATTGCCAATTATTGGGAACTGTTTATGTATAAGGAAATGGAATTAGCTCCTTAAGTATACAATATTTCTAATGCTCAAAACTGCCCTACTAAGTGCATAAACTTATCAGTATTTTAGAATGAGGATCCTGAGGCTGAAAAACTAATCAATTTGTTGAGTCACACTGCAAATAGCACTGAGATTAGAATCCAAGTCTGTTTGAATCCAAAACCATCAAAGTTATATAATAATTTCTGGCCCACTGTCTCATCTATAAAATGGAGGTAATTATATGTATTCACATGGATGTCATGATGATTATATTAAATTCTATATCTGAACAAACTCAATGGCTAAAATCTTCAAGAGGGACTTCTAGTTATACTGCTAGCCAACACCACTCAAAAGTTGGTGACCCTGGGAAAATCATAACTTCAATTTCTCCAGTTTTTTCATCAGTAAAATGGGCATAATGGTTCTTTTTCCATAAGTTTTTTGTGAGGATAAATTGAGATTAGATATATCAACTGCCTAGAATAAGACCTGGAGCATAGTAGGAGCTTAATTAAATATGTGTTAATAAGTATTTGTAAATTAAAGAATGCCTGCTGTCACTTGGTATAATATTAAGCATAACTAATAAAGGATGAGGAGAAACTTACTTAGGCTTCCACAGAGTTCAAAGTCTTATGAAGAAGTTTGGATATTACCCTTATTTTATTTCTTCATTTTCGTTTGAGATCAGAGGACTGATTTCTATGCGCAGGTTTTTTCCAGAACGTGCTAGCCTTCTTGATGTAATTTCCTATACATCAATCAGTGTATCATTGGATAATGTGCTGAGGAGTCAAGTGACAGCATCTTAGGAGATGGTGCAAACTCTAAGTGCTCACAGGGGATCTCATTTTGTCGTGCTCTTTAAAAATAATCTCTACGATTAATTCCTTGCTGCCATCCATTTTATCAGTTCAAGTTGCGAGTGATACTCGGTGACTAAAATTCATTCAGTTCTGACATTTTTCTATTTTAATTTCAAAAAACGGATATATATATATATATGACATAATTTACTAGCTTAACAACATACCAATATCTAATGTTTTTTAGGTTTAATATTTAGTGGGGAGTACTGTGTACTTAAAATAAAAAAACATGAACTTTCAAAAAAAAAAAAACACGGATATATATTTGATAAAGGTTACGTGTTAGCATTTGAGCCAGTGGGTCCAACATGAGGTTTTTGCAAAGACTTTAAAATACTAGGCTTTAATAAATTCTTTAACTACTTTTTTGCATTTCATTAAATTACACTTGGAATTGCTTGCTGATTAGCCACTTCACAGAGAAAGTGAAGTTAAAGTTATTAAAACATCTTTAGTGCCTTGGAGGAAGTATGTTATTTAGAGAAATAACAAAAACTGAATTGCTTATAATTTTACTCATTGAATGTTGTATCTCCCCACCCCACCCTCCCCCCTTGCAATACTACTATAAGCACAAAGAATCTGGGTATTTGGAAATATTTTGTTTCTTATTCTTGGGTATTTTTAGAAATGGTAATAGCTCACATTTAATCATCATTTTAAGGGTTCTGAGAATACGTAGTTAAAATTAATTTTAAAATATAGCATAGAGCATTTCTCTGTTCTTTGGCATGTACAGTCACAAGAGGTATCATGTACACACCAACGTGTATTATCAACTTCCAAAAAATTAGAACAGAAAAAAATTTAAGCTGTAGACTTCACACAGTGCGATCTCCCTTTAATGACTCAGAAAGCGTTTAAAGACTGAAATGCCATGTGGTCAATATTATGAACACAATTTATTTCTATAACACTTCTTTACTACAGATTTTTAGAGGTGCCAAATGAATAGCATACTCCAGTTAATCAACTGTAATGCCTTTCCTTTTAGGAATTCTAATTTATAACAGTGATTCTCAAAGTATGGCTCCCAGACCAGCAACATTAGTGTCATCAGAGAGCTTTGGGCCTTTCTCCAGATCTACTGAATCAGAAATTCTTAGGATGGGGCCAGCAATCTGTTTATCAAGATTGCTGGGTGATTCAGGTGCAGCTAAATTTGAAAACCCCTGAATTAGAGATTCACTATGGAATAAAAGAAACACGCGCTTATGAGCTGGATCCTCTGGGTGATTGACTACAGGGATACAATGCCAGGCGTTGGGCAATCCCTTTAAAGTAAAGTGTGGGTCTTAAGCAGCAATAAATTTGAAGGAAAAAATCCTGTTTCTACTAGGGGCAATAGATTGTTCTGAGACCTGAAGAGCCTCATGAGGAGTGTTGCTTTAGATTAACATCTTTGTGAACATATAACCACCAAGCAATTCCTTCACCACAGTTTGGCTTCAGTTTTAGGGAACCCCAGAAGGATGGGAGTGTCCAAGGGCTTGGTCGTTACCAATTCCTCAAGTTGCCTAGGGGGATCACTTGGATTTCTGCTATTCTTTTTGCAAGAAATAAGGAGTGAGGAGATATCTAAGGCTTTTTAAAATTAGAACTGAAGACAACTCAAGGGACGATGAAATAAACTAAATTTCAGGTGTAGGAAAAAGAAAACAATGTTAACTGAATGTAAGGTTGCCAGATAAAACACAAGACGCATTGGAATTTCAGATAAAGCACACATGATTTTTAGTACAAGAATGTCTCATACAATATTTGGGGGAATACTTATACTAAAACCACTATTTGTTAATATTTAATAGTCAATCCTTCCAACAGTCTTTGAGTAGTGTTGTACTTATTGTATGTAGTCAAATCTGGTATTTGCTGCTATGCTGATAGGTTAAAATTTTTTGTGTTGTGTGGATAGGTTACAGAAATTTACAGCTTTCTTTTTCTTACTTGTCAAATATATCAATAACATGCAGGTTTTTAAATTGACACTTGATGGAGAAAGATAAAGTATATATCTAAATATTAATGATATATTTTTGTGTGAATTATCTTCACCTAGAAAACTATGCTGTATTTTATGTGATTTTAATTAATATGAAAACTAAATATGATTCCATTTATCTTCCTAGTTCATAGGAAAGATATCTTACTCCTTAAAGTATCAAATATAGTTTCTTTTAAAAAAACCTTACATTGTTTAAATGAATTCTGGAGGTTTAGTATTTCCAGCATAATTGGTGAATAGTTTTTAGGAGTAAGGAGAATCTCGCATCTGAATAATTACAAGAACATCTTCCATTTGTACGATATTATAGCAGACAATACCCTTCTATAGATACCAAATTTTTGATTCTCACCATTTTGATTTGTGAGATATGCTGTAAGAGAATACGTTACATAAATCATTTTTACCAATAAGGAAATTGAGGGAGAGAAATGCTATGAGACTTGACTTGCATATGATCATTTTTGGGAGAACTATTCTGAATACATGCCTGGTAAAAAATGGCATTGTGTACTCATCCTGAGATGAGTACTTCTGCATGCTTACATCATTGACTCCTCTTATACACCCTGTATGAGAGAGAATCAGATTACATTTTGCCCTTTACAAATAAATGAATGTAAGCTCAGAAGAATAATTTACCGAAGATTCCAGGATCATCACATCATGAATGATGGAGCAATGACTTCAGTACAGTGCTCTGTCAACCATGCTGTAAGTAGACACTTCTTGAAGTATAAACAATCAATCCTTTATTTATCAATTTTGGTAAGTTCAGGAGTTGTTTCATTTTCAGAAACTACAAACCAAGCTTTTACAAAATGTCTCTTTTCCCTGTAATGAACATCACAATTCATTTAAAACTTCAGAGGAAATAAAATATAGTAGAAGACCTTGATTAATAATAAATGCTCTCAGTGACACTATTGAATCAGATGACAAAAGGACTAAAATTACCCTTCAGATAAAGACCCATAGATTCATAAGGCCAGGAGAATTAAGATTGTACCAAAAATCCAGTTAAGTTCTTGCTTCTGCTTAAGATGTAGAAAACTAGAAAGAATGCTGCTGCCGCCTTAACAAGAAAAAGCTTAACAAGTTACAAAATAAAAAATTTTTATAAACCCATCAGAAAGCAGAAGATACAGGACAACCAACCAGCCTGAAATCATAGAAAAAAGACAGGCTCCTCCAAGGAGACACGACATGAGGATTGGCTTGCCTGGAGTGGGTAAAAAGCATGGGAGGAAAATGGGGCCACCAGAGAAGCAGGTAATGATTTCACTTAAAATATCTGATGAATTGCTAATGTCAGAGTACAAACTAGCATGAAAGTATAGAATTCTTTGGAGCTACAGACACAATGAGAGTTGGTAAGCAGTCACAGACCCTTCTCCATAGACCTAACCATATACTCACAAGCAAGGTCAGGGGTTGGGTGGGAACAGAGACAACTTCCTTTGGTGGTGAAAGTCTTGAAAGGGGGAACAGTGTCTGTGCAGGACAGGCATGAAGCCATGACTGGATCATTCTCTCCTATTTCCCCTATGAATCAAAAGCTTTACACCATGGGGAGAAAGACAACAAACTCTTTTGTCTGTAGAGGTGAAAAAGCATTGAAGCCAAGGCAAGGAAACAGGAAAAACTCTCTACGCGGGTGGAAGAGCAGGGAATAAACTTGGGCCCAGACCATTAGAGATTTCCACACCAGTGGGAGAGTAGCTATAGTAGCCTCTCTCCCACCCAAGACCTGTTAAAGATACAAGGTGGAGTTTGGCTGCCATACAGAGGAGAGACAGCATCACTGAGAAAGCTTCACACCAGAGATGTAAAGATACAGAGCTTGACTAAGGCAGAGTCTGAACCAGAACAACAGAAAAAAAAAAACCAAAATTCCTACTAGGTTAGCAAACATGAAGAAACAAGTAAATGCAGTCCACTTCTAGAGGAGATCCGGGAACCTGGAACTCTCTGTGTGATGCATGCTGTGTGAGAAAGCCTAAAAGTTGATCATGGGACAGAAACATTGAGCAAAATGTTCTGGAAACTCAACCTCTAACCTGGATACAAGGAACACAAAAGAGATTTGACAGCTGTAGTATGCTGAAGATAACCATAGGAGCAGCAACAACAAAAACAATTGTAACATCTGGTTCATTTCCTAACTAGATTGACTCAATCTGCCCACAATAGAGACCTAGTAGAAGAAGAGCTATATCTATTTTTGGGCATAACTACTATTAATCTGTCTCTATTCTCTTATACATTATGTCTAGCTTTCAATAAAAAATTACATGACACATGGAAAAGAAAAAAAAAAAATCAAGAGACAATGTGTCTACTTGACCAGACTAAGATACAACCCAGATGTTGAAATTATCAAACAAGGAATTTAAATATATGTACAAATAGACTTTAAAAGATACTCTAGAGCAAAGGACAGTCATCTCTGTTCGTAAGACACATGGGAAAATGGACACCAGCGGAAGATTGTTTCCCAACAATATACATCCTTTGTCTACACTTTCCTGGCTTCTAGTGAAATTTCTCTTGAGTATGCCATTTTGTTGGCAACTCTGATTAATCTGCCTGACAGAAGCTAGGACCAACTCCATTCGACTTGTGTCATATAGCATTTAGTTAAGGCTTTTATCTATAGCACGTTGAGCCGAAAGGTGAGGCTAACTAGCAGTATTCAACTCAAATAAGATCCCAGGCTCCTGGAACTAACCATCTGGTCTTTCTTAGAAATCCAGGTGGCTTTATCCTTAAGTTTCTATTTTAACTTTCTCCCTTGGCTAGAGGCATTAATTCAGGTACAGCAGGATGTATTAGTGATTTCAGTAACTACATACTGGTCCACAGGAGAAAATCTAGACCAATTCTATATCCATACCAAACCTGGATGATAAATTGAGACCAAACTAAATGCCTTTCAGGATTGAGGTGACATCTTTGATTACTTCCTTCAGTTAAAGTCAGGGACAATTTCCTTCCCATCTCTTCTAATTGGATGGCACCATGATAGAATTAAATAGCCAACGGATTATCATAAATTATGAGTTATATACCCCTCCAGGAAGCTCTCTTAAGTAACCAAGGATAGTCTCATTTTGGAGAGTTCCTTGCAGTCATCTGCTGCAGATGCAATCTACTGGTTTTGTTTCCTTAAACATTTCAAGTCTCTTATAACCCTCCCTGAGGTACAAGTCATCATGTTTTTAGGAGCGAGGCAAGTTAATTCCTGGCTTCCATACAAGAAGTAGAGTCCCAAGGGTGCACATGGTGCCCTGTAGTAAGGTGTTGTTTACCATTGTTGGGTAGCCCACGTAGGACTCTCCTCAGTAGGAAGGCACAAGCTGACACTGCCCCTAAGTTAGCCTCCTGACTGGCTGGCTGGCAAACCTTAGGATTCCCAGTTGAACTAAATAATTGAAGCTAGTCCTTATTTTTAGAGGCACTATCTGACAGCAATAAGTTCAACCCCTCATATTTGTCTACATCACCAGCCCATTGGCATTTATCCACCCTGCAGAAAGGGTGAGTGATAGCAACAATAATGAAACTTGGAAAGATATCAGGAGCTTTGATGGATGCTTTACGTTGCAAGTGTAGGAACTGGGGCCAACTCCTATGGTTTCCAACACTCAGTGAGGTTAAGGGGGAGGGTAGTTAAATTGTGTCAGAGCCATCTGGCAGGAGATGGCAGACTCAGCAGTCAATTGCGTTCAAGGTGCTTGCATCAGCTTGGGAGAGCCTCAGCAGGGCCTTTTCCTTCATGAGTTAATTTTCAGGGGTAATTCTGAAAGACAAAAATCATTAATATTTTTCTCTCCCTCACAGCTCCTGGGGTCTGACGTGTTCTCTCCACAGGTGCCAGGATTTTGTTTTTCCTCTTCCACCCCAAAATTGGTGCTTTGTATTGCAGTAATCATAACTTTATCTTTTTTGTAATCATTCTCTATTTCACCCAGACCTTTGTTCCAGAAAGGTCAAGTGCAAGCAGGACAGGACATTTTTATTAAACTGACAAAAATTCATTATATCCCGCACCTTTGGTATGTGTGGGCATCAACAACATGATCATTATCCTTATGACATAGGATCGTGTCAATCCAACAATAGAATCTAGGTAGCTGAATCAAAATTAAGTTTGAATCACTTATACTCTCTTTCAGCCAGGTTGCAACTCAGAAATTTTACCAAAAAGACTTGCGCAACATTCTATCATGGAAAAGAAAGGAGAATCAAGCCCAGGAATGGTCAGGGCAAAATATCGAATTTTCAAAATAGTTCTATATAGTCCCCACCCTTTTCATACTGATCATTACCCAGGAAGCGTCCTAGGGAAATGATCCCTTTCTGGCGACAGCCACATTCAATGACTAAACTACTTTACAAAAGAAGAGGCAAGTAGAGTCAGAAATACTTCTAAGTTACTTTTTGAGGAGGCCCTTTCAATGCTCAAACTTACCAGATACGTGTGGATGATACAGCATGAAAGTCCATCAGCTTTATTGAGTGGATCATCAGATTGCAAGTGATTCAGAAAGCTACAAATATGACTCAGATTAGGATCAAGGGCAAGAGTAGTGTGGCCAGATTTGCTGATTGGACTGGAAGAGCATCACCGTGGCCTGAAAAAGCGGTGAGAGCACTGTGGCACCACCGATAGCCCATCAAAGGGATGAAAGGTCTAACTTAGTCAATTTGCCAGGACTGAGTGGAGGCCATGCACCATACGATGTGACCTCCCTCACTATGAAAAAATGGGTCAACTTTGTCAGGAGTCACAATTTCTGACATGCATTAGCAACTTCTGCCTCAGAGGCATAGAATCTTTTACTTTGTTTCCAGTCTCTAATAATGAATATATTGCCATGTCTGGTAGCATGATGGATCTGGGCAACTATGGTGGCAATTTGGAGTGGGCAGGCTTGATCAGCAGTTTGATTCTACTCAGTCTTGTTAAAGAATGGGATCTCAACATGGACATGAGTGACCCATACAGTTTGATTTGTAGCCATGATTTATTTCTGTAGTTCACAGCTCCAAAAAGAGGTATGTTTAATTTGTCAGTTTGTAGTTTTCTGTAACAGCTAGACTATTGGCAACAAATCAGTAAAACTACAGCAAAGTTCATCAAAAGAAATAGTGGCTGTGAGAATGGCTCTGGATTCTGTCCCCCGAGTGGAGCGACTGCATCCACTCTTGATTCTGCATAGCTGAGGTTGAAGTTGAACGGCTGCAGCAGCCAGATGGAAAATATCAGGTTTTGGCCTACTAGAGCCACCAGTGGACCCTGCCCAGGCTTTTAGGAACCCTCTGGAGCCAGTGGCTTTCTTCACATGGAGGAATGGAGGATAAAGTTTCTCACAGAGGAGTAGCTGTCACTTATTCTTGCAAAGCCAAGACGCCTCTGAGTCCCACTGTGTTCTTAAACCTGCCGTTTACAATGCAAAGCTGATCGAGACCTTCCCATCTTGTTAGTTGAGTCCAAGTTGATATATATTCGAATGGAAATATCAGGCCAGAGCGTCACGAGGTCTTCTTGGGTCAGGAGTTCAGTTTTGAGAAGAGCTGAGAAGCAAGCTAATAGTTGCTTCTTAGAACGGGTGGTAACTGTGTTACAGAGGCTATAAGTCCAAACCCTAAAGGGCTTCCCTGAGTGGAAGTTGCCTTGCTTTGACAGAGGCTGTAATCGGCAAAGTCATTAGTCACAGAGACTTGCAACTCAAAAGGGTCATTAGGGGAGTGGAGTTCCAAATGTACAGAGTATGCCACAGCTTCCTGGACAGCTTCCAACGCAGCCTGCTGCTTTGGGACCCACTCAAACTTCGCTGATTTGTGGCTTAGCCAACATAAAGGACCAAGTAGAATGCCCGGGGGGTCGGGGGCACATACTGTCTTTAATCCTCAAGCAGTCCACTAAAGGGTTGGGCCCCATTTTGGTGGTAGGAGGCTGAAATAACATTTTTTCCTTGACTGCTGAGGGATTGACATTATGAATCTGCACATGTAATCACAAGAAACTTTACTTGGTGACTCACATAATGCCTTCTCCTTGTTCCAGTGGGAAACAGCCTTCCAAGTTTGCTTGCTGTACAAACATCCTTGAAAGACAGTCCAGAAGAAAGGGCAGGCAGTGCCTCTGCTCACAAGAAATGCAGAAATGTGAGAAACCAGTGGAGAATTGTCTCTGAGTACTGTAGACTAAAAAGGGGGAATTTCACTTCATGTAAATTATACCTGATTTTTTTAAAAATCCGTTTAAGTTTTCATTCAAGAAATCAGGAGGATGGAGGATGGGAGTATGAGGTGATCTGGAAACTGTTTCTTCTCTCTCCTCAAGGGATTTCTTTTCTATGTGAGTTTTTTTTTTTTAATGTATAATTGAATTAGAAACAAAACAAAAACAAACAAAACTATGTATGTTTTTAAGTGAAAGGACCTAGTAGTAAACTAAGCAGTCAAATGTCATTAGCACTAAATTCATTAAATTGAGTTCGATCAGCTCTAGGTACCTTGAGAAATCTACTCAGATAAGTGAATACATGACCCTTGATATTATAATTACCAATTATTCTCAGAAAATGCAAAATGTACGATGATGTGTTTATTAATAGTCCACAGGATCTGATGTAATCAGGAAGAATTAAGTCTTGTAGAATTCCATGAGAAGAATGGAAGTCCCTGTAATTTATTACTCTGAAACTCAATATTTTTCTGATATAAACATAAATTATTCTAGATTACTCTATAGACAAGGGTTTCTGGGTCTTTGGACCATATTAATGGTTCTAAGCTCTGGCTGCATATGAGAATTACCTGTAGAGCTTTACAAATAATTATGCCACACTTCACGCCTACAGATTCCAGTTTAATTGGTCTGGGGTGGGGCTCATGCCTTGGTGTTGTTTAAAAAATTATTCCAGGCTTACAACCAGAGTTGAAAACCACTGGCCTATGCCATGGAATATGCTGCCGTGTAATTCTCTTTAGTTGCTTAGTCTGTGAGAAAAGTTCTAACACAGAGCTTGTAGCATTATCTAACTATATGAAAAATAAAAGTACACGAAGCAGTTTAAGAATTTCACGGCTTTGACTTTAAAATTCAAAATGAAAGGTGAGACTCAAATATGTCATTAATTTATTTCAGCAGTTTTTAATTTGGGGGGGGTGGAGGTGGAAAATCAGAACCATCTGGGTCATTTTTCCAAATTAAAATAGCCATGTTCCCACCAGGAAATTCTAATATTTGGAAAAGAATGTGGTGGGGAAGGGAGAGATGCATAATTTTTGAGAGTTCTCCATTTGATTCTGATCCCCACCATGGCCACCACCACTCCATCTTTTGTGGAAAACCCCTGGTTTCTCTGTTTTGCTTCTAACTTGTCAAAGAAGTTAGACATATGCTGCAATGGCCAGTGGCCAGCTTCAAGTCTCTACCTTCTTGTTATGTGATCAGATTAATAATTTGGGAAGTCTCAAAATATAAGTCTGACAAGAGGAACACCGTTGTTTGGGAAAGACATCACAAGTTAGAGTAATTTAGGCACAGAAATAGCCAAAAGATTTCCCACTCTAAAAAAAAAATAAACTTATTCTAGGAACAACTACAAACTTGTGCTTACCCTTGGGCAGGTGAAAATCATTCAATTAAAAGAAATGATTGGGCTGGCCTGGTGGCACAGTGGTTAAGTTCGTACAGTCCGCTTTGGCTTCCTGGGGTTCGTGGATTTGGAACCAGTCGTGGACCTCCACACTGCTCATCAAGCCACGCTGTGGTAACATCCCACATACAAAATAAAGGAAAATTGGCACAGATGTTAGCTCAGTGACAATCTTCCTCACCAAAAAAAAGAAAAACAAAAGAAAACAAAAGAAATCATATTAATAAATTCAAAGTATCATATTCTGGAACCCAAATTTCTCAATAGAGTTTTCTAACTAATCCAGATAAAGCCACAAAAAGAGTTCCATCACTTTGAAACTTTAAAAAAAAATCAATTTCAAAACTTCCTGGGGCTGGCCCCATGGCCAAGTGGCTACGTTTGCGTGTTCCACTTCAGTGGCCCAGGGTTTCGCTGATTTGGATCCTGGGCATGCACATGGCACTACTCATCAGGCCATACTGAGGCGGCGTCTGACACAGCACAACCAGAGGCACTCACAACTAGGATATACAACTATGTACTGGGGGTGCTTTGGAGAGAAAACGAAGAAGAAAAAAACAACTTCCTTTCTATGAATACACTATGTTTGTACCTTGCTCAGAGAGATAAGCAGGAGGTGAGCTCTGTACAGTGTCTTAACCCCTTGCTACTCAAAGTATGGTCCACGGACCAGCAGCATCGTATCACCTTGGGACTTGTTAGAAATGCAAAATCTCAGGCTCCACCCCAGGCCAACTGAATCAGAATCCGCATTTTCACAATCCATCCATGAGAGAGATGCACATTAAAACTTAAGAAGCACTGCTTTGGCCCATTGTTTTGAAGATTGTCATCTAAACGGCTATCCAGAAATGTGCTGTAGTGCCTAGAATGTCTGTAAAACAAACAGAACAAAAAATAATCCATTTAACAGAATTCTTTAAAAAATACAAAAATAAGAGCTTTAAAAATCTCTTTAGTTCTTTCCTTAAGTCCTTGAGCAAGATCCTTACAATACAACATGGTGGGATTTTCATCCTTCCCTTTGAGTCCAGTCAATACACAATAGAGCTGCAGTGAGCTCGCTGGTGCTGTTGGTAGTGGTGGTATTATGTGTTTTGTTGCTATCCTTTTTATCTCAATTTTCCATTTCTATTTCAGAAAGTGAACACAACAGGCTGCAATTTGCTAACAAGCAGAAGCACAAACTGCTCTTGGGGGAAAAAAAGAACAAAACACAACCATTGCCTCCACCTGTTCTTTTTATTTCAAATCAATGCTGTATAATGCTATTTGTCCAGGTATCAAATATCAAGGGGGAAGGAGTGAGGAAAAAACTCCAAACTTAAGTTGCATCACCTTAAATATATAAATGACATTTTATTCTCCAGAGTGGTAATTAAAATCAAGCTAATTTCAAAAAGCAGTCCCAATTTAAACTGTAAAAGTAATGATAACACGACAATGGTAATAGTAGCAAGAACATTCAAAAGTTTTATTCCTTCCTACTGGCACATCTGAACAATTCATCTTATGAGCCTTCCCACTTTTATTAGCATCTTCTGTATTCCCTTCAGTTTGCACTCTGAACTCCAGGTGAGAATACTTTCATATCATTTTTCTCACCCAGTTAAGTGATGAATATCATTGTGAGGGGAATACTCTAGACTTTGGGTGAAGATCTGCACAGTAAGTATTTTGAACTGCAGACCATTATGTCATGGACCTAACATTTTCACAAGCAGGCAGCCAGAAGGATTTTTTTTTCTCTTTACATAATGCATAAAACACAGAACTTTAAATTTTCCAATTTATATAATTGGGGTCTGGATGAATAATTATGTCACTAATAAACACCATACCTGAGAGTAACACATAGAAAATGCATTTAGTAAAACCTATGGAAAGCTGTGCCAATATGTGTACCATGTATGATATAAAGGGCTAAGCCCTAATAAAGACCATGCCTTATAAAGAATGCAGCGTGGATTGGCCCGATGTACATAGAAACAGGTCTGTACTCTCAAAGTGACACCTTGTGCCAAAACTCATAATATGAGAGGTTGGCTCAATGCCATTATAGTAGATTTTACCTATGGCCATTGTATTTCTGCAATGGCTCTAAGCCAATCTCCTAATCTTCATAAATAAATGATAGAAAAATGCAAGCTATGAAAAGAGAAATTAGAATAACATATTTAATCAAATCACTACGTTGTTTGCTTGTTTTTTTCCTCCTATGATCACCTCGCTTTTTCTTGTTTCAGAGGAGGTCCTTTGCACTATAGGTTCAGAAGAGAAAAACCAGCCTGACTTTCATTAGGCTTTAATTTAATGATTCTATTTTCCTAAGCCTGTTCCAATCTGATTATGATTTCACGCCTGTGTCAACGGTAGGAGAAATGGAAGTTTATGAAATGCTACTTTCTTGGGAAATGGTAGGAAGCTGGTATGATTGCTATCATTGCAAAAGGAAATTTAAATAGAATTGGGATCTAGAAAGTTATTGGTCTGAAGTTTATGGCATAAGTCAAAATTAGACTATTCAAAAAAGATTGGTGCTAAATTATAGATATAAAGTTTAGGCTACAATTAAAAAAAAGGAGAGGACAAAAGGAAATAATTCTAATAGTGGCTAACATAACCTGTAACACCTATTATTTATTGATCAAATGAATGAATAAATGAATAAGAATTGTAGTATTCCATCATTTTGCATTGGATTAAAGAGAACCAGTTAGACATCCTAAAAATATGTGTTAATTTGTAACTTATATTCCAATTGTGCTGACTAATATAAATTACAATCTGATGAAAATATCTTAGTTTTATCATATGCTATTTTTTGGTGACTTTTGACACTGTGGGCCATAGGCTTCTTCCAATGTTCTCCTTTTTTAGAATCCATACATTCATGGTTTCCTAATTTTTTACTTTACTGGCCATTCTTCTATTTTGTCACTAAATGGTGGAGGCCCTCTGAAAAAATGCCAAATTTATATCTTCAGCTCATAGCTCTCTTCTGAGCTTGAGTCTTATGGAACCAAAAGCTTAACTGTCTTATCACCTTGGAGTCTCACTGGCTCACAGATATTAAAATTCACATATTTAGGAGGACAATAGAAAATTAATCTCCCTGTCTTTTCTATCTCACAAAGTGAGATACACTCAATTCTTCCACTTAAATCCTAGGTGGTATGCTTGATTTCTTCTTTGCTTTACCCCTCTCCCCAGTATATAATCCATCAACAATTGCTATTATTTATAGATTCATAATATATTTTAAATCTATGCATGTTGCTCAGTCTCTACCTTCAATCCTAAACCCTCATCATCTTGCTTCTGGGTAACTACAAAAATCTCTCTATGTCCATATGTCCACTCTTTTCCACTTCCAATCAATTCTCTCCGTAACACCCAGAGTGGTTATCATTTTCACTAACTTATCGCAATTCCATGGCTTCCCATTGAATTCAGGAAAAATAAACTCAACTCCTTTTCCTCCAAGGCCTTGAACATACTGCCTGCTGCTTACCTCTCCAGCCTCATCTCATGTCATTCTCCCTCTTGTTCCCCGAGCCCTAGCTACTCTGCCTCTTTTCATGTTGCATGTGCCCAAATATCTCCTTTTACAGGATCTTTCATTTGTGTTTCTCTTTGCCTGTGATGTTTCTCTCTCTACTCTTGCTTTGGCATGGCTGGCTCGTTCCCGATGCTTCAGGTTCCAAATTGCCTCCTTGCCTTCTCTGGCCACTCTGTCTATAATACAACCGCAGCTTTTCAACCATCGTGGTTCCTCTCTGCCGCACTTCCTGCTGATTTGCTTCACAATATTTATCACAATCCAGAAGTATCTCCCCCCTTTCTTCTTTTTTTCCCTCCTTCCCTCCCTCTCTTCCTTTCTTTCTTCCTTCCTTCTTTCTTCCTTCTTTTTCCCACCTAAATGTAAGCTCCATGAAGATAAGAAGCTTGTCTGTCTTGTCTGCTGTCTTATGCTTTACAGATCGCAAATGTTCAATAAATGTTTCATAAATAAATGAGGCTGTGAAAGAGTACTTCTCAGTAGTACTTTATTTAAATTTTATAATCAAATAACAATTTTTTCTTAATATCTCTAAAGGTAACAGAGCTAACAGCTTTCTTTTTCCTATTGTACCATGTCTAAAAATCTTATATTGTGTGAACTTAAAAGCACCTACTTGCTTTCTTTTGGATAAATGGTGATGCTACCAGTTGGGAATGAGTAGTTTAATGATATGGTTCATATTGTTTAAATATACAAGTGCTTAAATAAAAAGCTACCTGATATCCCCCTCATTGTTGGGTTCAGGTTGACTATACTTCAAAGACCAATTGTATAGCCACAAATTATGGCATTGCAACTACTATTATTTTCCATTTGTTGAATTCACGTTGTGAGGTTAGCTCTGCAGAGGACTATGCCGAAAAACAGAACTTGCTACAAAAGGCTATGGATGATTCAAGGCTTTCGTTTCTACCCCTCCCATGTCTTCATTTTTTCTTCATTTCCTTTCCTTTCCTTCACATCCTTGTAAGGGTATGATATTCTCAGCATTTTCAGTGCGCTCTTTGGCAGATGTGAGTATGCATATGCTAATTCAACACACTTCCTTCCTACTCATTCTTAAATTCACAACATCCTCAGTGTTTTCTAAACAAAAACACTCACACTATCTATATCAAAAATACTGATATTTACATATATACATATATACTTGGCAAACTTAGCTGCAGGGAGCTGCATTTTTTTCCTGAAAAGTTTTAAATTTCCTCTAAAATTGCTGAAGATCTGAGCTTTGGTTATATCAGATTTTTCATCCTCAATGTGTGGATGTTAGGAAAGGAAAGGATTTATATCTGTTTAAGAAAAGAAAATATGTGTTTTTACATAGTTATTTAAAACTGTGTCTTCATGTGGAGAATAGTTTATGTGATAAACAGCAAATCCAAGCAAATGAATAAAACAATATGAAGCTGTGCCCTGAAAAACCATGCTTGAAACACTTCTCCTAAAAATTGCCCATTTTTCAGAAGGCACTATTATCATTTCACATTCCATGGCCTTAATTTGCATATTTGTTTATTCATATACTTATTAATTCAACATTTATTGAGCACCCATTTGGGGTAATAAATGATACAACTTGTACAAAGACTCAGAAATTCTCCTCCAGGAGCTTACATATAGTTTAGGTGAGTAGATGATGGACATACTTGACCATAATTCAAAATAAAACAATGAAGGTCATTAAGAGGTATAGAAATAAAATGATTTTAATTGCATTTTAAAGAATGAATAAGATCTGATGGATATTTGACTTTGAGAGAGAGAAGAAACAGCATGAGCAAAGTCAGAGATAAAAAAGCAAGATAAATTGTACTCAGACATAAGCAGAATAGTTTGCCTGGAAATAAAATGCAGAAGAGAGTAATAAGGGTAAGATAAGAATAAAACTAAATATTGAGGCCAACTTAAGAAGGAACATGCGTAACAGGCTAACATGTAGACTTTATTCTATAGGAAACGACGAACCATTGATAATGTTTAGGTAGGGGAAATTCTTGATTACCTGTGTTTTTATAGGTGGATTATGGGGAAGTAATTTGGAGACAAAGAGATCAAATAAGTAACAAAGTATAACAGACAACTGAGATGGTAATTAGGAAGTCAACTGTTAAATGAATAAAAGAAAATAGATGTGATAAATATTACAGATGCAGAATGGATTTGGAAATGAATTTAGACATGTATGTGAAGGAAATCGAGATTCTGAACTTAGATGCATATGGTGATGTGTTCCTATAAATGATATTTGACAAGTGTAAGGAGATACAAGTATGAGAGTAAAGATAATAAAATCATTCAAGGCATGCTATATACGTAAATACATCCAGTTGACAGATGGTAATGTTGGACTCAAACTGAGATGGTAATTGGGGAGTAGGGGGCTAGAAAAAGAATTCTGTTAGTTCCTCTGAGCTCACTATAGTGTCAGGAAGTGCCTGCTAGTCATTTAACTTCCACAGAGCTTCTTGGTGTTCACGGGTTAGTAGAGGTTATTTGGCCCAATTACCCATGAAGTATTAAAGTGTCATTCTTCTTTTATATATATCACAATTATTGTAAGAAACTCATGAGGTGAGTACTAATATTATCACCATTTTACAATTGAGGAAATCAAGTAATAGAGTAATTACATAACTTCCTCAGGATCACACAGCTAGTGAAAGGCAGATCCAGAATTCCCAATGAAGATCTTCAGCTTACAGTTACATCCCATCACAAATCAGGAGTCTCCCCTAACCAAGTTCATCTGGAGTCAACCACAACCTGCAATTAGTCTCATGGCTCTAAACTTGTTAGTAGGTGCACGGAGTGTGGGTCACTTGGTTTTCACATCTCTGCTGAGCTTTAGACTTCACCATTAACACTCTGTTTACTTTACTAGGTGAGGCTCAATTTACCTTGCTGGCCTTGGGGCCCTGCCCCATTCTCTTGGTTGGAATCTCACTTATCCTGGCATAAATTTTTCTGGATCTGCATAACTCCAGTCAGTAGCTTGGCTTGGGCTCCAGTAGTAGCTTGGGCTTTCCTTCAACCTAGTTTAATGGGGTTAGAAGCATAGTTCTATAACTCATCTCACTTTACCTAGTGATTCTTTACCTCCTTCACCAGAGACAATCCTATTAACAGCAGACAGCTGACTAAAATAGAGCTGTGTTGCCAACTCCTCCCTGGAGGCTAGACCTGAACTCTTACTAGCTTTATTCTCGCTCATTCATCACTTCTCTAGGCCTGCTGATGAGTACAGTTCATCCTGCATTACACTAGGCATGACATAATAAACTTAAGGCAATACCGTCAGGAGGGTGTTCAATGGTCTTATCTAAGAAATGCCATCATGGGTGTGTTTCTGCCCAATAAGGGCAATATTTTTTAGCTCAGGTATCAAATAATAATTATATTGTTCCTCTCAAAGAAGCATTCTTATTAGAGTCTTGCCATTGCCACAGCATAAAACAGAATGCAAAGATAGATGACTGACAGACCATGGAACACCTTGAGAAGATTATGTAGCTTAGTAGAAGAGCAACGGGCTTTGAAACTTGTTTTATGACCCTATGCAAGCAAAATTTTCCTGTCAGTTTACTTAAATGTGAAGTGAAAATAACAACTATTTTGTATGGTTTTGGTGAGACTTAAATGAGATAATTCTTATAAAATAGTTCCTAGAGCTTTGTGGAGTCTAAATAAATGGCAGCCATGATCATCACCATCATCACTTTTATTATTAAGCAGAAGTTCAGTCCATGAAAAGAGGAGCTATTTCTCAGTGATAAGAACTAGCATCTGGCAATTTCAAGACCATTTGGAAAGGAAGTAACCTTCAATATAGAGGATAATCGTTAAATCTAGAGTCCACTTTGAGCAAGGCTAAATGGAGAGATGCAGAATTTTCTGCAAAGAGGAAAAAAGGGAAAACAAGAAAGAAAAAAGTGACATAGTGGCATAGAAACTTATAGACAGTAAATAACGTGTGACTCAGTGAAAAATTCCTATAGAACTTGAATAATGAAAGGCTGAGATAAATCTGGCTTGTATCAACAAACTAATAAAAAACATCTGCAAACTGCTTAGTGAAGAGAATTGGGACTAAATAGCAGAACCTCACTGCACCATGTTCTCCTTGATGTGATTAAGCTTTGGATACTTTTTCCATTTGGCTATATGCATTTTTCATTTTCTAGTGTGGATTGCCTTCTAAAATTGTCATGATTGTCTTCATGAAGTGCATAGGTTCTTACATTGTCAGGGAAGACCTAATGTGCTCATTTTCAAGATTTTCATGCTCTGACTGAACAACCTACATGGCTGTATCCTTGTAGAGTGGGCATGCTATTTATTGTTAATCAAGTGAGCCCATCAGAAGCCCCCCAGCCTGTATCTGTAACACTGAGTCACCTAGTTGCTGCTTTAAAAAACAGTGATAAGACCGTTTTTAACTTGTGGAAAGTGTATCAGTAAGTACAGGGTAGGTTAGGCTATGGTAACAAACAACCCCAAAACTGGACTGGTTGATAACAACAAAAGTGGTTTCATTTCTTGCCCACATTACATGCGAGTTGAGAAGCGGCTGTAGCTCTGCTCCATGCTGTTTTCTCTCCAGGATCCTGGCTAATATGGCCTACCATCATAATAGGAGAAGGAAAAGAGGTTTCGGTTAACCGTGCATTGGTTCTTACCTCTTCTCAGATTCTAACATTTCATCAGCCAAAGTAAGTGATGAGGCCTCGCCTGACATCAGTGGGAATGGGATGTGTAAGACTTCCAAAGGGAGGGACAGCAAACATTTTTTAACAATAATACAATCTATCACAGGAAGTCATGATAGCTTTTGTCCCATTGAAGTGTATATTTTTAATTCTTCCTTCTAGTACAGTCTCCAACTTTCTCATGTTCCTATAAACATTTTAATATCTTTTTTCTTTTAGGTATCCATTTGACAACCACAAACTAAAGTAAACGCTATTTTTCACTTTTCATATTAAATGATGTTATTTGTATCACTGTTACTTTCCTTTTTAGGGAGCCTAGACGCACAGCAGTTGAAGAATAATGTCTAATACAGGTTTTCTGTGCATCACAAATCATGTGTGGACCATTTATGGGTCAGATTTTCATTCTATGTAAAAATCTGATAATTTTACAACATATCTTTAGAAAGGTAACTGTCATGACTCAGTAGAAGACAGTGTTAATTTCAATAAAGTGAAGAACAGATGGCATTTCTGAGCCTTATTTTTAATAAAGTCACTTACTTAATAAAAAGCACACACACAAGAAATTTAATCATGACATTTGATGTTAAAACTCAGTAACAAAAGATGGCCACTTATGGGAACTTAAATATTTTCCTGTGTAACCGGACACTTGGATTAAGGCAGGTCTAACTCCTTGACATGTCTCCTTGGTCTTATGTGGAAACATCTTATTCTGTGATAGAAATTCACAGAGGGAATACCAGGAATTTCGAAGAAGTAAAATATAGGAAACTACATCGCTAAAGAACAACATTAAAATGAAGTTCCCTCTAAGTCTTCCAGCTCCATAGCATATATTTGTTGTTTAGAGTGAGGTCTAGGCACAGAGTGCCTTGTACTGCAGAGGGAAAATCATATTGGAGTAAGGAATTTGTGGGCCCATATCGAACACTCCTCCTATTTTCCTTCTTACTGATGCCAAATAACTGAGTCTTGCTCATCCGTATGAAGAGTCTAAACTCAGTGAAGGTTGATTACAGGCCAGTTGCATTACACCAGACACACACACATAGCTCTGTTAAGAAAGGTAGCATAGAGCACTGCTCTGCCAACTGTCCCCACATGCCAAATCTGGTCCCCCACCGGTTTTTGTGTGGTTACCAAACTAAGAATGGTTGTTATATTTCTAAAGAGTTGAAAAAATTAAAAGAAAAAACTTACGAAATGTGAAAATTGTATGAAATTCAAATTTTAGTGTCCATAAATAAAGTTTTATTGCCACTGCCATGCTTGTTTCTTCCAGCATTCTTTACGGCTGCTTTGACAGAGGGTGTGTGGTTCACAAAACCTAAAATATTTGCTATGTGGGATCTTTATACAAAAAAGGTTGCTGACCTCTGACTTACATTCATTCTTAAATTAAAATTGCTAAGAAGCATGCTCTGATAATCACAGGTATAAACCCTGTAACAGATGAAGTTTTTCGGTAAATGAATGCTGCTTTCACTGTGTGAGTGTGAGTATGTGAGTGTGTATATTAGACAGCAGATATAATATGGACCGAGAAGATCTTTTATCTGGTTGACTCCTCCCTGGTACAGACCAGACAGCATAGCTTCTTTGCCAGTAGAATATGCAAACTTTCCTTTTTTAGCTTGCATTGCTATAGTTTTTGACCTGAAAGTGGCCCCCAGACTAAGGTTGATTCTGAGGCTTTAAGGTTTTCATTATCAATGCAGTTCCCTAATTTCACTTTCCGAACCCTATTTCATTTGCAGAATATAAAGACCTTGGAGTATTCCTTTTCAGTTTTCCAAAAGACCTCATAATTTCAATATTCTGCTACTTTTAGAACTAATTTGGGAAGATTCTTTGTTTCAAAAATTTGGAAACGCGTATTCTCTAATATTTCACTTTAAAAATATAATGCTATATAATCATTTACAGATAGTTTACTTTCCATTTATATTTGACAAAATATGAAAAAATGTCAACAATCTAATACTTTTTTTTTTAAGATTTTATTTCTTTCCT
Organism: Equus asinus; assembly: GCF_041296235.1. Taxonomy (NCBI): domain Eukaryota; kingdom Metazoa; phylum Chordata; class Mammalia; order Perissodactyla; family Equidae; genus Equus; species Equus asinus. The sequence goes on along the minus strand of NC_091805.1, from coordinate 19,272,866 downwards.
TTTTCTCCCCAAAGCCCCCCAGTACATAGTTGTATATTCTTCGTTGTGGGTCCTTCTAGTTGTGGCATGTGGGACGCTGCCTCAGCGTGGTCTGACAAGCAGTGCCATGTCCGCGCCCAGGATTCGAACTAACGAAACACTGGGCCGCCTGCAGCAGAGCGCGCGGACTTAACCACTCGGCCACGGGGCCAACCCCTAATACTTTTCTTTTTGAATCAAGTAATTGACTAGCTGTGCCCTCTACTACTAAATGGGAAATGTTACTTAAGTTCATGGTTAAGTTAGAAATTTGGGAGAATGAACAATTTAAGCGTTTCTTTTCTTCTATTGAAAGAAGACTCCTTGCTGTACCATTTATTTTGGAAAATTTCTCATTATTTCCTGAAATTCAGCAATTTTAGTCATCATTACCTTCATACTGACAGTTACTACATGGCTTTTCTATTGTCATTTTCCTAATAAATTCTCATGTTTTTTAGCAGCATCTTTCTACCATGCGCATCAAAATGACATAGTTTGGTGAAGTTTCATAGTTCCTTATTGAATCTGCTATAATGAAACTTCAGGTCCTGTGAAACTAAATAAAGTTAGCATAATATAAAAGAAGAGAGGTTAAAATAAGCTAGTAAAATAGATAAATATTTTCTAGTTTGCCTGCATTCCAGCATGCTATAGGATTTCAGAGGAAGATGTCGTAACATAATTATGGATGTATATCTTGCTTTGGACAATATATATACATTTGAAAGTTTTCCTATAATATGTGTGACATAGGATGTATAGATATGCATTTGGTCTCTGGCCCTGGATCCTGACACAGAGCTACTAAATCCCTCGGAACTTCCTGGGTGATAGGAGCATCTTTGGCTCTAATGAGGAAACTCTTGGTGGGCTCCTGGGTAACTTTAGGATGGGGGCTGCTCACCAGAAAGACCAAGCCATGATTAGAAGCTTGGAACTTTCAGCCCCACTCCCATACTCTGGGGAGGGTAGAGGGGCTGGAGATTGACTTACTAATCAAACATACGTACATGATCAAGCCTCCATGAAAATCTGTGGGGTTCAGAGAGATTGCAGTTTGATTAACTCATGTGATGCTGGGAGGGTAGCCTGCCTGGAGGGGGCATGGAAGCTCTGAACCCCTTCCCCATACCTTGCACTATGTACTTCAACTGGTTGTTCGTCTTTGTCCTTCATAACATCCTTTATAATAAACCAGTAAATGTTTCCCTGGGATATGTGAGTCTTTCTAGCAATTTATCAGACTTGAGGAGGAGGTTGTGGGAACCTCTGATTTATAGCTGGTTGGTCAGAAATATAGGTGAAAACCTGAGACTTAGATTGGCTTCTGAAGAGGGGGGCAGTTTTGTGGGACTGAACCCTCAACCTGAGGGGTCTGCACTACCTCCAGGCAGTTGGTGTCAGAATTGAATTAAGTTGTAGGACCCCCCCCTTGGTGTCCACCAAGGGTAGGAGAATTACTTGGTGTTCAAAACCCCACATATTTGATGTCAGATGTGTTCTGAAAGTAGAAGAAATAAGAGTTTATCTTTAGTCATAATATAATTACAGATGTATATTATTCTTTGGACACTATATGCACATCTGAAAAATTTCATCTCGCATGAAATTGCACTTATATACCAGCCTGTGGTCATGTGCTTCATATGCATTATCACACTTGATCCGCACAACACAGTGTGAATTATGCATGTCACAGGTAATATTCTCCAGAAGAAAATGCCGAGAGAGATTTTAGATGTGAGATATTTATTAAGGATCAACATTTGTGAAAGAAAGCGGAGGAACGGTCAGAGGAGAAGTCAAATAGTGATGCAGACTTGAAAATATCTCAGCCAACCACATCAGGATATTTGGAGCCAGTATTGCCTTTCAAAATTGCCCTTTATTGGGTAAAAATGGCCAGGCCTCTTTAATCCCACCTTGCTCAGCCGTGGGAAGCTGGCTTCCCTGAGCACCCTGAGAAGGGCGTGACTTCCGGCGTGGTGGTTCTTTGCCCCTGAAGCTGACTCTGAAGTGGCTGACAGCTGAAGGCTCTCTGGTAACTACGCTTTCCATTTTGGGGGGAGCTGGGTGGCACACCTTTATGTCTACCACGAAGAACTAATATTACTCTCATGTTAAGTTGTGATTTGAAAAACTCTCAGACAGGTGACAGCTAAAAAATGGCAAAGAACTCAAATCTACATCTAAGTTCAAAGCTCATTATCTTAACCACACTGCTTTACCAAAAGCTGACAAATATATGATGAGTTATGATTCATTCATTCAACCAATCAATATTCATACATAATATGTTGTGTTAGTTTCTAGATGCATAAATAAAGAAAAATAATTCTCTTAAAGAAATATCTCCCTGGATGGTGAGGGATATCATCCATAACCAAAAACACTGAGAATAATACCTGAACACTCCATCACAACTTACAAGATCTGGGTCCTACCTGCTTACTTCTCGAACCTTGCTTTGTTCCACTGTACTCCTACTCCCACACAAGCCATTCACTATGCTGTAGCCAAATTACCCTTGTATCCGGCCCTTAAACTCCTCAAGTTCTCTCTGTAGAGATTTTGGAAGTTTAGTCCCTCTGCCTAAAATTTCTTCTGCCATTTTTTTTAAACTTTTCATTTTAGAATAATTTTCTATTCACAGAAAACTTGTGAAAATAGTACAGAGAGTTCCCATATCGCGCTCCTATTGGTAACATCTTACGTTAACCTGGTACATTTGTTACAATTAACAAACCAATATCGATACATTATTATTAACTAAAGTCTATACTTTAATCAGAGGTCCTTAGCAATTCCCTAAAATGACCTTTCCCTCGTCACGTTTATTAGTCATGTCTCCTTAGCCTCCTCTTGGCTGTAACAGTTTCCAAAAGTTTTCTTATTTTTAATACTTTAATACTTTTAAGGATTACTGGTCAGGAACTTTCTAGGATGTCCCTCAGGGTCTCTCTCGTGATTAGGTTGAGGTTAATGTTTGTGGGAGAAAAACTATAGAGACAATATGCCAATCCCATCACATCATATCAAGGGTACATACTATCAACATGATGTCCCTGTTGATGTTTACCTTGATCACCTGACTGAGGACTTGCTCCTCAGGAGTCTCCACTGAGAAGGGAGTTTTCCCCTCCTCTCCATACTTAACTGTTGGGGAGGCTGTCACTATGCCAACCCACACTTAAGGAGTGAGCACTTACGCTCCACCTTCTTAGGGTTGAGTACCTCCATAAATTTCATGGAATTTTTCTACATGGGAGATTTGTCTATTAGCCTTTCTTTATTTATATCCATACACACTCACAAATACTAATTTTACATTTTGCATTATAATCCAGTGCTACTTCACGTATTTTGTTGCTGAACTTGTTCTAACTTTGGGCATTTGGAGCTCTTGCGGTTGGCTCCTGTGTCTGACAATCTCCAAGCGTTAGTGTTTTTGGTTTTTTGTTGAGCTGTGCCTTACCTTTTGACACTACAAGATGCTCTAGGCTTATCTGTGTCTTACCTGCCCCAGTCCTAGTCTTAGGCATTTTTCCAGAGAGCCTTGGTTTCTTTTAATAGAAAATGGCATTTTTGAAAAAGATCAGCATGCTGGATGTGCTCATTGCTACCGAGAGCCATTACTTCTAGTCCCTCAGTATATGTATATACACACACACATATATATTACAAAATATTTACATTTTATATTTCTATATGTAACCATCCATATCTATGTTATGCTAAACATGAGTTTACACTGACGTCTCTAACTCTAATCTATTACCACATGGATCATTCTAGCCTCTTCCTCTTGCTTATCTGTAGCTTCCCAATCCAACAGTGAGAATCTTGTCCCCATCATCCTCTATTGATTACTTACTTGTTCAATTCTCATATATGTATAGGGGAAGGGGCGCAACTTGATCAACCAGAGTACTGGGCTTACGCTTTCTGATATTAATTTCTAGCTTAATTCCATTGTGGTCCAAGAACATATTTGAATGATTTCTATTCTTTTAAATTTGTTGAGGTATGTTTTGAAACTCAGAATATGGTTTATTTTGGTGAATGTTTCACTGGACTTGAGAGGAATGTTGTTGTATTGAGTGTTCTACAAATGTTGATTAGATCAAGTTGATTAATTTTGCCGTTCAGATGAATTCCATCCCCTCTGGTTTTATGCCTGCTTGATCTATCATACTGAAAGGGGGGTGTTGCAATATCCAACTATAACTGTGAATTTGTCTGTTTCCCTTTTCTTTCCTAAGTAATTTTATTGGGGTTATAATGATTTATGACATTGTGCAATTTTGTGTACATTACTGTTTATCAGTTTCTGAATACACTTCATCATGCTCATCCCCAGTAGTCTAATTTTTATCCACTGCCATACATATGTTCACCTTTATCCCTTTCTCCCACCTCCAAACTCCCTTCCTATCTGGTAACCACAAATCTGTTCCCTTTATGCATGTGTTTGTTATCTTCCACATATGAGTGAAATCATGCAGTATTTGTCGTTCTCTTTCTGGCTTATTTCGCTTAACATCCTACCCTCAAGGTCCATCCGTGTTGTCTTTTTTATGGCTGAGTAATATTCCATTGTGTATATATACTGTATCTTGTTTATATCCACTCATCTGTAGAAGGGCACTTGGGTTGCTTCCACATCTTGGCTATTGTCTATAATGCTGCAATGAATATAGTAGTGCATAAATCTCTTTGGATCATTGATTTCAAGTTCTTTGGAGAAATATCCAGTAGTGAGATAGCTGGATGGTATGATATTTCCATTTTTAACTTTTTGGGAAATCTCGATAGTGGCTGCACCAGTTGCATTCCCACCAGCAGTGTATGAGTGTTCCCTTTTCTCTACATCCTCTCCAACATTTTTTGTTTGTTGTTTTGCTACTTATAGCCATTCTGACCAGTTTAAGGGGATATCTCATTGTAGTTTTGATTGGCATTTCCCTAATAATTAGTGATGTTGAGCTTCGTTTCATGTGTCTGTTGGCCATCTGTATATCTTCCTTGGAAAAATGTCTGTTCATATCCTCTGCCCATTTTTTGATCAGGTTATTTTTCTTGTTGTTGTTGAGTTGTATGAGCTCTTTATATATTTTGGAGATCAACCCCTTGTCTGATAAATGATTTGCAAATATTTTCTCCCAGCTGGTGGGCTGTCTTTCCATTTTGTTCATGGTTTCCTTTGTGTTGCAGAAGCATTTTAGTCTGATGTAGTCCCATTTGTTAACTTTTCCTTGTGTTTTCCTTGCCTGAGAGACATGATTATTTGAAAAGATGTTGCTAAGACAATGTGAGAGTGTATTGCCTATATTTTCTTCTAACAGTTTTATGTTTTCAGGTCTTACATTCAAATCTTTAATCCATTTAGAGTTAATTTTTGTGTATGGTACTTTCATTCTTTTTCATGTGACTGTCTAGTTTGCCCAACACCATTTATTGAAGAGACCATCTTTTCTCCATTGTATGTTCTTGACTCCTTTGTCAAAGATTGACTGTCCATAGATGTGTGGTTTTATTTCTGGGCTTTCCTTTCAGATCCACTGATCTGTTTGTCTATTTTCGTGCCAGTACCATGCTGTTTTGATTACTATAGCTTTGTAGTATGTTTTGAAGTTAGAGATTGTGATGCCTCCAGCTTTGTACATTTTTTTCAGGATTGCTTTGGCTATTTGGGGTCTTTTGTTATTCCATATAAATTATAGGATTCTTTGTTCTATTTTGGTGAAGAATGTCATTGGGATTCTTATTGGGATTATACTGAATCTGTAGTTTGCTTTAGATAGTTTGGACATTTTAACTATGTTTATTCTTCCAACCCATGAACATGGAATATCTTTCCATTTCTTTATGTCTTCTTCAATTTCTTTCAATAGTGTCTTATAGTTTTCAGTATATAGGGCTTTCACCTTTTTGGTTAATTGTATTCCTAGGTATTTTATTCTTTTTGTTATGATTGTAAATGGGGTTGTATTCTTGATTTCTTGTCCTGCTAGTTCATTGTTAGTGTATAGGAATGCAACTCATTTTTTTAAATTGATTTTGTACCCTGAAACTTTGCTGTAGTTGTTGATTATTTCTAATAGTTTTCTGGTAGATTCTTTAGGGTTTTCTCTATATAGAATCATGTCATCTGCAAATAGCAAAAGTTTCACTTCTTCCTTTCCAATTTGCATTCATTTTATTTCTTTTTCTTGCCTAATTGCTTTGGCCAATACCTGCAGTAAAATGTTGAATGGGAGAGGCAAGAGTGGGCACCCTTGTCTTGGTCCTGTTCTAAGATGGATGGCTTTCAGTTTTTCACCATTAAGTATGATCTTGCCTGTTGGTTTGTCATATATGGCCTTTATTATGTTGAGGTACTTTCCTTCTACACCCATTTTGTTGACAGTTTTTATTATAAATGGATGTTGGATCTTGTCAGATGCTTTCTCTGCATCCATTGAGATGATCATGTGGTTTTTGTTCCTCATTTTGTTAATGTGGTGTATCACATTGATTGATTTGCAGATGTTGAAGCATCCTTGCATCTCTGGAATAAATCCCACTTGATTGTGGTGTATGATCCTTTTAACGTATTGCTGTATTTGGTTTGCCGATATTTGGTTGAGGATTTTTGCATCTAAGTTCATCAGCTATATTGGCCTGTAGTTTTTCTTCTTTGAGTTGTCCTTGTCTGGTTTTGGTATCAGGGTAACGTTGGCCTTATAGAATCTGTTAGGAAGTATTCCATCTTCTTCAATTTTTCGGAATAGTTTGAGAAGGATAGGTATTACATTTTCTTTGAATGTGTGGTAGAATTCTCCAGACAAGCCATCTGGTCCTGGACTTTTGTTTTTTGGGAGGTTTTTGGTTACTGTTTCAATCTCTGTACTTGTGATTGGTCTATTCAGATTCTCTATTTCTTCTTGATTCTGTTTCGGGAGACTGTATGAGTCTAGGAATTCATCCATTTCTTCTAGGTTATCGAATTTGTGAGCATACAGTTTTTCGTAGTATTCTCTTATAATCCTTTTGTATTTCTGCAGTATCTGTTGTAATTTCTCCATGTTCATTTCTAATTATATTTATTTGAGCCTTCTCTCTTTTTTCTTGGTGAGTCTGGCTAAGATTTTCTCAATTTTATCTTCTTAAAGAACCAGCTCTTAGTTTCATTAATCCTTTCTACTGTTTTTTAGTCTCTATTTCATTTATTCCTGCTCTGATTTTTATTATTTCCCTCCTTCTGCTGACTTTGGGCTTTTTTCTTCTTTTTCTGGCTCTGTTAGGTGCATTTTAAGATTACTTATTTGAGATTTTTCTTTCTTATTGAGTTGGGCTTGTACTGCTATGAATTCCCTCTTATGACTGCCTTTGCTGCATCTCATAAGAATTGGCATGTTATAGCTCTATCAGTTTTGCTTCGTGTTTTATAGTACTCAGTTGTTAGGTACATACACAAGTGGGAACATTATGTCTTCTTGTAGCATTGACTACTTTAAGGTTATGTAATGCCCCACTTTATCCCTGACATTTTTTTCTTGTTCTGAATTCTGCTTTGTCTAAAATGAATATAGCTACCACAGCTTCCTTCAGATTAGTATTAGTAATGTATATATTTCTCATCCTTTACTTTTAACCTATCTGAATTTTTATATTTAAACTGGGTTTATAGTAGCCAACATAAAATTTGGTTTTGTTTTTACCTACTCTGACAATCTATGTCTTTTAATTGGTGTATTTAGACCATTAACATCTAACATGATTACATATAGATGAATTAATATCTTCCATGTTTGTAACTGTTTTCTATTTGTTGCATTTGTTCTTGTTGCTTTTTTCCCTTATCCTTCTGCTTTCTTTGCTTTTAATTTTACATTTATAAGATTCTATGTTATCTCTTCTTTTAGGACATCAATTATATTTATTTTTAAAATTTGAATGGTTGTCCTACAGTTTCCAATATAACTTTTAACTAATTTAAATCTACCTATAAATAACACTATACCAATTCACGTGTAGTGCAGGTATCTTATAATAGAGCATTCTGAATTCTCCCTTCCCATCCCTTATGACATCATGTCCTTCATTTCTCTTAGCCATATTCTGTAATCACCCAACATACTGTTACTACTGTTAATATAAACAGTTATCTTTTAGATATGTTAAGAATTAAGAAAAATAAAATATTTTACTTGATATAGTCCTTCTCTGATGTTCTTTCTTCTTTGTATAGGTCAGCATTTGTGAAGAACTTCTTTTAACATTTCTTGCATGATAAGTCAGCTGCCATAAATTCCTTCAGTTTTTATTTGTTGGAGAAAGTTTTTATTTTTCCTTCACTTGTAAAGGATAATTTTGCCAGATATAGAATTTTAGGTTGTTGGTTTTTTTCCTTTCAACACTTCAAGTATTTCACTCTACTGTCCTCTTGCTTGCATTGTTTCTTATGAGAAAGCCATTGTGATTCTTATCTATTTCTCCCAGGGGAGGTGTTCCTTTTTTTCTTTGGCTCCTTTCAAGATTTTTTCTTTGTCTTTGGTTTTTTGCTGTTTAAATATGATATACCAAGGTGTAGACATCTGATATTTATTCTACTTGTTCTTTGAGTGCCCTGGATCTATGGCTTCATGTATGTCATTAATTTTGGAAATTTTTAGTCATTATTACTTCAAATATTTCTTCTGTTCTCTCTTTCTTCCCCTTAGTATTCTAACTACCCATATAGTGCATCTTTTGAAATTGTCCCATAGATCTTGAATATTCTCTTCTGTTTTTGTCATTTTTTCAATTACTATTCTTTTTATGTTTTGTTTTTCATTTTGAGAAGTTTCTATTGACATATCTTCAGGCATACTGGTTGTTTCCTAGGCCACTTCCAGTCTACTGATGAGTCTATCAAAGGCATTCTTCCTTTGTGCTACAGTGTTTTAATAACATGTTCTTTTGATTCTTTCTTAGAATTTTTTACCTCTTGTTTTCTTGCAATTTTTCAACTTTTTCTATTAGATCCCTTAACTTATTGATCATAGTTATATTAAATACCCTCTCTATTTATTCCAAAATCTATGTCATATCTGAGGCTGCATCTGATGCTTCCTTTGTATATTTAGACAGTGTTTTTTTCCCTTTGCTTTTTGAAATATCTTGTAATTTTTTGTTGAAAGCCAGACATGTTGTATTAAATAATAGGATGTGAAGTAAATAGGCACTTTGTGTGAGGATTTATGTTAATCTGACTGGAAGCAAACATGAAAGTTTGCTGTGGCTGTATGTTCCAGAGGCTTCAGATTCCTCTCATGTTCTTATTTTTTACTTCCTTTGGCCTTCCTGAATACTCCTTCTTAGAGAGAATCTGTATCTTTCAGTGGTTTCAGTTATAATCCGCTGTATTATACTGGAGCACTCTTGACATGGTCAGCTGCAGGGGTGGGGGCCACGTATTCTGCAATCTTATGATTAAACCTCAGTCTTTTAGAGGTTCTGTGTCTCTAGGCTGTGATCTTTACAAGTATTTTTTCAGTTGAATAGCTTTTTTTCTCCTTAAGTGAAGCAGAAGGGCTAGTGTGGGACAGAATGCGTGAAATGGCATTCCCCCAGTTAAGATAACGATGGCCTTGAGAATAGGCCTTTGATGTGGAGCAATCTCTAGCATATTTCACAATGATTAGTCTTCTTCCCCTGCCAAAGGCAAGAAGGTGTCTTTCTTGAATCTTCACTGTGAGAATCTTGGGGGGTTTCTGGTAGTAAAATTTACAAAAGTGTGGTCCCCTTCCAACACTGTAACCTCCAAAAGTTTCTCACTCTTAAGCTAGTCCATATTCAGACTCCAGCAACTGTCATAATTACCATTTAAAGGTTCACATCAATTTATGGCTCTTATGACTTCTGTTTCAGTTGGCAGATCTTGGCTGTTACTCGCTGGCTTCGTGTCTCTCCAGATTTGGAGGCAGTGTGCCTTGCCACCTCCATTCTCTGTTGGGTCCAAGAAAAATTGTTGATTTTCAGTTTGTTCACTTTTTTCTGTTGTTCTTGTAAGGAAAAAAGTGGCAACTTCCATGCCTTTTTTTCCCACATCAGTGATGAAAACAAAGTATCTCTCTCTTACTTTTTTTATTTTTCTTTTTGCATAACTAGATCTTTCTTCCTTAAAATCTCAAGCTTAGCAAGGAGAACTGATCGGTGGTTACCAGGGAAAAGGGGGGTTGGGGGGAGGGCACAAAGGGTGAAGTGGTGTACCCACAACATGACTAACAATAATGTACAACTGAAATCTCACAAGGTTGTAATCTATCATAATCTTAATAATAATAAAAAAAAATCTCAAGCTTAGGTATCTCATATTTAGAATAGTCTTTCTATCTAAAAGATACCCTCCAGGATTCCTCTGTAGCACATCATTTATCTAACAATTAAAAACTCTATCATTTGTAGGTTTGTTCTAATTGAGAGGAGCAGTCTGCTTCTCAATTTAACATTTGAATCACAATGGCCTAGAAAACCCACTACTGGAATTGGAACTGACTTGATTAAGAAATAAACATCTATTGTGTAAAGCTACCAATGTATTTCAAAGAAGACAATTTCTATATGGTTAAAAGCATATGAAGTATGCTTCTCAGTTAGAAGCACCAACCAGCTTTGGAGACACTAGACAGTAATCAAATTTAAATGTATGATTAACGTATGTTTTTGACTTAAGTAGCTGTCAAGAACATCATAATATGATTAGTTTTTACAAAATGAAGAGAACCAGGCAATTAATGGCTTTTGCTTGAAGGATGATAGGTGAGAAACTAGACTTTAGCAAAATTTGGTCAACCTGGAGTCTACATGAGAGTCCTGGATTTCAGAAGTAGAGAAGGGAGGAGGTAAGAAAGGATTTGTCTGAATATGGTTGACCAGTATCAATATCCTATGGACCATGTGTCTTTGCTCTCCATGGTCCTAGCATAAGGTAAATGAAAGGCTTTTAAAAAGTAGAAACCTGTCTGTAGGTAGGATGAACAATCAAAGATTAACTGTACATCCCAGACAACTACTCCTACTCCCATAATTACAGATGTAATCAAAGATTAATATTCCCTTCATGGACAATGAAGATGGAAAGAACAGGTTGGCATAAATCTTGTGTATAAACCAACAGGAGATCACAGTTGTAAAAAGCAATTTAAAACAAAATCCTTCTCAGCTCTTGACTTACATTATATAGGCAGCCTAACTATAAAGTGGCAGTTCTCTTATTACCAATGTAACTCTGCCATGGTTCACTGAAACATTTTCCTACTTCTAAACCTAAACCTCTTCTTAAGAATGACGTTTTGGTTTGCAATGCTGTATTTTTAGATCATTTACTTTAGAAGCAGTGTAATATCTTTCATTACTCCTCAAACACTACAGACAGCTAAATTTATGTTTATTATATTTCATTTAATCATTAATAGAAGCTGCAGCAGCCAAGAACCTCAATTTGCATTATCAGCAATTACCTGAAACACTGTAGCTGGGATAACAGAAATAAGACGTTCTCTTTGTGACTCTTTTAAAATCAAAGTACCAGTGCTCACAGACTGATACTTGCCACTTCAAAAGACAGCATAGACAATCAGGGTAAAATTACTCAAGTGCTGTGTTTTTTTTTTGCCACCTCTTTCAGCATAAATTTTGATGACAAATATGGCACTATGGTTAGGAACATAGATTTGAGCGTCAGATAGAATTGGATCGAACCCCTGAACTTGCTACTAACGGATCCTATACAAGTCTTAACCTCTTTAAGCCTCAGTTTCCTTTTCCCTAAAATAGAGATCATAATACTCACAGGAATGTTTTAAGTCCTGAAAAAGATAATGTTATTAATGTGTTAGCATTAAGACTTGAATAGAGTAAGCATTCAAAAAATGTTAACATTATTTTAAAAATATTGTTTTAGCCAGAAGCACTAACATGTATCATTTTCTTGTGCTCTGGGGAAATGGTCATAGAAAAACAAAATTGGGTAAGTGCAATTATGCAGGAAAAAGTTACGCAGTAAGTTGATTTTCCAAATTCCAGTCTCTGACATTTTGTCACACTCTTGGCATGTGTGCATGTGTGTGCAGGTATGTGGGTTTGCTATTTTGGTGGGGAGTGAAGGTTGTTAGTCCAAATTACATTTATGATTGTATTATCTTACCATCTAGTGTCTTTTTATTCCTCCGGAAAGAAAATACAAATTCCGTAATCTGGCATTTATGAACCTCTGATTCTCAGCTTCATTTCCCACAACAGGAGAGTTAGTGCAAAAAGTTTCTACAGTTGCCATTGCTGCAGTTGGTCCCAAGGCAATAAGAGATGCTCATAATCTCCTTCCTTTACTAAATAGTCTGGATCCCTCTCACTCCTGGGCTATACCTTTACTGGTCTAGGTTGCTTTTTCCATGGGTTTTGAAGTAATTAACTTCCTACCAAGTGGCTGGCTGGTCTCCTTAAGGGATGGTACCCTATTAAAGTCTCAACGTTGGTCTCTGCTCTTCATCGGGTTTAGTGAAAGGGAGTGCGGGCAGTTGGGTCTATGCATAGCCTCCATGCCTGCCACTGCGAATACTCTGTTCATGGGCCCATTGTTTAAGCACCAGCAAGGTTAAGGACAGAAACTGGCTGTCATCTATTGGTTAAATCATTCTGTTCAGCATCTCTTCTGCAGGAGACACTTTCTAGTAGGCATTGATACGAGACACAGAGATCTATATATTCAGTGCCCATTCCTGTAGGTCCTCATCTCTAAATCTTTGAGCCCATCCTCAATACTCTGCCAGTGTGATTCTGGCACTTCAACCTTGCTTATAGGCCTTCTTTGTCTCTAAGCTTCAAGGAGCCATTACAAAAGGACTGTTGTGAGGATACTGAATACTGAGTCACAAGAGATTGCTCTATTTTTAATAAATCTCCCCTGTCTTGCCTTATATTCTGAACCCTTCTCAGTGTAACACTATAGGATCACTCTCATAAATGATCTCTTATCTCCTGCCATTACATATTATAAAGGTTCTTTAAATTTTTTTGTGAATAGTCGATGCTAGGGACAGACCTCCCCTAATTAGGCTAGAACAAGACTTGATCCTAGTTATTGACTAGAATTGGTGGGGGGTGGGAGAGAGGCAAGTACAAAGCTTGAGGAGGGCAAACATCCTCTGTCAGGCACTAACTAACCTCACATGAGAACTTTGTATGGTGTCCCAGCAAGGGGAGCAAGGCTTTCCATTGGCAATGATGAAGGGGATACATGGTTGAAATTCTCAAGCATATTTACCAGTTAAATGTCTCATCCGAGATCATAGTATGCCACATCTTCCTTATCATGACCCTGACTTTTTTACAGAGGATTTTCTGCCACTGTGGATTTAGATTTATTTGTAATTACATCTCTCTTATGATCAAACAGTAGGCCTGTCAGCACATTCTGAACTTCAGCTGCGGAAGACGATCTCAAACGCTGCCATGAAGGCTTTCTGCTTTTACAGCCCGGAGTTGATAGTTGGCTGACCTAAGGCTGTCATTCTCTCTCTTCAAGGCTTTTATGTCAGTTATAAAAAGCCAATCTGCTCCACAATTCTTATGTTTATTCTTGTATCTTTCAAGTTCTAGAGCACTCTTAAACTTTACACTGCATTAGAATCACTTGGAGAGCTTTTGAAAACACAGATTCTCAGCCCCGAATCATTGAGTTTCTGATTCCGTAAGTCAGAAAGGGCTCAAGAGTTGGCAGTTCTACCAAGTTTCCATATGATGCTCATGTCAGTGGTCTAAGGACCACACTTTGGGAACCAGTGTGCTAGATTTATTAAAAGCCAGAGCTTTCTGTTCCCTATTTTCCATCCCAATCTACCATAGATGAGAATCTATATAATTGTGACGTTGCATCATGCCTGAATTACGACATTCCACTTTCCATCAAAAGTGGGATCCTTCTTTCCATCTGGTCAGCAAGGAATTCAATTCTAGATTCTCATCCTGAGAGTCTGCTTTCTAATGCACCTATTATAACTAAGAGTTTTAGTTTGGATTCTCCCCAAAACAGAACCTGAGACAAAGATTTAGGTGCAAGCAGTTTATTTGGAGGGTGTATAAGTCTCAGTCCAATGAGGAGATAGGATTTCCACAGAAATTTGGACATGGAAGGCTTCATATAAAGAAATGCTAACTATGCAATGAAATTGGAGTGACACAGGTTAGCAAGTAAGGAGTAAAGAGAACTGTAAAGAATAGAGAAATAGTAGATATGAGGAGCAGCCACTATCCCTAATGCTGAGACAGAGTGCCAAAGGAAGGTCCTCTGGTGGAGGGCCTCCACCCCACACACATGTGTGCATGCACACACAGACACACACACACACACACACACACACACATACCTCCCCAGGGCTAAGATCCAGACCTTGTTGAAGAAGCTGCACCTCTGGCCCAAAGAGTTCACTGAGCTTGTGAAGATGTCTAAGGGGTGCCAAGTGGAGCCATCCACAGGGAGATGTTGTGTAAATGCCACTTCACTATAAAGCTGCTCTAGGGGCTGCCATGGAAAATCATTCATGAGAGGTGCTGTGCTGGAGGCACTTTGTTGCAAAACCACCTGAGTGGTGTTCCAGGAGAAGTTATTCATGGAGAGTTGACTGCCAGGTGCTGTGGAAGCTTCATTTGCTGTTGTGGCTTACCTAGAGGAACATGTTGAAGCCAGGAGGAGAAACCTTCCTTCCTCTCCAGTGTCTCTCTCCAGCACCCTCTCCCGAAATAGCTTGACCTGCGCCAACTGGAGAAATTCTATAGGGCCCATTTCCACTATTACAGAACAGGAAATAAAGGGTATATTTAGAGTGAAGGAGTTACATAAGGAAAAGAGAAAACATAAAAGCTTTATTTATGAGCAAGTCACCCTTCTGGGAATCTGGAGTCCATACTCAGTGGGGATCATCTGATAGAATTTCTGGAGTACAACTCAGAGTTATCCCATAAAAGAGAAGCTGGGGTTCTTGCTCGTGAATTCTCTTTCCTCATTAGTTGAGCTGGCATCTAGGGTTGCTCCTTGGCTTGTATTTCTGGTCCACCAGTGCAAGCCAAGCTCAGACCTGTAGACTGAGAATGATCTCAGGCACAGAGATACATGAAGCAGTAGGCTCACAGGGAAACTTTGTGAGACCACTGCTTGGACAAGCCAGTGGACATGGCCAGGAACAGTATCAACAGCATCCACTGAACCATCATAAAACTCTAATAAACCAGGATCTAAATCACTCAAAACTAGAATAAAGTGGAAAACAAAGAAGTGTATACTCAGAATTCATGTTAAATAAAATGGTCTAGGCATTTCAAATGGTCTGTGTAAATTCTACAACGTCTGTCCAAGTTTGAAGACGTCTGATGATGATAATGGTTGTTCCTGCTTACTGAATACTTACCACGTTCCAGGCACTGTGCCAACTAATTTGCTTACTTTACCTCTTGCTCACAGAAAAAGTTAGATACTGGTATTATTACCATCATGTTACAGCTAGGGCAACCTTGGTTTAGAAAGTTTAAATAAGTTGCCTAAGTCTCCAAAGACAGTAATTTTCACTTACCTCTGGTCCTTCGATTCCTAATCCCACACTCCTAACCACCAGGCCGGGCAGCATTTGTGTTTGCTTTGTACGTTGTCCTCACTCAGAAATGCTAATCAATAATGATGGCATTCAAAATGAGAACTCTGCAATTCAATCATCTAAGAAATATGAAGTGACATTCTTAGATACTATAAAAATTGCCTGATTTGTCTCCTTGCTTCTCATCTCTTCAAATTCAAACCATTCTGTGTACTGTTAACTTCTCCATATTTCTGAAAATACTTGCTACTTTATATCATTTCTCTGATACAAATCAATGTATTCTGGCTCAATCTTGTTAATCTACTCCAATCCTAAATATTTCTTTCATGTTCTAATCCCTATAGCACTCATTTATTTCTAGCTAGTTGCATACTTCCTTACATTACTGTTTTATTTTTATATTAGTGTTATGTTATGTTATCTCTCTTTTAATCTGCAAGATAATAAACTCATTGAAGTGAGGAATTGTATGTTATGAATCATTCATATTTGCTACAGCGCCTACCATTGTTGAGTCCATATTAATTCAATAAAGACTGTTTGAATAGGCATTACTAAAAGGAGGAATAGCAACAAGACATGGACTTTTTGGTCTTAAAGAGAAAATTAACAAGAAAATCCCATTATCCAAATTCAGAGTGTTCCATTTAATCAAGGTTCTACCTTACTGTGCTCCTTCTCTTTTCTGAGTAATTAAAGCCCTCCCAAGCAGATTAAATAAGCAGACGTAGGCCTTTCCTTAATTTTATTTTCCCTCTTAAATTCAACCAGCATCAAACAGAGATGTTCCGATCTCACAGCCAGAATTAATTTCTTCCTCCTCCAAAACAACTCTTGTAGCCTTTAGTTTGTAACTGCTCAGTGAACAGCAAAGAGCAGAGGTTACCCTCTATAAGAGTCACACGTGGTCTTACTCATGTTACTCACTAGATTGAGATCCCGGCATTCAGGAACACTGTGATTTTCCTTTTGAATCCACAAGCATACCTAGAAGAGAATTTCTGCCTAGAGGTACTTAATAACTATATGATGGACCTAGTTTGAATTACTGAAATCTGTAGATATACCTAAGGAGATACTAGTAAATACATATGGCAGGCAAAGCTGTAGATGTTTTCACATGCTTTCTTTTTCTTATCTTCTCATCAATATGTGATATAAGTATAAAATTCCCATTTTACAATGGGAAATTAAGTCTCACTGAGGGTGAAGGTGGGAGGAATAACATTTTGAAAGCTCCAACTACACCTCCTATCTTCTACCATATGTTTTATATAACCTTTCCATTTTTATACTAGTTAACCAGGGCACTGAAGACTGATAATTATCTTGATATGTAGTACTGTATTTCTATCAGATGGACGAAATGAGGATCAAGGACGTTATGGGATTTATCCAAGGTGAGACAGTGCAGATAGAGTTGAAACTCAGGTGTTTTTGACTCTCAGGACTGTGCTCATTCCATGGTTACATACTGCTGTGTCTGAGACACAAAGAAATGCAATTTAAGATTCCTTACCTCAGGAAGTTTACGGTCTTATTTATGAACTGATTCTGAAGGCCAGTGGAGTTCAGAAGAGGCAGCTCAGGTGGTTATTTTTCTTCCTATCAAGCACTCTCTTCCCCCAAAGGTCACAATGACTTTAGAGGGAAGCTCTCGGGTTTTAGTGTGAATACTGATTACCCAAAGAGCTAATTCAAAAGGCAGACTCCTAAGCTGCAAGCTTCTGGTTTCCACCACCCCAGTTGATGACAACACACATCACCTCTTCAGGATTTTGTGAAAAGCTCTTTCAAAGAGTTGAAATGACCAGCATTGAGCCCTGAACCAAAAACACAGCCAGAAAGAAAAGCACAAGTGGATAAATTGCATCCCATCTCCTCAGACTGGAATAAAAAGCCAAAGGACTAGAACTCTCAGAAAAAACAAACCAAAACCATAAACAAATAAACAAAAACAATAAAGACCAAAACGCACTTATTTCCTCTGTACAAAGTCAGGCTCTTCTTTGCCAGCTCAGCGGAGGCTCGACTTTGCAGCTCTGAGCAGGAAAGTGAGCACCACGAGGCCTTCTGTGAACACTGCACTGCAGAAGAGTTTCTGAGCACACATGAGCATCTCTTCAGATCCTCATTGAGATACCAGCCTTAATTAAAGAAAAACAAGAGGGAAGGCAGGGAGGGAGGCAGAGAGAGAAGGAGGGAGGCTGACAGGCCTGGAGGAAGGGAGAGAGGGCAGAGAAGAAAATGAGACAGTCAGAATGTAAGAAATTGCAGTAACAGAAAAACAGGAATAGATTTAGAGAAAAAGGGAACAATACCGTGCTCCACTGTTATAATCTGGAGGGCCAGGGAGGGCAATTCCACTGCATGCTTTATTAAACTGCCTTCTGCATTTCTCCCCAGGCTGGACTGCACAGAGGAAATTCATTAGCTCCATTTAAATGCACACCCCAGAGCCCACCTTCACTTTTCAGCAGAGCACAACACATTTCACATTGGATAAACCACTATGACTCTAGAGAATGAATTTTTTTTAAACTTAAATCAACCTTCATGGAACAGTTTGTATTCTTATGATTTTTTCATTATAAGTAAAGAACTACTCTATAGACAAGGACTCGGAAAAGTCATTATACTAAATAATTCATAGTAGAGAATTTTGTTGTAATGAGATCAACAAGGCAATGCTCTAGGCCATTGGCTTGGGCTTAAAAATAATTTTATTATCGCAAACTTTTTTCCCATATTGGTTCTTGTTAAAATGGAATTTAACTGTGTAAATAAACTTACATACATTTAAAACTCACCAGTGAATATCAGTAACCCATACTCAAAACTTTAAAATAATTTTTAACTGCCCATGTGTTACCCCCAAGTCCAATAAATGACCAAGTTCTTTTCTCTGCTGGTTTTTCTCCTATTCCTCTTGGATCTTCCAGTAGTATCCTTTCAGATTATCAATCCTTGACTGTCTCTTAAATGTTGACAACCTTTTGTCTGAGACCTTTTCTCTTACTATAGACTTCAGGGATTAAATCGCCCATCTCATAATTTTAATTTATAGCCTAATAACTTTCACAATTATATTTCTAGACCACACCACTCTTTGAGTATTATTAACTGGCTACTGGTTACCTTATATAGATGTAACACAAACTTTTCATACCAATCTTCATACAATCGAAAACTTTTCCCAAACTTCATACCAAAATTTTCGTACAATCCCCAAGGCACACTTTCATCTCCCCCTGTAATCATTAACTCAGAGAACGGCATCACGTTCATATAATTGGCCAGGCCAATGCTCCTCATTCTCTCATCCTTTGTTCAAATTACCACGATTGGAGACACTTTATTAAAAGTGGGGAACAATACTTCCCCAACTCTGGGACCCACTGGCCGGAGAGGAGATAACAACAGTAATCATTGACTTAGTTGGAGCGACCTCCTTCACATGCCAATAGCAGCAAAGATGGAAGGGTATAGACAAGGGAAGGATTCCTGTATGGAAGATGTGAAGAAGCTATTCCTGAGCTTTTGTGAGGAATGCCTGGGGAATTTTCAGAAAAGTCTAGAGAGACACTTTGGGAAGAGCAACACCTTGTCTGTAGCCTTAGCCCCTAAGAGTAAGTCGGTAGGGGCTTACACCATCATATAAACTTATTTTGTTGAAACGGGACATCATTCCACAGTCAAAAACTGAATAAATGGATAACACTATTATAACAATCACTTACATCTGATTCTAGAAACAAGGAAATGTAGACTGTGGAAAATAGAAAAATGCCGTAAATGAAACTAAATATGACCTATGTACCTTTTCAAATTGCCGTTAATTTGATCTTAAGGGGAATCTACGTTATTTTTGAAAATTCTGAATACAAGCTAAAGAATTATAGTAACAGAATTTTACCACAGTGACATTTGGAAATGGGGTAAAAGAAGCAAAGTTTGATAAATCGGGCTGTTTGTCAATGTAAAGTTTTCTTCCAGAAATAAGCGAAGGTACTGTCTGGCTAGCTGCCCAGTAACCTTCTGGGAGTAAAGAAAGGACTGGATCTAGAGAATGGGGAGCTACTGAGAAGTCAACAGGAATGAGAAGAAATTGCAGCAGGCGCTTGGCCTCCATAAACAAGTCAAATATTTAGAAATCAAGTACAGATCCGACAACCCTGGGAAACGGGGTGCTCAGGATCCTGGCAGTAAGTTGGCTTCCTAATTAGCTGACAGACAAACAAAACAGATTCCTCACCATCATACATCCTCTTCCATATCACCAGAATCCTAGACAATGACCCAAAACACTCAGATGCCCTGAAGAGTCCTACAAAAGAGAAAAGAGTTGCTTTTACCAGATATTCAGAGAAGGTGCAATCCATTCTTGCCCCTTCATCAAGAAGGAGTTTAACTCTTCAAAAAGAAACATCAACCATTGTTTTTGACACTGTAGACCTGTAGATTGAGAAATCTTTAGGACCAATCTACACTGGTTCGAACTGGGAGCAGGCACTTTACACAGTGTGAACCACAAGGATGCCGTAATGACCAGTACATGCTTTAACAGACGTGCTTCAGGTGGAAGAAAGTTTCTTAAAGGCAGACAAAACTGCGAGCTATGTGAATACTTATGTTTGTGGTCATGAGTGGAGTTTTTCTTCTAGTGGAGTATATGAGTCATTTGCCTGAATCCAATCAAAGCCGTCCAAACCACCGTTGATGTTAGAGTCAGAGACCTCTGGTATGAATGACTTATTTGCAGCCTGCTACCTGTCAGGGATGGAATTTTCATTGGTTCTCCACAAGGGATCAGGGGAATTCAACCTCCCTGATGGTTTTTGCAAGTAGAATTCATCACACAGCCAACATTTATGAAATAACGAGGAAACTTTATTACATACTTTCTCTTTGTTGTTATAATTTCTGGCTCCATGAAGGATGTCCACAGTCATCATTCTCAGGTCCTTGCCACTCTCTTTATTTAAAGAATTTTCTCTCCCCAATAAACTTGCACGATCTAACAGATATGGGAAAGTGTTCTGTCCAAAGTGGGTTTTTTCTTTTTTCCATTACATAATCATCAGGTATCAAACATTGTGAAATACCCAATATGCTCTTTACCTTTACATCTTTAGATTTTTCAGACTAGAAAATCACTTCTACAATTTTGGCCCTGGAGACCAGATTGCTGGCAGTGTTGCAAATGACAGCATTTCTTGGCTGTGACATCCACAGCTGACTGCCTGCATTTCTCTTTCTCCTGGGCTTAATGGGAGCCTTGAAGCCATAGTCCAAACACAATAAATGCTAGTCTAAGCCCTCCCCCCTGCCCCGTTGATACTTTTCCTGAATATAATATATTTGTTTCTATTTCTTCTTTTATCCCTTTTCCTTTTTTCTTTTTCTTTTGTGATTACCTGGAGAATTATTTCTCCCAGTTCCAGGAGAGCAGCTGCTGCTATAAAAGTCCATTGAATTTTATCCTTGTGACAAGGAATCTTATGCTGTCATAAAGATACCTTTAGCATCCCTCTGCATCCTTAGGCACAGAGGAAAGGGATGCACCTGGGAGCACATAGTTGCAAACAGCCCAAGTGTTGCCAAACATCAGAGAGCTCAGATCTGGCTAGTGGTCAACTCAGGCCCTGGCATGTAGCCACGGAATGCTGGGAGTCCTGAAGGGGATTTAAAGCTGTTAAAGACTCCAGCCAACGTATTTTTGGCAGTAAAATTAGAAGAGTAGTGTCTAGTCAATATCAATGTGACATTTCAGGGTTTATTTTCTTTCACAAAGCTTTCTGAAATGCAACCAATCACACAGCAATTTAGCAATTGGTAAGCAGTATTATTCCTACAGTTCACCTGGGAATTAATATGCTTACATAAACTAACACAGAAGCAAAGTAAATCATCTGTATAATGTTTCCAAACCGGCCACTTCACTTTGTCAGTGTAGGTTTCATGAAACTTGGCATAGCATTTGCTAAAATGGCACTAATGTCCTACTGAATCCCATATCAAAGTATTCACCATCACTGCTTGTGATTGGCCTCAATCTGGGAATCAGCAGGCTCAAGAATATCCTCAAGTCCTCAAATAAAATGTTCCATGTGGCCGCAGATGCCGTGCTCCTCCAGATTAAGACCTATGCGCAGAATCAAGTTGCTGCCAGATCAGCCTGGACTCAATGCCCCTGCTCTAACAGGGTCAGCCTGACTCACTAACCCCAGGCTACTCTGTGTACCCTATTTTCACAAGGGCACTCCACGTTTTTTTGAGTTCTGGTAAATGACCTAGTAATCATGTCTTCTTCTTACTCAGTGTTTTGGAATTTTTTTAACGTCTGAAATCTCGCATGCTCATGCCATCTGCCAAAGTGTAAGTCTTGATCAAAGGTAGATCCCTGATGGGTAGCCAAGGAGAAAAAAGATATTTTCTATTAAAAAATAGATAAAGCAGCAAATGGGAGCTCAAATGTGATTTAAGCTTGTCCCATTTGACTCCTCCTGCCAGGGCATTTGAAATAAATACCCAAAGAAGCTGGAATGGTTCAGAATTTATTTGGGCAATGGCAGTGCTGCATCCTTTGTAGAGTGATGGTGGCGGTAACAATTCAGCTTCCTTGTTCCCACCCATTTTCTGAGCACAGTGCTCCAGGTTTCATTGATTTCAGTTGGTTGCAACTAAGAAACAAATCAGAACTTTCTTTGCTTATACAGCCTTGACCCTGAAACCCAGCTGGCAGGCCCAGACTTCTTGCTGTCAGCTGTATAGCTAAGTGAACTTCAGAGTGCCATCCAATGCAGTAGTCTCCTCACTTGCCCAAACCAACAACTATTTCACTTTGGACTCACATCGCCAATCTATTTTATTAACGTTTACTACAACTTGTTTGGTTTGACCTATGAACCCTGTGACTGCTCTGGATTCATTTTTCCCTGGAAGCACCTGCGACTGGGTCAACACTTTCAGGACTGGTCCTGTTAAGGTGAGCGAGACTCGGTCAGAAGAAGGCTTCTCGCAGCCTGACCCTATCCTGGGAAACAGGGCATATTGCCTTCAGAGAATTTATAGTGAACAGCATTGTAATAAATACGGGAGGTCCAGGGGGCAAGACAGGTCTATAGGAGCCTATTAGAAACTGAGCTACTTTGAGGGCAGTCTCAGAGTGGTGTTGCTTCAAAATTATAGGGATTGACTTTCAAAATCCTTGAAGAACAATCCTTGATTTGTATTATGAGTTTTCTCGGAGGGGTGGCATAAAAATTCACAAAAATGTACAGAGCCAGCCCTGACGGCCTAGTGGTTAAAGTCCAGCACACTCTGCTTCAGTGGCCTGAGTTCTTTTCCTGGGCATGGAACCACACCTCTCACCTGTCAGTAGCCATGCTGTGGTGGTGGCTCAGATAGAAGAATTAGAAGGACTTACAACTAGAATATACAACTATGTGTGGGGGCTTTGGAGAGGAACACAAGAAAATTTACAGAGTTCTTCCCACAGGAGAATTTCCTAGTATTCCCTTTAAAGCTTTCTTCTCACTGCAGCTGCTCCTCTTCATTCCATCCGCCTGTCTACCAGGCACATTTGATTATACTCTCCCACTCACCAACTCACCTGTAGGCTCAGGCAATATCCCCTCCAGGAGCCTCACCACTCACTTTCTCCACACCTCCTTTCCCATAACTAACAGCCCTTGAGTAGGGCAGTCCCTTCCCCCTTGGACTTATTTATTTGTTTGTTTTTGCTAGGAGTAGCCCCTTAGGAATTCTGTTTCATCCTTGGAACAAATCTTTACTGATCACCTATTATAGGCAGGCATATATCCATTACACATAGAAATTATATAGAAGTCATAAGAAGGAATTGTTTTTAATGTATCATTTTGTTTCGGTAAGTTCAAATTTAAAAAACACTTTTGCTTATTTGAGTGAAATTATGCATGATTCCTATTCTATCCTGTTTCACATCATCTTTGACTTAAGGATTTTGTAACATAAGATTTCAACAACATCTAGAAATAAGAAAACAGTTTCCTGCATTTGGGGTTTGCTTACTTCTCCCCTTCTGTAATTTAATCAGAAATTTATGTGGTTTATATCATCAAGTAAACTATAACAGGTTATATATGAGGATTGAGAAGCAGAAGCACATAGCATGCTCATTGTTGGTGAAATAATTTTAAATGGTTGAGGACCTGAGGAATTTCTGGCCCTGGAAAATATCTAAAAGCTACTGAAAAGAGAGAGAGATAAACAGTGACTTTGACGTGGCACTTCAGTGGCTCTGTAAAAGAACAGTGACAAAACATCCTTTTACCAACAAAATAGTCACACAGTTTCATCATCTATCGATACACATGTGTAAAACACATGAAGGGGTCTTTCATCTCACTGCTATTTTACAGCCTTAGTTCCTATTCTTCAGGCACCCCTGGGAACCATCTGTTGGCAGAAGTCAGTTAACAGAGACTATGGAGGGGTCGTCTCACTAACTAAATGGAACTAATTCTGTGGGGCTTCATGAGCACTTAGCAGAAGAAGGAACTGTGATCACTGAGTGTGTCGGGAAAGCCCAGAGGGAGGCACCTCTTGTTCTGCCTCTCAAGTCCTTGAGGAACAGCTAAAGCTGCCCTGTGGTTGCTGGGATTGTATGTTCTAACTAAATTCTTGGGATTACCCTTTGCAAAAGTATGAAGGAAAACACATAGATATTTTGTTCTCGAAATGCAGAATTGTTCAAGAGACTAAACAGAAAAAGAAGGTAGTTTCAAGGACTTGGTGATGGATGTGGGAAAGATGAATTGGGAAGAGGCTGAAAAAGAATCACACTTTGTTATTTAGTCTATGATGAATAAGGATCAAAATGGCACTACTATCTGTACAGTAAACATCCCAGGGAATGTTACTGAAAGACTCTGTAACAGGAACTGCTTAGGAAAGGAAAATAGATTCCAGAGGCTATTCATGGAGAGAAGGGATGATATGATATGGTGATGAGCAAAGTAGTTCAAAAACTTGGTAACTAATGAGTCAAGGAGCACCAAGCATCCACTGGAATGGAGTAAACTGGGTATCTTGGTAATTATGACCTGCTGAAGACTTCTTAGAAATGGGAAAGATTCTAGCAAATAGGCTTTAAATAACCAAGTGTGCCTCCTGAAGAAATTGTTAACCTTACTAAAGTAAACCTTCCCAGAGAATGATGTCCAGCTTACAGAGCCACAGGACTATTCCTGGTACTGGAGACAGAATAATACCGCTGAGAGAGTAGATCTGTTCTCGTTAATAAGCATCTTAAACTATGTACATCTTACTACTGTCGATTTCTTTCTCTTAAATATCCTTTTTGTTACAGGAAACTTCTTCTATGTATTTACTTATGGAATTTTAAGTTTATTTGACCAAAAATTTCCCAAATATCAAGACATTTATATCAAGATTGTAACCCAAATTTAACACTGAATGACTTTCGCAATGTTATTTTCCTTCTCTGGGGTCAGTTTTTTTACCTGGAAAATTTGGAAATACAATATCTGCCTCACAGGAATAAATGAGAAAATCCATGTAAATAATTTTGAATGTATCTGATACCTAGGTAAGAACTCTATAAAACGTTAGTTATTGCTGTAAAATTTTGCAAGATTCTTATCATCACAATTATTTGACCAGGAAGACCAAATGAAACCATGTAACCATGTGTTTCTTGTTTTACTTTATTACAAGACCTGAAGAGTGTGGAGTTTGGGAAGCAATGACCATGGGCAAATATGCTTTGACACACTTGCCTTTTGTAGAAAGCGTGATATATAGTTAAAGATGACGGTCAGTGATTTGTGATCAGCATTACCAGAAAATGATACTCAATTAGTTAAAGTCATAGAATTTGGGCCAAAGGGAAAAATAAAAGGAAGGAAGAGGAGGCAGAGACGTAGGGAGTAAGAGGAAGAATAGATAAAGAAGGAAGGAAGGAAGGAAAGAAAGAAAGAAGGAAGGAAGGAAGAAGTTATGTTGTTACGTTTCGGGTTACTAATGTCATTCAAGAAACTACAACTGATTATGCATATGCAGGAACCTGAAGAGACGATTGGGTTTGTCTAACATAATAGGATTGATCATTTGCTATGTCTGAATGTGTCTGCCCAAAATTCACGTTGAAATCCTAACTGCCAAAGATAGTAATAGTATTAGTTGGTGGGGCCTTTGGGAGGTAATTAAGTCATGAGGGTGGAGCCCTCATGAAAGGGATTACAGTTCTTATGAAAGAGACTTCACAGAGCTCCCTAGGCCCTTACCCCTTGTGAGGATAAAATAGAAGTCTGCAATCTGGAAGAGGGCTCTCACTGGACCATGCCAGACCCTGATCTCAGACATCTAGCCTCTAGAACTGGGAGAAATAAATTTCTATTGGTTTTATAAACTACTCTGTGGTATTTTGTTATAGCAGCCTGAACAGACTAAGACACCACTTCTTTGAGAAGCTGGAGATATATGGACCTGATAATACTGTTAGTCCTTCCTTCGAAGTTTGCTTTGTTGACAATTGGAGCAGGCTCTTGGGCTTTCCAACTTTCTTCCCAGACTCCAGTGGGCTGACGGCTGGTGAGGAAGGGTACTTCAAAGTAGTTATTTTAGGAGACAGCTTCAGGGCCACAATTTTATGGGGCCCTCACCTCATAAAAGACAAGAAAAAATAAAAGGAAACGTAAATGTGAAATTCATGTTTTAAGGGAAAAAAACTGGAGTCAAAGAAAGTCAAGTTTGGGTGGCAATAGAGTAATACCAGACTCAAGGGGGAAAATGCAGCTGGCGATCTTGAGCATGCCACAGAAAGCCGGTTTGTCTCCTTGAAGGTGGGAGAATGAATAGACTATGAGCTAAGCCAGAGCATCACCAACTCAGCCACCATCACTTAAAATGCATTTTAGGCTCTTAAAACTCAAAAACAAACTGGTTTTAGTTAAAATGATAATTTATAAGACAAATTTCTTCGGGGGAAAAACCAAAACAAAAGCAAAACAAAACACAGAAATCCATCTGATCTCAACAGCTGCACCAACAAGAGAGCAACGTTTAAAAAAGGAAGTCTGCAAATGTTAAGAATTTTATTAAAACGTTTACCCAGAAACCATGTGTAATTTCTTAATGCCTCCCAGAAATGATTGCAAGACAGATCTCAGAAACCAGAGTAAAGAAGAGTTTCTGTTTTAAGGGCTGAGCCAACTCAAGTAGGGTTTAGACAGATGTATTCTAGAACATGAATTTCAGTAGGCACTCGATGAGCTTGGCTCTGTATGAGGAGAGAAGCTGATCGCACAATGAATCTATCCATGTGGCAAATGGCACTAAGAGAACCTAAAGTGCCTTTGAAAACTGAGTTTCGTTGCCTCAATTTTCACACACTACAGAATCAAAAGTAGCTGGAAAGATCTGGACTTTGGTTTTTAGCCACAGCTTGATATAGGCAGATGCAGGCACTCGTGTTATTCTTCCTATAGACTCAAGACTGCTCAGCTGTGAATTTTCGACAGTCTTGTTAGAAATAACCTACATTTTATCACATATAAAATGTCCTTGATTGTAAGATGTGAAATTATTTAATATTCCACTAAAACAGAGAGAGGGAGAGAAAGATGTTGGGGGCGGGGCATACACTCTGGGATTCTAATACCCAATTTCTGCAAAAACCATCCTAAATCCTCACTGTGGGGCTAAATAAGAACTAAACGCAACAATCAGGAAGGGACAGTTAAGGAAACTTGTAGGTTTCAACACTGACACTGGATGGCGGAAGCAGGGAAAAATCTCTCATGAAAATCTGAACTACAATCTACCACTGTTGCAGGTGTGCAGTGTGAATTCACAGTACTAGTGTGGTCCAAAAATCCTCAGTGGAGGACTTAATTTGAAATGGTCTCAACTTGATAGTGCCCTTAGGTGACTGGCAAGAACAAACAGAGAAGCTTCCTTCCTGGAAGAAGAAGAAATGAAAGTTCAGTCTAGGACAGTAGAAGTGGTAGGATGCACCAAATGCGAGGGGCATCCTGACTTCAGAGCTATGCAAATGTGAATAAAGTGCATCTTCATCTGAAGAAATCAGACAGCTTGTGTGATT
This sequence comes from Equus asinus, assembly GCF_041296235.1. Taxonomy (NCBI): domain Eukaryota; kingdom Metazoa; phylum Chordata; class Mammalia; order Perissodactyla; family Equidae; genus Equus; species Equus asinus. The sequence goes on along the minus strand of NC_091805.1, from coordinate 19,245,119 downwards.
CTGCTTCAAATGCAGTGTTTTTCATACATGCTTAGTTTTGCAAAGACCACATGAATGTTCTTTGACGTTCCCATTTGTTGTGGGAGTCGATTTGGGGGAATTTCTTTGTTCCTAGCTGCTGTTCGTATTTTGGTCATCCTGGAGCTTTGACCTAAGAGACATCTCCATTTGCTTTGATTGCATTCTACTCTTTGCTCCTTATCTCTGGTTTTATAGTAGTTTCCTGAATTTCTAATCTTTTATTAATTCATTCAAGAATGCTTATTCAGATGACTCAGAGCTTCATAAGATAGATGAATTCTTGTCTTTATGGAGTTCAAAGACTTACCTGGGGATTTTCAGACTTTAGTCAATGTCAAGTTTACCTGTGAAACCTATAAAGAATGAAGGTACTTGTGTCCCTTTTGGAGGCTCTGATTCAGAAAGTCAGGAATTGGTCCTTAGTAGCTGTTTTTAACAAGCCAGAAGTGAACCTGAGGCGCATTGAAGTTTGAGAACTCTGGGCTAGCCCACTGCTGTGTGTGCTCCCATCGCACCTCCAAAATCCCAGTGTTGACCCTGCTTTATTTCTGCAAATCACTACTACTCATAGTCCTGGCTCGAAAGAAACAATTAGAACTAAAACTTGTCCATGGCAATTCATTAAGGGGTTTTGACCCAAGCCAATGGAATCATGTTTCTTTATAATTAGCTGGATTTGATCAACATAATGGGCTCAGCCATGTAATTTTTATTGCACTGTTTGCTCCAACAGCACCTGAATTGCCTGGAAAATGGTCCCAATCTTCCACTACGAAGGACACATCCCCATAACACAGGGTGGTGTTTTCTGGGACTCCTATTGTGTGGTAAATTCTCTATAGGTGTTTTTTGAAGCCAATGAACTGGAGTCCCTCGAAGATTCTTAAGTGCCTTCTGAACGATCAGGAAGAAGTTATATTAGAAAATGAGATATTCTGATAACAGTAGAGAATCCTGGTTCTATGTGCTGAGTTATAGTCTTATTCCCTGGGGACACATGACTAATTGTTAGTGTGTATAGAAAAATCAGAAGGTTTCATTTTATAATCATGTCAGGCATCAGATACTTTTCTGTTTTGCTTGCTAGTAGCAAATTTGCAAAGCATGCCGTGTTAAATACCCTCATCATTTTTCAGCTTCGTTGTTGAAGTAGAAAGGGAAGGAGAGCGAGCGAAGTTTCAGAGTTCTATGCCCTGTCACAAACAATCTCTAACCTGGGCTTCAGTAACTACACCTGTAAAATGATAAGGTTGATTTACCGTGCAGCCTAAACCCTCAGGTTTACTGTAAAATTCCTCTAAATCAACACGTGATAAACATAATATGCAAGAGAGTTATCATCAATAATAATGTCAGTAGGATGAAGGAACCAGCTGTTGTAACTTGGTTACTTTCAACAATAGAGATTCAAACTATGTTTGAGAGCATATTACAACCTGTTTGCACACTGAGTAATACATGCATCTCCATTCACTTAGCCCCTTCTGTAGGTTTTCAGTTTAGGACACGAATAATGATACAACTTGAAACTTGACATTGCTCCATACCTCTCAATCAAGGTTGTCACCAGCCACTTTCTTGGTGCCATCTTCTGCAGTCTTTCCTTTATTTTCACTGTAAACAGTTCGGCATGCCATGCCTGTGGTTGCATTGCGAAAAATGAACGAGGAAAGCTGATTCTCAGGCTGTGTCTCTCTGCTCTGAGCGCAAAGCAACCTCTCCAGATCTAGCCCTCTTCTTCTGCATGATACTGTGCTAACTAGAGAGGTATGAGGAGGTCCTCAAGGTGCCTAGTCTCATGATGGCAGATCAGGTGCCCTCAAAGAACACCCTAAGTGACTTCATGTTCTGTGATAAGAAGGAGGGGACGTAAGTCAGCATTTCACAACCATTTCAAAAGTTTCAAAAAAAACCTCAAATCATTTTCCTTCCTGCTACTCCAGGCCTTAAAAGACACTTTTAAAATTGTCATGTGCTTTACTATTTGGTTTAACTACTTGTGTTATTATTACTACTTTTATCATTGTTCTTCTTCTTATTATTATTATTTTATATAACAACTCCTCTCTCCAAGTCAATAAGGAGACCCGGCATCTGGATGTTATACAAACTTTACCCACAGGGGCACTGTTGACTGGGAGAAGGGAAAAAATGGGTTTCACTGCAGTGTTTATTGGAGGGTTTTCCTGATAATATTAATTTCCTAAAAGGGGGCAGCCCATCTTGTGCTGGGGAAATTGGAAGCCTGGCACCACAATCCCATAGGGATTGAAATGACCATCCATAAATCTGCACAGCATGCCTGATTCTGCCCCCATTGAGCAACTGTAATAGGAGTTCTATAGACACGGCAGGAGCTGAATCAGGACTACCAAGTGGAAGAAGGATGCTGTCCTCGCTGTATTTGCGTTACAGACAGTAGACGGCTGGGCATGCATCCTGGAACTGTACAGTTTCCCAGTGAGCTAAGTCCTAGATTTTATAGCCATTTGTGTTTATTTACCAATACCTTGCTATTTTATTTATTAAGTTTGTCACTAAACCCTGTTTTGCATACACTAGTGCTTGCTCATGCATGCCTTATGAATACAGAAATTAGCATCTCATTAACTTGATAATTAGGCCAATGATAAACAGCTGTTTGGTTGCCATGTAGGGCAAGATTTCTACTGAAGTTACTTATCTGCCATACACAATAGCAGTGCAATTATTTGTCACACTATCAATTATAGACAAACAACAATAGGAAATAAACTTTTTTTTGCACATTTGCTTTCATTGTAATTAAGATCCAAATTCATGCTCTGCTTTTGAAAAAATGATAATGCAGTGTTGTCTGACAATCTTGACAATGTTCATTTTCAGCCTGGCTTTTCTTTTCTTTTTTTTTTAAAGATTTTATTTTTTATTTTTTTCCTTTTTCTCCCCAAAGCCCCCCGGTACATAGTTGTATATTCTTCGTTGTGGGTCCTTCTAGTTGTGGCATGTGGGACGCTGCCTCAGCGTGGTTTGATGAGCAGTGCCATGTCTGTGCCCAGGATTCAAGCCAACGAAACACTGGGCCACCTGCAGCGGGGCGCGCGAACTTAACCACTCGGCCACCGGGCCTGGCTTTTATATTTCACACACAGTTCAAACATCTCACATTGTCCATTCTGCTATAAATGACTATTTCCAACATGTCCTTTTTTTTTTTTTTAACTTTCTTGTTTCCATTTCATGATGTCGAGAGCATGGCATCCGTTGATCACCGAGAATTTCTCATGTTGTCCTATTTTGCTCTGCTCTCTGACTACTGCCCCCTCCAAGATTAACCTGTGCTTTGACCTTCTCTTGCTTATAATATGTCTTGTGCTGAGAGAAATCATCTGAGAGATGTTAGGACTACAATGAAAGTTAGGAAAATGTTTTCTCAATTGTTTAAGAGTAGTTCAATCCACATTTATTTCAAAAAAAAGAAAAGAAAAAATAAAAGAAAACAACGTGTTTCCCTTCAATCCACATGGGTTGAAAATTGGAAATGTAATTTTAAAAAACCCAAAAACCAAAACCAGAAACTTGTCTTTGTGACTAATAACAAAGGAACTCAGTGCTGTGCTCACAGCAAAGTTGTGGAAGATAATTTGAAACTTCAGTTAGCTTCCCGTAGGGAAAAATAACAACCACCAAACTAATGGGTAATCAATGGCCAATTGCTTCAGAAAAGAGGCGCCCCACAGAATTCCCTGGGATTTAATGTGCTACATAGGAGGCATTGGGAAGTGTCTTAAGACCATCCACATGAGCCCACTTTTCTTAACAAAGAAGTAAGGTCTTTGGGTGCTGTTTTTGCTAATCAAGACCTGGAGATGAAATGCTGTCTTCATTTAAGTTTCCCTGTGCTGTTCTCTGAACCAATATATTAAAAACAATCTTCCCCATGATTTCTGGTGCTGTAGTGGAGTATAGTTTATGTGAAAGTAAATCTGGAAAGATTACCTTTCAAAACTGCCAGATGCTTCGCATTTTCTGGTAGAAATCTGGATTCCAGGTCTGTAACGATATTTCCTGCTGTGCTCAACACTCAATCAGGACGTATGCTTCTTGGAGGGCAATATAAGGATTCGAAGGCTAACTTGGCCATTTGGCTTTTATATTTTTCCAGTCCAGCTGGGGGGTATAAATTTAAATTCTGGGCCCCCCAAGCTAAACTTCAGAAGGAGTCTTTGTTAATTTTAGACCTCCTGCAGTTGAACCCCTCTCCTTTCATAAACTTTCTCATGCAAGGCAGTTTATGATCATATTTATATGATCATATGAATGAATAAAACATACCCTTTTTAAAAAGAAAATTAAATTATTCCATTAATGATACAGGAATGCATGGGCTCTAATTGCCCCTGGCTCTCCCATGTTTAGATCCAGTTCTTTCCTCTACCCAGTTTGAATAACATTAATGTCCCCCTCCCTCCTTTCCTTCGTCTATCTTGTACACTGTGTAGTATGATGTGGTGGTTATCAGCACATACTCTGGAGTCTGTGAGACCAAGGTTGGAATCTTAGCTCTTTCATTTTAAAGCCATTGGATGTTGGGATGATTAACTTAATTTCTCTGATCTGTGGTTTACTCACCTATAAAATGTGGCTAATAATAATATCTACTCCCTAGGGTTATTGTGAGGATTAGGTGAAATAATGTCTATAGAGCATTTAGCACCGTGCTGCACATAGCACACACATCAGTTCATATTAGCTGCTTTCCTTAACTGGGGGACAGCCTCACACACAGGCAACATCAAGGCAAGGACTCCTGAAACTCGCTGCCAAGGTTCAAATCCTCACTCCGGTGCACACAATGGGTGTGAGCTCACACAGCTGTGAATATCTTTGTGTCTGCTCTCTCATTTCAAAAATGGGAAATAATAGTAGTACCTACCTCATGAAGCTATTGTGAAGATTAAATGAATTAATGATTGGTAAAGTTCCACACGTTTTTATTGAATGGATCTAGAAAACACTTGGTGCGCCCCTCTCCCCATGTCAATTTGGTCCAAGCTGCTCTCCTCACCTCATTGTTGTTCGTGTCGTTTCTCACAAAGCTCCTTTTAGAACTGTGGGGAAACTCCTAAACAGACTCTTCCTGTGTCAGGCAGCATACAGTGGTGTCACCTGAACCAGAGGTGCCTGGGAAGGTAACTGAGTCATTTAAGACAAGCAAACTAGCCTGGGGGTGACACAGTCTTGAGGTACAGGCTGACACAATCCGCTCAGTTCTGGGGGTCCATCTTTTCTAACTCCACTTATTCATCCACGGCCCTTCATTGTTCTCCAGCCTCTGATCCTATAAAGTGCAGCACATATAAAGTGTAGGTCCCCTACTACTGGGATGCTTCTTCTGGTACTTCCAGCCTAGAACACACTGGGCCTCAGCAGACCTCCAATAAGGCAAGTCTAGAGAGTTGTGTGTGCTCTGCCATTTCCCTGCTTATAAATTTCACTCAATAAGCTGTAGTATATGTTTGTATCGTGGTGCTAGTATCTCTGTCATCTTTGTATGACGGTTGTATCATGATTTGCCCTGTTTAATATTTGTGTATTGTTTTCCTAGTTAGCTGGAGATTCCTCAGGAATATCTGACACTATGTATGACCTCAAATCCTAGCTCTATACTTAGCCTATCACAGACACTCAGTACACTTTTGTGTTTAGATAATCCTGATGAAACTAGTTTTAGGGTTAAATTTGGTTGCAAGTATCAGGAAAGTCCCAAATCACTACAGCTTAACCAAGATAATATATTTCCTTCTTACGTTCAAAAAAGATGTACCCTAGGGTTGATGTGATGGCCCACAGCACCAGGGATCTAGTTCACTCTCTCTCAGTGCTCTGACTTCAGATCATAGCTTTAGATCTCGAGGTTGTCTCACGGTCCAAGAAACTGTTGGAGCACCAGCCATTGAGTTCCCATCACAGACAACAGAAAGACAAAGGGGTGAACTCCTTGCTTGAAGAAAACTTGCTGATAGTTGAACACCAGGCACAATTGCATTGGCTAATGGATCACACCTAGCTGCAAAGAAGACTAGAAAATGTGGTCTTTGCTCTGAGAGGTGATGAACCCCACCGAAAGTCACAATCTGATAACTAAAGAAGAATGGGAGAATAGAACTGGGGGTGACTAGTCTGCTCTGTCCTATCTGCCGTGGCTTTTAGTTCCTGGATCTAGGTCCTTCCCACTTCCCTTGCTTTTTGCTTTTTGTTTGCATGAAGAAATCAGTTTGATTTCTGTCATTAAATGTAACTAGTACGGTAGTAAGCAGCACATCCACATAACCATGGACAATTTACCTGTGCTTATTGATTTTCAGAATTGGCAACATAATACCTTTCCCACTTGCCTATGCCTACAACAGAGTGGTTATAAAAAGTGAAAAACTTAATTATACCTAATATTTGTCAAATGTGTGCTGTATGCTAGGGATCAGGAGGTACCTATTTTAATGCTCAAAACCATCCTATGAAGCAGATGTTATTACTCACAGATAAAGATTTTAAAAATCCAAGCTGAAAGGTTACAAATGTGCAGCTCCTGTTACACCATTGGTAAGGAACAGAGCTGGCATTGGAGTCCAGGGCATTCTGACGCCTACATCCACCTTGTAACCCCTATGCAATGCTTTATAAAAATCAACTGTTGAAATGGGCTGTAAATCATGTAGACATAGTTCTGCATCCTACTCATTTTATGTGTTTATTGTTCTTGATGATGATTTTAACTATTCTCTTTAGAATGAAGCATCATGTGGAAATCTGACATGGTAAATTATGTCTTTTAGAAGTAAACGCATAATAAATCATCTCAAAATTTCTCACAATTTTGTTGCTTTTGCCATTAGAACATCCTTTACTTCAAGCTGGTGTCTCATAGATCACATAGCGAATTAGAGGCATTCTTTTCCTCTCTCTTGGTTTTCCAGCTATACCCTATCACAGTTCAAGTGGGTCAGTACAGAACTACAACACCATGAGGCATAGTAACTAAGTTACCATGTTGTTCACTATGCAGCTCCTCAGCTGCTAACCCTTTTCAAAGCTTTTCCCCATATCACTCTTTGTTGGGTGTGGCCGTAGTAAAAACAAAACCAAAATAGAGTTCCATAGTGGGAAAAAAGGCTCGAGTTTCAAAATAAAGGGATTCAGAACATTCCTGTCTCTGTTAATGTCTCTTCCATGGCAATGGAAAATAAAATGCTGAAGACAACTTCCAGAGTAACTCCTCACCTCTTTCAGAGCTGCCCATCATGCATCAACCCCATACTCTAGATCTGACAACAGTGTGTGTCACCTAAGACCCCATGTCCCAGGTTGTATGTAGCAGGACTGGTGGGGGAGGTTCTCCTGACTAAAGTAGACCAATCAGATTACCTCTTTCTCAGGGATTTGTAACTGAAGCTGAGAGATAGTTAGCCATTTTAGGTTTAGAAATGACTATCTTTCTCTCCAGTATATGAAGAGATGAAGAAAGTTGAACTGTGGAGAATCAGAAGTGAAGCATGTGTGCTAAAAGGACCAAAGATATAAGGTGGAGACGTTGAGTGCCCTGCATTCCCCAGGGCTTATCGCCTCCTGGTTCACTCATTTCTTTCCTCTTTGCTTGAATGGGCTCAATTTGATTTCTGTTATTAAATATAACCCAAAGAACCTTAACTAATTCAGGAGGGAAACAGAATATTAAGAGAGGCATTCGGGAGAAGAACTTCTAAAACAGTTTGCTACTGCACAGAAATAAGGCAGAAAAACCAAGACCCCCAGAGATCCCAAGCAGTGGTGTTGGTCATAGCCCTCCCACCTATGCTAATTCAGAGTGTAGAACAGTTTGCTCACTTGTTGGGCCACTCGTGACAGTATCTAATCACAAAAATCTCTTCCAGAAAGGCATTCCAGGATCTTCGCCCTGCAAAATATTTGGAACTGAATTGTACAAGCTTATGAACAGACTCCCGCTATTCACAGGGTAATGGAAACTACAGGACTCCCTGCGCGTATCTTTGGGCAGGGAAATCTCCTAGAAGCTATGCAGCCTGAAACCAAAGATTCTTGGAATATAATACATGAAGATGATCTTTTTCTTGGCAATCTTCCACAAGCCTTCAATCACTCTGTGAACTAAATTTCTTTCCATATGTTTTTCATTCATTTACATTTAAGATAAAGATTATTGGCTCTGGGAGCCATTTCATGAGTGGTGATTCATTGATTCTTTATACTGTGATTTCAGCTCAGTGATGATGCATGTTGTCCACATGAGGTTCCAAGAAAGTGGCATCATTCTGATGCCATCTAAAGTCATCACTTGGTAATAAGAGACTTGCAGAGTTTCTGTTACTCTCCAGCAAAGAAGTTTGAGAGAGGATCAGTATCTGTGGTGTTGCTCTATTTTGAATTCATTCCTTTTGAGTCATTTACTGAAAAACTAACATTCTAAGTAGGGCAAAAGCTCATTGTTTAATTTTATGAAATCATATGTATATTTTATGTCCATTACTGCTTCTGAGAACACATTAAGACACAATTCAAATCTTTCGAGCTAATTTTGGCACCTCTTGCCTTAGTTTATATCCTAGAAAAAAAGGGTTATTTGATTTATTTTTCAGTATTGCGATTCTTGAAAAACTCTTCTAATGTGGTCACATTTATGCTACATTGAGCCGTTTGATGTGCAATTACTCCATTTCTTCTCCTGACATTGCCAGTATGAATCATACTAACGTTAAAAATATAAGCATAAAGAACACTAAAAAAATCAGCCACTAATGTAAACTATTTGAGCCATTCACCCAAATATCCGCCTTCCCATATCCTCTCTTTTGATGGAATGTAATTTCTCTCTTGCGTTTTCTGAAGCTGTGTCTGTCTACCTAATGCCCAAATAGCAAGTCATTTTGAGGAGATAGTCCAGAATCAACGGAAAACATCCATTTACCAAGTTCGACAGTGACAGATAGCCCTATGTTTTCTCTTGATTGGGATTCTACGTAGGAAGTTTGCCTAAATGTAAAGATAAAATAGATATGGTCTTGGAAAAACTATTTTCATCATTTAAGAAAAAAATAGATATTCCTGAGCCTTCACTGAAACTGTCCCACTTGGGTTTTTAGAATGGCAAAGGGCATATTTTGCCTCATTTGCCTGTGAAAATATGCCTTTTGGAGAGCATGGAAAACTTATATCATTTGAAGTGCAACTTGATAAGTGTTTCATTTTTTATGAACACCAGGAAAAGAAATTTATTCCAGTTTTACAAATAGCAAATTTTTTTTTATTCTTAGAACTATCTCTATTCAACAGAAAATTGGTATCGTATTCTGAATATTTCCTATGTAGCTGGAGAGTTATTCATAAAAGATAGAAGAATACAGTTTTTCTTATGACAGTTATTAGAGCTAACGGTGAAGTTTTAATAAACATTGAATAGTTTGCAAATATGATCTCATTCAATCGTTGATAACTCTAAATGTCTAATCATTAACCCCATTTTACAAATGAGAAAATGAAATTGCAAAGAGTCTAGATAACTTGGCTGCAGTCACATAGCCAGTATGAGGAAGAACTGAGACTCAAACCAAAGTTTCATCAAATTCCAAAAGCTCAAGGTAGTAATTGTCTGCAGGTACATCCACTATAAGTTTTGAAAACCACCATTAAGGAGAAGAGATGCCAGGATGCCAAGTCTGGCCCTGCCACTTACTGATAAAGTGGGCTTGAGAAGGCACCTACTTCTCCTACGTATGTTTTTTTGCTTTCTATAAACAGGGAGAATAATACCTCTGTACATGAGAGAGTCAAAGGAGATAGTTTCTGTGAAAGCTCTTTGAATCTGCCAAGTGCTCTTCGTAAGTAAGATAGAACAATTATGCTCATCTACATCTAAAATCTTAGAGCTTGACAGAGTGTGTCTGCTGTTTAAGGCCACGGATGAGAAGCAATGTGCTCTGGGCAGCAGGGCTGTGCATTCTTTGTGAGTGCGGAGTGATTGGTACTGATTGCTCCAGCTTTTCAAGTCATCTGTAGAAATAGAAAATATTGTGTTTTATCTGAGGAAACAAGACTGTTTCAGAGTATTCACATTCTCATCAATTTTTCTTGAAGAACATATAATTACACAATGGATGGATCTGAATCCTGAGAGTGAAGTGTAAGAGATGGAATTGCAGAAAGCTGCAAGACGTGAGGAGCACAGCGGAAGATGGGTATTTGCATCCACTTCCTTCCCGGAAATGGTAGTTTCATTTTCTGAAAGAAAAATGGTAATGATAGTTTATAAGAGAAATAGACTGCTCTCTGAAACATCTTGAAGAATATTTTTGTTCAGCATAAAAAGTAGTTTCAGAACTGATCATAGATCCTAATTTTTTCGTCAACTTTAATGTTTAGAATAAAGTTCATCAGATGAGCTAATCTTGTTGGCATTCTCTCTCTCCCCTGCCCCATTAAATGTTGTATATGTATATGAATATGCATATGTGTGTATTATACCTGTATATCTGCATGTGTATGCATATGTGTATGTATATGTACACGTTTAAGAGAAAAGGCAGCATAAGTGTTTGGATAGCCATCTCCTAATGAACACCTATTATGTCCCACACAGAAGCCTTCCTTTCCCTTATCTTACTTAATCCTCCCAAGGATTTTGTAGGTGCCTTTATCAAGTGAAAAGCAGAGGCTTGGAGAGGTCAGTGACCTCCAGTCCTTACCTCTGACAATAACCATAATTGAGACCTACTATATTCCTGACATTTTACACAATCTCTCTCTAGTCCTCGCCACAACAGTGCAACAACTAATGTTGTTCTTATTTTCATTGCAGACACTAATTGTCAGAGACTTGAAAAAATACCAGAAGTCATACAACTAGTAAGTCACACAGCTGAGAATCCATGCCATGCTGGACCAACGTCAAAGCCCAAAACCACGCATTATGGTACGGATTATGAATGGTCAGGTTCACCAGCTCTTGGCAGAATTCAGGTCCTAAGGACATCACTTCACCTTCCCTGTGGTCTGGTCCTCTCCACATCACAGTGGTTTGCCTCTCCAAAACCAGCAAGAGACCATTTCTCTTTAGAGCACCAGAAGAGTCTTAATGAACATAATGTAATCAGTGGGATGACATACTGTCACCTTTGGCCTATAATCTAACCTCATCAGGAGAGTGACATCTCATCACCTTTGTTACATTTTTTTGGACAGAAACAAGACGCAGTGTCCATTGCATTCAAGGAGAGGGGATTATACAAGGGTGTGACTCATTGGGGATCAATTTAGAGTATGTTTTCTGTGGCTGGAACACCAAATAATTCTACCCAGATTAGAATCACCATATAATCTAAACTCTGTATTCTGTTTTGTATTATTAACCAAATTTACAAATAGTTGAGGGCTCAAAAAAGGATAAAATTTTCCTTATAAAATTATGTAGCTGACATACTCTGTCTTAATGTTTTCATCGTCACTATTTCCCCACATACCTAGTTCTTGAGAATCATTTTGTACATAAAAGTAAGTGCTCACAAGCATCATCAATTACTGCAGTATTTTATTCTTTCAATGATTCTTTCCACATTTACACTTCAGTTGACTGGTCAAATTTACCATATAAAATTCAGAAAGAGATTTTCTTTTAAGTTATATTCAAAATATTCTAAAACATCTTCCTATATTTGAAAGTTAACATTAGGATATTAACAATAAATTCAAATCATATAACTTCTTCCTATTAACATAGTTACGGTGATTATTTTTGACAAGAAACTCTGGAATCACATAAGCATAGATAATGCAGAATTCCAGGGATGTCAGATATAATCTTGAAGTAGGCATTTGGCTACTCACCTTTCAAAATGATGAGTTTGAAGTTGGATCCAAGACCAAAGCAAAAACCATCAGTGCTGTTACTGCTGATTTTCACTCCCGGTGGCTTTAGAATTGCGATTGTAGCTGTATGTTGGCCCATTTTTCATTCCTATTTTCATTTATTTGTGTCTTGCATCATTTTCTCTTGACTAACTTCACCAAATGTTTGCCTATTGGTTTTATTAAAGAATTCCCTTTGGAGTTTGTTATTAAACTCTATGCTTCAGATTCTTTTCTTGTAAAAATGGAGATGATAATAGTTCTCTTTAAAATTTGTTTTCTATTTCATTAATTTCTGTTCTTATAATTTCATTTTGTCTACTATATTCCAGTTTACCCTGTTTTTCCTTTTTTTACCTTAAGTTAGATATTCAGGCTTTTAATTTTGAGCCTTTCTTCTTTTTGAATATGAGCATTTAAAACTTTAATTTTCCTCTGGCTACTTCTTTAGCTACGTTGCACAAGTTTTGACGTATTGTAACTTCATTGTTTTTCAGACTTAAGTGTTTAAAATTTTTAGCAGTATTTATTCTCTTACCCAACAGTTATTTATAAGTCTCATTTCTTATTTAACAGATGCCTTGCTTTAATTGACCTTTATATTGATTTCCAATTTAGTTGGACTTTGTTCAGAGAAAACGATCTGACACTTCTTGTTCTGAAATTCACTGAGACTTCCTTTAAGGACTAGAATGCAGTCAGTTTTGTAAGTGGCCTGAACATTTTAAGAAGATTTGACATTCTTTCACTGCCTTTATTTGATAACCACAAAAATCTCAATGAGTTAACATAGTAAAATTTATTTCTCACTCAGATGAAATTCCAGAAAAGCTATTGGTAGTGACTTCAAGCAGAGATTCAGGATTCAGTCTGCTTCCACCTTGTAGCTCCACCATTTTTGAAATGTGACTCCTAAAGTCATCTTGTAGATTATCTGCATTCTGAGAAGCCACAAGGGAAAAAACATCATGGAGACCATCTTAGTCACATGGTCACAAATGGCTGGGAGAGGAGCTGGGAAATGTAGCCAGTTCAGTGCCAGGAAGAAGAGGCAAAGGATTTGCTTGATTAGCTACCACACCACCTCAGTTCTGCTATTTTTTAATTCTACATATTAAGCATGCTCATTATTATTTTTTTAAACACAGAATTATGAATAACTTTTGTTTAGCTTTTCCTTCATATTTACTAATATGTTGGCTCATCATTTTCTTAATTTAGGCTTTTTTGCATTAGCCAGAATAGACAGGTTGTGCTGAGGGAACAAATTAACTCTGAAATCTCAGTAGGTTAGCTGTCAAAACTTTATTAACCAATCGCACCAAATGTCAAATGAAGGTGAGTGGAGCTGTTTCTCCTTAAAATCAGTCAGGGACCCAAGCCGATGAAGACCTCATCATACTGTGATGCTTCTCTGGGTTACATGTGTCGCGGTCCCCCGTGTCTCCCTCTCTCAGGCTCATTAGTCAGAGCCTGTAGTCTGGCCTCTGCAGTCACCTCACAGTGGAAATAGGGTGGTGAACACACAGTATTGTCTCTGCCGCCCTTCCCTTCTGATTTCATCTTCTTCTTTCCTTTAAAAATTGCCTCGTATGAACTTCTGTTCATTATAAACACTCTTAGTTTTTGTTTCTCTGATTATATCCTTATTTGTCTTCATTATTTAAAAATTGTTGTATTCGCAATTATAAGTTAATAATTGTTTTCTCTTAACATTTAGGAAATATTATCCTATTATCTTCTGGTTTCCATTGGGCTTCTGGAAGTTAGAAAACATTTTACTCTTTTTTTTCCGTGACTTTGAAGTTTACAAATTTCTACCGCAATATGTATGTGCTTCTTATTAATTATGCCTGGAACTCAATGGCTGTTTCTGAAATTTCAAGGTTTTTCTTCAGTTCAGTGAACTGGTATTCTATTATTTCTTTGTTCATTATTTCTCATCTGTTCCCTTTTGTCCCCCTGTAATTATATTATTCACACATTAGGTATGCCAGATCTCTCTTCCATATCTCATATTATTTTGCTCATATTTTCTATTTCTTTGTAAATTTGTTCTACATTGGTGCTTATTGCTTCAGTTTGATCTTCCAAGATACTATTATCCAAGATAACTATTTCCTACCATGTTGTCTTTCTTTAAAACTTTCATATCCCTTCCCTCTTTCTTCTTACTAAGCGCAACTCGCCATACTTCTGAGTACAAAAAGCTATCAGAGATCTTGTTCACCTTCCCAGCACAAAATCTGTTTGCAAGTAACTCTGCTGCAACCATTTTCTTTGCTTTTGTCCCTATTGAATGGTCAAATTTTGTATTTGTGCTGTAAATCCTAATACCTTCCATATTGTTATTCTTTTATATTAATTTGTCTCTAGTTATCCGTTTATATCAGTATACAAACATGCCTTCGTAGCAAGGAATATAACATGGTGGTTCTGGAGTCAGATTATGAAGATTCAAAGCTTAGCTCTGCCAATTTTAAGCCATGTGATCCTGAACAATTTAATTAAATTTATTACAAATCTCTTTTCCCATTTAATAAGGGTGTAAATAGTAGTACTTACCTCTTTATATTGTTAAGATTAAATAATTTATTAATTTGAAGCTATTGGCATAGTGCCTGACCTATAGCACTTGACAAATAGAGTTTAATATTTTTCATCAAAGTGAAAGCAATCTCGTTTGACTCTATAGAATGTCCTGATTCCTGCCCAGTTGTCTGCTCCCTTTCATATCAAAACGGTTATCATGTGTCTATCTTATCTCTCACTCTGAGTCATCTCATCCATTCCTTGATTTGAAATCTACCAACATGCTGGTAACTCCCACATGTCTATGTCTGCTCACCTATCTCCTTTGCATCCTAGACTTGTACCTGCTCATTCAATATCTCCATTGTGATGACTCATTTGTATATCAGCCTTAACATGGTCAGAATTGAATTCTTGATGTTGGCACCTCCCCATCAAATATTTTCTTTTTTCCAATCTTTTCAATTTTATTAAATGTCGCCACCACACAACCAATTTCTTAAACCAGATTCCTAAGAATTGTCTTTGATCGCTGTATTTCCCTCACCAACCACATCAGCGTGTATAATTGGCTTTACCTCCAAAATCTGTCCTCCTATCACTGTCTCCACAGCCACAATCTTTTTCAATCCAATATCATCGCACACATAGCTTCCTGACTCCCCTGCCCACTTCCATTCTTGTACCAATAACCCCTCCACCTATTCTCCAGAGAGCTGCCATAATCATCATTTAACAATTCAGATATTATCATGTCATGATCCAACCTAAGACTTCTACTTTTTTTTTAGCCTAAAAGTTGAACTCTCATAGATCCCAGTCTGCTCAGGCCCTAAAAACTTCTCCTACTTTATCTTCATCACTGTCCTCACATTCACCATGTTCTAACCACACCGGCATACTGATAGTTCCTAGGGCATTTGAGCTTTTTCCTGTCTCAGGGCTTTTAGGCATAGTTTCCTGTGACTGCAGTAATATTCATTTGCCAAATCCCTGAATTCTTTGGGACTGTGCTAACACCTCCATAGAAAAGATTTCCCTCAACCCTTTAGAAATTAGTCCATACTTCTCCCTTTATTCCCTATCTTAGCACCCTTCTCATTGCCTTCGTAGCATTTTATACAACTTATATTCTCTTACACTGTGGTCTCTCATTTACTTCCTGTCTCCTCCACTTGAATGTACGTTCCTTAAGGGCAGGGCCATCTGTCTTGTATCTGGTTAAATACACTGTGCCTGATATACAACAGATTCTAAATTATTTCTTTATTGAAAAAATAAATAAATAAATGAAGACTAAATTATTTCTGAACTATATTATTTTGTTAACTTCTCTTTCAAATTTTAAAGTAAAACAATGTCTTATTTCATTCTAGAAATACACTTTTGTGCTTTAATCAGATCTCTTTGAAAGACTTCATTACAGTTGTACTCCATTCTTTTGGCGTTTCTTTTTTGGTTATTCCAACAGTTGTACTTGCTCGGAACCACCAAGCTGGCTCTTTGGCTTGGTTTCCTTCTTGTGATATATTGTATCAACTTAAATTGATTGATTGATTGTGATGGTTCCTTGGCTGGTGGTGATTGAATTGGTGCAGGGTTGATGTCTCTCAAGCCGTGGTGGACAGGAAGTCAGGGAAGATAATGAAATGAATTGTTTTTCAGTGAGTCAAATAAACTGTAAACCAAATGAATTGTAAATCAGGGAACTTTCTTTTAAGTCACGCGGTAGAAACCCCCCTGTTCTTCAGGTGCAGGTGAAGATGGGTTGTCCTCAGCCCAGCGCTGCAGAAGGTTACAGTGCTGCCTCTAAAGTCATGAGCACTAGTATTAGTCTTTTCCAAAAGTAATCATCATGCATTGACCAGAGCAGCCCCCGCCCGGTACTGAGAGAAAACGCCTAGGTTTGCATTCTCTGTCACCCTCATTGGTCTCCTCTTAGACTTGAAAAGAAAGGCAAAGGACATTTCCAAGTTACCTGGTTCTTAATCTTCTCCATCACCTTGTTTAAGCACTCTGTTTAAACAATTATACACCTTTCAGGTACCTTCTAAATTAGTCCTGGATAAACAGCGGTGCCAGGACTTCCTCTGTGATCTAACTGTGACAATCTCAGCAGGAAATTGGCAGAGAGACAAAGGGTCAAGAACAGGTTTTCAAGCCCCCATTTTCCATCTGTGTTTTATTTTGAAAGCCTGGATTGAATCAATAAAAGAGTAAAGGACCCAATATGATGATAAGCCTAAGCAAAGATCAAGAAAACAGCATAAAATTTGACTCAAGTATAGAAAAAAACTAAGTTTGGGATGGGGACAAGGGTAGTTGAGAAGGGATAACATGAAGAATTAGCTAGAAAACTTAATGACTTTTCCAGGTGTTTTTGACAGTGAAAAAAATAATCCAATTTATGGAAATTAATTGTACTCAAGGTTTAAATTTTTAAAATTTATAATGTACTTTATAATGTATATGAGATATATATGATCTAAATATGTCATGATCAAACACTTAGCATTACCTATGTTTCACTGGCTGGTGGATTGCCTTAGATGTTCACCTTAAGCAGAGAATATCTGTAAAAATATGTTGGAGAATTTATAAAGAACCCATCAATAGTGACTTTTTTTTTTTTTTTGAGGAAGATTAGCCCTGAGCTAACATCTGCCAATCCTCCTCTTTTTTCCGAGGAAGACTGGCCCTGAGCTAACATCCGTGCCCATCTTCCTCCACTTTATATGTGGGATGCCTGCCACAGCATGGCTTGCCACATGGTGCCATGTCCGCACCTGCGATCCAAACTGGTGAACCCTAGGCCACTGAAGTGGAATGTGCGCACTTAACCGCTGTGCCACCGGGCCGGCCCCCACTAATTGTGATTTATACTGGACCCCGAAGAATGAGTCTGATGTTTATCTTGATGTTTGTTTGGTGGCAGGATGTATCAAAAGCTAGAACATAAGACAATTTATACATAAAACTTGTGACTAAAGAAACTAAGACACTTCGACTAGTAGTGTACTTCCCTGACATTTTTTGCACAATTACTTCTTGCTTGATCTACTGCAACTCTAATACTCAGCACGAAGTTAAGTATGGGACATACTTAGCACTCAAAAGTAGGAAAATTCATTGAGAAACTCACTGAGAAAGCACTCAATGAGTAGTTTTTGAATGATTGGCCTATGTTCTAGAGTGGAGAATTCAGTCTAAGGCTGAGCATTATGAATTGTATTTATTCATTATAAAATGTAGCAGTCAAAAGCGAAATGCTAATGTTCAACATGGTATTGGTTTTATAAAAATAAATAAAATATAATGAAAGAATTACTGAGAGGAGAAACAAAAATACAGATTATCCAGAAGTCAAAAATAAAAATCCCAAGGGTTATGAAGGAAACTGAAAGAATAAAACTCAGAAGAAAAATGTATGTTATAAAAAGGAAAATATAAGCAATAGAAATATTAGCATATTTTCCCCTTTTATACAAAATGGCTGCCTTTGCAGTTATTTGCACTTAACAAAACTCATCAAAGGGATATGTCTAGGTAATGCGAGTTGAGATGAGTTCCCACAGTTTGAGAGGTCATTGTTTTAAGGCAATCAGTCCCTCATTTTTCTCTTATTGTTAAACTAACCCAGAAATAATAATTTAAGAGAAGAATTGAAACTGGGAGGTCTGTCAAGACAGAGGCTTCCACTTTTTCTGGCCCCTGAATATTATTGGAACAAGTTTCTTTTTGAATATGCTTCTTAATAACAAAAAAGTGCTCTATAGGAGCATTGGCAACCCATCTGTTTTGTATCCTGATAAGTGCCTTTATTGACTTTTGAGTGTTGTAACACAACTCACCAATAAATTTTGATGACAGAGTACAAACTACACGGGTGGCAAAGGATGACACATTTACCCTTAGTTTGTCTCTATTTAGAGAGGATGATTTTTGTAGGTTGAATTTCTGCTGAGTAGAGTAATTCTGGACTAAGATGCAATGCTTTAGAAGTATTCCTACCATTTAGAAATGGATCAAAAGTTGGTACATTATCTTAAATGCTATTTTGATGGCATAATGGTATATAGATTGATGTGAAAACGCCTCCTCCTGCCTCCTTTGTGGGAAGGTGCTATGGGAATGTGCATTTGAAATCGCCTGACTTTTCCATGCTTATGGTGATAGATGCTTTAGGACAATGAGAATCTGAAGCTGATGGAATAGTCTAATTAATCTGATGGGGTAGAAAACCCACCACCTGGAAATGGACATGATCAAATATGTTTGAGACATGGAGGCTAAGCCAGAGAATTCTAGAACAAAAGAATTAATAGATTATGGATGCCTGGTATAGGCATGTATGGGATTGGAAACATTCAATTCAGGCTAAGGCAAAAGAAACAAATATACTGTTTCTTATGGTGTCACGAGGGAAAAGATGACTGGATTTAAGAAGAAAACCTAAATAACAATAATAATAACTGAGGTATGTTGAGTACCTACTAACGTGCCCAGCCAGCACTGTGGTCAGCACTTCACAAGCAATACGTCATTAAATCATCTCAGAAAGCTAATGAGGCAGAAACTACATTATCCTTGTTTTAAAGATGAGGAAACTGAAGCTCAGAGAGATTTACTGACTTACCCAAGACAACACAGATATAGAGATAATGGAGCTGGGACTGGAACCCTCGACTTTGACTCCAACATGCTTACTCGCTATTGCCTCAATAATATGCATGCATTAATTTGTAAGAACCAAACATCTCTCTATTCTTCTAAACTGAATTGTCTTCTGATGTTGTCTACAAAGAGCAGCACTTTTGAATCTAGAACAAAAAGCTGCCTTTTCATTTTGGCTTAACTATGGGTTGTAAAATTTTAATTACCTTTTGTTTAGAAAGTGCTATAGAACCTGAACTTGTAATCAGTGATGGAAGTAGGCACACCAAGGGGTTGTTGATTTCCCTAGTGGATTTGAGTATCATTTATGGAAATGTAATTACAGTGGAATCCTGTTATAACGATCAATTTGGGCAACCCCCATTTGATCATTACTTCCAAATGATCACCACATACAGACCATAAAACAGCGAGCCTCTCAAACCAGACAGGCTCAACAGGAAAATATCCATCTTGCAAAAACAGTGCTATTACCACCAAGTACTTCAGAACCAGCACAGGTCAGTCGGATTATTGGCTCTAATTAGCCTTTCCAAAGGCTGTAACATTCTTTAGCTAAATCATAATGGCTTATACGAAAGGTTTGAAATTCAACTAAGTTAACAAGTATTTATTATGTACCTGCTGTGTACTCTGAATGAGGTCAGGGACTAAGAATGTAAAATAAATGGAAGTTTCTTTTGGAACCTCACTATCTGCTATGAGAAACAAGTGCATAAACTTGAACGATCCTGCCTAAAATGATTGGGTACCCACAAACCCCCAAATTACAAGATTGGTTAGTTTCAGAGTTGAAAACTTCGGCATCAGTAGAAAATAGAGTTTGGAGAATAATCTTTTGTCACAAAAATGACTGTAAAAGGAAATGGAACAGGAAATGAAAATAAATAGTTCCTCTTGCAGAGGCAACACCTTAACTCAGAGGCAGCATAGGAGGTTCATCTCACATTCCAATTTCCGTGAATTGTTACCTAAGTCGGGGAGAGCAATGACATTTTATCTCTCATATCAATATCAATGACTTGTTAATGGCTGACTGCCCAGCTGGGCTGAGAAGGATCTTGAGGCCAAATTGAGACTCATGGGAAAGACTGGTATTACTGACAAGTAACTCCTGCCATGGGGAGTACAGGTGGGAGCCACAGGTAAAATACTGAGCCTTGACCTCTCTTGGACTTCTTTCTATAGGACCCTACTTTGATTTCAAGATCTCTGAATTGACATGTCTACTATCTATCTACTTTCCTAGAATCCTAGCACAGAAAACACTACAGTGCATGGCACGTCGTAGGCTGCTCTCTCTCCTGCCTTTTCTACTCTCCCATGACCTCATACTCTGCTTTAAACATTAAGCAAAACCAAAATTGCTACTTTGTCCACATCAGTTCCCCATCTGACCACTCTTGTCTCCAAGCTTAAACCAGATACTATAATCAATTGTAACATCGCTCTAACACCCTGTGTTCTAAACCCCTGACATTCAACATTTTTCTCAAAGCCTGTTATTCCAGTCAGTACACTTCTAGAAACAAGCAGAAATCCTCACCACTCTGCTCAGGCAGATCCTTTTTGTCTTCTGAGTTCTAGGAAGCCACAATTTATGCAAGCAGTGGTATCTGTCTACTTGAACTGCTATCTCCCTGTAACAACATGTTCTAAACACCTATCTATTCCTTAGGGTAGGAGGCAGTTGCCTTGTATTTTGATTGTTTCCAATATTCTCCTTATTTTCCTTTTCTCTCCAGAGAATCCACTCCAGAATCTTCCCTGCTGGTTCTCCAATACATTATATTTCTGTACTTTAGCCCCAATTCACATACAGCATATTTTATCACACAAGATATATTCTGTGAAGCTTTCCCTGACCTCTCAATCATTAGTATAACATAACCATTATACCTTGAAATGTGCTAATATAGCATCAATACAGAATATTATGATGATATCTTTTCAAGTCTATCTTTCTCACGGAACTCTGGGCTATGTCTCTTCATTTCTGGGTCCTTAACACCTGGCAAAGTTCCAGACACATGGTAATTTTCCCAAGATACTTTTTCTCAAGTTCTTTGGGCATTTTAAGAAGGGAGCCATAACTAAATAGACTTCTTGGGCGTCATTGTTCCTGTTTTTCACCGTATACCATAGAGAAAAGAAGTACGGTGCAGAGCAAAATAAATCTTATGAATTAAAACAAATAGAGTCTATTGAGAATGCTTACCTTAGGCAGCTGAGCAGTGATATTTGACCTGTACATCAATTATCTCCATTACCATAAAGATCAGTGATAAAGATACTGGCAACTCTCTGAAAAAAAAATACAATTACACATCAGGACTAATTATGCACCTAGCCACAACAACACAATGGGAATCACTGTATTTATCCCAGCAACTATCAGAGTTATAAAGGTTTCCTGGTCATAGCCCTAGTATTTTTAGGATTTGGGGGCATTTCTATCCAGGCCCTCATCTCTGTAGGGTAATACTCATAGAGTAGCATGTAGTGGAGGATTACTCTGAGGGTAGGGAGGTAGGAAAGCAAGACTTAAGATGAGAAATAACTTGTTAACATTCTGAAGAGAGAGACTTTATTTCTTTTTTTAAATAAATAGTTGATGAGAAAGAGATTGGGGAATTTCAGACAGAAAGAGAGCAGAGGAGGCTAAGATTTTCAGCAGCGAAAATAAAAGTGTACCATCTTGGCAGGTCTGTAGGCTACAAGGCACAGCCCAGATCGCCTGCACTGAAACTAGCTTTTGAAAAAGTGCATTTTGTGGTTGCATTCCTTTTCTTAGAAGCCCTATGACAGAAAAAAAGAGATAAGGAGATTAAGATCAGTTGAAAGTAGGACTTCCTCCAATGTTAATTGTCACTATCATAAAACCAACAGATCCAACTTTTGCCTGTGACTTTTCCTCTATATCCTTTTCAGAAACACAGAAAATTTTTCCATTTTCACAGATCCTGAAATGCAAATTACTCCCTGGGTTTCCTTCTACTCATTTTTGCTGATTTTCTATTACAGTGGTTAGACCTGAGGGTTTGGGCTGCAAACTGCTTGGATGATGACTTTAGTCCTGAACAATTAAAAAGAGCAACAGGGTGTGAGCAGGTTTAGCAAAGAAGCTGGCTTTGAGCTCAGCCTCAAGAGGGCAAGAGAAAGCCCCTTGTCAGCTTCCGCAGCATCTTGTCCAACAGTGCGGTAGGACAGCAGGCGTGGGACGGAAGCCTAGTCAAGAATGAGTACTGAAGTACTGAGCCTTTTGTTGGCACATCCTCCCTGCTGTACTTGTTAACAGCCTAAGAACAGCAGTTGGAGATAGTCTTCTCTAGTGGACCCCTGGAAAACATTTGATCCTAATGTAATTCCCAAGTTAAGTGATTAGTGAGTGAATTTTCATAATCCAACAGGCCTAGAAATAGGAGCCATGGGCTAGGTCAGGTTGCTAGAAGTTGAAATAATCAAGTGGTAGGAAAAGTTTACTTAAGGGAAATAGGCAGGAAAAGAGGATGTTGGTGACAGAGAGATTTCTTGAGCACATGTTTTGCCTTCCACTGCATATTGTCTGCCAACCACATACAAGAAGAAGCAGGTTGAAGGAAAAACTTCAAATGGGAATCATAGATCTGCACGACATGTGATCTTGGCCAATTTGTGAACTTCTGAATGATAAAAATGGGCCAAATAGTATTTTCCTAACACAGTGGTGAGGAGTCAATGAGAAGATGCACTCAAAATGCCCAGTACAGAGCCTGTCATATATAGAGCCATCCATACACACTGTTTCCTTTGATTTCCTCATTTCCCCCCCATTTTTATTAGGTTGCATAGACTTAGTCTTGAATATACTTGTGAGTTTGGCTTGAGTTCCCAGAGCTTCTCAATCAGGGATTATGGAGTTCCAGGGGCCAGCACCTCTTTTCTTGCCACTATTTGCATTGCAGGGCTTGATTCTTTCTGTCAGCCTTTGCTGGCGTATCTCCCAGTGTCACGTGTTTCCAAGGTGGGTTGTTTATTTCCTTCACTAGGTTTGCATGACAGCCAGAAGATAAGAACCCTGAATTTGTGGAAGCCTTTGTGATACTAAGGCTAGGCATGTGATTTCTGCAGGTACTGGCCCCTCCTTGAGTAAACCAACCTAGCTTTAAACAGAGTTATTATGTGTGTCATTTGGTGCCATTACTATGCCCAAGATGAATATGAGATATCAACCTCAGATTGTGAAATGCAGACACTGATGGATGACGAAGACTCATTCAATTACAATTGGGGCAAAACAAACAGCTTTGTGAAATGAAGTTCATAGTGGGAAGTGGGGGAGGAATTTCTATCCTCTTGTACTGATAGGCTTCCTTTTCTAAATGAGCATGGCAGCAGACAGGTTATACAGAAATGCCTCTGGCAGTAGAGATGACAGTGACATTAGCAGCATTTGGGAAAGAAAATAAATTGGCATCATCAAAGTACAGCATGCACCTTGTAAATTTATTTCTTTATTATTTCTTTTACAACTTGCATAGCATACATATGTGTCTGTAATAGCTGTTGAGTGCAGTAATAACATGGCACAGAATATTCAAGAACTGCATATAGGTATACAGTTCAGTGCACTAATTATGGCATTAAGTATTGCTTTTTTAAATAGAGAGCTTGGCATAGTAAGAATCAATAAAGGGAAGAGGTAATAGTATGAGTTTTAGAGTGACTCAGACCTGGGCTCAAATGCTGCCTCCACCTCGTGGTAACTGTATGTCTTTTGTAAGTTTCAATTTCTTCATTGGAAAATGAGAATATTAATACCTATCATGCAAGTGGTTGCCCTTAAAGAGCTCTAATGAGCAAGGGCAATCTTGTTTTCTCCAAGTTAACTCCCACTCTCTTTATAGACTGAGATAAGATCCTGAACATTCTTCCCTAAGCCCATTAGAGAATTAAATGGCCCTTAATTTGAGAAGTTTACCTTGACTACTCCGAATTATAAATGCCTGTTGATTTTGCTGTCTCCCTCAACTAAACTAGGAATTTTTTGAGAGAAGGACCCAATCCGTATTTTTTATAAGCATTAATTAGTGCATGAATACTTAATTAAACTGTCAAAATTTAGGTACCTCCTGTTCCCTATCAAACATTATCAGCTTTCTGACATTCAGTTATAAGAGATGATCCGAAATACTATCTTCTAAATCATTTCTCCAGTGGGCCATCAAGGAAAATCAATTACCAATATAACTTTAGCTGATCTTCATGCCTAATTCACCGTAAGATAAACGGGCCTAATATGAAATAGGTTTTCACGTTTATTTTGAATATAGAAACAAGATCACAGTCTTGAACTAGAGAGTCCAACATTTTCATGAATAACCACTTTTTTTTCCAAAAGTGATGCTTATCTCATTTTGATATATAAATATTAGCATACTTTATATGTAAGATATCTATATAAAGCCAAGTGCTATGTAATTAAGATGAGAAAAATACATATACCTTTCATTTAAAAATTTTTCTTGAAAGGCCTATAGAAAACTAGTTCCACAAACGTAAGATGTTGGAAAACATTCTAAATAGAGCCCTCTACTCTTAGGCAGGGAATAAACAAGAGACTAGATGACCATTAGCAAAGTTTGACTTGGGCCTGAAGGCAAAGGTCACTGCATATTTTATGGAAAATTTCAAGCTTATAAAGACATTAAAAGATTGTATATATAAATATGTATAAAATATATACGTGTGTATGCATATATATACACACACATATATATACATTTTACTGTATGTAATATATATGCATGTAATATGTGTCTGCATACACACACATATACACATATGATAGGGTTCTAAAATTTGTGACCATGCCATTATCATCCCAGGAGATTATTACAGGACTATTCCATTCATGACACAAAATCTTCCCTAGTATATGAACGTAGGCATTGGGGACAGAGATGCTTTCTTTCAATGAAATTACATACTTTCCTAGCTTAGATCATTTTCAAAGAGCTGATCAAAACGTATTCTTAGAAAACCAAAAGAGAACAAGACAACAAAAAGATCATAATAAAATTTCAGGGTGAAAAATGCTAGTCAAATTAGTTTTTCTCACCAAATGCTGTTCCAGCTAAGGGTGTTCTGTCCTGTGCAACTAGCAGTTTTCCACTGTAGGAGTCTATGCCTTGGAAACTTCAGAGGCTAAGAAGACAGTTTGCAAAGCTTTTTCTTGTCCCTGTGGACTGCCTTTTTTGCGGCCCCCGCCATCTCCCATTCCTGTGTCAGCATTCACTGTGTGGAGAATGAACAGCAGTGGTAACGTTGTGAATTCCACTTTTTTCCTCCTTAGACTTGAGTTATTCAGATGCACTGAACCCATACAATGTTATGAGGTAAAAGCTACTTTCATGACCTGTAAAAATAAATGTCACTTTCTCAGATATTGGGGAAGGGTTGTGCCCTGGGAGAATGCGCTGCCCTCCCTAACTGCAATGCATGTATCACTGCGATGCTCAGAAAGTAATGATGCTCTCTCTCCCCGAAGAAGAATGGAACATATGTGAAGCAGTCATTTTACTCACAACAAGGTCAGAGAACAAAGCACTTCGAAATCAAATGAGGAAATTGGGGCATGAAGATAATTATTTTAGAATATTTCTGGAAATATGTTAACTAGTCAAGACAGCATTTATTTTAAAGTGTGTCATTATAATTTTGCATGGGAATTGTTTTATGAGCATTTTTTGTCACTTTCAGAGAGATCTATTATGATATGTAGTGCTGAAGGGAACATGTTGACATGTCTGAGAGCTAAAACAAATGTGAAGAATGAAGCTGAAAATAGCCGGCTGTGAAGAAAGCATTAAAAAGCGCTGGGTGGCACTCAACATTGTACAACTAGAATTCAGAGATGTGTTAGGAGAAGGCGATAACACGGCACTCGTAGCAAGCTTTTGCGAGGAGGAATTAAGAAGGGCATATCATTTGCTATTATAGACTAAGGTAATTGGTATCTACATATCTATGCTCCTCCATTGCCAAAAGGGATACATATGAAAAAGATACAGCTGCACCTCTCTTCGCATAGCGCATTCCTGAAAAGCTCTGTGCAAATCAAATCCCATTATAAAACCAGAAATGATTCATCTTTTCTGATTGATCTTCAATAGGAATGGCTCTTAACATTTAACCTCTAAGATCCTTTGTCAGAGCCACATGGGGTTCAACTTCCTTTTCTATACTAGTGGTTCTAAATAATAGTTATTAATGAAATTTTCACCGGCTGCGGTGAAAGAAGAAAAAGAAGGAAAATGAAGTAAATTTCTTGGAAGATAAATTTATTCAAATTAAGTTGCCCTGTTTTATTCTGGGATTATGTTTTTCCTTCCTTTCTGGTGTTAAAAAGACAGGACTTTTCTTTTATGAAATAGTGCTGTTAATAGATGTTCATTTTAATGTGTTGCTTAAAATTTTACTAGTTTGTGAAATCCAAAACTATTAGGACTACAGTATACAACCACACAAACCATCTCAATGCAACCTCCATAGAAGGTTATTTTTTTTTAACAAACATTTAAATAAATACAGAACTTCCTTTATGAAGAAAATATGCTGTGCCTCATCTTGTAACCCAAAGAGGTGTCGTCCAGCATTTCTGGATTTTAGCAGTGGACGCTAAATACTCCTTTTTCCTTTTAGCAACCTCATCAGCTTGGTTATATGAATTATAATAAGGTCTATCCCCTTGAAATACAGTAATTTCATTATCTAGAAATTCACATTTTACAGGTTACATTAGTTAATACTCTTATTAACAAGAAACAGACTTTAAGTACTCCCTACCCTTTAACATTGTTTATGAAAATTAAATAAGATGATGCATGTAAAACACATACTCAGGCTAAAAAAATTATGTATTATCACTTCTCTGAAGAGGTATTTGGTGTGAAAAATGCTGGTTATTTTAGCACAGCCATACTGGTTATGAGCAAAACTATACTAGACTTCTGAAAATAAGATGCAAGCAATAGATATTATACTCTGATTTGCTGTGCTGAGTCTGTTCTGGCAGAGTTCCAACATTCCAACATACAATGTTGTGTGCTTTTGTTCTCAGTCATAAGTCCTAGTCCCCATTCCCCTTCCTCCAACCCCCTCCAAAGGAGAGATCCTATTCAGCACCCTACACCGTAATACATATTTTAGTGGGAATGATAGATATTAATCAATCACCGAAATACATCACTGTAAATGATGACAATGCTGTGGCAGGAAAAGTGCATGGTAAAATAGGGAATGTGTGACCAAGGGACCTGGTATAGGCAGCAACTTCCCTGAGAAAGCGACATTTGAATTCAGATTAATAGGACAATTAGAAGTTAATGAAGTTAACCCTGTAAAAATACTAGTCAGGATTAGGAGCCAGGAGGGAGTAGGGTGAATTAAAGAAATTGAAGGTCAACATGGCTGTGGCATTGGAGTTAGAAGATGGAGAATGGTGTCATGGTAAAGAAAGAGGCAGTGACTCCAGCAATATGGTGAGACAAACTGATTTGAACAGATGCCCTCACCCCAAAAAGACATAAAAGCTTGATATTTAATAAAAAGTGATTTTAACTATATTACCAATCTCAAAAGGAAGAACAAATTTCCAGAAGGCAGAAAGAAAGAGATAAATGAAAGCTGGAGTAGTTAAGGCTGGCATTGCAGTGATGACCTAGGTTTCAGAACAGATATTGACCATGTGGATGAGAGCTAAGGTTCTAAAGCCCATGTAGAGACAAGGGACACATCCATGGGCTGTGTGTGATGTGGGACAGACCAAATTCCCTGCAGAAAGGCCAGAGACTCAGAATTCTCTCATCCTTAGAGACTAGACATATATCTACTCACTGACACATAGAAGTATCTATAAAACGTTCCGTTTAACCCAGGCTCCATGTGGAAAAATAAAAATTGCAGGCCTGCTCTAGGTTGTTATGTGAGGTTAAAATGAACCCTACCTAAATGATGTGGAAATATTAAGCAGAAAAAGGAATACAAAAACTGCTCCAGAGGACCATGGAAAATCCCGAGGCTTTCTACATTATGCTTCATAAGAAAACATTAACAATCTAGGGTGCATGGAACACCTCAAAAAAAATTCCACTACAGATAAGTTCCTGATTAAAAATGACAAATCATATCACAAAATTAATCACCATGAAGAAAGGCAGAAGAGACAGTTTTACCATGAAGCTATTTAGTTCTAAGGCCCTTTGGTTGCATTAACATCTTCAAAGATCATGGGAGAGGCCTTGGTAATATGTTCACGGGCTCATATGTCTTCATAAAATTTTCAAAAGTGAGATACTTTAAGTGCAATCAAGACTGTTGTCTCTTTTCACTTCAATTGCCCCTCCATCACAGGTCTTCATGTGTTAAATGGTGATAGAGTGACTTTGGGTAATTTTTGGATCCATCTAAGGGAAGTTTAAGTTTACTGGGATATACTTATATGGTTCCCAGTCACTTTCTTGTACAGGTAAGTTTTATTACTAGCAGATCCAATGTAGGAATGTCTTCCAGACAAACTCCCATGATCCACTGGGTCAATTCACTTGATGTTGTGACTTTGAAGTTCAGGGCCAGAGCTTGTATTGCAGTTTGTTTCATAAGCAACCAGGTACCCCAGGTACGTGGGCAACAGAAGAGAAAGAAAGACGTGGTGTGGGAGTGGGGGTGCAGGGAGAGGGCACAACGTGTTAACAATTGACAAAGCTAATTGAATGATACATAGGTGTTCATTGCACTAGTCTTGCAGCATATCTGCTAGGAAATAAAAATAAAGTAAATTTAGGGGCCGGCCCTGTGGCCTAGTGATTAAGTTTGCGTGCTCCACTTCAGCGGCACAGGGTTTCACCAGTTCAAATCCTGGGCACTGACATGGCACCACTCTTCAGGCCATGCTGAGGCAGCGTCCCACGTAGTGCAACCAGAGGCACTCACAACTTGAATATACAACTATGTACTGGAGCGCTTTGGGGAAACGAAGGAAAAACCAAAAGATTATCAATAGATGTTAGCGCAGGTGCCAATCTTTAAAGAAAATAAATGAATAAAGTAAATATAAAGTTGGGAAATAAAGAATAAAAAAGAGAAAGCTTATACTTTGTTGTTTATCATTTTAATGAAATATTCACTTGACATCTAAGTATGTATTAGTAATTTTGTATTTTTCCCTTACAGAAGACCCTAAAATTGCACAAATGTCAGGTTCCACAAAACATGGATCAGCCACTAGCCAGCATAAATAACAAAAAGAAGAATTAAAACACAAAGAAATAAAAATAGCCCCCTACACACCCAATAAAAAAAGAATAATTTAAAGGACTGTCAAATAGGCATGTTTAACATGATTACAGATATTTCTAAAGGAAACTAAATCATAAAGAGAAAATGTACTACATGAAAAGTACAAAGTATATTGTAAAATAATCAACCAGACTTTCTGAATATAAAAAATATAGTCAGGGAAATTAAAAAGGAAATGGAAAAGATATATAGCTATCTTTGAATATAGAATTAATCGACTGAAAAATATAAATATGAAGAGAGCATTTAGAAGGCAACACACGGAAGTGAATAAATAAAAATTATGAAGGGAATATCAAGATACATAGATCATTAAATGAAAAGTCTCAATATATATTTCATAAAGTTCCAGAAGAGGAGAATGAAGAAAATGGAGAGAAAAACCATTCAAAGAAAGAATAACTAAGAATTTTTTTGAATTGAAAATAAGAGTCTTCATACTGAAGAAGCACACTGAATCCTAAGGAAAGTCACAAGAAATAAGATCTCAGATACATCATGCTAAAACAGCAGACACTCATAAACGCAGAGACTATATCAAAAATTACTAGAGAGAAACAATAGTTTACCTACAAAATAATAAGAATCAAACTGATTGCAGACTTCTCGTCAGCAATAACACATACCAAAAGACAGCTAGAGTAAATGAATTGTCACCATAGAATTCTATGAAACAAGCATTCAAATTTGAGTGTGAAATAAAGATATTGGAAGAAAACAAAACTAAGATTTTCTACACCTCTCAGACCTTTACTGAAGAACTACTCAGGAATAAACGAGTCATGTGCAAGAAACAATAGCAAAAAAAAAAAAAAAAAATGTAGTAAATCTAAACAACTGCTATATAAATGAATAATCATAACTAAAAATTTGGAAACAGCATAAAAGAAGGCAGAAATAACTTACTAATATATGAGAGAGAACTGCTTTTACTGGTTAGAAGGATAGAGATATTGATTTAGTCTTCATTAAACTAGGTAAAGAGAAAATTTTAAAGATACTTTTTAAATAATAAATTTAAATAGTGTGGAGTGATTAAGAGAATTTTATTTGTCTAATAGAAGGCAGGAAAGAAGGGGAAAAAATAAGAAAAAAGCATGGAAAATAGGAAATGCAAATTAAGATGACAGGATTCATTCCAAATATCTCAAGAATTACAATAATAGAAATAATTGCACGTACCTATCCAAAAAATAGGGATTCTATGATTGGATGAACAAAAATCCATTATCAAACTAGATGCAATTTACAAGAAACACACAAAATGAAAGAACACAAAAATGTTGACAGTAAAATGATGGATAAAAGTATCAGTCAAATAATGACCAAAGCAAAGTGACATAGTAACATAGATTAAACTAAGGGGACATTAAATTATAAACATTAAATGAAGAAGATATTTACTTAAGAATGTAATGGGGAAATGGCAGAAAAACAATAATTATGACACTGTGTATGTCTAAACATATAAATTAAAAGTAAATGAAACATTTGACAGATTTACAAGGAAAAATTTAAATATCTATAATCATAAGGGACCTTTTAACACAGCTGTTTTATAATTGAGACATCAATTAGGCAAGATATTATTAAGAAGAGTAACTGGAATAAAACAATCAACACACTTGGTGGATAAGTATATATCCTCATATGACCAATTTAGGTAATATATCATTTTTTTTCAAAGGACCATTTACAAACATGGACAATTTTTATAAATGTTCATCAGAAAGGTGCAAATTTAAATGAGGTGAAATTTCCTATTCATCAGGTTGGCCAAAAATATCTGACTATCTTAGCTGTTGGAGAGCAAGCGGAGAATCAGGAAATTTCATACAATGTCAAGAGGAAAACTGGAGCAACTGCTTTGAGAGAAATTGTCAATATCTGCAAAAGTTGAAAATAACCGACAGCCTAGCAATTCTAATTTGACTTATAAACTCTAGCAAAGCGGCTTTCAAACTTTTTTGACAGCAATCCACAGTAAATATATATATATATTTCACATTGCAAATCAGAATATACACATGCATACTCGTATATATAACTGAAATAATTTCACAATACGCTACTTAACCTTTTACATCCTGGTTGATAGAATCTTCCTCTATTCTGTTCTGTTCTGTTCTATTCTTTTCTATCCCACCCATTCCATGCCTCTCCGCTCTATTTCAATCCAATCCATTCCACTGTGGTCACCAGCCATTCAATTGATTTCATGACACTAACTGGTTGTATCCCTCAATTTGAAAATCATCCTATTAAAAAATCCCCGCATTTGCTCAGAATTGTCCAAAGGTGTTTATTGAAGCATCATCTGCAATAATGAAAGGTGTGATCCATCTAAATGTTAAGTCAAAGAATGAATAGGTAAATAAGTATATAATCATACAGTGGAATTCTCTGGAGAGGTTAAACTTTTTCAGTTTACCTGGGACTGTTGCGGTTTCCTCCTGTTATCTCATTATCCCATCTGGTTGGTGTCCCCTTCCACTCTCAAATGTGTCAAGGTTTGGATGATAAAGTCAGGGCCAGCATCAATGGCATTTGACCAGTACAGTTGCACAGAGTCGCAGTCTTAGAGGGGTCCCAAGCTTGGAGTTTAAAGCCCTAAAGTCATTGTCTTGAAATTCTTGATAATGCTGTCTTTAAATCAGCATTTTGGAAGTGAAGTTGATGCAACAATGGACAGTAGAATACGCGTGGGGGAAGAGTGGCTTGGAGACTCAGGTTCCACATGGTCCCACTTCCTGTCACCTTCTTACCTTCCAGGATGTAACTTGGCTTCCCATTCCTACACCCACCTGAGACATGGGTCCCATCTGGCTACTCCTCCCTGCCACTGCCCATTAACAGCTGCCATCTTCTGTCCAAGGTTCAAGGAGAGTTGGGGTGAGCTGAGTGCACTGTGATGTTTTGGGGTAGGATATGGCACAATGCCACTCATGAGCCTGTTGTCTACCCCTGATCCATGTGCAAGGACAGAGGTTGCAATCCTTTAGGGGTTGCCTGTCCAAGCAGTAGGTTTGGAGATCAGCCCTATGAGAAGCAGAGATGCCTGAGAAGGAGACTATCTCCATGCCTGAGGAAAAACAACACTAAATAGCAAATAAAATACAGCATGGCAGATAGAGAAAGAGTGTGGAAGAAGGACCAAGTTCTACATTTTAGTACCCTTCATCACCCTTTTCCCCCCTGCTTTTTGAACAAGGAGCCCAATAAATTTTGTAGCTGGGCATGGATAAAATATATGATCACCCTACTAAAATTTTATTCTTTCACAGACCAAAGAGAAGCTATCAAATTGTTTTCATCAAGGAAATGACATGATCAGATTTACATTCTAGAAAGATCACCCTTTGACTTCTGTTCCCGCTGTGCCTTCTAGTGTCCGTCACCGCCGCCTGAATGTGGTATGCAGAGGCAACCACTGCCTGAGCGCTGGTTTTCAATTATTATGAACGTGTTATAATCCTTTTATAAACTTGAATCACTGGAAGTCAAAAAAGGAAAGAAAGAGAGCAATCTTCTGCCACTTGTCTTGTCTTCTTCCTACTCCAAGTCCACTCCCCTGTCAGGTGTTTCTTTTCGCCTCTGACTGTCATCCGTTCGAGCCCCCTTGTCTGGGCGGGGGATGCTTTTGCAACACTGCACCTGGAACACTTAGTGTACACTCAGGTGATTACCTTTGTTGATTAGTTTTGTCAATTCCTCTCATCCTTTCGGCGAATTTACTTGGGTCACCTTGAGGGTACTTCAGTTTTAATTTAAATATGTTCTTTAACTTCCTTGTACTCTCTGGCAGCTGCTATCATTCAATTTGCTCTGTGAGAGATTCCGCAAGTTTCTTCTCCTTTTCTCCCCCCTACGATATATTGAGTTCAAAAACAAAATCGCAAAATGAGACTGAAATGTGCCTTTCAGAGGTCATTACATCTCTTCTCTTTTTGGAAGAACTAGAAGGAAGCCACATCTGAAGAATGAAGACTTTCTCTATTTTCAGAGATTTCTGGGGAAAGAGAATTCACAGCCTCCCTTCACACCCATTTCAGGGTTAAAGAGGCTTGTCAGGGAATTTTTCCTTCTATCTAAACTAAACCTAGTTTAATGTTCCTTTTAGGGCAGGCAAAGTACACAGTGTTCATTTGATAGTGGAACTCAGGCTTTCTTTTTGCTCTGACATGCCCCAAGGTGTTGTAGGACGGTGGTTGGATGTGTCAGAAAGAAAATAGGTTTTATGTTATTTGGTCTGAATTTCCATTAGGTGCTTATTTGTCTGGACAAACAGGCAGGAGTGCCCATCTTTAAATAATGAGCTCAGAGTAACCTGGAGAATTACTTACCAATGAGTGTTACCTTCAGGATGAGAAAAAATAGCAGATAAAGTCATTACTGAGGTTATAGAACACCCGAGTGGGTAGTATGTGCAGCTTCAGCCTAGATAAATCATGCCTCTCTAATCTATTTGGAATTTTTGAAAGAGTTACCAAAATTGTGACGTGTAGAGAAGTAGTGGGCATTAAATATTTAGACATTCAAAAGGCTTTTGATCAAGCCTCTAACCAGAAAACATTTAGCATCCATTTCAGCCTTATGTAGGACCCAAGAGGTGAGAGGTAAAGTTTTGTGTTGTAAAACCTTGATGTTAAACAAAAAAGGATAACAATGAAAATGAAAGATAGGAATAAATGATTTTGTTAGCCTGAAAGGAAGTTAATAAAAAGGTGCCCCAGGGAATAGTATTGGAACGAGGTTTCCTCTAAATGTTAACACCAATAAATTTGAAAAACCTGAATAAGGAGGTTGTGAAATATGTAGGTAACAGAATTATTTAGGCTAGTCAGGAGTGGAGAACATTTTGAAGAACTCCAGAAGGACCAAACCAAAAATAGGTAGTTGAATAATCTGATGTAGACAAAATTGAGCCAAGACAAGAGAGTGGTATTTCGTATTATAAGGAATAATTTAAGCTACTGATGCACGCTGATAGGTTTTGAATTAACTATAACCTTTCAGGAGAAACGTCTAGCGGTCATTATGAACATCTCAATAAAGGTGTCTGTTCACAGCAGAAAGACTGTCAGAGAGGTCTACAGAGGTGCAAGCGAACTGATTAGACACATTTGAGAAGAGATGGAAAGGCCAGGATTATTTCATTTGGAAAGGAGAGAAAGTAAGAGGAAATTTGTTAGACGAGGGCAAAAAACGAAATGTTAAAACAAAAAGTCCAGTTGAGTACTCCTATTCACCCTTTCCCATATTACTAGGAATTCAATGAAATTAGATAATAGAAAATTTAAATGAGAATGAGGGAAAATGCTTATGTAATTCATAGTTAACATTAAGAGCTCCCGGCATGAAATGTCATTGAACTGGATACCAACTACTGAGCAGGGTATCAAATGGGTTACACATTCACAGGGGTGAGCTGAGATTAAACTTTCTCTGAGAGATTCTATTCAAGACGGTTTGTGAACCTGTACTCGAAAGTGGTTTTCACACTTGTATTTGAATTAATTTATGTGTCTGTATCTCTCATTAGGTTATGAATTCCCAGAAAGCAGGGATGTTTGTCTTACACATTTTTTATCCTTTCCCCTTTCCTCTTCTGTGTCTACTAATATGCTTTGCTTCTAGAGAGTACTCAGTAAGTACTTGTAGATTTAGAGCATACATGGCTTGGAGGAGTGG
This sequence comes from Equus asinus, assembly GCF_041296235.1. Classification (NCBI taxonomy): domain Eukaryota; kingdom Metazoa; phylum Chordata; class Mammalia; order Perissodactyla; family Equidae; genus Equus; species Equus asinus. The sequence goes on along the minus strand of NC_091805.1, from coordinate 19,209,968 downwards.
GAGGGTTGAGTAATAGAAGGCATGATTTTCTTCCTTGAGTCTATCTGCCCCCAGCACTCCCACAAAGTGTCTGTTTCACTCATACTGCAGCCATCAAGCAGCAATGAAAGGTGATGAGATGAGATCAGAGAAAGGAAAGGAAGCAGGGAAGTAGGGTTGGAAGACATTAATTATTGCTAAAAATCTGTTGTTTGCCAGTCACTGTGTTATGCGTTTTGATACATGTCTTCTTATCAACACTTTTAAGAACCAGCTATAGTAGGAATCAGTGACCACTTGTTTGGCAAAGAAAATGTTTCTAAACTCCTTCCTTGCTCTGTTCCTGGCCCACTCCTGAGAATATACAAGAGCTCAAGGAACTGACTTTTAGTGCCTTCCTTGGAACTTATCAACCTTAAAAAAAACACATAATACAGAACCAATGGGATGTATGTACATACATATATCGAGAGAGAGAAAGATTTTATGGAATTGGATCATGTGATTATGGAGGCTGGCAAGTCCAAAATCTTCAGGGTGGGCTGCCAGGCTGCAGACACAGGGAAGAACTGCAGTTTGAATTGAAAGGCTGTCTGCTACCAGAACTCCTTCTTCCTCCAGGGAGGTCAGTCTCTTTCTAGTAGAGTTTCAACTGTTCGGATGAGGCCCACCCACATTATGGAGGGTAATCTGCTTTACTCAAAATCTACTGATTTAAATGTTGCTGTCATCTGAAAAATATTTTCACAGAAACACCTAGAATAATCTTTGACCAAATATCTGTTCAAGTTGACACATAAAATCGCAGTACAGCTATCATACTCAGTCATCAGTGAGGAGCAGCTTACAGGAAGTACATCGTTGGTATGAACACAGTAGAGGATGGATGCAGTGGGAGAGCAGCTGGGGCCATCAGTCAGTTATGCTCTCCACAGCAGATCCAAGCAGATTCTATTTGTGGTCCTCATACACACTAAAGCAGGGATGAAGGCAGCATTAAAAGAGTTGTCCAGTATGTAACCATAAGCAAGTGCTATAGATTTGAACGCAAGAAATAGGCAAATGGGATCAAGAGAGTACATATAAGAGCCAAGCAGGTAGCCACAGATAAGGCAACACATTGGAGCTGAAAAGTAAGCAGAAAATCAAAGATTGTAGTGTGAGCAAAATCCAATACACAACAGGCGCTATGCCAGGTGTTTTACACATGTAATCTCATCTACTCCTCCCCAAAATGCAATTAAGTATAAATGAATATAATTGTAAAAATAAGAGACTGAGGGTCAGAGAGGCTACCTAATTTGGACAAACTCATCTGGCTAATAGTAAAGAGGCCAGATTTAGAATTTGTCTTCCTGACTCTAAATCCTATCTCTTTCTACCCTGTTATACTGCCTTCTTTATCTGTCTTGGGACCAAAAGACCTAAGTATTGAGCGAAGAAAAAGGCATGGGGCAGCAGAAGCACAGCATCTTGGTTATGAAGGGAAATAAGTGCCTCAACTGAGAAGCATCTTAATATATTTCCTGCTACGGCAACTTCCAGTCCCCAGGGAAGTGCAGATTCAGACCTCCATGTGAAAGCAAGAAAGTCAGTAGATTCAGCCGGTGGAAGCAGTGGGTATGAGGGCAGAGTCATGGGCTGATCCCGATGTCTCTTTGTGAAATAGGAATGCACTATCAGAAACAGAAGACAGTTTTCCTTTGAAAGTCTGCCACATTCACAATGAGGGTGATGAAACACTTTGCTTCCTTGCCTTTTAGGTGACTTCAATATGGCCAGACTTTGAAATTTAATACTGTACTGAATTTTGTATTGAATGTGATGGTGCAATATTGAACTATCAAAGAAGGGGCTGGAACAGTGCTTTTCAAATACTTGCTGCTCAGAATCCCTTTGCCCTTTTCCACTTACGGATATGATCTTATCTATTGATATTTTCTGTCTGAAAAGGCTCTCTGTCTATTCTATCAGGTTGCCCTATTTTTTATTGTGTAATAGGCTGTATTTTGAAAAGGAATAGCCCAAACATCTTCGATATATTGTTATTACTGTGCTGTTCTTTTGAAGAAATTCTCCTCTGGGCATTTGCTCTTTAATCAGACTTCAAGCTGTTATGATAGCAGCGCCCTTCCATTGCTGGACCCCACCACCCAGGCACAGACTCCTTTGTCCGTCTCAATGACTTCCGTCACCCTTAACGCCGAGAGTGCCCCTCCTCACATCCTTAGATGGTAAGGTGCAGCTGAAGGCTTTCTGCCAACCTCTTTCCTGCAATGCCCGCTGTTGCCACTCTTCAACAATCAACAGACGCACTGTGTGGCTCTCTTTATTCTTCTCATTGCTCTGTTCTGCCCACCCGTGCTCTTGACACTCACTTGAAATCCTCATGCATCACATGTGCAGGCCCTCATGGGCACTAAATCTAAAGTGAATATGCCAGAAGGAGCTTTTGGGAGGCCACAAATATGTTGAAAACTATTTGTGTTCTAGCAGCATGTTGAAGAGTCACCCCACTCATGTAAACACTGAGCCCTGAATGGGTATTTTAGCTACAGTTTGGAGAATTTCTAAATAAGACGCCTCTGGGGGCAGAATATAACCATATTGATATGAGTAGCATCAACCTGATATGGTCCATGTTATGAAAGAAACAAAGGGGATGATATTGCATGTTGAATGTCTCCTTGGCTGTAATCGTTGAAGCCAGGGACCGAAGTTCCCAGCACTCTGAGCCGTCAAGCATCCTGCTGGCACAATGGGTGCTCAATGAGTGTGTATTTAAGGAGCTAAATTGAAAAGCAAGGGAAACTCTAGTTCTTAAACTATTCGTGTGGGATATGTTGTAGAGTTTGGGACAATTGGGTGAAAATTAAGAGCCCTCCCCCCAGAAACACACGCACACAAAGTTTGCACCAAATTTGAAGTGATTCTGTCACCCACCTAAGGGGCTGCCATGAGCCTCATTTGAGATTTTCACCTACTTGAGATACTAATGCAAAAATTTTTAAAAATCAGAGGAAGAGCAATGACATATCAACAACCAGGGTTACAGCCTCTTGTGGGAAAAGGTTGATGATCTGACATTTAGATACAACCCCGACATTTACTATTTATATGAAAACATTTCTTGACCTCCCTAAAGCCTGTCTGCAAAATAGAGAAGAAGCTTTAGTTTTTCTTCTCTATGCTCTTGTGGCCTTTAATGCAATAATTTATGTGAAATAGTTACGCAACCTTTCCAGACAGTGGATAGTCATGTTACTGTTATTGAGGAAATCTAAGCTGGTTATTTTATTTTATGTTTGCTCTCCTCTTCTTCTTCTTCCCCCTCCTTCTCTTCCTTCCCTTCCTCCTTTTTTCTCCTCTTCCTCTTTTCTCCTTCTCCTCTTCTTCTGCTTGATATTTAGTGAAAAACATTGTTAGTATTTTACCCATTGTTCTGTATACATGGAGAGATGCCAGCCATGAAAATACCTAGATCTTCCATTAGCGTCTAGGAGGTTGCTGGCAACATAGATTCCTCAGTTCATATTGTTTGTACAAAAAGCTTGGGGTCAGAGCTTAAAAGATTGAAATTTGAGTACTTGTTTCCATTTATTTGGGGAAAATGACACAACCTCTTGTACAAGTGTACCTTGTCAAGTTTACGCATTTGGAAAATAGGGATAATAACATAACAGGGTTATTTGAGAATTCAATTCTACTTAAAAATAATACTTTGAAAATTGGAAAGAACTCTGCAAGAGTTAGTTACCGCTAGAGAACAAAGATGAGAGAGGGCCAGTCCCGTTGCTCTTTTACTGTCTGGAGACAATGAGACTGAAGGGAGCATTGATGATTTCGTCGGCTCAGCCCCTTGAATGGGATTGGAATTGCTCCTTGCATTCCACCCCATGCCTTCAGATGTGGGAATGAGAACTCTTTCCCACTCTTCTCCCCAGCCACTGTGGTTGGTCCTGGGTTGGTCAATCAGAGGCTTTCCTCAAAATTTTCCAAATTAGAATTCATGGAAAAGGAGCATTTCCTCTCAAGAAGCCAAGCTGGGAAACTATAAGTCTGGAGCTTTCCATGGCTGTAGTTCAGCCTCGGGTGAAAAGCTGTTTGGAGAGGATGAAGCCAACACACAACAAGAAGCATGGAGAGTGGGACAAAAAGAATCTGGAAGTGATTTAACTCCCTGAATTTCCAGAAGTCACCCTGACCCCTTCTTTCTCGGGGCTTGGTTGTTCTGATGTTTCTAACAATGTGTTGCCGTTGAGTCATTTTCTAAAGTTACTCTAAGTTGAGTTTCTACGTCTTGCACACAGGACTGATGCAGAGCCTTCACTTGCCTTCAGAGAAGGTACAGCAGTGTAGCCATCAAAATGATGTCTTCACATAACTAGAGGAAAAACATCTCTCATCCTCACTCTGGTCCTGGCCCAACCAAACCCACTTTTCAAGTTTTGTTTCCCATGAAAGCAATATGATCAGAATCATTTGCCTAAGAAGCCAGGAAGATGCTTCTCTGCAATTTACAATGTAGCCTGTTCCTTAGCCCAGAGCTTGTGCGGGAAAGCACTGGGCTCCTTGCACAATCATTGGGCTTCTTGAAGCCAGAATGTGTCTTTAAGAAGCCCAGGTGAGAGAGATGACAAAACAGAGCAATTTGGGTTGTTTGGAGAGCAGACAAGCACGAGGAGGAGACAACAGCAGGAAAGAAATGATTTCTGAGCAATAGCAGATTCTCGCTGTTTGGCTCTTTTAGCCCATGGAACTCGATAATTATTTTCCTCAAGTTTCATATTTCCTGCCAATTGAGTCCTATAATCACATGTGTAGGGAAGTCTGAATTACTTTGCTTATCAAAGAGGAGTGTTGTTTATAAGTGGAGAGCTCACATACTACTTCGCCCTCAAGTCAAGTGAAGACAGATCTATCTGAATAGAAATAAGGGAATACCTAAAAACTCCTAGTTAATGCCAAGATAATCTGGAATTTTTAATTTTCCAAAATCCAGTTATAATATTTTGTTTTAGGCCTCACATGAATTAACCTTGTCACACTAAAATTTGAACAGTGACAAAGCAATATATTTCAATTAAAAAACATCAATTCTGAATTGCCTGTGTAAACCTATCTACAGAATGTGTTGCCCTCAAAACACAGCAAGACACAGAGACTAGGAATAAATATAAAAATAGGCTTGCTAATTTTCCCTAAAGCCTGGGAACTCTCTCAAAACACCAGAAAGTAAAATACTATTTCATTTCTCGGGCCTATGCAGAGAAATCTATAGGAATTCCTAAAAGTGATGGCCTTTTCATCCCCTCCAGCAGCACCTACTTCTGATGCCTACATTTTTCTACATTTCTGTTACCACTCTATTTATGTTTCCTATATTTGACACTCCAGAACTTTCTCCAGGATTTATAAAGAACCAGCTAGTCTAAGGTTTTTTGCTTCTGTCTCTAGGTATTTAAAGAATCATTTTGCTTTGTTAGTCCTTTCTTACCTTCAAGGATCTCGGAAATTAAATACATTTTTAGAGATGATTGCTAATTCCTTACTGTTGCACTCACTTTTTTCTGGATGCTATTGTGTATATGTCTAGAATCAATCTTCAAGATAATTAACTTTATCACTTGCACATGCCACACCTCTTACGCCCTCACATACTCATTAAGAAAACCATGATATTTTAACACTTAGTTTTCAATTTCATTTTATAGAAAATGATCATTTTTCCTTTAGTTATACCTAATTTTCTACCAATGTTTGTATATACACTTTCCTGGTAACCCTATTCAAGAAAAGATAGATTTACAGATGTCAGCTGGAGCAAACAACTCCTTGTATGTGTCATTTAATACATTTTTTGTTTCTATTTCACTTTTCCCTAGATCCACTCAATTTTTTTGGACAATTAGATTTTAAGCGTTATCCTTCAGAATTTCAAGCTATATTGATCTAAATATGATTCATGCTGTCAATTGAGTTTTTAAAAATTTATCAACCTATTCACACATAATTCAAGATGTGTGTAGTTTGCCAGTCCCCTGCCCTTTTGCCCTGCATAACGTGTAGTAAATCCATAAGTACAAGTAGCTTATGTCAGAGTGAATTATTGAACTAAGAATTTAATATACGATCTGGGGAAAATACTACATTTTCACTGAAGGCAAACCGTGAATCTCTTCGAGACAATTCAAGTTGACTCCTCAGATGCTCATTTCAAGTGTTTTTTCAAGGCATGCAGTTATATATCTATACCTTTATAGTTATCAATATATTTCATTTTGCAGTTAATAGAAGTGTTATAGAAACTGTTAATGAAGACCTTCATGTTTCTGGAGAAACTTTAAAATGTGCTGGTGTGCAAATGTATGACACAACGAATACAGTGTTTGTGTTGGCTCGCATGCTTTGCCTTGATGTTATCCAAACATTTTTCCCATGATATAATTTTATTTATTATATTAATAATGCACAAGTGCATTTGTAAATTAAAATAAAATAGCGTGTAGGAAAAATGTGAATATCCTCCTGTATTTGTCATCCCCTCATCTCACACATGCACACACACACCTCACACACAACTACTGAATCCCACTTTCTTCTACAGATATAATCCTTTTGTGGTTTAATGTGCTTCCTTACAGAATATTTCTGTGTATTTAAATACACATATGTAATTAACCCTAAATATATTTGTTTGTTTTGTTTTGACTTGCCATGAGCTCATACCTAACATGCTTATGCTTTGCATTTGCTCTTTCCTCTTCCTGAAATGTTCTTTCCCAAGATATCCACTAGGATTAGTTACTGACATCCTTTAGGTCTTACCAAAATCTCTGCTTTTATTAAGACCTTTCCTAACTACTCTATTAAGAACTGACACCTCCTCTCCCACACATATTTCCTGACCATCCCTGTCCCTGACTTATTTGTCTTCATGGTTCATATCACCTTATAAGTGACATATTATATATTTTATGTCTTTGTTATGTACCTACTAGGGTGCAAGATCCATCTGAGCCAATTTTTTTGTCTGATTCATTTACTACCAAATTCTAAGCACTTATAAGAGTGCCTGAAGCACATGAATATTTGTTGTGTTAATGAATGAAAACTGTGGTAATTAAAAGTGTGTGGTTTGGCATATGACCCAGCCATCTCACTACTGGGTATCTATCCAAAGAACATGAAATCAGCAATTTCAAAAGTCTCATGCACCCCTGTGTTCATTGCAGCATTATTTACAGTAGCCAAGATGCGGAAGCAACCTAAGTGCCCATCAATTAATGATTGGATAAAGAAGATATAGTATATATATACAATGGAATACTACTCAGCCATAAAAAAAGATAAAATTGTCCCATTCACAACAACATGGATGGACCTTGAGGGTATTATGTTCAGTGAAATGAGCCAGATAGAGAAAGACAATCTCTGTATGACTCCACTAGTATGTGGAAGTTAAACATGTAGACAGAGAATAGATTAGTGGCTACCAGGGGAAAGAGCAGTTGGGGGAGGGCACAAAGGGTGAAGTGGTGTACCTAAAACATGACTAACAATAATGTACAACTGAAATTTCACAAGTTTGTAAACTATCATAATCTCAATAAAAATTTAAAAGAAAAAAAAGTATGTTGTTTGTTTGGAGCCAGATTACCTAGACTCAACAATCCTGGCTCCAACATCCACTGGCTATGTGATGCTGGCAACTTATTTAAACTCTTTGTTCTTTGATTTCCTCTTCAGTAATATAAGGATAATAATAATACCTATCACCTGGATTGTTGTAAGGATTAAACAATGTTGATAGATGTAAAGTACACAGGGCAGTGCCAAACATAATCTTCACTAAATTGTTAGCTGGTAAATGTAATGGTAGCAGTAATAATACGAGACTAGCTCTTTTGTTCAGCAATGTTTTAGGAACATTTCAGTCATACATCCAAGTTCACCCAAATCTTTATTGGTACAGTCTTCCATTGTATGAGTTTACTGTTACGCGTATAACCACTTCCATATTGGTGGACATCAAAGTTGTTCCCAACATTTCTGTGTTAAAGAGAACTTGTAAATTCAAATGAGCAATGGTATACACTTATGTTTGTGGACATATTTGTGTAATACCATATTATACATATTATGTGAATCTCCTGGTCAGTGAATATGATTATTGTAACATTTGATAATCACTGCCAAGAAGTTGTAGGAATACATTCCCACTAACAGCAACTGAGGATATCCACTTCCCACAGCTTTCCTCAAAACTGGATGTTTATTGACCTTTCCACAAATTTTGCTAACTTGATGGGTCTCGATTGAATTGTTGTTTTAATTTACATTTTAGTAGCAGATTAATGTTACTAGTTAATACAAGTGTTAATTTTGACACTTTTGCAACTTTATAAACTTATAACTTTTGACCAACTTTTATAACTTTATTAAACATGTTCTTCACTGAACTTTGTCTTTCTGTATGACAATTTGCAAAATATGTATGATAAATAATAATCTCTCATTTGTTATTTGTTATGTATTAAGTAAATATTTTCTCCTGGACTCTCTCCTCTGTTATTTCTTGTCTTTGTCTCTTTTGCTTTCTCTCTCAACTGCCTTTGTTTTACGGAAATTTTGAAATGCTATTCTATTAAACAACCAATCATTTCATTTATAGCTTCTAGATTTAAAGATTCTAATCCCTTCTATATTTCCTTCAAATATTTTTATTGCCTTGTTTCACTGAGAGCTTAAAGCCCTTTGGTAGATAATGTGTGTATATGTGCAGCATGAGGTTGGTATCTGACTTAATTTTTCCTTAAAGAAATAGCCTAATTGTTCCAACATAATTGAAAATTCTTTTCTTTCCTCAATATTTCATATTATATCTCTTTGATATATTGTATCCCAAACACACATATGTCTGTTTCTGAACTCTTTATCTTTTCCTTAATGTTCTTGTGTATTCATACGCAAGTAGTGTACTGTTTCAATTACTGTAGTATTATGATTTGTTATAAAACCTGTTTGTTTTTAAATTTTGAAGATTTTTTTTGTTAACTTAAATTCTCAGGAACTACTGAAGTCAAAACTAGATTGACTAATGTTACAATCTGTATTTTTCTAAAAATTTTTACTATCAATTTTGCTGATTAATATTTACTCAGCACTACTGAAACAATCCTTCATATTAACTGTAGTATTCTAATAAATGAATTTATTAAGCATTCTCAAGTAATCTTCATAAAGAACAGTGGATCAACAACAAAGCTTTCTCTAGATAAGGATTTCTCAACCTTGACACTATTGATATTTGGGCTGGATGACTCTCTGTTGTGGGAGCTGTCCTGCGTGCTGTAGGATGTTTATTGTCATCTTTGGTCTCTACCCAGCACCCCTCTCATAGTTTTGACAACCAAAAGTGTCTCCAGAGATTTCTCCTGGTTTCTGTCCTTTCCCCTCCTCCCTTCTCTCCTCCCCTCTCCTCTCCTTCCTCCCTTCCCTTCTCCTTTCTATCACTCTTTGTGTCCAGATATTTTTTGCTCTTGGTTTGGAAGCACTGCTTTAGGTTGTTATTTTACTAAGCAAGATGATACTTTTTGTCTAATTCTAAAAATTTAGGACTTATTCAAGATGCATGAGAATTTGCCAACTTTAGTAGCCAAAAAACACAATGAAATGAGAGTAAAGAAGAATAAAAAGAGAGGATAAAAGTTAGTAAAAATCTTTGTGATACATCAGGACTTTAAATATGTCTGCAACAATATCTTTCTTTACATGTGCTCCTTTTCAATATGATATTTCCACTCCCTCTGCAAAAAGTGTCAATTATTTTTCTTCCCCTGAATCTGGGCTGGTCCTGGGACTGTGTTGACTAATTGTGTATCGCAGAAGTAACATTTTACAACTTCCAAGCCCAAGCTTTTTATGACAAGCATTAAGAAGGCATGATACATGCATGATTTTTGCAAGTATACTGAAAGAGAGATGAAGTAGAGAGACCACATGGAGAGGCCATTTGGAAAGGGAGAGACCTTAAGGCCACATAGGAATAGAGATACTCAGTCAACTCCCAGATGTGAGTGGAAAAGCAATCTTGGACATTCCAGCCTCAGAAGATGCCATACAAGCCATCCCAACATGAACCATGCTCAAATTTAAAAATCATGGGCAACAAATGATTGATATTATCTAAAGCAAATAAGCAATTGATAACAGAAACAGAAATCAGATCTAAAAGTGGGGTGCTGCTATAAATCATTTGTCACTGGCTTCAGCACTGAGCGACTGGCAGACACCTAAAGGACCTTGAGGAGACCCTTAGCCGAGGCAAGAAGGGCAGCAAGGAAATTGTTACTGGAGGCTGGGGAAAAGGAAACCTAAATTGTGTACCTGAAGAACAGCCAGAAAAACCACTGCCTGTGGTAACATAGAAAATAGGATACCTTTAGTAGGCAGAACAATGGACCTCCCTCTAAATTTCCACGTCCTGATCCATGGAAGCTGTGAATATGTTATGTTAATAGAAAAGGGAAATTTTCACATGTGGTTAAAGCTATAGATGTTGAGATGGGGAGATTATCCTAGATTATCCCAGTGGGCTCAGTCTAATCACATCAGTTTTAGACATTGGAGAACCTCTCCCAGTAGGGTGGATCAATGGGAGATGTAACTGTGAGCAAAGGGTCAGAGAGATGTGACGTTGCTGGCTCTGAAGATGGAGGAAGAAGATATGAGCCAATAAACGTGGGAGGTCTCTGCCACCTGAAAAAGGTAAGGAAACACTCCCTTAGATTCTCCAGACTCTATACCAGTGTGATTTCTCAGATTTCTGATCTACAGAACTATAAGATAATACATTGATTGGGTTTTTTTTTTTCAGCTTTATTGAGGTATATTTGACAAACAAAATTTTATGCTTTTAAAATGTACACCACGATGATTTGATATATGTATACCTGGTGAAATGATTACAATCAAGTTAATTAACACATCCATTACCTCATAGTTACGTTTTTTCTGTGAGTGACAACACTTAAGACCTACTCTTTTAGCTAATTTCAAATATACAACACAGTATTATCAACTATAGTCACCCTGCTGAACATTAGATCCTCAGAACTTATTCATCCTACAACTGAAAGTTTATACACTTTGATCAACATCTCCTCATTTCCCTCATCCCCAGCCCCCAGCAACCACCATCCTATTGTTTCTATGAGTCTGGCTTTTTTTGTTGTTGTTTAGACTCCACATATAAATGATATCGTATAGTATTTCTCTATCTCTGTCTGGCCTGTTTCACTTAACATAATGCCCTCCAGTTTCATCCACGTTGTCACAAAAGGCAGGATTTCCATTTATTTATGGCTGAATAATATTCCATTGTATATCTATACCACATCTTCTCCATCCATTCATCAGTCGACAGTTAAGTTGTTTCACATCTTGGCTATTGTGAATAATGCTACAATGAATATGAGAGAGTAGGTATCACTTCAAGATGCTGATTTCATTTCCTTTGGATATGTACATGGAAGCGGGGTTTCTGGATCCTATTGTACCTATATTTTTAATTTTTTGAGGAACCTCCATACTGTTTTCCATAGTGGCTGTACCAATTTATATTCCCATCAACAGTGCACAAGGGTTCTCTTTTCTCCACACCCTTGTCAATGCTTGTTATCACTTGTCTCATTGGTAATAGCCATCTAAACAGGTGTGGGGTGATATCTCATTGTGGTGTTCATTTGCATTTCCCTAATGATTACTGATGTTGAGAAACGTTTCATGTACCTGTTGGCCATTTGTATGTCTTCTTTGGAAAATGTCTGTTCAGGTCCTTTGCCCATTTTTTTTTTTTTTAGATTTTATTTTTTTCCTTTTTCTCCCCAAAGCCTCCCAGTACATAGTTGTACATTCTTCATTGTGGGTCCTTCTAGTCGTGGAATGTGGGACTGCCTCAGCATGGTTTGATGTTTTTAAATAAGATTTTTGGTTTTTTGCCATTGAATTGTGTGAGTTCCTTGTATGTTTTAGATACTAACTCCCTATCAGATATATAATTTGTAAATATTTTCTCACACTCCATAGGTTGCCCCTTCATTTTGTTAATGATTGCTTTGCTGTGCAGAAGCTTTTTGGTTTGATATAGTCCACTTGTTTGTTTTTGGTTTTGTCTTGTATGTGTTTTTGGTGTCATATCCAAAAAATCATTGCCAAAACCAATGTCAAGGTGCTTTTCCCCATGTTTTCTTCTAGTTTTGCAGTTTCTGGTCTTATATTTAAGTCTTTAATCTGTTTCCAGTTAATTTTTGTGAATGCTGTAAGACAGGGGTCCAATTTCATTGTTTTGCATGTGGACATCACTACACTATTTATTGAAGAGACTATCCTTTCCCCATTGCGTATTCTTGACACCCTTGTCAGAGATTGATTACACACCATGTGTAATCAAATGTGTGGATTTATTTCTGGTTTCTCTATTCTGTTCCATTGGTCTATGTGTCTGTTTTTATGCCAAGACCATACTGATTTGTTTACTGTAACTTTGTAATGTAGTTTGAAATCAGGAAGTGTGATGCCTCCAGCTTTGGTCTCCTTTCTCGAGATTGCTGAATTTTTGGATTTCTTTTTCTATTTCTTCACAAAAAAGCCATGTGAATTTGATAGGGATTTCATTTAATTTGCAGATTGCTTTGGATATTTGACACTTTGACAATATTAATTCTTCCAATCCAAGAATACAGATATCTTTCCATTTATTTGTCTTCTTCAATTTCTTTCATCAATATCTTATTGTTAACAGTGTATAGATCTTTCACCTCCTTGTTTAAATTTATTCCTAAGTAATTTATTTTTTATGCTATTACAAATGAGATTTTTTCTTAATTTATTTTTTGAATAGTTCACTGTTAGTGTATAGAAATGCAACTGATTTTTGTATATTGATTTTGTATCTTGAAACTTTACTGAATTTGTCTATTATTTCCACATTTATTTGCTGGAGTCTTTACTGTTTTCTTTATATAAGATCATATCATTTTCAAACTTAGACAATGTTACTTCTTCTTTTCCAATTTGGATGCCTTTCATTTCTTTTTCTCGTCTAATTCCTCTGGCTAGGACATCCACTACTATGTTGATATAGCGGTGGCAAGAGTAGGCATCCTTATCTTGTTCCTGATTTTAGAGGAAACACTCTCAACTTTTCATTGTTGAGCATGTTAGTTATGGGTTTATCATATACGGCCTTATTATGTTGAGGTAGATTCCAGCTATACTAATTCATTGAGAGGTTTTATCATGAAAGAATGTTGAATTTTTTGAAATGTTTTTTCTGCATCTATTGAGATGATCATATGAATTTTATCCTTCATTCTGTTAATGTGGTGTATCACAGTAGTTGATTTGTGCAGGTTGAATCATCCTTGCATCCCAGTGATAAATTCTACTTGATCATGATGTAAGATCCCTTTAATGAGCTATTAAATTCAGCTTCCTAGTATTTTGTTGAAAATTTTTGCATCTATTGACCTGTAATTTTCTTTTCTTGTAGTGTCCTTGTATGGCTTTGCAATCCATGTAATCCTGGCCTTGTAAATGAGTTTAGAAGTTTTTCTTCCACTTCAATTTTTTTGAAAAGTTTGAGAAAGATTCACAATAATTCTTCTTTAAATGTTTCGTAGAATTCACCAATGAAGTTTGCTGATCCTGGGTTTTTCATTGTTTGGAAGTTTTTCACTAATGACTCAATCTCCTTACTCATTATTGGTCTATTCAGATTTTCTGTTTTTCCTGATTCAGCCTTGTTAATTTGTGTGTTTCTATGAGTTTATCCATTTTCTCTAGATAATCCAACTTATTGGTGCATAACTTTTCATCATAGTCTCTCATGATCCTTAGTATTTCTGTCATATCAGCTGCAATATCTTCTCTTTCATTTCTGATATTGTCTTTTCTTGTTTTTCTTAGTTGATCTAAAAGTTTTTCAACTTTATTTATCTTTTCAAAAAACCACTTGTTAGTTTTACTGATCTTTTCCGTTGTTTTTCTAGTCTCTGTTTCATTTATTTCTGCTCTGACCCTATTTCCTTCCTTCTGCTAATTTGGGGCTGAGTTTGTTCTTCTTTGCCTAATTCCTTGAGGTACAAAGTTCAGTTGTTTATTTGAAACCTTTCTTCTTCTTAATGTAGGGATTTATTACTATAAACCTCCCTCTTAGGATTACTTTTTCTGCATCTCATAAGTTTTGGTACACTGTGTTTTCATTTTTGTTTATATCAAGATATTTTTTGGTTTCCCTTTTGATTTCTTCTTTGCTCCATTGATTGTTCAGGAATGTGTTGTTTAACTTCTACATATTTATGAATTTTACTGCTTCCCTCCTGTTATTGTTTTCTAATTTCATACCATTTTGATTGTAAAAGTTACTTGATATGACTTTAATCCAATTTGTTAAGACTTGTTTTGTGACCTATGAGCTATCCTGGAGAATGCTGTATGTGCACTTGAGAAAGTGAATTCTTCTGCTATTGGATGGAATGTTCTGTATATGTCTATTAGGTCCATTTGGTCTAAATGGAGTTCAAGTCCAATATTTCCTTATTGGTTTTCTGTCTGGATGAGCTATTCATTGTTGAAACTGAGAAATTAAAAACCCCTAATATTGCATTGCAACCTATTTCTACCTTCAAATTTGTCTATATTTGCTTAATATATTTAGGTGCTCTTATGTCAAATGCATATATATTTACAATTGTTATATTCTCTTGATGAATTGACTCCTTTATCTTTATTCTGTCTTTTGTTGCAGTTTTTGACTTAAAATCTATTTTGTCTGATATAAGTATAGCTACTCCCACTCTCTTTTGGTTTCCATTTGCTTGGAATATCTTTTTCCATTTCTTCACTTTCAGTCTATCTGTGTCATGAAAGTGAATACCTTTTAAGCAGTATATAATTAGGTCTTTTTTTTTTAACCCATTAAACCACTCTACATCTTTTGATTCAAGATTTTAACCCAATTACACTTACAGTAATTATTGATAGGTAAGGACTTACTATTGCCATCTTAATTATTTTCTGGCTATTTTGTAGTTCCTTTGCTCCTTTTTTCCACTCTTGCTTCTTCCTTTGTGATTTGATTATGTTGCATAGTGGTTTTCTCTGATTTCTTTCTCTTTCTCTTTTGTGTATCTACTATAGGTGTTTGCTTTATGGTTACCATAAGGCTCATATAAAACATCTTATAGTTATAGCAGTATTTTAAGCTGAAAACATCTTAATTTAGATTTTATAAAAAACTATGCTTTCACTTCTCGCTCATTTTATGTTTTTATGTCACAATTTATATCTTTTGTATTGTATATCCATTATCAACTTATTGTAGCTATAGTTACTTTTAGTACTTTTGCTTTTTAACTTTTATAGAAGAGTCAAGTGGCTTGCATACCACCGTTACAGTATTTGAGTATTCTGAATTTGACTATATACTTACATTTACCACTGGGTTTTACACTTTCATATGTTTTCACGTTACTTGTTAACATCCTTTCATTTCAGCTTAAAGAACTTCTTTTATCATTTCCTGTAAGGAAGGTCTAATGGTGATGAATTCCTTCAGCTTTTGTTTATCTGGGAAAGTCTTTATTTATCCTTCACTTCTGAAAGACAGGTTTGCTGGGGAAAGCATTCTTGGTTGACGGTTTTTTTCTTTCAGCACTTCAAATATATTATCCCACTCTCTTGGCCTGAAAGATTTCTATTGAGAAATCTACTGAATAGCATTCTGGAGGTTCTGTTGTATGAGATGAGTTTCTTTTCTCTTATGGCTTTCAAAATTCTCTGTCTTTGATTTTTGATAGTTGTATTACAATGTGTCTCAGTGTTTAGAGTTCATGGATTCTTTCTTCTTCTTGATCAAAGATACTGTGGGTATTCTCTTTGCATTTTTTCATTTCATTCACTGTATTCTTTAGCTCCAGAATTTCTGTTTGGTTATTTTTTATGATTCCTATCTTCTGTTGAACTTCTCATTTTGTTTGTGGATTGTTTTCCTAATTGAGTTGTTTGTATTATTTTGTGCCTCATCCACCTTCTTTAAAACAATTATTATGAATTATTTGGCAATTAACAGATCTTCATTTCTTTGGGATTAATTTTTAGAAAATTATTATGTTGCTTTGGTGGTGTCATGTTTCATGATTTTTTTTTGTTTCCTGTAGCCTTGCATTGGTAGTTGCACTTTTGATGGAGCAGTCCCCTCTTCCAGACTTTATGGACTGTTTTTGGTGGAGAAAGTTCTTCACCCATGGTTGAGTATGAGGGTACTGACTGCATGGGGTGTTGCAGTACCTGTTCGAGGGAAGGCCCAGTGGTGTAGTCTCCATATACCTCTATCAGATGACGTCAGTGTTGGTGAACATTGCAGAGGTCCTCAGTGGTCGAGGCTGCAGCTGTCTACAGTGACAGCGAGGGCTGTTTCAGTCCTTAGTGGCAAATGATGCTGGGGATCTTCTGATCTCTTTTTCCTCCACGAGGCATGTCATGATTGAGGGAATCAATCTTGGTGCTGGATCTGACACATAGGTGCCCTCACAGTGGTGGTGGCACTGGTATCTAATGCATTGGCACCTGTGGAGCAGCCACTGAGCCAGGGTCTGGAGTGAAGGAACACGCAGAACAGCTATTAAGCCAGCGTCTGGAGAACAAGCACTTTTGGCTCTAGGGTCTAGGGCATTAGCTAGCCTATAGCAGTGGAGAGTCCAGTGCCTGAGACACAGGTACACACAGAACAGCCACAGAGCCAGAGTCTGGAGTGCAGGTGCATGCAGAGAAGCTGTGTCTCTGGGGTCTATGGTATGCACAGGGTTGGTGGGCTGCTGACAGCCCTGGTCCCAGGGTGGCACAATAGCAGCTTCTTCTGCAGGTAGGGAGCAGAGCAGCATCTCCCTCTTCAGGGGTTCTGTGGCAGTGATGGCTGTTGGTTACCTCACTGATGAAAGCTTCTGACGTCCCCTGCAGAGATAGCCACTGGAGTCTGCACTGATGAATACTACAAGGTCCTCCACTGTGAAAGCTGAGAGAGGACTCAGCTGAGGCGTCTGAGGCTGTCACAAGGACTGTTCAGGTCCTCAGTGGAAAAGGTTGCCAAGGTTCCACAGAACAGGCCATTGGGGACCATGATGGCACCCATCATGTGGCTGACTCAAATGGCCTCCACTCTTCTTTGTTTCTAGCTGTCTCCAGACATCTTCACTAAGCTGATCTCCCTAGCAATCCTTTCCATGCGGTTTCTCCTTTTTTTGCTCCACTCTGTTGCTGTGGCTTCTTAACTGGACTCTTAGCTTTCCCAGAGCTATTCTCATTTGTGAATAGCTGTCTAATTGTTGCTTTTGTGGGAGGAGAGAAGTTGGTATCTCCTATCCTCTTGTCTTGCTGACATCAGCACCATACGTTTATTATTTTAAACCAATAAGTTTGTAGTAATTTGTTAAGGCAGCAATAGAAAATGAATGCATATTGTTTAGTAAATATGAGCAATGGCGAGATCATCTTGGATTATCTGGGCGTGCCAAATCTAAACACTTAAATCCCTAAATGCAGAGAACATTTTCTGGCTGTAGTTAGAGAGTGAGATGTGACTATAAAAGAGAGGTCAGTGAAATGCAATACTGTTGACTTTGAAGATGAAGAAAGTGGGTCATGAGCCAAGGAAAGGGTGAACCCCATAGAAGCTGGAAAAGGCAAGGAAGTGGATTCTCTCCTGGAGCCCCAAGAAAGGAACACAGTCCTGATGACACACTGATTTTAACTTGCTGCAATATCCACATATTCTACCAAAATCACAAGAGATTGCAGGCATGTTGCACCAATGTAAAGAGTGGCACATCTCCCATGTCAAAGGCTGAGGATGGCCTGAGACCGACACACTTAGATTAGTTCTATCTGTACTCTTTCTTCTGTCCCATGTAAACTCATGCAAAGATCTCCAAGTTCTCAAAAAGGTTTGATGGCCTTTTTTTTCCAGGTTATTATAGAAAAATTGCATTGTCTGAAAAGTGATACAGTATCATTCCCTCATTCAACAAATGTTTATTGAACTTTATTAGCTGTGAAGTTCTATAGTAGTCACTGGAGATACAACTATGCACAAAACAGTGACTGCTCTCGCAAAACTATTAAGATTGAGTAAAGGATTAGCAAACAAACAGAAAGCTTCCTTAAGGAAGGTGGCATCATGGTAGAGGTAATCTCGTGGAACTACGGGGTAAAACAGAGGGCTCTTAGATCAGGCTTCAGTGACGAGAAATCCTTTCCTAGAGAAACTGTAAGAACAGTAAGAAATAGTAAGAATGACACTTCTAATCTGGGAACAGAAAGATGAGTAAGATTTCACTTAGAGAAGAACAGGCCCTAATATTTTCAGGAAGTTTTTCTGGTCAAAGCATAGAGTACAAAGAAGACAGCAAAAAAGAAGAAGAAGAAGAAGAAAGAAAAGGAGAAAAAGAAAACACAAAGAGGTCAGACAGGGCCAGATTTTGAAAGACTTTGTAAGCCACGCTTAGGAATATGGAGACCCCATAAGTATTTTAGGAGGAGAAGTAGCATAATTGTATTTGTACTTTTTTAAGTCAATTCGTTGTACAGTAGAGAATGGATTAATGCAGATGGAACAAGAAATCAGAATACCAGTCAAGATATTTTGCAAAAATATTTTGAAGAGATAATGACATGACAATTGGAAAGTGGCAGAGATGAATATATTTGAGAGATATTCAAAAGTTATAATGAATAGCACTTGGTGATTATTTTGGCTATCTATTAACAAACTATGCCATGACTTAGTGGTATAAAACAACAGTAAAAATGATCTTTATGGCTCACATGTCAAGAATTCACCTATGGTTAAGAAGGAACTACTCAGTTTTACTTACATGATGCCAACTGGGATAGCTTGACCAAGGTCAGAAAGTCCCTGATGCCCTCCCTCACATGTCTGCGGCTTCGGTGCCAGCTCTCTGCTGGGCGCCTTGGTTCTCTTCCCTGTGACCTCTCTCTCTCTGTGCATGGTCTCTGATCACTCGGTAACTCAGCCTAACCCTCTCTACATGGTGTCACATTTCAAAGACAGTAAAAATGCAAGATGTGAGCCTTCTTAAGGTCTATGCTGAGAAGTCACAGAGTGCCACTTCTGACACATTCTCTTCATCAAAGCAGGCTGCAGAGCCTGCTAAGATTTAGGGTAGGGAAATAGGCTTCACGTCTTGATGGACAAATGGCAAAGCCACATTTTGAAAGAGTATTTGGGGGAAAGTTGAGGGGAATGAAGATGTCAAAGGTATTATTTCATCAACTAGAGGAAGGAGTGAAGATACCATTTAGTGGCAGAGGTAACACAGGGGGAAGACGAATTTGAGAGGAACACAACTAAGTAGATTTCGAATGTATAGATGCATAGATGTTTACAGATACTTAAGAGATGTCCAAGATAAGGTTATAAATCAAATACTTGTATTACTACTTCTTGGTGTTCTAAGTACTTTGCAAGTAGTAACTAATTGTCATAACAACTCTATAAAAAAAGATATTACTGCTATTTTTATTATCCTCATTTTGCACATAAAGAATGAAGGATCTGAGAGGTCAACTAACTTGCCCAAGGTCACATAGCTGCTAAGGGACAGAAGCAGGATTAAAACCCAAGCAGTCTGGCTCCACATTTCTTAGTTGAACCACTTTTCTCTGGTAACTCTCAGTGGATAGATGATTATGTTTTTCCAGAGCTCAGGAGAAATATCTTAAGATGATTTAGATATTTATAATATTTCAATGTGAAATCTGAAATGGATGAAATTAAAATGAAAATTTTTTAACCTAGGGAAATATATATAGGGCTGAAGGATATAACTCTTATCTTTTGTCTTGTCTTATATTTTTTGAGCCATAGTAGCAAGGATGATATAAACTGCTGATCTCTTGGCAGCAACATTCATACAACACACACTTTCTGGCGAGATGTTTAATTGTCCCTTGGAAGAAATGGAGAGCTATTAAGTGAAGATGTTGTGCTGACTTAATTTTGTGAAGTTTAAGTGATTGCAGACAAAATGTCCAGCGAGACCAGAGAGAAGATTTTTTGGCTAAATTTTGCCTTTCAATGTGCCGTTTATACTATAGTACGTATTCAAAAAGCTCACAGTCCCTTAAACTCCTGTAACATTGTGATACATAAGAAATGTATGTTTGGCCTTGGTCCCATTCCTGCGCAGAGCTCCTAAGACCCTTGGAATTTCTGAGTGATGGGGGTAGGAGGCTCATCTTTTGTTATTCATAATAAGCCTTTTTCAACCATTCCTGAGTCTATGCTAATAAGGTGACTATTGGAGAATGGGTGCTGGTTTCCAAAGAACCAATCATGTGATTAGAGAGTTGGAATTTTCAGCTTCACCCCCTGATCTCCATGGAGGTGAGAGAGGCTGGAGATTGAGTTCAATCACGAGTGATCAATGATTTAATCAGTCTCATCTCCATGATGGGACCTCCATAAGAACTGTAAACCGTAGGGTTCAGCTTCCTGTTGCTGAACACATTGAGGTGCTAGGAGGGTGGCTCATCCGGAGAGAGCATGGAAGGGGATCCCTTCCCCCATACCTTGGCCTATACATCTCTTCCATCTAGCTGTTTCTAAGTTGTATCCTTTCATAACAAATTGGTAATCTGGCAAATAAACTGTTTTCCAGAGGTTTTTAAGGCTTTCTAGCAAATTATTGCACCCGAGGAGGGGGTTGTGGGATCCCCCAATTTATACCTGTTCTGTCAGAAATACAGGTGACAACCTGGGACTTGCAATTGGCATCTGAAGTCGGGGGCAGTCTTGTGGGACTGAACCCTTTACCTGTGGGGTGTGCACTAACTCCCAGCAGTTAGTGTCAGAATTGAGTTAAATTGTAGGACACCCATTCTGTGTCAAGTGAAAATGGGAGAATTGTTTGGTGTGGAAAAACGCACACTTCCAGTGTGATAGAGACAGAGGAGTTTACCTTTGACTCCACACTACAGGACAGGACATTCTGGCAACAGTGACAACTACCAAATGTTCTTGATATTGCTAAGGCATTTTACAAGTGCAGAAATCTTTGCTTTTAGTTTAAATTTGGCTCACTCCTGGAAGGCTGCCTTTGATCTCAGTCCAAAATTCCCTCAGTGGTTATACAGTTCATTCCCATATAAGAGAATGGGGATGAACCTTATCAGAAAGAATTTTACTGGCTTAGACCAGGGAAAAGTACCCAATGAACCCATCAAATTGTTCTTTTTGAAAGTGATTTCAACTTATTATATCATATCTCAATGATATCTCTATAACAATTAGAATTTTCTTTAAATCAGTGACTTTACAAAACACTTGAATACCAATCCCTTTTATAAATCACTTCTCAAAATCTTAGCAAGCATTCTCTCAGACAACTGAAGTTCTGTGAACCAGTTTGAAAAACCTGAATTAGAACATGGTAGTTTTGGCACCAGAGTGTGGGCCAGATGCACTCTGGATCTGCCCAAGACCAAATACTAAATCTTTGGTCCTAGGCAGATGTCACAGAGATTCATTATTTTGTCAAAGAAGAATCAGGGTCCAGTAGAGAGTTATATTCCTTATTGCTTTTGGGTGGAGGAGAGGGTGTTGAAAATGAATAAAAAAGGAAAAAATACAATAAATTTATTTTAAAATCCACACCCTTTTGCCTCTGAACTGGCAGAGTTGTATTTATGTACAGAAAGCATTCCTTAACATATTGCCAGCCTCGATCTGATAGTAGGGAAAATAGTCTAGCTTTAGCATCAGCTGGAATACAGCCCAAACCTTCTCTCCTACTCACAGTCACTGCTCATGCCTGCAACATCCAGCAGAGAGACCCCCAAGGTCAACCTTAGTAGTGAGTGTGGCCAAGAACATGGCCACGTGGCAAGGACTCCTAGGATTCTTAAGTTGCTGAAGAGGAATTTTCCTATGGATTCAAGCCAACTTCCCACAAATCCTTGCTGCCTCTCTTCTATCATTTCTTCGATTTCTAAGCCTAGGCTGGGATGTAAGAGCAATTCAGAGAGGGAGAAATTCCCTGAACACACTGAGATCATTCTCATTTGGGTCTTTTGAACATGCTGTTTCTTTACCTGGAATAGATTTTATTTCTTTATGTTCAAAAAATTGATATCCTCCTCTAAGTCTCAACTTAAACATCACTTTTTTTTTGACAGAGATTTCCCTAACCTTGCCATTTAGGCAGGGGCCACCTTTGTGTGTTCCTGTTATATTCTACAGTTTCCTGATTTAATAGTTAGAAAAATTTACCCACATACTCACAGAAAGGTAAGGAAGACTATAAGAAATTCATCCACAACTAAGAATTAATTAATATTTCATTTTATTTCCTTCTAGTATTTTCTTCTGTGTGGAGTCCTATTTGCCTCTGGCTCTGGCCTCAGATGACTACTCTCATGAGTTTGATTTACATACTTCAAATCCACTCTTAATTCTTACACACTCAGACACACAAAAATTCCATTAACAATAGTACAGCACTGCAGTGCATGCATTGTAAATTTACAGAAATATACCATTTTATTGTAAACAACATGTTTTTGAAATATATCCATGTCAATAGTTATAGATTTATCTCATTCTTTTTAATTACCATGGCTTATTACATGATTTTTTTTCATATCTTTCACATGTGTGTACTGAATCTTATTGACTGTTTATTTCTCAGAAAACTCCATAAAATTATGGGCTTTGTTCACCATTGTTTCTCTCATTTCATAGCACAGTGCCTGCTATGTAGGGCCGGCAAATAGTAGAATACTGATTGAAGTTTGTTCTTAAATTTGCCTTGAAAAGAGCTCTGTATATATATTTGGAAATCTGATTATTAAATTCCCTCTTCATGCTTTAACTAAAGTTTGTAGAACAATTCAGAGAAAATGTTGATGAGGTTTTGTTGATTTAGATCTTTGGTCTTAATTTAGTGGGAAGTTTTGAGAGCTTTATTAATGTCATATACTGCTGGGCAACTAGTAGGGGATTCAGTAGCAAGCTCACTGAAAATGCCTACTGAACGCAGGAGAGCTCCTGAACAGGGGCAGCCCTGACTCGCTTGACTTTAGACACGTTCCTCGGGTCTTCCTCCTAACTTCAATTATATCTGTAAGATGTGGTGGGAAGCGATAAAACTTCACCTCCAAGATTAAAGTGACATAGCCCATGTAAAGCTGTTACACAGTGTCTGATACAACACATAAGTACAACGAACGTTGGCTGTTACACAGATTGCAAACTATTAAGATTCTCTCCATTCTTGAATCCTGAACAATGCTATAAAATAAACATTTTGTGGGATAATCTTGTTATTCTTTCCTTGAGACACTTTAGAAGCTCACCTTTAAACTCACGAGCAATACTCACTATAGCCTTCCTATAAAGTAGTGTAGTTCAGGACTCAGTCAGACCAGAGTCCAAGGTACAATAACTGGTTAGTTATGTAACTTTGGCCAAGGTATTTCATTTCTTGGAGGCTCAGTTTTTCATCTGCTGATCAGGGAGTGTCACACTTCCTTGGCAGTCTAATGGCATTACCTTCTCTGCCCCTTGCCTATCAAGGAGGCACCCTGATAAGAAATCAAGGACAAAACAGAATTCTCAAAACACACACAATGATACTGGTGAGGGAAGTTTTTATGAGACTATTAAGGCCTTTATAATAGATCTAGACAGCATCTTTTTGTTTCTGCTTCTATGTTTGCTGTGGCTCATGTGGCTAGGTCAGCAGTGGGAATTTGAGATCACTCTCCACCCGTTTATCAAAAACAGGAACTAAATTGAAGCCAAATAAAGAATACATGAAGCAGAATTCTCAAGACAACATCAGCATTAGGACCAGGCCTTAAATAGGGGATATGGGTCCTCAAGAATGTTATATGGCTCAGCCATCACAAAGGCAGTGTTCCAAACACAGATACGGGGCAGATGCTCGACCTATAAATAAAACGTATATCTTTGCTTGTCATAAACTTTGCCCACAGAGCCTTTGGGAACCAAGTAATGCATGGACAATTGGTGGATGGATCAAATTTTAAGGACTTTGGGTCCAGGTCTTCACTATTAAATTTTCCATGGACCTTGTATTGGCACCAACATCACAGAGATGTTATGGGATTGAAATGAAACGACACCTAGAAAGTATTTTACTTATTCTCTTCTTCTTACAAGCTTTCATTCTTCAGGATCTTGTTAGGAGCAAACTCTAAGTAAAATGTTAAAGTGAGCAAGGTTGTATTTGGCACACTCCCTTCTGCTTCTCTGTCTCCTGATGTTTCTCTATCTTCTATCTATTTTTGCAGATTCTTTGTCTAACTAATCACAGGAGCTGGGTTTCTCATTTGTTTGTTTCACCTTTGTAAATATGAGACTTTAGCCAGCCTACAAGTAATCATGAATCTCAGCATCTTTGAGCAGTAATAACATTTAGCAATCTTCTTGCTATGCAAACAGCCAATCATCAGGTCTTATCCAAAAATCCATGCACTGCAGTTATGATTGAGTATAGACTCTTTAAGAAAGAATTTGCTTCTTCACTCACTCACTCAGAACTAGCTATTATGAAAAACAAGTGTCTACTAATAAGACACCCTTTCACAGATACTTCATTTCAAGGGAGGACTATTGAAGATTAAACAGGGTTCAAAGCACTGAGATTCTATGTGGAATTTCAGGTATAATCTGATAGGAGTGATAAATGTTTTTAGGCTATGGAAATTGCCCAAGAAACAGTTGTTGACGAATTGAATAAATGGAAAGATGAACAAATGAATGAGAGATATTTTGGAATGCGATGTAGAATTAGTAGAATTCCTTAAGCCATTTAAAAGTGGTACCCTGGGACTCGATTGCTATTGCAGGAGCTAAAAACTTTAACCTAATTTCTACATATCCTTATTTTCCAAGAATACCCATGGGAGATCTGGCAGTGTAACACATAGCTGGGTGGGAGAGGAGAATGAGTCACTGACCTTGGGTGACACCTGGAATGTGACCTGCAGACTACAGTACACTCCTCTTTTAAAATGTTTCATTCTTACAAAGCTTGTGTGCATTTATGGCTTTAAGGCAGGAATTCTCTCAGGCTTAAGAGGTAAATTAAAGCCATACAGTGTCAGCTTCAATAAGGGCCTCTGTTTTTCAAATTTTTTGACTTCCACTTAGAAAGACAACATTGCACTGGGAGGTTACTATTTTTGATCAGTCTCAACATTTTTCCAGCCATTCTCAACTCCCCTTCAAAAGAATCTCCCACTAGAATTACATGAATATTGTGCCCCCAAGGTGATGCAATGTTTGGAACAACAAAATATTGACTCCCCATTGTGTAACTTCCATTTAATTTAAACCAAAATGCAAGAAGAGGAAAGGGTTGGTAGGAGAGTATACTGATATAAGTGTTTCCAGTGATCCCTAAAACTTTACACATTTCCAGTGTTGAATTTTGTTGACAGATACTTATTTTAGTCACATTTTGGCCTTATATATCTCTTCAAAGTCCAGTTTTAAAAAATCTAAACTCTTTCTTAAAGCTTGGCTTCTTTAGCTCAGGGTGATTCCAAGAACTGATATTATGAACATTAAACACTAGCTGTTTGCCCAGTTCAGCCGAATTCATCATAGTTAGTTTCATTCTTAAGACTTACTCTAAAATAGCCTCTAAACTTATCAACTGCTCCATAAATGTATAAAAAGGCAACTCTATTCTACCTCCAGCAGCAAGCACTTGTTTTTACAATCTCATTATTTCAGTCTAAGAGTAATTGAAAATCCTCTTAAGCAATGTTCTACCATCTTGTACATTCTATTATCTTTCTAAATATTTCCTGATCTAGTTTCCTCCTCGTCCTCAAAGGTCAGCAGCATTTACCTAAGATATTTTCCTCGGTAACATTATTTTATAAAACTATAGTAAGTAAATTTACTATTGGTTATTTTGTTCTCTTTTTCTTGGCTTCACTTACCTGAGTAATTGTTTAAGTCTTTGCCATCTGATTGCTCAGATCAGGAGATACACTGGGTCATGTTTCTCAGGTTTTTCATCTAATGGAGACTGTAGTCATTCTCCTCATTATTAACTTTTAGATATTTTTTATGCATCCATTTGTTAATTCACTTATTTAAAATTTTATTTAACAATGCGAAAAAAATCTACCTGGTACCAGACTGTGCTAAGCATTCATTGTATCTACTTTTCACAATAACTTTATGAGGTTGTCTCTACTATTCTCATTTTATTGATAAAAACTGAAGCTCAGAGAAGTTAGATAACTTACCCAAACGTGCACAGGTAAGTAGCAAAAGATGAACAACGACCGATAATCTTCACTTTTCAAAGCCTGAATTTTAGCCTCCATACTATTCTAAATTTATCAGTGGATCACCATTTTGAGACATGATGTTAGCTATTAAGCAGAGAAAAATAAATTCAAAAAGATACTGCCTTCACAAAACTTGCAATATACAGCAATAAAATAAAAAATATCTATATACACCAAAAACTATATTACCTGGTATAAACATGACATAAGCCTGGGAAAGAGAAACGCCCTTCAAACAGCAGCTGAAAGATTCTGGATGATTCAAGATGGTGGGTCAAACAAGACTTTTCAGAAAAAGGAGAAAAAAAAGGTAGGACAAATTTCTTAGTTCACATAACTGCACAGTCCAGGAGTAAATTTGGTGTCAGAAAACCTTGATCCTGTGTTTAAATGGTCTGACCACATCCCATTTTTGTCTCTTCCTGTCTCTTAGACTTATTTCTTCAGTATCGGTCCCATTCTCCTCTATGGTTGCCAAGCTGCAAGGCAACATGCTTGCTGGTTTACATCCAGCAAGAAAGAAAATCTGCTCCCTCGATAACTCACACAAAATGCATGGAATTTTTTTTGTCATAATTGGCTTGACTTGTGTCCTCTGTCTCTCTCCTAAACCTATCACTGTTGCCCAGAGAAGAAGTTATGCTAATTGGCTTAATTTAATTAGAGATTCCTGCTGAGTTGTGGATCTGGTCAGTAAGAGCCACAAAGCAAACAACAGACTAATTCTGGATATTATCAGACAATGGAAAAGAGTAATGTCCATCACTAAGAATTTGTGCCCTAAGAGCTCATGATTTGTATATGCAATGTATTAAACAGAAGAAAATATATTTAATAATTTAAAATTGTGAAGTGGTTTCTCAAACCCCATTTACCAGTATGCTTTCCATTGAGTTTGGTATGTAATGGCTCTTCATAAATTAACAACCCACCATCTTGAAAATATGCTTAAACGCTCATCTTCTGAGCTTTTTTTTTTTTGCTATTGCTGTTCCCACCAACTGAACTACCTTCCCTTGCTCTTCTAAATTGGTAACAAGCTAAAGAACACAGCTTAAACCCATCCTCAGCACACCTCTCCTGCCTCCCTGCCTAGAGTGATGTCTTGTTCTGCCAACTTCCAATACTGTTCTCTGCCTTCACTCACATTTAATACCACGGCTTACACTGTTAGTTATTCGTCTCTGCTTATGCGGATTGTCTCTTCAACCTAATGATAATCTTCCTGAAGTCTCTTCCTGAGTATCCAGGCTAGTCACATATTAAAAGTAAAGGACATGTGTAACGGCAATTGCAAACTTGGTTCATTTTTGGTAGAGCAGTGCTTCTCAACTTGATCAGGTGGCAGAAGACCTAGAAAAACATCCAAATTATTATGTTGTAAAATGAGACATCAATATATCTGATTTTATGCAACTAGACTTATTATTTTATGATACATTAGTTACCATCCTAGAATTTATATAGCTTAGTAATAAAAAGCACCAAAGATATAGAAAAAAAGTTGAGAGGAAAAATATAAAAATTCTATTAGTGTGTACGTGTTAGTGATGTTTTTCTGTTGCATTTTGCCTTGCCTTGTTTTTTTGGCAAAGTGGGGGAAATAGAAGTCTTTTAAAATATTAGTGATACAATTCCTTGATTCAGCTTACAAGGCCTTGGAGTTTTTTGGGGTCACAGTTTGCAAACCTCTGCCACAGTGGCAAGATGTATTTATCTTTACATCAACCTGTAAGATAGGTAACAACTACAGGTGCTATTAATTACAATAGAATTCAGACTAGCTCAGTTACATTGTTAAGAGTATGGTCTCAAAATCAAATCCAATCAGTTCCAAAGACAATGTTTTCAAGACTTAGTGCATCTTGTTTCGATCTTTCAGATTTTTAATCCTGTCTTCCTATTTTCCAAGAACGCCAAAAAAAGTGGAAAACATTTTCAGTGCTGTTGATCTCTACCTAGACTCTTTTCATCTTCAATAAATAACAGAAAAGAGATGAGAGAAGCCTACAGTGTTTCTTTAGCTCCAGTTATGTGCCGGGTACTTTGCGCCAATTAATTTATACATTAATTTGTTCATTCTTTACCAAATACTTTTTTGAGAGCTGGCACATAACAAAAACAAGGTACTATTCTAATAAGCAAAAATAGACATACTGCCTACACTCATGAAGGGTGTATATTCTAGTGGGGAAGTCAGATTCTATCCAAATCCATAATTGCAAAGTGTTGGGAAGGAATAAAATTTGATTTTATCCTTGACAATTCTTTAAGGAGGAACCCTGTCCCCTATTCATAACTGAAGAGGTTAAGGAACTTGTCCAAATCTACAAGGTTAGTGAAGGTCAGTGGGGCTGCCAAGACTTTCTGGGCAAGTGTTGTCCTGCACCTCTCCTGGGGGCAGGGGCCATCACTCATGTTGATGATCATGTGGCTGAGGCTCCTAGAGTTTTGTAGTGTACCACCTGCACAACCATATGCATGGCCTTGAGTCAGAGATGGGATTCAATCCTTAGTTTGTCCATATTATCCTGGTTACTTTAGATTTTCAGGGACCGTCTCTGAAATGTGTTAACTCATTCATCAAATCCATTGCGTATGAAAGGCAAGATAGTGGGACAGCATCTAAATACCCTGAAATATAATTCCCCCTTCAATTAATAAAATATTGTTTGGTTTCCCAGTGTATGTAAAAAACACCAAAAAAAGGTGTTTCCTGGCCTCAGAATTTCCAGTAGACTGCGAAAATAAACGGAAATGAGATTGTCCATTAAGACACAATTCATTTAGAAGTCATTGATTGCTAGTAAAGTATTTTATTTGCTTCTCCTAGCAGTCATATTAGTTATGGAATAGACATTTGACAAGGTTAAAAGAGTTCTTGGATAAAAAAGTTTGAATTTTCTACTCTGGGCCAGGGTGGATCACTGTCAATTTGGAGACCTGGCAGTGCCTTGTGCTACACATTTAAGATGGGTATTCTATCAGTGTAAAGACACGTGAAATAAATTCCAGGGCTCAGGGAATCCAATTAGAAGGCTTTTACAAAAGATCAATTTAAGGTGATAAGTTCTTAGATTTTGGCGATGAGGATTTTAAAAAAAAGAGGGATCAATACAGAAAAATATGTACTATTTAGAAGAAAAATAAAAGTTTCTCTTCTTGCTTTCCTGCAGTTGCAGTTTTGTGTGGCAATTGCCACTTAGCCAATTTTCCTTACTTTTTTACTGTACTATAAATTAATAGTCTTACATAGTTCATTTCTCAGCTCGTTTTAATTAGTATCAGAATAGGAGAATGGGTATCTCGGGCTGTTAGCGATTTGATATAGAACTTTTCACCTCCAGGTCAATGGTAAGTGAAACACATTTACATATTTTTAAGTGGATTTATTGCTCTTGAAGGGAGCCCAGTTGTAATCCTTGACACCAAGAACACATTATTGCCAGAAAGCCCACAGGCATTGAAACATTGATCAGGAAGTAAGAGGGAGAAAGGGTTCAATTTCAACGGCTCTTCAGTGTTTGGCTTGCCTTACAAGATCTTCTTAAATTGTTTTAATTAATCCTAATTATGATTCTATTTTTAAAGACTGATATCTATCTGATGACAAATTGGACATGGACCAATAAACTGGGCTTATTTCAATTTAGAATATGAGCTATCCAGTTACTCAAAAATAATTATCCATATCAGAAAAAGCAAGGAATTTACTACAGAGTTCACTTAGCATTAGGGGGAAAAAGAAGGATTGATAGAAATTGTATTACAAATTTCAGTAATAGGGATTAGACTTTTACAGTTAGAAAACAATAGTGCTGGTTACATTGATCTTAGTTCCAATAGAATTAGAAGTTAATTTTTCTGGATGTGTGTATCTACTTAACACCCCTAGAAATGGCCGTAATGGATTCTACCCAGTCCAATTTTCCCAGCCTCCAAGGCAACACATCCATGGCAACAACTAAGCATCATCATAGTTTCTTAACTGTGAAAAAATAATTTCTTAACTCCCTTTAACTCAAGCTCTTGTTAGGCAACATAAAAACAACAACAACAACCACAACAAAAGAACCCCAAATTTCAGTTCTATCATGATTCTATATATGGTCTGTCAGACATCATATTAGGAGATGGACATCTAATAATAGATAAAACACAATACCTGTGTCTTAGCTGGGATTACACCAAACAAAGGACTTGAGAAAAGAGCTTGCATGCAGATTATTTATTAGGGACAAGATCCCAAGGATCAGGAGTGAGAGACAGTGGAATGGAACGGGGAAGAAGGAAAAGTCAAGCCAAGGATTAATGGATTGGCCACCACCATCGATAAATGGTATTCCATCCTGCCAGATTTTCTAAGGGGACTTATGAAATATATCTCAGAGTTGTTCACTTGGAAAATAAAAGGGAGATGATTTTTTGCAATTGGCTCCTCTTCTCCAATTGTTAAGTGTGACCTCATGGGCGTGAACCTCCCCACACTACCCAGTTCCACATGTGTGACTGGCACAGGGGAACAACCACACTGCAGTGTTAGGGGGGCCTCACGGGGTCTAAGCAAGACACTGTCAGGCTTGCTGTGTGAGTCTGGTCAGAGCCCATGTGCAACTGCATGGTGCAGCAGAGACTGGAGGAAGAGACAAGGATGGGAGGATGTGAAGTGCTCAGGGAGGGGTGGTTAATGTACTCTGCCCTTATGGTACCCGATATTCAATGCCTCCCCATGGAGGCACACCTTCTTTTGAGGGAAAGAAGTTGAAAACAAGGAAAATAAAATCAAGAAAATTTTAAAGATGCATCCTTTTAGAATTATTATATTTAATGGACAGATAGGTAGAGATGAAATATATTGGCTTTGGAATCAGATAAATTGTATTTTGTGATACTGTCTTGAACTCTTACTCATTGTATGGCATTTGTCAATTTATGTAGAGTTTCCTCGTCAGTATGGTGGGAACAAACATTCATGAGGTCATGTCTGTGTAGCTCCTAGTCCATTGTTTTGAATAGGTACCAGATTAGAAAAAAGTGATTAGCTCCTGCACAAGGTGAAGATTGATAATCTACCTGTTTTCCTACTTCCATCTCTATTTATGCATCAAATGATGCCATGAAGCATAACACATTTTTAATATGACTTGAGGATTCCTAAGGTTGGGATAAGGCTTCTCATAGTACTAAAAACTGAAAAATAGGGAAGCGATATTTTGTCTAAAGTCGTCTATCAGAGTTCGAAGTAGAAATTATTTTAAGCTTCGTTTCCAATTCACAACGTTTCTTTAAACTCCATCTTATGAGAAGAGGCCAGTAGATGGTTTGGCATACTAGTTGCTAAACTAAATTTTTACAAATTTAAGAAAAAAATTAATGTTTGGCAGAGCTGTTTCTGGAAACATCAGTGACCCTGAATGCTCGGTCTATACAAGCTAAGAATTCCCTGAACCTTAATAGGAGCATTGGGATGTTAACCTACACTACAGAACAGCAGGATCAGGCAAGTTGCTGCGCTAAGACACCACTTGGGGCCAGATTTTAGTAGCTGACAACTCATAATGGATTGACAAAAGTGAAACATCATTAACTTGAATCTACAAAGCAGACATTTCCATATGCAAATAGGAGCTGGCACATATGTGCCCATGTACAAGTCTCATTGCTTGTTCAGTTGTCTGTATGTCCTTTAGGTTGCCTTCCTTTGTCTTTAAAATCCCAGCGGACAAGAAACACGTCTGGTAACCCACTTTGCAAAACGACAACAGGTGCACAAATTGGGCCTCGCTAAATGTTTTTTATGGTAATGATGGTGATATTGTCGATTTTCTCTCTCACACTAGAGTTTAAGATCTACAGTGTAAATGTGGCACCCAGGAGGAAAGGATAGTCATGAAAATTATTGTATATTTATATAACAAGGACCGCTGAACTGACCCCGAAGGGCGTGAGTGCTAGAAAGAATGCTTATATTAATTTCCTCTATATTACATAGTTTAAGTTTATAGTATTGATTCTTACCAAAGATGCTTCCTTCATTGCAAGCTAGGTAACTCTTTCTTATTTATCTTCCTTGAGAATAATAGGGC
Organism: Equus asinus; assembly: GCF_041296235.1. Lineage (NCBI taxonomy): Eukaryota > Metazoa > Chordata > Mammalia > Perissodactyla > Equidae > Equus > Equus asinus. Next base: position 19,177,488 of record NC_091805.1, on the reverse strand, counting down.
TGGGGCATTTTACTTTTTAGTGTGAGTCTCCTTGGTTTATTGGCGTAGAAAAATTATAGCGACAGACTGCCAGCCTAATTCTGGCCCATGGGAAAATGATTTAAACTCTCAGAGCATGAAGTTCTTCTTGAGTAATTGTAACCTATCTTACAGATTGTTGTGTGGATCAGATAAGATCAAACAAGATAATATAAAGAGCTATAAAAACTTAAGCTATTGCTATTCCCGAAAATGCATCCTTTGGGCTGGTCTTACGTGACTTAAGGAAATAGCCAATTATGCTATTTTCTTTATGAAAATATGATCTTGGACTTATTGTTCAGCACACCTGTATGAACACACCACAAGGCTCAGCAGCCTCTTGAGATTCCTAACTTTCAGTCTCCATTTTCCCCAGTGAGCTGTCCTTTCTTGGCTTGTCGTTCCTCTTCTGTTGTGTATACAAATGTTGTGTGTTAAGATCAAGGGGGTGGACACCTGGTTTGCTTCTCTGAGTTCTATCACTAACTCTCATCAAGACTTTGCTTTGGGCCTTGCAGCTGGCACTCCTCTCCTTTCTTTTCCTTGCTGCCGAAGAGTTACACAGGAAAGAATAATGAAGGCTTAAACTCTTCAATCCTGCTTCCTATCTACCTTGCATCCTCCTGTTACCAAACGGGAAACACATGTTTTTCAAACTCAATTTTTGATGATGAAAATTTTGTTCAATTTCACAGCTTGACTTCAGAATTTTCCCAAGTGATGGTAAATTCCATTGCCTCGCCAAGCAAGGAAATAATCTACAAACGTGTTTGGAAGGAAAACTTAGAAATCTCCCTCAAGCTCTAGTATCAGATAAATATAAGAAAGAAAAGAATTTGTTATGCCAGCCTCTCTGTCATCCAAAATACTAACATGTTTAATGATTGTAAATTTGGGGAAAATATTTAACATAGGTCAATGGAATTTATTAAGCTACAAAAATGTAAACTTCAAAGCACAGATATTTATAGCACTGGTAGTATTTGGAGGCTGAAAAGACGAAGATAGAAGTTAAGCTCACCGGTGACTTGGGGCTGAATGCATATTTGTTGAATGAATTATAGTTGGAAAGAGTACCCAATTAGATAGTCTTCCTCTCATGCATTACACCATTTTACTGAGAATAGTTTTTTCTTAATAGCTTTTCTTGTGAAAACATATTTCTCTTATTCCTCTTATTTACTTAATAGTTACTTAAACCACTATAATTTCAGGTTCCTTTTTCTTTCCTTAGTTCACCACAGCCCAGATAAAACCCTTTCTATAGGTCACTTTCATTAAAGGTGTTATAAAAATAAACAGCGTGTAACAGGGAGGGAAAACATGATCCAGGAGGAATGGTCCAGAATCGTATTTCCCAGCAGTTCCACAGGAAGCCTTCATGTTCTTCGGGGTTTTATTTCTGCGTTCAGTTCCAGCCAAGTAAACCCTCTACCTGGCTGTCAAGGGCTAGGACTGAAAGCTACAAAAGACAGTGGAGAGCTTTTCTCCCTGAAAGGGGTTTCGGAAGCTAGCTAGTTTATTCAATCCCCAGGGAAACCTCTAGTTAAGTTAATCAGAAAGAGAGAAACAGCCTCCTACATGTGAGTGAGGACTGTGAGAAATTGTTTTTCAGCGTGTTTTATAGCCAAAACCCTTCAAGGGTATGGAAGAGCTCTCCAATCAGGGGCGCAGATATTCAAGGAGAGCTTGTTTGTTTTATGGTTATTTTTATCCCACAATAAACAGCTTAAATTTGCAGACTATACTTTTGACTATAAAGTGGGTTGTTTCTCAAGATGCTGGTGCTTTCCCATAACAGATGGAATAAATAGGAGAAAATGTTGAGAATACACCGCTGAAATTCTGATTTATTCAATCATTAACAAAAAGAAGTGCAATTTCAACAGTAATAGAATGAAAATCCAACTGTTTCTGCTTTCCTTTTGAAAACTTCTTTTCTATGGAGAATGCTGCTCTTAGGCAAACACCTACTTAAACCTCAGCAATGGATAATCTTAACTTCAGGCAACATGGCTGTGTAGGTTTGGTAATTTGTAATACTTCTGCAACCAGGGATAAAATATTAACTTTCGATAACATAAGCAATATCTGCAGTACAAATACTGAAAGAAAAAACCCCACATGCATTATCTCCTAGGAAAGATGTTACACCTATAAACACTGTGTACTTGGCTGTCAATGCTTCTCAAGGCAGGTGCTTTGCAGCTTTTTAGAGGAAACATAGTCCGTGCATAGCCTCTGGGGACTTTGCTCTAAGTAGCCCACCAACCAGTCCAGTGTCTCTTTCTCAGGACTGAACTAAGAAGGAGGGAAACAAAAGCCATTTAAGTGCAACAATGCTTAAAATAATCTTAGCAAGGCCACTTCCAAATTGGAAACCACACTAAATGGGAAAATTGTTGGAATATAATAAAGGCAAATAAAACATTGCAATAGATTTAAAAGAAAAGCAGAAAACCTAAAATAAAAAGTCCATGATATACACACATGCATGCACACACACACAGGATATGTAAGCAGGTGGAACATTTCTCTTTTTATTTTCATCACATATCACAATAAGCCTGTGGGACATAGATTTCAATATAGTCTTAACTTTTCTAAGAATTTGAAGTTCTTTGGTGATCAGTCCTTGATCTGAGTGGATGTAACAGAGTTCCCCTAATGTGGGGCCAGAAACCCCAGGTTGGAGCCTGGCTCTGTTATTAATCTGTGGTGTGACCTTGGCTAATTCAATCATTTACCTCCTTGATATCTTTATTTATTTATTTTTTTTTTGGAATTTGGTAACTGGGCTTCTAAATAATCTAGAAGGTCCCTTCTGGTTCTAAAATCTTGCCATCTTAAGCTTTTCTTTTTGTATATTTGTTTTCAACTGAGTATTTCCTTCTTTAAGCCTATTATTAGTAAAAATGAATCAACATAGAATTACGGCTATGACATGCAACCACCTATATTTACTAAAGAGAGATATGTTTCTGACGGAAACCCTCACTTTTGTTCTTTATTATCTGTAGTTTACATTAGATGAAAAGTTCTCCAGCAACAAGATGACAGTTATAATCTATTAAGCTTCGAATGAAAACTCATTAAACTCATTTGATAGGAGACCCCATTTAATAAATTTACTTATTCCTCGATTATGCCTCTCTTTTCCCCTTTTATCTTAGCTCTAGCTCAATTCTTAAAAGCTTAGATACAGAATGGAACTTCACAGTAGTCTTCCCAGGACTTTTAATGAAACTATGTATATAAACACAGTGTGGTTAAAATTTTAAATCTCCATATTCTGAAAGTCCATGTGGCTTCTCCTTTCTAACAATGTGAGCAGAATGCAGCGACATCATTGCTCAAACCAACAAGGTCTTTTCAAATGTGCTGCCCGTTTCCTTTTTCAATCCACTGAACAGCTGCAGGATTTTTAAACCTCTTTCATTCTCTGTGCACACACAGTATCATGCCTATCTCCTAGCACAGGTGTGTATTTTGTTGGGGTTTGTTTACAATGGTGGGACTTGATTGTAAAAACCCTGGATTATGAATAAACCAATGCCTGAAATGAAGTGGAACCTTGATTTATTTGGGCAGGACTGTTTTCCGGCGCCGTAAATCATATTTTGGTGTTCATTTACCTTTGCATTCTTTTTGAGCCACCGGCGCTGAGGCTGACGAATGGGAATCAAATGAAGTGTGTTAAGTGCTCCTGCTGGAGGGTTCCATCTCCCCACATGCCGGGCTGTGATTTATCTCTGCAATACATCACACAGCTTATTTCCCTTTACTTATTTTATTGAGTGTTGTCACAAATAATATCAATTGGCCATTGACTGTGAACCCTAAACAGTAGTAAATTAATGAAATAAGCTACATCTACAGAACTCGTCTGTCCCCAATTTGATTAGAGCCACTTTGGTTGCACCAAGCCATTTACTATAGATGAACCCCATTTATTAAAGAAGCAGCTTCATGCATTCTGTGTAAATTGTTATGCATAGTATTTGCAGTGATTTTAATGAAACACTTAAAACTGACTCTTTTATATCTCAATCACTGAGTATTTTCTGCTTCTGGAATAGGCATTTTCAGTCATCCTGTGACTTTAGTCTAAATAACTCTACCTGATGTATCTGTCCATTTATAGAAGGGGGTGTTCTTTCTTTTCCTTTCTGGGGATGGCAATAGGAGCAGGGAAGGAGGTACAGGGCCCTTTCAGGGTATGGGCTTGTGGGGGAAGATATCACATGGGCAGTGGTTAAAGTTTCATCACGGCATAGAGAAGACTATCACAGTCCCTGTCAGACATTCTGGTGTTCTGCTGCTGCACTAGCATAGCAAGAATTTCAGACCACAGGGACACAGAATTCCAAGTGGTCGATTTACCCTGGAATTTGGAAAGGTAAATTTCACAAAAGGAATGTCTTTATGTAAAACAATCTGAATGATTCAGATAGATCTTGTCGATGTTTCTTTGTAGCAGCTTAACAAATTTAGGGAGGACAGACATGTCCAGAAAAAGCACCAAGAGGGAGGTAGAAGCTGTAAATGAAAAACAAGGGAAACAGAAGTGAGTTCAATATGAAACAAGGTGACAGCCTCCGGGCACTGAGGAAACTATTGCAAGAACAGGGGAAGGGGTGAAGGGGGTAACGGAGGGGAGCATCTCTCCATAGCTGACTTGGAGTGGGAGAGGCTGACTGTACAGCTTCAGACAACTTCAGTGAAGGGCAGAGGAACAAAGTAGGGAAAGAAAAAGTCATGTGGGATGAGACAAGAACATTCCTGGGAAGTATCTGTGTGAGACTAAAGCAGAATAAAAATTGGAAACATTTGGTGGAGCTTGTCTTTTTCCAGAACATAAATGAAGGTGGGTGGTGGTGAAGTAATGCAGAGTCATCCCACACATCTTTGCGAAGGACATATGCCCTCCTCATGGATCCACACGAGGAGATCTACAGCAGTCAAGATCTGATGGAAGAGCTGTGAGACGATCACAGCAACGCTCAGTGTTGAAGTTAAAAGCATACCCAATATCCTTGTTTTACTCAAGAATTTGATGCATGCCAGCATCTCATACCCTCATATATTTTCCAAGAAATTTGGAAGCCTATAAGTCTAGAGCTTGCAAACTGGAAATGAGGGAATTTCGATATCTCAGTCCCACAGATTCTGTTAATGAAGATTCCCAAGAGTTATTTTATAACTTTTTCCATGAATAGTTATTAATTGAAATCCAATTCATTGGTACAAGTTCTCTGTTTTAAATAAAAACTGAAAAGTCCATTGAAACAATGTCCTAATTGGAGGAACATATCAAGGAAGGAAAAGAGGGAAAGAAGGAGGGAAGGGGCAGAGGAAGGAAGAGAGGGAAGGTGGGGGAAGGAAGGCACGCTTGCAGTTGATTTATATAAATATTATTATTAATTATTATTATTATTAAGTGATTTTTTATACTACATTATACAACCTATACATACAATGCAACATTTAATTTTAGGAAACGGAGAAGGGAAAATATTAGATAAAATACCTCTAAGGCAGTATGCCCCAAAGCAAGTTTCATGACAAAATAATTTCTTGGTCAAAACGTTTAGGAAACAACTGAAATTTATAAATGCTTCTTCGATATTCACAGTGTGCATGGTAGAGGTTCTGAGGAGACCTGCAGGCAAAAAGCCGTTTGAGTTTGTTTTAACTTGCATTTCAAAAATACACTTGACCAGGGGAACTTTTGTTCATTTAATACCTGTTAACAGCTTATGGCACTAGTGTTCCACGGAACACATTTTGGGAAATGCTGCTCTCAACAATTCTGCTGAACTCACCTACAAAGTCTAATTGTTTTAGAGATTTTACATAGAAAAATGTGTCCAAAAGTAGAATTACCCACAAGAAAAGAAAGGTTTATGAAGGGAATTCTTAACTCTGAAATCTTCAGAAGTCACTGATGAGGGAGTGAAAATCTCATTTTGGGATCCCGAAACTCCAAATATGTTTTATTTTTCCTATAACTGAACTTGAAGTTACAATCTCAGCCTTTAGAATGCAGTAGCATCACCCCCCCCAAAAAAAAAAAGAGCCCACAGATAGGATACTCACACCTAGCAACATTCCTTTTCTCATTTTTGAAGTTGTAGACATGACTGAAACCCACTTATGAAAATTCCAATTCCTGCTCAACAGCTTCCTTAGTTATGTGAATTCCACATCCTCTATGCCAATCACACTTCTGGAATCTCCGTCTCTAAAATTAACAGTTCTTCTCAGATTTGGCTCTCTTGGCATCTCGGAGGCATTGATAGCGTTGATCATTATCTCTTGGGTGTATTCTGGCCCAGGGCCTCTGTGCCACATCCTCATTCTCCTCCACCTCTCAGATTACCCTCTTGGTCACTGCTTCTTGATCAGTGATTTCACTGCTCCTCTCATGTCACAAAGCCCAGGTTCTAATCAGATGTTCATTTCCCTCCATAATCATATTTTAGAGTCCACACCTAGCACTTAGCCTCTATTTTCCAGTTATTGCTCCCAAAATATGCCTGCTTAATGTGTATATCTCTCCCTAGCTCGAGAGCTACCTTTGTATGTCCAACTATGCTCGAATATTTTCTCTGCAATACCCTTCTGGCATATACAGTTCAACAAGCAAACGCTAAACTTACCGTCTGCTCTAAACAAGCTCCACTTGCTGATGACTTTGTTGTTCTATGTTTCTGTTCTATGCAACATGGTTTCTTCCTGTTTAAAATGTTTCTTTAATGCTTTGTGTACATTTGCCTTCCACTTGATTATGAAATTCTATATGTCATACATCAACCATTTGTTAATTCCTTAGAATACGGTGCTATGGTGGTAGGAACTATAGACACAAAGTACTTGACCTTTAAGAAACTCATGATGTAACATGAGAAGTAGGAATATAAATATGAAATTTAAATAAGTTTAATGCTACAAGTACAAGATGTATAAGTTGTTATGGAAGGAGAAAAGAAGGAGCCCAGAGAAGCTGGGGGTGGGACAATATTAGAAGAGGCTTAAAAGGAGAGGCAACATTTGAGATGAGTCTTGAAAGATGAGTTGAAGGTCATATGAGACTTAATAGAAAGAGAAATGGTATTACAGGCCATAAATATTCATAACTTATTTAAAGGAATGGCAAGAACTCTGGGGTGCCAGAAGGGAAGGGGTGGGCAGGATTTATAGAATGTCTACGGGTCATGTGTGTATAGCAGGCTGCTGTTGAGAGATGAGGCGGGAAAGATGTTGAGCAGGGTGTACTATGGACCTTGAATGACTTGCTAAGGAGTTTGGATTTGATCCTGAGCGTGGTGGAGATGATTAGAATTTGAGCAGACAAGTGCGTAATCATGTCTTTATCTTGGAATGACCATGCTGGTAAGAAAGAGAATGGAAAATAACGGATGGAATAGAGGACATGAAAATAGTCTACTACCCAGCTTTCCTTATTCTGAGTTCTTCACTTAATTTCAATCCTTCTGGGTGACTTTAAGACACTTTATTGCAAAGATGAAAATGAAAACTCTTTACCAGCAACTATCTCTTTCTTGTTACATAAAATTAAACTCTTCTGGAGTTACGTTGGTATCGTTATATCAGTACATTCTGGGTTAACGTTGGCACCAGCCAGCCCCAGTGTCCTAGTGGTTAAGTTCAGAGTGCTCTGCTTCAGCAGCCCAGGTTCAGTTCCCGGGTGTGGACCTGCACCACTCATCCGTCAGTGGCCATGCTCTGGCAGTGTCTCACATACAAAATAGAGGAAGATTGGCAAAAGATGTTAGCTCAGGGCAAATCTTCTTCGGGAAAAAAAGAAGAAGATTGGCAATAGATGCTAGCTCTTGGTGAATAGTCCTCAGCAAAAAAAAAAAAAAAAAAAAAAAAATTAAACTTTTCTGCCTGATTTTCAATGTCTGCTATAGGCTGCATGTTTGTGTCCCCCAAAATTCATATGTTGAAGCCAAATCCCCAATATAATGGTATTGGGAGGTGAGGCCTTGGGAGGTGAGTAGATGGTGAGGGTGGAGCCCTCATAAATGAGATCAGTGATCTTTTAAAAGAGACCCCAGAGAGCTCCCTCACCTTTCCCACCACAAAAGAATACAACAAGAAGATGGCCATCTTTGAGCCAGGAAGGAGGTCTTCACTAGACACTGAATCCGCCAATTCCTTGATCTCCAGAATTGCAAGATAATAAATTTCCCTCGTTTACAAGCTATCCAGTCTATGGTATTCTGTGGTAACAGCCTGAACAGGCTAAGACAGTGTCCTTCATGTATACTGATGGACTTCTTATCCTGAAAAGGCAAGTTTATTCCTCTCCTAGGTGCCCGCCTGTTTTGTTTTTCATCAACAGTCTCCTGACCTTTACCATGTGGGTGCCAAGGTCATTCCACATGACTCTGCCCTTCTTTGCTTTGTTCCTTTCCCGTGGAATGATCTTCCTTGTCATGGATTCAGATCAGGCCTCTTCTCCAAAGCAAATCCAAATCCCCTCTTGTCCCATGAAGCCTTTCCTGAAGCCTTTCCTATCTCTTGCCCTTGCTCTCACTCTCACTTTTTTCTTTTTCCAAAGCTTTGCTATATGCTGAATCAGGCAATTCATGCATTGTCTTCATCGTTTGCTACTTTTATATTTGAGTCTAATTTCAAATAAATTTTTGTTCCTTGAGGGCCAGAACTATTTACTTATTATACTACTGAGTTTTTCACCTTTTTGTGAAAATTTGTAAATAATTAACATTCTAAAATAAATCTACAAGACTCACATTAGAAAGTTTTTCTTATGTTGGTTTCAGTGCAGGAATCTACAATAAGAAAAATAATGTCTAAATTTATTACACACCTATTATATGCAAAGCACTGTCCTAGGTGCATCTATGTGTAAGCCTCATAATACCATGATGTAGCAGGTATTATTATTTTTGTTATTATTATTAATAATATCATCACCACCACGATATCTATATAAGGAAAGTGAGTTAAAGATGTACTAAAGAATTGTTCAAGCTCACTGATTCATTCATCCAATCAATCCATTTTACTGAGTTTTTATAGTGTTGCTGAGGAAGTAACAGTGAACAAAACAAAATTCTGTCCTGTAAGCAGGGCATTTTGCCTGGAGAGATAGACCATTAAAAGCTTAAACATTTTTATAAAACAATTCACACAAATGGTCTTATAACCGTATCTGGTAGAGTGATACATGCTATAAAAATAAATCAGGACAAGAGCACGGAGTGTGATGAGTAGTAAATTGTCGAGCCAGCATGGAAAGGCAGGCTGCCGGCCTCTAGATCCTCAGTAATAAGCCCGCTATTTTTCATCAGCTTCAGGTACAACTTCTTAACTGGCATTTGAGGCCGACAGCAATCTCTCCTCACACACAAATTCCAATGTAACTCAAGTCTCATCAACATCAAATCTATGTTCTAATCATGGCTAACCATGGCTTTCATGTTTGGATCATGCTATTCATTTAGTGTACCTGCACACACTCACACACACACCACACACACATACACACACACACACATTGTTTTTACTTTAGTTCAGGTTCAACTTATTCTAGAAAACCTTTTCTGTCTATTAGAGCAGGAGTTCCACCTTCCATTTTGTTTGCATTTTCCATCATAGGTACTGTTATTCTGGGCAATTTATAAATATGTGTTGACATGACAGAATTTCTCTGAGTTTTAGTTCCTGAAAATGATGAAAAGAGAACAATATGTTAAGATTTCAAAAACAGAAGAATTATAACTTTGGGCCTCATTTTCTGTGGTATCTGTGTTAACAATGATTTTAAAACTTAAAGTACAAAATCTGAAAGATTATTTGAAATACTGAACTTTCTGATTAAGAAAAAACCTTAAGGATGAATATAAATATAATCCGCACAGTGTTACCTGTTGGGAGAATTTAACAGCGTTAAATTCAAGATAACTCAAATCCTTGTGCATTAATATTATTTAAATTTTATACCATCCAGTTCCAAAAAAATAACATGAAGAAATAAATTAAAATGGTTATTTATGTTATTTCAGCCATTAAATATTAATATACATTTAAAAGTAGTGGCCCAGGCATAGTGAAGAGAATGATTTCTTTCTAAAGAAGATTAAGCAGGTGAATTCATAGTGAAATGGAGAAGATCTGATTGAGAAAAGCAAAATGCTAAGCATTCGAATGACATTTGCATGATGTCAAACTAATGGTCAAGTGACCCGATCAATAATATCTATTCTGAACAACCATACAAAGAAACAACTGGCTTCTCAATATAAATACTCCTCATTCTGCTTTGTTCTATTTCCAACAAGAAACAAAAAAGGCTTTGGCTACCACTGTGATTGCTATTCCTACTTTTCACACTTATCCAAATTTAAAATATCATTTGATATGTAATTTGTAAATCTTTGCAAACAGCAGAGCTATTCACTGTACTCAGCAAGTAACATATGTTGTTAAATTTGGCAGATTTAACCAGAATAAGGAACATAAATGACAGTTAATAGTTAAAGTCTTAACAAAGACTGCAGCTATTATAGACACTGTTCATTTTTTAGGGCTGCCATAACAAAATACTGCAAACTGTTTGAAATTTATTGACTCACAGTTCCAGAGACTAGAAGTCTGAAATCAAGGTGCTGGCAGAGTGTGTTCCTTCTCGGGGCTCCGAGGGAAGATTCTGTTCCAGATCTTTCCTTACCTTGTAGATTGCCACCTTCATGTTCACATGGTGTTCTCCCTGCAAATATAGCTATCTCCCAATTTCCCTTTTTTATAAGGACACCAGTCATCTTGCATAAGGGCATATCCTAACAGCTTCACTTTAGTTTGATCACCCCTTTAAAGACTCTATCTCCAAGTAAGATAGCATTTGGAGGTACTGGCGAGTCAGGATTTCAACATATAAATTTGGAGGGACACAGTTTAACCCATAGCAGGCACTTTCTTCACTTTTTTTGAAACATCATTTAAAATTTTATTTTTTTCTTACAATTTATTCATTATAAAATATGTATTAGGAACAGCATTTATATGGTTCTTCAAAACTACACAGATTTACTCAAATTGGAAAGGAAGAAGTTAAATTGCCTCTTTTTGCAGATGACGTGATCTTATATATGGAAAACCCTAAAGAGACCACCAAAAAACTGTTAGAAATAATAAATGAATTCAGTGAAGTTGCAGGATAGAAAATCAATATATAAATATCAATTGCATTTCAATATACTAACAATGAACTATCCAAAAAAGAAATTAAGAAAAAATTCCTTTTATATTAGCATCAAAAACAATAAAATACTTAGGAATAAATTTAACCAAGGAGGTGAAAGAGCTGCATACTGAAAGCTGTAAGACACTGATGAAAGAAATTGAAGAAAACAAAAATAAACAGGAAAGATATTCCATATTCATGTGTCAAAAGAAAAAATACTGTTTAAATGTCTGTATTACCCAAAGCTGTTTATAGATGCAATGCAATCCTTGTAAAGACCCCAATGGCATTTTCCACAGAAGTAGAAAAAACAATCCTAAAATTCATAGAGACCCTGAACAACCACAGAGATCTTGAGAAAGAACAAAGCCAGAGACATCACACTTCCTGATTTCAAACCATGTTACAAAACTATAGTAATCAAAACAGTACAGTGTTGACATGAAAACAGACACACAGATCAAGGGAACAAAACAGAGGGCCCAAAAACAAATCCACATATACGCAATCAATTAGTCTTAAAAAAAGGAACCAAGAATACCCAATGGAGAGAGGACAATCTCTTCAATAAATGGTGTTAGGAAAACTGGATATCTACAGACAAAAGAATGAGACTGGAACCTTATTTTACAACACTCACAAAAATTAACTGGAAATGGATCAAAGACTTAAATGTAAGACCTGAAACTGTAAAATTCCTAGAAGAAAACATAGGGGGAAACTTTCTTAACATTTGCTTTGGCAGTGAGTTTTTGAATATGACATCAAAAGCACAAGCAACAAAAGCAAAAATAGATAAGTGTGACTATATCAAACTAAAAAGTGTACAGCAAAGGCAGAAATCAACAAAATGAAAAGGCACTGGGAGAAAATATTTACAAACCATATATCTGATAAAAGGTTAATATCCAAAATATATAAGCAATTGCTACAATTCAGTAGTAAAAAAAAAAAGAAAAAAAGAAAGAAAAAGAACAGATTCAAAAATGACCTGAATAGACGTTTTTCCAAAGACGACAGAAATGGTCAACAGGTACATGAAAAATGGTTCAACATCACTAATCATCAGGGAAATGCAAATGAGAACCACAATGACTAGTGCCTCACACCTGTTATGATAAATGCTATCAAAAAGACCAGAGATAAGAGGTGACATCAGCATCATGGTGGAGTGAGTTTTTCCCTTCATTTCTCCACTCCTAATTTGCAACCAATGGACATTCATTTACCAACAGACGATTCCCCACAAAGCATGATAGGAGGTCTGAGAGATCCACACAGCCATAAATCTGAAGGTGGGAGTACTGGGTCCCCAAGAAGCAGCAGAGGAGGTGAGTGGGTCCCTTCACCCTCCCCAGTGGCATCGACCTAGGTCACGGGTCCTCGCACAGCAGCCATTGGACAACTGTAAGAGGAGGTGGGGGAGCAGGCAGGCCTGCATGTGATTGCTTTTGCTTTCAGAGTTACAGCCCAGCCCATGGGAATGTTCCACAGTGAGTGGTATGGCTCAGCCACTGCATGAGCACTCCCACCAAGCAGAGCAGCCCACGTGAACCACCCATGAGCGTAGAGTGGGCCCATGTGTGTGAAAGAAAATGCCCCTCCTCTCTCACTTAGCACACCAGCTCACCCAGTTCCTGGCCAAGGCAGCAGTTCTGCACAAGAGCACCTGTGTGTGAGTGTATGACTGGCCAAGGGGCTGAAGTCAGCAGGCAAAAACAGAACAGCCCTTTCAGTATGACTTCCAGCAGACACAGCAGATTCAGAAAACACAGCTCCTTCCCCCAAGCCCCAAGAGGTGGCAGGTGGAATCTGTGACCTGATACTACTACAAATGCCTCAGCAAAGAATCAGTTCATCAAACACCATGAAAAACAGTAACACTTCAGAGGAGAAGAAAAATGACAAGTCTCCAGAAACCAATCCTGAAGTCACAGAAATTTACAATCTAAATGACAGAGAATTCAAAATAGTTGTGATGAAGAAACTCAATGAGTTACAAGAAAACTCAGAAAGATGGTTCAATGAACTCAGGAATAAAATTAATGGGAAGAAGGGATACTACACTAAAGAGATTAAAACTCTTAAAAAAAAAAGTGAAACAGAAATTCTAGAGATGAAGAACACAATCAATGATATTAAAAAAAAATCTAGAAACCCTAAAAAACAGAGCTGACATTATGGAGGACAGAATTAGTGATTTAGAGAATGGAGATATAGAAATGCTTCAGGTGGAGGAGGTGAGAGAACCAAGACCAAAAAATGAAGAAATTGTTTGAGAAATATTCAACTCAATTAGGAAATGCAACATAAGGATTATATGTATTACAGAAGGAGGAGAGAAGGAGAAAGGAGCAGAGAGCTTCTTCAAAGATTTAACAGCTAAGAACTCACCAACCCTGGGGAAAGAACTGGATTTACATGAAGCAAACAGAACTCCTAATTACATCAATGCAAAAATACCTTCTCCAAGGCATATAATTGTAAAACCGGAAAAAGTCAATAACAAAGAAAAAATATTAAGGGCAGCAAGGAAAAAGACAATGATCTACAAAGGAACCCCCATCAGGCTTTCAGTGGATTTCTCAGCAGAAACCTAACAGGCTAGGAGAAATTAGAATGATATTTTCAAAATTCTGAAAGACAAAAACTTTTAGCCAACAATACTCTATCCAGCAAAACTATAATTCAGATACAATGGAGAAATAAAAGCTTTCCTAGATAAACAAAAGCCAAGGGTGTTCAGTGCCACTAGATCTCTCTTACAAGGAATGATCAACGATGCCCTGATACCTGAAACAACAAGGCAAAAGTTGACAAAATCTTGAGCAAGGAGATAAATAGACAGACAAAATCAGAAAACTAAAGCTCTCTATCAGAACGGGTTAGCAAACACTTAATTAAAACATAAATGATAAACAGAAGCAAAGCATAAAAAATAACTAAACACTTCAATTTAGTCACAAACTAACCACACAAAAGAGAATAATTTGTGACAACAATACTTTAAAAGAGGAAGAGGAAATGGATGGAACCTGCTTAGGCTAATGGAGATAAGAAGCTATCAGAAAATAGACCATCTCATCTATGAGATCTTTTATACAAACCTTATGGTAATGACTAAACAAAAAATAAGAGCAGAGATACAAATCATAAATAAAGAGAAAACAGTCACATAAAACCACCAAACTGAAATGGCAATCAGACATATAAGGGAAGAGAAACAATGGAAATATAGAATTGGAAAACAAGAGATAAAAGGGCGGTATTAAGTGCTTGCATATCAATAATCACTCTAAGTGTAAATGGATTGAATTCCCCAATCAAAAGACACAGAGTAGCTGGATGGGTTAAAAAAACAAGACCCAATAATATGCTACCTCCAGGAAACACATCTCAACCCTAAAGATAAACACAGGCTCAGAATGAAGGGGTGGAAGATGATACTTGAATCAACTGAAAAACAAAAGAAAGCAGACATTACTATACTTATATAGGGCAAAGTAGACTTCAAAATAGAAAAGGCAAGGAGAGACAAAGAGGGGAATTATATAATGATAAAAAGGACATTCCACCAAAAGGACATAACACTTATGAATATATATGTCTCTAACACAGGAGCACCAAAGTACATAAAGCAACTACTAACAGACCTAAAGGGAGAAATTAACAGCAACACAGTAATAGTAGGGGAGCTCAACACACCACTTACATCAATGGCTAGAACACCAAGACAGAAATTCAACAAGGAAATCATGGACTTAAATGAAAAACTAGACCAGATGTATTTAATAGATATATATAGAACATTCCATCCAAAAATGGCAGAATATATATTCTTTTCAAGTTCACATGGAACATTCTCAAAGATAAACCATATGTTTGGAAACAAAGCAAGCCTCAATGACTTTAAGAAGATTAAAATCATATCAAGCATCTTTGCTGAACACAATGCTATGAAACTAGAAATCAACTACAAGAAAAAAGGTGGTATATTCATGAATATGTGGAGGCTAAACAACATGCTACTGAACAACCATTGGATCAATGAAGAAATCAAAGGAGAACTCAAAAGATACCTAGAGACAAATGAAAATGAAAATACATCATACCAACTCTTATAGGAGGCAGGAAAAGTGGTTCTAAGAAGGAAATTCATAGCAATACAGGCTGACCTTAACAAACAAGAAAAATCTCAAATAAGTAATCTTAAACTACACCTAACAGAACTGGAAAAAGAAGAAAAAACAAAGCCTAAAGTCAGCAAGAGGAAAATAAGAAAAATTAGAGCAGAAATAAATAAAATAGAGACCAAAAAACCAGTAGAAACGATCAATGAAACTAAGAGCTGGTTCTTGAAGAAGATAAACAAAATTGACAAATCCATAGTCAGGCTCACTAAGAAAAAAAGATAGATGTCTCAAATAAATAAAATTAGAAGTGAAAGAGGAGAAATTACATTGATACCACAGAAATACAAAGGATTATAAAAGAATACCATGAAAATCTATATGGCAGCAAATTGGGTAACCAAAAAGAAATGGATAAATTCTTAGACTCATGCACTCTTCCAAAACTGAATCAAGAAAAATAGAGAATCCGAGTAGACCAATCACAAGTAAAGAGATTGAAACAGTTATCAAAAACCTCCCGCAAAGCAAATGTCCAGGACCAGATGGATTCTCTGGAGAATTCTACCATTCAAAGAAGATTTAATACCCATCCTTCTCAAACTATTCCAAAAATATGAAGATGGATGCTTTCCAACTCATTCTATGAGGCCAACATTACCTTGATACCAGAACCAGACAAGGACAACACAAAGAAGGAAAATTACAGGCCAGTATTGCTGGTGAACATAGATGCAAAAATCCTCAACAAAATATTGGCCAACAGAATACAGCAATACTTTAAAAGGATCATACACCATGGTCAAGTGAGATTTATACCAGGGACACAAGGATGGTTCAACATCTGCAAATCAATCAGTGTGATACACCACATTAACAAAATGAAGAATAAAAATCACATGATCATCTCAATAGATGCAGAGAGAGCATATGACAAGATCCAACATAATTTATGATAAAAACTCTCAATAAAATGGATATAGAAGGAAAGTACCCAATATAATAAAGCCCATATATGACAAACCCACAGCCAACATCATACTTAATGGTAAAAAACTGAAAGCCATCCCTCTGAGAACAGGAACAAGACAAATGTGCCCACTCTCATCACTCTTAGTCAACACAGTACTGGAAGTTTTGGCCAGAGCAATTAGGCAAGAAAAAGAAATAAAAGGTATCCAAATAGGAAAAGAAGAAGTAAAACTCTCACTCTTTCCAGATGACATGATCCTATATATATATCTGTAGAAAACCCTAAAGAATACACCAGAAAACTATTAGAAATAATCAACAATTACAACAAAGTTGCAGGATACAAAATCAGCTTCCAAAAATCAGTTACAGGGCCAGCCCAGTGTCTATAATTTTTGTTTGTGTGCTCCGCTTCAGTGGGCCAGGGTTCACTGGTTCAGATCCCAAGTGTGGACCTAGCACTGCTTGTCAAGCCATGCTGTGGCAGCATCCCACCTAAAATAGAGGAATACTGGCACAAATGTTAGCTCAGTGACAATCTTCCTCAAGCAAAAATAGGAAGATTAGCAACAGATGTTAGCTCAGGGCCAATCTTCCTCAAAAAAAAAAAGAAAAAGAAAAGCGAAATCAGTTGCATTTCTATACACTAATAAGGAACTAGCAGAAAGAGAACTCAAGAATACAATCTCATTTACAATTGCAACAAAAAGACTAAAATATCTAGGAATAAATTTCACCAAGGAGGTGAAAGATCTAAACACTGAAAACTATGACATTATTGAAAGAAATCAAAGAGATGTGAAGAAATGGAAATATATTCCATGTTCATGGATTGGAAGAATAAGAACAGTTAAAATGTCCTTATTACCTAAAGTGATCTACAGATTCAATGCAATCCCAATCAGAATCCCAATGACATTCTTAACAGAAATAGAACAAAAAAGCCTAAAATTTATATGGAACAACAAAAGACCCCAAATAGCCAACACAAAGCTGAGAAAAAAAGAGCAAACCTGAAGGCATCACAATCCCTGACTTCAAAATATACTACAAAGCTACAGTAATCAAAATAACATGATATTGGTACAAAAACAGACACACAGATCAATGGAACAGAATTAAAAGCCCAGAAATAAAACCACATCTGTGGACAGCTAATTTTCGACAAAGGAACCAAGAACATACAATGGAGAAAGGAAAGTTTCTTCAATGAATGGTGTTGAGAAAACTACACAGCCACATGCAAAAGAATGAAAGAAGACCATTATCTTAGACCATACCCAAAAATTAATTCAAAATGGATTAAAGACTTGAATGTAAAACTGGACACCATAAAATTCCTAGAAGAAATAATAGGCAATACATTCTTTGACATTGGTCTTAGCAGCATGTTTTCAAATACCATGTCTACTCAGGCAAGGGAAACAAAAGAAAAAATAAACAAATGGGACTACATCAGACTAAAAAGCTTCTGCAAGGCAAAGGAAACCATGAACAAAACAAAAAGACAGCCCACCACTGGGAGAAAATATTTGCAAATCACGTATATCCAAAAAGGTGTTAATTTCCAAATATATAAAGGTCTCACACAACTCAACAACAAAAAAATCAAACAACCTGATCAAAAAATGAGTGGAGGAGGGGCTGGCCCCGTGGCCGAGTGGTTAAGTTCGCGCGCTCCACTGCAGGCAGCCCAGTGTTTCGTTGGTTCGAATCCTGGGCGTGGACATGGCACTGCTCATCAAGCCACGCTGAGGCAGCGTCCCACATGCCACAACTAGAAGGACCTACAACAAAGAATATACCACTATGTACCAGGGGGCTTTGGAGAGAAAAAATAAAATCTTTAAAAAAAAAAAAAATGAGTGGAGGATATGAACAGATATTTTCCCCAAGAAGATGTTCAGATGGCCAACAGGCACATGAAAAGATGTTCAACATCACTAATTATTAGGGAAATGCAAATAAAAACTACAATGAGATATCACCTTACACCCGTCACAATGGCTATAATTAACAAGACAAGAAATAATGAATGTTGGAGAGGATGTGGAGAAAAGGGAACCCTTATACACTGCTGGTGGGAATGCAAACTGGTGTAGCTACTATGGAAAACAATATGGAGATTTCTCAAAAAATTAAAAATGGAAATACCATACAATCCAGCTACCCCACTATTGGACATTTATCCAAATAACTTGAAATCAACAATTCAAAGAGATTTAGGTACCCCTATGTTCATTGCAGCATTATTCATAATAGCCAAGACATGGAAGCAACCCAAGTGTCCATTAATGGATGAATGGATAAAGAAGATGTGGTATATATATATACAATGGAATACTACCCAGCCATGAAAAAAGACAAAATCATCCCATTTGCAACAACATGGATGGAACTTGAGGGCATTATATTAAGCAAAATAAGACAGACAGAGAAAGACAGAGGCTGCATGATTTAACTCATAAGTGGAAGATAAACAAACACATGGATAAAGAGAATAGATTAGTAGTTACCAGAGGTGAAAGGGGTTGGGAAGTCACAAAGGGGCAAAGGGCACATGTCTATAGTGACAGATAAAAATTAGACCACTGGTGGTGAGCACAATGCAGTCTATACAGAAACTGATAAAAAATAATGTTCACCTGAAATTACACAATGTTGTAAACCATTACGACCTCAATAAAATAATTGAAAAAGAAAAGACAAGAGATTACAAGTGTTGATGAGGACCTGAAGAAAGGGGAACCCTTGTACCCTTTTGGCGGAAATATAAATTGGTACAGCCACTATGGAAAATAGTGTGGAGGTTCCTTAAAAATTAAAAATATAACTACTATATGATCCAGCAATCCCATTCTTGGGTATATACCCAAAGGGAATGAAGTCAGTATCTTGTGGAGATATCTGCACTCCCATGTTCATTACAGGATTATTCACAATAACAAGATGTGGAGAAACAATCAAAGTGTTCATCAACAGATAAATGGTAAAGAAAATGATGTACATATATATATATGTATGCATATTGTTTAGCCATAAAAAAAGAAGGAAATCCTGCCATCTGAAGAACATGGATGAACCTGGAGGACGTTATGCTAAGTGAAATAAGCTAGACACAGAATGACAAGACCTCTATGATCTCACTTAGAGGTGGAAACCAAAAGAGTTGAACTCATAGACCCGGAGAGTAGAATGGTGGTAGCCAGTGTCTGGGAGGTGGGGGAAATGGAGAGATTTTAGTCAAAGGGTACAAACTTTCAGTTAGAAGATGAATAAGTTCTGGGGATCTAATGTACAGTATGGTGATTATAGTTAATAATACTCTATTGTATATATGAAATTTGCTACGATAGTAGATCTTACATGTTCTCACCACTCACACAAATAGGTAACTATGTGTGGTAATGTATGTGTTAACTGACTTGATTTGGGGTAATGATTTCATAATGCACGCATATATTAAATCATCACATTGTACGACTTTTATAAAAATCATGTTGTGCAACATAAAATAAGCAGTTTTTCCTTATCAATCGTACCTCAATAAAGTTGGAAAAATAGGAAGAAAATAAAAGATAAAAATCTGAAAACAAAACCCATATAGATTTAAAGTCAAACAAAATAAAGTTAGATTCTGTGGTTGTTTGATTTAATTTTGACACATTTGAAGTTCAAATGAACTAGGAATTAAAAAGTAGCTAAACATCTTTTATGAACCAGGAACTGAAAAGTGATAAACACTGCTTTCCATGTTTCTAGGCTAAAGAGACAGCTGCCTATAGTTTGAGATGCATTTGAGCTGCTAGGAACTCCTCATACCTCCAAAATACTTACACTGTCAATGTCTGGCTAACATCTGATACTTCACCAAAAGATTGTCTCACAGTGAATGCTCATATTTCAAAAAGTACTGCCAGATCAAGCTGATTGTCAATTGCAAAAGTTGTGTTGAGAATAACCTTAATAGATTTCTTCCAACCAGTAGCTCTTCAACATCTACTAACATGAAGTCCTATTACTTCTCCAACCAAGTGCATGTCTATGATATGTCTAGAGTTCTTTACACGGTCACCTTCAAGTCCAAAGGTTTAACACCTTTGCCTGAATTGCTGAAATAGGTCTTAACTGGATGCATACCTTAATTCCTTTATTTATCAAATATTTATGGGGCTTCTTCCATGTACCAAGCACTGTCATAGACACTTGGGTACCTCTATGAGGGGAAAATAGCCCTGTCCTTGTGGGGTTTATCTAGAGGGATATGGAAATGCCTCTTTTTTGTCTCCCTCCAATTTGTTACTCATACAACATCCAGAGTGACCCTTTCAAAGAGAATTCTGATCTTGTTACTCACTACTTAAAACCTTTTCACAATTTCCAGTTGCTCTTGATTAAAACTCCGAAGCCTTGATGCAGTCTTCAAGGCCTTGTGTGATCTGGTTCCTATTGATTTTGCCACTTTATTCCATGTTGCTCTCTACCTCTCCAACTCTGTTCTGGCCCCACTGGCCTTCTACCTAATGGTGACTATAACCCAATCCCTCCCACCTCAGAGCATTTGTATATGGTGTGTTTCCTCTTTCAAGAACTCTCTTGCTCTTTACATGTCTGGTTACAACTCTTCTTTCACATCTCAGCAGAAACACTTCTTCGTGGATGTTTCCCTAACCCAGCAAATTAAGCCCAGTGTCCTACTGTAAATAGGACCTAAAAAATACCTATTTACACCTTCTCATTTATAACAGTCATAAATACATATACAATACCTGTCTTTCTAAGTGGACTGATTTCAATTAAGACAAAGGCCAAGTAGGTTTGCAATTTTCTCCCTATACCTAGACAGTATTGAATAAATAGAAAGTAGTCTATACATATTTATGGAATGTAAGAGGAATGAAGTAGAAGAGAAAAGAGAAAGAATATTCCAACTGCTGATAAGGCCTACATTAAAGTGGAATGGGCCTGAACTGGCATAGACTCTAATTTAAAGGGTAGAGGTTTGCCTTCTGGGGAGAAAACAATTTACTTTAACGAACGTTTTCTAAGTACATTCACTGGCAGATCAATCCCATAAAATGCTTCTCAAAAGTGTAATATCATGTCAAAGAAGTTTGCGTAATATTTTTTCCCTCTTAGAGATTCACAACAATTATTAGGAGCTCCTATTAAAAGCTCCAAGAAATCTTAGTAAAGAAATCTGTTTAGCAAACCCATGTCTTCCTTCAGAATAACAAGAAACACTCAAGAGCACTTGCTGGGAAATATTGATCTGAGATGTAACATACCTCTTCCACTCCCTTACTTTTTCCCCTGTAATTAAAGGCATTTAGATGGAAAAATCACATTCTGCATTTTTTCTCAGGTTAAAGGACAGCCTTGGAGATCTTAGCTTTAGAGGTTTTGCTTTTATTTATTGATAGAAACTAAGTGTATAGAATCAAGAGTTGTAGCCCCCTCTTTACAACACAGCATTTACGCAATTTTGTATAACTGATATATAGACAGAGTTTTAGTATCATAATAAGTGGCCACATGCTTTCCACCTAGATTCCTTTAGCCAAATTATAGTGTTATACAACAGAATTCTTCAGACATTTTTGAATGCAAATGCCTAGTACCTGTATATTTATTTATTAATATGTAATATAAATGTAATACAAATATAAATATACCACTATCCTTACCTATCATTTATTTTATAAAACTTATCCCAAAGAGAAGCTTTAAAGTTTGAAGAAAAATAAATACAATGAGAAGTTCTAATATTTTCTTTCTGCTATTCCATGGTTAATTTTGCACACTGGATCACACGCATACGTCTAACCTTAGAGGTAACTCATAAACCATGAGTGGGCTAGAGCTCACTCGGGGGTGACGAGGCCTAGGGTTGTTGTTCAAGATCAATGGCAGTGCATTTGAAAGCTTAGCGTTTTCATTTACCCTGCAAATGACTCTGCTGCTATTTATGGGACGTGGCTTGTTTAGGTGGATAGAAGCAACTGAATTTGGAGGCTTTGGAGAAGATTTCAGAAGGTGGACAAAGCATTTATCTTTATAAAGTTTCTGTCAGGATTAAGATCTTGCATAATTTACTACCATGATGGTACCAGATTGACCCCTTTCTTCTTTACACTGGCCTGGGGTCCAAGGAGGGCACAGTTACAAAGACACACGGACCTTTGACAAAGCTACAGAAGACCATACCTTCTAGAAGACCAAACTACAAAGGTCATCTAGTCACTCAGGGCATGGATCCACCAGGGGTTCAAAGTGCAGAAAACAGAGGTTATTAAGGTTGGATTCTAAGCTTTAGCCTACTGACATCTTCTCAGAGAGAATACTAAAGAATAATTTCAAAGTGATGTCAATATTGAGAAGACTAACAACAGTGCCTGGCCAAATATAGTTGTTCTATTACACAACCAACTTAGTCTGATCCTCTATCCTGGCAAAGACTACATTCAGAGAAGCCCTTAGAGAGGATTCAACTCAGATTTATACATAGTTATGAGTTTGGAAGCTTCTCAAGTTCCAGAGTTATTTATCATTCGATAAAATCATCATAATCATGTAAATGAAAAGGAGCATTGCAGACTGATTATGAACACAGGCCTTGAAGGGAGATGGGTCTAGTATCAATTTCTGCTTTAAACAGCTTAAAGGCTATATGATCTGGGACAAGATACTTTATCTCTCTGAACTACCATAAAATGTCAATACAGTAACTGCCCTTCCTCTCATCCTACCTTAAATTCAAACACTTGGCACAATGGTGCTATAATTAGCACTCAATGAAAGGCGGTAGTGGTTTTTCCTCCCCCTCCTCCTATTATTGTTATTATTATTATTATTTTCGCTTCCATTGAAGAAGTGAGAATTGACTATGATCCAAAGTATTTTGCAGGTATGTAACTTAACCCTAAATTTTCTCTTTACAACATTTCACTTAGATGCACTTGACCACATTAAACCCAGTGACCATATGTATACTGACAATTTTGATTAAGGAATTTTCAATTTGCACTTGACTTAATCTTTATTTCAAGTGGAAAATCTGGTAGTAAGTCTTTCTCTCCTCTGCAGTTGTGTCAAACAGTGTGATCCATGGAGACAAAAAGGCGAATTAAGCCAAGGAAATAGACCATAAGTACAAATTTCGTGGAATTGAACCCAGAAGCAATCATGGAAGACCTGCAGAAAAAATACATAATCAACACTGCAAACCCAAATGACTCCCGCATCCTGTATTGGCTGGCTGAACAGGGGAACAAAATAACTTCCACAAATTACAATTCTTAAGGATAATGAGTTCCAAATAACACACCCATCAATCTTGATTTTGAATGATATTCTAGAACAAATATTTGAGTTCTAAAGCATTTGGGACAATTGTCAAAGTTCTCCACTGGAGACTGGGTTAAAAATTAATCAGCAATAAGTTTCATGGGTTTTACGAGTTGTATTAGTCTAATCAGCTGCTAACCCTGCAGGGGTAAGGGCTGAAATTAGAGTTGTCAGAGGAAGTAAATTGGAAATAGAAGTGATGAATTCTTCCTCTCCCTCAAAGAAAACATAGATCTTTAAAAAGTAATTTTTTTGCTTTACAAAGAGCAACCCGGGCTTTCTAATCTAATGTGTTAAAGTAGACTCATTGCTTGCTCTTTAAGGATCTGGAACAGTCCATGAAGCAGGCACAGAATGGAACAGAAATGGCTTCAGCAGAGAATTGATGTTCCAATTCATGCTCTGTAGAATTACAAATGGCAGTGCTTTGCATTGTGATACATTTCCCCTTACACATCTGCAAAGAATTGTGCAGTATGTTTAGAAAAATAACACTTATTGTGATTCTTTTTCAGGATCTAGGAGATTTCAGATTTCTTAACTCTTTATTATCCTGGCATAATCAAGGCTAAGATGGTCTACTGAAGAAATTATTTTCTTAACATAAAAGTATAGCTAATGGAGAACACATGTGAAAGTTTAGACTTTTGTAAACCGACACAACTTGCCACGCATGTAGCAAAGATTGGTCATCATCAAACACCTTTTTTTGGACAAGGTAAAAAATGGTGCACATTCAACTTGTGCTACTAGAACATGGCCGTCTTTAGCAGAGTTAGTATTGGATTCGTTAGCCTAATACGCTCAAGGCAAAATTGAAATGACCTATGGATCACAACAAGATGGAGGTCACGGGAGAGCCATTTAACTTGATTCCTAGCATAAAGTTATTTATGCAAAAAGATACAATTGAATTGTTTTTGCATGAATGCTATAAAATATTTTTATTAAAACGAAAACAGTGATAGAAAAAACAGAAAAGGAAAGAAAATATCCCAAAGCAACCAAACGTATTTAACAGAGATAAAGCCAATTCTATTTCCCTGGGGTGAAAATGTGTGGTTTAAGACATGAGGAGGATATTTCACTTGGTGTGTGTTACCCATCATAGCAGCACCAGCAGGAGCAGCTACAGAAAATGGTCCATTAGTTTTTCCATAATAAACTCTTTTTTCACTGGCACACTCTTGGGATTCTTTGACATGACTTCAGTTTAGTTATTGGTGGATGGCTTCAATAATTGGAACTCTCCCAATCTGAAATTAACATTTTCCATGTCACTCTAGTATGTGTTAAATATTAAGAAATTGGATTTTTAAGGGCATCCTCTTCAATATGTGTGATTCCAAAAGACAAGGTCGTAAAAGCAAAATGCTCTCTATATTTTTGTATTTTAGATTTGCATTTGTTTCTCAAATTAGCATGTCAAGACACAGATTCAATATAACTTTATCATGCTCAAGGAAGGACTAATGAATGAGAGCTAACGGCTCCCAGTTGGAGTCTCCAATGTGTCTAACTTATACCTAAGGCAATAGCCTCCACACAAGGGAGTTCTCTGAAAATATGTGCCCTAAAACATACAAGCACAAATGAGAATTGAATGGAAGTCTTCATCAAGGTAATAAAAAAAAATCATCACCTAATTGTGCCAAGTGCCAGGAAGAAAACATGGTTCTTATGCTAAAAAGAAATGACAATCTAATATAGAAGTCAGGCAATTAAGCAGCAGAGCAAGGTGAGTTCAATCAGAGAAATACGCAACCATTTAAGGAAGAACATCTAAGAAATGTGCTTTGTGCGTACCAAAACACTCCTCGGAAATGTTTCTTGAAGCTACAAAGGATATTAGACATCATCTGACCTTATGTCCTCTCTAAATATTATGGATAAGACTGAAGCCTAAAGAGGTAACATGAGTCATGCAGGGACCCACAGCTCGTTTACCTCACATCTCCAAATTCCGGACTGAATGTTCTATTGACTACAGCAGATGCCTCTTTGGGAAATACAAGGTAGCACGTCTCCAATTCACAAGACCAATTTGCACATTATTCCTCTCTTTTCAAAGACTGCAATAAAGTGGAGAGGGTGTGACCTGAGGGATGACAACTTATTTCCAACTTACTTTCCCTTCAATGGTGCTATTTAATAAAGAATCATTGGTGAGAGATGGCAAACTCAGAAACAAGGTCTAACTGCAAGTCTAAGAGAATAGGCAAAAATGAAAAATAGTCATTATATTAGATCCATGGAATAACAGATGGTAGTTTTGCCATTTAAAAAAAAAAGTCTTAATAACTCTTACAGAAGGAATAAGATTTCTTGAGAAAAAGGAAAAGCAAAGAATAAATAATCAGGAAAATTCAGTCAGCCTGAGTAATGTCATTCAACAAATATTTGTTGACCTTTGACTATGTTCCACGTACAATATTGAATGCTAGGTGTTGCACAAGAGATATCAAAGTTCCTGTTTTCAGAGAGCTACTAGTTTAGTGGGGGCATAGAAATTAATTGAATAATCACATTAATAATTCAACCCAAGTTGAGTGCTCTGTGATAGACACATTGTTCTATGAGGGGTTACGACAAAGGATTTTGACATAGCCTGAGAGGTCAGAGTTTTCCTGTACAAATTGATATTTGAGCTGAGATAAAAGATAAACGGGAATTAACTAAGCTAAATGGATGAGGCAAAGGAAGAGATGTCTAGACAGCTAGGGGGAGACAACTGTGTGAGATGGGTCTGTGAGCCAGAGACCCTATTAGCACATAGGAAGAATTTAAGTCTTTGTAGTAGATTGATTGGATTAACGACCCCAATCTATCACATCTCCCTAAATCCATACCCTTCTTCTGCACATTCCCACAATGACTCTGAGCTTACCATTTGGCTTGCTGTGGCTGGAAGGACAGCGGCAAACTGAACCAAGTCAGGGACTTGAAAAAGCACTTTCATGGTGCTACTTCCTTTTCCTCCACCATGAGAACATGCTTGGAGCATCCTGCTGAATGAGGAAATGTCAAGCAGAGCTGAGTTGCCAGTTGTCTCTGCTGAGGCCCACCCAGACCACGAAACCACCAGCCAGATACCTGAGAGACCCTAGTCAAGATCAGCAAAGCAGCCTAGCTGATTCTTAACTAGTGAATGAATCTTGTTAAGACCTGCTCACACCAGCAGGGCTCCTCAGGTGAGCCCAAAAGAACCACCCAACCAATCAACAGATTTGTAAGCTAAATAAATATTTAATATCTTAAGCCATTAGGAATTGTGGTTATTATGCAGCATAAATATAGCTATATATAACTGATACAGTGGTAAATGTGAAAAATGGATATGCAATGGTATATGGAATGCACAAGAGTGGAATGATTTTCACGCTATTGTAATAAGAGACAATGGCAGCTTGGAGTTAGCGACAGTGAAGATGAAGACAAGGCTACAGAATCTAGGCAATTTAGATTTAATTCTCTAAAAAATGGTGAACTACTAAAGGCTTTTAAACAGACAAATAGTGACATGAACAGAGCTCTACTAATTTAGGACCATTAAATTAGCCATGTTTTCATGAGCTTACTACAGTAGGAAGAGAGCAGAGACAAAGAATCCAAGAAGAAAAAATTGAAAGAAAAAAAGATCAAATGCCAGATGAGCATCTCTTCACAACCTGATATTTAACAACAGCCTCATACAATGAAATCATTCTGATGCCCATATTCAATAATAGGTTATCACTCTTAAAAAGATGTTCTTTATAGATGTTGATAGTTTAATTGGAGGCCCTTTTGACAGCCCAACCTCAGTTAATTAGTGGATTGAAAGTAGAATAGAATCATGGGTTAAAAACATGGTAAATTAGTTCCAAGACCCTTTTCTATTCAGTGGTCTTCTGGTCTTGCAGATAAGAGATTATTATAAATACATAAACAATTTAAAGGATATGGAGTTCATTTCACTGTCTAAATCCCATTGTTGGCAAGATCTTTTCTGGGGATTAAGAACTTAATATGGTCAACAGGTTATTCTTTTCTGACTTTCCAAAATTTTCTCAACCCCGTCTTCACAACCATAATAGAAATCATGTGCCATAATATGTACAGACACATTATATTTTCTCAGTGAATGTTTACGCCATAATATTTATAGGTGTAATACGGAATAGAAACTGCTTAAGAGAGTAAGCAATGGGTTTTAATCTTATCGCTATCCGAAGCCAATCCCTCCACTTTTGCATAAATCCCATCTCTTCTTGCTTGTTTAAGGACATCATTCCAGGGATTCTTTGAACTACATCATTCCGGCAGTTCCTCCCTCTCCCTCCTACACTGATATTTTTCTCCCTTTCTCCTGTATAAATTGAAATTAGTGTATACACATACAGTTCCTAAATTCTTGAGGAACTTACCTTGTTCCATCTTCCCTGCCACTTATCTATCCATTGCTTGGTTTTATTTTTTGGAACACTCTGAGGGAGTTATTCATTCTTATAGCTTTTAATTCTCTCCTCTCATTCTCTTCTAAACCAATTCAATTTAGGTTTTTGCCTCCATCACTCCATCAAAACTACCCTCATCATGTTTACCACTGATCTCCACATTGGTAAGTCCAACAGCCACTATCAGCAACACACCCACTTCCTTGACAGATTTTCCTCACTTGTATTTCATACCACCTACTCCCTGGTTTTGAATTCATCTACTCTGGTTTCTCTTTCTCAATCTTGCTTATTGAGTTCTCTTCTTCTCCCCAACCTATTAATGTTGAAGGACCCCGCAGCCTTGTCTTTGGTCTTTTCTTCACTTTCTATTTGTGTCTTTGGTGATTTCATCCAATCACATAGATTTAAATATAATCCGTAAGACAACAGGTCCAGATTTATATCTCTAGCCCAGGTTTCTATCCCACATTTGTATCTCTGTCTACTTAACTTGAATGTATCCGCTTGAATATCTAATGGACATCTCAAAATCAATATGCCCTGAAATAAACACCAGGCTGCCCCACCTGCAACCTTCACATGTTAATTGACGGAAACTCCATCCATCTAATTGCTCAGGGCAAAAAACCCCAAAAAAACCCTCTATGTATATATTAATTCTTGACTTGTCTCTTTTTTATTCATACCCTGCATCCATACTATCAATAAAATCTGAAATATATATAGAATCCCATCACTTCTTTTCATGCCCACTGCTACCACCCTGGTGTGGACCAGCAGCATCTATCACTTCAATTACTGTGATACCTCCCTAATTGGTTTCCATCTTTGTGTTCTGATAGTCTTCTCTTAACACAGCAGCCAGAGTAACACTTTTAACATTTAAGATAAATCATGTCATTCTCCTACTCAAAACTGTGCATTGGCTTCCATTTTCATGCAGAATAAAAGCCAGAATTCTTTAAAAGTATTAAATGGCCCTACCCCGTACCTGAATCCAGTTATCTCTCTGAATTCATCTCTTAGTACTCTACCCCCAGTACAGGTGGGAGGTCCCCTTACTTTTCCTTAAACATAATGAACACATTCTTACCTTAAGGGATTTGCTCTAGCTGTGTTCTCTTCTTAGAATACTCTCCTTCTTTATATACACTTCACTAATTCTCAACTTTCTTTGAATTTCTGCTCAAATGTCACCTTCTCAATGATGTGACCCTAACCTCAATATTTAATATGGCAATAACTTCTTCCCCTAAACCCTAACAGTCTTGATTCCCTTTTTCCTACTCTTTTTTCTTTTTTTCCATAACACTTATTACCTTTGAACACATTAAATAATTTACTTATTTATGTTTACTGCTTATTTTACATCTTCTTCCTCGTAAATGTAAGAACTATGAGGTCAAAAATCTTGTTCTATTCAATAAAATATTCCCAAGAATAAACAGAGGCTAACACATAGAAAACACTAAATTATGTGTTGAGTGAATGAATGAACACAGTGATATTCGGATTTATTCTAAAGGACATACTCCACTTCCCTACTGAACCCTATGTATGTGTTATGAATAGTTTCTGTGGTTATAATTAATACTTTTGCGGTTGGCTTTTATATCAGGATAATTCCTTCATGTGAATTAAGGCATCTTTGTTTCACTTTCCTCCTTCTTATAATTTAATCTCCTAGCATTACTGCCTCTGTGTATGCAACGTGGAGGCTCTGCCCTCACCAAATATAAAATGTAGGACTAGCTGGTAGTACTGAGTGACCTGTTCAATATGGGGAGTGTGCAATGACAAATAGGAGTCAAAACCCTGTGAGATAGATAAGACAGAAATCTAGTTGAATGATTTACTTAGATTTACGCAGTGAGTCAGAAATGGAAGAATATGGGATTTCTTCTTTCTGGAGAAGGTTATTGTCACTAGAACTTAACGCTTAGAATCTAATGCAAAGTTCCAGAGATTACTGGCTCGTTCCCATTAGGATCAGACACTTTACGCTCTGGATGATCTCTCCTGCTTACCACAGTCTCATGTTGAATGGTCCCCATGGTTTGAGCCTCATCATCCCCTTTGCTCTCTTTCATTACACTCAAGTTGAGGCCCCAAGGTGCTTAAATCCATATATTTCCTAGTGTACCATAACAGCAATTAGCTTGCTGCTTCTGTGTGTGCATGCATATGCACACAACCACAAAATGAGAAGAATTCAAAGAAATCAGAGATGGTGAGAGATTGTCTACAGTAAAAAATGTACATTACCATGCTTTATCTTGCAAAAAGCACACTTCAACTCTGCTGTTCTACTTTTCTTCTTATATCACCATATATGAGTATGGTACGTTATTTACATTCTTATATGTTATTTACATTCTCCCTGTATTTTGCTCGAGTTGCTCTATGCTTAGATGGTTAAGCCTCACAGAGCCTTACTGGCTAGATTTCAGAATATTTCAGTTTTCTGTGCTCTAACTCCTGATCTTGGCTAGACCTAGCATTGATGCTCGTAGGTTCAAAATTAAAGATGGAAAGAGAGTCTTAGAATAAATGCAAATAAAGGAATGAATAAGCAAGTATGATTAAGTACTGGGCAATTCTCTTCATTAAACAATACCAAATAAATGGTGGCCAATAGAAGAAAATCAAATGGTGGCAAGAAATTTCCCTTATTTACTGTAGCTTATTTTCAATATTTTAATATTCAACATTTTCTCAACTTTTAAACTGTGATTGCTGTCATATTCACATGCAATGAACTGCCTAGTAGATACTTATCTTATATAGAATATTGGATTCTGTTGAGGTTTAGCTAACTACTTACTTCAAAGGATGACATTCATAGGAATAGCATTTTATTTGAAACTTTTTCACTGCAGTGATTCTAAATTTTCCACCAGACATATCCAAAGGATGTGATTCTTTATGTTCACAGCTCAAGGACCATGTTATTTCTGTTCTTTCTTTATTTTCCAGTAAGTTATCCTCTGTAACATCTGTTATAAGGTAAATGTTATTTACCTCTTCCTAATTTCTCTCAATGATCCTGTTTTCTGGTCCAGAATCTTCATCCATGACCCATGCGAGAAAAATAGGTAAATGGATAACCCATCACTTATTAAAAATTTTAACCAATTTATTTAAATTGTGAATTTTTTAAAGAATATCTCAATGTCTATCCAAATTATTATTTTTATAAAGACAATAAATATTTACAAATGAAAGAAAGGGCACATTTAAATAATTTTGTAGAGTAATATGTCTTTATGCAAATAAATATAAAACAGTCTGATATTGAGAATAATGATTACATTCAATTTTCAAATTCACTTTGATAATATTGCCTTACCTAGTTGCATATTAACTATGGTGAGTTCTATAGCATAGATATATTAGAAAGAGGACAGAAAATTGACTTTTTTTTATTAAGCCTGTACAAGCGGATTAGGAAGAGGCTGCCTCTCTCCTCTTACAGTGTGCTTTGATACCATCAAAACTGTGCTGGTAGGCTCGAGAGAACTTCAATAGAAAGTGAGTTTGTTACTCACTCTTTTATTGACACATGATGTGATTCAAGTTGGGACTTAGCGTCATTTCTCTTTTCTTCCACTTTTTTTCTTTAAAGTGGTTATAGTCATACTTTCCAATAACCATTTGTGGTCAGACTCTAAGTAAATAAATAATAATAACCATTTTAAAATATAATGCTATAAAAGTAGAGTACTTTAAAATCTCCTTTTGGGGCCAGCCCAGTGGTACAGCAGTTAAGTTCGTACGTTCTGCTTTGGCGGCCCAGGGTTCGCCAGTTTGGATCCCTGGTGTGGAGCTACACACAGCTTGTCAAGCCATGCTGTGGCAGGCATCCCACATATAAAGTAGAGGAAGATGGGCATGGATGTTAGCTCAGGGACAGTCTTCATGAACAAAAAAGAGGAGGATTGGCGGCAGATGTTAGCTCAGGGCTAATCTTCCTCAAAAAAAAAAAAGCATAAAATCTCCCTTTTTGCCCAGATAGGAACCTTAATAACTAACATCTTATTTGAAAAGGACTCTACAAAAGACAATCCATTTGCCTGATTGCTTTCTTCAACATTAGCACAGTTCCAGGTGGGGTTTTCTTTATTCTTTTTAGTCTAACAAGCCAAAGAAGTGTTTTCAATTTTTTTTAAGTGTAGATTTCTAGGCACAGAGAACAGATATCAGGTGTTTTGAAGAATTGCTTAGTTGGGCCTAAAATGCAAACTTTTAAAGCAAAGGAAAGATTTCAGTGAAGGAGAAATGAAGATGAAAAGCATGACTATCTGATGAAACTAGTTCCATGAGTGGGTTAGAGAACATGTTTGTAGGTATTGTGGAGGGTGTCAATAAAAAAGGCAAAATTGAGGAAGCAAGAGAAAGATAGCTGGACCAAGCCTTAGGATACGTAATGGGGCAGAATCTAGATAAAATTTAAGGCAGAGGAGATAACTAGAAGAGACTCTTCTTCTAACTCAAAGACATTTCTGGGTAGAGTGAAGGAAAATTTAGGAGCTGTGTATTAAATGACTTTTCTGTGAAAGAGGAAGAAGTAAAATTATCTGCTGTGAGTGAAAGAAAGGAAGGCACCGTGTTAGGGTCTTACTTGCATCATTTCACTAAATTCTCAACCCCAGCCTATGCGATAATATCTGGTCTTACTTCCTTTATACAGGCAAAGACACTGAGGCTTGAGGAAATTAACTGAAAGCTGGGAAGATGCTATTTAGATGCTACGACAGAAGAATAAAATGATTATCAACAGGCTAATATGAAGCAGAATAACTTACCTTGATAACGAGACCATTTTCCAAATATGTCTGGAATATTTTAGATAAGAATGTTTTCTTAGACTTTGTATTTCTTATTGTTATCAACATTTAGCTATTTAATTAATATTTAGATATTAATATTGTCCTTCAATATTTAGACATTTTTGAAAACTGCCATGCAAAATAACTGGGAGTTACGGTGCCCTCCACCCGATGCAGGCCAGCTCGTAGCAGGAATAGGGTACCCAGTTCCAGATGTCTCACTTAAAAGGGCCATTGACAAACTAAAAGCATCCATAGAAAGTCAGCAGGATGTTGAAAGCTCCAACTAAGCCATCTGAGAAATAATTTAGGAAAAGAAAGCTCCTATTCCTAGAAAATCAAAGAATTGGAAGGACTCTTAAAGGTCATCTGGTCCGACTGCTTGATTTGGGAGCTTTCAGATTCTCCAGCAGATGCAACACAGAAGTTTTCACTGTCCTTGCTGAGACAAACGCTTTCAATGAACTTTTTTTTTTCTTCTCTCTCCAGGAAGAAAGGATCTGTAGTTGAGACAGCTAGATAGGGAAATATAATTCCTCTTTCTTTCTCTAAAATTGTAATGTTTAGACTGAACTATGTGACAAGTATCTCTCTGTTCTTTGGAACACAGAGTATCTTTTGCCTTGTTTTCCAGATCATAACGTTTTGCTCTATACCATATCCTAATTTTATTTCTCTCCACGTATAATCAGGCTAATTTCCCCACTCCTTTCTATGCATCCAATAGGCAGATTGTTCTCATTCTGTCTTAGTGGCTATTTTGAGTTTCTATTGCTGTATAAGAAACCCGTCCTAAACTTAGTAACTTAAAACAACACCTTTATTTTCTATCTCAACATTCTATGGATCAGGAATACAGGGCAAGATTCAGCTGGGCTGTTTATGGTTTCACATGGCTTCATCAGGAGTCATTCATTTAATAGCCATCTTTCAATATTAGAAAATAAAGAGTACCTATTTATAACGGCTTTTTTTGAGTTATCTTTTATGAAGGTATCAACCTATTTAACCAGTCCCTTATTGATGGGTATTTGGATTGTTTTTAATTTTTTCACTATTTCTAACATTGCTGTAACTAATGCCCTTTGATGACTCATTTGGTTTCTGTTGGGTAAAGTCCTACAAGGAGAATTGCTGAATAAACTTAAAAGTTTGTATAAATTTTAGTACAAATGCATAAGCCAATCAATAGAAGACAGCTCAACCAGCACCAGTTTAGCAGGATGACCACTTTTTCATCTATTCTCCTTTTCCATTCTGATAGTAAACTATCACTGTTATTTTTATTTGCATTTCTTTGATCATTAGTGAGTTTGAGCATTTTTTTATGTTTAATGATCATTTGCAGGTTTTTCTCTGAATTTTCTCTTCATATCAATTATCCATTTATATTTTGTAGTTTTGTTTTATTTTATATCTGTAAGATAATAAAGATATTATATATATAATATATATATTAGTATTAATAAAGATATTAAGTGTTTGACAACTATAATGAATAATTTTCCAGAAATAAATTTTCCTTTAACTTTACAATGTATTTTTCTTCCATCCAAAAAGTTTTCTAAATGTTTGGAGCAAAATTTGCTTTTTTTTCTTTTATAACTTTTGGATTTGG
Organism: Equus asinus; assembly: GCF_041296235.1. NCBI lineage: Eukaryota > Metazoa > Chordata > Mammalia > Perissodactyla > Equidae > Equus > Equus asinus. Next base: position 19,142,896 of record NC_091805.1, on the reverse strand, counting down.
TTTCATACTCCTCAAAATTACAAAATTATTTACCTATATTTTGTTGCCGTATTTTTATTGCTTTATGTTTTATATAAATAACCTATCTGGAATTTATTTTTGCATATGCTATGAGAGAGATTTTACTTTTCTCAAGTGGATAGCCAGCTGATCCACTATCATTTATTGAACAATGCATCCTTTCTGAACTAACTTGCAAAGTCAAATTCACTATATCTGAATGAACTCTGTTCTGTCCCACAGTTACTTTGTCCCTCCACAACTATAAACTGCTTTAATTTCTTTAGCTGTAAGTATGTTTTCATATCTGTAGCACAAGTTCCTATATGATTGTCAAAATTTCTGGGTTTTCTTGCGAATTCATTCTTCTAAATGACACTTAGGAAAAAATGTTTACAGTTGTGTCATACAATGTCATATAGGTTTTTATTTAGTTACATTTATATGTTAATTTGGGAAAAATAGAAAATTTTATAATAGAACGGAATAGAAATTTTTATAATTCCTACCAAAAAATCTACTATGATTGTTTTATTTTGCATTTATATAGATATTTCTTTAGAATCCTAAATTTTTATGGCATTATTTTATATTGTTATTTTCTTTTTATGCTGCAATAAATCCGTATATATTTTCTCTCTTGATATTGGTAGTATATAAGAAAGTTATCAGTTTTTTTTTACATTATCAAGAATTTTTTGCATCAAATTTTTACGTTAACCAAATATTGGACCACTTTAAAGACTTAAATCTTTCTTTCAGCTTGACTGTCAATTAACAAATTTCCTAGGTAAACATTTATATTATGTACAAATATGAGCATTTAGAGTCTGCCTTTAAATTAACAATACCTTTTTTTATTATCATTTCAGTATTTTATTACATTGGCTAGATCCTCTTGAATAATGTTAAATAATTTTTAACTAATTTGATATTTATGAAAATGTATTTCTTAAAAACAGTTAAATTTCACTGTTATCAGTGAATTCATGACATAGTACCATGCACTATAATGATTACTATTATGTGGAATAAAAATTAAAAATAGTTGGCCACTTCCTAATAAAGCTCGTACTTCCAATGTGCACTGTACTTGGCAGTATTTCAGAAAATCATAAGAGTGAAAAAAAGAGCCTCGACTTCTTTGGAAAAATAAGTGATTCAATTTGAGATTTGAGGCTTACAATTTTTTTTGCTTTTATTATTTTGGGTTTGTCATTCTTGGATGAAAAGAAGTATTTTAAAGAAAAAGAAGAAAGAATATGAGGCAAGGCAAAAACTGAGATTTATGAAAAAGTCACAAATGGAACCTGAACAGATTCATGAGTGATGACCAAATAAGTAAAAATGGAGGAAAGACGCGTACCTTGAAGGGACTGGCCATGCCTACCTTGTTTTACTATTTAACTCTAACAAGTGGTAGTATGACCGGAACATAGAAAATGCTTAATAAATTTTTTAAATGAATGAGTAAATGAGGAATCAGTGCAAATATATGGACTAAGTGACTACCTCCAACCCACGTGGCAGGTCTGTCTGTCTCCAGATAATTCCCACAGGTGCATTAAAGCCTAGCGATAGCATCCTCACTCCTGATCCTAGTGAATAAATGAATCAGCAGCCTCTTCATAACTGAGAGCTCTCACTCACATTTTAGGGCTGCCTCTAGTGGTGGGGAAGACCTTCCACAAGACAAGAAAGACGATTGTCCAGTTAAACTGAACAGGTTCTTGGTGTTCCAAGCTGTCCTTCTCCTCTGAGTCTTTTTAAAGAATGGGAAAGTAGGGAAGTACGCTAGTTGACGATGAGGGACGTTTCAAACTATGTGCTGTTGGTTCAAAGTTGCTTGTGATCCATAGTAAAATGATCCTTTAAACAAATGGAAACAAAAATGCATCCATCATGTAAATCCCAGTACCCTTTCTCTGAGGTAAGACTACAGAACTATTCATATGAGAAATTTATGTAAGGAAAGTTACTATCTACATCACTCACAAGAGAAAGCTTTTAGTCAGGACCTAAACAAATTTGAGTGTCTAAGTCCTCTGCTTTGAAAAGTGCTTTTCTAAGCCTCAGTGACTTGGTAATGCCTAAGTACAGACTTTTTGACCAGGAAGGTTTGGAGTCAGAAATGGACTGATGATTCAATCAAGCTTTAGGGTACTCGCTTCAAATATCACAGTCTTGTACTTTCACATAAAGCAGAGATATAACATCAAAAAAATTAATTACCACAAAAAGTTCTGAAAAACTAAAACAAAATCCTGTGCCGACAAAAACCGTATAAAAAGATTTCACATGCTCTGATTTACTCATAGCTGTGGGCTTCTTTAATGCTTTTCATATGATGCATTAGTTCAAACATCCCAGATTACTGAAATGCATATTACTGATTTAAGTAAACTTCTGTATAGACATTTTTTCTTTTTGCTAAATTTTGTCATATATTGGAACGTATGTGGAGACAGGAAAACTGGGTTCTACACTTAGCTCTGATTAGCTCAGGGCCTCTTGAATACGTCTTTTGCGTAGCTTAATTTCTCTAGGACCTAAATATGAAATGAACCGGTTTATCTCAAAGGCTGATCCTACCAGACCTTTCTCAGCTGGGTAAGGCCCCATGGAGTGGGCCTTGTTGTGGATGAATATTGAAAATTGAACTTAGCAGGGGATAATTGAACTCGTAGGTGCTAAGTTCACTAAGTTCTTACTCAATGAATCTAACCAGAACATCCAAATGGAAGGGAAGAATGGAGTAGAATGGGAATAGACTGAGATAAAGAGCGTGATTAGGGTAAAAGGTGAGACATTCTACTTGGGCCAGAAGAGCTTACAGATTCATGTTTCTCTACTTAACATGTCAATTCGGAGTACTCTGAGCAACTTCATTTGGGTGTGTGCTTGAGGGTTGAGTGGGAGAGAGTTGCAGATAAAAGTGCTATATCGATCCTAAAAAATCTGATATCCCCGTCCACCAGAGAGATCCTGCCTAGCTGTCAAACCTACAATTCTCAGCAATGTCTGGCAGGATTCCAAATCACAGTTTGCATTAGCTGGGTTTGGCTGGGCCAAGTAAGCTTACCACCTGCTCCATGGTGGGCTGTAGTAAGATAATTGCAACAGACAAGAAAGAGACCGTGTATAATGATGCCCACTGGCTTTATCTCTATGACTAGGCAACAACAAAACAGCCCTAAAACGGACTCTGCTCAGCCAATTCTATTTCCTTGACCATATCCGTTGACTGTTTAGATCGTGGGTACAATCTGTTTGAAATGGTGCTGGAGGATAACTGTCGGGGATTTTGAATCAAGTACGCCAGGGCGATCTGGTTGTGTTCTGTCAGTGTGGTCACCATCCTCACTTCAAATTCTGTGACAAAACTGCTGAATGTGGAAAACTTAAATAAAGGAAAAAGGCTCTCGGCATGGATTCTAGATTGGGCTATCTATAGTGACTGGAGGTTCCTGGAAGATTAATAGAAAATGCTCGCTTTGATTCTCAGTGGAAGACTTCCCAGTTGCCCTGGGGAAAGGTCTATACTTCACATGCACACTTGCATTCTTGGGATGTAGGCAAGGGGAGATGGAGGGAACAAAGCCAGGAGTGGAAGGGCAAGGGTTCCATATATGTAAATGTTTCTACATAAGTTGATATAAAACACATGACTCTGAATGACTTCCAAAATGCTTGAATCCTATAAGACACACAAAAAAACGAATGATCTGAACACCATCTGTTTGTCCTTTTGGTACATGTGGTAATGGTCACTTATCTGACTACCTGTGGATATGGAAATGCATTTGAAATAATGAAGGACCCTCTGCTCGATTATAATGACAACTACCAGTGACATTTGTAACCTTAGCAGCAGGTTAGAAACTATTTATGTCCACTCCCATTAAGAATTTTACCTCTTTTGACACATCCATTTGGTTCTGTTTGAAAGAGAAAATCATTAGTCTGACCTAAAACCACAAATGAAGACCAACTTCTCTCAAGTAATTTGCATATGCTTAACTATTTATGAGTTCCCTGCTGAGCATCAAAAGTGGTTATCAATCTACCTACACCCCAAACTTCTACAGAACATTCAGTTTCTGTTAAAAGCATGCTCAATTCCCTATGAAATAAAACTTGAGGTCAGAAGCATACCTGGCAGTACTTTCTTTTCCTTGGGGAGCATTTTGGCATTTTCTGCAATGAATAAAGTGTATCCATTCATTCAACAGATATTTATTAAGTAGCTACAATATGCCCAGCACATAGTCTAATTTTGGAACATGTTTAGATCTTCAATAGTGTTATTAAAACTGATCTTATTTACCATCACCTATTCGTTTACCAGTATTCACAATCATTACTTCCTTTTACCATAATTCAATTTGTCATTTGTTGCTAGATGGGCTAGATGACAAAAGTTGGCAAAATACAAAACATGGGACATCTCTTATTTGAAGCCCGTGTACTAGTAGAACATGGGGTCTTTAAACTTATTCAACATAGCTCACAATAACAGCCCTTGAATATGTACTTATCTTTTTTATTTGTCTATTTATTTCAAGTTTTCACGGTTTTGAGTTTTCCTCTGGTCTAAAACAAAAGCAGCAGTTAATATTGTTGTATTTAGTATCATTTCAGTGCATACAGTGGTGAGGCAGCAATCTTGAAGAAATTACTGCTGTAGCAAGTAAATAAGTTATTCATTGTGTTGTTGAAGGAGTTACACTTTCAACAGTCTATTATGCTCTGTTTATTTTACATTTTTCGATGCAAATGACTTGCCATCTTAACCTGGGAGTACATCAGAAAGAGAGCATTAAAATCTTCGTCCAAGCTACCAATGCTCAGTATATCTTCTGAAATTACATAGATCAAATACCAAGAAGATTGTTCAGAAACTACAGAATGGCATCAGAGAGATTTTGGAAAAGGTGATTTTACTTCTGACCGCTAACGACTTCTGAAGTCTTTAGTTCACAGCAAGAAAAATATTTTAGAAACAAAACAAATATATGTTTACTGATGCCTCTTTCAATTAGTCTCTGCTTTTTGTATAAAGAATAGAGTGCATTCTGGTTTTTTATTTCAAAAATGCAGAGTATATTGAATTCCAGATGACACTGCTCAAAGCAATTTTTAAGATTTTCTATTATATGATGAAAATTGTATTTACATTACCTTGCATCATATTTCTGATGTGTATAATTATCAAATAAACTATTTGGGAGTTATATGGGGAAACAGTGGGTGAAAACAAAAGAACCTAAACCACCTTCCTGGGGTTTCGTTTGTTTTTCTTTCTCTCTTTCTTCATAAAGTGCTTATAAAATGGGCAAGTCTAGGGGAACTCTCTAATTTGTGGACGGTGGTTCCAAGCTGTGCCTATACAGTTTTATGACTGCTTAGCTCCAAAATGTATAAACACATTACCCTTCTACATAGCGAAATGCCCAGGAGAAGGCAATGTAAAAGAGATGAAGCAGAGGAAAATATATTACATAATTTCCTTTTTTTTTACATTTAATTTAAAATTGATATAAAGTGATTTCAACTTTGAGGAGCTGGTGTACGCTTTCCACTTGCTGTTTCCTCATTTCCTCTCAGCTGTGCTTGGCCAAGAAACCAATCCTACACAACTTCTGAGAAAGTCTTCTCAGGCGGGTCTTGAAGGAAGACGTAGTCGCTCCTCTGAGAGTCAGCAGTTGAAGTTCCTATGATTTATTTTCAAGTTAAACAATTTTTGGTTTGAAGGGGGTGTGTGTATGTGATTCCCCATACCACAGCCTTAACTTTGCTATGCAAACCAACTTTTCAACAGACTTGCAAAGTTGAGCCAATTGCCAAAATACGCTTGCTACATCAGCTTCAGAGCAAAATGTCTGGAGGTCAAATCCACTAATAATGGATCATTAGTATATTGTATATATCTAAGCAGTTGGTATGCAGTTGAAAGAAGTGAAAATGCATGATCTTGTGTTGATTAGCATAAAATACACTAGGAAAAACCCAGGAAAGTTTTTGATACATAGTAGGGTTCAGCTAGCATAAGTTGGATTTGAAACTGAATGTTACAAGGTCTAATGTATTCCATGTTGTTGAGAAAAATAGCAAAATAGACTTCTGCTTGTGCAGAGGAAAGGAGTCTGCTTCTTGTCCCAACCATAGAGGTTAGCCTAACAAAACTTTGACTCTGGTATCAAATCTACTGGGAATGTGGCCCTGAGAAGAAGAGCAAATAATCCAGACTTTGTTCATGCATATGAGAGGGGCTCAGAGCCACGTGGCTATCACCCTTCTTTCCCTTGTGCAGCACAAACAAAATTCTTCAAAGGGTAGTTGGCTGTCACTGTTTCTGCCTCATCACCTCCATTTACTCTTCAAGGTGTTAAATCATCTGCTCACAGAGTGGCTTTTGCCTTCACTCCCCAAAACTCATGCATGGAAATTGTTCATTCCAAAATCCACCCAAGGAGCTCTGTCAGTGGCCAATGGAAAGATCTGCTTTCATGACTCACTTTTTGAGATCTGTTTGGGACATCACCGTCTCTTTGAAACATCCCTGCAGCTGATTTAGTTACTTCCTCCTCTGCATTCTCAGAAAAAATTCTTTATAACTCTCTTACTATAGACACCCTGATGTGTTATAATTTGTCCATGTACATAGTGGCTGCTCTAACCAGACTTTAAACTCCTTAAAAGCAAGAAATATTACTTATTCATTTTTGTAACACTAACATATAGTAGGTATACTGACCACATTGTAAAGGCACAATAAATACTTATTGAATGAGTGAATAATGGAGCGATCTCTGACCAGTTTTAGAATAGTGCTGCTATGTTCTGTGATGCAGTGTGCTCCATCACTTACATTAGGAAAAGGAATCAAAAGATGCCAATGATTTCTGGGCATGGCTTTCTCTCACCAGCACATAGCCTTCTTGAAATACTATTTTTGTTGTGTTGAACCTCTGTTCCATCACGCAAGTGACTAATAACATTAAGCATCCATGAGAGAGTCTTTAATGGCTCTTTTAGGCCATGCTATCAAGCCAAAACTTCTTGGGATAGTCTAGCATTTTTAACATACTTTATTTTCCTAATATAGTCCACCAAAACTCATACATTGTATAGAAGATAGTGGTCTTTAACATCTTTGAAGTACAATTAATTTACTGGATGATCCAAAGGTAGTGAAAGGAAGGGAGGAAGGAAGTGGGAAAGGAAAGAAGGAAGAAAAGACCCATAAATGTATTTCTATTTCTTTATCAGAATAAGGGGAGTATTTCAAATTATAAATTCAGATTGATTTGATATTTGATGGCATATATGTTTAAATTGCTTGATAGTCGGAAACACCAAAACATAAATTAAAAACAGAATGTCAAACTGGAAAATAATTATAACAATAATTTAGGTAAAAGGTTATTTCCTTAAGGAAAAAAACACTTAGAATTAAATTAAAAAATTGACAAATGCCACACACACACATACATGCACACAGAAATTTGAATGGCCAGAAACCAGTTGAAATGATAAGATGATATTGTTTTATCTATAAATATGGTATTATTTTTTACATGTAAGTATGGTATAATTTGGTTTTAATCTTTAATATTTTTGACTTGTTTTAGTTTTGTTTAAGTTATACTAATCAGTGTAGGCCGTCATGTGTTGAAACAAGCATTCTCACAAACTGTTAGAGAGTTTAATTAGTATAAATTTTCAGAAGTGGAAAAATCCTTCATACTATTTTACTGAGAAACTCAGATTCTATACATTGTGCCACTAAAATTAATCAAATAACAAAATGACCCCAAACCAACAGAGAGTAAATTCTCTGGTCACATTTTTGAAACAGCGTTGTGAACATACAAGGAGATGCCAACTGTTTGCAACCTGGGAGAGGACCCTCACTAGAACCCAGCCATACTGACACTTGGGCTCTGACTGCCAGCCTCTAGAACTGTGGGAAATAAATATTTGTTGTTTAAGTCACTCAATCTATGGTAATCTGTATAGCAGCATAAACTAAAACAACAATCTAGGGCTCAGACCCCACGGGATTGAATGTCGGGTCACACCATGAGATAAGTCACCAAGCCTGCACACTGGATTCTACAGCTCACCCCACTAACCTCCATCTTCTGCTTCTCCTCAGGAAGAAAGGCCCACAGGAACCACAGAGGACCTGCTCCCCGTCCTATAGATCTGTGAGACACATAGGGAGGACGATGGTGACAATGAAAAAGCGCTGCTCAGATCTCCTGCTGCAGGAAGCATAACTGATTGATCTCCTCAGCCGCTGCCCTTGTGGATCTGCTGTTGCATTTGCACTAATACGACACTATCCACAAGCTGCTTCTACCAAAGAATGAGCACACCTAAGGTTCCGATGCAAGCCCAGTCCTGTGCTATTCAGGACTTCTTTAAAGTGTGTCTTTTGCTCAAGAACTCCCCTCCTTTGGCCTGGCCACAGCTTTCTTAGAACTGTGCAGCCATCTGAGACTGCTTCCCTGGCCATGTTTCCTTCCCTTTCCCCATCACAGGGTTCAGACGACCTCACTGTCTGAAGAAGCCCCTACCTTGTGTGGCTCCCTCACTTTTGCTCACAAGTGTTTTCCCAACAAATCTCTTGCATGTCTATTCCTGCCCTGGCATCTGCCTCTCAGAGGGCCCAAACTAAAAGCCCTTCAAATTCAATGAAAAAAGAACAATCTCGGAATAATAAAGAGATATCAACATTAAAACAATCTGTGAAAAAAATTCAAGTTGATTTTTTAATCTTAGAAAGAATATTAGTGCTGAAAAATATGAATCTAATTATAGGAAAGGAAATATAATAGACATAGATTGATCCAGAAAGACCAATATCAGATAAATAAAATCTAGAAAGTGAACAGAGCAGAGAAAAAAATTAAAGAGAATTTCTAAGCACTGATAAGAAACCCAAAATCTACACTGAAAACTGTCCTACTGGATTAATGAAAAATGACCCACTTATAGTCAGGCATTTTGAAGTTTGAATATAAAGACAAGAGTTAAAGCTTTCACGTGACAGAACATGTCTACCATGTAAACGTAAATCACAAGGGCAACGAACTTCTCACAGCCGTCGCAGATCCTAAAAGACTAGAAAGGAATGAATTCAAAATCCTTTTTTTTTTTAAAGATTGGCACCTGGGCTAACAACTGTTGCCAATCTTTTTTTTTTTTTTTCTGCTTTATCTCCCCAAACCCCTCCCCGTACACAGTTGTATATCTTAGTTGCACATCCTTCTAGTTGTGGGATGTGGGACGCCGCCTCAACGTGGCCTGATGAGCGGTGCCATGTCCGCGCCCAGGATCCGAACCCTGGGCCGCCGCAGCGGAGCGCGCGAACTTAACCACTTGGCCACGGAGCCAGCCCCTGAATTCACAATTCTGACAGACAATAATGTCCCACCTGAAATTGTAAGCCTAGCCAACTTACTAATCAAGTGTGAAGATGCTAATAATTTGTTAAGTGGCAGGAACTATATGAATGATTCATTTAGTCTTTAACAATCCTATGAATAGATGCTATTAATATACCCATTTTGCAGATGAAGAAACTGAAGCAAAGAGAGGTTTATTAACTTGCTCAAAGGCACAGAACTAGAAAGTAGCACAGTTAGAATCCAAACCCAATAAAATTGAAGCTGAAGTCAATACTTTGAACTATGTTGCATCTCAATACACACAGTGTAGGTTGTAGACATTTGCAATCACACAGTCAGAAAATTTGTGGTCTATGCACATTTGCTTAAAAAGTTTTTCAAGATGTTCAGAAAAAGAATGGAAGGAAACATAAAACAAAACGTAACTGTGATAGACAGAGCAATCTTCCCCCACCCCTGCAAAGATATCCATGCCTTTATTCCAGGAACTTCTAAATGCGTTATTTTCTATGGCCTGGCCAGAGGGTTTTTGCAGGCAGGATTAAGTTAAGGGTCTTGTGATGGGGAGATTGTCCAGGTGGGCTCAGTGTAATCACAAGCTTGCAGGAAGGAGGCAAGAGAGAAGAAGAGTTTCGAAGATGCTATGCTGCTGGATTTGAAGATGAAAGAAGAGGCCACTGCAAGCTGGAAAAGGCAAGGAAATAGACTCCCATAGAACCTCCAGAAGGAATGCAGTCCTGATGACCCACTTCGGAATTCTAACTTCCCAAACTATAAGATAACAAATTGTGGTAAGTCCCTTATTGTGTGGTGATTTGTCACAGTAGCAACAGGAAACTAATAATAAAATGAAGAGTGGCAGAGTATGGGGTCCAAGAAGGAAGACAACTTAGCTCAGAAGGTGGTTGAAGCCCAAGATGACAGCTTTGAAGAAAGCCTGGAAGCAACGATCTTAGGTTGGAGGAGTTGGACACAGGGCTTTGTAAAGGAGTGATTCTGGAAAAAAAAGATAGTATGGTCCTATCAGAAAAAAAATAACAGAATTAATATAAGAAAGACTTAGCATGAAGAAACAAAAAGTGATTAGAAACTTCTGAAAAGCATATCAAGTAAAGGAAATGTACTCATATATATAAAACTCGTCTTGGCATAAAACTACACCCACATCATCGTAATGTAAATATTCTTTATTGATTTTACTAAAAATAGCAATATAATTGCATTGGAAAGATGAGGCAATGGAAGGTAAGGTTTATTCAAATATAAATCTTTATTTGTCATTAGATAGTTAATGGATAATATCTAAAATTAGTAAATCAATAAAGAAGAGCAAACGTATTTGGAGACATAGAAGTTATCACTTGAGAAAAAAGAGCTAAAAGGAGCTGCTATTGGGCCGGTGAGATGAGGAGGAAATGGAGGAGAGGATATGATGTTGTTGTTGCTATGTCGGTATTATTTTATTTTTAACAACATGAAAATTAATTTAATATAACTTTAATTTATAAAAAGAAAGATGAATAAAAATGTAAAATTAACTAATACAGTTAAATGAATGATTCATGATTTGTGATAAATAAAGGATTAAACGAACATTTAACTGAGATTTTACACACAAAAACAGACATCACAAAAATGAGATTAGTATTGTGATTCTCTAAAATTTTTGCGTTTTTTCAAAAGACAAAAAAAATATAAAATTAAAAACAAATGGCAGTGGGAAAAATATATTTGCAAAAAATATGACAAAGAATGTATAAAGAATGTTTTGCAAATAATAAGAAAAGTTCAAACATTCCTATGAAAACACTGGCAAAGTACATGGATAAGTCAGAAAAACTATGAATGATCAATAAACATAAAAATAAGTTTAACCTCTGTAATAGCAAAATTTATGCATATTAAAACAAAAAGTAGGTACTTGCTTTTTACTTATAAAAATTATAATGATAAAACTGATGAATGGTAGTTTAGTGATGTGAAAACTCTTATAAAAGACATGAGAAGGAAAAATTAATGCTGCTTTTCTGAAAGCAATTTAGCAATATATATAGTCTTGAAAGGGTTCTACCCTTTGAACTAGTAATTCCCCTTCTGGAAATCTCTTCTGAGAGAGTAATAGGCAATGGAGACAGAAATTTATGTGCTTGAACACAGTGTTGCTTATAACAGTGAAAATTGTAAATAATTTAAATGTGCAACATTAAGAGACCGTTTTAAGAGATTACAGCATACATATTGTGCAGCCATTAAATTTCTTGTTTATGAGATTATTTGACACTGAAAAAACTTATAAGATACGCTGTTCAGTTAAAAAAAATCTAGAACAGACACACGCACATGCTATACATTCCCAGTGTATTCATATACATGAAAGACTGAAAATATTCCAAGTATTACATTTTGTTACATGTGATGTTAGCATTTTTAATTTTAACTGCATGCTTTTTCTCATTTTTCTACATATACTTATATAAAATAATGAAAAACCAACGAATGAACAGAATTACAATACAAAGAGTGTTTTATTTCCTGGGGCTTATGATTTTTGCTTTAGAATTCTTCGAGGACAGTAATTTCTCTACCAAAATAATTGGTGACCTAAAGCAAAGAAATTGCCTCTTACTCGAGCACAAACTTCAGAAGAGTGTACTTCTTTACTACTTGATTTTCCGGTGATGTCATTATCTACCAGCCCCTGCCTTCACTTCCCTCCCCATCTAAACTTGTCCCCAAGGTCACTAACCTCAAATTCCTTACTAATATGTTCACTTCGCTCTTTCTCTTTCAACCACACCCATCAAGGCACTTGCTAAGCCCAGATAAACAAAACTATTTACTCCACCTCTTTTCTGCTCTTGGGATACTGAAAATATTCAAAGAAACACATGAAAAATGATTGATTACTTTTCAAATTTACATTTATGCTCATCCTTCTCCTTGACCTCCTCTCTTTCTCTTTCTCTCCCAAACCCTCATTCCTCCTTTCCCAAATCTTCTCTCTTTCCAGTAGCAAATCATTCCTTTCCAGCTAGAAGGAGGACAAGTCTTGCCCAGGTTGCATCCTATAAGATCTCAACTGTGAAGCATGCAGAATATGGTGAGAGGCAAAGGTTCACCAGGAATGGCAAGGCTGGGCTTGGGCCTGCTAAGGGGCTGTGAATTGCTTCTTGGGGGAAAATCTAGCAATGTGCAAACAGGTTTGGATGGCTAATATTCCACCAACCTGGATGCAGTGTACCAGCATGAACTAAGTCAAGAGGAAGACTCTCTAGGTTTGAATCAAGGTTCTACCACTTCTTAGCTCTGTGACTTTGTAACAGTTATGTACTTCTAGGGCCTCCGTTTCCTCCTGTGTGAATTGGGGTTTCACATGACTCATATTACTGTTACCACAGAAAGTTTGTATAACGATTCAGAGTAAAATCTAAATAGTGTAATGCCTCCACAGTAAATACTCAATATTAGTTGTTATTATTAACTCTATCATTATCTGACTGATCTGATAGAGTTTCTATAACCGGATTCATATAGTCAGACAAAAAGTAATTGTGTCATCCTTGTTTTCTCTGTGATTTAAAGCCAGAATTCAGTGACTCAGCCAGGGTACACTAGAGGAAAGACACAGCTCCTGGAGCCTGAGTACAGCACTAGCTTGACTAAGATGAGCTCTGGGTGAGCCTGCTGATTGAGGTGAGCTTGTGAGAGTTGTAATGAGGCAACCAGCACAGCCTACACAATCACAGAAAGCTTCCCTGAAGAGGAAACATTTAAGATTTGAGAGGAAGCTGGCAGATAAAAATGGAGCAAGGAAAGAAAAAGCAGTTGCGAAGGCACTGTGTAGAAAGGAATCAGCACAAACAGAAATAAAAGTCCAATGGAGTTAGTATATGGTGAGCAAGAGAGTAAATGGGTCCTGATGAGGCTGAAAAGACTGACAAAACCCAAATCATTCAGCCTCCGTAAGCCATACTAAGGTGGTCAAAACAAGACCTGGGGAGTGTGGACGGAAAGGGAAAAAGATTCTTCTAGGATGACTTCTGTATTCCCTTTACCTCAAATTCCTATTGATTTTTAAAGATAGTCATTCCCCGTGACCAAGCCAATCCTAACCAGTAGTGGAAATGGAGCTGAAATACACACACACACACGTACACACAAGAATAAATCATCTGAAGAGATTAGGAATAGGCAAATTAGAAGAGACGAACAGGTTCCTGGACATCCTTTGTTGAAAGTCATTCCCCTGTGGTCCTCAGTGGCACAGAGGGTAACTAAACTCGTGTTTATAATACCAGGGGAGCTGAGGAATGTGACTGAGGCCCAAAGGAGCCGCCAGTCTAATGGGATATAAAAATGTTAAAGAGATCGGGAAAGGTGGAGTTGTTCGGATGCCTCTCATGGCTCCAGGAAACACCATGAGTAAATAAGACAAACTTGCCTCCCCAGTTGCTAGAGTACAGACAAAAACAAGATAAAACATAGCCATGGTTACCAGATGGCCTTTTCATAGGAATCATACATACCCTGAGAGTCCTGAGGAATTGGCTACTGATTGCCAGAAGCATGAATTTGCCAGTTGCATTGGGAACAAATGAGAAGACTCGGTGGCGTCTAAAAGGTTTAGGGACACCTCACAACCAAACCCCTGAATCACTTCTCGTTGTCCTACGTTTCCCCCTGGCTTGTTGACCAGGCCTAATATGAAGGTATATACACAAGGAGAATCTTCATTTGATTCAGATTGATTGTGACTGAAGCAAAGTGACTAATAGAAACAGACTGAAAGGAACCCGGAGCAGCAGACTCAGAATTCCTTTGGCAATGATCATATGTATGCATTTAATTCATATTTATTGAGTAACCACTATGTGTCAGACTTATTCTAAAGCATTAGGTAAAAGGACAGTGAACAAAACAAAAATCGGTTTTTTTTTTTTTTTGAGGAAGATTAGCCCTGAGCTAACTGCTGCCAGTCCTCCTCTTTTTGCTGAGGAAGACTGTCCCTGAGCTAACATCCGTGCCCATCTTCCTCTACTTTATACATGGGATGCCTACCACAGCATGGCTTGCTCAGCGGGGCCATGTCCACACCTGTGATCCCACTGGCGAACCCTGGGCCTCCAAGAAGCAGAACGTGTGAACTTGACCACTGCACCACCTGGCCGCCCCCAAATCTTTATCCACATTTATCTTTTAATCTAGTTGGAAATGGTAATGCAGATTTATGGTGTAGCTTTCATGTTGGATTGTGGCTTTTATCATAAGCAGCCAAGTACATTTTTGCTTAGTAATCTGTTTGGTCTGAGGGCCCTCAAGGTTCTATTTCGTCTTGTGTCATCTGCATGCCATTGTGTCACATGCAGTGAGATGAACCCTGCTCTGATGAATGCATTAAATGGGCCTGATCAATCAGCAGGCACTTTGGTCTACGCTGTTTTTCTCACCCTCCAGAATAAACCTCATCATGTGACTATACCAGTGGAGAGAAAATTCTCCACATTTTCCGAGTTTATCATACATGGGCTCTTCTTTAAAATAGCAAGTTGTGAAAGTAAAATGATAACTGAATTTTGGCTTGGTTTGTGTTTGCCTTAAAATAAGTATAATGAAATCTCCAAATTTCCCTAATTATTTTGCCATCTATTGAATATATAATTGGAATAGATAGACTTGACAGCTCAAAGAATTACTACAGAATCCTGGAGATTGTTGCCTATTCCATTTGGACAGAACAAGCGGAAGTTATCGGAACCCCCTTGCCTAGTAATTTTTTTAAAAGAAGGGTTGTTGTTATATCTCAGGATGAGTTTCTCTGTTCATTAAGCATTTGTTAGAAATCACTGAGGTTTTGTTAAATTATACAGTTTCACAAATTCAAAAGACGGATGAGTCATAGGCAATGACTGTTAATTAATAAATAGTTAATAAATCATTGAATGGCCTTCCTATTTATACTATTTATTCAGCAAATCTTTATTGACAGTCTACTGCATTCTAGGCTCTTGACCTCAGAGAATTTATAACCCAGACTAGAGTCAAAAAATAATCACCTAAATACGTATATAATTACAAATTATATTAAATGTTACGAATAAAAGTTCAGAATACTTTGAAAATATGTAAAAGGAATAAAAAGTGCCATTTATAGGGATGGATAAGTCTAGAAAAGTGGCAGATTTGGGGAGGTCATGAGTTCTGTTTTAGACAAGTTAAGGGCAAGATGCCTATGAAATTTCCAATACAGATGTTGCATCAAAAATTCTACAGCCACTTTTTTTTTCCGCAAAGAAAAGATTGATATATTACAGTAACTAGAAAGCAATTATTTATCTAATAAAAGAATTTTTAAATAATTGGTAAAACAGTTATTGGATATGTGCTAGTTTGGGGCTGGAAGCAGTGAATTATAAACAATAGGTGGTCATAACTCTGCTCTATGCATTTCAATTTGGCAAAATGCAGTACAAAGATACTGTTTCTTCAAAGTTGTTTTGATTGTACAGATCAACATAATGTGCTTGGCACACAAAATGTATTTACTCCTTGTCAGGGAAAAAACACAAAGACAAATACCAAAGGATCTTTATTTGACACTGCTTGATGACCACAAGTCTGCTGTCCTATAAATAAAGTATTACCCCCAAGGTCACAGATTTCTCTCAGGGAAATTATCCAGATGTCTTGGCACAAACAGATCAACTTTTGAATGGTGAGAGAACAGCATGTCATTCTGGGGAAGTCAACACTGAGCATTCTGATCTCAGTTAAGTTGCCTGAACTAAGACTGGAGGCTAAGCAGTAAGAAGTAAAACACATTGGCTGAAAAGGCAGAAATCAGAGTGTTTTCTGAATTTCCACCAAATTGGTGGAAAGCCAACTTCTAAAATAGGAGCTCTTCAGTAGGCAGGTTCTGTACCAGCTCTGTAATAGGAAGCTTAAAAGATCATCTACTAATCTGAATTTCTATGAGGAAAAGCACAGCTACACTTGCAGGCAAGTGCTTCCTAGACTGTGAAAGATCTTAAAGGTAACTGCTCACACTTTCAACTGTGATGAGGTGGTGAAAACTGACGTCAAACCCTCAGCACGGGTGCTGTAAAGATGTTTGACAGCCCTGGAGTTCAAAGACTGATGTGCTTTCTTCCACTGGCTATACATATTGAAACTAAATAAAAATCTTGAAAGAGAAATATTCTGAGAACAGGATCATTCAATTTATAAGCTTATTTTGACTTCTTGAAAAAGAAAAGAGGTAAAAAGAAAAAAGAAAAGAAAAAGAGATTCAACCATTACTTTTTCTGCTGATCTTGAGGGCAATTATATTACTTTTGAGTATAATTTAATTTGTTTAAAAATAAGAAAGGGAAGAAGGAAAAAGAATGGAAGAAAGAAGGGAGGGAGTGAAGGAGAGTGGGAGGAAAGAAAGAAGGGGGAAAGAGGGGACAGACGAAGGGAAGGATGAAGCAAGGGAGGGAGAGACGGAAAAAGAAAACATTGAAATCTTAAAAGTGTAAGGAACCTTAGAAGCGTTCCATCTCAATTTGGTCTCAAATTTGGTAATCCTTTCTTCCCCGCTAACTACCGTTCACCCATCTTCTTGATCAATCACAGTGAAAGAGAATCCGATCCATTCCCTTGTTAGACATGTCTAATTTATTATTGAGTTTTTCTTTAGGTTGAATTTTAGTTTGACTTCTAATAACTTTACTCATTGCTCCTAGTTCTACCCTCTAGACTTACCAAGCTATGTCCACTTTCTTTTTCTCATGAAGGCCGTTCAGGACATGAAGCCCTGTAGTCTCAGACACTCAGGACCCTGATCCATGAGGATGCCCAGTCTTAGCAGAAGCACAGCAGGCAGAAGCAGAGCATCTCACAAAGGGAATGCAGCTTTGGGAGCAGGCTACGACATCATTCCGACTAGAGAAAATATTATAGCTGGACCCCTGTGTTGTCGAGCATTTGTTAAACATTAAACAGTGAGGCCCATCTCCACAGGGAAACTAGAAACAACTGCAAATGGGGTCAGACTTGCTCAAGGGAGCCTGAGGCAGAAGCATTCTGACAGGAACAGAAAGGATTGATGTTTCTGATGCAGTTAGCAAGGCAGCTCTTACATTTGCAGTTTGGTTCGGTAACACTGGAATGGTTTGATTCTACTGAAGCTGAAGCAGAAAGTCTGTTCACAAGGGCATTGTTTTGTGCCATGCAGGGAGACAAGGAACTAAAGAATTCATGAAGGAGACGAGAAGATGGTGAACGCAGGGGAGCCTCCAGCTCCGGGCAGAGTAACAGGAAGTTCCACAGCAGCTCATGTGCAGGCCCTCAAGATGATGGATGAGCCCTGGGTAGGGACTGCAAACCCGGGAAGCTTAGTGAACTCAAAGCTCAGTCACGGGAAGGAAACCAAGATTGAAGATAGCATGTTTCTTACAGAAAAAGGATCATTTTTTCCTCCAGAATTTCAATAACAGATTTTCTACTGCCACAGTTGAAATTTTGACACAGGAAACAGGACACTGAGAGCAAAGGTTTCAAATGTAACAACTAAAAATTTCAGAATAATTTCTTTGCTTCTATGATTAGAAAAGTTCTCTACATCCAAACCCACTGGATAAAGCAGAGGGAACAAAATGCCTGAGAAATCAACTCCAGATAAAAAGCAAATATAACCAGAGAACCAGTCAAATAGGACTAAATGCACATGGATTATGATGATGTCAAGAGGCAAGTTACATCTAATGGAAATAAGCCACCAGCTTGCAGGCTCTCTGACAATTAAGACAGATTCTGATGGACATGTTCACAACCCTAGTGAGAGGAATGGATAGGAAATGCTTGGGTCCACACATCAGATCTGAGACAGCCTCACTAATGTTAGTCCAGCGCTAAGAGGAGGAAAAGCTAATGCCATTTTCTACAGTTCTATGATTACAAATGAAATGTTATTAGAATCAGGATAGAGAATTTTGCAAGTGAAGCCAAACGAGAAAAAAATATTATTTGCATTCACAATACTAGTCTTGGTGAAAAAGGTGGTAGGTGGTTTTTATGTTACTAAATTAGGTAACATTATTTTTAGAAATTACATCTTTTGGGTGGGTTCCTCAACTCACAATGAACTCTCAATGATTCCTTTACCTTCTGAAGCAAGCCCCTGATAACCTTGTTTGTATTTGTCCCCAATTTAGAACAATCATATTTCCCATAGAAATTGAGTTCAACCTGGACTGTGTTTTGAGTGGGGTGATATAAAGTTGGGCATCTGCCACGTGGTCTGAGAAGTGAGGAAAAGCCTGCAGAGGGAGAAGTCTGCAACAGAAATGCAAAGAGAAGCAAATATGAGATGCACAGAATCCTTTCTAGTTTATGGTTCCAATTTACTTTGTAGTTCCAAATTTCTTCCAGACTAAAGGACAACAGATACCTTCCAATATTTTTAATGAGCTATCTCTATATTCTTTTAATAAACATCTGTCTTTTGCTTTAACTAATTTTGGTATTTTTTATTGTTGTTATTGATACTTAGAGTCCTACGTACTTTAGATAGAGCAGTACTCCTGGTTTTGAGCAAGATTTTCCACCTAACTGCAGGTGTGAAATCGTGTTTTTTTTTTTTTTTTTTTAAAGATTTTATTATTTCTTTTTTCTCCCCAAAGCCCCCGGTACATAGCTGTACATTCTTCGCTGTGGGTTCCTCTAGTTGTGGCATGTGGGACGCCGCCCCAGCGCGGTCCGATGAGCAGTGCCATGTCCGCGCCCAGGATTCGAACCAACGAAACACTGGGCTGCCTGCAGCGGAGAGCGCGAACCCAACCACTCGGCCACGGGGCCAGCCCCCTGAAATCGTGTTTTTTACCAATGCTTCCTGCAGTCAATGTGAACAGCCTAGCATAACCCTGGGCAGGGCAAGCCCCTCAGAGAAGGCCCCTGGCAGAATCAAGCCTGTTGATTCAATATACCCAAATTGAATATACCCATAGATGAAGAACTGTTTATGTGTTTGGACACTAATCTGGGCGCCAGGGTTTTGTTGGTGGACAAGACACAGTCCTAATTCGCAAGGAGACTGTGAAGTCTATGGAGAAAACCAAAGAGGAAATTTCAGTGCAGTGTGGTGAGTCTTAGAATTAAACCTGGAGGATATGAGACCACAGAGAAGGGACATCTATGCCAGCCTTTAGAGATTCAGAAAGGTTTCCAGGGGAAATGAGGCATAAAGCAATATCCAAAAGATAAGAAGGAGTTAAGCCAGATTAAAACCTAGGGTAAGCGGAGCAGATTCCTAGGCCAAAAGCATGTTCCAAGATTTATAGGCAAGAGTTAGCATGAGTAACTTTCCCTGTGGCTGACACCTAAAATTCGACCGGTGGAGGAATAAAGGAACTGGTGAGAAATAAAGCTAAAAAGAGCAAAGTCCAGATCCAATGTGAGGACGTTGAATTTGATGCTAAAGGCAATGGAAAATCTTTGATGGATTTCAAGCAGATGAGTTACACAATCAAAAGTGTGTTTTGGGAAGATCATCCTCTCCTAAACGGGTGAGGGAATGGCAAGGCTGCTTTCAAAAAGATCTGGAGAAATAAGCTAGTTCACTAACCCATACCAAACATGATGATACCCAGGAAGAATAGAGTAAGCCTGAGGATTGAGAAAATGAAAAAACACAGTGAGCTAATGCTTAAAGCATTCTGCTCAAGAGATTGTACCAAAAAATCTGAGATAAAGGGTCAGGTCACTTCTTGCCATGATCCAAAAACAAAAGGCTTTGATGCCAAATATAACCATATCAGAATATCTCAAGAGTTGCTTTCTGTTCCAGAAGAAAACCGACAGTCTTGGTAATTTTTAGTTATCTGAGCCTGAAAAGGCTCCAAGACTGGATTGAAAACTTTACTTAACCACTTTACTGCCACATAAGTTATGAAGCCTGGGGCCGGCCATAAAGATGTTAATTTAATGAATATTCATAATCAATAAATATTCATTAAACAACATTTCCGTTCCAGGCATGCTGTTGCTCCTGGCAGGTCCCGCCTGCATGGCAGAGTGCACTTGTTAAATGAGTGTTGCTCATCGCAGAAACACCTTATGGGATTTCATGAAAGAAGCTGCATTCATCTACAATACATACAGATGTGTAGAGACAAGTTTGAACAAATTCTGTTCAAAAGAAAAAAAAAGCTTTCCTCTTTAATACAATGCTTGTGTTTCACACGTCAAATGTGTGGCCAAATATGTGAAACTCTGTGGGGGAAATCAAGTAGACTTCAAAGGGTTTTATTTCTATCTCTATATGCTGGGTAAGTAAAACACAGTGGTCGCTACCCAGCTCCATGGCTGCCTGGTAGAAGCCAGTTTTTAAATGCAAATGGAGAGTTGTGAGCATAAATGCTCGAAAAATATTTTTGTCATTGTACGATGGCTTTTGAGAAAGTCATCCTTTTACTGTTAGATGAAGTAGCTATGATGCTGTATGCAGTTCACTTGGAGTATGTGTGTTCTATAAGGTAAATTATTTTTCTAAAAAATGAAAACCAGTACTCACAAGTGTTTCTCATCGAGAACCCAGAAGAATTCTACATGACCACCACCCAAAGAATCTTGATATGTTCTTACATACTGATAATAATTTACAAAACCTGCTGGATATTGTCAGTAAACAAAGAAATACTATGATACAATGTTATCTGCTTCAGAATTTCCTGCTTAAATAATACTGTGTAAAGAAACAAATATTCAACACTTTTCTACATTTTTAAGATGCTGCAAGACCCTTGCTTTCAGTTGATTCCATAGGTGGCTTCAGGGAAACAATTCTGCTCTGTTGTGTTCTCCAAGCATGATGAGCTTCCAGTTAGTACATAGTAATATCATCCTTCTTTCAGATACCCAGCTTCTTCCCCTAACCTGGATATCCACAGGCGTCCCTCTAATTGGTGGGCAGTTAAGCAGATAGGAAAACTCCAGTTGTTCTGCCACTATGCTACCAGTTCAGTGAAAACAGAAGGATCCCTGACAAAGAGCATCTTTAGCCCTGGGCTTCAGGCTTTATAAAGGAGTGAGCCAAGAAGCTTTGGAAGACTCATAGAAACTTAATGGGAAATTCAGTGAGTTTTGTTTGTTGTTGTTATTGCCATTGTTGTTCTTGTTGATTTTCATTATTGTGCAGGTTCTTTCATAAAACCTCCCTCCACATACTCTCAGCAGCCTTCATTCCGAGAAAAATGAGAGTTTGCCTGTCCATAGCGCAGGTTTCTCCAGTTCTCATGATTTGACCCCTTATTGTTTTTCTTCAAATCCTGGAACTTTGATTAATACTTGAGTATTTGGGGTAAAATGCTAAGGTTCTTAATTCAATAGAGATGACATTTACTGCCATGCACCTTGACAGTCTTTGAAAAGAAAATGTGAGAGGTGACTAGTTGGTGGAAAGGGCTTATTGCCTCAAGCGTGCAGACGGAATAACAGCCTGAGCTAGGGCACGCTCTCAAAGGAAGAATGATACCCCTATACTTTTCCACTTTGCTTTCTGAGTGAACCTTCTCTAAATAGTCCTTATATCACATTATTTTTCTTTTAAGAAGAAACATATAGAAACCACAGAACTCTCATGACCAAGGTAACTGCCAGTCAAGTCTAGGTCACTAATTAGCCAAATTAAATTTTTCATATACTCAACAACCAGTCTCACTATTGGGGACACGCTATTCCTTGAAAGGAGGTTCTAATGTCCATCCTATTACCTAGCAATTTTAATTGCATCATGTGGCATAACATTAGTTCTATAAGTGAGTTGCTTAAGCTTTCTCATGAATAATAATTGTAAAATATAATAAAGTTTTAAATACAAATTATAAGAAAAGAAAAGTGAATTCAAACACTTTTCTTGGAGACATTTCAATCCAGCTTTGTCTATAAATTTCATTTTCTTCTGTCAGAGAATGGAAAACTACAGTGGGAAACTTCCATCTAAATTGGCTCCATGTGACACTGTATTTTACACAAGTGTCTTTTAGGGAAGTGTAATGAAATGATTTGAAAACTATGTGTTGCTAATAGTGTCTTTGTTACTACGATGAGTTTGTCTCATTACAAAGTTCCTTTGATCCTAGATCTTGACCATCTGTGTAACTTAGCAATACACAGGTTATTTCTTGCTCCTAATCCATAGGAAGATAACATTTCCAAGGATATTTCAAGATAAAAAAATGAGTTAAAAAACCAAAAGTATGAATATCAGTTCTGTCTTGTAGGACAACTCCCTAGTCACTATAAGTATTGCATTCTATGTAACAAAGCCCATTCTTCTGGAATGCCACATAAAAACTGTCTTCTGGAGCAATGCAACAAGGTGGTAAAGATGAAGGGATTGTGTTTTCAGACTCAAATCCTGAGCCGCTTACCGGAAATTTTACCCAATTCGAAATGGTAGTAGAGAATTAAATATTGTAATATTTTCATTGGGGTAGACAGTCTTTCCGTTGATAAAACATTCTAAGAAACTCTTTTTCAAATATGCTTCATAAACTCCTTTAACTAAAAACTCCTATCCAACATAACTGCTCTTCTCCAGTTTTTTTTTCTCAAGTAAGACACAGATATTCTTGCCACCTTGACTTTGCTGCAGATGTGTCTCTCCCCACTACTTGCTCTCCATTTTTCTAAGCCAGGAGTTGCAAACCCAACACTGTGAAATAGCAGCTTGTAAGCAACTAAGGTGTCACTGAAGCTGGAGAAACGGAGTCAGATTTTTTGAGCATTTGCGCTCACAACTCAAAACAAAACCCAGCAAAACAGCGACAGCAGCAAACCTTCTTACCAACAACAGGTTGTCTTTTAGCTTGTTTTAACCCATGAGAAGCCAGTCAGTTACCCTTGGTCTAAATCCTGCTGTTCAAAGCTGTTAACTCTTGAGATGCTGCAGTAGGTGGAGCCAAAGAGCTGGAGCAGGGCTCAAAAGGAAGAGGATGTCTTCCACTCTCATGATTCTGCTATATATGGCTTGGAGAACCAAAGATGTGAAAAAGAGTGATGTCAGAGCTTGTATCCTGAGGGACGTTGTCTCTAATTCTCTCAAGATCTTTGAACAAATCATATCCTGTCATCTCAGGATCTTTGCTGGGCTTGTTTGGAAACATCTCCTTCAAAACCAAATAACTTTTAATTGCTCTCATTACCAGGTTACTGATACAACATAAAACAGCTATCAGCCAATCATGTCTATCACATATTTAATGGGAAGGCTTATCAGCCGCAGAGGAGCCTTAATTAATTAGGTATTCTCCATTGTAAAGTAATACACAAACATTCAGATCACACTTACATGAGATAAGCAGCATGAGTCATACTACAATAATAGACTGGGTATGTGACGGGAGAAACTGAGACTAAGTTAAAAATGATTCATTCAAAGACACAGGAATGATCAAGGACACAACTCAGAAGGAAACTTGAATTTTCCAGCCTCCCGTTTTGGTTTTCAGAAAGATCTTCCGTTACCACCAGGGGCAGCAATAGCAACCAAAGGCCCTTTGGAAATTAAGAGTTTTGCGTACAGATTTTAAGTTCACAGAAATGAAATTTAAAAAGCAGCTGCAGAACATAATAGAGATAGCTGAGTCTGCAAACTGGAAAGTGAAAATCTAGTTGGTTTTGTGATCTCCATTCCCCTAACTAAAGGGAGAGTGGCATCCATAGCACCCTCAAGCCAGCTATATTTTGGAAAGATGAAGCGTGTATGTCAGTCTGCAAAACAGCACGGCTCTGTTAGCCTCTGCTCGCTTTATCCTGAGCCAAAAAATGTAGATCTGATAGCATCTGTTTCCACTACCCATGCTATCCCAATCATCAAGAAAGCATAAGGGTTGGGAAGGAAGTTCTGAAATCTTTCACATGCCTGTTCCTTACCAGGAAAGCCACTTTCTTCCATGCATTCATTCTGTTTCCCTTACTTGTGTCTGACTCACATGTTCAAGTGGCAGATAACTTAGGAGGAAGTGACGGGAAAAAGGGTAAGGGTTAAGGATTGTATTTGGTTCTGTAATTATAAAAAAAAAGATGTCAAACATTTTCAAATGGAAACTAAACAGAATGGTCTTTAAAAAGAGACAGAGAGAAAGAAAAAGGAATATCATCATCAGATTCTGTGAAAATTGTATTAGAATATATTAGACCAGGCATAAGAAATTTAACTTTGTTGGAAACTTTCAGGAGTCAGATGAAAATGTCTTAAAATAGAGAGTAATGAAAAAGAGAAGGAAAAAAATACATTTACTACATTAGTTTCCTTGTGGAAAATGGAAATGGAGAACTGAGGATTTCTGAAAGCAAATGCATACAGTGTCATTCTCTTTCTTGCTGTTAGTTTTTATTTTATTTTTCTTTAAGCAAAGGCAAGAATAATTCTCCAATAAAGGCTGGGAAGATGTGAATTAATTGAGAGAAAATAAAAATTTGTATAACATAGTCAAACCAATGTGCTCATTCTTTCATCTCAAATAACTCAATATATGTGGCAAGAAGATGGGCAGAGGATCAAAGAGGGGCATTTAAAGGGGAAAAAATGCTTTTTTTGTTTTGTTGTGCGTGACCTTGAAGAATCGGTTGACATTCTTAACCAGTTAGAACATTAAAGGATATATAGGGATATTTTGAGCATTAGGTTGTTATGGAAAGCTCTTTGCAAAGCTTATTAATAGGAAAATCCCAGTGATATAAAGACATTTTTATGACATATTTTACTTACATTTTGGAAATAAGTATACAGAAGTGAATATACATCGATATAATTTCAGCAACTATTTATTTCATTTACAAATCTTAATAAATTCATATAAAATAAAAACTACTTTAAACCTAAAAAGGTGTTCATATCACTAGGATTATTTTATTATCAATAAGCTTGGAAAACACTTTCCACCATAATTCAATGCTCAAAATATTCTCCTATATCATTTAACATGGGCAGTGGGTTAAGGCCAGCGGCTTTCTCAAGGTTATGCACAACAGGCACTGTGTCTCACTCCCTTTATACACTGAGATTAGGTTTATTCATACATATTCAGATCTCATTCCCCTACCCTTACAAATCTTTCACTTGAAACTTTCAGTGCCACATTTTTAATATTGGAGAATAGCCTGATCTAATATACATGATTTTGCTTTATATTTATTATTCACAGCTCTTTCTCTTTCCATCTGAAACTTAGTAATAAAAATCTAGTTATATGAGCCAATAACTTTGTGACATTAAACCATCTGTCTAGCCTTATATGTTTTGCCTCAGTAACAGGCGATCAATGACTTCCCAGAACAATTAACAAAGGTTTTTACAAGGGATGGAAGGAAACTTTTGCTTAATTATAGTCTTTGGAGAAGTTAACACACATTAACCTCCCAAATGATATACATTCTTATTATTAAAATCTCACAAACTGTACATACATCTATCATTAGCCTCTGTTTACATGGTCATAATTCCTAAGCATTTACCCAAATATTTTAGTGCAGTATCAAACTAAAGAGTAACTTAGGTAGAAAGTTTTCTTAGGTCAACTATCTAAAGTATATATGCATGCAGGGCATTGAGCACATTATGTTGCAGTTTTTAGCATATTTGCTAAGATTTAGTAAAATAGATGTTTCCTAGATGTGCCAGTTTGCTAAGTCACTGTTTACTTCAACTGCTCACTCAGATAAAAATAAATTCAAGCATACAGAAGGCCACACATAAATGGAACATTGTATTTGGATATATCGCTAAGTACCAGCCCCACAAACACTTTCCAAAGATGTACTAATGCCATTGGAAGAAAAAAGACCCGTCTTACCCAGGTGCTCAAAGAAATCATACTGGTTCTGACCATGCATATGCACTTATGTGCTCCAAACACAGATCACTTAAACGCATCATAGTCTAAATACGCAAGCTGAACTATGCTTCTTTAAGAAGTTTCATAGTTAGTTTTTAAAGTAAAATTTTGGTTGTCTATGCTTGCAGAGGAATGTGGAAGCAATCATTTAAATAATTTATAACAAAAGAAAATATTCTTCTGGAAAAGATGGCTGCTAAAAAATAAATTTATTTTATTTTTTACTAAAATTATTAGAATAATTATTCCAGTTCATTCCAGAAGTATAGAAGAGATGGAAAAGTTGCCTCAGGATGTGACCAAGACAAAATTTATATACATCTGTAAGTCACTTAATGATTCCTGAAAGATCAACGTTTTGGAAATAAATAGATTCATTTATAATTATTTAACTGATTTTTAAAAGTATTTGGAAGTTGCATATTCCATGATATTCCATGAATATCTGCATACAGATATACATGATGTAAGACTTTTATTGTTTTTTCAAAGCATAAAATTTTAAAAAGAAAGAAGCAAACAAATAAAAAACCAAACAAACGTGGCCAGAATGGTATCATTTTTAAAAATAGTCCCTGCCAAAAGAGAAGGAACATTGGAATTTCTAGTGCTTGATTTTGGTTCCAACTAGGTTGTCTTACTTAGCTATGTTGTGACCAAATCTTACTTAGTTGGGTACAAATGTACTAACCTCTCTGGGCCTGTCTTAGTGAGTAAGATTATTATGAGAAATAGGAATAATTTATGTGACAGGTATAGTAGAGTATTCCACACCTAGGAGAAACTCAAAAAATGGTAATTACTTAAAAATTATTTTTCATTGTTTAGGTAATTTAAGTAATATTTAACTTAGGCTGGTCTGTCAACAAAGGTTTCAAATAAGAAATTAAAATAATTTAATTAGTGGATTTTTAAGGTCGCAGATGTACATGAACAAAAAAGAATTTAAAGTCCATGGAGTGCTATCTTCACGTTGCACATCATTTTCAGCTCCTAAGTTTCACTGGTCTACCTGGGTGACAGGGTGCTTACACCCTGTGGATGTGACCTAGTGAATCTCAACCTTCTCATGTCCTAATTTCCTTAGATCTGAATGTGTAATCAAGTGACATTAGCAGAGTTTACAATAGCAATTTATAGAAGATAACATATGATAGCAGATGTTCCACTGTGAGAGATTATGAGTTCCAGTTTTACTGTGTTTCAAACCAAAATGTCATCTCACACTTGCAGTCCTCTGAGCTCTGATGAGCTAATAAAGGGGATCCTGAGGTCTTCTTATGTTAACTTGGCTGATCTCATTTCTCCCTCATGTCAGAAATTTTACTGTTTGTGGGGCTGGCTCCGTGGCTCAGTGGTTAAGTTCGTGCGCTCCGCTGCAGCGGCCCAGGGTTCGGATCCTGGGCGCGGACATGGCACTGCCTGTCAGGCCGCATTGAGGCAGCGTCCCACATCCCACAGCTAGAAGGACCTGCAACTAAGATATACAGTTGTGTACGGGGGGGGGGGTTGGGGAGATAAAGCAGAAAAAAAAAAAAAAAGATTGGCAACAGTTGTTAGCCCAGGTGCCAATCTTTAAAAAGAAAAAAAAAAAGAAATTTTACCGTTTGAGTGATAGTAGGAAAATCCAAGACCACCTGACAACTATACTAAGATTTCGCATGATTCTATTATCGTGATAATTTTGTTAATTTTGTAGAGAATTAAAGAATATTAGAATGATAAGGGAGTATATGGACTCGAATCAGGCATGTTATCTGATTGGAGTACAGTTTATATAATAAGTACTTAATTTTGTCATTTCGTTCTTGTGATTTTGGAGGATTTTTCTCTCAAAAATGTCCGAATTTTTAAAACAAATCAACAAGTTATTATTAAAATGTTAGACAAATAAGATCTCCTTTTTTTTTTTCAAAAAGTTTTACCAGCCTGTCTAGTGAGGAACTCAATACAGCTCTTTACAGAAGTAAAGAGCTTTGCTTTGGGGCGAGCGGTGTCAATAGGAGACAGACCTGCCACTTGCTAGGTATCAAATATTGGGGAAATTATTCAACCTTGTGAACCTCAGTTTCACCATCCAGAACATACCATAATAGTACTATCAACTTCATTAAAGCAGTTGAAGATTAAAGTAAGTAATGAATAAAATACTAGCTCAGTGCTTGGCATACATAAGACACTCAATAAATATCAGCTATTTTTATTAATAGAATTTTCCACTATTAGCTGTAAATATGGTTCATTTGACCAAAATAGAATTTTATAGGCAACACATTTCTACTATATTTTTTCAGATAAAGATATATCTTATCAGTGGGACTTGATGACAATTGTTCCAAAATTAGGATGAAGCAGAAGGCGTGACGTGCATGTCTAAATTCTGTATTGAAGAATGAAAACACACATGTTCAACAGCACATCGTGGCTCAGTGAGATGTCACTGCTGTGACAGGATATGAATTTCTCATTGTAAAAACAAATAGATGTTATAAAGCCATCACTGCCAGGTCATCATTCTTTTTCTATCAAAATGCTTATTCTTTGCTTCTCCCTCTAACATGAAGTGAAATATGAATCGCCAACATTCCCTTTATCAGTTAAAAATTAAGGAGAAAATAAAGCCCTTGCAAAATCAAGTGGTTCTAAAGCAAAACAATAAAAGAGGGCTAACTAAAACATACCCTCATTATTTTTCTTTAAACTTTACTAAAATGACAGACTTTGAAACGACTTAAGGATGTGCGTGCCTTTCTGTGTGTCTGGTACAAGGATGTAGTAGTCTCAAAGACAGCATGCAATGTAGTAGTTGCTATGGAAACAAGATGTTTTTCATTGAAGAGCAGTAAAAAAATGGTGCATATAAATAGCATATGTACAGTATATTGTCTTTGAGTGAATGACCTTTGCCCCTGGACCATAAGAACATGTTTTCTTCTTTTCTGAGATTCTTGTCTATTTTTGATGTGCATATGTATCTAATAGAATGGTGATCAAACTGCCCTCTTTGAAGCTACCCAGGGTACAGATCCTCGGTGAGGAAATAAAAGGCGTCTCAATATTGCATGTGCGGTTAAAAGGAGTTGATGGGTTGGAATTAAAGCACTTGAATTAGGTGCTGTGCTGAAAACATTTCACACCTTACAAGCCAACTCTGCAATTAAAACTTGTAGTAGAGTTATATTTTCTTATAATTTGATAGGAGAACTACTATATATAGCAATTAATTGTTTACACAAAAAAATTAAAAGTATAGCTGCGCAGAGAAGTTAGAAATCTCTTATATTCAGAGAGTCAGCATGGTAAAGAGAGAAGAGCCTGCATCTAAAGTACCAGGACTGGGGGCTGGCCCCGTGGCTGAGCGGTTAAGTTCACGTGCTCCGCTGCAGGTGGCCCAGTGTTTCCTTGGTTCGAATCCTGGGTGCGGACAGGGCACTGCGCATCAAACCACGCTGAGGCAGCGTCCCACATGCCACAACTAGAAGGACCCACAACGAAGAATATACAACTATGTACCGGGGGGCTTTGAGGGGAAAAAGGAAAAAAAAAAGTCTTAAAGTACCAGGACTGCCCACCTAGGGTTATCCCTCTCCTGTTCTCTGGCCTGGGGCAAGTCATGGAGTCTTATCTGGAAGATGGAGACAGGACTAAACTAACTGTCACAAAGAATAGGCAAGAGTATCAGAGTAGCAAATGCAGAGGACACTGCTGGGTAGATGCAAATCACTGTTTTTATCAAGTATTGTGAAAAGAAATATTGGTAAGTTCAAGTGTGGAAATAGTTTGTCTTGCTTGGCTTTAAAATGATGGACAAGTGCTAATGGCAGCTCAAGTATTTTCTTTTTTGGTGGTCAACTAGTCAACGTTAGCTAGTAACTATTGAACTTTTAAATTGCAATATATGAATGTACTAGTTTTATAAATGTAAACTGACATGTATTCATTAGTACGGCAGATATGAATGCTTCTGACTGAAATAATCAGAACTGGAGATTTAAATTATATTTATTTTTGTTTACGTACATATATACGTGTGTGTAGAAAATCTATTTACTATATGTATAATGGAGAATATATATGAATTGCATACACTGCATATGTGTATGCGTAATGTATTGTATTCACATGCATAGAAAGAGAGAGAGTGAGATGGTACGTATATTATGCATCTAGATATTTTACATGGAGGATATAGGTATCTAAGAGATATCCCAGGGCTGGCCCGGTGGCACAGCAGTTAAGTGCACGCGTTCGGCTTTGGCGGCCTGGAGTTTGCTGGTTCGGATGCCGGGTGTGGACATGGCACCGTTTGGCAAGCCACGCTGTGGTAGGCATCCCACATATAAAGTAGAGGAAGATGGGCAAGGATGTTAACTCAGGGCCAGCCTTCCTCAGCAAAAAGAGGAAGATTGGCAGCAGTTAATCACAGGGCTGATCTTCCTCAAAAAAAAAAGGCATATCTCTATAAGTTATATAGAGATATATATATGTATGCACACACATAAATACACAACATGCTTCTATTTTATTACTGAGTTGGCACACAAATAAAGGTTCAAAAAAGCCAAGGACAACGTAAAAGCAGGACATTTAAGAGGGCACTTATTTGGCCTTTGAATTTCTGCCAAACTCTGGAAACCTATGATTCTGTGTGGATACTTCCATGGAGAACAGGCAAAAACAGGAAGTAGACTGTAGGGTGCAAAGTCTAATAAGAAATCTCACTACAAAGGTGAGGTCTGTGAAGACCTACAGGCGTAGTGTGTAAGGGAATGAGAAAGAAAACAAAGTCAAGCTTGAAAGTGCGAGTAAGCAACACGAGACTGTAAAGAATGACAGAGCAGATTTGAAAACGAGCTGAGGAATTGTAGAAATAAAAAAATCAATAGAATAGTGTAATTTTTATTCATTCCTTAATTGGATGTCCTAGAAAGCACACTAAGATATTAAGAAAGAAAAAATATATATATACATATTATAAAGGAAGAAACAGCAACGTTCATAGATAGTATGATAGTCAAATACAAAATCCAGAAGAGGCTATATATCAATTATGAGAATTAATAGAATTTAGCAAAGTTGTTCAATACAAAATCAATACACAAATATAATAAATTATACTTAGTAGCAATATTAGGCAATATATTTCAAATAAAACATTCCATTTAAATTACATCAAAGTGTTAAAGTGACTAAGTATAAACCTAATAAAAAAAAGTGCGAGTCTCTGATGCAGATAGGTATAAGATCTTATTGAAATACATTTTTAAAATCTAAGTTGAAATATATGCAATGTTTGTGATTGAAAGACTCGATGTCATAAAAATATGAACTTTCCCTAAGTTTAATGCAATTACAACCAAAACTCCAACAAAAATTTTTATGTAATTTAACGAGCTGCATGAGAGAAGGAATGACCAAGAATAGTTTAGATAATTCTGAGAAAGAAGAACAAGGTATATAGAATGAAGATAGAAAGAAGAAATACAGATATCGATTTGTTATAAAGCTAAGATATTAAGACAGTGTAGTGAGAAAGTGCTAAACAAATATTCAGATGGAAAAGAACAGAGAGCTCAGAACAGATCTGTGCATATATGGGAACTTGATTTATGACAATGTAGATATTATAGATCACAGTGGAAAGAGTACGTTTTTTAAATTTATTTTTAATAAATTATCCGGAGATAATTTGTTACCCATAAAAAATGAAATTGGATCCATAACTTCTATATGCACAAAAATCAATTCTAGGTAGATTAAAAACTTAAATGTGAATAGGAAACTATAAAAATGTTAAAAGACAAGCTGAGAAAACTTATTACACATATAGTGTACAGAGAATTAATATCTAAAGGTCATTAAGAAAAAGATAAACAACCCAGTAGAAAACTGGGCAAAAGAATGAACAGGCATTCCACAGGAAGGAAAAGGCAACAGTTTCTTCATCAGATGAAAGTACATTTCACCTGGTTAGTAATCAGAGAAATTCAAATTAAAACCATCTCACTATCTTTTCACATGTACAAGATTGGGGGAAAATATCGGAAGTTGAACAATGCAGATAATGGCTAGAAAGTGGATTAACAGGTATTCTCACCTATCCAGGGGATGTGTATAATTGTACACCCATTTGGAAACAGTTTGACAGCACCTAATAAAGTTGGGCATTTGTACATTCTCTTCATCAGCATGTACTCTGTTGTGTGCCGTAGAGAAACTCTTGTTTGAAACCACGGCAGTCTTTTTTTCTAAGTTCATAATAGCATTGTTTAATATAACAAAAATCTTAGAACCAGTCAAAATGTCCAGTAAGAGTAAAGTAGATGTATACACTTGAATAGACATAAAATGGAATATTATATACTAGTACAAAATTAAATTTCAGGTACATACATCAACATAGATTGAAGAAAAAGATTCTGAACCAAATAAGTCACAGAAGAATATACACAATATGGTTCCATTTATATACATTTCAACCCAGACAAAAATAAACCTTATATTATTTACAGTTTAATACATATGTAATGAAAGTAAAAGAGAAAACAAAGAAGATGATTAAAAAATATTCAGAAAAGAGAATAAACTTACTGGACAAAGGGGACTTAGATTGAGAGGTCCTAAATGACGTTATATTCTGTTTCTTCAGCTATGTAGTGGCTAAAATGGAAATTCATTTTATTATTCTTTTAACTGTAATATATATATGTTTTATATACTGTCATATGCATATTTCATAGTAAAGAATAACTAGATGTCATTCATTCATTATTTTACTCCTACACTAATTAACAGTCATTGAATGCCTTTAATCTGCCATTGTATCCATGTTAAACTGAATAGACCAGTTCTATCCTATCAAAAAACTAAATATCTAATACGAGTTGTAGACAGGCACATCAGAAATAACCATCCAGTATTATCTCATGTCCCCCATGATAGCTCTATGCACAGAGAAAAGATGGTTAAACTTGTCTGGGGTTGGGGAGTTTGTGTGTTCAGAGAAGACTTCTTACAGATGTGAGAGCTAAGCTGAGCATTGAAATATGCTAGAGAAATTGTTAGCTAAGAGAACAGTCCCCAGCAACGCATTCCAAGAGGAGCCAAAAGTATATGAGGAGGCAGACATTCTGGAGAAAGCAGGCTTTTGAAAGAAGCAGATGAAGCTGGTAACATTCTGACATTGCCATCTGATTGTCTAAGTCCTTTGGAAGAAAAGAACTGTTAGATTCTTAAGGGGCAAAAAAAGAGACTTAAAGAGCTGTCAAAATCGAGCCCTCTTCAGGCATGGTGGCATGGTGAATTCCTGTTGACCCAACACTTAAACAGGAAGCTACCAGAAGGAATCAAAAGTTCTGTAAGTCACTTTTTAGCTTGATGTTATGCGAACGGAGTGGTTCTGGTACCCGGAAAGTTGATTAGGCAGGAAACTTACATTTTAAATTAAAACTGGCTAAATGTCTTGAAAAGATAAAAGGACTTAAATAGCTCTCTTCTACTATTATCTTATTGGAGAAGAAGAGGAGCTACTCAGTAAACTAGAGGAGATTATATGAAAGGAAAATAGGAGTTGGAAGGTTTAGAGAGGGTCAATATGGATCGGAAGTAGGTTCACGAGGAAGGCAAGAAGTCAGGAAAAGTACTCGTCTTTCAGGCATCATATTTAAGAGAGACCAACAAATTCTAACACAGCTAATTCAAAGGGTGGTGATTATGATATTGAATATCCTAAAAGGAGAGAGGGGAGCTTACAAAAATTAAAGTCGAAAGAACTGAGAAATGTTTATCCCAGAGAAGAAGGGATTCAAGAAGAAATTGGTAATCACTCCATTGGTCTTGGATGGTTGAAGTGAGATAAATTTTGGAGCGATATAAGGAAGAACTTTCTAAGCATCACAACAGCCTAAACATCAAATGAATTTTCTTGGCAGTGGTGAGGTCTTTATTACCAGGGCTGTCTTAGTAGGAACTAGACAGCTAATAGGCAGAAGTGATATAGAGGCAATATCAGACCCAGGGAATGTTACAATCTCTTCCAAACCAGAGATTTTTTTTCTAGTACTGTTTTTCATGGGTTCTTTTTTTCTTATTTTTACGGTGTTCATTTGTAACAGAGTATTGCGTAATAGAAAGTTTTAAATGATGCAATTATTGAAATGAATAAATTATTATTTATAAAATTTTATATAAATAGAAATTAAACACGAACACAGATTATCTTTTAACTCACATGAAATTTATAATTTAAATTGTAAAATATGACAAGACATGAAAGGCCTTTTGAGATATGCTTAATAAGAAGTTGTTTCAGAACTAAATTGCTATAAAGTCTGTGGACTAATTTTAGTCCTCCCTACTAGAACCGGAAAGATGGTTCGGGGCATCGCTGCCCTGCTTCCCTAGAGCTAGCACTAACTTTCCCACATTGTAAGAATGCTGTATGCGGACATGCAAACCCTGTAGTTACAGCAAAAAATATCCTAAAAATATAAACTCTTCATGCAATTTATTTGTGATTATTACAAAAACGCTAGGTTCACATGCGTCAGTTGACAGGACCATTCAAATGATGGTGTGATGTAAAGGCCTCAACAGCAACAAATTGCCTTCAACAAACCACAATTCTTCTGAGTCTCTAGGTGACTTCAGATAGGTCAAAAAGTCGGCATCTGAAAGAGTGTGCAAATTCAACGCATCACAGTAAAAAGATCATGACCTAAAAACCCAGCTGCCCTGAAGCCAAATATGTTTTGTTTTTGTTTTTTTTTTTTTATTTTTTTTTTTAAAGATTTTATTTTTTCCTTTTTCTCCCCAAAGCCCCCCGGTACACAGCTGTATATTCTTCGTTGTGGGTCCTTCTAGTTGTGGCATGTGGGACGCTGCCTCAGCGTGGTTTGATGAGCAGTCCCATGTCCGCGCCCAGGATTCGAACCAACGAAACACTGGGCCGCCTGCAGCGGAGCGCGCGAACTTAACCGCTCGGCCACGGGGCCAGCCCAAGCCAAATATGTTTTTACTTTCCTTTACAGGAACCAAGAATCATTCAACTCATACATGTCCTGCATGAATTCAAGCTATAAAATGAAAAAGATTATCAATGATTTCCAAGCCCAGATGGTGTATTTCCTACTTCCTTCGTCTTCAAATTAAGCAGTGTTGATTTGTGTTTTATCTAAAATTTTATGTAAATTTGTTTGATTAAAGGGTCTTCTCCTACAATTTGTCTTTGAGAACTGTTGGATAAGATGATGTTTATGATCCTTCACAGCTCTAAATTCTCTGAGAACATAAACTATGTCTGTCTTCCTCACACCTTATTCTGAATTCTCATCAGTGCCTAACAGTACTTAAGAAATATTGCTGTACAGATGAATGAATAAATAAAAGGTGAATGAATACAATTCATAGTGCTATAGTCCAACAAGACACCTGAGGAGCATTACCAATGAGTATCTTTTAAATGTTTCTTTACAAACATTTGTTCATTCATTTACCAAAAGTGTATTGAGCACCTATGATGTGCAGATACTATTCTGCACAGTTGGAATAGATCAGAGAACAAAATAGAAAAAGACAGACAATAAATAACGGAAATAAATAAATGTATAGCTTGGTAGAAGGTGATTGCTGCTATAGAAATTAAAGGATAAAATGTGGAACAGTGTAAAAGGGGTTCAGGAGGACCTAGGCTGCAGAGGTGGCAGGTTGTAGTAATAAACAGGGTGGTCTTGGGACACCTCATTGAAAAAGTGACATACGACCAAAGATTTGAAGATGGTGATCAAATTGGCCATGCAGAATACCTGGTGGAAAAGAATTCTAAGCAAAGGAAATAGCTGGCACAATGTCCCTAAGACAGAAGCACACGTGGTATGCTCAAGGAACAGAAGGAAGGACAATGTCGCTAGATTGGAGTGAGCAAGTAGGAGATAGTAGAATAGACTGGCTTAGTGGGCCTGGGCTGCCATGACAAAATACCATAGACTGGGTGGCTTAAGCAACATAAATGTATTTTCTTACAGTTGTCGAAGATAGAAGTCACAGATCAAAGTCCACCAGAGGTGGTTTCTGGTGAGAGCTCTTCTTGACATAGATGTCTGACTTCTTACGGTGTGCTCACATGACCTTTCCTTGGTGCGTGCATGCATAGAGAGAAAGAGATCTCTCTCACTTTCTCTTCTTATAAGGGCACCCATCATAGGACCCTACCCCTATGACTTCATTTTATCTTAATTACCTTCTACAGTCATATTTCCAAGTACAATCACATGGGAGATTAGGGTTTCAATATATGAGTTGGGGGATGGGGGGCCATAATTCAGCCCACAGCAGAGATCAATGAGGTAAAGTTTAGGGTCAGATCATATAGGGCCTTGTAGACTATTATAAACACTTGGGCTGATTATCTCCGGAATTCTCTACACAAGAGAGTTTTATGATTCTGTATTTTATGAGGCCATAGAATTGTTTATTTCCATTAAGTTTGGTTTTATATTTAGGGTTGAAATGGCAAGAGACAAAAGCTAAGAAGATACTCAACTTGAGTCTCGAATGTCAGTC
Source organism: Equus asinus (assembly GCF_041296235.1). Lineage (NCBI taxonomy): Eukaryota > Metazoa > Chordata > Mammalia > Perissodactyla > Equidae > Equus > Equus asinus. Next base: position 19,106,040 of record NC_091805.1, on the reverse strand, counting down.
TTGAATACCGATTTTGAATATAATTGGAATAATTCCCCAGAACTTATTAATTGAATTCTATATCACAAATCTTGGAATCAAGGTCCCTTTAATTTAACATGCAAATCTATGCAGAAACATGCAAAACAGTATTCATAAAGTAACTGAAAAGTATCTTTAGGCTTTACTATAGGGGTCAAAGAATGGAAATAAGAGTCAGGGAAAACAAATTCTTTAAGGAGAGCTTTTGTGTGCTCTAGTATACCAAAATATGTATTGGATGTATACTGGTAAACTGACTGGTTAAGCCAAGAACAGGGTGAGACATTGCTCAATTTAATTACACAAATTCCTACTGCTTGCTTATGAAGTATACTAATGGTCTAACAGATAATGTACAAAGTTGTCTAATTGCCACTAGGATCAACTATTCAGCACATATGTACCAGGAATTTTTGGCAGAGCATCCTTCCATTTAACCAAAAAGTAGCCTACTCAGTAAAAGAACCTGACTCAATCTTTGTTAAATGTCGTTAAGAAAAAAATAAATGCAGGGGCCATCCCTGTGGCCAAGTGCCACACACTCTGCTTCAGTGACCCACGATTTCATAGGTTCAGATCCTGGGCGCGGACATGGCACCACTCGTAAAGCCAGGCTGAGGCAGTGTCCCACATAGCACAACCAGAAGGACCTACAACTAGAATATACAACTGTGTGCTGGGGGTCTTGGGGAGAAGAAGAAGGAGAAAAAAGATTGGCAGCAGATGTTACCTCAGGTGCCAATATTTTAAAAAAAAGAAAAAAGAAATGCAGGTATAGGAATTAATTACTATTACACATTAGAATTATCATCAAAGCTGAGTTAATTGTAAAATTTTATAAGCATGTATTATTTTCAATCTTAATAACAGTAATAATAATAACTACCATCATCTTCATCATCATTAACAGCGACTCACATTGTTTTATTCCCAAACCAGTTTTCTTCGTGTGGTAAAGTATAGAACATTCCACCCAATGCAAATCTATGAGAAGAGAAAAGGAAGAAATTGCACTCGTTCGTATATGAGTCCAAGCAGGACCTAAGAGATCAGCTGTGTAATCTTCTCATTTTACAGACGAGGAAAGAACCTAGGAAGGTTAAATAGTGAAATCTGAAATTGGGGTGATTTGCTCTCATCCAGATTTAATGGCTTCATCCATAGCTACCTATTCAGCTTCAAATCTAGTCAAACAAATAAATGAATAATAACTTTCTTAAATGATTTCTGCACCAAAGGACTGACTAAAATATACTCTTTGCTGTAAGCTTTACCAATCATGGTCAGATTTCAACCCTAGATAAGAGGAATAACATTTTCTCAAGATGATCAGACTACAAAATTTCCATCATTTGTGTGTGTTAGTTAGGTCTGCAAGCTATTTTATTGATTTTTTTTTAAGCTCACCCAGGAAAAACTGTAGAGCCTTTCATCCTGTTTCTGACACATCCCCCAAACCAGTTTTCAAACCCTGAAGAGAGAAAGACATCCAAATAAAAGAATTTCTAACCGTGCATAGATTTCTTTAAGAAATTTCTCAAAGAATTTCACATAAGGTGGATCTGTGCTCTTTATCTACACTAGATCATATTACCAAAAGAATATCTCAAGAACAAAAGAAGAAGGGCACAAAACCTTTTTTATGACCTCATGCACCCAAGGGTCATTGCTCTATTGCAATCAGTGCTTATCGTCACAGTTATAAGGTCGTGACTTCTATAACATTGTCATGAGTTATAACTCTGAAAGCAATATGAAGCAAAGAAACCAGCAAAGCTGACCCGACAAGACAGATATAAAATTAGCAGTGGGCTAGAGATAACTTTTATGCCAGTTGCTAAGGGCAACATACAACTGATGGATAATGTAATAACGCACATTAAGCCACACTTCTACAAAATAAGTTCACAACATCATTAATATCCGTAGCAGCAGGGGCACCAAGCTGACTGAGGTAAGCAAAGGTGTTGATGATGACTATACCTTAGGGAAAGGCCCAACCACTTAATGACTTGATAGGATGCTTAACGGGGGTGGGGCGGGGGGAGAACACTGTGATTTTGCTTCATTTGTCCTTGCTTTGAACTTAAATAGCCCCTGTAACTCTGTTCCTCTCCACTGAAGCCACATTTTACATGTTCCTCTTACTGAAAGTAAGGGATATATCTTTATTTTTGTAATTTTACGCACATAGATTTTCACATCAGCAAGTCTCTTATTTCTAGTGTGTCCTGACTGCTCTTCCCTACACATGGACTACTTCTTTGGTATACCTATTCTTTTTTTTTTCTTATCATTTTATCTCCATCTCAGAAAATTTGAAAACTAACTTCTATTAACCTCCCCCCTGCCTGTCTTTTGCTCTGCATTGGAACTGGGTAGGTGGAGAAAGGAAAGTAGAATATGTGAGGAGGTTGTGCATATATGAAGGCCACCTCTAGACAAAATCATGAAGGCAAAAATGGAGTCTGCCAACTACCACTCCTTCTTTGAGTTTATCATTCCCTCTTCCGAGGTTACAATGATGTAGCTAACTAGGCCATTTACCAGGGCTTGCCAAATCTGGATCTCTCTTTGTCCCTCTTCCCCTTGAATGCACTCATCATCATTCTCTTAGGAGCTAGTTCATTCAACAACCTGATGGCTGCTGCTAATTAATTTAAGTCCTGATAGAACATGCCTTGTCTAGAAGGAGTGAATCAACTAGACCAATTTTAGATTTCATGACAGATTCTGGAGTATGGAGCAGAAATCATTTGAGCACGGACTGTTGTAGCTTCCTTAAATAATACTCTCTAGCAGTCAGCAGCTGTGTGTCCTATAGAGTTGACTTGACCTGTATGAAATCACAGGGCCAGAGAATGTTAAAATTCCCAAGGACCTTAGAGATTATCCAGTCAACCACTCTTGCTCCACAGTGGAGAATTTAAGTAGCTTGTCGAAAGGCAGACAAAAGTGGTTATAACTACAGTGGTCCCACAGTATTCTCAACAAACAATAACCTCAGCAATAAATAGGTGCTTTGAGAACTGTCGATGAAAAACACGGGCTCTGGATTCAGGTTGCCTACGTTGAATCCTGGCTCCAGTGGTTGCTAAGACTCTGACTTTGGGCAAATTAGTTAACTTCTCTGTACCTCTTTCCTCATCTGCAAAATTGAATGAATGAAAGTATCTACTTCATCTGGCCAACAGAACGGCTATGAGGATTTATATGAGGGGTTTTATGAGGGAACAAATGTAAAGCACTTACAGTAGCCTGGAACACAACATGTGCTGAATAAATTTTATCCTATTATTAGAAGAGTGGAAGAAAAGTCACCAGAAGTGGTTTTTGCTGAGATAGTGCCATCTTCCCATCTTGTTCATTTATCTTTCCTCTACATCTATTTTTTTTTCCAAGTAATTTTATTGGGATTATAATGGTTTGTAAAATTGTGTAATTTGGGGTGTACATTAGTGTTTATCAATTCCTGAATACACTTCATTGTGCTCACTCCCAATAGTCTAATTTTTATCCCTTCTCCCTCCCCCCCAAACACTTTCCCCTCTGGTAACCAGTAATCTCTTCTCTCTATCCATGTATTTGTTATCTTCCACGTATGAGTGAAATCATGCAGTATTTGTCTTTCTCTGTCTGGCTTATTTCACTTAACATCATACCCTCAAAGTCCATCCATCTTGTTGCAAATGGGACAGTTTTGTCTTTTTTATGTCTGAGTAGTATTCCATTGTCTATATATATACCACATCTTCTTTATCCAATCATCTAGAGATGGGCACTTGTGTTGCTTCCACATCTTGGCTACTGTGAAAAATACTGCAATAAACATAGGGGTGCATAAATTTCTTTGGATCAATGATTTCAAGTTCTTTGGATAAATACTAAGTAGTAGGATAGCTGGATCATATGGTATTTCCGTTTTTAGTTTTTTGAGGACTCTCCATACTGTTTTCCATAGTGGCTGCACAAGTTTGCATTCCCACTGGCAGTGTATGAGCGTTAGAACAAAGAATCCAAAAATTTATATGGAACAAGAAAAAGCCCCCTAATAGCCAAAGCAATCCTGAAAAAAAAGAATAAAGCAGGAAGCATCACAATCCCTGTCTTCAAAGCATACTGCAAAGCTATAGTAATCAAAATAACATGGTACTGGCACAAAAACAGAAAAACAGACCAATAGATGAGAATTGAAAGCCCAGAAATAAACCCACACATCTACGGACAGTTAATCTTTGACAGTGGGGCCAAGAGCATACAGTGGAGAAAGGAAAATTTCTTCAATAAATGGTGTTGGGAAAACTGGACAGCCACATGCAAAAGAATGAAAGTAGACCATTATCTTACACCATACACACAAACTACCTCTAAATGGATTAAAGATTTGAATGTAAGACCTGAAACCATAAAATTACTAGAAGAAAATATAGGCAGTATACTCTTCGACATTGGTCTTAGTCACATCTATTCAGTACCATGTCTACTTGGGCAAGGGTAACAAAAGAAAAAGTTAACAAATGAGACTACATAGACTAAACATCTTCTGTGAAGCAAAAGAAACCATGAACAAAATGGAAAGAGAACCCACCAACTGGGAGAAAATATTTACAAATCATTTATCAGACAAGGGATTGATCTCTAGAATATGTAAAGAACTCATAAATCTCAACAACAAGAAAACAACAAACAACTCAATCAAAATATGGGCAGAGGGTATGAACAGACATTTTTCCAAGAAAGAGATACAGGTGGCCAACAAACACATGAAATGATGCTTAACATCACTAATTATTAGGGAAATGCAAATCAAAACCACAGTGAGATATCACCTTTCACAAGTCAGAATGGCTATAATTACCAAGACAAAAAACAACAAATGTTGGAGAGGATGTGGAGAAGAGAACTCTCTTTCATCTAAATGTTCCCCACTTCCTTTCTCTCCAAATTCATTGTTCTCTTCCAAGAACTCTTCCTTAGGACCAAGACATAGTTTTGTTCACTGCTGTAAATCCAACTTCTCAAAAATGCCGGAAATGTACTAGGTACTCGATAAGTTCTTGTAGAGTAAATGCATGCTAGATCTGAAATCTGTACTGTGTCTAATAAGAGAGACTTCCATGGTTTTCGAAATTTTTCAGAAAAGGCAATGTATATCTCTTTCTCTTTTTTTCTTCAGTTTTAACAATTTATTCCTAATATAATTTTAAAATTCTGCCTTTCCATCTATGATCCCCAATGGCTGTGGCTAGCTCACCTTTACACTTGGCAAGAAACTGAGCCCCAAACTGCTCTGTGCTTATAGCATGTAGGAATGAGTGGCGATGTTCCATCATGATAGCACAAAGCATAGTTCTTTGTTATCTGCAGAAACTAATATTTTTGTTGAAATGAGTTAAAATCTTTGAAAGTTTAAAGATCAAAGTTGGAGCCTCGAGTTTACTATTAACCACCTATGTGACCTTGGACGATTTACAGTCTCTTCAGTCCTCAATTTCCATCTCAATAAAAATAAAAAGATAAGATGAGATGATTATTGCTAAGGTCTTTTTTAGTTCTAAAGATCCTACGCTCTATAACTAGGAAATACATTTGCTCTGTAGTTCAATAAATATGTGTTTGATATATTGGAATTCCACCTTAACAGCATTTACTCTGAAATCTATGAGACCTCATAATCATAATCTTTTTCTATTCTAATTTTGGAGGGACCACATTTTTGTATCCTAAGAGACTATTGCTTCCAATTTGCTCCTACCTTAGACTTCCAATTAAACTAACTGGAAGTCCTAGGAATGGACAGCACACAAACAAGGCTTAAGATGTGAGGAGAAGCATTACAAATAAGATATGTCTGACATGATTTCATTTCCAAGAACTCTGTAGCTTTGTGGTTCCTATCCATCTGAGACATCTTACTGAACGTTAAGGACACTGGATTGCTTATTGGGAATGCTATTCATGAAGTAAGGGCCTATCTGGCCAATTTCTTCATTCTTCTTTATTAAATTTCCCTGTTTCACCCTGGCCCAAGTAAATTTAATGAGATCTACAGAAAACTCACTTTTTAGTCTCCCTGTATCTTAGTTTCCTCAACTATAAAATCAAAAACAATAACAATATCCATTTTACTGATTTGTTGTCAATGTCAAGAGAAAATATAACTTCAAATGTACTGTGTGAAAATTAATCTATTCAATTTTAAGTATTTTATGAGTTTTAAGTACTCCGTTATTCTCTCAATTTTTTCTTTTGTGTCAATCTTGCCTCTCCAACCTAATCTTAGGATCTTTAAAAATAGGGATCACGGCGCCAGCCCCATGGCCAAGTGGTTGAGTTTGCGTGCTCCACTTGGGCGGCCCAGGGTTTCCCCAGTTTGGATCCTGGGCGTGGACATGGCACTGCTCATCGGGCCATGCTGAGGCAGCATCCAACATGCCACAAGTGGAAGGACCCACAAGTAGAAATACACAGCTATATACCGGGGGGGTTTGGGGAGAAAAAGGAAAAATAAAATCTTTAAAAAAAAATAGGGATCACATTATTTAACATAGTGAACAAGCACTGAAAGAAGTAGCAGAAAACCTAGTATCAATCTGAACTAATAGTCACTCTAATGTGTGGCCCATAAGTTTAAATAAGTCGTTTAGACTTTCTGAGCCTTTTTTAAAATCTGTAAAATGAAGATGCAATTCTGTCTAGTATGATGATCACAGGTGATAAGTGAAATATTTTTAACTATAAATTTCTTTTCAAATAAACTTTTTATTATTAGTCTGTAGACCTTATTGTCTAGTTGTAAGTATATATTAAGCAGTAAATAAGAATTTAACAATATAGACTAGTAGAGTGGTAAAGGACCATGGGATTAACTAATCTAATCCCCACATTTTTTCAAGTGAAGAGACTTATTGGTAGATTAATTTAAGGTTTCAAACTTAAGGAGTCAAACTAAAACATATCTGTTAATACATTGATTGACAGTGTACTTTGTTCTTCCAGAGATGTTCAGGATTCTGGACCCACTCATGATGATACAGGAATGGATGTAGTGATCACTTGTGTTCTCTAAGCCACAAGAAGAAAAACATGATAATGTGTTGACCTACAATAATTTCTGTATATGGAATAAGAAATCTCTTTTTAAAATACAAAAGACATGGGGCCCGCAATGATGTAGTGGCTAAGTTCCCATGCTCCACTTCCAGGGTCTGGGATTCACAGATTCGGATCCCCAGAGTGGACCACCCACTGTAGCTCAAGCCGTACTGTGGTGGCATCACACATAAAATAGAGGAAGATTGGCACAGTTGTTAGCTCATGCCAATCTTCCTCACACACATACACACACGCACAAAGAATGAAAGACATGATGGCACTAGTACAATTCATGGAAGGAGAATAAATGGGCACCATGGAAATTTTGTCACATAATAGAAATCTCTTTGATCTATAGTAGATCATAATAAGACCATCCCTCAAATCAGTTTGGCCATTGATTCTTTGATTGCTAATATGAGCTCCACTGTAAATTAATTTAACACTCATTTTATAAGTTTAAGTCTTAGTACTGTTCAAAGTACTGAACCGAACTTTGCCTAAAAGAACTGCCCCTTCCAGGACCAATAACGTCTCTAATCAATCTGTTAATGGAGGCGCCTCAGACTTTCAGTTTCAGCCAATTACTTATAGGGAAGTTGGTGAACTGCCTTGCGTAAGACAGCATAATTGTTCCGGGTGAATAATTTAAATCTAAAGCCTCTTAAGCTAACTGTTTCATTAAGACATAAGCCAGTAACTGATATCTTTAATTTAACACTCTTTTCTAGAGATCTCCTATCAGTTGGAAACTGTGCCAGAGAAATACCCTCATAAAGGAAGAAGTAAAAGAGACTTGAAACAGTGTACTGGAGAAATAAAATAAATTGATCTAGGGTTATTTTTCACAATCCAAATGATTCACTTGGTAGTCACCCAATACTAAACCTAAATTCAAATGCTTTGAAAGAGGAATGATTAAGAGATTGTAAAAGGTGGTGAGAGGGCTATGGAAATTCAAGTCATCAGCGAAGTGTGGGGGAATGGCCAAAAATAGGACACTCTCTGAAGATGAGAAAAACAGTGAGAAATCAGCAGATATTTCTGTATCTGAGTTTATTATCTGTTTTTCAGATGACTCTCATATGAAAATTATATTGAGTCCACATTGTGCTATGAATCCAGCATGGAGCTGGACACCATAGCTGATCCAGATGGAGATAAGACAGAGGAAGAAGAAAAAATTAGTTAATACAAGATGGGCTACATTAATGTGCTTGGACAGATGTAAACAGAATAAGTACAATCACATTTCAGGGAAGAAAGAGCATAGTGTGGTAGGTCTTCAAAAATGTTTGCTTACATATTGGCTAAAAGACTTTTCATCATGTTTAATTGGTTGCAAAGAAGACAATTTCTGTTATATTGTAACAATTAGCATTTATTAAATGAAACAGCTAGACCACTTTGTAAAAAGTATCCAAAAGTACCTAAATATCATAGCAAACAAATCTATTTTTAAAGTTACATAAGCAGGCTTTCCTCTAAGTCAGAAATTTTATTTTATTTCTTTCACATCTTAGATTCATGTTTCCATTTCAGTTACCACGCAAAATCATATCTTAATGTAACATTTCTTTTTTTAAAGATTTTACTTTTTTCCTTTTTCTCCCCAAAGCCCTCCAGTACATAGTTGTATATTCTTCATTGTGGGCCTTCCAGTTGTGGTATGCGGGACACTGCCTCAGCGTGGTTTGATGAGCAGTGTCATGTCCGCGCCCAGGATTCGAAACACTGGGCCGCCTGCAGCGGAGCGCACGAACTTAACCACTCGGCCACGGGGCCAGCCCCAATTAATGTAACATTTTTTATGCTTGTTTTCCCTGTCACAAAAATATGAATATAAATTGAAATTTTTATTTCTATTAAATTTCCTTTGACTCTAACTTTGACTTAATATTACATAATCTCTTTGACTTAAGATTGTACAGTTGATAAAACAATATTTTGATAACTATTTTTCAAGCACAAAAAAACTTTATTAGAAATAATTTATTAATGAAATTGGTACATTGTCATTTTTAATAAGTTCATGTATCATAAAAAATACAACTTATTGGTAAAATGTTAGTGAAGTCATTAACAATTTTATTCCTATTATCTGTTTGCTTTAAAAATGTATCTGCTGAGAAAATTTGTTCCTATAAACAAAGAGATGTGAATAGAAGAAGTTTTGTCATGGCAACACTATTCAATTCTTCAAATATTTTCTGAGGTCCATATAAAAAAATCACATTGTGATCTATCATCAGTTTTAATAATCTATCAGCTGACAATTCAATTAGGTCTTCAATTTTGTTGAATGCAACAAATGAGTCAATAAATGCATGCCATTCTGTCATTAGAATCTTTTACTTTCTCTGTTGCAGGAAAGACTTTACCAAGACTTGTTAAAAAACTGTTAATTAGACCTGTGTTTCTTCCACTTAGAGGCAACTTGCTTGAACTGATAAATACAAAGTTAGAAAAAACTTTTAAAATACTTTTATGTTGTCACCTGCTTTAAATACAATTTCATCAAAAAGCTGGGAGCTCTCAATTTAGTTCATTCAGCTTATGGAAAATGCCCACCATATGACCTCATTGGCATGAATTAGAGCCAGTATTCATTTTCAAACCAATCAGTCAAGCCAGATTTAATTTCCAGCACAACAATTTGACTTTATTTTTCAATACAAATAAATATGTTAATATTCATGCCCATGACAAGCAGCTAACTTCTGACTTCTCCAAGTAAGTAGGTAAATAGATGATAGATGATGGTACATGGGTAAGTCATAGAACGTTGTCAGAAGTTTGCTTCTGGACAAAATAAGCCATTTCAGTATTTCTTTCTAATGCTTTCTTTTGTTTGCTTTTATAAGTCTCTCCCTGAGGATTGATACATTCTTTAACAAAAGTCAGGAGATGAAATAGGAAAGGTAGCTAAAAGGAAATTGCCACCATTCCCTCTGCTCCACACTGAAATAAATTTGAAGTGACATCCAAACACATTCCGAAATACTCCCATTCTAATTCTGCATTTTTCCATTAATAGAGATACATATATATAAAACAGAAACAAAACATAATATTCCATCCCTCTACATATAATTTCATGGATATATTCATAACATAGATAATTGATTACCCATGCCCATGAAGGGAGATAATAATGGGAGAGTACCAAAATGGCAGATTTACTAAATATATCACCTTTGGAACATACGACAATCATTAAGATGACTATAGTACTAATACTCTACATTTACAGAACACTCATAATCTTTAACATATTTTTTCATCAGTATCAGTCCAGGTCCAGCCAGGAAACAAAAACTAATCTTGGTCTTTTACAGTGGAGGAATTTAATACAGTGAATTGGGTACATAGCTAATAGGAGAAATGAGGAGCCAGGTAAGAGATGGTGAGGCAACTAAGAGATGGGCAAAAACTGGGAGCTGCTACCCCTGGGGCTAGAGGGACAACAGCATAATGTGGTAAGACCAGAGCCAAGAAGAGGGACCATCTAGCAAGAATGCAAAACCAACGGGAAGTGTCTTGCCAGAGTTGAGACCGTGGAGGAAATGGCTGGCTGATGCAGGTTGGAACCACGGAGGAGTCCCAGCCAGACGTGTTACTTAAAAAAGAGAGAACAGAGGAGCAATACTCAGGCCCTTCAGTAACTCACATCACTGAAGTCTGTAAAACTGCTTCCCCTTGGATGAAACTATGCAGAAGTCAGAAAGCATGAGAGCATGGAATTTGCAGTTTCCTGCAAAACAGGAGTAAGTAAAGAGCAGAGACAGAATCAGAAAGCAAACAGGTAACTAGCAGGCACGGCATCTATCGTTTGATTCCTTCAACCACTTTATGAGATAGAAAACACACTACAAGGATTCTTTTATTTTAATTCATTTTTTTTTTTAAAGATAAGGCCACTGGAGTTTAGAAAGTTCAAGCTGCCAAGAAGATTTGGATCTGCTCCTCAAACTCGAGCCTTTTATTCTAGGGATCTTTAAAGAACAACACTGAACATGATATACCATTTTAATTTTTCAGATTTAGGCTTACGGGGGAAAATATGCCTTGTGGACATTTTGGTTTAAAATAAGGAAAGATAACTGAATGAAATGAGCCCAGTTGTTGTCAGTTTACTGTATTGAGATTATTCATGTTGCTTATGAGTCAACAACCGACTATAGAATTAGTAGTTAAGTGTGTGATAAACATTTATGGTGTTAAAGAACCTCTGGCCAGTACTACTGTTTGTCTTCTCAGCAGAGAAAGAAAAAATCAGATTCACTAGTAATGACTTAATGCTGACCCAGCCTTGTAACTAGGCTACAGCCACAAAAGTGTATTCTCAGGGGTGTTCTCAGAAATAATATAAAGGTGGTTTACTATGGAAATAGATTGGGGATAGTTTTCTCTTACAGCCTCTGCTGTAGCTCTTCTCTTGGCAGAATAATATGACAGTCTAGAAGAGAAGAAATAATATCAATTATAAGAATTCTTCAGCAGGAGTCTATGTGTCCTCAAAACTGAGTGTGTGTGTGTATGTGCTGTGGCTGTGTTTTCATTGTTGATCTACAACAACTATTGCATTATTAGGATACACAGCAAAGATCCTACGCTGGATAGCTCTTGCTTTTATCACACATTTTATTCTGACCCCAACTTGGAAATTCTGAATCCTCTGACAGAGAAGAAAAAAGAAAATGGCAGACACTTGTTAGCCATTCCCTCCAAATACTGGCTCACGATTCGACAGACTCCAGTGAATTTTACGCTATGTAAAATGATTCTCAGCTCTGGATTCCCAAGAGTTGTCAAAGGCAGATATCCACATGATTTAATGTCTTGCCAAGCAGAACTCTCCAAACCAGGGGAAGCAGGAAGAAATATCACTGATGTTCAGAATTTTTGTCTGAGACTCATTCAATGCTGTCTGCTGTTGACACTCAGAAGGTGACACACAGGGAATGGTGAGTTCATGGAGAGGGTAACGCAAGCATTGCCGCAATTAATTATAATCCTTTGTCCAAGGCTTTGAGAATAGAATCTACTGTCAAGAAGGGCCTAAGCTCCCACAGAAGTTTATCATCTCTTATGAGTCTGAAACCTGTGAGCAGTGAAGAGAATTCTAAGATATGCCTAGCCAATTTCTTGCAACACAAGAATGATTGGCAGTGTCATTGTCAATGATAACAGCATCTATCTGAAGAAGAGAAGGAGACAAAATTACAAAACTCTTGTTTTCCTTTTAGCTAACAATATTACTTGGGGCTCCAAAACTTTTTTCATTTGCCGTGAATGATACCAAATTTTGTGGGCTGTTGTAAACCTGCAGCCAGATTTCATTAAATGAGAAGAGTGAGTGTTCTCAGTTAAATTTATTCTGCCTGGATCAAACCATATTCCTATTGGTATTAGTTTTCTATTGCTGCTAACAAATTGCCATAAACTTCCATGGCTCAAAACAACATAAATTTACTATTTCATATTTTCTGTGGGTCAGGAGTCCAGGCATGAGTTAGTTGGGTCTTTTGCTGAGGGTCTCACAGTTTTAATTCAAGGTGTGAACAAGGCTGTGACCTCATCTGAGGCTCGGGGTCCTCTTCCAAATTCACAGGTCGTTGGTGGAATTCATTTCCCTCTGGCTGTATAACTGAGGCTCCATTTCCTTGCTAGCTGTCTGCTGAGGACCACTCTCAGTTCCCAGAGGCCATCCTTAGCTGCTCGCCTCATGGCCCCTTCCTTCACAACACAGCTGTTTGCTTTCTTCTGGGTCAGCAGGAAAGAATCTTGGACACTTCACTTTATGTTAAAGGGCTCATCTGGTTAGGTCAAGACCACTCAAGATAGTTTTCTTGATTGACTCCAGATCAACTGATAAATAACCTAATCCTGAGAGTGGTATCTCATTATATTCGCTGGTCCTGTTCACACTCAAGGGGAGGAAATTATAGAGGGTGTGCACACCAAGGAGCTTCTATCTTGGAGATTATCTCAGAATTCTACCTACCACAATTTTCAAGAATTCATTTTGCATATTGCATATCTTAGCATTTGTAAGAATAATTGTAAATATCTCAGAAGATCAGATATTTTAAGGAAATTTTTTTGCTAGATAATGTATCAGTTACTATAAATTATGATTTTACATAGATAACGTTTGAGATAATTAAAAAGTCACAGCAACATCTGAATCTCTTTGTAAAGAAATATAATTGACCAACATATAATGCATATTCTGGATTAAACCAAACATATGCCAGGTCAAATGTAAGGTGGTAGCTATATGTTTCCATTTTTCTGTGACCTGAGAAATCCTCTATTACTCAATATCACTTGTAACATATAAAATTTTAAACACAAATATCAGCTCTATTACTATGCATTATAAGCAGTCACTCAGTATTATTTAGTTCTAAGCAGGTTTACCTAGGACAAATGGTAAATGTGTACATAGTTTTAAGTTCAAAGAGTAAGGACCAAACTAGAAGTTTGACTCAGAGGGTCAAGTCCTTAATCAAAACGTGGTGTACTCTGCATTAATACAGATTTGGATTTAGTTTGGATGCATAAGCTTTTATGTTCTCATTTGCAAATGCTTGCAAGTGACAAAAGAGATAAAATGATAATTTTTAGATCATACCGGGATTTAAAAGAAATGTTTTGCATTTATGTGTCTTTTATGGTACCATTCAAATAGCACTTGTCAAAATGAACCATAGTTTTAACGAATAAGAAATAAAGTGGAACAATGCTCTTCCTACAACTTAGAGACGATGTTGCTCTAGCTCATTGAGGTGGATTCTGACAGCAACGTATGAAGTATAAGTCTTACTCTTTCATAAGCATCTTCTTAGGAAAAGTAAGAAGGAAGAAGTGATTATTAACTATCTGTTCCTCAACAAAAAGAAAAAGCAGTCAGTTTGCTGTTTTCAAATGGGTAAAGGAAATCAATTAACATTTTTTTAAATAAGCAAGTGGTCTTGGAAGAGAATTCAGGTTTGTGAAAATAGTGCTGAACTGTCAAGTAATTTCTTTTAGTAGTATGGAAAGGTGGGTGTTTCTGGATCATACTTTATGGAATGATTTAAACTCTACTCTGGTTTAACGTGCTATGCCTACTCAAGGAGACGGCTGAAAGAAGTTTTACGTAAAAGTTTGCAACTCTGGTTATTGCAAAAATGCTACATGGTTGCTCTAAATGAATGATATTGAAACATTTCCCTCAGTAACTTTATTTCGCAATTGAAAGGAAGATACAGTTTAGGAGCGTACTTTCTTTATTCCTTTAAACCAAATGCTCCTTATGATACAAAAGAGCACTTAGTGATCCATGCAGGCTTCCATTTATAATATTAATAGAAGACATGTTCCATGCTAATCCATCTCATTAATATTAAAGAAAGGACTCCAACACTGGTGAGCACTTAATCATCTGCAATTAGCACCTAACTGTTAATTCTATAGAGGGCTCTTAGGGAGAGAAGCAGAAGAAGGAGCTCCCATTTGCTAAATGTTAGTTGATTTAGCTTAGAGTATTTAATTCTGGCAAAACTCAGTAATTAGAACAATTCATGTAGCTAGACAAGTTTAATTGATCAGTTAAAAATAAAAGAGTCTCCAACTGAGACCAACCACAAGATATACATTTTGGAAATGTCCATGACATAGCCATTTTGCTAATTTATTTTATTAGATTCTATGTACTTCTGGACCAATGGATTTGGCATCTGAGCAGAGATGAATAAACTTCCAGCTCAAGCTACCTCAACACAGATCCCCAAATCCAATGAGCAGAATGGGCAGGCTGTCTGGTTTGGCTCCAAGTAGAGCAGCTTGCTTTCTCGATGTCAACTCAACCTGAAAAAAGACTGACTGTGAGATTCCTACTTTAAAACTAAAAGGAGCATCAAGACCCCAAATTGAGCTCTATGCCAACGACTTAGAGCGAAACCGAGCTTCCCACTATGGTGAGGCCTCTCCGTTCTCCTCCTGCATTTATCCTGCCATTCAATGGGCTTTCTCTTGCAGCTCTGAAATCTGCCTCCTTTCTAGGGGCAGATCCTATTATCAATCATTTGCTGAAACTTCTTGGAAGATTCAAAGGCTGTGGGAGAATCTATTACAGAGCACCAAGGGGGACTTGACCACAGGGTAGCCATGCTTTCAGAAAAGGAATCTGTTTGCACCATCTTAATGACTCAATTCTTCTTAAAGCTACTTCCAGCACCATTTTTTCTTTTTTTCAGTTGAAGAAAAGCTGAGGTTGGCAGGATCCCTTAAAAGGCAATGGTATTCCATGAAATGAGTGGAGACAGGCTTGTCCATCTCTTTTGTTAATGTCATTTACTCAATCAGTAATGATGGAGCGCCCCCAGGACACATCACACCAAATGTCATCTGTGGCAACCTTTAACACCAGTTCTTCTGCCAAGTCTCGCAAATTAACCAGATTTAACTAAGCACGATTCCAATAGTTTCTAATTACTGTGACAATCAAGGCATTTTTGAATCTCTCTCTTTAGCATTTTCAAAGACGCTCATCCTGCTATCTCACCATCTTCCCCATACACTTTTCTCCTTTTGTAATGTGTTGTTATCTATCAGTTGCTCTTTTTCCTTTCTGCGTATTTTGTTATTGTTATGGCTGTCCCCTTCCTAGTCTTAAACTTGACTCTGCCTCTATTCACATTTGATAACAAGGCCATCGGGTACCTTTGCCAAATGTTAGACTCTTATTTTACAGCAGCTCTCCAGATGTGTGCGGGCACCACAGCTGCATAGCCATTACAGATGGCTTGGAGAAATCTGTTTTCAGCTTTCTGCCTTACAATATACCCTAATCTTCACCAGCTGTATTGAAGTGCCTTACCCTTTAAGGATTTGGATGAAAGAACATGAGTAAAGCAACAAAAGTCATCACCATCAGACGCACTCCAGCCATAAGGCTCCTTATGGCATAGGTAAACCAGAAGCAGCACTCCAAATGAGTTCTACTGAAGAACCACATGCATACACAGGAGATGTGTATGTAGATGGTATCTAAAACCAGAATCAAGATATAGTAAATACCAGGCACCATGTTTAGGGTTCCAGACTCGTCTGGGGACACCCTGAGAAAGCCTCTTCATTCCAGTGGCAGATTTGGAGGACCCTTGTGAGATTCCACGATTAACAACAATATCTACTGGGAGGTAAGAGGCACAGAGTCTAACAGATCATGGATTTGATTTTGTCTGGGCTACCTCCTTGCAAGTTTGCCTGTGCAAGGTGCTGAAGATATTTGAGGCCATTTCCTCTCCTGTAAGCTTAGCGTAGTAATGCTGTTTACATCACAGGATTCTCTGAGGATGGTCCAACACGCTGAACTTAGCCCTGGGCCTGACACATGATAAATGCTCCTAAGTGACAGTTATCAAAATTACTATTATTTTAAGTAAACATTTAGATATGCGGTTTCTGGCATTCCTTTCCTTGATGTACAACAAGTCCAGAAATGGCTCAAATATTCTTTGAAAAATGACGACAGAGAATGTTTGGGTTTCAAAGCTCCCACTGCTGGCTGAATGCAACTTAAAGGGAAAAAGACGTCAAACAAATAGATAGAGGTGTCATTAAGCTGAAAACTAAGACTTGTCTTAGATTAGCCACTATCGTGGACTCCAGAACTAAACCTCAACATGTGTGTAATTGCACAGTGTTTGACGTTTGTGTGTCTACTGTCTCTCAAAATGTTCACTAGTCATGGTGTATGCATAGCAAAATGAATAAAATTAGGATGCCTCTTTTTTCTAACACTTTATATTTAACAAAGTTAGACAATGAGAAAAGGATATGGACGCTGGCATTTAAATTTCAGTTCTTTGCTGTGGTATATTAAGCAAATTAAGAAACTTCTATAAGCCTTCATTTCTACAGCTGTAAAATGGGGGAAATAATGCCTATCTTGCAATAGTTATTGAAAGGATAAATAATTCTGTTAAAATGCCTAGCTAGTTTTCTGTAACATAATAGCATTCGCTAAAGGGTAACTACCATTACTGCAATCAATCTTTGCAATAACTCTGTTAGATTTCTATTGCTGTATAACCAATTCCCACAAATTTAGCAGCTTAAAACAATACTATTTATTAGCTCACAGGTTTGTAGGTCAAAAGTCTGGACATGGAGTGGCTGGGTTGTCTATTCAGAGTCTTACGAAAGAAAAGCAAAGGTGTCAAATGGCCTGTGTCCTCATCTGAAGTTCAACGTTCTCTTTCCACCTCATGTGATTGTGGCAGAATTTATTCCTATAGGACTATGGTCTCCATTTCTTTGCTGGCTGTCTGCCTAGAGCCACTCTTAACTTCTAGAGGCCATCACATTCTTGACACATGGTCCCCTTTATCTTCAAAGCCAGTGGTGGAGAATGTCCTTTGCATTGAATCCCTCTCACACTTTGAATGAATCTCTTTTGCCAGGAAGAGCCCCATTCCATTTATGTGCTCACCTAACTAGATCAGGTGCAAGGAGCACAATTTCCTTTTCTTAGTCAACTGATTTGGGACCTCAGTTACATCTGAAAAGTTCCATTGCAGCAGCACATAGCTTAGTGTTTGATTGAATATCAGGGAGAAGGTGTGTATACACCCCGGGGTGGGAATCTTGAAGGACATCTTAAAATTCTGCCTACCACAGTTGTTTACAGAGAAAAGTTTTACCCATATAATTAGTTTTGAGGAAACTGAGATTCCAAAGGTTTAGTTGACTTGCCCAAGGACATCAAACTGAGAAATATTTCCTAATAAAATATCATAGGGGATATTTGGCAATGTTTGGAGACATTTTTGGTTGCTACAATTGGGGAAAAGCTGGAAATCTTTTAGCTGGCCCAGGTTGAAGTTCTATTAATATACAAGAAGAGAACAGACACTGGAGACCACTGGCAGTCTCTGCCAAAGATTATGCACATTTATGCCAGGCAATTCCCTCAGAATGCAGCTGGAGTGTAGTGGAAACAGTCCTCAGCCAGCTTCTGTGTCCTGCAAATATATGTCAACAAGAAGCTTTCGGTTTGACGCAAGATTTCTCAAATTTAGCAATACTGACATGTTAGGCCGGATAATTCATCATATGGGGGCGTGTCTTGTCCGTAGTAGGTGTTTAGCAGCATCTCTGACATCTGTCTACTAGATGTCAATAGTGCTGCTACCACCTCCCTCCCCCACCACCAAGTTGTGACAAAAAAACTTCTCGGGGAGGAGCAAAATTGCCCTCAGTTGGGAACCACTGCTCTAAAGGGCAAAAGCAATCCCTCCCTCGACTCTCCTTTCTTTTCCATTGGCTTGAAGGCAGACATGATGTCTGTAGCCAGAGCAGCCACCATGGACCACACTTTGGAAGCCAAATGCTGTGGATGCTACAGCTAAAACTGAGTGAGCCTGGTTCCTGACACCATAGTCTGGACTGCTTACACCTAAATTGTAACAAGAGATGGAAATAAACCTCTGTCTTGTTTAAGCCACCATATTCTTGGTTTCTACGTTACTGGCCTGGAGTTTTTTTATCCTAACTAATACATACTTCCTGGGAAAGCCACTTTTGCAGAGCCGGTAAGTGTTGCACATATTGCCCTGTTGCCTTAAAGTCTTGTAGTTCTGTTTCTTTTTTGTTATCCAGCACATTATCCTTATGATATAGCCTGTCCCCAAAGAGGCAATCCTTACAATGAGAAGCTGTACTTGATTCTTCAGTAAATACATACTTTGTTTGAGCACGTGGTAACAACCCAAACAGAGGTTTCCGTTGTAAACATTTGTTTCACAAGCAAACAAATCCAAATTGAAATGTTTCTTTTCATTGTTGCAGTGGAATATCCATTTGCTTTCTGGTCATTAGGGACTGCTGAATGCTTTTGTAAATGTTTCCACAGGCTGTTGGCCACTCCAGGCCCATCTCTCTCCCACTGCTCAAGAATTTCCTAATGGTCAGGAACTCCTCAGAGACTCACCCAGGACTTCAGTGGTTGCCTGATGGACGTGATCACCAAAATGATCTTGCATCTGGGAAAGGAGAGACTGCTTTTTTTTTTTTTTTTTAATCAGAGCAACTTGCTGTTTCATTGAATACGTTACTGTCTTTGGATTTATTAAGCATATATAAGAAACAGTATTAACGCTTTCAAGCCATTCATCAATAGTTTACCAAGTGATTTTCGGTGACCTAAGAAAGTGCCTCTGTATCACATGTTGGAGATACTTTTTCTGCTATAACAATTAAATATTTTTAGTAGTGTTTGTTTTTTAAGATGAAAATATGAGAGCTGAAAATGAGTTTGGATATATTTGTATCTATTGACACTAGATGTTGCCTGTGAGCACACACCCCTGGCACTTATCCCAATGCCTTTGCCTCCCATATCCATCTACTGAAATGCTGCCTGTATTCCAAGGCTTGATCTCAATTCCTTCTTAAATAACTACAAGCCTCAAAGCTCCTGCCAGTTGCACAGCTCCCTTATGAAGCAAGTGGCCTTGTGTGTGTATGTGTGTGCTTTTTAAAAAAATGTATATTTATTGTGGTTTTTTTTCCTTATGATGTATTAAACCTGTTCTATTGCCCTAAGAATATTTGATTGGACAAACGATTGTGGCTATAGTCAGAAGCAACCATTTATATCTATACATGCTAAACAACTATCACCAAAGCATCTTAGCTGAATGCTCTGCCCACTAGTGGCAAACTAGCCAAAAAGAAGGCTCTTTTTGCAAATAAACACAATGAGGTAAATCATTCAAGCTCAGGTTGTTATGCTGGGAATAAACCTGGTGGGCATCCTCTTCTTGACAGCATTGGGGCTTCTCCAAGTGAAGACACCACTGAAGGAAATGCATCCCCTGTTACTCCATGTCGCAGTACACCTTGAAATAAATTAACATGAAACTCCAATTATCAAGGAAGCATCTTGGGGCCGGCCGGTGGTGCAGTGGTTAAGCGCATACGTTCTGCTTCAGCAGCCTGGGTTTCGCCAGTTCGGATGCCGGGTATGGACATGGCACCGCTTGGCAAGCCATGCTGTGGTAGGCGTCCCACATATAAAGTAGAGGAGGATGGGCACGGATGTTAGCTCAGGGCCAGCCTTCCTCAGCATAAAGAGGAGGATTGGCAGCAGTTAATCACAGGGCTAACCTTCCTCAAAAAAAAAAAAAAAAAATGAAGCATCTTTCTTTTCTGAAAGCATATGCTGATTAACTTATGGATCTGCATTATAACTTTTATCTTAATCTCCCTTCCATCAAAGTTAGATAAAAATAAGAAATTTAGAAAATTCAGAAATAATAGGTAGCATTTGTTCAGCATTTACCATATGTCAAGTCCCACCCTTATTATATCATTTAATGCTTACAGCTCAGCGAGAGACAGGATTATTATGATCATTTAACTGCTGAAGAAACTGAGATCTACGAAGGGTACATGTGAGTGTGTGTGTGCGTATGTGTGTGTGCATGTGTGTATGTGATTTTTCCCAAGATCACATCGCTGGTAGATGACAGACTGGGTTTCAAACCCAAGCCATCTTAGAAAAAATAAGCACCAACACAAATTTTAAAATACGCTGTGTAATAAAATAATGCTAAAAGGGGATAAAAGATTTATGAAATCCAACGGATAAAAAGGGAGGAAAAAAAAGTAAACAAATGAGCAGTAGACATTGTCCTTCTGACGCAAGTGGCTCTGTGGTCTCTGGGACCATGGTCTTGAGGTGTCTAACGAGAATCTCAAAGGTTGAGCATGAAGAGCAAAGCACATGGCAGGACCTCATTTTTGGGCAAATTCAGGACACTCAGGCATGTGGCTCTGCACTTTACTCAAAGCCAGCATGACCATGGTTGAATGGGCCTTGACATTCTAGATCTTGGCGCCTCCCTTGCTAGTATAGTGAAAGTGGACCTCACTTACTCTGGTACCTTATTCTCTTCTCAGTGAGCTCCACAGGCCTGCACAGCATTATCAACAGGCATGCATGTGTTTGGACTTTGGATCTTGGTTTTGCAACTTCCTAGTTGTAGAAACAATGACAGGTTTTCCAAATTTCATGCATCTCAGATTAAACAGTCATAGTGCTCTTGTGAAATTAAATAAAATAAAACTTCAGGCAGCAGTCACATGATGGAGCCCATAATGGTTAGGCATATGTTATCAGTCCTCAAGGTACCAATCAAGTCATATTCATATTGGCACCACCAGGGACAACTTCTATAGCCCAGTGAGCACTTGGTTAATGTTTAATTAAACTCTATTGGCTACAGAGTTTAAGAAATTTTCCACGCTCTTCATTTACTGTCATTAATCTGAAGTTCTGAAATGCTGGCCCTGTTTATGATGTTTCCTCTCTCTGGTTAGATAGAAGTTTTGTGATAATGATACTCATTGTGGTAGGGTTTGACCTGCGTGTTTCTTCTTTTATGTGAATACAATGCAGGAGAAGGAAAGAATTAGACACACGGTAAACCCTGTGATTTGAATTTCTTGGTTGTTCTCTTGCTATGATTTCCCAACTTCATATTGCTGAAATGCTTATTTCATGATAGGTTTGAACTGATTTCTTTTTACTCTTTAGCAGAATGGGTGTGATTTCCATCCACATTTCTGCAAAGAAGAAAAAAATAATACACTCCTACCTGAGAAAGATGTTCAATGATTTTGATTGTGTTTCCTGAATGAACATGTTACTTCTTAATGGGCCTGACATTCCAAACAGTTCAAAAAAAAAAAAACACAAATGCAGACAGCAAACGTGCAAGCAGCTCTACCACGTCTGGGGACACTGAGTGCAAGGTGGTAAAGTTTAAAATATTATTATTGTTTAGCTCAGCTTTGAAAATTTGAGAAAAACGTGGAAACCTTCTGTTCTGACAGTCACTGGGGCAATCACTCCAGGTGTTTTTTGTACCAGAAGGCGAAGTGTGGCAGGCCTAGGCCAAGGTTGCAGGTCTCCTCTACAAAGGCCTATGATGTAAGTCTACTATGCTTTAAAAAAAAGGCAGAGAGGGTGGGCGGAGTGAAATACAGACTTGGCCAATTAAAGGCTATTTCCTTTCCGAGCACCCCTCCCCATCCCCAGATGAGCGTCATATCAATCTTACACGGTCTAGATGTAAGAACACACTTTGCCACAGTGTTAAGAATGGATGCTTTGGAAGGAAAATCTGTGGATTTGGATCCCAGACTGACACTTAATAGCTATTTGGCCTTTGGAAAGTTACTTAATATTCTTTATGCCTAAATTTTCTCACCTGTGAAATAGTGACACGAATGTGACCCACTCATAGAGTTCTTAGAAGGATTGAATAAATTAATACACACACAGCAGTTAGAACAGTACCTGGCATGTCATAAGCATATTAGGACACATACATAAGCTAATAAATATTAGCTATTGTCTGTCTGAATTTGATGTTGTTACACATATATTTCCACTGTTTTTGCCAGTTTGGAATGCCTGCCTCTTTTCAAATCCAAGTTGTTGGTTGTTTGACACATTGAAAGGAACATATGTAACTGCCAGTTTTGAGGCTGAGAGGATACGGGAGGGGGAGGCGGTGTAAATATACCCATAGACACAAACCTAGGCAGCTAAGTACTCTGTTTATATGCAGGTATTATCATGGATGATGGCCTCTTGCTTTTTCCAAAAGCAAAATAATTAGGAATATATTTCCGCTTCTTTTGTATCAGCTCTAATAGCCCCATAATTGGCAAAAATTTTCAACCTGGTGACCCATTCAGGCCTATCGACAAACTTTGCATCTGATGGCTGTCCTTTTTGCCCCCTAAAAGACCTCTAGGCTTCGTTTAAACTGTTGTTGCTAGAAGTGCTATTAGGATGAACCAATGAAACACAGGAGTGAAAGGAGCAGACAGTAACTCACACAAATACTGAAACAAAAGTAATTAACGCAAACTGCTGCTTCTCTGAACTCGAGCTTGTCACTGGACCACTATGAATTTTCATTCAAAATGTAAACTTCTTTACTTCTATTAAATTTCATTAGGTGCTTTATGGAGGAATTTAAATAAAGTAGAATTTCCTTCTCGAAGTACCCACAACCTGGGAACATAGAAATATGTACCTGTTTATTCACACACGCACAACCAAAATAGTACAATAGTGCTGCTGTTTTCATTGTGTTCCTAGCATGTCTGATTGATGAATCACTCATAGAATTTTTCTCATTAAAAACACATAAAGCTTTCTTACTTTGAGAAAGGCCCTATAACCAAGTTTCAAGACTCTGCCTTTTCCTCACCTTCTTTATTTCACAGGTTACACAAATTTTACTGCTCCCTTGACGTGATCATCACTTACCTTCTGATCCTCCATGTTACCCAGTCTATCTGCTGCTCTTAGTTTTCAGCACTCAGTAAACGGAATAGCTTGTCTCATGACA
Source organism: Equus asinus (assembly GCF_041296235.1). Classification (NCBI taxonomy): domain Eukaryota; kingdom Metazoa; phylum Chordata; class Mammalia; order Perissodactyla; family Equidae; genus Equus; species Equus asinus. The sequence goes on along the minus strand of NC_091805.1, from coordinate 19,082,497 downwards.
ATCTGAATGTTTCCTTCTGCTTTTCCTGTATTCGGTAACATCTAAAATGGTGATAAAGTTTAATGAGAATGACTTGCTCAATATCCTTGTAAAACATTATTTCCCTAATTTACGTCTTTCCTTTTCGTTCTGCCAGGTACATTTTAAAAGCGGGGATGGAGTCTTAGTCTTATTTGTAGATTCAGTGCCAAGAGGCCTGGTATACAGTAGGTCCTCACAATATTTTTGCTAGACTGTTGAATTGAAATGACTAGTTACCTTAGTTTTTACACATACATTTATTCTACCTCAAATACGCTTGTGTTCTGAGCTAGGTAACCAGTTTACTTAAAAACTCTTGTCTACCATCGGTTTGCATGAAGTATGTTGTGGATAAGGAGCAGATGATTTTGCAAGATAAATGTTTCCTTCTAAAGCTTTTTGAAAATTTAATTTCTTCATGAAAGTAAGGAGATTCTGGTTCAACAATTCCCTTGTGATCATGTCCATAATCAAAGTCAAATTTTATACGATTACCTAGTGATGTGGGAAATGTTCATGCTATATGTGTCAGAAGAATAAAACTAGCTTGGCATCCTGTCCTCCCCCAAGACGGAGACTGCAACAAGCGCATTTTCTAAGAAGTTATCGCTTATAGCCAGAATCTAAAAACTTTAGCTGAGCCTTCTGTAGCTTAAGTATTCTTAACAGGTACATGGCTTAACAGTGTCATGTTTCTTATTCCCAGAAGGCTGCCTGGCCACACTTTGAAAGGTGATGTGTGTATAAATGAAAGTATCTAATATAGCTCTGCCTAGTGATGTGAAATGATTTCTCCCGTGTTAGAGAGGTGACTTTGCGCACTATAGGAAACTAGGATTTTTAAAGATTTTATTTATTTATTTATTTATTTATGCTGAGGCAGAATAGACCTGAGCTAACATCTGTTCCAATCTTCCTCCACTTTATATGTAGGTCTCCACCACAGCATGGCTGATGAGTGGTGTAGGTCCATACCTAGAATCCAAACCCACAAACCTGGGCCACCTAAGTGGAGCATGCCAAACTTCACCACTATGCCACAGGGCTGGCCCCTGTACAGTATAGGAAACTAGGATTAAATTCTACCTTTACAACAGTAGCAATATTAATAACACTAATATAACACCTCCTATATGCAAGGCACTAAGTGTATTATGCATATTAATTCATTTAATCCTCATAACATTCCATGAGAAAAGTACTGACATTATCCCCATTTTGCTATTTGCATTTTCACAGAGAGTTGCAGGCTGGAGTTTAGGAGAACAAGGTCAGAAACTGGAGGGTGCCCAGGAATCCAAGAATGTGGTTAACATCTTGGGTGCCTTTTCCTTAAATTATGAGAAAGTCAAATTCAGTAAAGACATTTTACAATTTTCTTCCTGTCATTGTAATTTCCTCTAGTTACCCTAACACATTAATGTCAAATACACACGCAGAGACTTGAATTGAGATATTGCAAAGAAAATGGACAAAAAGCAAAGGAAGGCATAGTCTACCTTACATATCTCTAGCCACCATGCTTTCAGGGTGGGAGCAACACTCTAGAGGGACTGTGTCCCAGAGTTCCAGAGGAAACCAGCAGAAAAGTGCAAGGCAAACCTATTACTAATCTGGGAGTAGCAGGGAGCAGAATATTGCGCCAAGGAACTGCTTGGACTAACGTAGCAAAAGGAAACATCCTTCCTCACAATACACATTAGAAATTAGAGGTGGTGATTTTTGTTGGGGGGTGGGATTAAAGGAGGTACTTGGGTTACATGCCATCAAATGATAAAAACAATTAAGAGGACAGTCTGATGCTAAAAGAAGTCTATGTGCTGTGTTAGCAGTGATTTTGGGGGAAGGAAGTATGAGTGACTTTTAATGGCTTTTTGTGCTATTGTGCATTTTATAATATCTTTATGATTTATAAGCACTACTTTTTATATCAGAAAACTGCTATTAAAAAGGGATTATGGATACATAATCATGGATAGCCAAGCATGGCACTAATACTTGAAAGACCATCTTGTTTAGAAAGTCACATGCTATCTCTTAGAGACCAACACATTGGTGCCTTTCACTTTGCTCCACCACTTACCAGCTTTCGACGCTGGGCAAGCTGCTTTGACTTTCCTTGCCTCAGCTTCTTCGGCTATAAAGCAGGACAATAGTAGTTTCTCATATACAGATTGCAAAAAGGCTTAAATGGAATAACACATGTAAACACTTAGACCAGGACCCAGCATACAGTAAATGTTAGCTAATATTTTTTAATTCTCACAATCACACTAAAGACAAAATTGAAGGAGAGAAGTTGGAATCAGTTGTCTAAGGTCAAAAGTCATGGAAATGTTGGAATCAATTTGAATACAGATATAGCTAGAACGAAATTCAATTCCCTGCCCAAGATTCTGTTATTGCTATTGGCAAAACACTCAAAGACTCACGCCTCGACTGAGTGAGTGATTCTTTGGCGATCTGATTAACCTATTAAAATAGGGCCAACATCCTTTTCTCCTTCCTTTTTTTTTTCTTTTGAGTTTTTCTTCTTTTCAGTTCTCTAGTCCAAAGTGACGGGATTATAAACACAGATGATAATATTGATGTTGTATTAGATTAAGATCTTTAATTTTAAAAATACCCAAAAGACAGTGTTAAACTGGACAGAATTCTATTTCTGTCTCCCATAATAGTCCAGGCGTAAGCAATACAGGGTACATGGGACAACACTACCATCCTCAACAGGTGGCTTCCAAAGTTGATCCTGGCATCACCATTTCCCAGCAAGCAGGAAGAGAGGGAAAGAGAAAACCTGTGGCAAGTACGTTTAAAGAGATAGGTAGAGAAGTTGCGCATATCACTTCTGTACCCATCATATTGATCAGAGAGGCCAAACCTAGGTGAAAGAGAGAATGGGAAATATAGGCTGCACATTCTATTACTAAATAATGACGGAGAGAACAGATGTAGAGAGGGCAGTTCCAGGCTCACCCATAGGAGTGTAGTGAGCAAAGGGACATGATTTCTAATGTCTCAGAGTTTCTTTTATAAATTATATTTCTGTCTAATGACTGACAGTGGAAAGCTGCATGGTCATTGTGGAAAGGACCTATCACAGATTTGTTATTGATCGTCATCACATTGCTGAAACCAGCACCTTTCTTCTATTATAACAACTGATGCTTTTGCTTCCTGTTTCAGGACTACCTATGTGAACAGTGCCCCCAGAACTGTGCAATGCAATAACGCTAGTGAAATTGTTTCATATTAAATTGCACTTTAATGTTCACAAGTTACACGGATAATTTGACAATTTTTCCTCCTGTCGAAAAACATGTGAATGATTTAACTGTTTTGTTTTGGTTGCTAGGAAACTTGGAATAATCCACAGCCTACTTTTATAAATGTATAGGGCTGATGTGTTAAATTTTTCCCTTTTGTCATCTTATTATTCTACGTTATTTTTTTCACTATGATTTATTTAATTTTTATATATTTTTATAATTCACTTGTAGGAATGATGTGTGTATACAAACAAATAACAAATCCTGGAAATTTCATTACCATAAGGCACTTTGAAATTCTACTACATTTATTTACTATATGATTCCTTTCATAATTAAACATGTCTGAAGATTGCAATTTTTACTTTAGCTTAAACCATCTTTGATTGTTAAAATGATAGGAAATTCGTTAATAAGTTTGATCATTCCTTACACAAAGACATGAATGTGAAGCTGCGAGTTGGTAAATCAAGAACTTACTTTTCGTTTGGAACAAATGTGATCAGTTTAACTTACCCTTAATCAGGAAAATGTGATGCTTACGTATGGCACTATCTCTTCAGTAGATTTGCAAACTAAAAAGGATTTTGCTTATGATAGAAAACTGAAATGCCCATAGTGACTCTAACTTTTTTTTTAATCATGAGGGTAAAAAGATGGATCACTTTAGGGGAAAGCCTGTGGCTCACGATGAAAGTTTTAACACTTTTCCCGGGATTACCTATACCTCTAGCAGAAAAATCTTTTCTGACCCTATGGGTCTTTGCCATGGTTTAAGCCAGTCGGGACTTTTCAGAATGGTGGATAATCAATTTAGCCTGATTAAATGCAGTTCCCATCTTAAATTATGCAAAATGTAAGGACCCGCGGGTCGAACCTGAGGTAGAACTGAGACCCGTAGGCATTCTAGCAGTTAAGCCATGGAGGGCTGTGGAGACTGCCATGGGAATGTGATTCTTAGCTGAATTGCTTTGAATAATTCTCCTTGCTTAGAAGCAAACGATGATGCATACTGCTGAAGTCCAAAGAAGAAAAATAGTTTAACGATTTAGATTATGAGCATCAATATGAGAAAACCTGCAATGTAAAGCCCCTTCAGTCGATAACAGGACAGTTTTGTAAACCACTTAAGGCTGTGATAAAATCCTCCTTGACTGGCCCACGAGCAGCTGTGACAAGTTGAATTTATTTCCTCTCTTACCAGGAAGCTTTGCAGGAAACTCTTAACATATGGTGCTTTTCGCTTCCATCTAGAGCCATAAATGTTATTGGAAAAGGATGTTCCCAAGAGCAGCGAGTTTCTGACGTCTCTGCCAAATGGAGTCCAAATGATCCTTCTGTGGTTCTGAATTCCCTGAGTTCTTAGGAGTTGGCAACCAAGGGTCTCTGATCTAAACACAGCTCACTAATTTAATTATTTTATTATAGATTTGTGGAAGCTCTTTTAGACCGGTGACTTAGCATCTGTATTGTATCTAGCTGTACAGGAAACACAAGTTAGAAGGGTACAAATGTTTTGTTTCTTAATTGCTTTCATTTGAAAACTTGGAAATCATTTCACACAGAAACCAGGCACCACAAACTGAACACAAAAGAATGTGAAATTGCGATAAGTCAAATTTGCCGAAAGTGTTCTCACGTTTAGAGCTTTTCATACCGTACACGGATGCACAACCTACTCCTGTGTGGTGGTGTGGTAGTAAATGCTCGCAGGGATTAGCAGTCATACAAAAATGAAGTATTGCCAAGAAAAATCATTGACTATCTTATGTATAGTTTATAAGACTCCATAAAGTGCTGAATACACACCAGAGGGCACATCCTTATTTAATAATGTCTTTTTGGAGCATTTCATTTTAATAAATTAGGAGGACAACATTGATGCTTTGACCATTAGAAGTTTGCTGCTAGCTGAAGCAGCACCATGATTGCTAAATTCAAACTAATGGCACCAGCAAATATATATCGTCAATGCAATGAGCTATGTTGAAATGTCATTCAGTTTGAGACAGAAAATGCATTAAAATAAAATATCTGAAAATCCACATGTTTAAAGTTCTGTGGTAAATTTTTTTTTAAAGATGTAACAGTTCTTTTAAAGATTTTATGTTTTTTTTTCCTTTTTCTCCCCAAAGCCCCCCGGTACACAGTTGTATATTCTTCGTTGTGGGTCCTTCTAGTTGTGGCATGTGGGACGCTGCCTCATCGTGGTTTGATGAGCAGTGCCATGTCTGCGCCCAGGATTCGAACCAACGAAACACTGGGCCGCCTGCAGCGGAGTGCGCGAACTTAACCACTAGGCCACGGGGCCAGCCCCTGTGTGGTAAATTTTTAAGTATTACATAATTCTGGACTGATTATTGTCATATAGATATATAAAACATGTACATGTATCTTTAACACTTTATAGCATTTTAATAATATTTTGGGACTTAAAATTAATTATTTTGTAGTCATGAAAATTGAGTATTATCTTGCATATTTTAAAGTTTCACAATACATGAAATGAATCAAAAACTCAACCTCAATGCATGTGTGTACATATGTGTGTGTATATGTTCTCTATATATGTTTCTCTATGTACAAGTAAATACTATCACATGCGTGTGTACTGAGTATAGAAACAATTTATGGGAAAAAGTACATATATACTAACCTACAGTTCTTATGCTATAGAAAAAACATTTAAAAAATTTAATTGTAATTATAATTTAACAGCTGTCTTTGAAAAACTTAATGATCATTGAGTCTTTGAACCCAAAGCAAGTCTTAACACTCTGAAAGGGGAAGAAAAAAATTATACTGATAGCTGTGCATTTTAAGACAATTACAAAATTAAGCAAGTTAATCAATATAAACAAATCAGCAATATAAAATCTTTTAAAATTCAGTTTTAAAATTTTTATTCTTGCTAACTTAATATTTAAGACTCAATAAACATCTTAAAATTAGCGATAATGTTGACTTAGAATACCACTTTTAAATAATGATTTTAATTTCATCTTTTCTTCAGTGTGATGCATATCATCGTGCTCATTTTATCACTACGTTGTTAAACAAATTTCTAAATTAACAGAGCACTTCTCAGAAATTTTGAGAAAGCATTGGCCTTTTCTATTGGTATTCACCCTTTTCAGGAGATTATGTCCCTAATTTTATTATTGTGAGAGTTATAATTATTTTCTGAAAGACAAGTCCCTAATAGCAATGCCGTAGAAAGAGAACACAATTCTAGATGCCATTTAGCTATCATCTCGTATATCTCTTTAAGCAGATAGCTACTTAAATTAATACTGAAATTGATTGCATATGCAGCATGATTTATTATTAATATAAACATACAACCCCAACCATGGCATAATTCATTTATTTACTTTCTCAAATTTTTACTTTGCAAAATTGTTTTCTTTAGTTTAAAACAAAAAGGAGATTTATTGGACACCTACCAAGATATATATCATGACTTCCATATAACTTTTTATCTTCCAGTTTTTGGTATTTTACTTGGTTCTAAAACTAATTACAGGTTTTCAAAATATCAAGAAGAAAAGTGGCATAAAAAAGACTCAGTTGTTTGGTATCCATCATGCCATGATTAAATAATCAGAAACAATTTGATGGTTGACTGAAATTATGATGTTGCAAAAACCTAAACCTTAACTTATAAAATTCTCTTGTTTAAAGGGAAAAAAACTATAAAGCAAGTGTGGTTGAAACCAGCTTTGAAAAGAAAAAGCTGTTTTCTAGACCCATTGACATTCTAGAACTAGAAGGAAGTTTGGATGTCATCTAATGCAAACCCCCAATTTTTCATCTGAGGCAAATCAATCCAGAAATTATAAAACACACAGATTTTGAGAGCTGCAAGGACCATTACGAGATAATGGAATAAATTTAAATCATGGCAATTCTGGTTGTTTCATCAAAACAGGTATCTAGAATGAACCAAGCAGCTATTGGACAAAGCCCTTGCATCTTGGCCCCTGAGAAGCTGCTCCATTTACATCGTCACTTGGGTTAAGTGAGGACAATTGGAATAAAAAAGTAATTGAGCTTTTATGTTGGAAGGGCAAAGATTAACAAGGCCAATGCTCTCGCCCAATAAGTGAGGCCCGGAGAAGTAACGCCAATTCCCAATTAAATTTGATGTACTTTTTAATTATATGTTCCAATTCAGCAGGGTAATTTGCCTACTCCAGATTTTGTCACTCAGGCAAACACAGTGTTCAATGGAATATAAAAGTTAATTTGAGAGAAGAAATTGGAACTTTACTAAAAAACAAATTTGTAATTCTTTACTTCCATGAATGTGAATAAATAATAATGTGTTTTTAACCATATAAGATTTCCCGAACTGATGAATAAGTGAAACTTGATTTTCCATAAAAGATATGATCAAATAATATCCAACTAGTTACCACTTTGGTTTGGTATATTACGTACCCGTCTCTTGTTTGTCTCTTTCCAATCATATGCCTCACATTAATATTTTTCTTGCTTTTCCTCTTTCCTTTGGTTTTCCATCACATTTCATTCATGGTAACCTCTCTAAGGCATTTCTCCTTATTATAATAATGTTCTAAATACTAGACGGGATCAACAATGACAGTACACCATCAAGAACTAGAAGACGTCTTTCTGAGAGTTTTACTAACAGTTATTTGACTTGTTATTGATCTGCAATATTGACACACACAAAACAAAAAGCAGACAACGTTAAAAACCGAGGTTCAGTGAAAAAATTTTTCTACTATCCGATAGAGAAAAAATAATATTAATCAACTAGGAGAATTGTGTTAGAGGAGGCAAAAAAGAAGAAAAAAAGCTAACCTTAATTCTGGTTACTAAGGATAATTTATCAGATCTCATCATGACCTGGAAAAGTCTGTTCATTCACCACCATTTTCTGCTTCTTACTCTCTGAATCTTTCTAGTCGCCCAGGCTATGATGACATTTGGAATGTTGTCTGTCTTAGGTCACTTTCTTTTGAAAAGGTCACCCATTAGTGCCATATACCATAGCTGTGGCATCTGGCAATCACTTGGTACTCGAGCTAAGATAGCAACTTTCTTTTCCTTTATAATCACTTTATAGTCACTGATATATAAACCCAATTTAGTATAGCTTAAACGCAATACCCTTTCAAAAAAGTGACTGAGGGGAGCTTTAAAACCCTCAAGATTTGAACCTCAGCACACAAACACAATATATATATCTCTCACCATCAAGGTCTGTGAGTATTTCTAACTCTACCCTCCATTTTGTAGATAGGCAGCCCAGTTAGATTGGCCAAAAGAAAGCTTATATCCCAGCACAATATAGGAGGGAATTTGTACCCTCCTCTATAACCTGCCAAAACCTTGACGGGCCAAGATATGCAGACTTTCTTCCTGCCATGCATTCTTGCCTCTGCCCCAAAATGAGAAAAAACAGAGAATCCTGTCTATATCATGTGTACTATTTTAATATCAGTCAAGTTGATAACATACATAAATACCTTCTTTTAATTATTTTCTCTGCTTTCAAGTAATTGTTAAGATAAGGTTTGTGCACTCAAATAATCATGCCTGAAAGTTGATGCTGCTTCAGTTTATCAAGGACAAAGTTGACAACTGTATTTATAAAATTTGAGAGTATAATTAAACATGTATTCGTTTTTGAACTAGGAATAAGTCAGCTGTGTAAATTAGCACATGACCACAGGTCTTGAGCATTAAAGACACTATTGAAGTGTTGCAAACCAAAGGTAGATAACACAATACTGCTTATAACCCAGGGCTCCAGACTTGAAGGAACCTTAGCTTTGGAATGAGGCGGCTTGTCTGGAGTTCCTCTTTCTGCCATTTATTCTCTTTGTGACCTCAGGTAAATTCCTAAACTGCTCTCATTATCTGTATAAGGAAAGGAACTCTGGTTTGTTGTGAGGGTTAAGAGAATTCTTGTTTATGAAAGTGGCCTTGTTTATGAAAGTGTAAACTCATCTACAAATTTGAAAGATTGTTGCAGACACTAATTGTCAGACTTATCAGACATATAGTCCTTGTGACAGTATTTGCAAAGGTTCACGTACAGTTGGCTTTAAAACAAACAACTATAACAATAACCAACATTGGTTAAAGTTGATCCCATCCCAAATCTTTAGACCCTAGTATTATTCTTATTTCTTTTCTCTTCTAATATAATTTGAATTGAAGCTACAGCAAACTCTGACCAGAAACTTCTATCATTAGAAGTCTCTCGTCTCCTCATGTCTAATGAAATCTGCTTCTCAGTCTCATTATTACCCCTCCCCTCCCCATCCCTCGATAGCTCACTATTGTCTCAGTTCATCAGCTCCTCTTCTGGCCTCATTTGCTTGCCTAACCAGCCTTGACACTAGGGTCAGCCACTTTATTAGATTTTCACACTCTTTTGCCCCAGAGCTGCCATTCCAATCCCCAAGACTGGGTAAATACCATCATTTGCCTTCTCAGCTGCCAGTCCCAGGCTGCCAAATGCTGCCTAAGAAAGTTACAAAGCCAGGTTGAGTGGTTCCACTACAGCTCTGGGCTCTCTGAAGTCAGCTGGGCCCTCACTGCTGCTTGACAGTACTTGTTCTCATCAATGATTTACGGCTCGTTGTATTCCCCACAGTGTCAATTCCAAGACTGCTTCCCACCCTCCATTTCTTATGTGATATGATCTCCTGCTTCCCAGAGAAAGTCAAGGCCAATGCTTGATTCCTCCTTTTTTTCTCTCCATCAAAATCTCAACTTTTCCTTCTGACCTCGTGGGAAAGTGTTCTCCTCTCCCATGCTAAGCCTTTCACTTAGCCACGCCCTCTTCTTTCACTGAGACTTTATTACCACTTTTGTTTATATACCCCCATAAAAGTTTTTCCTGGTTTAGGCATTCCCTGAATTAATTTGTGGGTCTTTTTCCTTGAAAAAGTCTTGAACGGAGAGGATAGTTTACACTTATTGTTTCTACTTTCTTGCCACGTGCTCATCCCTTGTGATCTGCTTTCTGCTCCAATAAGCAAATCCAATGATGGCTTTTCGTCCCTCCCCCTTTTAGTTCTTTGTAAAGTAATTGATATTATTGACACTGCACAGTCTTGAAATTGCCCACTATGTTCCCTGCAAAACCATCCTCTCCCAGTTCACATTTCATTTCAGTGGTACCCATATCTTCCCAGACACTCAGGATTCACACTCTCGAGTCGTGTTTGCCTCCTCACTCTCCTCTGCACCTTATGGTCAATAGCCGACGTGTTCTCTTGCTTCCATTTCTGCAATATTTTTCACACTTGCACTCTGTCCAAAATTACTTTTTCCAGGACTACTGAAATTGGTTAATGCAATTTCTGCCTAACCCCTTTTCTTTCAAGTCTTTTCCCTGGCAATATACTTGCATCCTGGGATTTTCAGGTTCTTCTTCAATCTGTCACAATTTTTATTCTTAGCTCTTTCCAACTTTATCCTGTCATAAGGAACTCCTTGTTCTTCTCTTTATGAAACCTGAGATTACCATGCACTTACCTCTACCCAGAAACAGGAAGTAGAGGAGGGGGCCAGGTAAGTCACGTTATGTGGCTTTTGCACCTCCAAACCCAATAATGCTGATACATACGACATCTGATTAAAAAAAGCATGAAGTGGGGCCGGCCCGGTGGCGCAGCAGTTAAGTTCACATGTTCCGCTTCTGGGGCTTGGGGTTCACCCGTTCGGATCCCGGGTGCGGACATGGCATGGCTTGTCAAGCCATGTTGTGGCAGGTGTCCCACATATAAAGTAGAGGAAGATGGGCATGATGTTAGCTCAGGGCCAGTCTTCCTCAGCAAAAAGAGGAGGATTGGCAGCAGATGTTAGCTCAGGGCTAATCTTCCTCAAAAAGAAAAAAGAACATGAAGTGCTTGGGTACACAGATCTTTTGAGATTCTAAAAATTCATCAAGCTGTATATTTATGGTGTATGCACTTTTCTTTTTGTATAACATACTGTATTTTCTATATGCATGGTATACTTTGACAAAAAATGTATGGATAATATATTTTTCTGCATGTATAATATACTTCAATATTTTTTTAAAAAACAGCATCAAGGACAGGCTTAAATGAGCAAGGGAAAGGAAAAGATGGCAACATATAGTCTGAGCAACGCTTCAGTAGGATAAAAGAAACCAAGCAAAATTTTTTTCAGGAATCACTAGTTTTTTTTTTTTTTAATACTGTCTCCCTAAGTCCTTCCAGGCATGTAGCACCCAAAGAAGCAATAGAATCTCCAGGACACCGAGATTACCCATATTCTAGGGAAAACTTTATATTTGGTCATTACTTTGACTACACTTTAGGTAAGACAGTTAGGAAAGATATTTACAATTACAAGCATATCTGAACCTATATTGCATCTTTCCAAAAATCATGAAATGACTCAAAAAAGCATGGCAAAAGGCAACTAGCTGATACATTCATTTTCTTCAACTAGAAGTGAGATATCAGTACTACTCCTGAATTTAAAAAAAAAAACCAAAAAACCTCAGGGTTATTGTCTAAACAGGATACTTCAGTACTTGAGCGCAGATTCCAGAGTCAAATCAAACAGACCTGAGTATTGATTCCAGTTTACCTATTCATTGGCTGTATGACCTGGGAGTATAGCCTGAAATCTATGAGTTTCAGTTGCTTCATTGGCAAAATGAACATAACAACCACTACATTGCAGAAATGTGGTGCGAATAAGAAAGGATATATGTAATTTGAATAACACAACGTTGGAAACAATGCACACATTTAATGAATAACTGTTGCTATCTCTTATCTGTTAATATCTATCTTATCTAGAAGCTGAACTAAATAAACTTGAGAATCTTCTCTAGTTCTTGTTCCCATTACCAAGGCCTTCTTTTACACAATACCGGCCCTTACTTAGAGATCCTGAGGAAATATTAAAAGGTGGAACAGCCAATCTCATTTGTAGAATATTAATGATGTCATAGTGTCAGTAGACACTTGGGGAGCTACAGTTTGGATGTTATTAGCCTATCTCAAAATAAGCCATTCCCCATTTTAACATCCTCAAATCATTGTGTGTAATTTCTCATTTCTCCTTTATTTTCACTATATTTTATGGTGCTCATTCCCCTCTTGTTGCTAGATTAGATATTACATTAGACAGAAAACATTCTAAGGAAATGTAGGTTTAGGTTTTCAGCGTTAACCCGCTTAATTTACAAGGTAATGCAAAATGAAAGAGAATACCGAAGGTCCATTGTAACGGATGCTGTGGTGTGTCACCTAGAACTTTCTGGATTGAGGCACTTGTTCTCCAAGATATTGTGAATGTTAGCTGCTGACCCCTCATGACTGAACCCTTTCTGGCCTCACAAAAGTTTCTAGCCCCCTCCCCAGCAGCAGCCTACTGATAGATTCAGGGTTCAGTGGCCTGGCCCTCTTTCCTTGATTCAAGGCGGCTCTAAAGGGCCATGCCAGCTCCAGAGATTCCCCTGAAACTGCCTGAGCCTTCTCTTGTAATTTTTCCCCTCCTCAATCTTGTCTCCTTCACCTAATAAGAATTGTTCCCCACAAATACAGCATATGCATGCAACTCTGTTAGAGTCTATTTCCTGGGAAACCTCTTCCACCACATCCATTATTATAAAATATTGCCAAATAATTGACAAGACATTTTCAATAAATAGCTTTAAAACCAGACAATCTCTGCCTAAGTCTGAAGTCCAAAATCAGTCTCTGAAATATTTTGAAGTCGCTTTCATCCAAATGACCAGACTTATATTAACTCCATCAACTTCTACAGAGAAGAGAAGGAATGTCGAATCCAAGGCATCTACGGAACAAGGACCCTGTCTGGTTTTCATACAGCCCCTAATATAACCCAGAAGACCTGCGAATAATTAGGGAATTTGACCCTCTCCATTTACGAAGTGGTTGACTTTGTGAAATTTGCCTGTGGTTGGAATGCAGATAGTACCGAGAACGTGATATAACCTGACAAACTCCACAATGAGATGTTGTGCTCACAGGAGTGTGACATGCCTGGGAATCCCACAGTGGCCAAAAGAAAGTGGCTGCAGCCTGGATAGCATGAGTAAGCAGAGTATGTGATGAGTGAGTTAGTGTTTATTTTCCCTTCTGGTCATTCTGTCCCTATACACAGCTGGCGAGATGACTACCTTTCTGTTTGTCAGATACCCACTCAGCCAGGGGCCAGGGTGCAAGCAGTTGTACCTGTACCAGAAAGATAAAGTGTCAGCTAAAGAATGATCCAACCAGTTTGCACAACTCCTCTTACCTGTGCATAAGTACATGGGTGGGAACCTAGTTTAAGAACGGCTTGAGAATACTAGTCCAATAATAGTCTAACAACAACTTAGAGAAGCATGAGACATACAGCAAATGTCTAAATTAGCTGTTCTCAACTATTTGATCTCAGGTACCCTTTACACTAAAAAATTATTGAGGAGTCTAAAGAGATTTTGTTATGTGAGTTATACATATCAATATTTACCATATTAGACATTAAAAGTGAGAAATTTTTTAAGTATTTATTTACTTAAAATTACAACAAACCATGAGATAACATATATAGTATTTTTATTAAAAATATTTTTCCCAAACAAAAAAACTGTTGAAAAGAGTAGCATATCTACTTTTGCATTCCATCTTTTGCAATATGCTGTTTTGAAAAATGTAAAGAAAATCTGGCCTCATGGAGATACGTAGTTGGAAAAGAAAGGGGTATTTTAGAAATAACGGTAGATATTCTTTTCTGACATTATACCTAACTCGACACATGTTAGTTTCTTAGGGTTAGTTGCAATGTGGAATCTGAAACCATATCATAAACTCTTCATACTCTACTATATTAAAATTATTTGACTAACTTGCACTTTGAATGGCTTTTTTACCCATGCTTGATTTTGTAACATCATACATTGGTGATTTGTAAAATACTGACTCATAGAGCAATGCAAATTTTCCAAATGTTGACATATTTGCTTACACGATAAAAAGAAATCACATTTACAAATACCCCCACCAATCTCATGAGAAAAATATTTAAGCATTGGGAAGCTATCCAAATGAAAAATTTCCCCAAATTCTAATTTTTGAAATTAGAATCCTAAATTTCTTTTTGACCTGAAAGCTCAGATCATATCATTGCCAACAAATATTGTATTTTTTCCTGGAAGTGACAAGTTTACCTGCTTCATTTTCAATAAAATGTCTGCCAAATACCCAAGCATAAATCACCAAATTTTTCTGCCAATCATTCTTTTAAGTAAAAATGATGTTCCATGGAAAATCAAGCTAGTTCAGCTCACAATTCAAACAATCTTGCAAGTGCTTTTCTCTGAGACAAACATCATGCTTCAGTGGGCAGCAGAATTTCTTTTTGCATACTTCCCATTTTGTCACACTAAATATTAAAAGACTTCATAACAGAGGGCAACCTTTGATGAAATTAATAATTCTTACTGCTGCATCAACCACATTTTTGAGTGAAATCAGCATTGTTTTTTACATCAAGTATTAGCTAGTGAAGAATATGATGACTACTGTTATAGTTAGTGGCATGGCTTTCATTCCTGCCAGGGCACCAGGAGTTTTATCCACCATTGCTTTTACGTCATCAATGCAAAAGTGGTTACATTACAAATGAAAAATGCTATCTTAGTATTTATATAAAAATCATTTTGACCTTGCAGACTCCTAAAACTGTCTCAGCTACACCCAGGGAGTCCGTGGATCGCATTTTGACAATCAAGGATCTAGGCTAGGCCTAACCCAAGGGCAAAACCCCCAGCATTTTGGGTGATCATTTGGCACTGTTAGAGTTTCATGTCTGTGAAACTCCTCTAGACATAGGCAAATGGGACAGTAGAGATTCAAATCCCCGGTTACCTTCCTCTGCTCCTGTTTCTATCCAATTCACAAAGACAAAACTGGGCTTGAAGGTGGAAATGAGTTTAATGAATATGAACAATTCTTTTTCCCTTGTGGCAGTAGTCTTACAAAATATACCATTACGCCTGTTTCATTTGTCCTTTCTGAAGGTAAAAGTGACCTACCTCCATGACTGGCTCAGTCTTGTCAACTCCGACTGCCTGGAACATCAAGCAAATGCCCATTGCATTGCAGTCCTCCATCTCTCGAAGAAAAGCTGCTGCACAAACCCCTTTTTAGAGTGCTTTTGTGTAAAACAACTTCTTCTATCCCCCCCAAAATTTCTTTATATCTAACACAAATCTAAGGCTGCAGTGTAAATGCCCCTCCCCCCATTCCCTTATTAGGTTCGTGTGGAACAGCTAGTCAGCTTGCTCATTATAATAGCCAGGCATATGTTTAAACAGATATTAACTCACCCTTTAGCCCTCTCGCTCCTTCAGCCTACACAATCCTAGTTATTAACCTTTCCTCTCAGGTTCTGTTTTCCTACTCTTTTATCACGTTTGTTACTCTTTGCTGGACTCTCTCCAGTTTCGCTACATTCCTCTTAAAGTGTTGAGAACCACACCAGACACCATTGTTTCTTAAAGTCTTCACCAGCGCCAATATGCCAATAAAGAGGAAATGTTCGTGCCTGGTTTTGGCCTGTCACCCTCCTGTTACTGCATCACCATGTTAGCCTTCTTAATAGCAGCACTGTTTTGCTGACTGGTATTTGCTCTTAGGTTTGCAATCGCTCCAGACTTTCTGGGGTTGCTGCTCATGTGCAGACAGCCCCTGTCTTTTATCTCTGCCTTTTGTTTTTGGCTTCTGATTGGCACATCTTGCCCTTGCCCTATTTGACTTTCCTCTAGGTTTTGCTGCCAATTCCCCTAATTTATCAAGTTCACACTGAGCTATTCCTAGCTTCCGAGATGTAAGCATACCAACCACTTAATGTCATTCACACATGCTCTTGATTCCATCATCCTAGGCATTCATTTACAAAATACTGCTTGAAATTCCAAAAGTCCTATGCACCCCAATGTTTATTGAAGCATTATTTACAATAGCCAAGAAATGGAAGCAACCTAAGTGTACATCAACAGATGATTGGATAAAGAAATTGTGGTATATATATATACAACGGAATACTACTCAGCCGTAAAACAGAACAAAATTGTCCCATTTGCAATAA
Source organism: Equus asinus (assembly GCF_041296235.1). Classification (NCBI taxonomy): domain Eukaryota; kingdom Metazoa; phylum Chordata; class Mammalia; order Perissodactyla; family Equidae; genus Equus; species Equus asinus. Next base: position 19,066,082 of record NC_091805.1, on the reverse strand, counting down.
CATGGATGGACCTTGAGGGAATTATGTTAAGTGAAATAAGCCAGTTAGAGAAGGACAATCTCTGTATGACTCCACTCGTATGAGGAATTTAAAAATGTAGTCAAAGAGAACAGATTAGTGGCTACCAGGGGAAAGATGGGGTTGGGGGTGGGCACAAAGGGTGAAGGGGTGCACCTACAACACGACTGACAATAATGTACAACTGAAATTTCACAAGATTGTGACCTATCATTAACTCAATAAAAATTGCAAAAAAAATACTGCTTGATTTGGGGCACATTATTTTAGCTATAGAGGAGAGAATTGCAGTAGCTAAAATGGGTTCTCAAAGTCACTTCCTTCCTACTTTTTCTCTACTCAGAAAGTATAAAGGTGCCTATACACCACCAAAAATAGAAATGAGCACATCCCAGTTCTGTTATATTTTACAAATCCTACCACTGGGAGAAGTATTAAAGTAAGACTGAGCTGCATATAAAAGAGACCAAAAATACAATTGCTTATAACAGTTGAAGTTTATCCTCTGTCTCATAATAGAGCTCAGGTAAGCAGGCAGGTTAGAGGGGAGGGTCTGGACCACATGTTCATTCAGAGATGCAGATTTCTTCCATGCTGTTGCTCTACCATCCCCTAGAATATTGTCCTCATCTGCATGGTTCATGCAGAGTCATGATCAGCTTGTCAGAAGAGAAAAAGAGCATTAAAGTGTGCATACCGGTGTCCTAAGGCCCAGACCTAGAAATGGCATGTATCACTTCTACTCAAGTTTTATCTGCAAGAACCTAGTTACCTGCAAGGGAGGCTGGAAAGTGTACCAGAACTATTAGAAGAAGAGGAAAGGATGGATTTCGGTGGACAGCTGCAGTCTCTGCCAGCAAATGTCTATTACCTTAGATGGTATGGTCGATTATGCCCAGCATGGACCCAATAGGTGGTCATGAAAAATAACCCTTCTCTCCATAAGTGTTTATCAACCTTGTTCACGAGCCTGACCATAAGCTTCATTTAAAACCATTCTCCTATAAAGGACAAATCTCTGTCTACACATGCCATGAACCCATGGCCTCCCATACTACTTCTGGGCGTGGTTACCTAGAACCACTGTTCACTCTCTTCTCAAGCTGGTTGTTTCTTAACTTGTGAAAGGGACTCATTTGCTTGAAAGTCCCTGAAGGTGAGTTAGGCCTCAGAATTGGCCTCAGTGTAGTGTGTCTGCCATTATAGAGAAATCCTCAAGAATCTGGGCTGTGTTTTAGGCTCCATTGTTCTTTGCCTGAAGGGAACAATTTGATTTTTGTTATTTGAGTGTCATTACTTACAAAATAAGAACCACTTCACTTTTCCTAATGCCTTTTGAGATGACTAGATGTACACAAAGGGTTAAAACTCATGGCAATGTGTTAATATTACTCTAAAATGACCCAGTCCAATCAGGTAAAAATAAGAAAACAACTTTAGACCACTTATCCTACCCCCATTCTGTTTGTAATGCCCAGAGCCCCTCTCTGGAATTAACAAGAGGAATGAAGAGGTTTTGGATGGAATGCCAATAAAGTAATGGCTGGTTTTGACTACACAAAATAAAGACATTATTAACAGCTGCCAGAAACAGAAGGACCACATATTCACACGAGAAACATCAACCCCACAAGGGCCAAGGCTGCTGACCACCTGGAGGAGCATTGTGGACCACACTCTGTGAACTGCTCTAGAATTACTAAAAATGGATTTTTTAAAAATCTTTTAGAAATGCGTCTGGCCTATTGCTTGAGTGCTTTCCAAGAAAAATGACTGGGCATGATTACTATTTACATGCTAATTAAGCTGTTTTATTTTTCTTCTCTGCCTTGGCCTTGCTTCTTAAAAATGTTGCTCACAATGCCCTGGGTCATAGTGACCCAGTTACATTGGAACATGGCAGTATGGCATTCGCTGGTTCTTTCTATCTTCTTCTTCCCATCTGACTAGCTCACCTAATTACACAGTAAGTCACTGATTCTATGACACAGGGAGAAAAATCTTCCCGAGCTAGTCATTGATGCTTCTATTTCACTCAGGGAAAACTTATCAAAGGAGACAAGGAACCCTAAATGCAGCAGATATTTGATGCTAGTGGTAAGCTTATATTGTTGCCGTAGCAACCTTGTCATTAAGGATGTTTCAGCATTTCCTATTAACCTCTATTTTCAGAGGTTTATAACTTCTTGGTAAAAATTCCCTCCAGGCTAAAATTTGGTGTACATGAACTCAGACGTGCCAGGTGTCAGTGAATATATACATATATAGTATCCATTTTCTCAAAGAAAGCCTGGTGAATTTCCAAATGAATTATCTCGTTTTTCATAGGGTACAAATTCATTAAATCTAGTGTTAACTTGATTATTTTTAAAGTATTCTTATGGCAACACAACGAAGCATTCTTAAGATTTAGCATTTTGCTCTTGTTTTCTTTCCTTTTACCTCAATCCTTGGCACAGTCACAGTGATTTAACTCAAATGTCACTAAGAGAGATTTGACTGGCTCAAGATCGGTTTAAATTCACTTTAAACAGAGGCAGTTAGAAGTGAAGGCTATGTGAATCTGGAGTTTATATTTTATATTTATCAAAGTATAGGGAATAAAAAAGAAACCTAACTGGTTGTGCAGTGTAAGAGTCAGGGATGGAAAAGGGAGGGACTAAGATCTGAACCCACCGCCTCCCTCTTACTTCTCCCTTCCTCTGTCATGGGCCACATTATCCCTGATCCCAAGGAAGAATCTTCCAGTTTCCCAAAGATTAGAAACCAATTCTCCCTCCAACCACAGATTTTAGAATTGAGTAACACGGTAGTCCAGGTTTTGTTCTGTTTAGATAATTTCTTAATAAATTTTCCAATTTACTTTTTAACTTTTTAATTTGAAGAATTTTAAACCCATAGAAAAGTTACAAGTATAGAATAGAATAGAGGTAAAAGGAAAGAAAAGAAGATCTATCTCTTATATTAACCAATTGTTAACATTCAGCTAAACCATTTGAGGGTTGTTAACATTATTATACTTCAGGTCTAAGTATTTCAGTGTTTATCTTCTAAGAATAAGGACAGCTTCCCATGCTCCCACAAAACAATGATCATATCCGTTTAACATTAATGCAATTATCTACAATAATTCTTATGCAATGTCCTCAATTGTCCCACTTTTATTCTGTTTAGCTTTGTTTTTCAACTAGGATCCAATCAAGGATCATGTATTACATACAGTCGTCCCTGAATATTGACTATTTCTCTAATCGATCTTGCTTTTCATGACATTGACTTTTTTAAAGAGGTCAGGTCTCTTGTATTAGAATACAGAATATTCCTCAATTATTTCCTTATAATTAGATTTGGGCTAAACGTTTTTGACAGGAATACTACATAGGTGATATTAGTCCCTTCTCAGTATCACATCAAAAAAATACATAATGCCAATTTTTCCCATTATTGATGACCAAGTTATTTCTTAGTTTTATAACTTTTTTTCAGTTTCCTTCTGTGTTTTTAATACAATGTATCAAACCATTCCCTTAGTGATGGCCATTTATTCACCGTGTTTACAGTTGTATATGTATATTTTTTCCCATGCCATATGATGCTCCTGACGTCTAGGGACATAAACTCTTATATGATTTTCATTTTCTTTCAATGGGACAGAATCCAAGGAGTGAGATTACTGTGTCAAAGAGTATGTGCACTTTAATTTTAATAGAGGCTTGATTATTGTAAAAGCTATTTATCCATAGGTCCAGTACTAGTGTATGAGAGACTTTTTTTGCCTACCCACCAGGAGCAGTATTCTCAGTTATTTTAATATTTTCTTCTCTCGTAGATATAAAGTGATGACCTCTCATTAATATTTTATTGCTTTTTTGGTCTAAAACGTTTGGGCAGCTTTATATGTTTGTTGGCTATTTTGATTTGCTTATCTATGAATTACCTCTTCACATCATAGGCTTATTTTTTCTAAAAGAATTTTTGTCCCTATCTAGTGAATTTGAAAGAGATCTTCGTACATCACATTCACGTTTCTAACTTTCTTCTTTCTTCTGTCATAATTTTTTTTACGTTCTCGTCTATTGATTTTATTTATGGTATCACTTGCCTTTCGAAGATTTTAAAAATATTTTAATACAGTCAAATATGTGTTCTTTTCTTTTACAGCTTCTATAGTTCCAGTTTTAGGAAGCAGATAACCCCCACTCCTGGATTTTTTATGTGATGTCCTAGATTATTTTGCAGAATACTTATTATTTTATATTTTTAAGATTTTAATGTAGCTACAATCTAATTTTACAAGGGACAACATAGAGTTTAATTCTATTACCTCCCAGATGACTGGCCATGTAACAATTCTTTTAGATAGCACAATTTATTAGAAAATCTTTTTCCCCACTCAATAGAAATGTCTTGTTAATTATGTTGAATTTTCCTATGTATTAGAATCTATTTCTCCATTTTTTCCTACCCCTGACCTATTTATCTCTTCATATTCCTATATTATATAGATTTGAATACATCTTCTCCCATTTTAAGGTTTTATTTTATTTTAACTTATCGGTTGTTTAGTTGGCACCTGTTCTCAATTATTTCCTTAGATTGGGGTACTTGAGTAACATTTTAAAAATTATTACATATGTGCAAAAATATGCTTACCCTAACAAGTGAATAATAATTTGTCTGTTTATAGGACTGTTGGATGGGATTCCTGATTCTTAGAAATCTATAAAATATCTGTAGATAATGTTCTTTCTTGTAACTTGCAATGTTGGAGATGAAATGTCTGATGCCAGTCTGATTCTTTCACCTTTGTCAGAAATTTGTCCTTTCTTGCCAAGAATATGCAACCTGTTCTCACTATTTTTAGAGTTAAGAAAAAATACATGTCTATGCATGTGTACTTTTCTAATCATTCCTTCCTTCCTTTCAATCTGGAAATTCAGTTCTTTTTCCATTTTAGGGAATTTCTTTAACGAGTGTTTAATTATCGTCCATCACCCATTTCTTTCCTTTTTTAACTTATATTTTTTGGAGTCTTGATTAATCACATGTTAAGTTTCCTGCTTCTATCCTGCAAGTCTCATATCCTACCAAACTTCATTTTTCTTTTTGTTAGTTTTGCCTCTTTTGCTGTGACTTTTAAAATTAAAATTTATTCTATTTGCTTTTCTAAGTCACCAGTTCAGATCTCAACCATACCCATACTTTTCTTGTACAAATTATTCAGATTGGAAATTATGATTATATGTCCAGCAACTCCATGGATTGCTTGTGTGCATATGTACACTTTCATGCTACGTTTGCATCTTCTAAGGTGTTTTTACTGTTTTCCTTTCCAGTTCATGCCTTTCTCCCCAACAATTCTAAATCAGCGGGCATTCTGGTTTAACTGTTCTGACTGATGGTATCTCAGATTGCTGAGCACCTAGAGGGATAGGATTATTTTTCTTTCTAGACTGATTGGTAATTCATCTGGTTGTTATAGGATCCTAATTAGCAGCACTCCCAAAAGTGAGAGAAAAGAAGTAGTCTTTAAGTAGGTCAGCCACGTAGCATCAGACAAACTTTAGGTGCAAGAAGATGCAGTCCACCCAGCCAGCTGCTCCTTAGCCTCTTGAAAGCACGTACCATGTACACTAAAGTGACAACAATTTTGGAATTATCCTGAGAAAGCTATACTCCTCTGTGGGCCAAGTTATTCTAAATACGCTGCATTTTTTAACTTTCTCCATGGGACTCTCTGATTTGGGTCTCCAGGTTCTTACCAACATTCCCCCCTCCAAAAAAAGCCCAAAATAAATTCACTCCATTGGAATCACAGTGGATTCTAAGAAAAGCAAATAGATTAAGATCAATAGAGGAGGTGAAGCAGGGTAGCCATAGGTAAGTCACAAATTACTGAATCCTCTCTATTTACTTTTTCTACAATGATTTTTATTTTCAATTCTACTAATGTTTACCTTAAAATTTTACAAGTATGTGCTTAAATTTATTTTAAACTTACTATTGGAATCCGCTTAAAAATTTTCCACTTTCTTTCATAAATGTGAAGCTTTTGAGACATTCCCAACTGTCCAAAACACATCTTCCCAGTACATGTTTCTCATCTGAAATTATAAACTCTATGGCTTTTACTTTGCTTTCAAATGTCAAAGAAAAACTGTTACCAAATTTTAGTCAGCATCAAAAAATAATATTAAAATTTCTCTCAATATAGTTAACAGATTTTATTTCTCAACCTGTCAGTTATTTTCAGCCATAATGTTCTCATTATAATTTGACTCTTATTTCCTCATTTTGGACTAGATCTTCTGGCAGTTTAATAGTTTACCCTGAAAAGAACACAAACTGGGTGGCATAGGATTAAGCCCTTGCACCTCAAGAAATTCCTTCTCTTGTCTTCGTAAATGAATGACAAATTGGCTGAAAAGATAATTCTTGGGTCAGAACATTTTCCTTCAGGATGCTAGAGTTGTTGCTCCATTTTCTTCTATCCTTTAGGGTTGCAGAAATGTGGAGACATGCCCGATTTTTCTTTTCTTATACAGAAGAAAAGGCCTTTTTGGTCTCTTTGATGTTTGTAGAATTCTTCTGTATCTTTGAAGTTTCCAATTCCACAAGGCCATTTCTAAGTATGATTTTATTTTTAAGTTTGGCTGGAACATAGTGTATACTCTTGGTTTTTAGAAGAAACAATCTCTTCAGAATTGAGAATAATTTCTTCTTTTTTCTTTTCTTTTTTTTTCTTATATCTATTCTGTTCCTTCTTTCTAAAATGTTTTATTACTTATAGTTTGGACCTCTTGAATCTGACTTTTATGCCCTTATGCTTTTTCACCCATTTTTTTCCTCATCTGATCATTTCCACTGGGTCCTGTAAATTTTTCCTAAACTCTCCTCAAAGCTTCTATTTTCTAGCATGTACAATCTGCCAGAAAACAATCCTGTTTATCATCACAGTACAGTCCTTTCTGATTGCTTTTCTTGTCTGCTGCTTTTGGATTTCTTTGTTACAAAAGTTCCGGATTAACAATAAAAAAAATGACATTCAGCCGTATCTGAGAGTATATGATGAAACATTGCAGTCTGAAGCCTGAAAATGTCTACTTTTCCAGTCTGCTGCTTGAAACCTTGATCTGATGGCTGAAGCTCCATGTTGGTCCATGGAGTAATCTTGGGGTTGGGATTTAGGCAAGGTGGAAAGATGACATTTAAGGAACCTAAGTTTCTGAGGGTTTGGTAGAAAAGAGCCACTCTGCTAGCTGTGAACAGCTTATTTCCCAATTTTATGTAAGTTAAAAGAAATTTCTTCTTTAATTTAAGCCACTGTTATTCTTGACTCCTTTTAAATGCCTCTAGAGGGATTATAGAGCCAAGCTACTCCAGCTTAATTGACAGCATTATTTCTTAATTCATTTTGTGGCCTTTAGGCACATTACTAAGGGTCTCTGTGCCTCGGTTTACTCATCCATAAAATGGGGATACTAATCGCACCTATTTCATGGTTGTTAGGATTTAATAAATTACTGAGTAAAGTTCCTGGCACATGGTGATCACTGGATGGCGTGTTTATTATTATCTTTAGCTTTAGTGTGGAATTTATCTTGGTCTCACACATCATTGACTACTGCAGAAAAGCTACCACAATGGCTGTTTTTTTGCTGTACGTGTTTACAACGCTATGTGTCAGGAACCAGAGGCAGAGGCCAAATATACATTTCTGATTATGTCACAGAAATATTTTCCCATATCTACTCTATCTTGCAGGAATTCCTTAAATCTACAGATAGGCTTCTATGCTTGACCAATATCAATTTAACCAGCCATAGATGTTTCTAGTAATGGTGGAGATTTTTTTCCTACTTTGAAATTTCATTTCAATAATATTTATAAGATGAAAAGGTGGATGTCTGTGTTCATACTACCCAGAATTCTAGGGTAAGACCACTTGTCAGCGTCAATGAGGGATGGCACCACACCAACATCTCCTTTTGTGTTCCAGGTCCTCCCACTGTCTCCTGTCACTCTTAAACCCTAGTCCCTGTTGACCTGTCAATTTGCCTCTCTTTTGTCCTCAGTCTTGATTAGACTGACTAAGAGTAAGAGCTCATATGGCTTTGCCGAGAAAGAGAGAAAAAAAGAGAGAGATTGTTTAGTAATTCCTAATTGTATATCCTGGCCAAACTCAGCTTAGGCCACCCTGAGCCCCCAGCCCTGCTCTAGACCTGGTAGATGACACTGTAGTAATTATTTAGTCCGAGCACAAATTCAAAAAACTTCCCCCCTGATTCGTAATAGTGTTACGAATTTTTCATTTTGATCCTAGTCACTTTATGTCTTGTAGAATCTATTTACATTCTAATGAAATGAGGCTTTCTCCACAGAAATGCAGGTCAAATGGATTGGGGTACATAATCAGGCCCTTAGCGCCAGGCCTTATAAGTTCTCATTAAGATATTATCTTATTATAAGTACTTATCCATTTCTGTGTCATACTGATGTATCCTAATTAAGACCGAAAGTTACTTCCTCTAAATCCTGGCACAAACCTCCTATAAATTTTCCCTCAAATTTCGGGTAAAAAGTTGATGATATCTAAGATCAACATGACTTAATCTCTAGTCTTATAGCCTTAACCATATCTTGCTGGAAACTGGAAATAGCCCTTGAACCATTTAAACTGGTGTCACTACCCAGCAGCATGGCTATTTAATACCTACAGGCTTTCTAAAAATAATCCTTAAGAAATTGGATATCCATGGATGTTGGGGTGAAATATAATTCAGTTTGCAACTTGAGAGTGAGGCGAGAGATTAAAAGGACTCTTTAAGGTAATCAAATAATGTATTACTGGATAAGTTTGAATCTCTGTCTAGTACATCTATTCTAGAAAAACTTTTTTTCCTAATTGTGCAGCTCTGATTTCAGGGTTTTGAGGTTCAATGCCTTTTCTGTTTTCTGGTCTTATTCTGTTAATCATTGTGTTTTGAGCTGGCCGATACCTGCTCTTATACCATTGATCCAATAGTTAGGTGTCCTGGTAAAAATTCTTGGCTCAGACATGGAGTAATAATTTTAAGCTGGGGTGCAGCTGAATGCTGAACTGTGAAGTCAAAAACCTCAGACTACAATATGCACAAAGTATTAAAGGATTGACCTAGAGTGATGTCGTGTTTAAAGACTCATCGCCAAACTGGCAAACAAGGGTTTAATTCTTTTCTTTTTTTTGAGGAAGATTAGCCCTGATCTAACATCCACTGCCAATCCTCCCCTTTTTGCTGAGGAAGCCTGGCCCTGAGCTAACATCCCTGCCCATCTTCCTCTCCTTTATATGTGGGACGCCTACCACAGCATGGTTTGCCAAGTGGTGCCATGTCTGCACCCGGGATCCTAACTGGCAAACCCCAGCGGCGAAATCGAAACATGCAAACTTATCCACTGAACAACCGGACCAGCCCCAAGGGTTTGGTTCTTAAATCCTCGACCTCCAAGGACTTTAAAGTGGCTCCAGATCATGACATTCTGCAACACTTCTCCTCTGTCTCTCTCCAATTCTCTTGTACTGAATACTTTATTTTGCCAAGCTCTCCCCACTCACTCTGTTATATGAATATTAACCTAACTAGATTTGCTAAGTCCTTTCTTTCCTCCTACCTGAAATCGCCTCTTCCTCAGCCACTTCTCTAATTTTGCATCACAAAAGTCTATGAAACAGCCTGGGCAGATTTAAAAATACATACATCATCTGCATGGAGGATGAGAGAAAAGTAGAAACAGAATATAAGGATTCTCTTCTTGGCAACATATCCCAAGATCACTTTGTAGAGTTGTGCATGTTCTGCACTGCACAACTCAGTTATGGCCTCTGTTTACAAGCTACAATCTGAACTTAATAAAGTTTATTCCCTCACAATCAGAAAAAATTATGAGATTAACAACAAGTGTCATTTACTGAGAACTAGTCTGTCTGACTATAAAAGTACATGCTTTTTCTATCATGCTATGGTACTTAGCTCTTAATTTCCTCATTTGGCCATAAGTATGCACTTAGTAGGTGCTCAAGAAAAAGTTTTGAATTACATAGCTGGATTAAATACTAGGTGTTATCTGTAGTAAGATGTTCAAATTAAGGAGAAAGAGAACTGACATTTGTCCAATAAGAGCATTTTCCAAGAACCAGGCTAGATACTTTAAAGTGTTTTGTTTAATTCTTACAACAAGACTGAAGAGAAGGCCATTTTGCAAATTTTACAGATGAGATGAAGAATCAGAGATGGTCAGCAAGTAAATGGGTATATTGGAATTCAAATCTAGGCCAGAACCCAAAGTTTGTGTAATTTTCAGGTGAACTAAGAGGAAATATACCCAAGCTTACCACCTGTGATGGTCAATTTTATGTGTTAACTTGACTGGCAACAAGGTGTCCAGATTAAACATTATTTGTGGGTGTGTCTGTGAGGGCATCTCTGGATGAAATTAGCATTTTAATCAGTGGACCCAGTAAAGCAATTTGCCCTCCCCACTGTGGGTGGGCATCATCCAACACATTGAGGGCCTGAGTAGAACCAAAAGATAAAAGAAGGAAAAATTCTGCCCTCCTGCATTATTCACAATAACCAGGACTTGGAATCAACTCAAGTGCCCATCAACTGATGAATGGATAAAGATGTGATATATATATATACAATGGAATACTACTCAGCCATAAAAAGACAAAATTGTCCCATTTGCAACAACATGGATAGACCTCAAGGGTATTACATTAAGGGAAATAGCCAGACAAAGAAAGACAAACACTGCATGGTTTCACTCACATGTGGAAGATAAACAAATACACAGACAAAGAGAACAGATAGTGGTTACCAGAGGGGAAGGAGGTAAGGCGGAGGGTGAAAGGGGTAAAAGGACACATATATATGGTGATGGATAAAAAGTAGACTATTGGGGGTGAGCAAGATACTATACAGAAATTGATGTATAATAATGTACATCTGAAATTACATAATATTATAAACCAATATGACCTCAGTAAAATAATTAAAAACAAAAAATTCTGCCCTTTCTGCTCGGGCTGAGACATTGAATTTCTGCTGTCCTTGACACTCCTGGATCTCAAGCCTTCACATGGGAACCAGTTAACACCACTGGCCCTCCTGGGTCTCCAGCTTACAGATGGCAGACAATGGGATTTCTCAGCCTCCATAATTGCATGAGCCAATTCTTTATAAAAAATGTCTTCCTATGGGTATATCCTACTGATTTGGTTTCTGTGGAGAACCCTGACTAATATACCATCCTCAAAATTTTTACTAGGGAGGAAATAAAATATTTTTAGTCGCTAAAGTGATTTCTATACAGTCACCTCTGTTCTTTTCCAAAATACTCTAGCTGAAATTGCTAGTTTTTTGCTTTGGCGTATAAGACAATAGCTATGAAACTCCTGGGTTCTAAGTGCCACCTCAAAATTTTCCATACACCAGATCATTAGACTTCATTAAGTGCAGTATATAAATCATAGCTGGAAACCATGCGGGAGGCTAGGAATCTTGAAGTTTAGAAATTCTAAATCTTAAAGCATGACCTCAGTTAATAACTACTATCTGCTAATTAATAAACAATTATGTTAATGAACAAATTTAGCAACAACATTTTCAATCACCTTTGAGTGTGAAAGTCAATGTGATATTCCTAAATGAGCCCTACAAAGTTCTGATTTCCTGGATACAAGTCTCAGTTCTGTCAATTTAATTACCAACTAATCTCTAGCAAGTTGTTTAATCTCTGTCTCAGCTTCCTCATTTGTAAAATGAAGGAAGCAACATTGCCTGAATGTGTTATACTGTACCCAGCATTACTATGGATGTAATTTTAATTTCTTTACTCCCTGCTACATTTTAAATCAATTCCTGTGTTGTTCCTATGTCTTCTCTTCCCTTCTACTTGTTTAAAAGGAGTAACGTGTTTACTTTGAAAGCATAGCAACTTTCTCCCTTGAAGTTGTAGAATAGACACTTAACATGGTTTTCTTATTCAGCAGAAGAGAATGGGTAAGAGTTTTAGAAATGCTGTACTGTATGTTTACCCCTATTTTTTTTTTACTACCAAATATGGAAAAAACCCTTTAATTTACTTTGTTATTTAGTGATGTATTTTAATTATCACTATGATGTGAACTTGGGGTCTCTATATTCAGCCCCATGGCAAGAATGTATTACTCAAACTACAAGAAAGAAAGAAATTGTGACTCTGTCCCTTATATAACCCAACCAATTGATATATTCTTGTATTATTATATCAGAACATTTTAATATTTTCCAGGTACGTTTTTCCCCATCTAAATTATTTTAAATATTTTTATGAAAATTTCAAGACAGATTTTTATTATATTTTTAAATCAGTTCTCCTTGACACCCACCTCAGACTGCACCTTCAAATTTCTCATGAAAGGTGAATTGGAAAAAGAATTCCAGATGTAGAAGCCATATACAATTAACTTTTTTAAGGAATATTTTTTTCCATCTGTCCCAAAGGTCTGTGAGCCTAATTGGTTTGGTAAGTTTGGGGCTAATAGGGATGAGCAGTCCTTCTTGTGCTCTCATTCTCCACAAATCATCTAAGCCTGTTGATAGTACCTCTTAAATATGTCTGTAAATCCACCCCACTGGAACGATTTCAATTCTGCACACTATTGCTGCTTATTTTATTAAAACACTATATGCATTCCCACTCCATCGTGCTTGTTTATTCCTCTGTCTACCCACAAAACTAAAGGCTCTATGTCGTATTCCTCGTTGTATCTTCACCCCCTAGAATAATGCTCAGTGTGCTAGATATCTACCATTTGCCCTCCCACTCCCCTCAACACCCTTAAACTCTGCTCTATGTCTTAGAGCATATGATCCATATGGACTGTATCAATGGGCTTTCTTGCCATGACTTTAAGTTGGTTTCTTCTAAAGAAAGACCCTGGCATGACATCAGAAAAAGAGTGAGAATGGAGTTTTGGGGCCTGATTCCCCAGGACTGGGCACTTTGGGTCCATTACATCCCTCCACTAAAGGCCACAGCTCATCTCAGCTCTTTTTCCAGGACCTACAACCATTCTTTCCCCTTTCTCCCTCAGATCTAGAGATGGTAAACTACAAATATTTATTTGATTAATTTAAATGGAATTACTTTGTGTAAAATACTTTTTTCCCCCTGGTGGATGTTTTCTAGAGTGAATAAAGTGAATGAGTTTTCTGAGGTCTGGCTGCCCATTTATTGACCAGTATATAGAGCAATATTGTATACCTAGATGGTATAGAAATTAATATTTTATATTTTAATAATCACTTATTTAAATGTATAATTGAAAAACAGGCATATCAGGTCTATGATTTTGTGGATATTATAGAGTAATATATATTTTTCTTACAGAACACAATTAATTGAAAACATTGTTAATTGAAAGAAAAATGCCATGTCAATAACATTTACTTAGTACTGATAGCAATGGTAGCAGTGACAAACTTATAGGCGTGTTTTGTGACTGTGTAATTTGGGAAGTACTAGTATAGAGGATTTTGAGGCTGCCTCTAATCATGCAGAAAAGGCTTGGGATGGATTAAGGATGTCTGCCACAGGCACTAGAAGGACAAAAATTACACATGCCAGGTGTGTGTCATGTCTCGTGTCTGGCCCTTATTTTACCTTGGTAATCTGGGGAAGAGAATTTCTACTTCTACTAGCTTGCTTCAGCTGTTCTGCTGGAGTTGGAGATCCTAAAACAGTGCTGCCAGATACAAGGGTGAAAGAATTTTCCTTTTTTGCTTTTGACGGAAATCCTTCTGTTCCTATAACTCCAGAAGTTGAGCTGAAGCTCATTCAACTGCCCCAAATGGCACAGCTACTCTCTTGAATTATTAGATCCTAGCAGAATAACAAAGATCTTGAAAGAGTCATTAGTGTCATCATTGTAATTGTGTAAGCAGAAAAGCTACCACTTCCATCTTTGGAGTCAACGACATAATTTTTCGTAATTTTGACACAGGTTAAAAATCTGTAGATCATTGGAATCATGATTACAGGATCATGGAATGGGAGAAACTTGCAGGAACTAAATTTTTTATAGGAACTGAATAATTAAAACTTATTTTCATGGCTATTCTCCTGGGCGGTGACTGGGTTTATAACTGTGGGCACACCATACTGGGAGTGAAACATTCAGTAGGTCCAATTCTGCAGAGGCAAGTATTTTATTTACCTATTTATGTACAATTTATACCCCACCTTCCTCCAAAACATATGTTACACCAAAGAAAAAGTAATAATAATGTACACTTGATTGGTTTGGAAGCGCAGTAACAAGCTCTATTAATTAATTATACTTCGTATTTCCATCCCATTTTGTTTGGTTATGATCAGTAAGACTACCACAGCTTAATGGATCCTAGAATACTTCCAGACAAATAAAATGGTAGAATAAAATGCTTACAGTTAAAAAAAAAGAAAAAAATGACTTTTGGACCTGATTGGTCCAGTTAGCACGTCTGCACTGATTCGATCCACTCAATAATTTCAAATATCCTATTTTGTGCGTACAATTCGCACATGGTAAAAAGCATTTGTAGACAAATATCTTAAGAGCTCAAAGAGTTAAAATAGGGTTTTGTGGGGGGACATCAGAAGAAGCCCCCATTAAGTGATTGTCCAGTTACTTTCTGTGGTCTAACCTATTGAAGAGAATGAAATCAGCCACAGCTATTCCCATTTTAAAAGACATGAGCTTAGTTTTTTGATGCTCATTACTCTGTATAAAAATCCATTTCTCTCTTTGCTCTCTCTTTAGAAACTCTTTGTTTAATAATGCTCAGTAAATTAGGCCTCCATAGGCTTGGCGTTATCCCACCCGCTAGTTTCTTTTCCTTTTTGTACCTCTGTAAAATATCTGCTTAGAGTCTCTGATTTGAAATGTTAATTAAGGTGGGCCTGGCCTCAGGTTACAGTGTACATCCCTTTTTACATGCAAAGGGGATATGCTAACTAGGTTACTTGGAATCTGGGGGCCAAGAGGGAGCCTTCCAGAAGACAACAAAAGTCCACAAAGAACGGGACACTTCTCAGCAACTCTCAGGAAACGATCGGTAAGACAGTGTTGGCTGAAATGAGTGAGGTAGCACACCGAGGGGCCTGGGGTTAATTTTGACCACTTTTTTCCTTTTGTAATCTCTTAATGTTGAGTTTCTATCCAGTAAACATAGGTATAATATGATTTAATTAGATATTCAAAAAAGCCAGATATGTGAGTAATCCTATCGACTGATTTCAAAAGGGTAAATAAGATTAAATCGACTTGAATTCAAGACAATGATCTCAAGATTTTAAGGTTTCTGAGTAGAGATTCTTTTCAAATCTTCTGGCCCCCCTGGAAAGCCTGGAGAGGATTCTATATTACATTGTAAAGAGAGCGTCTGTGTGTCTGTGTGCGTTGTGAGTGTGGGCATGAATGGGTATGTGAGAAAATAGTGTGGGAGTGTGAATGCATTTTTACACAGCTCTACTCGCGAGGAAGAGTTAGAAAGGCAAAATCTACATTTGAAAGCAAGGACACCGTAGATGTTAACTTTACATCCTGTAAGATGTGGCACAAAGAAATAAATTAATATTGTTGTGTAAAAAGGACCTTAAATTAGCCCCCAGAGACACGAACTGCAAAATACAGGCAAAAGTTACACCTTTAATTACTCTGGTGGAAGCTTTGAGATTTTGAGACATTTGGATAAATCACTTTCATAGTTATGGAGAGTATTTTCAAACTCTTTTGATTATAATGTTGTAGATGAGAAATGCTACTTTCATTCTTCTCCTACTTGAGACGTTTCAAGTTCTCCTGTCGATTAGCATTTGCTCAGCTGTAGAGGACAGCTCTTCCAGCACACACACAAAAAGAAAGTGTTTCTCTTAGAGGTCAATCTTTACTCTCTTTTTCTTTTCTTCCCAGTAAAGCAGTCTTTCTTCCTTGCTTTATAGCAGGAGTTCATTGTGTGCGAACCATACGCCCTCCAATAGCCAGAGATGCTGAGGAATCATTCTGTTTTTGAATATAGCGGTCAGTCATGTATTTCAGGCTTTCTCCTTAGTTCTTGAAGGTTGACTAGCCATCCCCTATGTGTTAAAGTCATTAAAGACAAAACATTTAAGTGAATTGAACAATTAGTTTTTTGAGCAAATGTTTGAACAAAAAGACGATGCAAAATACTCAGTGACAGAAGAGAGCGTGTGTTTTTTACGCCCCCTCGCCTCCTTTATTAAGAATAACCTTTGAGAAATAAATAAAGTAAGATGTGGGTGCGGGGAGAAGGTTTTCTTAAGGAAAGATGAAGGAGAGCTGGGAAGCTTATAGCATTGGCAGTTGATCCATTATGCTGACCCACTCAAAACGCCGTTTTAAAAAATCCGTTTAGTTTAAATACAAAATTTCAGCCCACAACCAGGAAAAAGTCTCTTTTTTGGATTATTAAATGTTTCTTTTTAAAGAAAGACAAATTAGTGCAATTTGGAGAAGACTAAGTGATATTTCTGACACCTGAAGAAAGGCAAACTGATTTCTGATTGAGATTTGAATTTTTTTCCTTGAAAGTCTTTTAAAAATATTTCTCTCTTACTGCATTGTTTAATTCATGGCATGTTTTACGCAGCTAGCGTGATTTTTTGCTTTACTTCCGGGCTAATGCTGATGATGCAATCTAATACTTTCCACCAAGGTAGGGGAAATAAAATTCAGCAGAGTCAAGCTTGTGACTTTCTAGAGCTTTCTCTTTACTGGTCTCCAAAACCTAAGTATAGTAAATTTAAATAAATAGGTAAAAATCCAGAAATTATCCTCCATTTCATTCACTTAAAAATCTTATATCAACACTTCTCTGTAAAATACCATTAGTCAAAGTGAATAATTCTTCATGTGATTTATCGTAAAATAAAGCCAATAGTGACAATTGTCGTTGATTGTGTACGACAGCACTACTATCACCTTTTTGGAAGTTAGAGAAAAATCTTATTCTAAAGTAGGTCATGTTACCAGAATTTTTAAGCTTACTTCCCCCTCCATGGTTTATACTGATTTGTTAGGTTATTACTTTCCCAGTCACTGATAATAATGATATAGTCAGACTATTCCACTTCACAAAAAATATTTAAAGTTTCTTCAAGCACAAATGAGATGCAGCATATTTACATTTTTATTTGATGAAGCCCGTTCCTGCTATCTTTGTTCTTAATTTGGTCTCAAAAGAATTAGCAGTAAGAGGAAAAATAGTCTGTAAATATGTATGAAATCAAATATAGAGGGTAAGCTAAAAGGTATTGACTGCCAACAGAGCTTAGCTGCAGGAGGCAAAATTTCCTCCTTAGTTTTCTTCTTGGCTGGAAACACATTGCCTTCTATCTAGATTATTTAATCCTCAAAATGCACATCAAAGCTTCTCCTCAGGTGGAGCATGTCTTTATAGGCAGTTGAATGTCAAAGATCTAGCTTAAAGATTTTTTGAAAAATGTAAAAACATAATAGATCCCAGATAATAACGCAGCAGTGGAGCTCCGGTCCTATTCCTTCCAGCAAAGTACCAGCATCACAGGCCGTGGCTAATCTCTGTGGCAAAGGGAAGAGCACATTCTGCTGCCCGAGAATGTGTGACATCTCTCCGGTCTCTAGAAATGAAATGCTTAAACTGGGTTCCAGACCCAAATTAGCTCGTTAACAATCCCAATCTCACTCTACACCTGTGGCTGAGGAGAACTCGGAGCCATAAATTCTGTCCTGCTCTCATGCCCAATTAAGCAGTGCAACAACTTATGCAAAAATATGTAAGAGGCATTTTCTGTCCTTCTATGTGAAGCAAGATGCAGACTTCAGTGAGAGCTCTCCCCTTTTAGGACTCATTTTTCACTCTTTGGCAAGGACAAATTGCTTGTAATGATTACATCAACTCCTTTAAATGATTATATCATTGTGAGTTTAGTTTAAAAGCCCTTTAACACATTTATTTTGCACTTCAAAAGTTGGCTTTTGTCTTAGAGAGACAGCGAAGCATATAGAAAGAGACAAAAGCCCCTATATTAGTTGGAATATGCCATACACGAGGGACTCGGGGGTTCAGAAGGTCACAAGCTAGGTGTAATAGAAACTGCCTGAGATAGTTCCATATTGGGCTCAGAGTCGTATTCATTTATATTGAAGATGTTCAGGTGAATAAGAGCTAAGCCTTTGTCTTTTTATTGAAAGATGTTCCAGGAGGCTAACTCATAGTCAACATTTTTATCCGTATCACCATCATCCAGTCTCTCTCCACCTCTTAAAGGAAAATGTCCGGATGTTTATTCACATTTGGATACTTTCTGTGGTTCGTAGTTTGCCCACAAAACAGTCTCTTACAGATTTTTAGAATAAAGAAAAGAAAATTAGAATCTCTGAGGAAAGCCAGCTATCAAGCACCTCCCCTTAATTATGCTACACCAAACCCCTTACCATAATCTGCCCGACAACTAGACACTTCCTGCCCCCTCTGGGGAGAGGTCAGTATGGTGTATTAATTCAAGACTCCTAGTTATCTGGGACACCCAAACACCATGCGACAGTTGTATTAAATGCATTATTTAAGTCTGTAAAGTATTTGGGGATGCATTTTGGCATACAAACATTACCTAAAATAAAGTTTTATTTTATTGACACAATCATATAGGAGAAATGGGCCATTATGTTTCAGGTGCAATTTTAAGTCCAGCTCTGCGTTTTGGCCAACCATCACTTTTTGTCTCCCATTTCTCTTACTTGGGGGTCTAATTGCATCCTAACTCTTACCAGGAGAGGAAAATAGGCCATTTTTGAAAGCCGTTAATGCTTTGGATGCTGCAGCGATTTATAGCAAAAGTGTTTCAACAATGCTGTTTTCTTTCTCCCTTCAAACATCCCTCCCTCCAAAAAGGCAGAGAGAAGAAGAATGGTTAGGAGGCCCTGTGTATGACAGACACCAACATTCTCACACTGGTGGCTATTTGCATCTCCGCCCAGCTTGAAAATGTTGTCTGTTGTGCCAACACAGCTTCCTTACTTGTAAAAAATGCTTCTCTCTGTTGGAGGGCTCAGAAAGATATTCTTCTTACAAAATCCCCTTACAGAACCTCCAATCCCTTTGGGGCATATTCTGCCAGTTTATGGTAGCAATGAACTGTCACCGGTTCCTCCTTGGTCTGTGAGATTGGGACCCGTAGAAATGGCTGTGACCGTTACTTTTCTCTTTGGGGATTTGCCCTTTTTTCATTTGGTTGGAGATTGAGACCGAGCTTTGTTACAGAGAATTATCCTGTGGCAGTGGGTTGGGGAGATAAGTCTTTGTTGAGACATAAAACACATGCAGACAAAAGTGTGAAAAATTGAAATGACAAGGTTGCTGGAGTGTCGTTTCTTAAGTTCGGTCAAATGTTCAGACATAGGAAGTGAGGTCCTCTCTGGCTCAGTGCTGTGTCCTCAAGTGAATCCATATTCCACTTTCCCAGAGGGGAGGCTCTATATGATTATATCACAGGTACATATGCCAGACGCTAATACAGTATCCTGTCCTTGTTCTCTTAGTGTCTTAAATAACCACAGTCTGTTTTGACTTCGGTGTGATAGAGAAATAAGATGGATGGCATCTCATAAGAAGCTGGGCAGAAGAATCCAATGACAGCCAAATTGCTTGTTATCTCTTGTTAAAATAGTTACATGATTCTATTCTATGTATCAGCACCCGTAGGGGCTCTCAATGAAGAACAGAGATGATATTTGTATCTGACTTTTTTTGTTTATTCTCACTTAACTCAAGTAAGACTTACACATTTTTAGGCCTCAGGTTTGAGATTTCTGAAGTCCACAAAAAATGAATTTAGTTGTTGTGCAGAATGTGTTACATATTAAACAAATTATAAAATAACAACGAAAACGAATTATAAAAAATACCTTCAGCATCTCAATCTTAGAAGGAGAGAATTTAGAATCTGCTTTTACCAAAGGTATAACTTAGCGGTTTTTAGAAATAGAGCCTCTTAAGTAATATAATTCATTAGGAATATTTCAGAAAGTTGTGGTTTATTATTCCTTCCTTACCTGTGAATAACTTTGTTTTTCTTCATAAATATGATTTGAATCCTGTTTATTGTGATTTCAAGATTCTGGTAATTCTAAGAGCCAATATTAATAAGTGCTATGGACATAACATTTTTTTTTTATTTGATATATTTTGCGGAAGCAGAGTTTTTGAAAAAACAAGGTTAACATATAGCAACTATTTCCCTGGAAATGCAGAATTTTGATTTAACACAAAAGTTCAAATGATAAACTGATGAGTGTTAAATGAAAAGTTAGATAGAGAACCATACACTGACACAATTCTTTTGCAATGACGCAAATAATCAGATTGCGTAGAAATGTTAAGAAACGCATGAACTTTCTAGTAGAAATGTAAGACTAGCAAATAAAAACTATTGAAATGAAGGTCATTGTGAGGCATATTATCACACTAACATTTTCTGATAAATTTTAGTTTTTCTATAACCTTTCTACTCTTAAATTTATTCAAATTTCAACATTTTTTAATTGACAGAAATTACATTTAAAACTTTTTTTTCCCCTGAAACTGACGGTCTGAAATCTGAGAAGATCCATGTTTTCATTTTGACTTTGCTCCTCGTTTGCTGGGTATTAAGGCTAACTATTAACCTCTTCGGGCCTAGGTTTTCTCTTCTTCATTATTAAGAAGGCTAAAATTAGATTTTCTAAGCTCTTTCTCATTCCCGTAGTCTATGACTCTAATCTCTAATTTTTTTTTTTTTCAGTTTCAGGCAATCTTTTGGAAAGGGTATTGTCGCCTTAAATCTTCATATAAGAGATTCTGCAATCTATTAGCAGTATTTTTAGTCTCTTATTTACTCGCCTATTAAAATGACATTACAGTTGGCGAGTCATCTCAAATTGGTCTAAAGAGAAAAACTCTATACCGATTACATTCAGTGTCAGAAAAAAATGAGGTTTTTGTCTCTTTTGTGCATGTTGTAAGGATTGCCATTAATTTAATTATATATCATGATATCCATTACAAAATATGCTAAATGATTAACAAAGTAATGTTTTGTGACTTGTAAGTTAAATATTTTAATGAAAAGTTATGGTAAATGTTCGCTCAAGACTCCTAAATTTCCCTCGTAAGACTTTTTTGTTATATATTTAAAATTGTTATTTATTATCTAGTTATATATTATGTACTTTTCTTTGTATTTATATATAGCTGATTAAACATGAAAAATAAGTGAAATAAATAAGTCAAAACAAACCAGAGGAAAAAAAAATTCACTCTTGATTGAACAGTATTTATTATTGAAGAATTATTATTAGGCTCTCTGCTAGAAACCAGTAATACAAATGGTATACATTTATTTATTATATCTCAGACCTTTTACATGCATTATTTTGTGTAATCCACAAAGCAACCTCACGAGGTATTATTAATATTTCCACTATGCAGATGAGTTAGTTAAAATACAAAGAGGTTAAATTACCTATCCAAGGTCACACAACTAAGTGGGGTGCCCAGAATACCATTGACAGCCAGTCCCCCCGCCCGGTCTGAATCACTTGCCTCTATCACAACCTCCTGCAATTTTAAAGGGTCTGCATTTACTAAAGTAGCTAGAGCATTAGCAACTATCTAAGAGAAAATGGTTCAAGTTCTCTAATGGAGGCTTGGATAAATTTTAGGATGTGAAAGGAAGGAGATATTTTCAGGGGTTTGGGGTTTTATTTTTTCCAGCAGTAGGAGTGGGAGGCATTTTTAAGCCTCAAAATAAATACCCAGTTCCTTGAGAAAATCTCATTGTTAGTTGAAAGATATCCCCACAGTATAACTTACTCCATTTCCAGTGTGCTGACAGGACAGTACAATGTGGAAAGTTGCAGACTAGAGTGGACCTTAGCGAACTTGCCTACTGCCTCATTATGCCAGCGACAGGAGCTCTAGCTGTTTCTATCTTGCTACTTGGCAGCATTTACTAATTCCTAGCTAGGATGGTAAACTTAAGTTCGGCCCAGAATGTGTGCCATGAGGAATAAAACAGGGATGTCCCGTAGTGGGGTTAGCTGACAAGATTAAAATGTTCCTCCTTTCTTCCTTTCCCTCAGCCTGCATTTTCATGAATGTGTTGGAGGACTTGAAAATCTGTGGTTTTATAAACCAAAAAGTCCTTTTAAACTGTGTTTTTCCCTTTATGTTTCTGGTTGGCACAATATCTGTGGAATTTCCTTGTTCTTTTAGGACAATTACCCAAAATAAAATTTAAAACCACAATTGCTGATGGGAGCCTCCTTTTCTGTTATTTTGAGGTATCACATGATTCTTCTGTTTTGTTGCTTTATGAAATTCAAAGTAAGCAAAGAAACATTGAAGTGTACATATTTTCATTTGGTTATATTCTACTTTTAGCATGATATATAATGGGTTTTTAGGCTATTATTGTTCCTTTTCTTAGCCACTGAAAGTTAATTTTATTTTGCTCAGATTCAGTTATTTTGTAAAGTCATATAGAAGCTTAGCTCCTGTTCATAACTTATCATCGCGCAGGGCAGGTTCTGGCCTTGCGTTGTGTCAGAATGAGGCCCTGTGGGATTGTGAGTAGAGACAGACGGACAGAGAGACAGCACCCTAACGGAAGTCTTTTCACCGAGACTTTCATTAAACTGTGGCTGAGAAACCCCATTTGCCTTGAATGTGGGGCAGTGGAATACAATCCTCTGGTGCTCAGAATTAATTATTAGGAGGACAGGATCGTCTCCATTTTCCTCACACCTCAATGGTGATGAAACAAAAAAATGTTCAAATAAAAATAGATGATTTAAATATGAGGTCTCGTGCAAACTAGTCACATCGGAAATATGGCCAGATCTCTTTCATAGTGGTTTACGTTTCTTACTTCAAATAATGTCTTCCTTCAAACACAGAATTAAATGGATATAGCCCCTTTACACCTAAAAATGAAAATGCCTAATCTCCTCTCTGACACATTTATTTTAAATAAGAATGAATTGACCTACCTATGCAAATTCTTTTGGCTCCCTACCACCATATTCAAGTTTACCAGAAATACAAATACACCAATACTGAGGCTAGCATAGGTGGATTCGTAGGAAAGATGATCTTGTTATTGTGAAGAGAAGAGCTAATTAGAAACACTATAGTCTAGCCCCTCGCACAAGATGAAATGGTTAAAAAAAAAAGTTGCTAACTAATCAGCTAGGATTCTTTAAAAAAAAAGAAAGAAAGAAAGAAAGAAAGAAATTGTAACTAGAAAGAGTACAGAACCTCTGTGAAACTTCAAAAGGTACAGCTGGCTGGAGAATGTACAGTCCCCTGAGACTGAGGATAAAAACCTGTAAATGTACCGTCTAAAGTCTTTTCTCCTGACCTCATGCCAAGGTTAAGATAGAAGATTTTTTTTCTATGACTTTGAGACAGGAAAGAGTTTGATGAAAACAGATGAGAAGGGGGGCCCCTTTCCATTACTCAAGGGAAGAAAGGAGGCCAACCGCTGCCACCCCAGGTCCTCCCATTTGTGCCTCCAGTTTGAGGGGTGATTACTTCATTCGCACCTTTAAGTCCTATAATTATGTATGCAAATCAGCAGATTCTGACTGTGATGTGATGGATAAATTTGGGAGTTTCTCATGTTTAGTTTCCAGCCACCTCTTCAAAGCGACCTTGTCCTCTGCCGTCATTCAAAATACGTGCCAGAAAAAAATAACAGAGATTTGTAGAAAATAAAAATACTGCTGCTAATTTCCAGTGCATGTTAAGGACTCTTCAGTAAGGTTCGCTATGGGCCTCTTTGTGCACTGTGGACCACATGCACGGCCACACTTCAGTTCATTCAGGATGCTGTGTGCAACAATAAAATGCTAGCAAAAGAAGGATGTGTTTTTAGTCGCGTTCTGAAATGTATTTACCATCTTTATTTTTCCTTCTCAGCTGTTTTAGTTCTGTTTATCTGAAACAGTAAAAATAAAACAACTTTTTTTAGAGTTCACTAAAAGGAAGCTTTCATGACAAAAATCATTGAGAAGATTTATATCTTCTTTCAGATTCTAAATATCTTCCTTAAAAGAAACCAAATAAAACAATTGTCCGAAACTTCAGCTTCTAAGAATTTGCCTCTGTAAATTATGGGATGTTCTTCAGTCCTTTATGCGGACTTGTCTGAAGGCCACCAATACGTGCTCCTAGAAGGATTATGCCTGCCTGCCGTTCACTTTTTTCCCCCTCAGGAAATGCTTTACACATTCTTTGAGCTAACTGATTAAATCAGTCTTTATATTAGCGGCGTGTTGCCCACGTTATTAGTCCCCAAACAAATGACATGCATTTTAAAATCTAATTTTAAAAATACGCACCGAACTATTCTGATGTGAGCTCATCATAGAAAGCCAGCAGATGTCTAACATGGAGCTCGAAGAAAAAGGCAACTCTTATTGGGAGAGAGAATGTAAGATAAGTCTTTCATTCTGTTCCGTGTAATGAAGAGGTTTTGCCTTCCACATGGAGACAAGCTCGTGAGAAAATGCACTACAGAGACCCAAGATGTATGCATGGAGGTGTGTGTTATTATTTACTTTGGTTGGGAACTTAGCTGAACTGACATCTACAGATGCTCAAGCTCTCTTTAAAACTGCCAATGGTACATTTCGTTTTCAAGATTTTGAAGCTTAACCAGTAAACAGTTCACACACTGTCCGAGGATTTGATTTTATTATGTGACTCGTGCCAAAGAGGAAACATTCCCCAACATTTCCTAAGGGTGGGGACCAAGTGTAACAAGAAGAAAAAGGCACACTGGGCAAGAGAGATGACTGAATAGGTGGAGCAGAGAGAGGACGACTGAAAGAGAGAGAGAGAGAACAGACAAGAAAAGATAAGGAAAAAAAGAAAGAAAAATCTGGGTTTAAACCAGTCTCCTTTCAAATGAGATCGGTGATTGGAGCACTGGAGTGAGCGTCCAGCCTCATGAGAGGAACATTCTGCCTGTCTTTAATTGTTAACCCTACATTACATGAGTCTTTGTATTAAAACTAAGAGCTGTTTGACTCAAAGTGCAATCTTTACACACAAGATTGCGCAGGTTGTGATGAGCCTGGAGATTTAATTACTTTCCTGCATCAGTTGAAGGAGATCCTGTGGGTCAGGCTATGGCATATTGATGGAAGTAAAAGAAACCTTACACAAAATTAGCCTCCAGTGTGCTGGTTTCCCAGATACTCAGGAAAGCTTGATCTCTGTTCCTCCGTTTCATAACTTCTTACTATTCAGGAGCGATATTCTTACCATGTATGTTGATGCTAAGTTAAGTAGAAGGAAAGGAAAAAATGAGTAATGCAAAAGACTCGCTCATGATTACTGTGCTAAAATAATTTTCTGCAAAGCAACCCCGCCACCCCCCAAAACAAGCAAACAAGAAAACCTGATCCAAATCAGTGGCCATACTTTCTAAAGTTAGAATGTTACTTAATTAAATTTGGTTTATTGTGGAGGGCTGTATTTGCAATTGCCTGTCTGCAGTTTTGAGTAGAAATCTTATCTCTTTATTTAGTTTTTGTGTTCCTTGGGGTGAGTGTGTGTGATTGCTTAGTCATAAAAGTGATTTGTTTAGCAAAGGCTCGTTTTATCCTGTTTGTGTGGTTTTATTTCACTAAATATAGAAGAAATTTGGAGCCCAAGAAACGATTTTGTACAAAAATAATTTCAAAGTTCTAAGTGCAAAACCTTAAGATGAAGGATGCTGCTGGAAAAGAATTCTGGAGACACAACAAATGGATGTTGATTTCACTAAGGGAAAACAGCCAGAGTCAGTGTCCCGGATGCTCTTCTGTCTCCATCACTCCCCGTTCCTCTGTGGCTGAATTCAGTCGGTTTTTGCAGCAGCTCTATATATTCCTAAGGCAGATTCAGCATGTCAAGGCCTTGTCATCTCTGGTCAGTAGAGTAGTTTGTCAGGAGAGTTTTCAACTAGAAAGGCATCAGTAACTCATCAGAATATTTGTTGTTTCTTTTTGACAAAAGAGGCAAGTGTCTGTCAAGAAAAATCTGGGGCTTTCCTTGCTTTCCCTGAGGAAATTGGAGTCCTCCTTGAATAGCCGTAGACTCTAGAAACTTGTGTGCAAAATAGATGTATGGATTCCTGTAGAATCTTGGTATTTGTGACATGCAACAGTATAAGTCAACATGACTTGGCCTATTTGCTGCCGAGTGTGAAACAGAACATGCAGCTTTCATTACTGAGGAGCATATTATCTGCTGAGGCTTTAACAGAGGTCTCATTGGAGACCCACGGAAGTGCAATCCACACATAACAATTCAGCAAGAGACATCATGTGCTTAACGAGTAGCTCTTGAAATGGTTAAATATCGATGTATTGATTGGATGTTTAAAAAATTTTTCCAGAGCTAAAAATGCATGCTCATGCTTATAAACAAAGAAATCAGTTGCTTAAGGGTTATAAGAAATTTAAATGCGAATAGCACTTTGTAACGATACCCCAGAGACTGACATTGTAGTCAATTTCTTGAGAATGCATCATTGTAAACTTAGTTTTTGCTACTGGTTTCCTTAGTAACTGGAACAACATATTGTTCAGGACATAAAATAATATCCTGTTTCAGCCACTGAGAATCTTGAACTAAGATGTAATTGATTTTACATGAGGTGCAGGATTATCGTGTCCTCCCTATTTTGGTGAGGTATTACAGCACAAAACGAACGTAGGCAGAATTTTTAAACCAGCCATTTTGTTTCTAATCATCTCCTTGTGAGAATACGAAAATTGTTAACAGTGTGGAATGTTTTTATCCCTTTAAGAGGAGCAGATTATTAAACAGAATTATATAGATGATATCTATTTCCCAAGCATACTGGGATAGTGTTTATTTCTCCATCTCACATGCAAAAAAGCAGCATAATACAGAAGTGTTTATATTACTGTTAAATAATAGTGATGCTTATTGTGTAAGACCCACATATAATTCAATCCATCCCCATGTAAATATTACAGAGCATGCATATAGAGGAAAGCCTGAGATCCAGTACAATTTTACAGTCTGAAATCAGGACAAAGAGTCAGAAAAATTTATTCAAGTTCAGTTTCTGCAGCTGGTCTGCTACACTGCCTTAGGCAAATTATATCTCTAGTGTCTCAATATCCTTATCTATAAAATGGGAATAATAACACCTGCATCACAGGGGTGTCATGTGGATAATTACTTGATGTGTGCAAAGAGCTTTGAAGATATAATATGCTAAATGTTATGATTGTTTTAAACCACATATAGAGCAGTGTGTTATAGGCATTAAATTAGAGAGTAGTTTAATGAGCTTAGAAAATTGGAGGCCCCTGGTCTAGCAGAGGAGTGTCTGGAGACCCAGCACAGCTCTGTCTGTTTTACTGTTTCTGCAAATAGCATTTCCCAGAATGATATGGCAAGAGCAGAACTCTTGAGTGATTGATTGTTGATGCTATCCTTCTGAAAAATACTGTATTCCCGAAGAGGTGATGATATTATACTCTGAGCACCTCTGCTCTAGTGAAATTTGTTTGTAGATTTTTTCCTCCAGTCCACTGGGAAATTGACCTCCTTCCTAACTGCTCTGTGGGAGATTTGGGGTCCTGATAGAGAGTTTCCAGATGGAACTGCTGCCTACCATAATACCTTGTTAACTTCTATGCCAGCAGAGGGTCAGTCTCCCATCACACCAGCCACTGACCACTTTTCTATGAAGTAACAGCTTATAAGAGTTTTCTAGTTTATGCCAAAGGAAGCACCCTGGATATTAGGAGTGTTTTATTAATTTATTCACTCATTCAACAAACATTGAAAGTCTTCTATGAGCTAGCTAATATTTTTGGCGTATAGGGATTACAAAGAAATATTAAATCATGGTACCCACACCTCAGCTCTTTCCCAATACAGCAGGGGCAGTTACCGTGTGTACACACAACTATGGCATGATGAGAAAGTGTGAGTGTCATAAACGTTGTACAAAGAGCTCTAATTGTTCTGGGAGTGGCTAAGATGACCAAAGAAGGATTTGAGGAGCAATGGCATTTATGCTGGGCCTCATGGAATAGGAAGGATTTCAAAAGATGGTGAGAAGAAAGAGGAAAAGGAAAGGTCATATACGACAGATCACGTTACTATATTTTGAGAGGGAAAAGGGAACAAAAATTTGATAGATCTGAAGCAATCCAACTTAGTGATAACATCAGGTGTATGGAGGGTCGTAGTGGGAGATGAGGGTAAAAGTATAATTTTCTTCAGTATCATGTTTCATGAATACTAAAATTGTTTAGTATTTCATGATTTGTAATGATACATCAACTTATTTCTTGATTGATGTCACTTCACTCTCCCTCCCTGCATGTCCACTCCAAATAGACACCATTTACTAAATTATCCCTAGTTCATTAAACATTTGTGGAATGAATGCAGCAGAGGCCAGGCTGTGAAGGGACATGGGTTTGTCCAGGGAGCAATGTGGAGTTACTGGCAGCCCCTCTTCCTGGAAGGAAAGAACAGAAACTGGGTGTGGGAGAAGTAGAGCCTCAAAGCAGGAAAAACTGTCAGGGAATTTTTGTATTTGTCAAAAAGTGAGTTCTAGGGCTCTAAACCAGCATGGTGGTGACATGATGGAAAAGAGGTATTTTAATTCATACATGACGCCAAAGGAGAAGCGATAGCGCTGTACTCCTTAACAGCAGTGCACTTAGAAGAAATTGGGTAGGCATGGGCAGGAACTGATTTGGTGGGCCAGATATGTGGAGAAGTTATGCTATAAATATATTGAGTATTAGGCATCATCAGGGCATTCGGGTGGAGGTGTCTGGCAGATGTCTGAAAATAGGAGACTAAATCAAGAGAAAGTTTAGAAATGGAGATAAACTTTATGATGCTGTATGATGTGTAGAGCTAAGGCTTGAAAACCATGGGTTCATTAAGAGAGAACATGGAGAGAGAAAAGGACAAAGGACTCAAAAGAAAACTGATATTTAAGAGATGGGATGGAAAATAGAACCAGGTAAGAGAGTTGAAGTGCTCTCTACCAGAGAGATGGGAATAGAAGTAGGCATAGAATTTCAACAGCTTTGACTTCTGAAAAGGACAGGCTGATAGCAAAAGTACAGTAGGAGGAAACTTAGGAAGAGTCATTGAATTTGATGAAAGTTCACTGTTGATATTTAAGGGTTTCTTTTGAGCCATTGGTACTGATGTCTGATTTTAAATGATGAGGAGTGAAAGAATGAGTATTGAAGAAGTGAATGCAATAATTGTAAACCACCCCTTTTGGGCATTAGCAATGAGAAGTGTAGAAAACATAGGAAAATCATCTGAGAAAGCTGTTGGCAGAGACTACTGCAAGTATTTCACTGTTACAGTTGTTCCCTGAGATGTTTCACAATTGCATATCTATTTCCAATACAGAAATATATGGCTGCTCTGTCTGGCTGCATAGAATCCTGTAATAATAACCTCAAGTTCATGATTTCTATGTTTTTGATAGATAAAAGCTCTTTCATAAACTCTCTGGTGTCCTTGTTCAGAATAGACTAGTCTTCAAAGGAACCACAGTTCTGTCTCTGTAGCCAACGTTTATGTTCTCAGAAAATGGTAAAATAAAAAAAAAATTAAATTAATCTAGATACCAAGACATCTGACAAACCAACCCTACCATTAAACTCTCTGAAAAAAATAACACAATTTTATGTAATTTTCTAGACTGTTTTATAATTGAAAATCACATTCCAACATCTTGTGCTTTTATGCTATTGGGTGACAATTCTCCATGAGTTTTTCATGTTTCTGCACATCTTGCTGGTGAGGCACTGGATGCTTGTAGAACAGCCCTAGAAGACAATGATAGTGTCCCTCTTCAAAGTAATGGACAGGCTTGCTTTTAGCCCTGGAAGATAGAGATAGTGTCTCCCACTGGAGCAAAAGACAGTCATGCTTACTGATCATTCTCTTGTAACATCACCCATTGGTTGTGCCCTCTTCAAGTTGCTCTGAGGGCATTGGGGCTCAGGCAACCAGTGCAAAAGTGGTAATATGCTGACCATGGCTACTGCTGTGATTAATAAACTGTGCTTTGTCTCTGATCCAGGAGTCTCATGTCTTCCAATCAAATAGATGTAACATGGCAGACTAACTTGTTAGCTCCCAAGTAGGGTAAATATCAGACCCTTCCCAGTTTTTTCACATACTTTATCAACACTAATAACGTTAACAATAAAGTTTAAAAAAATTAAAATCATATATTGAGGACATAACATGTTAGAAACTAAGATGAAACTCTAAGTATTCTCATTCAGTCAATGAATAGTTATTTAGTGTCTATAATAAGCCAAGAATTATGCTAGGCTGGATGTTGGGAAATGGCAAACAAAACAAATATGAGTCTTTCCCTCACAGAATCGATGTTCCGTTTAATCCTCACAGCAACCCACAAGGCAGGAATACTCTTCTTTTAGAACTGAGAAAATTGCAGGTCAGCAAGATTAAGTAACTTGCCCAATGTCATGGCAATCTCTGGTTGGGCCAGAATTTGAACCACACCTGAATGAATAGATCAGTGTTCTTTTTACCATACCACAAAATGTATTAATTCAAATTTTATTTTCTTGTTTACATTTGAACAAATATATTAATTTAAACTTACGTTTTGTGGACTCTCCTTACACATATCTGACACTTGGCCAATATCTAACAAAACTGCTTTGAAATTGAACCTTTAGCTGTAAAGTAACCTCTTTAGTCAAAATATGCATTTATTTGGAACAGCCCTATCGAAATATTCCCTAGACCATCCTTTCCCAGAGCAGAAAGGATATAGCCATATTGCAATAAGGTAGAAGTTAAAAGCAAACTTTTTTTTCACTCCTCTTTTCTTTATTTCCTCCAATCAGCATTGGAAGCTCTGGATTTCATATGTCAATTTTTCTTTTTATTGGTGTTAAGAGGCTATATTATACTTAGACTTGGAAATAAAGAATGTTGTTAAACAGCTTGATGGGCAGACCCATATTTAGGTTAGTAGTTTATTTTGTTCACTTGTACCAAATGTGTTTTCTGCCGTTAATTTTTTTTAATGACACAGGATGCATGAAGAGAGGTGGTATTGCTTAGTAGTCAAGACCACACAGGCTGTGAAGCCAGACGCCATGCATAGTATACTCGACTTGTGATTTGGGCAAATTACTTTTCTTTTCCTGTTTTCTTTTCTGGAAATTTGAATAATAGTAGCACCTGTGGATAAAGCTGTCATGTGGCTTAATTGATTTAATGAACTCAATGCACTTAGCACAGTGCCTGTCTCACAGGGAACAATAAACGTTAGCAGGATTTGTGATATCATACTGGGGACTCACTGAATAAATGTCTCAGTTAGCTTTACAATTTTTTAAGTTATAATTGTTCAAAGTAACGTTGCTCTGAACTCCTGGCCCCAAAGCAATGGCCCTTGACTTTTCTGAGTATTTCTGAACATAGGGTAGGCGTGTCAGTTCAATAATGATGATGCCTGACTTAGAAAAGTAAATGTCACCAGCCTCCACTGTGAACATTTAAGCAAGGTGAGTGGTCTGAAAGAGAATAAGGAATCAGAAATTTTGTCTCCTATTCCCAGCTCCATTACTGACTTACGAGGGCAGAATAAATAAATCACAAATAAATAAATAAACAAATCACTTAACCTTTCTGGATTCCAGTTTCACCAAAATGAGAGTGATAAGTTTCTGCTTTTTAAGAGTGTTGAAATCATTGGCTGAAAGGTGCTACAAGAGTGACAAGTGTTATTAACTTTCCAGTATTTCGGACTCATTTAGGCATACTCGGAATGTTTGCTTTTCATCTTGGGAATTAAATACTTCTTTAACACTGATATGTGGTAACTGCAGGAATTAGTGAAATTCACCAGCTCCTCAGATAAAATCAGAGGACAAATAAGTCAGGCAGTTAATTATGTGAAAGAATAGATTAGGGGAAGAGAGAACAGCTTCAAGAGAAATCTCCTGATTGTTGTCCCAAGTTCAGGGTTACAACTTGGGAAGGTGAAAGAGGGAGGGTGGAGGTTATAGAGATAAAAGGAGAACCGATCTCTTTGCGCACAGTTGTGCTTTCCCAGGACTCTGCCTAGCTGCTTGAGACTCTTGGATCCTTTGCCTGCACAGTGTGTGACAACTTCAATCAGATTCAAGCTGCTCTGTTTTGTATTTTTTAAGTAATCGCTGTTGCTTGATATGTCTCAAAAATCTATTTTATTTCAAAAGCTATATTCTTTGCCTATTGATTTCCTCTTTTATTTATTATTTGGAAACTGATTTTTGAAAGTGCGTACACACATCCCTTAATATGTGTACGTAGATATATACACAGATATATATATATACTTTGTGTGTAAGGGTGTTAGGGAGTTAAATAAATCCTTATTATTTTGTTATTAATCACCCATTATTCTCTTAATTATTTTTAAATGACAAACATCAGTAAATTTTTGATAAATTATTGAAATACGTGAAGCATTACCATTTTTGCTCCTGCTCATAAAGCAGACACAAAAGAGTTACGGTTTGTTGGCCAAATGAGATTTGCTATACTCCTCATAAATCTTTTATTGAATGTGTTTTTGTAGTAAATCAATATTACATTGGTGTAAAATACAGATAAAATATAGTTCACAATGCATTTTATAAAATAGGCTTTCCTAGAAGTACTTTTAGGATACATTTTAAAATGTCACATTTTTATTTGAATGTAGGATTATATTTTCATTTATATGTGAAAGTGTCTTTGTGTGTCTGTTTCCTTGGAATGTGCAAACTCCATCAAATTTGTTTGTTTTATGTATAAATATATATATGTGTATATATTGAGAGATAAACAAAAATGTCTTTATACTTTTTTCTTCAACTTTTGCTACACCTGAACTTTTGTTATGTAACAATTCTCTAAGGAAACACAATAAACACATCAGTAAGCTGCAGACATGACAATATATACATATTCAGGTATCATACATGTATCAATATTCTTTGAAGGAAATCTTATAGTACTCATAAATTTAAATATTTCTCATACAAACCATATAAATATGATGATTAACAATTTTCTGTATTCACTATTCGGGACAGGAGATGTAGTATTTTCCTAATTACATAGACCAGTGTGGGAGGATATGACTACAAAGGAAGATTAGGCCATTTGTATTTATTCAATGCTGCTCTATAGCATTAACTAGAAACCTTGGCCCCGCTGTATTGAATGCTGAGGAATTTGATTACGCGAATAGTAGAGTCTGCCAATCTTGGCTTGAGACAGCAGACTCAACTAATTGTCTATTAGTACTGATTTAGCTGTATCATACGTTTACAATCTTGCTATTGATGGGAGCATTTAAAATCTGATGAAAATTACTGTTTAATAATCAGGACTTGGAAAACCCACCTGGCAGATGCTTTCTATGTTTTTTTTCTCATTCACTTTCAAGGGAGAGGAATAAAAGTCAAGTGTCCCAAACTTAAAATGCAGGCTCTTTAAAAAGAGTATTTTGAAATTAGATTTTAGAAATATATTGTAGAAATTGAAAGACTGGCTTAAATGTTGTATCTGTTGTTCCTTGGCTTTGTTTTGTCATACAGTTTCCACGAACGCCATGAATCCTACACGTTGTTTCTTGCTTGTAGTGTTGAAGATGGGGTTCAGTGGTGAGAGTTGTGTTTAGGACTTGAGAAGCTATCCTTTGATTGTTGCTTTGCTTGTCTCTGTGTTAGGTTCCACTACATCATACCTACTGGAGACAGTGTTTTAAAATATTAGCTAAATGTGAATATATCCAATATGTTATATAAATTTAAGTATGATAATTCAAATACATTTTTAAAAAGATGATTTGTGCAGTAGAAATTTCACGACTTATGGCAAACCTAAGTTGTGTCCAAACATAGTGTATTTCATTATCTGTTCAAGAAGAAGAAAATATATATAAAACAGAGGATTGAGACCTTCCAAAATAGTATATAATAAACAATGGTGTGCGGATGAGCTGAGGGCAAAATCAGTCACCTCTTGGTTGCCAGGTTTGATGAAGTAGATACTTAATAATTGGGGACATTTACAGTCACTCACCACTCAAGTGAGCTTTGCAGAGTTTCCCTGAGATTAATATGGCATTTCCGTAAGTTGACAGTTCAATGCACAGAAGGAGTCACTTAAATGGTCCTCCATTTTTCCCTGAAGCCAGTTTTGCAGTGAGCATATGTAACAGTCTGTAATCCTGCGCGAATACCAATTAGTGTGATTAGGTGCCTGGGGTCTTGAGTTGCATTTTTGAGACGTGATTTTCAGCTGGAGTATACTCATACACACCAGCGTCAAATCGTCACGTTGGCTTTCATAGTTTGATATTGTCTAAGTGATTGGTTTTGCTCTGCGACTATCCCTAGTGGTCTCATCTACTGGGAGAAAGAGAGGACACTAAAGGTTTTTTGGTTTTTTCTTCCTTGGACTGGACTTCTGAGAATCCCTTACAGATGGGAATGAAGAATCGGTAGAAACAGCAATGCAGAAAGGAGGCTGGAATGAAAAAGCACAGGGTAATTCTAAGATTTTATTCAGATATTCAAAGGACTAATTAGAATGCATTATTCCCAGTAATTGAGAACCATGAGCTAACGTACTCCTGAACCTATCAAGTTTTCTGTTCTCATTCCATCTGTCACTGGGCAATGTGTTTATATATTCTACATCCTTTAAGGAACAGTGATGACGTAAGTTTAGAGTGAGGTCCATATTTGAGTCCCTGACTTAACAATTTGTAACTAGGAAAGCTTAGACAAGTTACTTTCCTTATTTTTACCCAATTTTTTTTATTTCTATGCAGTAATACATCCCATATTTCTATGACATACACCCAAAAATACTATCTAAATTGTAAAATGCTACATAAATATAAATAATCAGAACTAATATATTATTGCCTGGTCCCTGGGAAACCACAATAGAATTTTATTTTTTATTTTCTAATACCTTTTAGTTGCTTCTATAATTCCCTACATGCTTGTACAGGAAATATCAACTATAAATAGTGCAAGAAGTTAATCTTTGATCAAACAACCTCTTGGTGTGTGCAAAATATAATTGAGAAATTTTTGAATCTGGGAAATTAAATAAATTCTTTGGCTAATGAAAATATGTTAGTCTAATTATATATCTTAAAACAGATAAGAAGCCATCCTTAGTCTTTCATAGAGAACAGCCATTTTAGATTGCGTGTAACCCAATGGATATATTAAAAAACATGTTTAGGTTCTAGAGGACACTGTTAACTCAAATTACAATTTTTTAAAAAGGATCAAATTGCAGTTTTCAGTTATCCTTAGATCAAATAAAGTTATCAGTATGTAATGGAAAACTCTTTCAAGCTGTCAGCTCATAGGCAATTATCAAATTCACTGTCAATCATCCCCCGATTCAGAGCAGAAGGATTCTTATCCTTTTCATATCTTGTTTTAAGATTTTATTGTGTATCTTAGGAGATTGATGAGAAAATTATGTGAATGATATTAGCCTTGTTTTAGCATATATATATATATATATATATATTCATATTCTTTCTTCCAAAGTTTGTAGAGTCTGATACAAATTTCAAATTCCTCAAATTTTGTGTCCAACCATTTCTTTCCATGTCACCATTGTAATAAGTGTATTTTTAAAAAGCTACTAAGGGGCCAGCCGGGTAGCATAGTAGTTAAGTTTGCGCACTCCTCTTTGGCAGTCTAGGTTTTGCAGGCCCAGATCCCAGGCATGGACCTATGCACTGCTCATCAAGCCATGCTGAGGCCATGTCTCACATCCAAAAGAGAGGAAGATTGGCATGGATGTTGGCTCAGCAACACTCTTCCTCAAGCAAAAAAGAGGAAGATTGGCAACAGATGTTAGTTCAGGGCCAGTCTTTGTCACAAACAACAACAGCAAAAAACCCACTGAATTCTATTTCTACTTGATTTGCCTGCCCTTGTTATAAATTACATACTGATCAAATATCCATTTATGAAATTCTTCCAAATTGAAGAGGATAATTAAGAGATAAGGATGCAGGATTTACAATTTTTCATTAGAAAATATGGAGTAGTAATGAGATTTTTCAAGAATTATTTGACTTTTTAAGTTTAAGGCAACTTAGGCTATTTTGAGGAAATCCACTTTCTGCTATTATTTCCTTCATAAATAAAACTATATAATGTAGACAAAGAGTTAAAAGTGCTTGGTCATTTGAATTTCAAACTGGGATTAAATTTTACTATTGGTTATAAAATAGAAGAGCTTTCCAAAAGTAGTAAGATTGCTATATCTTAATATACGTCCATGAGAAACAATTTTGACAAAATGTTAATTATGAAACTTGGTTGTAATAGGTACAAGTTAATTATTATGACATGAATTGAGGATCAGCAGGAGCTGGGATAATTGATGTCAGATGAACGTGGAAACTCCCTAGGATGAGCTCAGTCCCATGTGAAGTGACGACTGGAAAAATATAAAAGCTGTTGTGATGCACGTACTTGTCCCCTGATGAAAGCCGATTAATTTCAAAAGTTGACATTAAGTCAGTGGGGGAGAAAATCTATAAAGATCCTTTTACAAAAGTTTGAGTGGAAGCAGGCTATTTTCTATCCTTAAGGTATGAAGAACGCCATTTGTTTGGGTGGATATTTTGCTACTATACATTAAAGGGTCCATTGAATCTTACATTCTCCACCTTCCTCCTCTTGTAATTGTTTCATATCCCATGACACAAAGTGTAATTTGTTCTTTTGTTTTTTTCTTGTCTTCTCTTTTATGAAAGTAGAAGCATATGCGTTTTAGATTCCTCTGTTTCATTACACTCCAAATTAGCGGCACTGCCACTAGCCTGGTTTTGATATTTCATTAATTCTAGGAGTAGCAGTGGGTAGCAGAATGGGGCACCGAAATGCAGGAGGCAAACCTGAATCTCACTCCTGCTTTTGTTCTCAACATTTGAGCCATTAGCTGTGGAAGGAAAAATCTCCATTGACTTGAAATAGGAGATTTTTAGCTCTCTAACCAGTCTCATTTACAACATCTTTATCGATTCACTGTCACAGGTTTGTTCCTATGCTTATAGTTCCAACAGACAAATGGGCAGAGGTTATATATTTCACAAACTCTCCAACAATTATTTTTATTCTCAGAATTAAGGGATCCAAATGGATCGAAGAATTGACGTTCTGCCTTTTGATCTTTTGATTTAACATGGATCCCACACTAACTTCTGTGTTGTTTCGTGTGAGCATGTGAGCCTCTTCAGTCTGACTCGTTTGACAATGCTTCTTGAAGAATGTCAGAGGTAGCTTAAATAGTGATCAGAATTGAAGAAAATGTGTTTCCATTAGCCTGTCTTTCTTATAAAAAAGGAAAATCAACAACCAAAATAATATTCACCATGATCTCGGTTCATTCAAAATCTCCCCTGTGATTATCCTCAGTGCCTTTATGTCTCTCAGTTTCTAATACTGGAATAAACTTCTGAGTTTGTCTTTGATTTCGACACTGCTCCACCTTTGAAGGGAACTTAGTGTCACTCCTTGGAACAGTGTCTGAGTCTGCTATTGTCTGGCAACTCGGCTTACTAAATCTTGTTGACTGTTCATTCTTCTTTTTGATTCTTGCTTTTGCTCAGGTCTCAGACCCCGTTCCAACTTCCAGAGACTGTCCAGTATTGTTTTGGCTTACTTTTGTTTTAACCGTATTTGGTTTTAATAGATAACAATAAAAGGCATTTCACTGCTAGTACTTGGCAAAATTGTGTTATATACAGACATTGCCACAGCGGTTCATTACAAAAGAAGTTGATCTTGAGTTTCTGCAAATTATTTCGGCATGACCCTAGTCTTTTTTAAATAGCAAAGCATACATGTTTACTCACACGTCTATGTATAATTGAATCATCTTATAATTTTGCCCTACAGTGCCGTAAAGATTCCATGATATTCTTTTATCCTTAACTCATGACCATGTACTTTATGACCTTCCTTGCTTCACATCTTCACTTCCTTCTTAGGAAAAAAAGAAATCCTTTGTTGAAAACTGCTGCTGTTCCAAGAGTCGGCTCCCTCCACCTGGGAACTCCCCATTAAAAAAGCCTTTACATTGCCCACAGGCTGCCAATTAGTCTCCTACCATAACTGTGGCTGCTTTTTCAGAGAAACTTTTTTTTTGTTATCTATTGTGTTAACTTACATGTTAAAGTTACAGGGTTTTGACCTGTAAATTTCTAAAACTTCACTGCAGAAAAAGAAATATATCATAATATTATTAAATAAATCTACTTAAATGGAAGATGGTGTATTTCAACATATAGTAACACCTCACCTATCCAATTTATTTGGTGGAATGAAGTGTCTCCCATCAACAAATTTTCCAGAAAACAAAAGCACTATTTATATACCCATTTTCAGTATACAGATTTGATTAAAATGCTGTTAAATGTATGGCATGTTTTAGTATCACAGCGCACAGAGTATGGCCAACATGATTTGACATTTGTTTAATGACTTAAGGGTCATTGTTATAAAAATCAATTGTTCTGTTCTATATTATCTTAGCAACTCCTGTCCTGTGCGTCCTTGTATTAACGCCTACAGTCAAGGTTTTATTATTTGTTTGTTTCAGTTTTGTATTGTCCTTCTGTGTCAGCTACCTGTTCTCACTTTGTCAACATCATGTCAATTAACGAAGGATCAAAGATATTTGGACAAATTTGCACCAAAATCCATGCTGGGAATTACAATTTGGGAAAACTTTGAGTACACTACTTATTATCCCTATCTTATCAGGGTTTTTTTGCTTATTTTATTCAAATTCTTCTGCTTTTTTTCCCTTTAGAGGGATACAATACAGGGGAAAGAAGAGAAAAATTTGTGATTGCACATGAACCATGCTAAACAACTGACGAGAACAGATTCTCTGTCTGGGGGAAAGAATGGATAGCTCATGGATGTGGTTCCTCACTTGTTTGGCGCTACCAGAAAAGATGTGAGTGTGAATGCACTTTCTTAGAAACTTAGAAAACTATCCCCACGCAGTGGTCTCTCTCCATAGAACGTAAGTCTCTTGAGGACAGAGCTCCATCTTTTCCCAATCTGTTAGATATTTATGGGCCGACTGGCTGACTGATGGATAAGACAGCAGAAGTAAAGGCGTAAAGCATTAGTAAGGAGGGAGGCAGACTGGCAAACGTCCCTTTGGCAAAAATGAGACCTTAGCTCCTCATTCACTACACGAATTACTAAAAGGTTTCAGAAAATGGTTGACAACGCACATGCTTTCTGTATTTCAGTTGAGAAGTAAGAACATCAAGGTCACCTCCTTCATTTGAGAGAAAAAAAATGTAAAATATGGATAAAATGCCAATCGAAACCGGTTTTTCTGTATACACTATGATAATATGAGACATTGTTCTATTGCCTTTTTGTTTTTAAACAATCAGATCTGGTAGTTTGGTAGCACTTTTTTTTTTTTCTTTTTCTTCTTCTTTTTTTTTTTCGCTTTAACAAAGACAACGCCTTCAAACTCTTTTCATAGCAAGGCTAGAAATCCTGCCAGGTAAAAAAAAAAATGTTATTGAAAACCTTTCTCCCCTTATAGGCCCGTTTTGACAGGAAATCTTTGAGAGACAGCAGCAATGAAGTGCCCAGAGATTTCATCTGTCTTCTTTTGCTTCAGGAAATGCTGAGCACAAGGCTCTCTATTAGGCAAATAGAAGGACCGCGAAGCCCCCATAACAGTCATCCTCCGCCTGCTCCGGGGCTGACAGCTCTCTCTGTCCTAGGCTGTCAGACAGCCTCTGAAACTGAGGATCCGATTACTGCGACCACAAAGTTTCTGACAGTACTTCACAAAAACTATTATATTGTCTCTGTTTGCTATTTATCTGGCACCATAAATTTTGCATGGGCTAATCAAAATAAAATCATCTACCAGGAAGGCATTCATTTGTGGTATTTTTGCTTTTTTTCCTCTATGATGTTGACATAAAGTTCCTGTCTGGGTGTTTTTCCCCTGTCATTCTGTGTGATTGGTTAAATTTCAGCAATTAGCTGCTGTATTATAATATCCAATAGGGTGACAGTGTTTTGTTTTGTTTTGTTTTTTTGACAGATGCCAAATCTAAATTTTAAATAATCTTTTCAGAAATCAAAATGCCAGCTTGTAGCAATACTACAGAAGTCTAAGCAGATGTACTTTGAAAAATAATTAGGAATAGGTAAAATGAGTAGAGTTCAACAGCGGAAGTTAAAGAAAATCTGTCATTTCATAATTTTAAGCAGACATATTTTTTCAGTTTAGATATGGTTGTGAATTTTCTGTTTTCTCAGCACTCTATTTAACTAACACATTGCCTAGAAACTTTGAACAAATAAGAAAATATCTGAATTTAGAAGAATAAATCAATTTGTGGACAATTTTAACAAAAATTTAATAGAAAGTGGAATGTATGTGTATTGTATGCTGTTTGTGAATTAATCATATTGTAGATCAAAACCCTGATTAAACAGCAGCCTGTGTCCAAAGAAATACAAGCAAGGAGAAAGGGACAGAATTTCTAAAACATTCCCTGAAGTAAATTAAGTGGCAGTGACGTGATATTTGGACTATCTGTGATGAGAAAACAAGTTATATAAAGGATGAGTACAGCTGTTTAACAGTAGACTCCACATAATTCATATCACCTAGGCTTATATTTTGGCAATTAACATTTAAAAACAATAATCAGAACAACAGATGCAAAAGGATTAATAAGTATAGGACTCCGAAGGAAAGCAATAGAAAAAGCATCCTGAATGGCTTCCAGCCTGGTTCTCCACAAGTCCAGTCACCAAACAGCTGACCCTGAGTGACATTCTTAAAACGTAAGATGTATTAAGGCACTCTTCTTTCTAAAATGTTATAACAATTTCCAGTCCATAAAAGTGAACATCCATGTCTCTCATGATTGCACATAAGATTCTCCTTTATCTGGCTCATACCTCTCTCTCTGTGCTCATTAACTCAACATAAATATCTCTATTATTGTGGTTTATTCACTAAAGTTTATTAAATGCCTTCTATGTTACAGCAACTTGAATATATTGTCATTAACTGATTGGCGATGTAAATAGATTGTGGTAATGGATGTTTTGGTTGGCTTTTCAGTTTTCATTTCTCCTGCCTTAAAGACTTTCCAGTTTGTTCAGACACCTTGTCTTCCCCCACTCAGCCTTTGTGATGCAGGGGAAGTCTGTCCCTGGCTACTGAGTTGGGCTTTTGCTCATCTATACAAATCCCAGCAGCGCCACCCCTCTTGGTTTAGGAGTGGGCCTGGCATGTGACAGAGATTTGTTGGGCCAATGAAATGAAGAGATGCTTGTTGGGGCAATGTCCTATTTGTACATCTTAAATTCTCCAAAGAGTGACTGACTTTCTGCTGTTCTTAGTGCTTCTAACTCTGATTATTACCTTTGTTTGCAAAATGACTCAAGAATCAGATAGAGTAGAACATTCTGCAATGCAGAATAATAAACATTAAATGCTACCTTTTTTTTTTTACAGGAGGAATCTTGGCCCTGAACTAACATCTGTGCCAATCTTCCTCTATTTTGTATGTGGGTTGCTGCCACAGCATGGCTTGATGAGTGGTGAAGGTCTGTGCCCAGGATCTGAACTTATGAACATGGGCTGCCGAAGTGGAGTGCGCCAAACTTAAACACTAGGCCACCAGGCTTCTTTTAAAAGTTAAGTCTATGCTTAAAAATAATGGATTTTATATCATTTTCGAATATAGGGTTACTAAAGAATTTTCAAAATTACATATAGAAAGTCTGAAATATAAGCTATAATAAACATTAATAAATGTCCTTTTACCTACAGATCTGAACAAAATTATACTTCTTCAGCACAATTAAAAAGTACTAGCAGTTAACTTCCAGTTCAGGAAGGTGAATGTAGTGTAGGTATAGTTTCTTTTCATTTACTCGTGTCTCCTTTATAATGCTAGTTATAAAGGCATTAAATTATAAGCTATAAAGGAATTAAATTCTAAAACTATAATTAAAATACATAGTAAAATACCTAATTTATATATACAAATTGTAAATAAATTATAAAATTATAAATTGTAAAGGATTTAAAAAGATACTATCCCACCACAACAAAAAAAAACAAAGGCAGCCAGCAGCGGAGGGTAATTTTCAATGTATTTCAAGAGCATGGGAAGCTGATGGAAGCTAAGGACTGATGAAGCAGAGAAGGAGGGGAAAACTTGGAGGACACTCCGAGAAGCCGTGGTAGAAGGCAGACCCACTACCCAACAAAACCCCAGGACTCCACCCCGGTTTCAGAAACAAGATGGCTGCTGTGAAGGAGAGCGAGCAGGCATGGGAGTTGGGCGGGCATGGGGGTTTAATTAAAGATCAGTTTATGGAACAAATGAGTCCTTTCTTCTTTCCCCCACGGGTCTGCGTGTGTGTCTCTTTCTCTCACACACATACAATTACACAATTTGTCTGGGAAAATGCCTCTGTACTGCAGCTGATCAGCCAGAAAGGAAAGCGCTCCAAGTGTTGCAATCTCATGGTGGCAGCAATCTCAATGCATCCCCACCCACAGCCCTTGTAGTGCACGGCGCCTGCGGACAAGCCACACCCGTGTGCACAGCATTTCCCGAGTCTTACAGTTGCCTTGTTCTTAAATATGCATTTATTTAACCAGAACTACCAGTTATTTGAAGAAAACCTGTAGCATGCACAGAGAGACTAAGATAAAAATGGGGAAACCTACCCCAAAGGAAGCAGGATTTTTTTCTGCTAAAGTTCTCCCTCAGAAAGGAAACATGAAAAATAAATCTCTAGTACACTCTCAGAAAGTCAAGGTATTTCGTCCATAAAAGAAAAGCAAAAGACTACGGGAAAGGACACACTAGGCAAAAATAACTCTTAGAAATTAAAATGTGACTATTAACTCCCAAAATAAGTCCATGAAATTGCAAAATATAAAGTCAAGAA
This sequence comes from Equus asinus, assembly GCF_041296235.1. Lineage (NCBI taxonomy): Eukaryota > Metazoa > Chordata > Mammalia > Perissodactyla > Equidae > Equus > Equus asinus. Next base: position 19,022,905 of record NC_091805.1, on the reverse strand, counting down.
AATCAATTAAAATTTAAAATAAATAGACAAGACAGTGGGAAATACAGAGATTTGGCCCAGAATTCTATCCAATTGGCCCAGAATCCAAGTATTACAAGTTCCAGAATTTGAAAAATAAAATAAATAGAAAGAATTAAATTATTATAGAAATATTAAATGAAACTATCCCAAAACAAGGACCGTAGTGGTTCAGAGAATGTTGATCATGGGAAAAATTATAATAATAAGTAAATGGTAAAATAAAAAATTTAAAAATAAACTAAATATATCATTGTAAAAGGTCAGGACACTAAAAGTAAAGACAAACTTCTGAAAATTTCCAGAAAGAAAAGAAGGAGGAGGAGGGGAAAAGGAAGGAAGAAAATAAGATTTCTTTATTTAAAATAGACAAAAATCAGGGGCTGG